>NW_024609846.1:189504309-190704309 GCF_016920785.2 Ixodes scapularis | reverse complement strand
CATATATGACATCGCGTGAGTGATATCGTAAAACAGCAGGAGTTACCATACGGCAATACGAGAGAGAAGACAACGGAGGTGGATACACAGGGAACACAAACGTTCTGCGTTGCGAACACATTAACATTCATCGAAAGTGCAAGTGTGTATGGCCGTTGGTACGGGACACAGTACACGCAGCTTCGCGCGCTTGAAATGCTAGACAACCACCAAACCATTCAGAATAACTAGCAACACCCGCGACCTACATTTCTACGCCTCTGACGGAGCACACTAGCACGTTTCACACTTCACACATGAAGATATATCCGCAAAGAACCACCCTCTGCTAAAAGCACCGGTATATTTCACTTTACACACTGGTATGTTGCTTCTACGGAAGCCTTCTTCATCGACTATTCGAGTCCTTTCCATAGCATTGAACGGGTCTTGAGGGTCCCGCGGGATCGTCGGGATCGTTCCCCCGCTCGTACCACAATTTGGATTTGGATTTGGACTTGTATATGCGGCTGTGACATACGACGACACGACGGTACGTATCTGTTTCGGGAAAAGACACAAATCTGCTTCAGCACTAAATATTTACCACTAAACTTCAAATACAAGAAATTACGTAATATTAAAAGACAAAGTTATTCCGCTCTTTTAGAACTTCGCCCACCTTGTCAACAATCTCAGTGTAACCAAATACAGCGGTGTTATAGACGCGCTGGCAACTCGCACACTTCACGGCCCCCGCGGCGTCGGCGGCGTCGTGTAGTCGTGTAGTCATGCGTGTAGTTGTGTAGCGTTGTAATCGCCCAACCGATTCCACTGTGCTCCGTGCCCCTGTTCCTTTGATTTGGTGTTTGATGTGTGACGGAAAAGGCTTTGTTACAGAGCTTAATCTTTGGTGTGCCAGCCACAATCTCGCGACGTCGTATCAGCGCTCCAGACAACGATGGCATGAATGCCCAACATGATCTTCGCCCTTGTGGGTTGGTTGGACGCGTTAGGGTACTGAACGGGCCGCTTTTCTGAACCCAGGCCCGGCATCTTGGTAAGTTACCTACCCGAGCCTAACCCGGGGGTTCGAAGCCGAGTCTCAGGCCCGCCCGGAGCCCTAGCAACATCTGTGTACCCGGCCCGGACTAGTCCGCCAGTTTTAGAACCTGCCCGAGTCCGGCCCGTTCCGGGCCCAAAATTGAAGACGAGTTTAAACATCGCTACGTGTGGACGAATTTACAAAGCAACGTACCCGTATAAACAAGGTAAAATTTCGATAAAAATGTGACGTTATACATACCGGGTGATTCGTTTTAATCACGTGATCCGTGATTCGTTCAGCCTCTGGCTGAGCTGTAGAGCCCAACCCAGTCAACACAAATGTGTGAACCGCCCTTTACTCTTTCACATGCTTTTATCTGCAAAGGGCGTTTTTTGAATCGGACCTTCAGACTTTCAGAAGGCGAAAATTGATCCATGATTATCTAAAAGCACCTTGCCCTCTTGCGAACTGTTGCATAATGACTTTCATTTTCACTTGCTTTGAAACTGCTAATGCAACATGGGTGATAAAACAATTATTTACAAGTAATTTGTATTATAGAACTAAATAAAATAAATGTAAAAGGGAAATGCAAGTCACATAGTCAGTCACGCACCAAGGGGGCGTGTTGTCGCCTTGTGGGGTTGGGTAAGATTTCGCTTGGTTATTCGACCTATTGTAGTGGTTGTCCTCCAATGTAATTTCCACTGAGTTCTACAAGCGCACATTACAAACAGAATTATTGCAATTCGCACCCCCAGTTTTTAAAAATTCTGTTTGATTTAAAATGAAACTCTCCGTATGAATATCAAAAAGAAAATATACCGTAAAAGACCAGGCAAGCACCCACTCAAAATTTAGAGATAATCGCGAAACATTGGGGGATGGGTACTTGTCCGGTCATCAATTTTACATATAAATGTACTGCGCATATTTCCTCAGATCTTACAAATTTGGGTGTGGGCACTTAATGTAGAATGGACGTATATGGGGTATTCTTCGGTAGGCATATACTGCGAAGCTGCAAATGTGCCTAATTCGAAAATAAATGAGTGCCACAACAATGAAGAGTTTTACTGCTCCGACATTGATTTTTTGTTTATTCTCAAGACAAGGCTTCCCCTTGTCTTGCACTAAAGCGCGAAACACATGCACGACGAAACCGTCTGATCCGACGTGCGAACTGCCGGAATGACCTTTGGGGGCAAGGGTGTTCGTAGCACCGGAGAGCATTAAAAACCCTTGTTTCCGACCGTCGTGTTGCCTGATCGGACGTCGGATCGGACGGTTTTGTC
Organism: Ixodes scapularis; assembly: GCF_016920785.2. Taxonomy (NCBI): domain Eukaryota; kingdom Metazoa; phylum Arthropoda; class Arachnida; order Ixodida; family Ixodidae; genus Ixodes; species Ixodes scapularis. Next base: position 190,701,987 of record NW_024609846.1, on the reverse strand, counting down.
GTACATGTGCTTCACACTTAATCAATTACAAACAAGAAATTATCTAGTGAATCATAAGTGCACATTTGTCTGCTTATATGTTGCTGACTGAAATAGCCTGCCTAACAGTATCGTGACCCAGACAGATTATAATACTTTCATATCCCAACTGACCATCCATCTGCATTTACACTAATACCAAAGTCAACTCGTGTTTATAGAAATGTTGTATTTGGGTATTTTTCTGTTTCATCAGCTGTTTTTCCCTAAAAATGTTTTAAGTGTTTTTTTTCTTCTGTTTTTGCTGCTTTATATAACAATGTTTTCCAGCATGTAACCCACTTTTTTGTTTGTTCCTTTATATGTTTCTTCAGCAGTTACACCCACCTTGTGTAATGCCAGCAATGGCCTTCAAGGTTTTAATAAATGATGAAGATGAGATGACCGAGGCGTCGAGTTCTATGGACACCATCGCCATCACCGCCTCGTACCACGGGCCCAGGCCCGACCTAGGACGGTCAACGTCCAAGCCCGAGCCCGGCCCAGGTCTGCGCAGCCCAAAACCCGAGCTCGGCGAGGCCCCATCAGAATCCACCTTGCCCGACCCAGGCTTTCGGGTAAGCCCGAGTCCATGCAATGTTCTAGGGCGCATCAAATCATGATGGGCTACTTGACCCGTTTGGCCAGTAGACAGCGTTTTGCAGAGATCGCTTCGCCTCCCGTGGTGATGGTGTTCTTGTAGCGGTACCGAGCTTGCTTTCGTGCCGCCGGTGCCAGAAGTTTGAAATGGAAAGCCTGAAATCACTTTTCATCAAGATCACCATCAAGCGCTGCAGATGCTTAGTGGTCTATGCCTACTGCCCACCTGGCCGGCATGCCATATCCTATAGCCTCCTCCACACAATAAAATGTCTGTGTGCGAGTGATGTTTTTGAGATTGTATACTGTCCCGCCAATCGCTCCACCCTTGTTTTGTGAAATCGAAATTTCAGCTCAGCTTCCTTTTAAATTGGATAAAATTTTTTTTATTTGTTACTACCATGAAGATTGTTCCTCTACCTATTTCACAACAAATTTTTATGACTTCATTTTTGGAAACAGTGTGCCTGGGAAATACAAACTTTCATTCTTCACCTCCATGAACACATCAGGTTTAAACTTAGCACCTTTTGTATTCCTAAATCATTCACTCTATTGTCTACTATACAATACCAGAAGTGAGGTCAACTAGGTGGCAATATACTTAGGCCTAGTATGTCATCTTGTTAAAGTTTGTTAATAGAATATCATTAACCCATAGCTTTACAATTTTTCCCAGAGACTACTTATTTAGTGACAAACTTTTCGCAATAGAAAAAATTTGCAACAGATGGACGCACAAAGACAGAAATACTCTTAGATCTTGTCTCAGGAAATTGACTACCTCCAAGAGATGTAGAAGGTGCCATTGGCAGTCAATTATATCCAAAGATTTCAGAATCAAGTTGGTGTGCTAATTAAATTTGCATGCCTTTGAGCCATTTTACGGAAGGCAATTAGAAATAGAAAGAAAGAAACAGTTCACAAGCCGGGCCGCGGGACGCATGCTGTTCTCTAAGCAGCTGGTTGAACATATGCTGTTCCACTTGTTTTGTGGCAAATCATACACTTCAACATTTTTATTATCGTCATTATGTTTACACACAGGAGACCACAGCTTTCTAGTATTAGCAGCTTGTGTCTTACAAAGGGTTGAAAGGGAACTCCAGCAATTTTTTTAGCTGCCCAAGATAACTTAATGGTAAAATTTTTTATGCAAAAAATGTACCAACATGATTTAATCTGGCTAGTGCGAGCATGTTGTTAAAGGTATACCTGAAATCGAAAAAATAAAGACATGGAGGACGAACACAGACAACCACACTCTATGTGGTTGTAAAAGAGTGTGGTTGTCTGTGTTCTTCCTCTATATCTTTATTCTTTCAATTTCAAGTATGGTTTAATCTGGTTTGATAAGCGGACCTTGTCTTAAATCATGGAAATGGCGGCTCTCCTGAGCCAACTAAATAAACACTAAAGACCAAAAACGGTGTGACGGGGTGAGCTCGTCATAAACCACAAAATGGACGATCGCTCGTGACAAGCTCAGCACATCACAAACTCTTAAGAAATTAACTACATTTTCAGAATCCCCCCGATTTGTCTTTTCCAGCAATCTACTCGGCATATCTAAATCCAAAACAGTCGTCGAGAAAACTTCAAATGAAGGCAGCACCAAAACTAGCTCTCAAACTTTCCTGGGCTCCTCAGAAGTTAGATGTCACAGGCAGAATAACTTGCAGGTCGAGCAGATAGTTTAGAAAACTGACAATTCGCACATTTCTTTGTTGCTCCTTGAGCGAGTGCTGCAGTGTGCTTCTGTCTCATTAATTTGACACCGTCAAACATATTTTAGTACCCTGCTTTTGACTCCTACCGCCCAAACAGTAGGCCTGTTCCCACCATTTACCTCATTTTTTCACTGTTCCCAGTAGAGATGTACAGTTTGAAAAATTAAAAGTTGAAATTCAATACCCTCTTGGAAAACTTTTATTTTCACATATACACGTTTGCAAGTCCGGTCTCAGGGCACCGCCCTCTTGCTCAGTGGGGTGCGCTCTTGGGCGCGGCCATAATCCAATAACGACACCTTGACAAGGCTTCGTAATCGGATTAGGACGCATCCAAGCGCACCCCAGCCGAGCAAGATGGCAGCGCCCTGAAGCCGGAGTTGCAAACATGCATATGCTGATCTGTTGAGCTAAATTTGAGGAAAATCGGAGTCCATGAAAAGTGCCAAAGTTCCCCTCCAACAATTTTTTCATGGTCACCGATGTGACTCAAAATCGACTCAGCACCCCAATAGGCACATCTGAACTCGTAACCGGAATATTTTATTGAATTAACGTCTTCTTGCACAGAGAATGAAACTTTAATTCTTTGCTCTTGTTCTCATCTTTTTTTTTCAAACTGAAAGTCACTGCTGGCAACACCGAAAAGTGACGTCAATGACGGGTGCAGGTTCAGTGTTTGGGTAGTAGAACTCGTTTGCAAGTAATCACACAAGCTTTTATGGCTTGAAATGAGTGCTAGTGAAGCCCATTCCAACCCGAACCAAGCAATCTGAAACAAATGCGCAACACTGTTTTATCGACTGCCTGCTCAACCTGCATGTCTCTTTTCCCGGGATGTCACACTGCTCGAAAGCGCAGGGAATTTCAGATGTTTATTATAGCATAACCCTCATTTGCTGTTTCCTCAGTACCTATTTTGAATATAGAAAATCTAAATAGCTCACTGAGAACAAGAAAATCAGTGGGTTAAAAAAAGGAAGTTAGTTTGGGAAGCTCAATATATCGGTGGAGTTTTCCAACATTTACTATACGTTTAGTCACGTTCAATCATGTTGGCAATGTCACAAACATAGCTCTGTTTTTCTAAAGCAAAGTTAATAAAAAGACAACTAGTGGCAATATATTTAGGCTCAACAATGTTTAAGGTGTTTTGAGGTGACAGGAAACACTCTTTAATATGATGTGGCAAACCGGCATTTGAATTAGTGAGCACAACATTTTTGCAGAGCATGAAACACTTCTCATTCGGATGACTGACTACAAAGACTCGTTCAATGCGGACATACCCTTCGTCTTTGCATTTTACAACTGTCAGGTTGCTTCTTGTAGCCCTTCTATATTGCTGACTGTGAAGTATCACCCCTGCAAACACAACCCGATTAAATTCGGTAGATGAAGTGAGTAGAGTGTTAAATGTTCTGTGAAAAGCTTCCTGCTCCTCGTGTGCGAACGTGGTCACAACCTTCGGGTGTCCCAACAGGGTTACCCATCAACACAAATAGAATTTTGAATTCGTTTTGACATAGTTGTTTTACATGAGTAGCCAGAGGTGATTCATTGAGCAGAATGTTAACTTGCTGCAAAAGCATAACTCGCTCCACAATCTGAAGTGGCACTCCCTTCGCTGCTTTCACTGTTTTTACTAGACGTCCATTTCGTCCTTCAAAAACAAATGCTGATTGGGCCCAGAGTGGCCCAAGTTGTTTGGTTGCTTTGCTTAGATGGAGCATTTGGTGCAGATTGAATGTCATTGCTCGTTCAGTGTAGAGGGACCGTGCGCCTGACACAAACCTCCTCAGCAGGGCATCTGTGTGGCATGAAATTAAGCATTAGCTTAAGTACACAAACAAAATGTTCAGCAACAATGCAACTGCAAAGTCAAGTTGAGCCCTTGAGGGATTTTCTGGAAATGTGTATTGGCTGTAGTGAATTTAGCTCATTATCATTGAGAGATTTATCACATTTTCTTATTGTTGAGGTCCTCTTGAACAATTCACAGCTCACATTTTAAGTAATGGATAAGATTCATTCAGATGCTCACCTGCTTTCTTGAGGGCACATGGTGTTATCTCTGAAGAAAGAAGTATGTAGATGGCTTCGACGAGTGTGGACCAATGACTCCAGTAGCGTCGAGGAAGAATGTTGAAGGTGCAAGGAAGGCTGTAATATAAAAGCCAATGGCGCCATTCACTGGCTTTCCAGTATCCTCGCTCGGACAGAGGTCGTGGTAGACGTGTGAACATGTGAGGGGGCTGGATAGCCAAGAGGCGGTTATTTACCGCCGCTGCTGTTGAGGGACTTCCTAAAAAAAATTAACAGATTGTTAAGCATAATGCATTTTTGTATACTACTACAATAGATGTTCAAGAATAATAAATCTGAATGCAGACTACATTACTGTGGCAGGCAGTGCTTTTTGCGTGTTATAATCCTAGTGAAAACTCATTCTAAGGCTCTAAGCAATGTAAAAATCCAGAAATCAGAACCACGCACCACCCGCTTTCCTATTAAAAATGTGAGCAAACATTTTCTTTTTATGCCATTTTGTACAACAAGACAAAAACACCAACCATTGTGAATACCACTGAGTGTTCTCTGCAATTATTTGGTAGCCATGTGGAGCCTTTACAATGCACTTAAACACCAGATGTCGAATACATGACAAGGAGTGTAGAGCCTCATACAGGATGAATACAGTTTAGGGCAGGGGTGGCCAGGCTGACCCAGCCTAAGAGTCGCAAACAAAACCACGAAACTTCCAAGAGCCGCGAACCAGGGGGGGGGGGGGGCACTCTCTTGTCCAGAGCAATAAACAAAACTCGAACTACTTTCAAACTATCCGAGTCAAAAGCGGTCCAACTGTAAGTACGGTAGCAGTAGTACAAGACTGCCAAACTGCAACCTGTCTTTCAATTTAAAATGTGTTCCATTTCTCTTTTTGGGGAAGTGCTCGTGTGGTGTTGGACCGGGGGGGAGGCGGTGGAGTTGGGGGGGGGGGAGGGGAGGGGAGGAGGGGAGGAGGGGAGGGAGCTGCAACTTAACACGCAAAGAGCCACACGTGGCTCGCGAGCCGCAGCTTGCCATTCCTGGTTTAGGGTATGGCAAGCATTATGAGATAAGATTTAGCCACAGCTTACCAATGTAATAACTCTCTCTGGAGTACACGGAGTTGAACATGTAATCGGTGAATTGCCGTGTTACTCCGAGGAGTACGCTGTGCATGTAGTCAGCACCATATCCCCATACCAAGTTGAAGTGCGTGAGGTTTATGAGGGGTGAAGGCCCCTTGATGCCGTTTACGGGATTGTTGAATTGCAGTGCGAGCTCCATATCGCGAAGAACTCCTCGCTCTGTCCGCTCTTCGTCAGGTTGTACGTCCAGGTACCTCAAGCTCCCTGGAAAAGTTGAAGGAGGTTAGTCAGTGGTCAGTACTAACAATGGCCACACAACAAAACTAAATTAAGCCTCTCAGGCAGACGTCAACTAGGTTATATCAGAAGATATCACTGCGAGAGACAATGACCCTGACCATATATTGAGAATGCTTACCCTCTCTGTATTCTCCTCGTGCAAGGCACCAAGGGCATCCGAAGAAGCCATTGGAAAGGGTCGAGTTTTGGACAGCAGCACGAGCCGGTGCGTCTACACAGCAACACAGTGGGTAGACCTTCGATGAGATCAGCTTTGAGTTGAATTTCCACGTAATTTCCTTCATACTTTTGACACTGTCCACGAACGTTTTAGAAAAATAGCCATATTGGCATGTTTGGGTCTGAACCACAGTCCAGAAAGCACGCAGTGCTGAAAGCGAAGGTTCGTCGGCAGTTCATTTATTATGAACTGTATTGGCCACACTGATGATTTCGATGATTTAAAGAGGGGACTTCCATCCGTGTTGAAATTAAAGGTTAGATCACTCCAGCGAAGGTTGCCCGTCTTCCTTAAGTGCTTGTGCAAGGCACCAGCAGTTGTGTCAGTGATGGTGTCATTGTCTGGCTCATGTTGAAGTTCCTGCAGATTGCTGTAGATTGCCTTTTGTTAGGTTGATCAGATGCCGCATCTGCTCTTCGAAGGAAAAGATAGTGAAGAAGCACCCTTTGCTCTTCACTTTTGCAAGCTCAAACGACTTGTTACAAGTTGCACACATCACAGTTCCATCAGGCTGAGGCTGTTCCAATAAATTCCCACACTCTTCGCAGTAGAAGTGATGTGCAGCCACATGGTCCGTCTTCGGTTTCCATAGTTTTCGAAATAAATACTTGCTTCGTGGCAATACATCCTTCACGCCGAACAACATATTGATTAACTGCAGCAAAGACTCCAGGCCAGTCCAAGGCATGTTCAATGAGACAACAAGTGCCATTATCATCAGAATAGCTTCAACCTTTCTTGTTGGCGAATTTGGCAACGTCTCGTTTCCGAACTGCTCAAAGCAGTCTGGCCTCATCATACGCCGTGTCCGCGCAAGAATCGGGGAGGGGCTCACCGTCGTCGATCTCATCTGCGGAGTTAGCTTCGCTTTCAGTTTCGCCTTGCGTTGCAGAGGATTGCTCGAAGTCATCTGCTTCATTTTCGTTTTGAGAAAATATTTCTGTGTCGCAATCGCTACTGGTATCGACGGCAGCTTCTGCTTCTTCACGATTCACGTGGACGGCTTCGCAGCTCCCTTGACTCCCTGACGGAGGTGCAGGTGTCGCTGGCGCGCGAGCAGGCCGGTTGCGCCTTGTCATCATCACAAGAGCGACTAGATCGTCGGTGTTTCGTAGCGTACGGCACTTCGAACGACTCATCACTGTGCAGATAAGCTTTACGCTGCCTTTTACCTTCAAAAGACATGGTTTAGACTTCCAATTTCGCTGCACGTGCGTTTTTCGTAGCCACTTCGGGGAGAGTTCGACGCCAACAGCGGACTCAGCCAACGAACAGGGTTTGTTTACTTAATTACGGCAATTCTCTGCGGCATTGGCGGCAGACAGGAAATTAGGAAATTAGATACGCGAGTGTCTCAGATACCGAACACGGTGATACGGAACACCGAAGTGCAGAACACCGAAGAGAGAGAGAGGAGGAGAGTGTCCGAGCACTGAACCGACCGAGCTTCGCTCCGAGCCGCCTAGAAGGTTAGAAGCAGTAGGGCCGTAGCTAGTATGCTACGGCTGCGATTGCGGAGGCCGCGTTTAATAAAACATCGATGGTTTGATGGAATGTAATATTAGTGTCCTGAATCTACTCTCAAATTTTTAATTCCGACGCGTTACTGCGCCGAAACCGAAACCGAAAACATCTTTGAGTCCATCTGAGGCACTCGGAAGCTTTTCCGTTAGAGTAAAGCTATACGCACTCCGGAGTGCACTTCGGGCGGAAATGGCTATACGGACTCCTCCGAGAGATCATGCCGCTCGGGCCACCCTTTTCGAACGGCGCGTGAATCACTGGGGAGCTCGTTAACACAGCCCCCCGCCTGCGTTCACGCCGCTTCGCGGCGACAATATCGGCTGCTAATTAGAAAACGTAACCAGTACACGCCGCTTCGCGGCGTCCAGCCGGCAATCCAAGCCCCGCTGTCCCCGATCGCACCTCCGCAAAGGAAGTCCCATACCATTTAGTTCTGCAAAGTTTCTCAACAACATTCGTTTTTTTTTTAAACTGTTTTACGCAAAAAAAAGGAACTGTCGTAAAAATCGCCAAATACCTCGACAAAACGAAATGTCTGAAAAAAAAAATATGCCCACCGCGGATCGAACTTACGTCCACTTGCATATGAAGCGGACACCTTGACCACTATGCCATGCCACCGTTTAGGAAACGCGTTGTGACGACTCTTTTTATACGAGAACAGCGGAGTGCGTATAGCCATTTTTGTCCGAAGTGCACTCCGTAGTGCGTATATATAGCTTTACTCTTTCCGTTAATCGATTTCTAGATAACAAAAAACTTCCAATTAAGCTGTATCTAGTTCATAAAAAGACTGAAATTCGTTAAAACGAATTAAAGCTATATGTTGATCGACGTGTGTTTTTTTTATGCCGCCCGGGTAAGAACTCTGTTTGGGACCCAGGGACAGGGGTCCCTGGTTTTGAGGGTTCGTTACGCCGACTCCTAACTCCACCGCTGCGCCGATTACGCGACTGCGTGACTGCGTGTTTCGGGTCCTCGTCCTAGTGTATCGTCGTGGTGTTCGGTCCTCAGTCGCCCCCAATTTTTTTGTTGTTGTTGTTTTGTTCGCCCTGGTTTGCAAGTCATGTACTACGCGCTAGTGTAATGTCTGCTGGACGGCGTGCAAGCTATTGTGCCAGTTCGGTTAATCAAAAACTTTAACCCTGCAAGTGTTAAGGACATAGACAAGACGATCAGGCCAACTTTCTGGCAATCTGAGGATGGCCTCATCGAGAACTACTACGATGCTCGAGTAAAGGAGCTAGCAGGTAAGTTATATTAGGTTACGTCTGTAAAACTTGGTAGTAACTAGTAGGTAACTAGTTTTTCTGTCGATTTACCCAATTCGACTTCTTTCAGCGAAGAGCGTGGTCGAGCGACGAAACGAAACTCGTATCTGTAAGCGAAACTAAATGCGTGAAAACTGGTGATTTCGCTCTTAAGTGTTACTTTTGATGGACATTTCGGATCGCTACCTTACGGGTTTGGGTCTACGGCCGTGGAAGGCGGTTTTGGATGCTTGTAGATAGATAGGCGGTCAAGCCCGCCTTGTGGATGAAATCTGAAAGCGAGGCCGCCGTTCTCTGAGGTGCCATTCAATGACACGTCGTAGTTTAGTTTTCGTTCGCTGAAACGTAGTTTCTGCGATGAAACTGCCCGACAATCGGACGAACGAAGTAATCACATACGATTTTTGAGAAATATCACGCGGTTGCGTTTTACGGCGGGAGATCCCAGAGCGTGTCTTTCCGAGACCTTATTTGCGATTTCCTTGCCATAATTACGCTTCCCGTTCGAAGGAGTGGCTTTCGGACTGTCACGCCGGACGTCGAATGGACGATTCTGCCGTCCTGTGTCTCTCGCTTAAATGCCCTCGGGGGTCCCCTGAAAACAAGTCCAACCGTCCTGGCTGAAAAAGCATTTTTGTACTTGTTTACCTAGCTGTACTTGTTTGTTAGATGTAAGCCAGCCTTACTAGAGGAGTGTGTATAATATATATATATATATATTGTGTGTGTGTGTTTTGCTCTGTACTTTACTGTTTTATTGGGTATGAAAACGAAAATTAAAAAAATGCGCGAAACCTTTTGAAATAGCTTAACTATGCTTCATAGTATCTGTAAATAGTAATCACACACTTGTATTTTGATTGGATGGCTGGATTTTTCGGCTTGTAGATCACATTTGGCGAGCGTTTCAAAATCGTCAGTGCAGGAAAAGAGGAAGGGGGAAGAACTATCACATCTAACTCTGCTAAAAAAAAGTGCCGGCGTTTACACCCCCTTCCCGCCCTCTTTTCAAACTCTTCAGGTCGATTCAAAAAAAGGATGCGTCTGCTTTGGCGGTTTTGGCCGTGGTGGACCTACGAGCCATTTTCACCATGCGTCCTGGCGCTTTTTTCTTTCTTATCGGACCATCTTTCGACGTTAGACTAGCAAGTTCCGCATTAGAAAAAGTGCTGTGCTCTTAGTAAAGATTTCTAGCATTCTTGGTTTTTAGGAACTTTGGCATGAATGTTTTAGAGATTGTTTCCTATTGAAACTGCCATTACTTTGGGGGGGGGGGGGGGTGAAGGGCTAGGGCTGGGCTTTGCAAAGATTTTCTCACTTTCGCTAAATACTGTAAAGAAAGCATCCTTGACGCTCATATTGAGAAAATGTGAACAGAGTTTTGACCCCCTCAACTCGTGCTCCGAACAAAGGTTCGCGTGATCTGGCGCCACGTTTTGAAGGGGCCCTGCAAGGTCTTTATTACTGGTTTTTAATTTGCAGCGAACCTGAGCGCACTGAACGTAGTAACTTAGTGAAACTTTTTTTTTCTCGAAATTCGCTTTATTTCAGAAGTTATAGGCAAATTAAAATTAGAAAAACAAGCAAAAAAATCACCTTCCTCATGACGTCCTTGGTTGCTTAGGTGGCTGTGAACTAGAGGAGGGGTAGTGAGCTCAGCAAGCGCTCACAGCTGCCGCACTTGGTGTCGACGGCGTGAGAGGGCGCCACTAAAGCATGTTCTGGATAGGCTGTATGTAGCGGGCAGCCAGAGTGGCTCTCATTGCATTCGCTGCGCAATCAAACACTAATTCGGCATGAGACTTCATTGGCCACAAACGACAGCAAACACGGGGTGAAAATCAGTTCAGAATGGGAGCCACTTCGCACTGCCATACTGCGAAACAGCCAAACCGCAAGACAAAGCTTCTCGCCGAAGGCCTTCGGAACGCTCGGAGCCGGTCGGATCCTCCTGTCCATACGACCGCAGCGCCGCCGCGTACATGCGGGACCTTTCCGTGTCAGCGCCTGATCCCACTACTACTTTCTAGTATGCGCTGCCTTTTCCACCGCTTGGTGGCGGGTATGTCGACGGGTCATTTTTTGTTTCCGTACTTTGTAAACTGCATATGTTTCTTTTCTGATTTAAAATGCTGAACAAAAACTACTTCTATAAATAGTTGAAACGGTTCGCGCCACTTATGTTGTGTATTTCGACTAAGAAGAAGCTTTTGGCGGCTCTGACTAGTGGTAAGCCCAGGACCAAAGTCGTCGCATTTTGCGCGCTTTCGGTACCACGGGCCGCCCCCGTCGGTGGAGGAGGTTTCCGCGTCCGGTTAAAATATGACGCAGTGATATTTGGTTACTCTCTCCGTGCCCGCTGGCTTGCCCGAACCCCAAGAGACGTGGAAACCGCAAAAAAGGTAGACGCTTAAATATGATTGCAGCGCCCCTTTAAATGTCACCAGTGGTCTTCAGGCACGCGCTAGGGTTGGCAGTGTTGAGGGCACGTGCTCTGCCCGGGTGGTGTTGTGGTTATGGGCAGTAAAAGCTACAGGCATGTGGTTATGTCACAGGGCTGTAAAAGCTACAGGCATGTGGTTATGGCTTTAAAGCAGGCTTCTCTGGAGCGAGCACTTGCTCTAAAAAGGCACGCTTCAAAGCAGGGAGTACGGGCTAGTTGGAGCTTATATAGCCTTCGAGATCTGCGAAAGTGAGAAGAGCAGAAATATATCGCTTTTATTTTTGAGATTACATTACAACAACGAAACTTGTAGCTCAGTGGGTCACATATGAGCATACTTATGTCACGTTTGAGCGAGTATTCTTGCTCAAATTACGTAATATTATAACCTAAACTTGTTGCACAGTCCGTTTAACAAGAATTCGAAATAGCTCAAATGTAGCCAAATAGCCAGAACTTAATTTTGATGCCAACTACAATAAAGTGTAGCCCGATTTGGCTATAATAACCTAATCTGGCAACACTGCTGAGCGATTGCCAACAGGATAGTAAGGGGGTAAGGGGAGGGGGCGCTGTGTCACCGTCTCTCGGGCTCTCTGCCAAGCATTAGATGAGATTTCAATTATTGTGTTACAGGACACATGCAGAGGAAAAAACGTTTTTTTAAAACGGCTTCGATGGGAGAAGCATGTCATAAAACTATATTACAACGAAGGTACGGGCGATTTTGTTAAATGCGATCACACAATTTTTTTAAGATTAGATTAGTTTTCTGGCGTTTAAAAGCAAAAGATTGATGTTTATGGGGTGCTGTCGTAACATAGTTCGTACAAAAGCAAAGAAAATAGATAGTAATATTTCGTTTTCTTACCCCTTTAAGAACTAATTCTGGTTAGGTTAATAATGCCAATAGATTCTGTGCGAAATTACCCAAGCATCAAGGTGGATGGAGGGATTGTAGGTGCATGCGCAGCACGTGCTGGTGTGAGCAGCAGTTTTTTTCCAAAGAAAAGATCTAGATCAAATATAATGTTGCACGTGCTTTTGTCGTCCCCTTCTTTTTGTTATTTACTTCAAATCTTTCCTACGTGTGTGCATGCATGTAACTACACTCGCCATAGGCTTAAAGAAGCTTGGGAAATTCGCAACTCGTCTATTGGTAAGCGTTGAACAGGTCTAACGTTATGTTTCTTGTTTTGTGTTTGTTGATTTAGAAAGCAAGGCTGCTCTTCTGGACCAATTGATCAAGAAGAAACGGGCTCTACCACGAATTATTGATCCACCAGAAGAGCCTACAGAGGTGTTGTCCTCCCTCGTAATCACTGTTACTATATAGTACTGTAGTGCATCTTTTTTGGATGCCACAAAGCTCACAAAACTTTGAAATTCACCAAAAGTTAAGAGGTAGTGCCCGTCCATATTGTATCAGTCTTACCTTCTTTTATGTCATTTTGGTGCTTTTTCTAGCGAGGTAGAGGGCTTACCTCTGTATTCATAGATGTTTGACTCTAATTTCATTGCTACTGACTTGTGGAGAACTTCATCGAACTAAGTTTTCTGCAAGGCAGTTCTTGCAAGTCCACATGGATTTTTGAAGCCCATTGACATCTAGCCCAGAGGGGCAGTAAAGTTCTAATCAAGTGACATCCTTAAACGTGATTTGAGCGTTATGATAAAACAACAGCTGTGCTGTTGGTTCATCATAATGCTGGTTTATAAACCTGTGCTCGGCCAAGGTTTATGATGGTGGTAGCAATACTAGTTTCCATATCCCTATGCTTTTCAGGTGGATGAGGCATCAACTTCCAAAGAAAAGCACACTATGCACGCAGCAGCTCACAGGGCCCAGATGAAAGACATGTTAGATGAGAAGAAAAGAGAGGAGGAAGGCAAGGAGATAAGGCACCAGAGAGTCGTGGCAAAGATGCAGAAAAAGATTGACTTCCTTGAGGACGAGCTTCTTCGGGAGCGTCAGCTCTCCAGAAGTCTGACAGATGCACTCCTTAAAGGCGAGTTTTCACTGCAATTTCAAAAGCGAAACAGGTGGGGGTACATCAGTAAATCTTATTCCCAAACAATTATGCAAGCATTGGAAAAGCCAGGTAGTTAAGTCGGAGATGCAAAAACAAATCTGCAATTATGAAGCTGCCTTACATTTTCAGAAACATTCCAGGTCAGTTTGTTGGTTACTTTCATGTTTCCTGTAAAAGTAACTGGCAAACTGACCTGTCATGTCTTTCAAAATTAAAAGAAAGTAGGATCTTTGAATGAGACAATTTTCCTGGTGGTAATGATAATCTTGATAAAATATATGTATTAGTTATTAACTACGACATTCTACAACCCGGTACTGAGGTTACAAAAAGGGGAAAGCACAAACATCCCAATAGACCTGTTGCAAAATGTACAGCGCCGCGACGGCAGGGAATTTCGCAAACCCTCGGTACAGAACATGCGCTTTCTCGTTGCGCCTCCACGATTGCGCACGTCGCGGCAGCTATTGCCAGCAGCCATCCGCCATTCCGCCCATCCGCCGGAAAGTCGTACCTCGTTGGCGGCTTACAGTATATGTGGCAGCGTAAAAGCATTGCGAAAGATGATTTGAATACGTTTTTTGTTGTAACTTCTTTCACATCTTGCAGTGTCACAGAATCAACTTAATTTGCACCACGACCGTGGCAGGGTTCGACTAGGTTCGACAAAGCATTGGCTCAGCAGATGACAAAGGCGGTTCGGTACAAAGGAGAGGGCTGAAAAAAGGGGGAGACCCTCTCCCCCACGCGCTCGTCCGAAGATCTGACTCTTGGCTACTTGACTCTGAGGTGCTCGAACGTTGTTGCTATGGTAACCTGCGCCTGCTCGCGTACGCCACGTAGTAGCAGGAGGAAAGACGATGGGAGCCCCGTACCAAGTACTCCCATTATTCGTTGTGCGCGCGGGCTTTCGGGATTTTTGCAAAGGGTCCATTGAGACATTTGTGTTTGTCTCATCTTGTAGCCTCTGTCTCGGATTGTAGAATGTTGTATAAGAACCAGCTCGCCTGCCTGGTAGTATTGTCTTTAGTTATTAGCCCTACAAGAACTAGCATATCGAAAGACCGAAGCCTGGCCTTAAAGGGGAGCTCCGTCATCAGCATGGACAATTTCAGCACAATATATTTTATGAATGTGACACAATTTAAGGTTGTAAAAAATAATTCTAGAACTTTTTATTCAAAAATTGGTGTTCAGATCGAAACCAAAATCATTTCGCAACTATTTTGCATAGCCTTGGCTGCGACGCCACATATCATGTACTTGGGTAGCTATCGTGCAGTCAGCACGCCTGCTGATAAAAGTATGGCGGTGTTGACAAAAATTGCTCTAAGCGAGAAAGGGGAAGATGTGATTCAGAGTTGTTACGAGTCTTCAAGGATGAAACTTTAGAAGACACCCAGCTCGCCCATGCCAGCCGCCATTGGCACTGAGAAAAGGCAGGTAGAATGCTGGGCAGTTTGATACTTGAGACCCATGTTACGGATAAAAAAAAACAGGACGCGGGATGGCCAAAAAAACATGGCGCACTGGCGGAGGCGGTTGATCTGACAAACCGCGTTCGGCTTTGGCTAGCAGATGGCGTTCGTCAAATGGCGTCAGCTGCTGCTGGCTTCACGCGGCGGTACCGTGAGTGCTTCTATTCATTCGGCGTTCGTTGCCATGGTGACGGCGAGGAAAGCAGACAAACTTTATGTTGCGGAAGAACGCTGCGGCGCGGCGATAGCAGGTGCGTTCTAAGTCCCTTCCCGCATGCTTTTCAATGGGCGGAAGGCGAACAAAAAGAGGTCGAAATAAGGACTTAAGGCAGAATGCTGGATTTCTCCAGCGCCTCATAATTTGACGAGCCTTGCACGAAAAGGATGTTTTTTTGGCCTTCCCGCCTCTTGTTTTTTTTTTATCAGTAACATGGGTCTAGAGTATCAAACTGCCGAACACTTTGCAGAAGCTTCTGAAACGTAAAATGCTATGTCACTCGCAACCCCCCCTTTTTGCCAGTAGAGCAGCCTCCGGTCATGGTGAAGTGAGCGCATCAATTTCAAAATTTGTTTTCTCCCTAGAGGCTACATATTTTGGTAAGTTATTTATACGCATTCTCTGGAGAGACAACTTAAAAGTGTGCTAAAGCACGTTTGACATACCGGCGCACATACCCTCAAAAATCCAAGCACACCAAAAAAAGAACACTCACGCATCGCTGGCTAGCAACTTTGAATATATTGTTACCCTTTTTCTTTTTTGCGATCCAATAAATGGACTTTTTAAGGATATGTGTGCTGGTATGTCAAACAGGCATTACCAACTCGCCCGATCCGCAGTATTAACATGCACTAAAGAATCTTCTGGGATCACCTGTTCTCTGTGATAACTTCTATTGGCCCAAGACGTCCTAAAAATTGAAAAATTATGCTCATGTTACGTTTATTTTTTTGTCAAAAATGAGATTTAAGATCGCGACATATTCCTTTCTGAGCGGTACTTTCCGCTGAAGAACGGTGGCACCTAATTCAGCCGAGGCGACAGCTGAGCTGGGTGATGAGAGGTGCTCGTCGGACAATCGAAAGGAGGCTTGCAACTAGCTGCTAAGCACGAGAGCCACCTCCCGCCAGTACGTTACCATGGAGTCGACCCTGCTGACTCTTGTTCCATAGCTACCGGCTGCTCCGACGATTGCCGTACGCTGTTGCTCGGACAGGATTCTGACACTCTCTGCTACTGCTCTTTGACAATAATCAAGTGGGAGGCCTTTACGAGCCAGGAGGTTTACGGTTGACTTTATCCTAGAGCTTTTTTTCTCTGCGTAAATAAAATATTCTGTGCTTACATTAAAAACACTCGTCCGAATTCTAAACTTAAATTGGGATGTTTAAACCAATAGAGGAACGAAACGGTCACTAGGAGTGCTAGAAACCCGGTTACCATGGCGACCTCGCAGGACCAAAATGGATATCCCCTCTGGTGCTTCAAGCGTTATGCGTGTAGCACTTTTGGCCTAGTGTCGTTTTTCTGGCAGCTAAAGCTACCATATACAGTGGCTCTGACGAACCCTCCTCACCCCCTGCCGTCACCTCGGCTGGATTGTGCACCTCCCTTCTTCACCAGAAAGTTTTGCGCAGGAAGGGTTGTGTCCTGATCTTATATCAGATTTTTATTTTTTTGGACAGGGAAATAAGTGTTGCATGAATGTATCTTTTAGATTTTTAGGATGATGAGAGCATGTAGAACGAGTTATCACCAGGAACGGATTATATCAGAACCCTCGCTAGTGCACCTTTAATAATTGATGCTACTGCCACTAAAATTTGTAATCACGAATGTTTTGGTGAGGCTTCCTTTTAGCACTCGTGCTTCTGAAGACAACCTTCTAGTGCTTAATTTTTTTTTCAGAAAGTATGGCAATTTCCATTAAAGGACCTCTTATTTGGAGTAAATTAATAGTACTGTGCGCAGGGCGTGCGCATTATGCGTCTTCATCAGCATCGGCCGCGGAACCCAAACCTCGGAGGGCTACCTTCCTTGCTGAGGTAGACATCAGTCAGCCAAGCACGTCCAAGCAGCAAAGCTGCCATTTCGGAGCAGCTGCAACTTCTCCGGGAATTGTTTTTGAGAGCTTGGATGGCAAGGTAGGAATCCCACATGGGTGCAGCTGCAGTCGGTTTAACACAAGTCCAGATATTTAAAAAAAAATCTTTTTTCAAGAACTTTAAAATGGGAACAGTCATTTATTAAGACTTTGCTGTACTTTTTGGTGAAATGATGTGTTTTTTTTAAAGGCTTACCGATGGTACAGTGGCGAAAACATTTGTAAGGAATGTGCGAACCGTGGCTTATATTGGGGGGCGCAATCCAGGCAGCAGCTGAGAACGACTCCATGACGTGGCAGGCAATGCAACAACCCAAGCAGGGGAGGCCGGTCACTCAATTTCGAAATCACATGGACAGGCTACAGCGGAGCAATTTTTTCGGCCAGGCTTATATGTTTGTCACAGTGCTCTTTCTCGACGCCGCCTGCAATTTTTTGTGTTTGCCGATGCTGTATTCCTCAGACGCTGCTGCAACATCACCCTCTCGGCCTTGAACAAGTGGCCTCCCCTGAATGTGTTCTGGTTTCCCACGACGTCATGGGGCTGTTTTTTTTTTTTTCAGCTTCCGCCAGGAGAGCACTTTCACGAGATAAGCCACATTTCACACATTCAAAATAAGTTTGCTGACCACTGCACCTTGCGAACTACCATCGTGGCTAATATGAGCTGAAGTGCTGTTATGTGTGGTGCCCGGTATTACCAGTGCCACCTGCTAAATACTCACACAGGATGAGGGTGCATGCTGCACCTCCCCCACTTTCGAAACGCCCGCTTTGTCCGACAGTTAGTCAATGTTTGCTTTTTAATGCCAGATTGGCCCTTCATTTCCTTCACTGAACTCTTTCCTTACGACGACGTCAGAGCGGCCGCAGCCATGGTCCTGGGAGCCGCAATTTTTTAAGTGTGCTCGTCCTGGCTTTAGTCCACTTTTCATCACGAATCCTTTCGGAGGAGCGCAGACTTTTTGCGTATGCACGCAATTTCCGAAAAATAGCACACGCAAAGCACAAAATGTGGTTAGCGTTCGGCGCATGCACAGTGGCGATGACACTATTCTTTGCGTGCGCAAAGCTTTAGCGTGCACAATTATAGACTTTCTAGTGTGTAATGCAAGTTTCAGATGACAAGACCTTTTGTTGAGCATGTGACTGTAGCAATAGTTGCGGAATATGTTTTCTCCTCGCATCCGTTTCATGCGAGTGATGTGCGCGTTAATCTGCTTCTCATTGCGTTCAATCCAGATGCATGTTCACTTCCCACTCTGATCAATCCACCAGGGATACCATTGCTCGCGATTGGCTGACAAGCGACATCACCGTTCGGCTTTGTTAGGGTGTTCTGGCTAAGCCCTCGTGTTTTTCGGTGTACCGCAGGAAAAAGCCGTGTTGCGTATTTTTATCACAATTAATAGGAAAATAGGCCGTATTCCTCATCGCTGTAATTTCCGGATTTTTAGGATGCTTAGATCACATAGAATGGTTTACAACGACGAATAGACCATCTGAGAAACGTCTTTAGTGCCCCTTTAAATATCATTTCATTGATATTTAAGGTTTTGCATTTTTGGTTTTTATGTATTGATATAAATATCTCAAAATTACCGTAGAATATCGGGCATCCACCCATTCCACTTTAAGCGCCCATTCGCAAATTTGTAAGATCTGAGAAAATATGCACAGTACATTGATATGTGAAATTGTTGACCAGACCCATCCCCCATTTTTTTGCGATTATCTCCAAATTTTGAGTGGGCGCTTGCCCGGTATTTTCCGATAAAACTAATCTGTTACTAAATAAATCGTGTATGTCGATATAATTGCATTAATTCTTCGCATAGACGCCAGCTGGAGAGGACCATCAGCGGAAGGTGACCTTATACTGCTGAAGACAGCACTTTGTGTGGCGCATGTGCCACACAAGGTGCTGTCTTGTGTGTAAAAATTCTGTCCAAATTACTATGATATATTTTGTTTACTTTTGTTCATGTAAATAAGACATTGCACGTGTTTGCACTTGATAAATAATACCTGAAAAAACCAGAAAACTAAAATGATTTCTTGGAAAACCTTAAAAATAGACCCTATTTTTACCTTTTCGATTCTCGAAAAATATAAAGCCCGAAAACAAAGAACCCTGACTGTGTGCTCTCAGTACTGGTCAAGGAAAAAAGTAGCCTTATCAGTGCTATCAATTACACGGTATTCGCTCTGAAAGACTCTCTCTGATGTCGTCAGAGATTAAGGGATACGCCGGCTTATTCATGTGATGCTATCACATTTTGATGTCATTTGCAGCGAAGAAGGCAAACTCGCTGCCCCATTTCCTTCATTCTCATTTTGAGGACTATCGAAGCAGGTGGCAGAAACAGTTACAAATAAATTGCATTTATCTACCCACACGGGAGCTTGAGAGGGGTCCGGGTTTTTCCCAGATGTCCCCTACAGTACATGGTGGGGACGAAGCTGTTACACATGGACCGGGCCCTCCGTCAATGAGTTGCAAAGATACACTGAATACTGGGTCACATGCAATAACTAATTCATTCTCCCCCACTCCTGAATTACACTTTTGGCATGTAAGGTTGGAACACTTGGTATATTTTTCCCAGTTTTTATTGCTTTAAGCAGTAAATGCTGGACCCTATTTATACTTGAACCTTAGACTGTCCAATTATGCTTGCAAACCCCCACAGTGCCACTACCGGCTGAGGTTGGGCTGTGAATGTTTCATGTGTAGTGCCAGCTAGAGTCACCAAAGAAGCTACACTTCAGAGTATCGGCACTTTTTTTTACTGCTAGGAACCATATGGCCGCTGCTACCCACGCTTCCCTATTAACTCTCTAGCCACCATACCGTCGCTAGAGCACTATATAGCTCCTTCTGAGCAGAGTAGCGCAATCTACAACGCCATATCTTGGCAATTAGCGGCAAACGCCCAAGGGTTCCAGCACCGATCGGAAATGCATGGGGAACGTGAGAAAATCATTGTTTCTTCAATATTGAGGGGATGTACAGAATGTCAATAGTGTTTGACATAATGAAGATTAGAATAATTTGTGCCAAGTTGCGTGCCATGTAAGGACGTAACTTTTAAAAAAAAACTGCCTGAACGGCATCATGGAGCCGACGACGTCGCACCGTCCACGTGACCTGCTCCGGCCAACTCAGAAAGTTCCTCTCCGCTGCGCACAAAAATCGTCTGCTTCAAACGCCTTTGCCTTGGAAATTGCCTTCTCAAAATTTTCACATGCATCCAATATTATAAAAACTTTAATAAAGTGTTTATAGTGCTTTACCAAGTTCACGACAGACTAGTTTCGAAAAGTGTGAACTCTTTATTTTTTAATTAGCCGTGTCGCATTGATCTCCATGTGTTCTCCCATAGAACGAGCCGCCTCCTGGAACCCTGAGTACCACGGACGACTCGTGCCGAGCTGCTCTGTCGGCCATGTTGTCGGCATAACAGGCGGATCAAAAGGTTGCGCTACTCTGCTCCGTAGGAGCTATATATATAGTGCTCTAAGCGTCTGTACACCGAAGTGTAGGGGACAAAATGGGTGCCACTAATCCGCTTCACTAGGAACTCTTTAGCCACCATACCTTAGTGTCTCTACTCTATAAAGTGTAGCATAATTAGTGGCCCTAGTGCCAGCTATGGACAATCCATGCGATCTCATTTTGTCTTGCGCTTTGAGTGGTTAGTGGTTCTAGGAGAATACCTTACAACAGTGGTCTATCTCGAACAGAAATTGATTAGCTGTGGAAACATAAATCAGTGGTCCCCTGTACTCTAAATACTATATTTCATGAATTATCCTTGTGTTGAGGCTGCACAGAAAAAGTGACATGGGCCAACAGGGGGAGAACTTGGCAATTAAGAGTGAAACAGTTCCTTCTTAGTGTTCCTCAATGGCTATCAAAATATAATGGGATGTGCACAGTATCTCATTATCTAAAAGTTTAACCACCATTGACCTTGTGCTTTATTTTTTTTTGCAGGTTCAGAAAATTGCAATGCAAGATATCTGGGTAAACAGTGTATTTGAAAATGACCCTGCCATAGAGTTTGTTACTCTGGAACAAGCCACTTCACAGGGTACTAAGCCATTCTGTCCTCATGCTTTTCATCCTTTCACAAGCAGTCTGTCTGACACTCCAGATTCTCTTTGAGATTATGCTCCAAGTATTTTCAGGCTTTCCAAGGGCCTAATTTTGAGCAGTGCTGATCCTTCTATGGCTTGGCACTCCATGCAGCACAAGCTTTTGGAGAGAAACAACCAGCTGCAACTGCCGCCTCGCATGATCTTGGAGAAATCCTACTAGATGCTGCTGCGGAGGATTCTGGAGAAAACCTACTAGATGCTGCTGTGGAGGATCCCGAAGAAAACCTACCAGATGCTGCTGCGGAGGATTCCGAAGAAGACCTACCAGATGCTGCTGTGCAGGCTCCCCAAGAGAACCCCCCACCCGCTGTTGCGCAGGCTCACCTTCTTCAGCCTTCCTATGAGGATGACTCGGACATCGAGTTCAACGTCGTCGATGGCCAGGTAGGCAAGAAAGCCCCATGTAGGCGTCGCTCGTACATGTCTTCTGAAGTCTTTCCTTGCCACGGAAAAAGTGCCTGTTTTTTTAGGCATTTAGTTACTATTTTATTATGAGAAAACTATGAGCTTTACATCATGATGTCATATGTGGTGAACTGTGATCGGACATTTCGACGAGGTGCAAGAAAGAAGAAGACGACGGGATTCGGAAAGAAAAGAAGCACGAGACAACGGGGAGAAAAGAAGAAGTGGCGGCTGGAACAACGAGGACGACGGCTGTCTGGGGGTTGTCTTCCTGGGAGCCGTCGACGCAAACAGAAACGACTGGGCGTAGCTGCGAGGGACAACCGGGTCGTATCGTGAAGACGATGTTCCGTTGTCCCGGACGACTCCCAGCGGCGGCTGCACCGACCATGGAAGACATCACCACATCGTTGCCACAACGCCACGTCACCACGTCGTTGCCACAACGTCACCACCGTCGTTGTCAGGTGAAGTGAAGTGTCTCACTCTGACCTCCAGAAACCTTTTTGACTTGAGACTCTCATTTATTTCTCAATGACCATCAACTAGTTGTTTTATGAGTGCCCTAAAGAAATTGTGTATCCTGTAACGTAATTCATGTTTTTCTCTGTATTTGTATCGCTATTGTTTTTCAACGGAATTACTCAAGCTTACACAAAACCAGTACTAAACAGGAAGTTGCCGGCATGGTTAAGGCTGATATGCCAATCTCTGAAGACACGTTGAACGGAGAATCAGTTGTAGTCCTCAGGGACACAGGTAGCAATACTGTGGTAGTCAGACGGCAATTGGTGCCATCTGAAGCGTTCACTGGCACAGAAGGGCCAATATACCTTGTTGACGGATCATGTCAGACACTACCAGAGGCTAAAGTGCAGGTCTCATGTCCATACTACAGCGGCACAGTCCGAGCCAAGGTAATGGACAATCCACTGTACGATGTAGTACTTGGAAATATACCAGGATGCTCACTACCAGGAGAAACAGATTCTACTTGGCAGACTGAGACTGGGTGCACGCAGCTCGAAGAGAAGAATGTTCCAACCGATCTAGTGGCCACCAGCAAGGAAAAAGGTGTGCCTAACATAGCACCGGCGGGAAGGGAGGTTTCGAGAGACGATTTGAGTCAGCGTCAGAAACTCGACCCTACTTTGGCAGTATGCTTTAACAAAGTCGGGCAGAGGCAGACTTCGAATGGGGGACATACATCGGAGTTTTACCTATCGAAAGGGGTGTTGTTTCGCCGGTATGTCCTTACATCTCGAAAATCGTTCAACCAAGTGGTGGTACCACAAGACCTGCGACCCTACATTCTCAAAGTGGCTCACGAAGGTACAATGGCAGGCCACCAGGGTATCAAGAAGACGACAGATCGCGTCCTGGAAGCTTTCTTTTGGCCAGGAGTGCAGGCAGAAATCAAGCGATTTGTGAATTCTTGTGACAGGTGCCAGAGAGTGACCCCTAAGGGGAAGATAGCAAAGGCTCCGCTTGGGAAGATGCCTATAATCGAAACGCCATTCGAGCGCGTCGCAATCGACCTGATCGGACCTTTCTCGCCCTCATCAGAAACGGGAAACCGCTTCATTTTGACCATGGTCGACTGTGCTACAAGATATCCCGATGCAGTGGCGCTTCCATCGATGGACTCCAAAACCGTGGCCGAGGGCTTGATCCAGATGTTCTCGCGCGTTGGAGTACCACGGGAAATACTTAGCGACCAGGCTCCAACGTTCACTTCAGCCTTGATGAAAGAGGTAGCCTGCCTCTTGTCCATACAACAGCTAACCACCACCCGTATCATCCCATGTGCAATGGGATGGTGGAGAAGTTTAACGGGACGCTGAAGACAATGCTTCGAAAGATGTGCCAAGAGAAGCCGCGACAGTGGGATTGCTATATCACTCCCCTCTTGTTCGCATACAGAGAGGTACCGCAGCGTAGTCTGGGGTTTTCGCCTTTTACGTTGATATACGGAAGGCACATTCGAGGCCCTATGACCATCCTGACTTCGACCTGTGGACAAACGACAGTCTCACCGAAGAGGTCAAGACTACCTACGGGTATGTGTTGGACTTAAGAGATCGCCTTGAAGAGACGATGGAGCTGGCCCACAAAAATCTTGCTGAGGCGCAACAGGTCCAAAAGAAATATTTTGACAAAAAGTCCCAAAACCGTCAACTGCGAGTTGGTGACCGGGCACTGCTTTTCCTGCCGACCACCCAAAACAAGCTGCTCATGGCTTGGAAAGGTCCATTTCCGGTTGTCGGCACTAAGGGAGGTTACGACTACCTCATCGATTTGGGACACACGCAAAAGCTTTTCCACGTCAACCTACTCAAGCGGTACGAAGAGCGGGGAATGCAAGAACAGCCTCAACCCCAGACATCGGCCATTTTCGCCGTAGAAGACGAAAAGGACGGCTCGCTATCAGCGCCGTCGCTTCAAAAGACACAAGGAGCCAAGGATGCAATGCTTAGCCAAGACCTCTCAAAAGAAGAAAACGATCAGCTAAGGGCCCTTTTGAAGAGGTACGATGATGTATTTTCAGACCTGCCAGGGAAAACAAACATCCTTGATTGCCGACATCAACTCACAAGCGAAGTGCCGCTCCAAACACAGCAGCATCCCGTGCCCCTAGCCATGAGGGCGACGATTGAAAAGGAAGTGCAGGAGATGTTGCGGGGAGGAATCATTGAAAAGTCAAAATCCCCATACAGGTCTCCACTTATTCTAGTGCGGAAGCCAGACAACACCTTCCGGATATGCGTCGATTTTCGTCGCATCAACAACATCTTGGTAGGTGACGCAGAACCCATGCCCCGCACAGATGATGTGTTTGCGGAAGTGGGGAAGAAGAGATACTTCTCCAAGTTTGACCTAGTTAAAGGCTACTGGCAAATACCGTTGACGGAAGAATCCAAGCCAGTTACGGCGTTTTCAACAGCCTCGGGCTTGTACCAGTTCAGATACTTGCCTTTTGGATTAAAGACCGCTTCAGCAGTCTTCACAAGACTCATGAGAGAACTCTTGAACGGGATACCACATGTGCAACACTATATCGACGATGTTCTCATTGCCACCGATACTTGGTCCGAGCACCTGACGACGCTGCAGTGTTTGCTGGAGCGAGTTCGCCAGGCAGGCTTAACAATCAAGCCCAGCAAGTGCGAGATCGGCATGAAAAAGATCACGTTCTTAGGCCACGAGCTAGAGGAAGGAAAGATTCGACCTTTGCTGCGCACACTAGAGCAGGTCATAAAGGCGCAAAAGCCACAGACGAAGAAGCAGGTCCGATCATTCTTGGGCCTGGCAAATTATTACAGGCAGTTCATACCAGGTTATGCTCAGATCGCCCAACCCCTAGTGGAAATGACAAAGAAAAGAGAGCCCCACAAGGTACATTGGACCGACGAAAGAGAAGAGGCTTTTAATATGTTAAAAGTCGCCCTCTCCGCTAGGCCTGTGCTGCGAGCACCCCATATCACCAAGGAGTAGGTAGTGCGAACGGATGCGTCAGAGGCCGCGATGGGCGCCGTCCTGATGCAAGAGCACGAGGGATTGCTACATCCCATATCGTACGCGAGCAAACAACTTCTCCCACGCGAGCAAAAATATTCCACGGTCGAACAGGAATGCTTGGCCCTAATATGGGCGGTTCAGAAATTCCACATGTACCTATATGGGAAACAGTTTACCGTACAAACGGACCACCACCCACTGCAGTACTTGAACACTGCGAAGTTGATAAACAGTAGAGTGTTAAGGTGGTCTCTCTTGCTTCAAGGATATAATTTTAGAGTTGTACAGGGTGTCACAAAAGAAAATTTACACGGTCTTTTTTACCGCAAAAATAAACTGGGCATCGCCGAACGCCCATTCTCCGCCCAAAGGTAGCGCTAGAGGTCACAACCAGATGCCAAAGTTTCAGCCCGATCCGATAACTTAATCAAAAGTTATAAGTGATTTTCTGAAAATTTCAATGGGAAAATGGCGGCCGACCGAGTTTTCAAACACATGGGGCTCTATGGCACCAGAAACCGAAAACGGGCAAAAACGGGCTCCATTTTCCCATTGAAATTTTCAGAAAATCACTTATAACTTTTGATTAAGTTATCGGATCGGGCTGAAACTTTGGCATCTGGTTGTGACGTCTAGCTCTACCTTTGGGCGGAGAATGAGCGTTCGGCGATGCCTAGTTTATTTTTGCGATAAAAAAGACCGTGTAAATTTTCTTTTGTGACACCCTGTACATATTAAGGGTAGCGAAAATGTAGGAGCAGATTTTATGAGCAGGATCTGAGTTTTTTTTTTTTCATGCGTTATCTAGCAAATATGGACTTTGTTTTGGTTTGTTTTGGTTTACCATGTATATGTTCACCGGTGCAACTGGATTTTCTTTTCTGAAAAAGAAAAAGCTTAAAGGGGGGTTGTGTGGTGAACTGTGATCGAACATTTCGACGAGGTGCAAGAAAGAAGAAGACGACGGGATTCGGAAAGAAAAGAAGCACGAGACAACGGGGAGAAAAGAAGAAGTGGCGGCTGGAACAACGGGGACGACGGCTGTCTGGGGGTTGTCTTTCTGGGAGCCGTCGACGCAAACAGAAACGACTGGGCGTAGCTGCGAGGGACAACCGGGTCGTATCGTGAAGACGATGTTCCGTTGTCCCGGACGACTCCCAGCGGCGGCTGCACCGACCATGGAAGACATCACCACATCGTTGCCACAACGCTACGTCACCACGTCGTTGCCACAACGTCACCACCGTCGTTGTCAGGTGAAGTGAAGTGTCTCACTCTGACCTCCAGAAACCTTTTTGACTTGAGACTCTCATTTATTTCTCAATGACTCATCAACTAGTTGTTTTATGAGTGCCCTAAAGAAATTGTGTATCCTGTAACGTAATTCATGTTTTTCTCTGTATTTGTATCGCTATTGTTTTTCAACGGAATTACTCAAGCTTACACAAAACCAGTACTTGCCTCGTCATTAATTTGATATATTCAAAGAGAGCTTGACCTCAAGTAACGAACCTCCTCACATCATATATTGAAATGAAGCTAAATCAATGTACTTTTGAGTGGTCTAAGCTTCAAAATAAGACCTAATTTAAGTTGTAAAATTTAACTTGTAAAACACAAGAGTACAATAAAAATCAGAACAGAACCAGTTGAAGATATGTCTATATCTCGAAAGGAAAAAAAAAACACGAAAAGATCGAAATATATAAAATGTTTCCTATCTCAACAACACAACATCTGCAAAAACTAGAGTTCTAGATCAAAAAGATTTTGACATATAAAAAAAGTGAATCAACCCCCATGATTTACATGCCATTGGGAGCAGGAGTTTTCCAATGTGGTAAAGAAATGCGCATGACAAGCTTTGTGAAAAATATTTGTTCTGTCCTCTACTTTGTTTTCTTACAACTTCTTTTAGTTCAGAGTCTGCAAAAACTAATAAATTAACGGGCACTTGCAACACGAAACCTGCCACCGAACTGCCACTGATGTTCCCGGCAGCATTTGCCGATTGCAACTCTCACAATTCAAATCTAATGATCTGTCATCATGATTGGATGCTCTGCTGCTATCTCAGTCCTAGGAATTGATGGAAGATGCAACAGAGTTGCGAGAGTTGCCATGCTGGCGAGCGCGCGGCCCTGGCTGTCATTGACGTCCACAGCCGCACACTCTGGATGGGGTTAAAAATTGCTGCCCCGCTGCTAGACGAACAGCCAAAATAGAAACGGAATCTGGAATCTTCAAACTGCCTACCGGTTGCATAACGTGCCCGGGAAGCTCCGCTGAAGCTTGAAAATCGGTCTCCTTATTTGTCGATCATTAGTGATTGATGCAGTATGGGCGTGGTAAGGAAAGAGTTCTGGAGCCGTTCAGACAGATGTTTGTGCAGACACTTTCACTATAATTAATACAACATGCAGCCTCCACTTTGTGCAGAAAGAAAGCAAGTTTCCCAGATAGTCGGTAACCAAACATAGATACAGCCCTCTTTTTGTAATCGTTTCAGGCTAAGGTGACAAGTATTGCGTAGTGCTTACGATTTCCTATTATGCTTATAATTTGTTCTCATAGGTTTAGCTTGGGGGTGGCATCACCTTGCCTGCGGAAAAGTATAAATGGCTCATGGGATCCAGCAGCGACTCCGAGTTTTGTAAAGACGGCTTGCGAACCTTTTGGGGAAAAAATGAACTGGTCGGCCGCAGTATGAGAGGCATTGCCTGCCGCCGAGTCCAGGGAGCAGCCCCCAAAAAAGCTCTCACTCTTAGAAAACTTCAAGCTTTAAACCGTAAGTTTAAGGGTCTTCACCAAAATTTATTTCCTGGATGGAAGTAACAGATCTATGGACAGGAGTCAATTATTTCAGAAAAGGTTCTGCAATTCTCGATGGAAAAATTAAAACTACACAAAACCTGAAACTCGCAACTGAACATGCTTTTGAAGCTTTGAACAATGGTATATGATTGTTAGATGCAGTAGCAGCAGTATTATAAAGGGAGTTCATATACATACCTTGCACGTTACGTCATGCTGCGATGCTCTGCCCCCCCCCCCCCCCCCCCCCACCCCTTTAGCCATTACTCAGTACCCCCGAGCGCCTTCCAAGCTTTCGGTATGGCCCTTTTCGTTCAGCCGTCCAATTTTTACGTCGTTTGACAGCATCACATTTAATTTTTCTGTTTCGTTTTTCACTTGTGTTTTGTGTAAAGTCATGCCGTCGATAAACGAGTCTTTTAGCGTATTTACGCGCCGCCTTCAGGCAAAAGATGCCGTCGTCGCAAGAGTGGAGTCGCCGCTTTGCGGTGGCTAGGCCGACGTGCTCGGTGGTCCCACAAAAGCCAGATATACGAAGGAGTTGGAACTTTATGCCTTCAATTTTCAATAGAGACATTTTCAACAACAATTTGTTACGGTGAAGATCTGTATGCAAGCTTTGCGTCCATATGGACGCTACGACCGATGCCGCTGTTTTTCACAACATATTGCATGGAGACATTGTGAACTACCTGTGTTTTTCCGTCAGCTACGTGACTGTTAAAGTGATGAAGGCGTTCAAATCGTTGGAATCTCACATTTACTTCACCAGTGATGGGGTGAAAGGTGTACCGGCATGAAGCAGCACCTGTAAAAATGAGAAAATGGCTGTTGTTGACGCCTTCCTGGCCGCAAAAGTTGGCGCAGCGAATGCTCCTCTTGTTGACATCACAATGTTATGCCATCATCTAGGTTACCGGCACCTCCCAACAGAAAAACACAATACAAAACATTCTTTATTTGATGCAGTGGAAGCTTGACAACACCTGTGAGTTGCCGTTTGCATCGACGTCGGCTCTGCTGATCCTCGTAATCCGCACGCTTCTTCGCTTATCAACTCCTCAAGCATTTGCTGACACTGGCGCGTAACCACCTTTGGCTGCTTGAAAAACCTTGTGTCGCTAAAGGTGTCACAATTGCAGAGGTCCTCTTCTCGTCTTATTTCCACCGGCAGAGAGGCAAGGCAGAATCGCGGAAGGACGCTCGCTGTACTCGGCCGGTTTTAGTTGCCGTGATGGTTTTGGTTTGGGTGTGGAGCCATGGCGCCATGTATTCCACCATGCAATTTTGATGACATACGTGCAAGGCATGTATTGCTTTTGGCTGCAATTCCAACTACAATCACATCGATACGATTCAGGTGGTCTCACAAAGTGTAGTGATGATGATGCCTCCATGGCAATAGTTTATGCACAATAGTGCCAAGCTGTGACTTAGGCCGCTCAGTTAATTCTCTAACGTGCAGGATATCTTGGCGCATTTGGCGTGCAAAGTAGGGGTGTGCGGATAATGATTTTTCTTACTAAATCGAATATGAATTGAATAGTTATGGGACCTAGTCGAATATAAATCAAATAGTTTTCGAATACTTAGTAGACTGTTTAAAAGGTTGAAAATTACTAGAATGAGGTGAGAATAAATAGCAAAAAGAAAAACCATGCTTGTGTGAGTTAGCTGGCTACAGCAGGGTCTTGGCAACACGCAAACTGCAGAAGCATAACAATTATGCGAAGGAAACCACTCGGACAGTAGAAACACCAACGTTTTGCCGAGTATGCAGACCACTTGAGATAAGTGACATCTTACAGCACGTATGTGGCAGGCATGTTGTATATAGGCGTCTCTGAAAAAAAATTGTTGGTGCTGAATCGTGCCAATTCTGTCTTCGGCTATTCGAAAACTTTGAAAAATATTCGAAATTTGGAGAAACAACTATTCGATCTAGATACCAAATCTAATAGCTATTATATCGCCCTATTCAATTTGGACATTGAATCGCATACGGCTATATTCGATTGGTTATTCAAAAATTGTGAATATTCGCACACCTTTAGTGCAAAGTGATTGGAGCGAAATTGGCTATAGCAGACTCAAACTCATAACATATTGTTTTGTACACCTCCTGCCTGGGCATTTTACAGAATGCTGGCAGTATTACCGAATGAATAAATAAATAAATAAATGTCGCCCATAGGGGTTGGATCCGATATAGTGGGAATACTGCTCCTTTCAAAGGCTCTCTTGTTATGTGCCCGTTGCCATGAAGTATTAACTTAAACGTATAGAAATTACAATTTCACAATGCTTTGATTTCAGTCTATGTTCCAAACGCTTTCAGAAACATTCTGAAGCATTTCAGCAATGGAGACAACCTAGTTACATCAGAAATAGTTTTTTTTTGGTGATGCAACGTGTCATACTTAGAAACTGCAATGGCAGCGGAAGTTGATTGGATTGAAGATAACTGTGCAATCTTCTCCAAACGTTTTTTAATCCATGTTAGGGTTAATGATGTAATAAAAATAAATAGAAGCAAATGTGATTACTCCAGCCAGCTGCAAATACATCGCCCCAAGGTCTATTATCTGCTTTCAATGACGTAGTGCCATCAACCAAAAAGGCAGACTCTGTTATCAACGTTAGACCCCATTGTTAAATTTTTTTATGCTGATAGAAATCCAGCTGCTCCCTCAGATTTCGGAGTAAAATTTACTTTTAAAAGCCTCCTGTCAAAATTTTAGGTTCGCAACAGGGGTGCCTCAGTATTGATGTCTCATATTACATTGGGCCTCTCATTTTAAAACGCAGTATAAATGGCATGCCCGAGATTCGTTTGGGTATACTTCCTCTCGGCAAATATATGGATTATGTCTCAAACGATCTAATCTGATGCTGAGCACACCTCAGGTCTCCACCGACGATTCGTCAGGACGAGACACAACCGGGACTGCAGGAAGGACCGGCTTAAGCGCGGGAGGATATAAATACGCCAGCTTCTTGCTGACAAGAACCAAAAATAGATAGATGGTGGGTGTTTCATTTGCTATACCTTTTGGCATGCACATTCTGCTTGTTATGGTTCAAGATTTCTGCAAAGTTCAATTTCAACTATTGTAAAATACCGAGCATGCGCCCACATTGCAGAAGTGCCTACCCCGTTTTCGGAACTATCCGCAAATAAGCAGAGGGCATACCAGACACTCATCCACCTGTTTTGAGGCATGCTCAAAATATGAAAAGAACACATCAAGCGCCCAGGTGCCGTGGCGTCCTTGCCACAATAGCGCCGGTCGCGGAGCTGACAGATCCGTGCCTGGTGCAAGCCATGGCATGGCCTTTGGGAACCAGAGAATCGCGATTAAAGAAGTAGCACAGAAATTGGAGGCAAGCAGTAAAGGTGAACAGAGTTAACAGAAAGCAAGGATAAAGGGGGTTCCGTCGCATGAGGCATCTATGTCCCGTGCATGTTATTTTGAGAGTGCTGTAGGTGGTTACTCCAAAAAAATATTTGGACGCAACTAATTGCAAATCTCCCTTGCAGTTTCCGCAGCCAGAAGCCAGCAGGTGGCAGTTTTTCCTCGTTCAAAGGTGAGGATTCCAGATCTTCTAGTTTGCTCTGAAGATGTTATACTGAAGCCAGACAAGCTGTATGGCATATTTAATTGATGGAGCTCAGAACGACTGAGGACGCTTTCATTCAAGCTTGTTCCGCTGCAATACGCGTGGACAACACATTTGTTGAGATGTGCCCAGTTACACCTCAAGAGGCCTATTATGTAATGTTTATGTAATTTTGAATTTATCCAGCTTAATGTGCTGTAGGTGGTTATTCCAAAAAGTTATTTGGACGCAACTAATTGCAAATCTCCCTTGCAGTTTCCGCAGCCAGAAGCCAGCAGGCGGCAGATTTTCCTCGTTCAAAGGTGAGGATTCCAGATCTTCTAGTTTGCTCTGAAGATGTTATACTGAAGCCAGACAAGCTGTATGGCATATTTAATTGATGGAGCTCAGAACGACTGGGGACGCTTTCATTGAAGCTTTTTCCGCTGCAATACGCGTGGACAACACATTTGTTGACGTGTGCCCAGTTACATCTCAAGAGGCATATTATGTAACGCACATGTAATTTTGAATTTATCCGGCTTAATGTGCTGTAGGTGGCTACTCCAAAATATTATTTAAACCCAACTAATTGCAAATCTGCCTTGCAGTTTCCGCAGCCAGAAGCCAGCAGGCGGCAGGTTTTCCTCGTTGAAAGGTGAGGATTCCAGATCTTCTAGTTTGCTCTGAAGATGTTATACTGAAGCCAGACGAGCTGTATGGCATATTTAATTAATGGAGCTTAGAACGACTGGGGACGCTTTCATTGAAGCTTGTTCCGCTGCAATACGCGTGGACAACACATTTGTTGACGTGTGCCCAGTTACACCTCAAGAGGCATATTATGTAATGTACATGTAATTTTGAATTTATCCGGCTTAATGTGCTGTAAGTGGCTACTCCAAAAAATTATTTGGGCCCAACTAATTGCAAATCTCCCTTGCAGTTTCCGCAGCCAGAAGCCAGCAGGCGGCAGTTTTTCCTCGTTGAAAGGTGAGGATTCCAGATCTTCTAGTTTGCTCTGAAGATGTTATACTGAAGCCAGACGAGCTGTATGGCATATTTAATTGATGGAGCTCAGAACGACTGGGGACGCTTTCATTGAAGCTTGTTCCGCTGCAATACGCGCGGACAACACATTTGTTGACGTGTGCCCAGTTACATCTCAAGAGGCATATTATGTAATGTACATGTAATTTTGAATTTATCCGGCTTAATGTGCAGTAGGTGGCTACTCCAAAAAATTATTTGGACCCAACTAATTGCAAATCTCCCTTGCAGTTTCCGCAGTCAGAAGCCAGCAGGCGGCAGTTTTTCCTCGTTCAAAGGTGAGGATTCCAGATCTTCTAGTTTGCTCTGAAGATGTTATACTGAAGCCAGACGAGCTGTATGGCATATTTAATTGATGGAGCTCAGAACGACTGGGGACGCTTTCATTGAAGCTTGTTCCTCTGCAATACGCGTGGACAACACATTTGTCGACGCGTGCCCAGTTACGTCTCAAGAGGCATATTGTGTCACGTGCATGTAATTTTAAATTCATCCGGCTTAATGTGCTGTAGGTGGCTACTCCAAAAAATTATTTTGACGCAACTAATTGCAAATCTCCCTTGCAGTTTCCGCAGCCAGAAGCCAGCAGGCGGCAGTTTTTCCTCGTTCAAAGGTGAAGATTCCAGATCTTCTAGTTTGCTCTGAAGATGTTATACTGAAGCCAGACGAGCTGTATGGCATATTTAATTGATGGAGCTCAGAACGACTGGGGACGCTTTCATTGAAGCTTGTTCCTCTGCAATACGCGTGAACAACACATTTGTCGACGCGTGCCCAGTTACGTCTCAAGAGGCATATTGTGTCACGTGCATGTAATTTTAAATTTATCCAGCTTAATGTGCTGTAGGTGGCTACTCCAAAACATTATTTGGACCCAACTAATTGCAAATCTTCCTTGCAGTTTCCGCAGGCAGAAGCCAGCAGGCGGCAGTTTTTCCTCGTTCAAAGGTGAAGATTCAAGATCTTCTAGTTTGCTCTGAAGATGTTATACTGAAGCCAGACGAGCTGTATGGCATATTTAATTGATGGAGCTCAGAACGACTGAGGACGCTTTCATTGAAGCTTGTTCCGCTGCAATACGCGTGGACAACACATTTGTTGACGTGTGCCCAGTTACACCTCAAGAGGCATATTATGTAATGTACATGTAATTTTGAATTTGTCCGGCTTAATGTGCTGTAGGTGGCTACTCCAAAACATTATTTGGACCCAACTAATTGCAAATCTCCCTTGCAGTTTCCGCAGGCAGAAGCCAGCAGGCGGCAGTTTTTCCTCGTTCAAAGGTGAGGATTCCAGATTTTGTAGTTTGCTCTGAAGATGTTATACTGAAGCCAGGCGAGCTGTATGGCATTATAATTGATGGAGCTCAGAACGACTGGGGACGCTTTGATTGAAGCTTGTTCCGCTGCGATACGCGTGGACAACACATTTGTCGACGTGTGCCCAGTTACGTCTCAAAGCCTATTATGTCACGCACACGTAATTTTAAATTTATCCGGCTTAATGTGCTGTAGGTGGCTACTCCAAAAAATTATTTGGACGCAACTAATCGCAAATCTCTCTTGCAGTGTCCGTGGCCAGCGGCAGGCGGCAGTTTGTTCCAGTTCAAATCTAAGGATTCCAGATTCTGTTCTCGAACATCAAGTTTTCAAATGAGTTTTAAGCAATTAACTTTTTTTTTTTTTCAGTAAATGCCGGATCCTCCAGTTAGGGGATATGTTAAATATATTTGGTTTGGATAAGCTCAGTTTTTTGCTTCTTTATTCATAATTTGACAACAGCAACATTTTTTTTTTCATCACTCAGAAATACACACAAGGAGACTTTGCGGCGCAAGACATTTCGTGCTGAATGTGACATTCCAACTCGTATATAGCTTTATTTGTAGTTGATACAATGTAGAAGTGATTTCATTGGATTCCAATATCCATAATACGCTAAATACACTGGAATCATAAACCCTTATTGGATCCCCATACGACACGGCGATCCAATAAGGGTTTATACGGTATGGAATTCCAAAGTTTTTGGCGTATTATGGATATTGGAACCCCTCTAATGTAATACAATAAATATATTGTATATTGAAACCCCATAACAAAACCTTATTGTAATACGATACAATGAATATGTTGTTTTCCAATACACTATACATATTGTATTTTAATACAATAAAAAAATATATATTGTTCACCAATATCCATAATACGCTGTTTATATTGGAGTTTTCCAATAGGGTGGAAGACATTTTTTGGCACATTGATACTTTAGACCCATGTTGTTGTAAAAAAAACTATCTCCAAACTCCGGTCTAAAAACATGCTTTTCGTTCAATGCTCGTCAAATTATGAGGCGCTGGAAAAATGCAGCCTTCTGCGTTAAGTCTTTATTTTGAACTCTTTTTGTTCGCCTTCCGCCCATTGAAATGCATGCAGGAAGGGCCTTAGAACGCACCTGGTATCGCTGCGCCGGAGCGTTCTTCCGCAACATAAAGTTCGTCTGCTTTCCTCGCCGTCACCATGTTAACGAACGCCGAATGAATAGAAGCACGCACGGTACCGCCGCGTGAAGCCAGCAACAGCTGACGCCATTTTACGAACGCCGTCTGCTAGCCAAAGCCGAACGCGGTTTGGCAGATCAACCGCCCCCGCCGGTGCGCCGCTAGCAAAGACGACAAAGCTGAGACACGCCGACGGCGATCGAGCAAGCAACAACACCGCGGGACGACTGCAACGGCGGCATTTATTCGGATCAAAGGCCTTCGCCAGTGCGCCGCCAGCAAAGACAACGAAGCTGAGGCACGCCGACAACGAATGGGCGAGCAACAGCACCGCGCGACGACTGCAGCGGCGGCATTTATTGGTATCAAAGGCGCGAAATAAGCAAGAACAATTTTTATTTGAGTCATAACACGCGATATCCAAGTTGGGGACCACATACCTTTGCTGAATCTTTCCTGTGAACTTTTTACAGAGACACGGGTTGCCGCATTCAAAACACAGCTCCGTTCGCAAAATATGGGGGCCCTGAGAAGGGCCGTTTAGACCGCTACCAGAACCTATAACTGACGTAACAAGCACTTGACGAGTGGTTGGCGCATAAGTTGTCTTTATGCACGGAGGCGGGCGACGGGCTCAGCGCAGCGGATCACTCGAAGCCACCGGGGCCGTCAGAATCCTCGTCCTCCGCACTATAGGGAAGTGTCCCTGTCTGCGTCGGGGCTATAGATTTTGTCGGCCGCGGCGACGAACGGCTGAAATATATCAGTGTTTCCGCGCGCCTTCTCTTTTCTCCAAAACATGAACTTTGCAAGGTGACAGTGAAATGGTGACTCTCACGCCGTCCAGATGGAAGAGAGTTTTTGATGTGAGCCCAGGGTCGGTTTGCTCATCTTGCGGCTGCGGCCGCGGCCGCGGCCAGGAGGGATTTTTACGTCACGTGACCAGCTCCATGGGGACAAGGAAGTACCTAGCGTCCCTGCCTAATGGCGGAGAGATCCGCATCGCTTCAAGCACAAAAGCCTAATTTCGCTCGCAGAAACTGATTGCAGGGACTTTCAACTGGAGTCTAATTGACCGCCCCTTTATGCTGTAGGAGCGGCAGGTAAAGTTACGGCCAGGGACGGCAAATAGGAGCCAAAATAAAGAAAAAAACCTCACGAGATAAAAGCGGTAGCAGTATATTTATACACCTCCGCCGGCGACGCGCCTTGCGCCTTCTGCTGTGGTCGAGAGGTCAAAGCGCCGGTACTTGTCGTCGCGGCGTGAAAGTTCCGAGTTCAAATCGCGCTAGGGACTTCTTTTTTTTTTTTGTATTTTGCGCGTGTCTTACTTTTGAACTGTGATCCTTTTTTGGAAATCATCCACTTGCACTACTGCGCCTTACACGCTTTTACTGTTAGTCCCAGCTGTTCAATCGAAACACCGGGAAGAAGCAAAAAAAGATCAACGCAAGTTAACGCGCTAATACAATCATTTCATAATGTTCATTAAAAGGAAACCAAGCTAACAGCATCAGTATGCCTTTCACACAAGCGGAGCCGAAACAAGCATCCTTTCCCCAGCGTTTAAAATTTTATCTGTGTTTAAATAACGGTCTTGCTACGATTCCTTTCAATAACCAGAGACGCCTATTTAGGACTAATAAAAACTGCAGTTGTAGCAATTAAAAAAAAAATCCAAAAAACAAGCAAAAAAAATACTAGCAGCTGTGGATACTTTGATTGAGCGAAATCCTACAGGCAAGGCAGCAGGTCAAACGCCTGAGAAAGTAGTAAAACCGAAATAAAAAAGATGATACTTTTACCTGCATGGAATGAGATAAAAAGTATATTTATACTCTTTACATTTTGTTGTGGCAATCGTTTTGTAATATTGATACATTACTTGTTAAATTTTAGTTAGAATAGCAAACGATCACGACCAAATGCAAAAATGAATCAGGCGTCGACCATCGCAAACCCTCTCTCTAATGCAAACACCTAAAATGACTTTGGATCAAGAAATGAAATTAATTAAAATTAATTAATTATAATTAAGTTAATTATTTAATTATAATTAATTAATACCATTTCTGAAATTAGTTAATTATTAATTAATTAATAATTAATGCAGTTTTTATTAGTCCTAAAAAGGCATCTCTTGTTATTGAAAGGAATCGTAGCAAGAGCGTTATTTAAAAAGAGATAAAATTGTAAATGCTGGGAGAAGGATGCTTGTTTCGGCTCCGTTTGTGTGAAAGCCATACCGATGCTGTTACCATGGTTTCCTTTTAATGAACATAATGAAATGATTGCATTAGCGCGTTAACTTGCGTTGATCTCTTTTTTCTTCTTCCCCGGTGTTTCGATTGAACAGGTGGGACTAACAGTAAAAGCGTGTAAGGCGCAGTAGTGCAAGTGGATGATTTCCAAAAAAGGATCACAGTTAAAAAATGAGACACACGCACAATACAAAGAAAAAAACAAGTCCCTAGCGCGATTTGAACTCGGAACTTTCACGCCGCGACGACAAGTACCGGCGCTTTAACCTCTCGACCACAGCAGAAGGCGCAAGGCGCGACGCCGGCGGAGCTCTATAAATATACCGCTACCGATTTTTTCTCGTGTGGTTTGTTTCTTTATTTTGGCGACTATTTGCCCTCCCTGGCCGTAACTTTACCTGCCGCTCCTACTGTATAAAGGGGCGGTCAATTAGACTCCAGTTGAAAGTCCCTGCAATCAGTTTCTGCGAGCGAAATTAGGCTTTTGTGCTTGAAGCGATGCGGATCTCTCCGCCATTAGGCAGGGACGCTAGGTACTTCCTTGTCCCCGTGGAGCTGGTCACGTGACGTAAAAATCCCTCCTGGCCGTGGCCGCGGCCGCAGCCGCAAGATGAGCAAACCGGCCCAGGTGCCCTCCACCGTATTGGTGTGCGCACCAGTGTTCGGGTCGCCAAACTGCAGCCTGTGGTTAACGGTGAGGTGCGTGAAGCGAGCGTCATCTGCAAGCTTGCGATAGCCAGCCCAACAATCAGTGATTATTCTTGTTCCAGGGCGGACCCACTTGGCTATTAGCCCTAGCAGGGTTTTAGCGTCACGGGTTTCCACGGGAACAAGAAAGCGGCACCAGCTGCCACGCTCCACACCGCCGAAAACCCACTGGCCAGGCCTTAAATACCCGCGATGGTACTTTCGCCGCCCGAACATACTCTCGTCTAGTTCTACAATCACGCCTTCGCCGCCAATCATCTCTGAATGCGTAAAGACGGCATTTACCACAACCTCCCGACAAAGGCTCGTCTAATCAGTTATAGTCTTACTTGCGACATCAGTCTCCCGCTGAATGACGGCGCACGGTAGGTTCTGGCACCAGAGGTAGATGATCTTCATGAGTTGGGAAAGCGTCAGGTGCGATCCCTCGAAAAAGGAACCACTCCGTACCGAGACGTCGCCCCGGCACTGAACCTTGACACCTCACGAGTCATATACACAACGCATCTCCATGAATACCCATCCGCAGATCTAGCGCGGACTTGCAGCGTCATCGCAGCTTCGCACTCTGGGCACGCACGAGGAGCCAGGAGCAGGCCCATGCCCTGAAGCAAATTAATTGCTTCAAGAGGGTCTTTCATGGCGTCATGAAGACGGCACAAGTTAAACGCCATGGCACTGCGACGTTCGCCTCTGGAAGAATAAAGCGCCGAGGGGGCTAAACGAGCAGAACTGCGCGCTTCTTTGCATTTATTATTTTTATTTGATCTGCCATTTTATACCTCGTGACACCATTCTAACAAACGGATTGGTTAATCGGTCGGGCGATGTCATCGCGTGACAAAACAAACGCCAATCGTATGACCAGAACGGTTGCCACGGCCGGCATCGTTACAAAGAGGAAAACAGTCGGACCCAACAACAAAATAAAGTAACAAAGTGAATAAAAAAATTAAAAAAAGGGAGCCGTTCTTGGGCGACGTGTTCTTTGATGAAAGGTGTTGCTCGCAATGGTTACTTGTTTGTTTTCTTTTTTGTTACTTTACCCTTGAGGATGCCACATCCCTCATTTGAAGCTGATTTGTTAATTCAATAACAAACAACGCGTTGAAACGAAGGAGGGAGGGAGTCTTGGCGTCAGAATTCTTGAAAAGAAAAGAATGCACAATATATACCGTACTGCAAGACCGTTATACGTTAAGACCGTTATACTAATAATTATTAAAAACTGCCGAACCTTCGGTGGAAAATCTGAGGCACGGTGGAGTAGTGGTCGCAATAAAAGTCTAAAGAAACAAAATAAACAGCCTAAAGGTCGTCGGCGGCGTCATGAGGCCTTGCCGAGTACGGAGTATAACGGTCTTGGCAGTACGGTATGTATTGTGCATTCTTACTTTTCGTTTCAAGAATTCACACACCAAGACTTTTTCCCTCCTTCGTTTCAACGCGTTGTTTGTTATTGAATTAACGAATCAGCTTCAAATGAGGGACGTGGCATCTTCTAGGGTAAAGAAACAAAAAAGAAAACAAACAAGTAACCCCATTGCGAGCAACACCTTTCAACAAAGAACACGCCGCCCAAAAACGGCTCCCTTCTTTTTTTTTTTTTTTATTCACTTTGTTACTTTATTTTGTTGTTGGGTCCGACTGTTCTCCTCTTTGTAACGATGCCGGCCGTGGCAACCGTTCTGGTCATACGATTGGCGTTTGTTTTGTCACGCGACGACATGCCCCGTCCGATTAACCAATCAGTTTGTTAGAATGGTGTCACGAGGTATAAAATGGCGGATCAAATAAAAATATTAAATGCAAAGACGCGCACAGTTCTGCTCGTCTAGCCCCCTCGCCGCTTTATACTTCCAGAGGTGAGCGTCGCAGTGCCATGGCGTTTAACTTGTGCCGTCTTCATGACGCCATGAAAGACCCTCTTGAAGCAATTAATTTGCTTCAGGGCATGGGCCTGCTCCTGGCTTCTCGTGCGTGCCCAGAGTGCGCAGCTGCGATGACGCTGCAAGTCCGCGCTAGATCTGCAGATGGGTATTCGTGGAGATGCGTTGTGTGGATGACTCGTGAGGTGCCCAAGAGGAAGCCGGTCAAGGTTCAGTGCCGGGGCGAAGTCCCGGCACGGAGCGGTCCCTTTCTCGAGGGATCGCACCTGACGCTTCCGCAAATTATGACGATCATCTGGTGCCAGAACCTACCGTGCGCCGTCATTCAGCGTGAGACTGATGTCGCAAGTAAGACAATAACTGATTGGACGAGCCCTTGTCGGGAGGTTATGGTAAATGCCATCTTTATGCATTCAGAGATGAATAGCGGCGAAGGCGTGATTGTAGAACTAGACGAGAGTATGTTCGGGCGGCGAAAGTACCATCGCGGGTACTTAAGGCCTGGCCAGTGGGTTTTCGGCGGTGTGGACCGTGGCAGCGGGTGCTGCTTTCTTGTTTCTGTGGAGACCCGTGGCGCTAAAACCCTGCTAGGGCTAATAGCCAAGTGGGTCCGCCCTGGGAAAAGAATAATCACTGATTGTTGGGCTGGCTATCGCAAGCTTGCAGATGACGCTCCCTTCACGCACCTCACCGTTAACCGCAAGCTGCACTTTGTCGACTCGAACACTGGTGCGCACACCAATACGGTGGAGGGCACCTGCACTCACGTCAAAAACTCTCTTCCATCTGGACGGCGCGACAGTCACCATTTCACTGGTCACCTTGCAAAGTTCATGTTTTGGAGGAGAGAGAAGGCGCGCGGAAACACTGATAGATTTCAGTCGTTAGTGGCTGCGGCCGCCAAAATCTATAGCCCCGACGCAAACAGGGACCTTCCCTATAGTGCGGAGGACGAGGATTCTGACGGCCCCGGTGACTTCGAGTTATCAGCTGCGCTGAGCCCGTCGCCCGCCTGCGTGCATAAAGACGACTTATGCGCCAACCGCTCGTCAAGTGCTCGTTACGTCAGTTATAGGTTCTGGTAGCGGTCTAAACGGCCCTTTTCAGGGCCCCCATATCTTGCAAACGGAGCGGTGTTTTGAATGCGGCAGCCCGTGTCTCTGTAAAAAGTTCACAGGAAAGACTCAGCAAAGGTATGTGGTCCCCCTGGATTTCGCGTGTTATGATTCAAATGAAAATTGTTCTTGTTTATTTCGCGCCTTTGATCCCAATAAATGCCGCCGTTGCAGTCGTCGCGCGGTGCTGTTGCTCGCCCATTCGCCGTCGGCGTGCCTCAGCTTCGTTGTCTTTGCTAGCGGCGCACCGGCGAAGGCGGCCTTTGATCCGAATAAATGCCACCGTTGCATTCGTCCCGCGGTGTTGTTGCTTGCTCGATCGCCGTCGGCGTGTCTCAGCTTCGTCGTCTTTGCTAGCGGCGCACCGGCGGGGGCGGTTGATCTGCCAAACCGCGTTCGGCTTTGGCTAGCAAACGGCGTTCGTAAAATGGCGTCAGCTGTTGCTGGCTTCACGCGGCGGTACCGTGCGTGCTTCTATTCATTCGGCGTTCGTTGCCATGGTGACGGCGAGGAAAGCAGACGAACTTTATGTGGCGGAAGAACGCTGCGGCGCAGCGATACCAGGTGCGTTCTAAGGCCCTTCCTGCATGCATTTCAATGGGCGGAAGGCGAACAAAAAGAGTTCGAAATAGGGACTTAACGCAGAA
Source organism: Ixodes scapularis (assembly GCF_016920785.2). Lineage (NCBI taxonomy): Eukaryota > Metazoa > Arthropoda > Arachnida > Ixodida > Ixodidae > Ixodes > Ixodes scapularis. Next base: position 190,660,459 of record NW_024609846.1, on the reverse strand, counting down.
GGCTGCATTTCTCCAGCGCCTCATAATTTGACGAGCCTTAAACGAAAAACGCATTTTTTTGGCCATCCCGCTTCCTGTTTTTTTATCCGTAACATGGGTCTAAGGTATCAAACCGCCCATTTTTTTACCAGAGAATCTTTTTAAGGTTGTTCCCGAACTTCCATCCACTGCTCCAGCTAATGCAGTTTTAATTTACTGTAGTCTTTGTGCCATGAAACAGATATGGGGCCATATAAAGATATCATAACTAAACGAGAGAGTTGACATACAAAATAAACCTGTAGAGCAGTCCATGAAAATATTTCAGCAATACTGAAGCATCCTTGCTAAATCTCAAATTTGAAAAGCTTATCGTCGGAATATTTCAGCCCATTATATACATAGAAAAGCTACAGCTTTATTCAGGAATCGTGTCACGTCCCGCTCTGGAAGCCCCGCAGGGGGCGCCTGTGTTAACAGGTGTTTGGTGAGTGGCGTCACCACGGACCCGGAGCCGTGCGGGTTCGCCCGCCCACGTCTGGCTATGCGTGGCTTTCCCGTGTCCGGGGAAAAGGGCATCCTGGTGGTTGAGTCGAACCCGTGGTAGGTTTGGACCCTTCAGGGCCCCCCGGGTGAGGCAATACACCACTTCGGCCCCCGCTTCCCGTAGACGGGTGTCCTGGCTTGGCCCGACCAGGATGATTCAGTCAGTCGCCATTTCTTCTACTATCCCCTCTTTTCTGTCTCTTTCCTCCTTTATCCTATTCTTCGTTTTCACCTTCTTTGGCGGCAAGGGCTAACCTTGGGTGGCGACATAACACTCTCTTGATCCACACTTGGTTATAGATTCCTAGTAGCACTGGTAGAGTAACATACTCAGACAAGCCAGACCTGTTATGAGATGTTACCTATCTCCTTGTTGGACTGCGCGGTGGGTGGTGCGCTACAAATGCCGAAGTTTCTGCCCTTCATATGGGTTCCAAGCAAAAAACCTCCCCCGATCGGGCCCTGAGAAGGGTTCGGATCGAAGTATTTAGCAAAGAAGCATCAGCTGCTGCCCAGAATAGCTTCAGCCGCTTTCTGGTAATGCACTCAGAAAATGGAAAACCACTTGCGAAACTTTCATCGTTTCTTATTTCAAAGACTTTAGAAAACCTAATTGGTAAAAACTTCAAAGCAAAGAAACTAGCATCTGGCGACTTGCTCGTTGAGGTGGAAAACGGAGTGCAAAGTGTTGTTTTTTTAGACTTAAACAAGATCTCGGACTACAAAGTGTCTGTCACCCCACATCGCACCTTGAACAGCTGCAAGGGCGTCATCTCAGAGGACGACCTGCTGGAGTCTAGCGAAGAGGCGATCTTGGAGGGCCTTTCCGGGCTGGGTGTGGTCGCCGTGCGACGCATCTTCATACGCAGAGACGGACAGGAGAGACCATCGAAGCACTTAGTCCTCACTTTTGCTTCCAGTGTGCTGCCCGAGAACATCAAGGCAGGCTATCTTCACTGCAAGGTGCGCCCCTACATACCAAACCCGAGACGATGTTTCAAATGCCAACGATTTGGTCACAGCTTTGTTGCCTGTCGTGGGAAAACGACATGTGCAAAGTGCGGAGCTACGGACCATCCAGCTGACACATGCGAGGGTACACTTCTCAAGTGTGTCAACTGCTCTGGTGCCCACCCCAGCTACTCTCGAGTCTGCCCAAAGTTTCAGGAGGAAAAGAAAATCCTAACACTAAAAATCAAAGAAAACCTCACGTACCCTGAGGCAAGCAAGCGATTTTCCTTCCTCCAAGGAGGCACCTATGCCGAGGCGGCTGCCAGGGGGGCAGCGCCGCCACTTAAGGCAACGGTGGGCACTCAGTACAGTCTTCGCGACTTGGAGTGCTCACCCAGCCCCCCAAACACCAGCGAGGCCTCTGTGGGTTCTCAGACCCCAGCGGCCCTGCCCAAAGCCCCACGTGCCAGGACGGTTCCCCATCGTCCTGGCCCTAAGCCCCGAGTGGTGCTTGACACCACTCCCTCTCAGAGCAGCGAGGGGGCCACTCCTTCCACTTCACAGCGGGAGAAGGAGGCCATGGAGGTATCTGTTTATCCGACAGAACCACCTCCACCCGCCAAGGGAGGTACAAAGCATACCCCCGAAAAGGGGGACCAAAAGAAAAAACCTCCTCGTGTCACTGCCCCGAGTGTAACATAGCTTGTGTCCACTCACAGCTGTGAACCCCACAATTTTAACTATAATTTAATTAATCTGTGATGAGTCATTTTAGTTTCATGCAGTGGAACTGTCTGGGTCTCCTTCATAATATAGATGATGTCCACTTTTTACTTCATGAGCTACGCCCAATAGCTTTAGCATTACAGGAGACCTATTTGACTTCTACACATACACAAGTTTTACGAAACTATCACCTCTTCCGAAAAGACCGCCCATCTTCTCATTCGTCCCGTGGTGTTGCCATTGTCGTGCAGAGTGGAGTGGCATGTGCCCAGGTCCACCTTGACACGCCCCTCGAGGCTGTGGCAGCACGAGTTCTTACGGACCGCCTCATTACTGTCGTCTCACTGACCTTCCACCTCACCCCCGTACACATTCATGACCTTCAGAAGCTTTTAACCCAACTTCCACAACCTTTTTTTAATCTTAGGTGATTTTAATGCTCATCACACCATGTGGGGCAGTGCACGAGTTGATTCCCGCGGAAAAGTGATTGAACGGTTTTTATTGTCTTCAAATTTATCTTTTAAATAACGAAGCACCAACCTTTTGTAGTGCTGCACATAACTCTTTCACCTGCATTGATTTATCTATTTTATCACCATCATTGCTTCCTTGCTTTTCTTGGAAGGTTTTACATAATCCATTTGGCAGCGACCATTTTCCAGTCGTTTTAGAGAGTGTAGTCGACCTCCCCACACAAAAGCGTATGCCTAGGTGGAAACTTGACAAGGCGGACTGGGAACATTTCAGCCTAGCTGCTACACTTGATGCTTCACTATTGGCCACTCTGTCCCCTGATGAGGCTACAACATATGTTACTCAACAGATAGTCAATGCAGCTGAGCACTCTGTCCCACGTACCTCCGGTAATTTGCCAAAAAAAGTGCAAGCCATGGTGGAACAAGGACTGTTCAACCACACTTACAAGACAAAATAGAGCCTGGGATGTCTTTCGTAGGTACCCCACCGTGGACAACAAAATTGAATTTAAGAGACGAAAAGCGCAAGCCCGCTGGACAAGAAAGCAGGCAAAAAAGAAATCTTGGATGAAATATCTCTCTTCTATAAGTAGTTTTGTTACGGCTAAATAGGTTTGGAATCGTGTACGCAAAATTAAATGTGACTACGAGGCTTTTACCATTCCAGTATTTAATCTGCCTTTGGGGTCCGTCAAAGAGGTTGCTAATGTTCTTGCGAAGCATTTTCATAGTGTATCTAGCTCTGATAATTATAGTGCTGAATTTAAACAGTTTAAATCTCGTGCAGAGAGTTCCTCTATTCTTATGGGGGGGGGGTCTAACTCGCAGCCATATAATGGGCCCTTTACAATGTGCGAGCTAGAACAAGCTCTCGATGTAAAAAGGATGTCTGCTCCAGGGCCAGACCCATTGCACTAGGCTATGCTTCGAAAGTTGTCACGTGACTTGCTCAGAACACTCCTTCTTTTTTTCAACTCTCTGTGGGAGAAGGCATGCTTCCCTCAGGCATGGAAGCGGGCTCACATCATACCACTCCTGAAACATGGCAAAGACGCTACGCTCCCTTCCAATTACCGACCCATTGCACTCACTAGCTGCCTGGGAAAAACATATGAGAGACTGATTAACAGACGGTTAATGTACCTTTTAGAAAAATAATCTTTTTGCAAATAACCAGTGTGGCTTTCGTCGCGGACGATCTGCAGTGGATCACTTAGTCCGCCTGGAAACAATGATCCGTGAAGCTTTCGTGCATAAACAACACTGTGTCTCGGTTTTCTTTGACCTAGAAAAAGCATACGATACCACATGGAGGTATGGAATACTTAAAGACCTTTACAGCTATGGTATTCGGGGCCGGATGCTGAAGTGTATAGGAGACTTTTTAACGGATAGGACATTCCAGGTTCGGTTGGGCTCTACTTTGTCAGATCCATTTGTTCAAGAAAACGGAGTTCCTCAAGGGGGCATCCTCGGTGTTACCTTGTTTGCAGTCAAGATAAATTCCGTTGCCAGAATTCTCCCGTCTTCCATCTCATACTCACTTTACGTAGACGATCTTCAAATCTCGTGTTCCTCCTGTAACAGTTTCACCTGTGAACGCCAGCTTCAGTTGGCTCTAAACAAACTTCGTAGTTGGGCAGATGAAAATGGATTTAGGTTTTCTTCAGAAAAAACGGTTTGTGTGCCATTCTCCTTGCGCCGTGGGCTGCCTTTGAATCCAGACCTCGAACTGAAAGCCATGCGATTGCCTGTGAAAAATGAGCACAGGTTTCTGGGCGTGACCTTCGACAGGAAGCTTAAGTTTATTTCCCACTTGAAGTGTCTGAAGGAAAAATGCCTTAAAAGTATGAACCTCTTAAAAGTATTGGCTAAAAAGACTTGGGGATCAGATAGAGGATGTCTGCTGCGCCTATACAATTCCCTTGTGCGATCCCGTCTTGATTATGGTGCTATAGTGTATGGATCGGCGCGACAATCGGCTCTGAAAATGTTAGATCCAGTGCACCATCTTGGATTACGACTCGCCACGGGCGCTTTCCGTACATCCCCCATTCTGAGTTTATACGCCGAATCCAACGAGTTGTCGTTGGATAAAAGACGCCAATATCTAAGTATAACATATGCCTACAATATATTAGCTAACCCTCGCCATCCAACATATGATTCCATAAAACGTTCAAGGTTCTCTCGCCTTTTCGAAAACAAGCCCAGCATTGTACGTCCATTAAGCCTCCGCCTTGCAGACTATCATACATCTCTTCAGATTTCTCCCGATGGAATGTCCCTACTTTTACCAGTTGACTGTATTGCTCCCTGGGAGAGACTGCCGGTTTGTTGCGATTGGTCACTTACGAAATATAATAAGCGCTGTGTTACTTCAGTGGTTATCCTGCAAGATTTTCAGGAGTTGCAGACAAAGTATGCTGATTATTGTTAGTTTTATACTGACGGTGCTAAGGCTCAATCCTTCACCGGATGTGCCGTGTATTCTGAGAATTTTTCTAGAACGAAGCACCTTAATTCGATCGCCAGTATCTTTACAGCAGAACTGTATGCATGATGTTAGCAATGGACCATATTAGACTGAAGAGAAAAGTAAGATCGATTATATATGTGGACTCTCAAAGTGTGATCACTGCAATTAGTTTCCTCATAGACACCAAAAATATGCTTGTACAGCTTATTTTTGGTGTCTGCAGAGATGACAGACAGAATGGGACGAAGAATCCAACAATAAGCTTCAATTCACCAAGCCCTTTCTTGGACTGTGGGAGAGTGCCTCTTTAAAAAATCGATTTCATGAGGTATTGTTATGTCGCCTTCGCATAGGCCATTCCTATATAACCCACAAATATCTCCTCTGTGGAGAAGAACCACTCCGATGTATAGACTGCGGGGATGATGTTTCCATCCTACACATTCTATGGCTCTGTTCCGGTCTTGATGAAAAACGATGGCATCATTTTCCTGAATTGTTTAAATATCGTATACCTTTTCACTCTGTTCTGTTACTAGGAGATCACCCTCTTATCCCATTTGAACGAGTGCTCAGGTTTATTTCTAGTACTGGGTTTTTACACAAGCTCTAATACCCATGATAATGACGAGCAATGTCCCATTTTATCTAGAATGTGAATGAACTACCTAGTTTGGCGCACTTTGGCCTCAGTAGCATTCTGCGCCATAGAGCCCCCAATCATCATCATCGCTCTGGAAGTGTGCTTTCCCCTTAGCACGTGGGTGAACTGTGGCAAAACAACATAGGCAAAATTGCGATGTCGATTTTGCAGTTTGTCGCTTCACTGCAATACAACAGTGCGCGGCGAGAAACACACTCAACATAGCTAGCTAGCCTGTTTAAGCGGTGCAACATACTATTTAAGTTGCAACAAACGAATTGGACTTGGCTCACGCTTAAAAAACCTGTCAGGCTTGGGCTGTTGTTACGTGGCCGGGTTTAGAAAACTTGGTCTATATAGTGTTCTAAAGAAATATTGGTCACAAATATCACACGCTGTTTTAGTAGAGTTATCAAAAACGAGAAGTTATTTTTTTAACACAAATTATAGATCTGCTGGATTAGAATACGATACTTGATCTTGTTCCATGGAAGTTGGTCACTCTCCTTGAAGTGTGGCCACCGTCCAAGAACAATTTCTTTGTCGTATCAGGCACTGTGGCGTCTAGAAGTTGGTATGAGATGTTCCTGCAGAAATAATACTGTACATTTTCTTTGTGTTTTTGCAACTCCTATACCTTTCAACAGAGCACATAAAGTTGCTTTGTGTGACTATAATGTCAGCCATTAAGGAACCTTTTGAATAAAACTAAATTGATGTGAATGTAAAATATATTTCAAATCATTGCTGCTGAACAGAAATATTTGCCCATTGGAGCTCTGAACACTGCATATGAGGGAATCCATATTTAGAGTGTGGGGCAGACACACATGCTCCAAACTGTGGCCAGCACTGCCATTTTGGCATGGCCTCTCACTTACACTTGTTATAATCATGAGGAACTAATCATAATTCATTCATTCTTAGTTCAGTGCTGACATGATGGACCAGAATAACACCACCTAGAATGCCAGCTGTAGTGACTAATTTGGTACGTCACCTACCGAAGGCCAGCGCGGGGCAAGTATAGAAGGCAAATGCATTGTCAGCGCTCCAATGGAAAGCCCATTCAATCAGTCAGAACATCAGTCTTAAACAGACGCTGGCTGACACAGTAGTCTGCGACAGATGCAACCACTTGCCATCCAATGTCGTAGACAGTGCCGCTAGCGCCATACAATATATAGAGAGTTTGTCTTCGAGAATAAACAAGAGAAACATCGAGCAGGAATGTGTGCATTCGCTTCCCACAAGAACGTGCTAAGGTATTACACACTTGTCAACACTACATTTATCTAGGTGGTGTCAGCAAAAAGGGGTGATGTGGCAACTCCTTGCTCCTCCCACAGAATGAGTCGTCCCACATTTCCTGCCTCAGTTTCACCATCAGCATGGTATCATCTCAAAGCGGACAGCAGTGCCAGAACAGCCCCTGTGCTGCATGTGCGAAACCAGCTACTCTTACCCTTCTACCCTCACCGACTCATTGAAGGTAGGAAGAGAATGTCTGCAACAGCTCTCTTCTGGCCCTAGGACTAAGGTTGCACTACTTCCCTTTATGGGCTTGAATCACAGGACCGTTCTCACTCACATGACAAATTAGGCACCTCTTTGTAGGCTTGAACTGCAGTACCGCCTCACCCACACGAATGCCACATCTCCCCTTTCATCTAACCAAAGCACTGTCATCTGACCCACTCTGGCAGTGGGAGTTCCGATACCTTAACATTTCATATAGAATACTAAATAAATAATTACTTGTAATATCACAAGGTTTATGACTATTTCCACCACAAAATCGTTGTTTCCAGGTTCTCCGTTCGTATCACTGCTGTCCCACAACACATATCACATAATGCTGAACGCATCTCACAATGGTGCTAAGTAAAACTTCCATTATCACATGGCTGGCTTACCATTGTAAGCTAGTTGTGTGATGCTTGTCAAGCTGGTCATGTCTGTACACATCAGTGTTGGGTAAAGTACAAATGAAAAGGGCTTGATGTAAAACACAAAGTAAATTAGAGGTGATGTACTTCAAGGAAAGCAGTAAGGACACTAGGCACAATGTACTTTAAGTAAATTACTATAAAAAGGTGCTTTTAAAGTAAAAGTACATTTTAACACTATCTTTCATGATGCGCTTTCATTTCCCAATAGTGATTTTTTAACTGGCGTGCATTAAACCAATTGTAATGGGGGCACATCACTTATTTTCCATAATGGTGGCGAATATTGGATAGAGTTAAGCGCCCACAGAGTAGTTATTTTCAGAAATGGCGTTAAATTCAGAAGTCCCGGAGACTTCTGAATTTGGCACCGCCTCAAAATGCAGTACCCTACCAGACAAATCTATCTCTTGCTGAAAAAGGCACGAAACGGAATTTTAAGACGAACTAAATGAGTAGCAAAGAGAACCTGGAGAACGCCTTGTTTGTAATGCCTGTCTGGGAACCTTGAAAGGTAGTGACGATAACTGTCACCTCCGGCCACCACGAGAGAAGGGCCAAGGAGGAACTCCCCTCTCCCTGAGACTCTTCTTTGTGTGTCCCAGAAGTTGCTATATAACAATAACCAGTCACTCAAAATTTGTACAAAAAGCAGCTTTGGGGTTAGTTGCAGCGGCCCGATCGCTAGTGTACTTCAGCCGCTTCGGTGGCTGGAACGACTAGGACACCCTCTCGACGTCAGCCTCGCCGCAGCTTAGCTCCTTCAGACACAGACTATGTCACGATTGCGCCGGATGTGACGTGCGCTCCGCTGGCTGCTCTCCGAGCGCTTGCCAGAGTGGGCCGTTTGTGACGATAAATACAGCCATCAGGCTCTAAACAAACGTGCGATTGTCATTTACGGATTATGTAGATCATATTCACCCTATTTCTGAACACGACAGGGATATTTCAAATTTCGCTGAAGTATCCCTTTGAGTGTACTCCTGTAATTTTTATTTGGATGTTTATATGTGCTTTCTCCTTCCTTGAAGAATGTTGCTTTGCAGCTAAGAGATACACATAAACAAGCAAAGAATACTTCTTCAGTGTTTCGGCATAGTCAGATATATTCCGCTTTCACTGTGATGGACGCTACGACCTACACGAGCCAATCCATAGTTCATAGCTTGTCTCGTGACTTCATACCCCTTGCGTCGCTCCGCCCAACCGGAAGGACATGCGACACCTTCAGAGCTTGGTTCCGGTGGTTCGTAGCACATCCTTTGTATTCCAAATGATAAGCTGAAACATTGAACTCCCCACAGGGGGCACCTGTGAAAGCAGGTGTTTGGAGAGTGGCGTCTCCACGGACCCTGAGCCCCGCAGGGGGCACCTGCGCCTTAGGTGCTTGGTGCTTGGTGAGTAGCGTCACCACGGACCCCAGCCACATTGGCTACATAACGGACCCTGAGTAACAAGTGGGTAAGACCCACCCACGTCTGGCTGTGCGTGGCGAGCCCGTGTCCAGGGAAAAGGGCATCCTGGTGGTTGAGCTGAGCCCGGGGCAGGTTTGGACCCTTCGGGGCCCCCCGGGCATGGCAACACACCACTTTGGCCCCTGCTTCCTGTAGACGGGAGACCTGGTAAGGCCCGGCCAGGATGATTGAGTCTAGCCGCCTTTTCTTCTGCTATCCCCTCCAACCTTTTACCTTTACCTTTCCTGCTTCCTTTATTTCTCTCTCATTTCTCTTACTCCTTTTTCACCCCTCTTTGGAGGCAAGGGCTAACCTTGGGTGGCAATAGACCTCTGTCTTGACCCACACTTGGGTATAGTTTCCCGGCAGCACTGTTAGCGTAACGTCTCCAGCCAAGCCCTTCTTGTTATGGTGCGTTACCTAACCCCTTGTTAGGCTCGGTGGTGGGCGGTGCACCGCGGATTCTGAACATTCTTTACCCCTCTTATGGCACCCCTCCGTTCTAAACCCTCTGATCGGCCCCTGAAAAGGGGTCGGACTGAAGTAAAACTGAATGATAAGTCTTCACCGGTACAGAACACTTTTAGCCGATTCCTTGTTATGCACTCTGAACAAAAAGAAAAACCCCTTGCGAAGTTGTCACCTTTTCTGATCGCAAAAACCCTAGAAACCCTTGTAGGCAAAAACTTCAAAGCAAAGAAGCTAGTATCTGGTGACTTGCTTGTTGAAGTGGAAAATGGCACACAGAGTGCTGCCCTCTTGGACCTAAACAAGATTTCCGAGTATAGAGTCTCCGTCACTTCACATCGAACACTAAATAGTTGCCAAGGAGTAATTTCCGAGGATGATTTGCTAGAGTCAAGTAACGAGGAGATTTTGGAAGGTCTTTCCAGTCAAGGAGTGACGGCAGTACGACGAATCCTGCTTCGTAAAGACGGAAACGAGCGACCAACAAAACATATAGTACTTACATTCTCTTCCACTGTGCTGCCTCAAAGTATCAAGGCGGTCTACCTCCACTGTAAGGTGCGCCCATACGTCCCGAACCTGAGACGCTGCTTCAAGTGTCAACGGTTTGGTCATGGCTCTGCCACCTGCCGCGGAAAAACAACCTGCGCAAAGTGTGCATGCACAGACCACCCAACAGATACGTGTGGCAGCTCAACCCCTAAGTGCATCAACTGCACTGGTGCCCATCCTGCTTACTCGCGATCGTGTCCAAAGTTTAAAGAGGAGAAAGAAATTTTAACCTTAAAAACAAAGGAGAACTTGAGCTACCATGAAGCACGAAAACGCTTTTCGTTCCTTCAAGGAGGAACGTACGCCGAGGCGGCCGTCAGGGGGACTAGATCGCTGTCAAAGACATCAGTGGGTACCCAGTATAGTCTTCGAGACACTGAGTGCCCACCCAGTCCCCTCACCCCTACAGAGACTTCTGTGGGATCTCAGACGCCTGAGGCCCCACAGAAGCTCACGAAGTCCAAGGCGTTTCCGCAACGTCTGCCCCGAAGGTTCGGGTGGTGCTTGACCCACCCGTTTCCAAGTCCGAAAGGGATCCCCTCCTTCCTCTACACAGGGGGTGGAGGAGGCCATGGAGGTCAATGTCCCATCCACCGAGGGTAGCATGGAAATTGCCACCCCTGTGCCTTCATGCTCGAAGGCAGGCAATGTTTCCTCTGCACCTCTAAAAAAATCAGCGCAGGCATCCCAGGTGCCTGCCGGCTCGTCAGGCAGAGGCCGGGCACAGCCCACTCGCCTGACCGACAATCCGAGAAAGCCGGGTCACTCTGACGAGGCAGTCTCGTTGAAGGGCCCAGAGGTGTCAATGGAAGAGAAAATGGAAGAGGCCAGTCTAGCTTCAGATGACGACTTGCTTCCTTCAGGAGCGGAGTCATTGTCGTCTTCCGCGGGTGAGCCCGCAGAACGACAGAAAGACAATGCTAGAAAGAAAAGAAATATTCCTCGGATTTTAGCTCCGAAAGAAAATTAGCTGAACTATATATAGGTATCTTTTTAACTTTTTTATGCGTTTTTAGGGGATTTCACTAAAAGGCAGCCACACCAATATTTTTATGCACTTTTGCCCACGACTTTTTATCGATTTTAAATAATTTTTATGGGTCGTCTTTCTTTTATGCAATGGAACTGTCGAGGTCTCCTACGCAACATTGGTGACATTAGTTTTTTTCTTAGTGAGCTACGACCGATAGCTCTGGCTTTTCAGGAGACTCTTTTGAATTCCAGTCATTCAAATGTTTTAAGGTCCTATCTCACTTTTCGTAAAGACCGCCCATCATCTCATTCAGCCGGTGGTGTGGCAGTTGTTGTGCAGAGAGGGGTGGCATGTGCCGAGGTGCCCCTGGATACTCCGCTCGAGGCAGTGACTGTGAGGGTTCTGACCGACCGTTTAATCACCGTTGTTTCATTGTACCTTCCGCCACAGATCGCAGTCCACATGCGTGAACTTCAAAAGCTCATTGCCCAACTGCCACAACCCTTTTTAATATTAGGGGATTTTAATGCTCATCACACCATGTGGGGCAGTGCACGAGTTGATCCACGTGGAGAACTCATAGAACGACCTTTATTGTCATCGAACCTCTGTCTTTTAAACACGAAATCTCCAACCTTGTTTAGTGATGCTCATAACTTCTTCACCTGCATCGATTTATCTTTATCATCGCTCTCTCTGCTTCCTTGTTTTTCTTGGAAGGTTTTAGAAAACCCATTCGGGAGCGACCACTTCCCGATTGTCGTAGAGAGCCTTGCTGCTGTTAGTACGCTTTTAGAATGTACGCCCAGATGGCGCCTTGACAAAGCGGATTGGGAACTCTTTTGCTCATCTGCAACATTTGACATTTCTTTATTATCAGTCTTGTCTCCAGATGATGCTACAGCCTATGTTACTAAGAAGATAATTGAGGCTGCAGAACAATCTATTCCTCGCACCTCTGGGAAATTACCAAAAAAGTGCAGGCCCTGGTGGACTGAAGAATGTTCCACGACAATGAAGAAACAAGACAAAGCTTGGGGCATATTTCGACGGTACACCACCGTAAATAACAAGATCGAATTTAAAAGGCGAAAAGCTCAAGCCCGCTGGACTAGAAAGCAAGCAAAAAAGAAATCGTGGACAAAATATGTCTCCTCACTGAACAGCTTTGTCCCCGCAAAGGAGGTGTGGGACCGTTATCGCAAAATCAAAGGGGATTACCGCTGTTTTATTATCGCTCCATTGTTGAAGAATGTTCCCACATCACTGAAAGACTTAGGCAATACTCTTGGCGTTCACTTCCAGAGTGTTTCGAGTTCTGAAAACTACAGTGCCACTTTTAAACAGTTTAAAATGAAAGCAGAATGCGAACGAATAGTTATGTCGGGGGCAACCGCTACACCATACAACCAGCCCTTTACGCTCCGTGAACTGGAGTTGGCTCTTCACATCAGGAAACAGTCTGCCCCAGGCCCTGATTTCATCCACTATGAGATGCTTCGTAAGCTGCCCCTACAACATCTGCTTAGTTTTTTCAACCTTCTCTGGGAGAGCTTACTTCCCTGAATCCTGGAAAATAGCACATGTTATACCCCTCCTGAAAGCAGGCTAAGACCCCCCTCTTTGCTCGAGCTACCGCCCAATTGCCCTTACGAGCTGTCTTGGTAAGACGTACGAAAGACTTATCAACAAACTGCTGGTGTTTTTTCTTGAAGGCCGGTCTACTCTAGATCACCTCGTGCGCCTCGAGACGAGGATCCGGGAAGCTTTTGTAAAGAGGCAGCGCTGTGTGTCTGTATTTTTTGACCTAGAGAAGGCGTACGACACGACCTGGAGATATGGAATCATGCGAGACCTTTATGCCTGCGGAGTACGGGGCCGCATGTTGCGTTATATAAAAGCTTTTCTGACTGGGCGGACCTTTCAGGTTCGACTAGGCACCACATTATCAGACACATTTGTTCAAGAAAATGGTGTTCCTCAGGGGGGCATCCTGAGTGTCACAATATTTGCTTTAAAGATTAACACCCTAGCTCAAATACTGCCACCTTCCATTGAACACTCATTGTATGTCGACGACCTACAGATATCATTTTCCTCTTGTAATCTGTCCAGCTGTGAACGCCAGCTGCAGCTAGCAATTGATAAGATCAGTAAGTGGGCCGACGAAAATGGCTTCAGGTTTTCATCCGGAAAAACGGTGTGCGTTCCATTTTCTCGTCGACGAGGGCTGTCCCTTGAGCCAGTGTTGGAATTGAACAGAGCACCTATACCAGTTAAAGCCGAGCATAAGTTTCTGGGAGTCATATTTGATAAGAAATTGAATTTTATCTCTCACTTAAAAGAATTGAAACAAAAGTGCCTGAAATCCCTAAACATCTTGAAAATTTTGTCACATAAAACTTGGGGCTCTGACAGACTATGCCTGCTACGCTTGTATAACGCTTTGGTACGATCCCGTCTTGATTATGGTGCCGTCGTGTACAACTCAGCGCGACCATCCTCCCTGAAGATGTTAGACCCAGTACACCACCTTGGCTTGCGCCTTGCTACGGGTGCATTTCGGACATCGCCTGTTTTTCAGCTTGTACGCGGACTCTTACCAGATGCCCCTTTCCAAGCGACGGCAGTACCTGGGCTTGAGCTATACTTCCAGGATTTTGTCTAATCCTCACCATCCAACCTTTTTTGCTCTCCAGCAATCTCAATTTGCTCGCCTTTTTGAAAATAAACCAAGCATTGTGCGGCCATTGAGCTTTCGTGTTTACAGTGATCAATCATCTCTCGGTCTCGACCTTCATGGCATTAACCGTCTCCAAAAGGCCGAGAGTATTCCCCCTTGGAAAATGCTTCCAGTATCATGCGACTGGTCATTCACACGGTATAGCAAGCATAATGTCTCCCCTCTGCTTATTCAACAAGAATTTCTTGGCTTACAGAATAAATATGACGACTATACTCAATTTTATACAGATGGCTCCAAGACTTTTTCTGCAGTGGGATCGGATGTTTATTCTGAGGTTTTCATACAGGCCCAGCGGCTTAGCTGCATGGCTAGTATTTTTACTGCGGAGCTATACAGTGTTCTTTTTGCAATCGAGTATATCACTACCAGCAAAACAATGAAGGCAATTTTTTTTTGTAGACTCCCAAAGTGTCATCGTTGCCCTCTGCTCTGTAAGAGACACAAGAAACATGCTCGCTAAGCTAATACGCTATAAAATCAATTGCTGCTTAGAGCGTAGGTTCGTTATCATATTCTGCTGGATCCCAAGCCATGTTGGGATCAAAGGCAATGAGAAAGCAGACCAGCTGGCTACCTCCGCAAGCAATTTCCTAGAAATCCGACGGGGTATACCCTTTCAAGATATCAAACCCCTCCTTAGGAAAGCTCTCCTCGATGCTTGGCAATCCGAGTGGAACCTAGAGAGTGCAAATAAGCTGCATGCTATTAAGCCAGTTTTGGGGTCGTGGGAGAATTCATCTCGTAAAAACCGTTTTCATGAGGTTCTCTTGTGCCGTCTTAGAATCGGTCACACCTTCCTTTGAACCTTTGACCTTTTCAAAAGAACCTGTCAAAGGTTCTTTTGAACCTTTGACAATTTTGCATATTTTGTGTGCCTGTCCAGACTTTGAGCAGAACCGGCTTGCCTGTTTTCCAGAGCTTTTTACATATCAGATTCCTTTCCATCCAACACTTTTGTTAGGCGAGCATCCCATCATTCCATTCAATCGGGTCCTCAATTTTTTGCAAGCAAGTGGCCTTCTACACAAAATTTAGGTACTGCGTTTTCTGTTCACCATAAACATTTAAAACATCAGCTTCATGTATGCTCCCAATTACCATTACTGTGAGTCGCATTAGTCTTCTAGTCTGGCGAAGCATGGCCTTCGTCGCTTTTGCGCCATTAAACCGTTAATCCTCATCATCATGAAACATTGAACTGTACGCCTCCTCGCTGAAGCCAATTCATGTTGAACATAGACATAAATATACCTATTTGTTTAATTATCACAGAGCTGTCTCAATGTCGTCACTGCCATTTTGTTTAGTCAAAACTGAGGTGCTGGTGCCACCATTGCGAATACTTAATTGGCCTCTCACAGTCACCAGCAAGAAGGCCTGGCTCACATTTTGTTATGCCAAACTGTTTCCAATGAACGGGTAATCGCCACATGAAATTATGGTTCCGTTTGGGGTTTTATATCAAATTCTTAATGTAGCTTACATTTTTGTTCCGGTTCAGTTCAAAATAAAAGTATTGTTCCGGTTTTCGGTTTGGGTTCGGTTCTTCACCCTGGTTATTAGCTACATGTTAATGGGGATCGCGCATAATCACAACAGCCGCTTTGTCACGTCTCACGGCACCAAGAACGACACCTTGTCTGTCTACAATTATTCAGTTGCGGTTGCTTTACTGATAGGGTGACCAGGCGTTACGTTTTGGCAGGGACAGTCCCGTTTTAGAGGTTCATTTCTACTGTCCCGTCATTCTATCCGAATATAGCCAAATGTCTTGTTTTTGTGGACAACTTGCTCGTGAAGCCAGTACATCGAGTCATGACAGTATTTGAATAAGCACATATAGTGTAATAATGTTATCTCCAATAGAGTATGATTTTTAGCGTCTTCTGCAGCTCCACTTAGTAAGAAGTTTTGTTTGCCAGATGTGTATACGGGGCAGCTTTTGATTGTACAACATTTGGCATGCGTAGGTTTTGCAGAACGTGTAAGAAAGGTGTGTGTGCTCAACTCTTCAGCGGAGGCCCCAGAAAAGTGTGTTTTCGCTTTATAGTAACAGGTTTTTCTTTCTGTCTTGCTTTGCCCCCCCCCCTCCCTTCCTTCACTGTCCCCTCCCCTTGTTGTCCCGCTTTTGACTTTAACGAGTATGGTCACCATACACATAGGTCTCACTGACATCTCAGTCGGGGCTTATGGGATATGTCAGCGCCATTACCAGGTACCGACATAGTTTCGGGATCGGCGCCAGCAGCGTTGGCTGCGTCGCTACGGCGTTTGCGATGCACACAGTGCACGTTTCTTTCTTCTGCTGTGCGGTCACGGTCGCAGTGGTGCAGTCATGCCCATGTGTACTATATTCGGCTCCCGAAGCAGACGCAAGTCCTCTGCACAGCAGAGTAACACTGAGCGAAATGTAGGGCAGTACCATTTACTAAAGGTGATAATGCGACAGTGAGAGCGTAGAAAGCTGCTGTCCGAGAAACGCCAAAGTTTCTGGCTGAAACTTGTAGTATCTGAGCGTGTTAGTGATTTTTAAACATTTAGAAAGTAGGCACATAAGGGACGATACAGACAGGCTCAGATACTTTGGAAGTACCCATGTCTGCGGTCGTCATTTTATTACCGGTAAAAAGTATGTTGCTCAACTGTACGTGGATTGCTAGATGCTTCTGTTCGCACCCTGTGCGAAGTGCTATAGCGGCCAAGTCAGCGTTTGATGTCTGGTAGCATCACGCTGCAAGTCGTGCGTTTACCTTTCTCGCTGCGTTTCTGCAATTGTGCAGCATTTGTAGCGCACCACTGTCGATGATTTTGAGGTGGCGGCGCCGAGTTTACCCAGCTAAGCCGCTGCGAATTCTAATGCAGTAAGTACAGGCACATTTCTTAGTTCCCGGGCGAAAATTTCTAACTGGCACCAGTTGTAATCTGAACTGGTTTCAACTGGGACTACCGTAAAATTCCGAGCAAGCCGGCCCGAGCCCCCCCTTCTGAATTCACTACTAAATTCACATCTCTGCACCGTTCCGGGAAAGCACCCTCCCCCTCCCTGCTTTTGCACCCTTATCACGGATCACTCCCAGGCAACACTGGCCTGCCAAATTCAGCCCAAGGATCCAATTCTACATTGTGCCCCAATCGGTACACACCATTGTCGCTTCTTTTGGCGGTGTCAGGTCGGCTAATGTATTCCTACAGAGTGGCAAAGAAAATCTAGAACGCCCAATGGTATCGTGAAAACGGAAAAAAAGTACACCAGACGTCTCGACACTTCCAAGCTCGACCGGATGCGGGAATGGGACGAGAATTTTGACATTTCGCTACAGCAAAACTACAGGGAAGCCAAACTTCGACGAAAGCTTAGTAATGGCACGACGGTGTTCAGTAAATCGCTGACTTTTAAAGGAGATGTGCAACAATTTCAGGGGTTTGCCTAAATAATTGTGCAAGTTGATGCCTGACACTTCTGAAGTGAACTACAGAAAACAGATTTTGTCTGGATACCCTAGTTTTTATTTTAGAAATATTTGCCACCTCTCAACTTTTACGTCGTGTTCCGGGTCACGTGCGCAGTGACGTTGATGGGGGGTTCCGGTGAAGTTCTCTCAATAGACCAGTGTCCGCGCCAATTCCAGGGCGCCGCCATTTTTATCTATGCTCACGCCACCACGCGGAGAGAACTGGCAGGCAGGAGGGGGGGGGGGGGGGGCTGCGTTGGCGGCGTTGCTTTGGGGAGCTGGATGCGGCAGGCTGTCCGAATGCACCGGCACATCGTGAACGATGTCTTCACCAGAAGCCTCCGCGACCCGTTCTTCAACAGATAAGATGTCGTGAACATTCGAGAACCCATCTCGATCAAGAAAACAAGAGAAAACCTTTCTTGTCTTAAATGTTCTCGGTGTCTGCTGACCCTTGACATCCGCGTTTCAGTCCGGGTTCATTGCGTAGTAAATATTTCGCTACCGCTTTCTTGTAGCTTTCAAATGCTTGATTGCTGGCTTCTTGTATACGACATTACATTCGTGGCACGTTCGAGACCGATTTTCGCGATCTGCTTGCCTTTCTGCGGCAGCGCGGCTCTCCCGAGCCGAAATAAGTGGGAGGCGTTCACTTGATCGAACGCCGTTTTAGCGAATGAAAACGAGACCACGACGTTTCATCAAATGACTATCGAATGGGTCTAGTTACATAGACAGCTCGGATTAGCTTTCTTTTGTAATGGGGCGCCTTGTCTGCCGCTGCGAAGCGGCGTAAACGAGGGCTCCGAGTATGCTAGCACGCGTCCCCCCCCCCCCTTCCCCCCCCCGCCCCACACACACACACACAATCACACACTGCGAGCGTCTGGGTTCGAAACTATTAATTGCCAGTTCTAAAGGATAGTACTTACTTGAAGTGGGAGCTGGAATTCTACGAGGTACCAGGAGACACTTACTAGGGAGTTTTATTTATTTATTTATTTATTTATTTACAGAATACCTACATCGCCTCGTGGGCATTATCGTAGGGGGGGGATCACGAAATAACAAATAACAGTGATTTTCACAAACAAGAAAAAAATACATCATTGTCTGAGATGCTGACCAGCTCCTGTTGCAGCAGGTTCCACTCTTTGATTGTTTGAACAAAAAAAGAACTACCAAAATTGTTTGTTTCATAACGGTACTCAAAAACCTTTTCAGAGTTATCGAACCGCGCTGACATGTAAGTTGGTTTATACAAATACTCATTTCTATCAATGCCAGTTTCATTATAATAAATCCGATGGAAAAACTTCAACCTTAACTTATACCTTCTAGTGTTTAATGATTCCCATCCCAGCATGGCTTTTATTTCAGAGATACTTGCATAAGGGTTATAGTTATTGCTGTCAAATCGTGCCGCTTGATTCTGTACCTTTTCTAATTTTTCGATAAGATAATCTTGGTATGGGTCCCAAATGATGCATGCATAGTCGAGTATCGACCTAACATGCAAAATATAAAGAGTTTCATTCACCTCTGTTGAAGCGCCCTTAAAATTCCTCCGGATGAAATATAACATTTTGCTTGCCTTTGCTATTGTATAGTCAATATGATTGTGCCATTTAAGTGATTGGGTGAAATTAACTCCTAAGTATTTACAGTCGCTTACTCTGCGGATTATTGCATTTTTAATGGTATAGCTGGCGGGAGACCTTGATACATTTTTTGTGAAGCTGAGATAATTACATTTTCCAATATTTAAACTCATTTTTCACTTATCACACCAGTGTTCTATTTTATCTAGGTCGCTTTGCAATATTTCTATGTCCATTGTTGAATATATTTGTCTATAAACAACGCAATCGTCCGCAAACAACTTAATCGGCGATTGAATGTCAGTTACAATATCATTAATATAAATTAAGAACAATAATGGTCCCAAGACACTGCCTTGGGGTACTCCTGAACTCACAGTTATAGGTAATGACTTGCTACCATTTAAAACCACGCACTGCTCTCGGCCACTGAAGTAATTTTTTATCCAGTTTTGAATATTGTTAGTTATATTTAAAGATGCTAATTTCTTCAGTAGTAGGTGGTGTGGTACAGTATCAAAGGCTTTACGAAAATCAAGGAAAATTGCATCTACATTAGTATTGCTGTCAAGTGATTTTGAAATGTAATGTTGAAATTCTGCCAGTTGCGTGTTACATGAACACCCTCTGCGAAAGCCATGCTGGGAAGGGGCAAGAAATTTACAGGATTCCAGGTAATCAAAAACTTCACTATATGTAATATGTTCCAACAATTTGCAACTAATTGACGTCAAAGATATAGGCCTATAATTTTTTACAAGTTTTTTATCCCCTGACTTGAAAACAGGAATAACATTTGCTACCTTCCAATCGTGTGGAACTGCCCCAGTTTCAAGGGAAATTTTAAACATGAGACATAAATACTGGGCTATAATATCTCGACACTTACAAAGAACAATCGATGGTAATCCATCAGGTCCGGTTGCCTTCGAGGTATTCATTTCACGCAAGAGGCAAGTAATACCGTTAACATCAATTTCAATATCTGCCATTGTGTTACCAGAAATAACAGAAACTGGTGATTCATCGCTGGTTGTTTCTTGAGAAAATACTGATTTGAAGTAAGAATTAAAACATTCTGCCTTCTCAGCATCACTCTTGATTATTGTATTGTTAACATTTAAGTATGGGATAGAAATATCATCTTTTCCACTTGTTTTAACGTAATTCCAGAACACTTTGGGATTTCGCTTAAGATCATCGTTTAGCCGGGAGAAAAATAACTTCTTTGCTTTTCTTATAGATAACTTTAATGTGTAATTAATTTCCTTTAGCCTTTGCAGGTTTATTGGACAGCCATCTCTGGAAACCCCTCTATATGCGCACCGCGCTCTTCTTACGAGTTTACGAATTTCAATATTAAACCATGGTTTTTGTTTTCTTTTTGTCGAATAATCCTCGATGGTACAAAAGTGTCGATTAAGTTTGTTATTTTATTACGTAAGATGCTCCACAGATCTTCTAGACAGTGCGATTCTGCTAAGCATAAAAAGGTTGAAAAATAGCTGTCCAATTCAGTGCCGATGGCGTCAAAGTTTCCTCTATCATACATGAATACCTTGCGTGGAAGTTGTGCCCTCTCGGGTGCTCCAGATACATTTAGCGTTGCAACAACCAGACTATGGTCACTTATTCCAGGATACACCCCGACCTGAGCTACAATATTAGGGTCATTACATAAGACCAAGTCTAGAATGGCGTTCAACCTCGTCGGCTGCTGCACATATTGATTGAAGCCGAAAGTGCCCAATACCTCTGTAAACACAGTGTTAACGCGTGATTTAACAATACATTCTGTTGTTCCAGTAGACCAGTTAAAATCTGGCAGATTAAAATCACCACCTAGAAAAACACTGTCAGGAATCATTGATAACATGTCACAGAGCAAACAAATTGAAGTTTCACTGTTATCAGGGGGGCGGTAGAAGGTCCCGAACACGAGAGCAGTTCCCCTTGGGAAAAAGACCCGACACCAGACAGACTCGGTAGCATTTTCGAAAACCAGTTCATGACTAGTCCATCTATTAGAAATTAGTAGAAAAACTCCCCCACCGTACCGATGTCTGTCTTTGCGATAAACTGTAAAACCCGCCGGAAATACCTCAGCGTCACTAACAGTATCATCTAACCAAGACTCCGTCCCCATAACAACTTCAGGTTTAAGGGTCTCCAACAAAAGTGCAAACTCGTCTACTTTATTTTTGATGCTACGGCAATTTACCAATAGTACTGAAGGCGCCTGTTTTGTAGCTGTAGCCTCATGATTGCTTGGGCCATCTTCAGGCTTTCCGACCCGTCATTCGTGTTCTCTTGGTTGGCCAGGCGCCCGATATAAAACAGGTTGTCTCGTTTCGCTGTCCCAGATAAACGTCTGTCCATTGATAACCAGTTTATCGTGGTTTAAATGAACCTTGTTCTCTCTGTTCTGCCTTTTCTCCTTCGCATAATTCCAAAGTTGACGCCTCTTTTCTTGGACTGCAAGACTAAAATCCTCGGAGACACTGAATGAAGTATTCTTGAATTTAAAAGCACTTCGCAACACAGACTCTTTGACCTTCCAACCCGGGAAGTTGACTACAATTGGTCTGTTTTTTCCATCTTTGTGTTTCCCCAATCGGTGGGCTCTTTCAATTAAAACATCGAGCGATAACACGTCTTTGCAGATTTTTGTGATCAGCCTTTCCGATTCTTCCCACGTTTCACTGCGAGAGTTGTCGGGAACTCCGAGAAATACCAAATTTGTCCTCCTGCTTCTGTTTTCAAGATCATCTAATTTTGCTTCTAATTTCCTGCCACTTCCTTCAATCTGCAAAACACGTTTTTCAATAGCATTAGTTTTCAAGCTTATGGTATCAAACTTCCTCTCAAGATCAGCTTGTTTTGCCTCAATACCAGCTAACTTCCCAAAACAGTCATTTGACCAGATTGCAATTCCAACAAAATGGTCTCAATTTTCCCAAGCTGTTCAATCTGTGCCTTAGTCATGGGGCCGGGATTTAGCTCCACGGCACCCGACAAAAGCAACAAGGTCTCAAAAAACGAAAACGATAGTTCACAGCACAAAGACATCAATGTAGCAATCACCCAAGAGCCAGCAAAATGTATGTATCTACAAAGCACACGTTTGTCGATTGGGCACGACACTCTGAGAAGCATAACATTGCTCGTTCGGCAACATTTTGAATGATTTAAATAACTAACCTGGTACATGGAGCAGCGTGAGTATGGGCCGAAAAGAGTGTCGTGCCCGAGCGGCTGAAGGCGAAGTAGCTCCCTTTTATGGCAACGGTGCAGCGGATCCGGAAACGTCCCTCGATGCCTGGCCATCTGTCGGTCTTCAAGATGACACAGAAACTTTTCTGGAAAATCCGGTGGCTCGAGGGGACGATGAGTTGATGAAAAGAAGGTCGTCGCTGGCCATGACTCGTAGATTGGGGCTGCCGCCGTCCCGACGGAATTCGCCGTGACAGCGAGAATCCAAATCAGCACCTGGTACATGGAGCAGCGTGAGTATGGGCCGAAAAGAGTGTCGTGCCCCAGCGGCTGAAGGCGAAGTAGCTCCCTTTTATGGCAACGGTGCAGCGGATCCGGAAACGTCCCTCGATGCCTGGCATCTGTCGGTCTTCAAGATGACACAGAAACTTTTCTGGAAAATCCGGTGGCTCGAGGGGACGATGAGTTGATGAAAAGAAGGTCGTCGCTGGCCATGACTCGTAGATTGGGGCTGCCGCCGTCCCGACGGAATTCGCCGTGACAGCGAGAATCCAAATCAGCACCTGGTACATGGAGCAGCGTGAGATACAGTAACAATTTTTATTTCACGCACGAAATTCTGTAAGTTTAGAAAAAAAAAAGTTTTTTGGTCCAGAGTAACATTTTAGATTTGTTTAAACATGAGAATGCGACGCGAGCGGTTGACCAGTCGTGCCCGCTTGCGTTGCCTCGGCAAGAGAGATCTTGTGTACTCGCCGAGAAATGTTCGCGCGTCGCAAGCATCAACTTGCCAACGAGCTTGTTGCAAGTTGCCGGTGATCGCTGCCAAACCGAGTACAATGTCGTCCCGTATTGAAAATTGCAGTTGCGAGGATGCCGCCGACGTCCACTCACGACGCCGCGAAAATCCTGAAGCCGCCATTTTTTTTAACTCTGCTCGTCTTGGCTTTAGCCAACTTGTCATCACAAATCCTCCTTGGAGAAGCGCAGACCACTGATCTCTATTGTAGTAGGCTGGATCGCGGACCGCGGCCTCGGCCGCTGGGGCCGAGTGTCGCCACCGGCGGCCATTGATTGACACCAGCCAATGCATGGGACTCTATGGGAAGAACGAGAAAAAGTGACGTTTTCCCTTGTTTCTAAACTGTTGTCGACATTGAAACTTTTTAGATGCTTTTTTATAAGCCCGTCAAATAGCTGGCGTACAAACATTAAAACAGACCACCCTCGCAGTTCTTATAAATAAATGGTTTGTGGTCGAGAGTGACTCCGCTGTAGTGCAGCTCAATGAGGCGAGAGTTACCTAGAGTTACCGCGGAGTCGGTGGCGGTTTCGTTGAGTTAGGTTTAGCAGACGACAAGCTCGAAGGCTCTGCTACGCGGAATTCGCTCACTCCCGGAAAGCCAGTGTCGAGATGGAACTTCTTTGTCATTTATCAACTTCTGTGCTTCCCAAGGACGGTCTTATTGACGGCAAGTTCCTTTGTTTACTCCACTACGAGAGCAAGCTTGCCAACTCAGCCGAAGGTGCTCCGGTACGTTTCATTTTTTTATTCGGCGACCGGACGTTTGACAAATACCGCTTCGATCTCCAAACACCCGACATAAAGACTGCAGCGCACCTTAAAATACTCACCTCCGAGCAGAGCGTACATGCTTCAATATGCTTACTTTTGTGCGTTTCTCCCATAGACTTGCGTGTATTGCCTGGTGTCAAGCAATGGCCGCCGGTGGCGACACCGACGGGCTCCCGATCCGCGATCCAGCCAACTAAAATAGAGATCAGTGGCGCAGACTCTTTGCGTACGCACGCTATTTCCGAGAAATAGCACACGCTAAAATTGCGCACGCAAAGCGCAGAACCTGATTTGCGTTTGGAGCATGCGCAGTGGCGACGACGCTATTCTTTGCGCACGCAAAGCTTTACCGTGCGCTATTCTAAAACTCCCTACTATCGGGCAACGAAGCACGGTTCCTATGGGGGCGAAGTCTAGGAACGCTACTGATTAATATCGTGACAGGCGATCAGTTATGATAGCAGACGAAAGTTCGACTCGTTTGTTCAGAAGTTCGCGGTGATATTTATTAGCCCTCGTTACAGCACCCCAAGGATCGTAGGCAGTGAAATTCACATCACGCCGGCTCGTCCCTCGTAGTCAAATGAGCGCAGTCGACGACGAGGTGTAATGAGCTACTAAGCTTCACAAGGAAAATGCGCGTGAGAAAGAGTTTTGCGTAAGTCCAAAACACAGATCCAGCAGACGCACGTACGTACGTTTACTCCGGACTTCATGAACCCGACGGCGCAAGATCAAAGAGCACCGCCGCCATCGCCACCCGGTTTTCTCTGCACTTTGTGCGACGACGGCACTGCAACGGAGGGCACTCGCCTCGGCGTTAACAATCCGCGAAATAGATTAATTTACCACTCTTGAAGCCATTCCAAACGATAAATGAAAATACCTCGGCGTTGTTGAACATCTGACGACACAACCAACACAACTGTGCCGCTGGCTGCGTGAGCCTGACACAACTGTGCCGAGCGCCTGCTCGGCACTGTTGTTGCTCGTGAAGGCCTGCTTATTTGTAGTTGAGACGACGATGATTCCACATCTTTCGTGGTGCTTGCAATAACTTCGAAGGGCAGGGGAACCTTCTCACGAGGACGTTGAAGACACTCACAACCGGAGCCACCAAAGCAATCGCACAGACCGTCGCCATGTTTGCTTCTTCTTCGTCACTCGCGGCGCGGTCAACTCGTCGCGAGATGTTTTCTGGCCTGGCTAGATGGAAACCAACAGCGGCAAAGTGACGTATGGACACACGGCTCTCACATTACGGGCACTATACTCACATACCGCGGTAAACAGGACCGATGCCGGCGAAACGGCAGTCGGCACACCAGCGAAGAAGCCCTCAACGAGAAGCGGCGGCGCAGGCCGACGCAGCCCCCCCTCCCCGTGAGCGTCTGGGTTCGAGATTATTGTTCGCTTTTGCTCCTTGCGGTCGAGGCTAAAAAGAGCACTTCCGGACAAAGGTCTATAGAGCCATCAGTGAGCAGCGAAAACTCATCCGCTCGCGACCGCGTGACCACGTGCTGGCAGGCGCGGTGCGAACAATATGGTGAAAGGAGGAAAGTCTCATCCAGGTCCGGTCATACCTGTCCGGCCCTGTTCCCCTCCCCCTCCGGCTTCTGGCGGCTGTTCGCGGAAGCAGATAGAGCTGACACTTTTGGGGTCCGAGGATAGATGGGGCCACTAAAACGCCGTGTAATACAAGTTTTGTCGATGATACCAGGTTTTTGACGGATTTATATATATGTTCGAACGACAAGATTTATTGAAAAGTTAACTTTTATCGAGCAGGTATTTGCACAACTTGCTATCTTTCTACAAGATTGCCCATTGACGTCATGCCGCGTTTTTCTCATGGCCGCCGCTCGCGGCTGCAGGTCGGGAAATATTCTAAGTTTTGCCTCGCTATTACGCGGCGGAATCGCAACATTTTGATGAAAGGAGGTGTGTTTTCTGCCATTTGTGACACAATGAACAATATCAAAAGCGGAAGATGCAATTTCTTTCAGCGTTAAAATCGTTGCACAGCTCCTTTAATACCTGGAGCGCAAAAGAAGTGCAGGACGAGCCCTTTACGACCAACTTCTTTCTGAAGAGGCTGTCAAAATAGCCAATGGCATGCAGTTAAGAAACATCGTACAATACTGTAATTTTTTTTTTCGCGACTGATTTTGAGGAGTCTTTTGATGGTTTTGAAAGTGACTAACATAGCAGTGACAAATCTTTGACCCAATAAAGTCCATGTTCGAAGCGGTAAATAAAATATTAAATCCATGTGCACTCAGTAATGTGATTGCTGCGCCATTTGCGCCAAACTGCGCCAAGGTGCTTAGCGTGCTACATCCTGCTACATTTTACCAAAATGTGAGGAATTTGCGCCAACGTTGCGCCAAATTTATTTTTGGCGCAACGTTGCACTTTAACGATACTGAAAATATTATAGCTCGGGCCTCGCTGCTCGGCCGGCAGTTACGATATGCTCCTATGAATTCTCAGACGTTTGACTATCGTCTAAAATAAAGTACTATTCGATCGCATTTCGTATGAAAGGCTGACAGTACTCGGGAAGTTTCCCAATAATTCTCATGTTTGTCTGTTCTGCTGGAGGATTAGTTAGTCTGGTTGAGTGCGCTTCTCCTCGCGCACTGGTGTACTGCAGAGAAGCGAAAACCGCAATGTGAGCATTGCGATTTTGCGTGTCTTGCTTCGCCGCAGCGCGCCACCGTGCTAAGGGGAAAGCACTCCTCCAGAGCGAGACGCGACACAGTTTCTGAACATAACTTTGGCTCGTATGTATGATAGACTACGATATCCCGGCGGTACCTGTTTCCATATCGAGATTTAGCGAGGATACTCCGGTAGTGCAAGAACATTTATATGCCCACTTTTGTATGTTTATTTATTTATTTATGCCAACTAATTTGTTTAGCTATCACTTGTATATAGAACTAAGTTGGCAGGAGCAGTGAATGGAAGCTCAGGAACAACCTTAGTGAGCTCGGCGGGAGTGTTTTTTAAGTTTTGTTCACATACCGTTTTAGGGGCGAAGCTTCTGAGGGTCTAGCCTCGTCCGTCTGGCGTCCGTGCTGACATCGGTCTTACTGGTGCTCCTGCTCGTGATCGTGCTCGTAAGCTCACGTGCTCACGTGCTCGTGTAGGGCGAAAAAAAAAGATAAAAAAAAAGAAAAAAAATGTTTGCGCAGTCGACAGGATTCGAACCTGTGCGGGGAGACCCCAATGGATTTCCAGTCCATCGCCTTAACCACTCGGCCACGACTGCGGAACGAGTAGGGGGCTCTGAAATGTGGTAGTAACTCAAGACCTGGGGATGTCATATATGGAACGTTGCATGTAGCCGCTCAACGTCGATACAGGAGAGGGCGCTGCGGTCAAAGGCGTATATGATCACTTTAAACCTTGCATGCATTGGCTCAACGTTTATAGATGAGAGGGCGATGCGGTCGGATGCTCAAAGGCTTATATAACCATGTTCTATACCACACATTTCCTTTCTGACATAGATGAAAACGAACGAAAGGCTCGGCATGCTGCGGCTCAGCGTCTACGCAGACAAGCACCACCAGAGCTTCGCCCCAAACATCATTCACCACGTGGAGAGGCGGTCATTTTTGGTATGAAGTTCTACACATAAAGTATAATTGACGCTCATAATCAAATGACAAGTGCTTTGTTTTTTTAGCCGAATTATAAATTTCTGTTTTGTTACAACCTTTAGAACTCGAAGCAACCATTAATTTATGGGCTCTATGTTACTGTATTATTTCAGTGAGATTCAGTACCCATAATAACCATTCACAGCAGTTTGTGCCGTCCTTCTTCACTCACCTGTTCACCTTGTCTGGTGCTTCTCCACGCAAGTAAACCCTAGTTTTGTGTTTGAGGGACTCACTCCTGCTGTCCAATTGATGCGAACTAAGGGTTGCACGTAAGTGAGAAGGCAATGTAAACATTGTCTTTTAGTTGGACGTACCGACACATTAATCTTCACAATGTCTGCATTGGTATGCATAAGAATGGTGCTACAAAAGTAATGTTTGCTGCTCCAAAATTGACTTTTGGCTGCTCCAAGAGCTGCTCCAGAATGACTCGGAACAATAACATCACTGTTCTTTTTTCTTGCGGAAAAAGTTTGTTGTTGCAATGTTGAATTTCGGTGTCGTTCCGGGGTAGCGCCCCCTCCTCACAAACACATACACACACACACTTTGCAGGCAATTCTGACTTGCGTGCGGGGGGGGGGGGGGGGAGGGGAGGGGGGAGAGTTTGTTTGGAATTTTACGGTAGCTGGTGCCAATTGAGAAGAACCAGCTGACTGGTTTGAACCATTTCCAATTGGGAGTAAACTGGTTTTACCATGCGCAGTTGGGGAACGAGTGGGAGTAAACTGGGACCAGTTAAGGAATTAATTAACTGGTTGAAGGAATTCGCAGTCGGACCTCAAATGGTTGTCCATTCCACCTTTGCTAATGAAGAAAACTAAAAATACTTGCATTTTTAGATTTATACACATAGGAAAATTTTTAATTACTAGGTTCCTTTATGTATAAAAAAGTCATAAAATTTTAATTAACTAAATTTTTTTAATTGGAAAATATAATTAGGTTACTAGGTACCTTCATGCATTTATAAAAAAGTAATAAAATTGTAAGTAACTTAATATTTTTAATCGGAAAATAAAATTAGTGGCATAAAACGTGTTCACCTAAATGAACATTTAGTCCATATATAAAAATATATTAAAACATTTATTTAAATACCTACAGTATGTTTTTCCTTTTTTATAAATAAATTGATCTTTTTGGCAATCACAGCTCGCCGGCCGCCGTGGCCCGCCGCTGCGGATTAGTGGTACGCGCTGTCGACACATAGCGCTGCATATGCGAGGTACGTCGAACCAATGTCAGGACGGACGCGGTAGAGAAAAGACGCCATTGCCTAAGCTGGCGTACTGATAGACACGAAAATGTCAAAACCATATCTGCGCTCCTTTGGACCCAACTGCACACACTCCATGGTGGCAGCGATGAACTTCGAGGATAGAATGATGCAGTTCAGCGATCGGTGGGCACCCAGGGAGAAACAGACGGAAGAGAAAACCGCCGCCTGGAGCACAATGGCGAAAATGGCGGGAAGTCTACCTCGAAAATGCTCGACTGTGACACAAACCATTGGAAATGTTGGATTGCAAGGTGGGAGCGCTACAGCATCTTATCAGGACCTCACCTGCGCAACGCGGGAACACGGGTGAGCGCCTTTCTTTACGCCGTTGGAAGAGAAGCTGAGGTCGTCCTTACTAATGCCAGCAGTCGCCAGCGGCCGACCTTCCTTCACCTGGCACGAACACTACCTCTGAAAGGGCAATTCAACCGGAAGCGAGTACGTCACCGAGCCTAGTATTTAGTTTAGTTCTCCGAGTTTTTGACAATAAAGACTCGTCGACCCTCCATTATGTGCCGTGTGTGGTTGTTTGCCGGAGTTGGCACTCTCATAAAGTCTTGTTTTATTGCCTGTCAACTCGCCTCGCTCAGCAGGACGATATGCTTCGATGGGGGGCCGCATCGCTGTCAGGCTCTTCACCCACCCACTTGTGAAATAGTTATGGGCATCCAGTGCCATTATGTTCGCGTGCGTCGCGCCTGGCTGCACGTCCGCATCTGGATTGGTGTCCGCGCCGACGCGTAGCGTGTACGGATCGACGCCGTCGCACATCCTCACTTTAGACTCATACCGAGCCCGTCTGGGGCCCACAAGCTCATCGAAATAGAAAGGCAGAACTCATGGCGAGTGGCTTTCGCCATCGCGCTGTGCGGGCGGTACAGTATCCGTAGCGATGATTCCGTGCGGCGCACATGCGGCGGCGGCGGCAGCGTCCGCCTCTCAGTACCTCATGGCGGCCGGGAGTAGAGGAAGTGACGCCACGTGACAACTATGTACTGAGGACGGGCCACTTCCATCGTCGGCGGATAAGCCAGTGAAGGTAAACGGCAGCCCTCTGCCTGGTTAGGAATAGGACGAGACAATCAAGCCGTCAGTCAGCTCCAGTGCATTGATGCTGTTTCGAAAGTCGCTTACCATGCCCAAGCGAATTGTGTCATCGGCCCGTAGGCCGTAAATGATAATCGACACAGCTTGCATAAGAACCAAGCCCATCCCTTCCAGCGCTACCGCCACTCCATGCCCGTTTCATTCTGAAGCCGCGAAAATGCGGATTGATTCCGGAATCATTACAGAGCGGCAACTCCGCAACACTATAAAGAGGTATGTAGTACTTACCACATATGCGGCAAGGAATCACGTGCTGTCATTGTACCGTGCCCCACGGTGCGACTTATCCAAAGGAAGAGCGACACATGAAAGGCCGTTTGACTCCGAAGAAAAACAAAACTGCCGCTGCTCCCGCTACGCAACAGCTTTAACCATTTTCACCAACTTTAACCACGCTGGCTGGCGTGCGAGGTAGCACGTGGCGCATAAAGTCTCGCTCGGTCTGGCCCCGTCTGGCCACACTCGCGCCCTCGCGCACTCACGTGGGGGGGGGGGGGGGGGGGGGGATTACGTCATCCACGTAACTTTCCCAAACCTCCGACGCAATGCATGACTCTCTGGCGTAAGCAGGGGTGGAACGAATTTGCCATTTTGCACCAGATCACGCGAAACTACGCCACATTCAATTACTTGTTTTATTAGAGGCCAAAAGGTACGCCCCTAAAATTGTATTTGTTTTGGTTTCGGTTTCTGCTGGCTCGCAATCCGTTTCTTAGCTTGGTTTTAGCTTGGCTACAGTCGTTGCTACTGTTGTTCGTCTGTAGCTTTTATTTTGTCCTATAACGAGTTTTTTTTTTTTTTTTTTCACTTTCTTCGCATCCCGAGTGGGAAACGCGCGAAGAAACTCGGGGGTCGGGTCCACTGATCTCTCGGGTCCCACGAGCACCATCTGCGATCGGATTGTTTAATCGATTCGGCCGCGAGTCATCGCCTGTCAGCGATGACCCGGGTTTTGGTCGTCAGCGAGTCGACAACAAATGATCAAAAGTAAGTCGTTTTTTTAGTACTTTATTGTTAACGTTGGAATTACATTACCGCGAGATAAATGGCGATTTGATGAAGCAAGTGCGGCTCCGGCAGAGTATCGGAGCAGTCATGAGCACGTTACCAGCAAGAAGTAACAGTGTTACAGTTACCTAGGGGGAAAAAGTAACTCTCTTACACTTACGGTTCCCGTCTTCCAAAAGTAACGTCTTACGGTTACTGCAAAAACAGTAACGCCGTTACTTTCTCGTCACAGTACAAGAATGGACTCCAGAAAGCACAAACCAAAACAATATTTTGGTGAGCCAAAGTCGGGGAAACGGACACTGTTTGCCGCGCCTACCCACCACGGATGCTGCTTCCTTCATCTCCTGGTTTCGTGCTGACTCATCCGTTCATTCTCGGTGATGGGCTAAACCAGGCAATTTTGGTTTGTTAAATGCATAATCACGCTTCTTTTTTTTGTCATCGAAGAGTTTTAAGATAAATATTTCAAGGTGGCAATTTCAGCATGTCCGCAGCAGTAGGTTCTAATTTATATAGTAGTAAAAAGTGACTGTAAGAGCTTAAACAGTTACAGTAACCCAATAAAAAGGAACAGTGTTACAGTTACAAGTTACCAGTATAAAAGAGTACTGCGTTACAGGTAAAAGTTACCGAAAAAAAGCAACTATATTCCTCTGCAAGCTAAGAACGAAGGGCGAGGGTGAAGCGGGCCGGGGAGGAGGAAACAGACGGAATGCTGGAGAAGAGAGGGGGAAACCTCCTTCTCTCTTTAGCGTTCCGTCTGCTTCCTCCTCTCCCGCCCGTCTTACCCTCGCCCTTCGTTCTTAGGTTGCAGAGGACCATAGTAACTAGTTACTGCCCAAGACTGTATCGGAGGGGACATCCTTTTCTCCTGTTTTGGTTCCCTCGTGCGACTTATAGCCGCGTCGCACTAGAGCGGCGAACTGCAACAAACGACAGCGACACATGACAACAAGTGACAAATGACACCGAGAAACAGCCTGTTTGTCGGAGTCTGCCGTCCCACCTGGCAGACACGAAGCAGAATACGGAGACAAGGAAACTTGTTTCCTAGTGGGATCGGAGTTGTCAACACGACACTTCACAACACACAGACAGAGTCTGGCGATGCGGTTTTCGTGTTTTGCTCGTTGGGCGTAAAACGCGCCGACAAACACGGTGAAAGTAAAGACGATTACTTTATTTCTTGATTAAAGCTTCCGCGTGTCTTCATTTGCTGTTGTAGACTTTCGGCAAACAGTCGTGACAATCGACACCAAACTTCTTTCAAACTATATTTCACGAATATTTTTTTTTCTTTTTTTGGTCGGTCGAGGCATTTAAGGGGAGCGCCACGGAATTTCACGCCGGTTTTGAGGATGTTTATAACTATATATATTCATATGATTGAGGGCAGGCGTTTTTTGGGAGACATACGGCATCCCGATTATCACAGAACATGATGACATGTCTCGCCTGCCGGAATGGCTTGCCGGAACCTTGTGTCCCACTTCGTTGTGAGCGGTCTTTGGTCAGTCCTCAAACATCGGTGTATTCATCCTGATGCAAGGCGTAAACCTTGGTGTCTTGAAGCACCGGTTTGTGCACCAGGTTTTCGCCAGCAAATCCAGTCGTTGCAAATTCCCTTTCGCAACACGAACACTAGCAAGCAAGCCACGACCAGTACGAGCAGTCGAGGGATGGGAACTGCGGGAACGATCAGTGGCCGCCAAGGCCTTTTTTGAAGGTTGAGCGGCAGAGCGAGCTATGAGAGGAAGGGTAGAAGGGTGGAAAGAGAGGAAACGAAGGGTACAAGCAGGTGAGTAGGATAAGTTTTTCTCTGAGAGGTGTTCCTGGGTGGGACTGCTTACCGGCGCTTCAAGTCCAACGACAAACGAGAACTTGTCCGACACCGATAGTTTGTCGGCATATGTCAGGGGTGTTGGTTGTTATAGTGGGACAGCATCAGCGCCACAAAACATTGTGGTGTCACCACCTCGGGGTGGTCAAGTGCAATAAGTGGCACAAAGTGGAGACCGACATGCAGTGCAGCTCTGCTTACCAACACTGCCGGAAGGCCGCGCATGCCAGAAGCTATGTGGGCAGAAGCGGCCAGGCTCTCCGTATTTTCGCCATTGCATTCTGTGGCATGCGCCCGTTGTTGACTTTGTAGAGGTGGTTATAGCTTAAATTGTGCATCGTATTTCCTGCCAACGTATGTTTTATGTTATGCCCGACTATTAAAGTTCGCTACCCGAGCCTGAACAGCAGCGAGACAAACTGTGCGTGGATGGCGTTGCCTTCGACGATTTATACGCCGTAAACTGGACTTCCGACATGAAGTTGCTGCCACCGACGTCGACGGCTCACATCGTCGTTTATTTAGTTTTTTCACCCAGTGGGATCAGCAGACTGTGGGTCTCCTGAAGTGTTTTTATTAATTGATTAATTACACACAGTGTCTTCAAGTCAAAATATGCTGTTTCTCCTACCCTCATGACCACAAGGCACGACAAGCGGTAACGCTTTGTCCGTTCTGTCGCCAATCTCCTCCCACTTGGTAGCACGGGCGTAGCGAGCCATTGATGAGCACTTGGCTGGTGCTTTGTGCGCGAACACCGTGGGAAAAAAATTTGGATGGTCTCGATCAGATGACGGTTTCCTCGCAAATAAGCAACCTTGGGACGGAGATTGAAATGGAAGCCATTCTTGTCTTCAAGAAAGTACTTGCCGCACAAACGGTCGTTTGTGCGAGACGACCGTTCTCTTCAATCCACAGTTATTATCCGCCTTCTGCGCCTTTCAGAGTCCGCTGGGAACTTGTGGAAACTCACTTTGCTACTTTTTCTGTACCTTTCGGTGCAAATAACGACTACACAACTTTGCGGCTTGCTAAAATGCTCTGACACCCTTGCAAAATATGTGGCCTTCTGTCCACACTACCCGACTCCGGCTAAGATCTGCCGCGATGGCAGCGCTGCTGCAGCTCCATGACGTCAAGCCCGCGTGTCGGTCTATATGGTATGTTGTCACAGGCTGCAACAATGACAGCCAGTCAATAACTATGTCTAGTTAAACTGTATGTTGCATCATTCTACCTGGCAGGCAGCAGCAGAGAAGTGCAGCATGTCCGCGAGAAAACCGAGCTCTGTTTCCGCACCGCAAAAGTAAACTATACATTGAAGAGATCTCAAACTCTGTCAGAACATAGCCCCAGCCGTTTGAGCAAGATCCCAAAGTTTCAACACTTACCATTACCGGAATAAAAGTTAGAAGTAAAAAACTGTTTTCGTCTGTGAGAGGACGCAGTCCGTGAGAAGCAGCAGACGATATGCCGCTGTTTGCGGCCGCATCTAACTGATGGCACCACTTGCCCCGGAGACATCCTGCGCTCCCTCGCTTGTCTAACCGGAACGACTGGCAGTAAAGTTGAAAATACCTGACAAAAGTATTGCATCCTTGTCCCAAACTTTGTCAGTCCTTAATTAAAAGAAACAAAATTAAATAAAGAATCTAAAATTGTAGTCACTTCGTTTTGTTTTTTTATGAAAGGGCATCCCAATAAATACCGAAGCAGACGTTGTCTGCTTCAGTCTTAATGAATGCCGACAGACATCTATGTGTACCTTCATTGATTGTTTATGTTCAGTTTTATTGCCAACTTATGTTCCTTATGTGGCAGTTAACGTGCAAACAACGGAGTCAGTTCGTACGGTGGTACGCTGAACTGGGGGGATCTTAAAGGGTCAAGTGCAAGTTCTTCTTGGAGCCGCCTTCCAAGTCGGTGATCTAGACGTGGGCCCGGCGCTTCGCAGAAGAAAGTAGCATCAAGAACAAAGCGCACATCTTCCATGTTCCTTCTAAAAAGGGAAGTGGGAGTTTTCCTTCGTCATCGTCGGTGCCTTCGAGGAAGATCCCCATTGGTCTTTGCGAAGAGCCGCACATTTTTTTGGTGTATCCAAGCACGCCGTGCGCAAAGCTACCCACGAGATGTGCCCGTACAAGCTTGGCCTGATTCATGAGTTGTCGCCCGGTGACTACAAGATACGGCACTACTTTTGCCGGGATGAGCTCCTCAGGATTGAACAAGATCCATCACATGTGCAGTTTTTGCTGTTTAGTAATGAGGCGACATTTCATCTGGATAGGCAGGTCAATACCCAGAACTGCCGCTATTGGAGTTCGACGAATCTGCACTGGACGCTTGAGAGGGCTTTGCAGTCGCCGAAAGTAACAGTGTGTTGCGGAATCTGGAGAGAGGGCGTCGTTGGCCCCTTTTTCTTCGGTGACAACGTCTCTGGAGGCACCTACCTGCAAATGACGCAGGATGAGTTTCTTCCCGAGTTCGAAGCACTGCACATGCAGCAGGACGTATTGATTTTTAATGCAAGATGGGGCGCCACCCCACTGGGCGACAAGTGTAAG
Organism: Ixodes scapularis; assembly: GCF_016920785.2. NCBI lineage: Eukaryota > Metazoa > Arthropoda > Arachnida > Ixodida > Ixodidae > Ixodes > Ixodes scapularis. The sequence goes on along the minus strand of NW_024609846.1, from coordinate 190,625,191 downwards.
GCACTGGTTGATAGCATCTTCCCAGGGTGCTTGATGGGCCGGGGACCGCCGAACATGCCGTGGTTGCCCCGATTGCCAGGCCTCACTGTATGTGACTTTTCTGTTTGGGGGTTTGTGGAGTCCTAGGTGTACAAAGGCCGCATCCCCATAGTGGACGCCTTAAAGCAGCGCAGCGAGAGAGCGTCCGCTCTCATCACGGATGAGATGCGAGCTGTGGCATTCGGAGATTACGGGACCAGGCTTGGCCTCTGCACTTGGCGTCTAGGAGGCCACGTCGAAGCCCTGGTTTCGATTCAAGTAGGGCCCTGCCTAGGACTGATCTGACAACCGTCTAGGGAACAAACTTACACCTTCCCGTCAAGTGTACAGTTTATTTATTTGAATACCCTTGAACGTAAACATCTTGGACAGAAATCTGTCTGGTTAGGAAAATAATAGACTGAGTAAAATTTTACTCTAACCAAAGTTTAATAAAAACAAAATTCCTGACGTTTCGGGACCAGCTCGGTCCCTTTGTCACAAGTGACTGTGGTTTGGACGGAGGAGGGAGGCGCGTGTGTAGGCCGGTTGCGATTGCTGCGTCCTGGTTTTCCCACGAAGCGACGAAGCCCCGACACATAGACACTTGGGAGAGTGTTCGACGACTTGTTGATGTTATCTTTTGTTGTCTGGATCTACCAGGATTCTAGATGCAGACGTTTACGCCAGTGTCGTTCCGTGCCCAGGATCTCGCTTTTGTCGAAGGACATACTGTGACCCTCTTTAGTTGCATGTTCAGCGAGGGCACTGGCTAGGATGTCATTCTTCTTCACGCCGTATTTGTGGTGGAGGAAGCGTTCCGAGAAGTTCTTTCTTTTCCCCACGTAGGCAGCAGGGTAGTCCGCACAAGGGGTGCGACCTGGAATTGTATGGAAACTTAGATTTGAGGAACGATGCGACGGTACTGTGCCGCAAACTGCCACACTGAATCAAAAACTAACCAAAAACCCTTGGCTGATGGGGGCGCCATTTGTGAGATGCGGTCGCAAACAGCGGCGTTCTGTTTGCTGCTTCTCACGGACAGTATCCTCTCATAGACAACAGTATTTCACTTCTAACTTTTTATTCCGGTAATGGTAATTGTTGAAACTTGGGCATTTTGCTCGAACGGCTGGGGCTACGTTCTGATGGAGTTTGAGCTCTCCGCGATGGCGTCTTTTTTTGCGGTGGGAAAAACAAGTTTAGGTTTTCTTGCAGACATCCTGTACAATAAGCTATTGCACCATCCTCCTTGTTAAAATTTCTAGTTTTAGAGTTGTTTTACCTAGTATATGGTGTGTTTGTCTCGATGATATAAACTACAGTGCAGTCTGAATATTTGTGCTAGGTGTAACCCTGACCAGGCCGAGGCTGACATGAACGGCAAGCATCGTAATGTGAGTTCAGTGAAATGACATCATATGTTGACTACTGTGTTGATGTTGATGCGTTGTGGCAGTCGTACAATAACAATTTTTAGAGGAAACCTGCCTTGACGTCATTTGTGTTGATGGGAGGTTGCCTTATTATTTCAGCAGGAATTATCATTAATTTCTTAAAGGGAGCTCGCAGACCATTTCAGGGAGTAACTTTGTACAGCATCCTTGTCTAAGGGCCATACCGTATTTGCTTCTGTGCTCCCTGTTGGAGGATAATACCTTATTTCCATTACATGCCAAATCTCGCTGTCCAATTACCTCGATAATATGTAGTAGCTGGCAACTTGATGTCGTCTTCTGTCACATCAACCTATGGCATTAGATTGCGTGCCAAACACCCCACTGAACGAAAATGGCTTCATTATTATGTTTGGTTCTTCATAGAATATGGGAATCCCACATCCATATCATATGGGATTCCCATATCCTATTGGAATCCCATATGGGAGTTGCATAGGATATGTGAATCCCAGCACTTACATTCCCAAGATGTATAATGTAACAGGCACGTAGCCAGGGTTTTGTTTGGGAGGGGGCCCAACCATGACAAAATTCTGTATGAGGGAGAGGCGGGAGAGGAGGTCCCAGCACTATCCTATTGAAAAAGGCCAATATGAACTCGGCTTATTGGAAATATTGTATTCCAATGAAGTTGATGGAAACCAATAAAAACTTATTGTTATCCGATTAACCCAATACGCACGATGGGAATTCACATCGGAGCACAATATCCCGATATAGTCTGCGGTTATTGGTATACAACAGGATATTGGAGCACAATATTCCGAAATAACTTGCGGTTATTGGTATACAACACGATATCGAAGCACAATATCCCGACAGAACTTACGGTTATTGGAATAGAATACGACACCGCGTGCATATTAGTGACCGACATGGACATACTGTGCGGCCACACGATATATAAATATCGGTCGTCGATCACGGGCCCAAGGGAGAATAGAATATCGCGTGGATAAATCTCAGAACGAATTCCAAGTTACCAACATGAATTACGTCGGCATATACCGCGGACTAAGAGGATACGTAACAGTATTGATCGCCCGTGAAGCAACATGTGGATATCGCTACGCCCACATATACGACATCGCGTAAATGATATCGTAGAACAGCAGGAGTTACCATACGGCAATACGAGAGAGAACAATATTGGAGGTGGATACACACAGAACACAAACGTTCCGCGTTGCAAACACATTCACATTGATCGAAATCGCAAGTGTACGTACGGCACACAGTACACACGGCCTCGAGCGCTTGAAATGCTAGACAACCACCAAACCATTCAGAATAACTAGCTGGGACACCCGCGACCTACCTTTCAATAAGAAAGCCCAATAACGACGTGCTCATTGGAGTTATCGTTTTCAAACAAATGTTTATTGCAGTTTTAATCCAACAAACGTTAGGTTACCGATGTTGGAACCCAAATCGAACGCGATACGTGACAATGTCAGTTCGCACGATAAAATAATGAGGATTAATGGGCTTGACAGGTCACGTGTTTCTTACCCGCACATTTATCGATATTCACCCACCTTTCTGGGTAATCCTACGTCGTACACAAAATCCACAACCACACACGAGCACATTTCACCCACCACTCTTCGTCGCCTGTTTCGCAAGATTCACACACTGTAAAAAACGACGGGAAAAATACGTGCATTTGCGCCATCAAACGATACGTTACAGACTCGTTTTATGAGAAAAGTTTCCGTCGTCAACCCGCGCGCGCGAAAGCTCGAGCGCTCGAGCTTCGGAGGCAGTTCGAACAGTTCGAACTCCGAAGCGAGGCGAGCCGAGCGAGCCGCGAGTAGCCCATCGAGCCAGACGAGCGGCTGAGCGAGGCGCCGAGTTGCCGAATCCGCCGATCCAGCCAAGCCTAGCCGAGTCGCCGAGATTGCGCGATTGCGCCATTGCACAGCGACCCTCGACCGCGCACCGCGCAAACCCGGCGAGACAGCGGCGATGGCGGAACCGACGGATGACAGCTCGTCAAGTTCGTCACGCACTTTGCTTGAGTGTTCCAAGTGAAACCAATGCACTTTCAATCGCTTCGAAAGGTACGTACAGACGACTTTCTTACTTGCAGCATTGAGTGCTTTGGTATACACAGATCGAAGTGAACACTGAAGGACAGAAGGGAGACATGATGTTTTGAAATCGCAGCTTATTTGAACGCATGCGTCCCCTGCTGAAAGCGTCTGGCTGTGCTCTGTTGCAGACGTCATTTCGACTGCGTGCACTCTGATGTAATGCCAGTCAGTGTTTACACTCGGCTAGCTTCGCTATCTTGTTATCTCATGTGCGAAATAGACGTAGAAACCAGCGCCTCGTCTCTTTCGGATATTCAACCTCCAGCCCCCTGGCTCCCAGCGTGCTTACCGGCGCAAACCGTTCGACGTGTTGGATTCGTGGGCTCGTTTGAAGGGGCGTTGTTTAACGCTCACGAGTCGCCGAAGTGTTATCGGAGCTTCTCTTTACGAAAGTCGCGATCGACGCTGGGCTCTGAGCTCGTACTTTTTTCTTCCCTGGTAGACTAAGAGTGCCGACCATTCATCCCTGGTGTCGACTGGCGCCGTACGAAGTTGAGAAAAGCTAGCGAGTCTGTCAGATTTTCGTGACGCCGCCCAACTGCTCTGCTACCGGCTGCACTCAACGAATAATGTAAAAAACAAAAAAACGCGTTTTTCAATTTCGAATTTTTTTTTTTTTTGCCATGTTTAATTTTAGTTGCCGCAAAGTAAATCGCGGCCGTACGTCGGTTGACTCCCGATTACTGTCTCTACATCGTAGATAGTCTCACCACAATGGTGCCTCGTTGGTGTGATCTTATTCTGATATCGTTCCATCTTGCTTTTTCATCTTGGCGCACTTCTAGACGACCTTCTACACGTTGCACTCCTTGTCGACATGTCGCTGGTGTTAGAGACAAATCTGAAGTCGCTGTTTGCTCACTCCTTGGTGCACATATTTCATGTTCAACATCATGTATCTGAAGGAGGCGCCATGAAACCCTGGAGTTTGTTTAGAGGTACAGTGCTAATCACACTTGTCTATAACGCGCGAGCGTGCGGCTTTCTCCGGGGAGCGCTAGACTGGTGGCATTCGCGAAAACTAAGCTAGTCACGTGGTGCAACATGGAACGGCCCGCTCGAGGGGTGTCGTCCTGCCCACTCTATCAGCTGGCGGCGAACGCGGAAGGCTGCTCGCACGCTTTTTACAAACATCATTCATTGCTCGAACAATACACACACTAAAGCATGAAGGCGTATCAACGATTTCGTCATTAAAAAACTAAAAAAAAATATATATATATATATCATAAAGCACTTTACTTTTATCGCTTATCAAGCTGATAGAGTGGGCAGGACACCCCTCGAGCGGGCCGTTCCATGTTGCGCCACGTGACTAGCTTAGTTCCGCGAATGCCACCAGTCTAGCGCTCCCCGGAGAAAGCCGGTCGCTCGCGCGTTATAGACAAGTGTGATTAGCACTGTACCTCAACCTACTGTATTCAAGTGTCGTTTTGTGTGTTATAGTTTCCTACAAAACCAAATTGCACTTTGTTCGTAATATACCCTATAACTGTTCACTACAATTAAAGTTGCTATGAAACATTGGCCACGAGAGGTGACTCGGCCAACGCAGCCTGAAAATACCTCGCATAATTTTCTTCTGGGTCATTTTGGACATTGACAAATTTTCTTGTGAATAATGAGTGTTATGCACATGTGTTCTACTTTTCGTACAGGTATTTCAGTTAGATAAACCCCAGCAGAGGCAGCAGGACAGTCTCATGGGGTCACACCAAGGATAACTGCATTCCTGCTCGAGTCCCGAGTCTTGTCACCAAACTTCACTGAACAGAATGGTGCATTCCATTTCCTTAACTTTTTCTTCTAAAATGTGTTTTTTTTATTGTTGCTTTTTTGTTTTGAAAAAAGGGTAGTACAACGTTTAAACACCCAATGTTTTTTTTTTTCTTTTTGTAACATGTGTAGTACATCGTTTAAACACCCAAGCGTTCATAAATGGTCTGTGTACCAGACAATAGGGTGTCTTATACTCTGTGTCATACTTAGCGTGCAACGCTGTCAAAGGTACTAAAGTGGTGCGCATGAAAAAAATAGAAAAAATGTTACTCCGCGCGTTTCGTGGACGAGTGGTAGAAGGCGCTGCTCTGGCGATATTGACATCTCGGTGGCCGTGGTTCGAACCCATTTTACGCGCAAAGATTTTTTTTTTCTTTTTTAGACATACTTTTTGTGCAAGATTGTGCGCATTGACGAAGTGCATATTTCAGTTCCTCCTTCTTGATTTTTATTTATAAGTCGCCGAGAGGCCAGATTTCTACCATCTGGTCTGCCGCTTTGCAAGTGTTATTTGCCTCCAGCACCGAGTTATATTTTTCTTTCGTGCAGCGTGGAATGATGAATCGCCCTGATAGCGGCTTTGTCCCAAAATTTATAATAAGACGTTAATCGACGATAGTTGTGGCCTGTACAGTTTATTTTGAAATAGCTGTCAAGGGTAGGAATCTCCCTCTCGGAGCACTTGCGATGCACCTTCAGGCAAATGGCGTTCTGTGTGAACTCGTCATGCTTGACGGTCCCCGTGCTCGAAACTTTCACGTTGCGAGGTCTTTGCTTCGGGGACGCCACCTTGCCAGATAGGCACTGCGCCTTGCACTTCGCGACAGTACAGGGCACACTCCAGTGTCGTTACTGGCCGTCTCCAGGACTTCACGACCGAATTCTCCGGGGAATGTGTTCTTATACTCCCGTACACATTGGCAATCATCTGCTTGCACTTTTTCCAGATTTTCGCACAGCGAATCTTCGAAAACATCCGAGCAGGAGAGATACTTGAGCTTGCTGCGTAAGACGCCATCTTCTCAAAACCAGCCAGTGCCACACAACCCGAAAACCCACAGCGGCTGCCACACGGATGAACACGAAAACAATTTAAGGTGGTTTACATTATCTTTTCCTCTTTCTTGAAAAACATTTGTGCTCCGTTGAAATCATAACGCCACTATCAGTTACTAGCCCCGAGGAGGCACATTTTCCGACTTTTTTTAAATTTTTTTGCAGGGGACGCACTATCTTATGAGGCGAACGTAGGCACGGTCAGCAATGCAAACCGGTGCGCTAGCTTTGACTGCGTTGCACTCTATGTATGAAACAGAGTGTAGGATTGCTTCAGACGGGGCAACCTTTCCAGCAATTTTGGGGCTGCTGGCTGATTGTTCCCTAGTTTTCCCTAGATCGACATGAATTGCTGAGATCGGGTCCGGCTCGAAGCGGACGAGCAACTCTGACTACTCGGAGATGTTTGAAGCGGCAGCAGCCAATCAGGAATGCAATATTTTCACGTGACACCCCTGTGGTCGCGATGATGAGAACTGAGGACTTAGTTCTGGTTGGAAATGAATCATTTGTGAAAATAAACTGTTTCAAAAGGATGAGCTAGTATTCTCAGCGCAATTTATAGATATAAAAACATGTTTTTAGGATATAACTGTGCGTCTAAATACTGTAAGAAAAATAAAATTTCATGATGATGATGGCAAGTCGTAGCAATTCGGTTGCTGCATGTGAACGCGGGTGGCCCGTGTTGCTGGTGTTGCGGCATGAAGTTGCTGGGCGAAATTGTTCTGTCTGAAGCGGGCTTTAGGGAACTGAATTCAAGGGCCGTGGAGCTCTGGGTGCAAGCCCACCTGGAAACATATTTTTTTCTTTTATGCCTTTTTTAGTATTTAAATATATATATATATATATATATATATATATATATATATATATATACTTTTTTTAAGTTTTAACATATAGATGCATAATTTACACACTAATTCATTTTCAGAAGCGCTTTTATTCACACTCTGTGGCTTTCTAGTGCTTGCAATAGCTCCTCGGTGAGCTAATGCCAGCTCTGCAAAGAGAGAGGGATCTTCCCACGCTTTGCAGGCTGTAAAGCTGTGGCTTGCACAGCTCTAGTGTGTCACACCTCGCTCACTGGCTCCATCGCGAAGCATAGGTGCTGCATGAGTCGCGCCTCGCCGTAAGCCCATATACGGTCGGGTGACAAACCTGGGACCATTTGTCACTGCACTCAGCCATGGTATGGTGGCATGGTCGGGGCATGAAGCAGGGGTACAGCTTGGAAATGCTGATCTTCATGACATTTCAAACACATTTTTCATTACTTTTGTGTCGAGTTGTCAGCATTCTAAAGGTGAGAAAGCAAGCAGCAGCGACAGCAAGAAAAGAAAAATTTAAGACCGCTTTCACCAAGAATCAATTACGAGCACTAGAAAGGCATGGAGTGTAATTAAAACGCTTCTAAAGGTGAATTAGCGTATAAATTAAGTACCTGTGCCTCACAAATGCAAAAAAACAATGTAAATATAGTTATAAGGATAAAAATATAAACTAGGAGGACTTAAACCAAAACTACAGTCTGTAAGTTTGAAATTCGGCACCTTAAACCACTTGGCCACCACGCAATTTTATTTCCAGCTCGTTCATCGGGGTATATGAATTTTGTTTGAAGCTGCCGGCTGCAAGAGAGATTGCCTTATTTTCATTTACTTTACTGTTCCCACCAAATATGACAAGTGATAAAGAATAGAACCTCATTTGGTTGGCCGAGGCACTGTGCTTGCATTAAGGCAAACTAGCCTGTCTTGCTGGGTTCATATTTTGTTTCATCACCTGTTTAGGATTCTGTTGTCGCTCATCAAAAAAAGAAAAAAAAAAGGACTAATTCTGACTTATTCTGGTGTGCAGGTACCCTTGGCAGTAAACTCTGCTAAATGGGGCAAAATATAGATACTTTTTTAGCAAATATGCATCGTTTTAGCAAAATGAGCTACACTATTTGACTAACGTGAAACAGCACGAGCCTCTCCACTTGGGTCTTTTTTCATCTCTCGCAGACACTATTTCCTGCTTTTTGTGGTTTCTACCAGACTTGTATTCTGTCCGGCCAAAGTATCTGTGTTACGCTAAGACTGGGTTCTTTAGGATATCTACAGGTATTCTACGCAGCAAATGGCTTCCAATCAGGAACACGAGTTTGTTCTCGGCCACCGAGAGAAAATATTTTCAAGGTGAGCTATTGCCCGCCTATATGAGTTTTGTATTTCATTCCTCTTGAATGCCATAACCTATGTGTAGTGGTCTTGCATTAGTATTTTGTTGTCTCTCTTCTGCAAAAACACCCAAGTTTGACTGAGACCGGGTTCTTTCTTATACATGCAGGTCTTGGTGGCAAGCACCAGCCAATCAAGGCCAGAAGTTTGCTCTTTGCCGCGCATGGCAAGTGTTTTCAAGGTGAGTGATTGACGCCTATCTGAGTTGTGCGTTTCATTCCTCACAGACACTCTATGTCCTGTCTTTATAGTGGTCTTGTGTCAGGCTTTTGTGTCTCTGTCCGGTCAAAGCATCTGTGTTAGACTAAGACTCGGTTCTTTAGGATATCTGCAGGTACTCTTTGCAGCAAATGGCTGCCAATCAGGAACACGTGTTTGTTCTCCGCCACTAAGAGCAAGTATTTTCAAGGTGAGCTATTGCCCACCTATATCAGTTTTGTGTTTCATTCCTTTTGGATGCCATTACCTTTGTGTAGTGGTCTTGCACTAGTATTTTGTTGTCTCTCTTCTGCAAAAGCACCCAAGTTTAATTAAGACCGGGTTCTTTCTTATACATTCAGGTCTTGGTGGCAAGAACCAGCCAATCAAGGCCAGAAGTTTGTTTTTTGCCGCGCATGGAAAGTGTTTTCAAGGTGAGTGATTGATGCCTATCTGAGTTGTTTGTTTCATTCCTCACAAACACTCTATTTCCTGTCTGCATAGTGGTCTTGTTTCAGGCTTTTGTGTCTCTGTCCGGCCAAAGCATCTGTGTTGGACTAATCTTTAGGATATGTGCAGCAATTCTTGGCAGCAAGCGGCTGCCAATCAGGAACACGAGTTTGTTCTCGGCCACCAAAAGCAAGTATTTTCAAGGCGAGCTATTGCCCGCCTATATGAGTTTCAGCATTCATCAAGGAGCGCAAAATCAAAGCCCGGGGGTTGGCCATTGCAAAAATGTTGACTCGGAAGCGCATAGGGAGGAAGCTTTATAAAAGTATCCACCTGCTTCTACAAGACAAACCAAAACTAAGAATGTGGGTTCCATTTGAAAAAAAAAAATATTGTCAGCCCGAATTATCTCGGGGGCGGCACGGAGCAAACAAGCCACGGTACGAGTATGCTTGGTTCAGGCGTTTGTAGGGGTGGTAAATGACTCAATGTTTTCTAAAAAAATATTTTTTTTTAAAAGTGTGGTGGTCGATTATTCAGGGATGGGCATTGAGTCGGGATGTTAAGGTAAAAATTTTATCCACATGCCGGGATTCATGTGCCTTGTCCCCCTAGCGAGGGGGACAAGGTCTTCAAAATTTTGGGTTCGCAAAAGGGGTGCGTCAGTATTGACGTCTCATTTTACATCATGCGTCTCAATTTAAAACGCACTATAAATGACATGCCTGAGATTCGTTTGGGTGTACTTCCTCTCAGCAAGTATATGGTTCTGTCTCAAAAAGGTCTAATCTGATGTTGACCGCTCCTCAGGTCTCCACCGACGATTCATCAGGACGAGACCCAACCGGGACACTAGGGAGGAACGTCTTAAGCAAGGGAGGCTACATATATGACAGCTTCTTGCGGACAAGAAACGAAAATAGATAGATGGTGGGTGTTTCATTTGCTATGCCTTTTGGCGTGCACATTATGTTTGTTATGTTTCAAGATTCCTGCAGAGTTCGGTTTCAACTATTGTAAAATACCGAGCATGCGCCCAGGTCGCAGAAGCGCCTACCCTCTGATTCGAAACGATCCGCAAATAAGCAAAGGGCATACCAGACACCCGTCCCCCTGTTTTGAGCCGTGCTCAAAATATTGAAAGAGCACATCAAGCGCCAGGTGCTGTGGCGTCTTCGCCACAATAGTGCTAGTCGCAGAGCTGACAGATCCGTGACTGGCGCAAGCCATGGCATGGCCTTTGGGAACCAGGGAATCGAGATTAAAAAAAGGGGCGCAGAAATTGGAGGCGAGTGGTGAAGGTGAGCAGAGTTAACAGAAAACAAGGACGAAAGGAGTTCCGTCGCATGAGGCATCTGTGTCCCGTGCATGTAATTTTGAGTGTGCTGTAGGTGGCTACCCAAAACAATTGTTATTTGGACGTAACTAATCGCAAATCTCTCTTGCAGTTTCCACGGCCCACAAGCCAGCCGGCGCCAGTTCGTTCTCGTTCAAAGGTGAGGATTCTAGATTTTCTAGATTGCTTTGAAGCAGCAATACTGAAGCCAAACGAGAGGTACGGCATATTTAATTGACAAAACGACTGGGGACGCTTTTACTGAAGCTTGGTTTGCTGCAATACACGTGTGTATTGCAGCAAAACAAGCTTCAGTGAAAGCATCCCTACTCGTTCTGAGCTCAGTCAATTAAGGGTGCCGTACCGCTTGTCTGTCTGACTTCAGTGTTGCTGTAGGCGACAAAACGTGTGCCCAGTTTTGTCACAAGAGGCATATTATGTCACGCACATGTAATTTTGAATTTATCCGGCTTAGTGTGCTGTAGGTGGCTGGTCAAAGAAATTGATACCTGGACGCAGCTAATCGCAAATATTTCTGGCAGTTTCCACAGCCTAAGAGCCAGCAAGTCCCAGTTTGCTTTTCTTCAAAGTTGAGAATTCCAGATTCCCGAAGCAGGAATACTGAAGCCATACGACCGGTACAGCACTTTTAGTTGACGGAGCTCAGAACGACTGGGAGCTCCTGCATTGAAGCTTATTTTTCTGTAATACAAGCGGGCGACATTGACACGTGCCCAGTTATGTCGCAAGAGGATATCTATGTCCCGCGCATGTAATTTTGAATCTTTCAGACTTGGTGTACTTTACGTGGCTACTCAAAGTAACTGCTACTTGGACGTAACTAACCGCAAATCTTTCTTCCAGTTTCCACGGCCTACAAGCAAGCAAGCACCAGTTTGTTTTTCCTCAAAGGTGAGCATTCCAGATACTCTAGTTAGGCGCGAAGCAGGAATAGTGAAGCCAGACGAGTGGATACATATATTTAATTGACCGAGCTCAGAATGACCTGTGGCAGTGGCATTGAAGCTTATTTTTCCACAATCAAACGCAGACATAATTTTGAATCTATGCGGCTTCGTGAAGGATTGCTACTTGTCGCAAACTAATCACACATTTTTATTTTGCAGTTTCTATATGGCTACAGCTAGCAGGTGCTGTTTTCATTAAGGTGAGGATTTCACATTCTGTTTTCAAACATCAAGTTTTTGAATGAGAGTCCTAAACAATTAACTTTCTTTTGCAGTAAATGCCAGATCCTCCAGTTCAGGAATATGTTAAATATATTTGGTATGGATAAGTCCAGTGTTTTGCTTCTTTATTCACAATTTGACAACAGCAACATTTTTTTAATTTATCACTCAGAAATACACACAAGAAGAGACTGCGTTGCAGATAAATGTTGCGCTGAACATGATATTCCAACTCGTATATAGTTTTATTGGTAGCCGATATAATATATTGGATTCCAATATCCATGATACGCTTAGTATATTGGAATCGTAAACCCGTATTGGATCGCCATACGACACATGGGGATCCAATAAGGGTTTATACGGTATTGGATTCCAATATGTTCAGCGTATTATGGATATTGGAATCCCATAACAAATCCTTATTGTAATGCAATACAATAAATGTAATGTTTTCCAATACACTATCTATATTGTATTGCAATACAATAAAAAGATATTGTTTGCAAATATCCATAATACGCTGTTCATATTGGGGTTTTCCAATAGGGTATGGAAGATTTCGAAGGGGGCCCGGGCCCCATGGTCCTTCCCCCTGGCTACGCGCCTGTAATGTAATATTCACAATTTTGAATTCTGTTATTCATTTTATAAAGCTCCAAATCACTCATTAACTGATCAATTAATTGAATACACGTTCACTCTTAATCGGTTGCAACCTTGTAATCAATGCACAGTCCCAACCTGCATTACTGTTTCTGTATGATATCAGGAAATCTGGAGTAAACATGCAGCTTATTTCATAGCAACTTTTTACGTCTGACCCATTATATTCAGTGCTTGAAGTTATATAAGAAAGTACTCATTTTAAAATGAAGCCATGCCACTGGATGTACACTGGCATGTGACTTGTACATGTGTTCCCAGCAAAATGAAAGGATGCATTTAGAAAGGGCAAACCATTTGCTTTAATCATGAATCATGGGAATAAGCCATCCCTCACAATAGATTAAGAACAAAGAAAGTTTTTACAAATTTGATGTCTGCGCGTCCTGTCAATTGATGTGTTGAGGCCTTTGTCCGATTTTAAGTCTTTTCGCTTTGTTGTTTTCTGGTCGTTGGTTCGTTTCGTCCTTCCTGTTATAGTGTTGGGGTTTCTTGAGGACTAATGCACTTTGGTCCTTCTACTTTGCTTTTGTTTTTGTTTAAACGACCTGTTGTAGTGTTGGGGTCTCTTGGGGACTAATGCACTTTAGTCCTTCTACTTAGCTTTTGTTTTCGTATAAACTTTTCAGTTCTATTGTAATGCTTGTTTTTGTTGTACTGCTTGTGGCACGGGTTTTCCCAATTCTCTCTCTTTTTTCTTTCGTCTCTTTTGTTTGTGAAGGTTTCTCCCTCTCTTTCCTTCGTCTCTATTGATTTGTGTAGGATTTGACGCCTATATAAGCACCCTTCCTTCTCAAATAAAATTCAGCTGTGTTTGAGACTTCGTGTTTGTCCGTCCCCTTTTTGTCCCAGTCTCGGGGTTTTTGTCGAAATGCTTTACTCTTTGTTTTATCCTTTTTCAGGTGCATGGGTGTTTACATCTAAAAGTGTTACATTAACATTCGCTGCAGGACTGGCTTGCCTGACTCACCTTGTTTGTCTGGCAGCTTGCAACTTATAGGAACCTGGGGAGCTACATCACAAGAGTGTGAAAGGGACGTTTACCCTGCACTTCTTCGAAGATGGCACCTTGAAGAAGGGAGAACTGCGCCTAAAGTGAATGCCATGGCAGGTGAGTCACTACAGTGAACCCCTAGCACAGATAATTCCAAGCAAGAAATTATTAACAAATGTATTAGAAACAAAGAATGCAAAAATGGACAAAGAGGTGGAGGTGAACACACCATAGCACTGTGTTGTATTCATCTCCTCTCTTGTGTCCTTTGCACTGTTTATCTTTTTTTTAAGTAATGGTCTATCAATTAGTCAACATCAACACTAGTCAAAAAAAGTGTGCTGTCATGCATTCCCATGAAATAACTGTGTGCTTGAAGTTTAACATGGTGTCTAGCGACGGGGAAAACCGGAAATTGTCAGGGAAATTTTAGTTACCGGGAAAAGTCACCGAATTGTCAGGGGTATTGTCAAAAAGCTAGCCCAGTCAGGGAAAATGAGCTGGAAACGCCATTGAGCGCCCTGAGCAAAGACTTGGGGACTTAGGGGCAGAAAAATGGTCAATAAATTATGCTTAGAGCGAAGCGCGGGCTCTGCTCACCCGATCTAGAGTGTGGAACCATATGCAAAGGGAACAGCCAACAAATACAGTTTTTTTTATTGGATTGGATTGAGGGTGCGACACTAGGCTAGATCCAGTTAGAGCCTCCTTGTACTAGATATAGTAACAAATGAAAAAGCCGCAGACCCCATCCAATCCAAGCCGAAAGTATCCGAAAGTTTCCGAAAGTGCATATGGCAGCCATGCTGCCATTCGGTTATTGACTAGTGTGGTTGAGCGTCATGTTTTCATCGTGTTTCCGGAAGTGGCCTCTTCCCTGACGATGTCGGCGGCAAGAAAGTGCTCATTTAAACCTGACTGGACTAACCCGAATATTTCGGAATATGCAAGTTGGATTAAGCCCGTGCAAAATGATCCTCACAGTGCTCCATGCCTTGTGTTGTAGATGTCTTATATATTTAACCACCTCTACAGTGGTCAGGGAAGTTCAGCTTTAATTATCAGGCAAAACCTGGAAAAGTCAGGGAATTTCAAAATAATAATTTGCTAGACACCCTGTTTAATCACAAACAATGTGTTAATGCTTGTTCTTAGAAATGTAACTCGTACAGTAATCTATTGAAGGTACACCAACAAGGTATTTATGCTCGCCGAGGTTTCTATTTGAGCATGATGTGCAAGAGTCCAACTACGCAGAACAGAACTTGCGGATTGAAATTCGTTTTCTTTCTCCCCAAAAACATCCGTTCGAGAATTGGCCGGTTTCTGTCACGCTTACACTCTACTCTATAGTAGGGATGGACCTGCTGCGCCAATTGCACCGTAGTGCACCTAATGATGTTTCGTGTACCACACTGATACAAAAGTATAAATAAGAAGTAAATTGCGGTAAGGTGCGCCAAAACTGAAATTATAAACGAGCCTCGTCGAAATTAGCCGTCTCGCAGTTTTTGTTGGCAACACTGACACCGGACATCCCGGCCCAAAGGGAACGTTAATGAATCCGAGAGAGAGAGTAAACTTTATTGTGGGAATGGAGGTTTCCATATCCCAGCCCTAGTCCGGGCCTATGCGGTCGGGGCAGTCTCCGTCCCATCCAGCACATTGCGAATGTGGTGGACAAGGGGGGGCCACCACAGCCTCTGAAGTTCTGAAGGGGGAGAAGTCCATTCCTCCCAGCTGCTTGGCGTACGTTCAGGGGGTAGGTGAGAGAGAAATTGCTGTCGGCTTTGGTGGGATCCAACGCATTCCTAGATTGTATGCTGGTTGGATGGGTATCCTCCGCAGTGAGGGTAGGAGGGGTAGCCTGCCCAGGCAGCACACCAATGTCGGTCCGACATTGGCCTAACATTGGCAAATACCGGCCTCAATATTGGACAATATTGGAAGCGCTACCCTTTCCAATGTTGGCCCAGTGATCGGTGCCAATGTTGGGCCAATCTTCAGCCATAGTTCCAGCCGATGTCGGCCCCATCATTGGTGCCAATGTTGGGCCATCGCTAAACCATGGTTCCAGCCAAGGTGCTCCCACATTGGCGAAGACCGGCGTAATATTGGACAACACTGGAAGCGCGACCCGATCCAATGTTGGCCGTCATGCTGATTTTTGGCCATCGTTGCACTCGCCCAGCTCTTTGCAAGTGCCCTCGCCAAGTTGTTTGCAAAAAGGAAGGTAAACAGACACAAGGGATTGTTTTGAAATCTCCTAACAGTTTATTACACACAGGTTATTCTGTAGACAAGCACAATCTCAGCAATTCGTAATATGTGAAGAGGTACTACTCAGCTGTGATACAATTGAAAAGACTGCAAAGCAAGCAACAACCGGGGTAATTCTTGGGTAGTGTCCAGTCTCCCGGCAGTTGACAGAATTGTTTCGCCGAAATTCTACCACTAGTCGCCCCTCATTGGCGGTGCAATCAGTTCATCGAACTACATTTCATAGACAGATCGTTTCATCAACACGCGATGTTTCATAAAAAAAACTCAAAATATGTTTTCTTTTCTTCTTTTTTTGTTGCAATGAACCGCTTCAGATTAGCATGAAGCGGCGTGAAAGGGTGGGCTGGTTCGGTGAGCACGCGCCTCAGGAATACACGCGCGAAGAAATGCCCCTACAGCGCGCAATTCGCGTAACGAATGTCGATGAAACGTAAATGTCGACCAGAAAGGTGGCAACGAAACGTGTTTTTGCGAAACGCAGGTAGAATAAAAAAAGTCAGTATTCTACCTGCGGTTGTGACATTATTTCAGACAGATAATGGCAGGCGACTGTCGGTAAGATTGCGGGAAAATTATTCTCCCAGCTGCCAGGAGATAGGCAATGCCCAATTCTAGAGGTTATCCGGAAGATTGCCCATACAAGAACGGACAAAGATCATCAAGTAGGTTGCAGCACACTTACGTTGAAAATACTGGACTTGAAAGATGTAATCCGACTTATATGTCAACACAGGCACTGCAGAACAACCACTCAAACACAAAAACTACAAGGAAGTGATCCGTGAAGATTCAACACAATGTAGCACACGCTGCCATTTGCCGAACCGGGCACTAAACTGTTCACAAGAATTTCTTGGGCCTCTTTGAAGAAATCGACACGGGTAGGACTTTTCGAACGAGATACCATTTACCACAGAAGCGAAATCCACAGCGGGCCTGCACCCCGCAGGCCGCATCACGCGCGAAACTAGGTCCGGTCCTTGCGACGCAGGCATTCCGAGTTTGTCAACGGGTAATGTGTCATCCGTCAAACCACATGATCACACTTCTGCCGTTACCCGCGCACAGAGAGCGGATTCAAGTCCGGCGAGTACGCACAGCAACCGCGCCTTCAGCTTAGGGAGAGAGAGAAAAAAGAGAGAAGGAGTACAAAGCAAGCAGGCCAGAACGGGGGTGGGGTGCGCTTACAAAGGCTTATCTTCAGGGGCATCTCAACAATGAACGGAGCGAGAGAATTTGTCACTTCTACCCAAGGTTGATAGTGCAGTAGAAGTTATGCGTGACCTTGTGCTTGAGGCAGGTTCCGTGCTCTGCCTTATCGCCAGCTTTGAGACAGTAGTCACGTGACCCTAACCGGAGACAGGATTGGCCTTAAACACGCATAGCGTCTACCTTGCTGTCATTACCGATTTAACAGGACAGCTCTTTGAAGGTCAGCTTTCGAACTTCTAAAGAAACTGTCCAGTCCAAAAGTGGTTCTAAACGGGGCAAGTGTGACGACAGTATGTTTTGCGTCGTATAACTTACATTATAATTTAGAATGAAGAACTAAGCGTGACTATTTTTTGCGCACGATGTACACAAATACATCTATAAATATATAAATATATTTTTTATCATTAAATTTAAAACTGTTTGTACACTGTTAGGTTCGCGTTTTTAAACTTCAAATTTTTTTACGAAAGAGTTGCACATAAAAGACACCTCGAACAGCACATCGTCCGACTTTCAACACACGATGAATCACCGACGCTCGCAGTAAGAAGGTTGCGATGCTGCGCGAACGGTTTCTGAAATATGCTGCGTAGGGTACGCCGGGCGCAACGGCTTCGCGACCGTTCGAAGGGCAAATGATTCGCGACAACAAAGTAGCGTCTTGCAGCATCAGTAAGCTAACGGGGCTCGAGAGTCCCACGCTCACATTTCCGCAGAGCGAGCGCGGCCGGCCAGATCGGGGCGCAGTATATATGTATCTGTTTGCTTACTTTTACCACTTTGCAAGTTGGTTCCATCACGTGTCGCACTGTCGTGCAGTTTTGCTTTATATGATTTGTCTAATTTTCATGTAAGTTTGTAAAAAATGTTTCAAATAAAAGGTTAATTAAACCACTGTTGAGTTCCCATTGATTAAGTTATCTATATGCCATATTTCATTGAGTTTTGAAAACCAGGTGACATTTAGCCTCTATTTTAATTCTTAAAACTGACGAATGCTGGTCCCAACTTGCTCCAAGACCTCGTTTTTGCTGCTAGCCTGCATGAAAATAGTTTTTTTCTGCTCCCAAAATTTCTCCAAAGCTGCTTTGCCCAGTTTCATCCCTGTATTTCTAATACTGGAAATTGTGGCTTTAACACTCCAATATTGAACAGCATATGACAGCATACATTCAATATTAGAAAGCCCTTGGCCTTAGCAGTGCAATATGACCAGCACAAGTCAGCATACTTCCAAAATTGGAAATCCAAATTGGCTTTTACAGTCCACTATTGGACCAGCTTATGCCATCATGAGTTGATCTTGGAAAGCTGTTGGCTTTGACAGTTGAATATTGACCAGCTTACGCCAGCATGCATCCGATATTGGAAAGCCATTGGCTCTAACCGTCCAATATTGGACAGCTAATGCTGGCATGTATCCAATATTGGAAAGCCATTGACTCTGACAGTCCAATATTGTACAGTTTATGCCAGCATATATCCAATATCGGAAACCTATCGGCTTTGATAGTCCAATATTGGATAACTTATGCCAGCATATATCCAATGTTGGAAAACCATTGACTTTAACAGTCCAATACTGGACAGGTTATGCTAGGGAGCCTTCATGTGCGCTTTGCTAGGGTGATGCCACCCTTTGTAATACCACTCGCCCACAAACCAGCAGCCATTTTGGTTCCCGGCGATAATCTGTGGGGCTTATCAGGGCTTATAACCCTCCCGGAAACAAGCACCTTATCTCACAAGTTCGGAGCAGCGTTGTGGAACCCACGGAGGGAGGATTAGCATTTCCCCCTTCGGATGCGAGGACCGATGGACACAAAGGCCACTTTCCGGCGCACGGGGAAACAATGAGAGAAACAAAATGGCGGTGGAAGAGGGTGTGGGAAAGGGAAACAGGCAGTTGGCATCACCCTATGCGAAGCGCACATGAAGGCACCCTAGGTTATGCCAGTCTATATCCAATATTGGAAAGCCATTGGCTTTGGCAGTCCAATATTGGATAACTTATGCCAGCATATATCCAACATTGGAAAACCATTGGCTTTGACAGTCCAATATTGGACAGGTTATGCCAGCATTTCTCCAATATTGGCAAGCCATTGGCTTTCACAGTCCAATATTGGACAGCTTATTCCAGTGCATCACCAATATTGGAAAAACATTGGCTATGATAGTCCATTATTGGCCCAGGTAATTCCAATATTGGTAAACACATGGCTCAGTTGGGCCATTGTTGGGCCATTCTTTGTCCCATCAATTCCAATGTTGGCCCAATATCGTGTGCTGCCTGGGTGGCATTTTGTGTATGTAGTGGATATAGTTTTGGGTGAGGATGGAATTTGTCTGTGCTCTACGAATAAGGGTTGCTTCTTCTCTTGTGTGAGTTCGTGAGGGTGATGGGAGGAGAGTGGAGGCCTTGCGTCTTTCCTTTAGAATTTGTTGCCTGGCTTTGTGAAGTATTTTTCTTTCTTGTTTGGGGTCGTATTCCTGATCACAGGGCCAGGCGAGAGGGCTATCCGGATTTGGTGCGCGGGTAAGCTGATGTGCTTGCATGTTTCCTCTTGATGCCTGGTGTCCTGGGACCCATTGAATTCTAATTTGGAGTAGTGGGTACTTGTGCATGTGATGTTACAGCCGGTTCTGTATTGACGTGGGGAGTCTATTATTTAGAAAAGCCCTGCATGCGTCCTGGCTGTCTGTTCTTATGATAATTTTATCGTTGTTTTTGGTGAATTCGGTGATGGCAGTAGATATGGCTAGTAGTTCGGCGAGCCTTGGGCATGGGATGTCTTGATATCTTCGCGTTAAGGTTTCCTCGATGTTCCATACAGCTATAAGGCCATGTCCTGCGTTGTAGCTTGCATCTGTATAGTATGTCTTGGTGCTAGTATCTTCTTCGTCCTTCTTCACTAGGCGCTGGACTCTGTCGTTTCTTCTGTCTGCATTGCGTTTTGTATGCATATTCTTGGGGATTGGGTCTACATGGATCCTAGGTATTTGTTCCCATGGGGGAGTTTCCAGTGGGATAGGAGGAAGGTTTGTTGTTTCATAGTTTAGTTTTGTAAGTATTCTTCTGCCTTGAAGCGATGTTTCTAGTCTTTGTTTTTGTCCTAGTTTGTGCATATCAACTCTGTCGTCTAATGAATTGAAGAGCCCCGCATCTTTTATTTTGTAGGTGGCTGTAAAGCGGGGGACGCCCAATGCTAGCTTAGAGGCCTTGCGCAGAGTTGTTTCGAGTTTTTTTCTGTTGTGTTTTGGTGAGGCTGATATATGGTAAGTGGTACATGACTCTAGAGTATATTAGTGCTTCTATGGCTTTCCTTAATTCATGCTCTTTCATACCTCGCTTCTGTCTTGTGATCCTGCGAATCATGCCAAGAATTAGTTCTATTTGTGCTATGAGTTTATTTAAGGTGATGTTATGTTTACCGTCTTCTTGTAGATAGTATCCTAGCACTTTTATGTGTTTTTTTCTTGGCAGTGGTTCGTTTTTTATTGTTAAGCTTATCATTTCTCTATATTCTGAGGTTCTAATTGCGGGGGATCGAATTATTACTACATATTCAGATTTCTCTGCAGAGCATGTAAGTCCGATGGAGGCCGCGTACCTTTGCACTGTGTCTATACCCCTTTGCATCGCTTCTTCTTGTTCTCCTGCAGATCCTTTAGTCGTCCAGAGGGTAATGTCGTCTGCGTATATGCTATGTTCGAGGTCATCTATGACGTTAAGGTGTTTCGGTAGGTTTTTCATTGCTATGTTGAAGAGCGATGGTGATAGAATGGATCCCTGGGGTGTCCCTCTGTCTATCGGGTGGCTGTCTGAGGTGTAGTCGTCCAGCCTTATTTTAGCTGTTCGGTCAGAGCGAAAATTTTTCAGGTAGTTGTACATCTTGTGTCCGGGGTTTATTTCTTTTAGGTTCTTCAATACAGCCGCGTGTGATATTTGGTCGAAAGCCTTGCTCATGTCGATTCCCGCGACTATTCTAAGTTTTACCGTACTCGGGTGATCGAGTATTTGTTGTTTGATCCTGATTATCATGTCTTGCGTGCTTACGTGTTTTCTAAATCCTATCATTGTCTCCGGTAGTGATTCTTGACTTTCCATGAGCTATTCTAGCCTCGTTAAAACCATTTTTTCCATTACCTTTCCCACACAGGATGTTAAGGAAATCGGTCGATAGTTGTCGATGGAGTTTGGTTGTTTCCCTGGTTCGGGGATTGGTATAATGATTGCCTCCTTCCATTGGGTTGGTAAGTTACCTTCGTCCCATACTCTGTTAATTTCTTTAAGTAGAATCGTTATATATTCGTCTGGGAGATTTCGAAGCATTCCGTATGTTATGCCGTCCTCTCCCGGGGCAGTATTTCGTTTGAATTCACTGAGTGCGCTTCTTAACTCCCCTTCACAGAAGGGGCTGTTGATTCCTTCCGCGTCCTTAATATTATATTCTGTTTCTGTGCCAGGGAAAGTTATTCCGTTTTTGTTAGGGTAGAATTTGCACAGTAATTTTTCTGCTATTTCTTTAGGTCCTGTTTGGTAATGGAGGCATAGTTTATTTGTAGTGTGTTTTGTTTTAGGTTGCCCCAATAAAGTTCGAAGGATTTGCCATACTCTCCGGGTGTGTAGGAGGCCATTTAGTTGATCGCAAGTTTGGAGCCAATTTTCTTGTGCTAACTCATTTGCGTAATTGTATGCTTCCTCTGTGATTCTTTGGATGGCTTTCTTGAAACCTTTTCTGGATTTCTTCTTTTTCCAAATTTTAACAATCCTGTTGCGCTTGTCCCATAAGCTAAGAAGATGTGAGTCTACGTACGGCACTTGTTCACTGTTTGCTATTCATTTGGTGTTCTTTTTGTAGCTACTCTGTATTTTATCTAGCCCCTACGCCCACGTAAGGTCAGGATTATTTTCTACGGTTTCTTGAAGTTCTTTTCTCATTTCGTCCCACTTGGTGATTTTGCTTTTTGTTCCCGTTGGTGTTTTCTTACTTTTCCTGCGTGTTTTTATTGTAATGTTGATAATATTCAAATTCAAATTCAAATTCTTTATTGATCCCTGAAACAGAGAAAGGAGGCAGAGAAAAAAAGCAACTGACACGCTGCTTGACTAGCCTCTGCCCCCCATAGCAGCCCAGGGAAGAACAAACATAAACGTAAAGACACTAGCATTTGACATATTCATTATAGCATTGAAAAGACAACATCATCTATATTGCGAAACAGAGAATGTAAACAATACAAAAAGGGGGAAAAAAAGAAACGAAAAAGTATGTAAAAAAAAACAACACGCGCAAAACGCATACAATCGTGTTATACTGAACTTTTTTTTTCTTACATGGGAGTAACTATTAGACAAAAAGTGAACATATTTGTTTGTCGGACGTACTGAAGATATCTATATCAAGTTCATAAAAACGATTAAGAAGACGGGGGAGGGTACATTTTAACATCTGATCCCCATAGTTTGTTCTTGATTGTGAAACTATCCATATCTCAGCATTACGAGTTGGATAATTTGCTTGTCTAAGTGCAAGTTGGGAAATTGATAGATACATATTTTCGCTCTGTCTAAAAGACCTTTTGTAGGAAAGTGCAAGTTTATAACTATAGTGATTTGGAATTTGCACTATATTAAATTTATGAAATAATGGCTCGGTATGACTATCGTATGCTGCATGACATAAACCTCGAATTGCTTTTTTTTTGAAGAGTATGTATTATTTTAAGATTTGTAGCAGTCGTATTACCCCATACTAGAAAGCAATAGTTGTAGTATGTGTAAAGAAGAGACTTGTATATAAGTAGCATAACAGAGGTGGGAATCATATTTCGGTATTTATATATAACCCTAACAACTTTCGATAGCTTATTACTTATCTGTTGCACAGTTTCGTCCCAACACAGGTATTCGTTAAATATTATTCCTAGTACTTTTACATTTTCTACTATATCTATTTCATTTCCACCAAGTGAAGGCGTAGTCATGAAGGTACATATTGTATTACGTGACCTGAATAGAATGACTTTAGTTTTATTTACATTTATTTCTAAGGAATTTAATATCGTCCAAGCATTTAGCTTTTCAAGATATCGATTTGCCTTTTGAATAATTTGGTCAGCGTCGTTCCCTGAGAAAAAGAGAGAGGTGTCATCTGCATATATGATGTAACTAACTGTATCATCAATACGTACTATATCATTGATATATAAATCAAAAAGAAGTGGCCCGAGTATACTGCCTTGAGGCACGCCTGCTGTTAATTTCCTGAGATCTGATCTATTTTTATTGATTTCTACACATTGATAGGGGTTTTCAAAGTAACTTTTAATCATTTCAAGAGCGACACCGCGAACACCTAACATGTATAACTTTTGAATTAACGTTACGTGATTAAGGCGATCGAATGCTTTCGAAAAATCTATAAA
Organism: Ixodes scapularis; assembly: GCF_016920785.2. Lineage (NCBI taxonomy): Eukaryota > Metazoa > Arthropoda > Arachnida > Ixodida > Ixodidae > Ixodes > Ixodes scapularis. The sequence continues at coordinate 190,601,793 of NW_024609846.1, read as the reverse complement.
CACTCCGAGTGTAACCAGTTTATTTTCAATATTGTTTAAAATTAATTCTTTTTGCTTTAACAGCGCGAGTTCAGTGGAGCGATCTTTTCTGATAGTGATCACTACCTAAGTTTTCTAGCTGGTTTTCCCAAAGGCACGTTGGCTTGCCTTTGTACCAGGTTAGGTCCGGGTTGGTGTCCCTTTGCACGCTATTGCCTGTTCTGGTGGGTATCGTGGTGTCATTCATGAGAGTTAATTGTCTGTTAGTCATGATCTTTTCCAGTTTTCTACCGTTAGGTGAAGAATAGCTGTAATTCCATCCTAGATGTGCGCTGTTGAAGTCACCTGCAATTAGTATTGGATATTTATTGTTTTGTTGTATAAATCGATCTAGTTCTTTAGAATCTTCGAACTCTTTTTTCGGTGCCCAATATGCGTTTAGGATTATTATATCTGTTTCTATGGTTTGAATTTTAATTGCTACGTGCTCTTGTTCTTCTGAATTGAGGTGATTAGTGTCTATTTGTATAGCCGTAATGGATTTATGAGTGTACGTTATTGTCGTTCCTTGGGGGGGAGCGGGGTTATCGCGGTTCTTTTTTGGGAGGTTCCTTGTGATGCTTGGTTGGGAGTGAAGGTCGTAGCCCGGTATGTTGAAGACTCCGTTACTTTCTTGTACCAGTATAATGTCTGGCTGTTCTTTTGATTGCTGTATGTATTGTTTTAATAAATTGACCTTTTTACGCAAGCCGCGGCTATTCCATTGCCAAATTAATAGTTCGCCATTTGGGGAGTTTTGGTTCGGTTGTTTTATCTTATTCATGGTTCTTAGTTGTCTCAGTGCCCTGGTTAGTATCCTCTGTGATAACTACTTTGTATGGGCTACTTTCGACGTCAAGGCTCGGTGTTTGGGGTCTTCTTCTCAAAGAATTAAGTACGGATTCTAATTTACTGAGCGAGCTTTCAAGCTGCCTTTGTCCGATTTTGGGGTTGACGAATTGTTCAACAAAAAGGGTATCTCTTTTCTGGAGCTCTTGTTGCATATTCTGTATGATTGCGTCCCTTTTTTGGAATTCCTTTTGAAAGAGTTCGTTTCTCTGTTCTAGTTCCCTTTGAAGGGAGTTTAGTTTTTTAAGTATTTCCATTGTGGTTTCATTTTGTGTTGTGTTTGTTTCAGTCACGGGTTTGTCCAGGTTGATACCTGCCTTCATTGCTCTAACGATGTTGATTTGTGACGGCGTTTCTTTAGCTGCGGATAGCACGACCGCATATTGTTTCTTCGGGTATTCTGCGGGGGTTGACGAAAGCTGGATGTTGGATTCGTTTGCTGCTGGGGAAGGAGATGATTCACTCACCCTCCAGCTCCCTCTGTTTAAGGGGGGTGATGCCGTCGTCTTCTGTAGTGCCGGTGGGGTTTCCCTGAGGGGCTGCCGTGGCCTTTCGTTCTGGTCTTTCGCTTGTTTGTCTCGGTGGTCGTAGTTTTGTTCTTGTGGGTTTTTGCTCCTGCTTCTTGATCTTTCGGTGTCTCCGAGCATTGCGAAGCTGTTGCGAGTCGGAAGCCTGGGCCATTGAGAGCTTGAGGTGCTCCTGTCGTGGCTGTGTTGTGGTTTGCTCCGAGTGTCCTGTCTACTTCTTGGGTTTGTTACGTCTACTCGTGGAGCTATATTTGCTTGGCGCCAGCTTCGGATGCGCATTCCTTCTCTGCGGTTTCTGTCTGCCTCTTGGCGTACTGGACATTGTGGGTAGTCTGCCGGGTGTTCTCCGCTGCAGTTTTGGCATTGGATTTCACAGTTGTGCTCTGATATCCCGTTGGGGTCAGGTGGAAGTTTAGTACCGCATTGTAAGCATCTCTGGTAGTGTAGTTTGTTTGGGCAGACATCTGCTCGGTGACCTATGGTGGCGCAGTTGCTGCAGAGGAGGCTCCTTGGGGTGTAGGGATGGAGCCTCTCGACTACTCTGCTGTAGAGAGCGAATCTACGAAGGCGGGTTCCCTCGATGACGACAAGTACGGAGTGGGATGAGCCTATTCTCCGAGCTTCTAGGACCTTGGTTCCTTGGATCTCAAGCTCATGTTGAATTTCTTCATCTGGGACGGACATTTGGATGCCGTGTATAACACCTTTGACTCTGTTATTTCCACTGGTTTTATAGGCGAGAATGGGGTGTTGTTTGTTGAGGACTAGTATTTGGCGTAGATGGAGGAATTTCTCTGCTGCGGTCGTGCGGTACGTGTCTATCGCAATGAGGTTCGGAATGACTCTCACTTTTACGTAGGTGTCCTTTTTTTCGGCCGTGGTGAGTGCCGCCGCTTGTACAAGGCTTCGTCCTATAGCATCAGGTGGTAATTTACTGAGGTCTGTGCCGTCTGTGAGTTTGATTATCACAGTTATATGTTCTTCGAGTCGTTGGTTTGGAGCACCTACTACTTTCCAGTCTTGTCCTGTGGCGATTTCTTCTGTGTCCATGCTTGTTGGAGGTGTCGGGGCGGGAGTAGCCAACATGCCGCAGGCGGTAGTCGATTCCTTGTTCTTATGCCGGGTGTTAGGCTTGCCTCCGTTCGGCCATGGGATATGAGTAAAGGTCCGGTGTCCTTTGACACCGGGCTTGGTGGTGCCTTTACTCACTTGTCGTGCCTGGTGTCCTTGTGCTAATTCTTTTCGTATGGCCTTTGCTCTCGGCGAATATATATAGAGTTTGCGTAAAATTATTGGAGCTCGCTGTTCCGCCGTGCGGTCTGATCAACGCTTCTTCTTCTTCTTCCACCTTGGGGGAAGTGTCAATGAATCCGAAGCTCTGTATCCGAAGGTCGCTGCCATGGTTACACTTTGTTTCAGCTTAAAACAGTTGTTACAGCATTCTCATTACGATGCTTCTGCTACCAGACCTCTTTGAAGCCATTCGCTGTCGCCCTGCTTCATTCAGTCCACGCGCAGATGATGCTACAAGCGAGAACTCCGGAATTTCAGCGTCCCTGCCAAGAGTGCACGCTCGCGCAGTGCAAGCACTGTTCAAGGCCACATGCTGGCGCTTGTAGCATCGGCTGCGTCTGCTGCCGTTACTGTGTGCTTTTCTGGAGTGCTAGAGTCACTTCATCAGAATAGCGGAGCAAGCAGCATCGCCATATTGCGCTACACTCAAATCTATTTAAGTTGGCGCACCTCCCTCTTGGCTGTACTTGCGTGACTACAGATGTTTCCACTGTTTTACAAAAGTCACAGTCCACACGTGCAAAATCGCAGTCCAGCCAGCACTTGATTGCAATTGCAGCCAGCCAGAAACTGCGTGTGAATAACACACAAACACAGCAATGAACGCACTCTAATACATTTTTATGGAAAGGTGTATTGCAAGCCCACGGCCCATGTTGGCCTGCCCCCGAGGCCCCGCGCAGAAAACTTGGGAACGTAACAAAGGCAAGCGAGCAATGACGGAACAAGGTACGAGCTGAAGGCAGTGATGCGATTGCTGCGCCAATTGTGCCATACTGCGCCAAGGGGCTAACCCTGCTACATCCTGCTACATTTTGCCAAAATATGGGTGATCTGCGCCAAGCCTGCGCCAAGGGGCCAATTTGGTCGCCTTTGAAAACCGAAACTAAACTAAGTACCGTAACTGAACAGGCATGAGCTAGGTGGCACGAACGGCCGCCCGACACCAGAGCCGTGTATTGGGAGAGTTTGGCCAATAGGCGGAGCAAAGGCCGCCGCCAGCGCCGAATATTCCCCCCACGCTTAGAGCGTAAACTAAATTTGTGACACAGCGTCGACCAATCAGGAGACCGCGACGTCAGAATGTTGCAAACGACATTTAAAGCGTCAAATAGAAGCATTGAATCTCGACCTCTCTACTCCATCTCACAAATGTCGGCAGTGAAGACAAAGGCACAGGCGCGTAAGCATGGCTCAGCAAAAAGCTTTTGTTTGTACGAGAACTCGTGCATAGGAGGCACTTTCCAAAACCACGCGCTCGTGCCCATGCCTTTGTCTGCACTCTGGGCCGGCTTGCTAGAACAGCGCCCTGAGACTGGCTGAAAGAAAACAGTTCGAAGGGTGGGGTGCGCGAGCGTTTTGAGACGCGGAGTCCCGCTCTGCTCCTGCGCTGGCTTTGGCAGTGCTTCCTTTCCCCGTCTCAGCTCAGACGCTGTTTCTAGCAAGTCGGTCCTGGTTTGGAGCGCAGGTTCGTTTATTCTACACTTGAATATTGGCGTGACTAAAACCTCACATGCACAAAGTTTTCAGTAACCGAGAGCTAAACCTTTTCACTCTAGCGACGCTAAAACGCCTCAAATTAGTCGCGTCACATATTTAGAGCACACGACTACCGCTAGGGGCTGTTTCGCGGCCTGTGGTTGTCCCTGAGATGCTCGCATATTCAAACCAATGTATGACCAAACTCTCTCAATAAACGGCTCTGCCCGACACAAGATACCCTACATCAATCGTCCATGGTTTTTTCCATGGTTTTTTCCGCCATGCCGTCTCTTCTGTCACGCTCTCGTCGTCTCGTAAGCATAAGTCTCGTCTCGCGTTTCTTTTTTTTAACGATAGATGCCGTTGTGTGTGTGCGCTGCGACGCTATCGTGCTGGGTACCAGCCATGACGTGACGCTGTGAAACGAAACTGTGTTTCGGCGCGGCGGGAGTTACTTTTTGACCTGAAGCTCTCGCTCCTGAAATCAGCGGCCACACGACGTTGCAGATATGGAGCTTCCTAAACTGAAACACAAGGACCGCCGCATGTTCATCAACATTCATGTTCTTGTTTAAAACATACGCTGCTACAAAAATCCCTCTCTAACTCAAAGACTGCTGTGTCGAAGTATTGATTACCTAGGTTTCTCTTGGTGGGCTTTCTTTCGAGAGGGACCCCGGTACGTGAAAAATGTGTCGCGAAGAAAAGTTGAAGTGAGCTAACGCAAAGAAGAGAATGTCTGCACGCTCAACCCGCAGAGCGCGCTTGTTCGTCTCGAGTTTAGTCGTTGCACAAAGCGACCCTGGCTCGCGACGTCTGGCATCGATGCGCTCAGGTTCTTTTTTTCTGTGTTTAGCTCGTACCTCGCCTTCCGGCCTGGCAAGCACGCGGCGCTGGACTCTTTTTTGTCGCATGCTGGTCAGTTACATTTTGCATAGACTTTTGGCTACCAGTTGGCGACGGAAGATAGAGGCATGGTTTCGGTTTCGATCGAACAGCCGTTTCGCTCGCGCGACGAAGCACGTGCACCTGCAAGCCTGCTGGAGTTGCCCTCACGTGCTTGAGAACCAACGATGCGAACATAATTGCACGACATAGGCACCAGCCGGGACGCTTGCAATTTATTGTTTTACATTTAATTACTTCTGACGAAAATCTGGCACGTCGGCAATCAGTAAAACGGTGGCAAGCGGTTTTTCGGAATCGCTTGGCGACACCTACAGCACTGTACACTTCTGGGATGTCGCAATGTCTCTTTGGAGACATTGAAAATGGACATTCATTACTACCCTAAGCTAAAGCAAAGCTTGCTCCAGCCCTGCAGAATGTTTCGAAAAGCAAAAAGAAATGTGTCATGTCATTGGCATTTCAGTTACACCATGAAAGACTCCCAGGTGGCCGAAATTGACCACAATTGGTTTATTTCGGCGAGCAAGATTCCCTTCGCGTGTCCAGCATTTAAAACAAAATTTTTTTTATTTTCATTAGAATATCTGCTTTAAAAGCCACTTTTACTGCTCCTAAACAATGTTTTGGCTGCTCCGAAAGGTGCTCCAAAACGGCTTAGGCCTATCACATCACTGTGAAGGCTATTTCTACCTATTTGTTTACATTCACCTCTTTCTAAGTCGGTTCCATCATGTGTGACACTGTCGTGCAGTTTTGCTGAACATGATTTGTCTAATTTTCATGTAATTTTCTGAAAAATGTTTCAAATATTATGGTAATTGAAACTACTGTTTCGTTCACATTGAGTTATCGACATGCCAGATTTCCTTGAGCTTTGAAAACCAGGTGACATTTATCCTCTATTTTAATTCTTAAAACTGGTATGGTGCTCCCAACTTGCTCCAGGACCTCGTTTTTGCTGCCCCCAGCCCGCTCCAAACTGTAGTTTTTTCTGCTCCCAAGATTGCTCCAAAGCTGCTTTGCCCAGTTCCATCCCTGCTATAGTAATGTTAGGTTCAAACTATGTGTACCAAATATATTCAAATCCATACATCATTTAAAGCACACATTAAATATAAAAAAGGAGAAAACTTTCAGATTTTCCATTGTGGTGAAGAAGGAAAAGCAGCGGAGCTGTAGTATGTGCCGCCATTTGTGAGCGACGGCGGCAACCAGACAATCGGCTAGCAGGTTGTCTGGTTGCCCGTCGTCGCGCATAGATGGCAGTAGCTGTCCAGAGGGTTGTGTCGAGATTTATTTGCCCATGGACAGGAAAATGGGGATAATAGTGCTCAACAGCTCTGCTGTAATATGAGCTGCATTTTTGTGGCCTCCAGAAAGCGGCAAAAACGTTGAACGAAAAAAAAATCTTCACAGATTACAGGAGGGAAATGTACACACCATTTTCATTATAGCAACGTACCGTGGGCTGGACTATGCGATGGCAGCGCACAACGGACCAACATTGCGACGGATGTGATGCCGCTACTTTGGAACTGTTGTTCGTGGAACCGGTCAATTGAGCATCAAGCGGAAGGGTTATAAGTGCGAAACAATCGCACGACAAATGGTGATTTCGGGCCATGAGCTTCCAGTGATGTGATTGCTGTGCCATTTGCGCCAAACTGTGCCAAAGCTCTTACCCTGCTACACCCTGCTACATTTGACCCAAATGTGAGGAATTTGCACCAACATTGCGCCATAACTTAATTTCACTTAAATAATACGAAACATATAACAGCTGTAGGCCTTGCTACTGGGCCGGGTTGTTTAGGGTAGGCTCATGCGGGTTTTCAGGAATTTCGATAATCGTTGATGTAACATACTATTCTATTTGATTTCGCACCAACCACTGACAGCACTCGGAAGTTTCGCAATAAGTCTCGTGGATTTTAACATTTGTTCAGTAGGATTTCATACATAAAATAATCATTTACGGCAGTTTGCGCTGTCCTTTACCGGTCGTCGTCTTGTTACTGTGTCTGGTGCTTCCACACACAACTAAACAGCTAGTGTTTGTTCGCCTCCTAATATTTGCCGCTCTCCTCCTTATATTTGTAGTGCACGGTTATGCTCCACAAGCTCTTTTTGCTCCTCCAAAATGAACTTTTCGCTGCTCCAATAGCTGCTTCAAATTGACTACCACCAATCGCATCACTGAGCTTCCGTGCTTGCGTTTTGGTTTCCAGCAGTTGAGGTTTTTGACTCTATTGAAAATATATGTGGCTCTGTGGCAAAATATTGAGTGAGCAGTCTCCTGACACCATATTGAATTGTCTCGCAAAAAATTAAAAATAAACATTTTTGGCGGGTGTTAGTGTCCCTTTAACAAACAAAAAAAAATGAGGGTGCAAGCTGGCTTAGGTTAAGCAAGGTGAATTTACCCTATACTAGGAATTTTTGAAGGATGACGCAAACAAAACACAGAAGTCTCAAACACAGTTGCGTTTTAATGGACTGAAAAAATGAATAGGCAACCTGAAAAAGGGAGACATAAAGACACTCTTTACAAAAAGTTGTTGTTCCACTTAAAACCACTCTCCAAAGGGAATTAATTCCCAGACCTTGCAGCCTTCTACTTTACACAACTCCTAAGATCCTCAAAGACTGCAAACAAAAAGAAGCAACCTACAAACCTCTGAGTAAATGTGGTTAAGGAAACAATAGCTTGAGCTTTGAACCTAGGAAATACAAAAACATCACACACAACGTGAAGTTTCCAAAAACAGATGGACATTGAACTTGTTTCTAATGAAAAAATATAGGTAAAAAAACCTGTTCCACTCGGCGTCGAAACACAGGAAGGGCTTAGTCAAGAGAGGGCATCAAAGCACGCACGCGATGCACATTGCAACGTTTTTCTTCTAACTCTGCAGTTTTTTAGCGGGACGGCCTTCGATCTCCGGCCTGGCTTCATAGGAGCCAACCTGCCTGGAACAAAGGATCCTATCAACCTGGATGGCATCTCTCCTTCCATCGGCGTTTCCAGTACCGAAAACGAAGACAAGCACCAGGCAACCGAGGCAATCACCTATTCCGTCGTCAACCAGCTTCACCTTGGTCATTCCGGAACAGCCACATCGACGCCTGCATCATCGCATTGGTCCAGAAGGCTTGCCCCATCACCGTGGATCGTCAGAGGGCATGGAAGCACGCACACGATGCACATTGTCAAATGTTTTCTTCGAACCCTGCAGGTTAGTAATCCTGACGGTTTTCATTCTTTTAAGAATAATGCAGTGATGGAAGTGCTGCGCCATTTGCGCGAAATTGCGCCATGAACGAAAATCTGCTACATCTTTGGCAAAAATGCCACTTTTGCTAAGAATTGCGCCAAACTTGCGCCAATATCGGCTTACGGCGAAGGAATAAATTTTTTATTATTGGTCGACCCTAATATTCATAACAGTATAAGGAAAAAGATTTTTAGAAATATGAATTTTATAGCGTCTCTGCTTACCGTATAGTTTGTTTCGTCTTCTGTCGGAGCACCAGTTGAAAACTCGAACACCTACATACACAAACACTCATGCTACAAGCGCAAGTCACGGGACATTCGCTGCCCTTGGTTGGTTCAGCCGATTAAGAACACGTACAAGGAGATGACAACTGCCATGATGTCTGACTTTGATGCTGCGAATCAACCGGTCAGAGCCGTTGATGAACTGGCGGCTTGATCACTCACATTGTCTAAATTTCCAGTCGATGTCGGGAACTAAGGGTCCTGAGAAAACTTTGCAAAATAGTAGGATTTCCAATTGCTGCTACTGTCATAAAACAGAACCAAGGTCTTGTACTCCTGATCAGATCACTTGATTATCATGTCTGCCTCATGCCTGTGTTGTTTGACTGAAGAGTACCGTGCCACTTGGGCCGTTCGGGTCAACCTTCGCCGCCTCTTATCAGCGTGTGCGCGTCGAGCTTCACCTCTTTGTACCAGGGTGCTAGGAGCAGCGACTGTCCTGGGGGAGCGCCTTCCTTAGTGCGATAGGCTCGCAAATTATGCTCAGGATTAGTACAGGTTCAACTTCTTTTTTCTAATTGTAAGATATTCTCTAATTTAAAAAAAAAACAGAGAAAGAGATGGAAAAACACGAGTCTGTATATATTTGAATAAATATGGTAGTCACGGTAGCTCACTTGCAGCAGTCGTCCATTAAAAGAGCAGCAAACTTTGATGTAACTCTGGTTCCTACGCCGCTAAAAAGCAGTGTCACCATTAAATCACAAGTGTAGGCTTTTATAATATTTTGGGTGGTGGCTTTTGCAGTTGATGATATTGGAGACTTTAGTTTGGTAAGTTCATTAAACTGACGGGAAACATCTTTATTGGTGGACGTGTTACTGGGTATTCTGGTTCTTGCTGACATTTTATTTACAGAAATTATATTTACAGGCTAAACAAACTACGGAGTGTAAAATGGAGACGTGAGAGGGGAGTTATCGCGACAAAGTGTCGCACTATGATTCACTTTTTAACCATATTTTAATACCCATCGTAAATGAAACCTACTCTGACTAGAGCCTTTTTTAAGAAGTCTGTGTTCCTTTTATGCTCTATCTATTCTTAACACAAACGGTAATAAGTAATGTGCTCGAGTATCAAAGAGGAAACTCTGATCATTACCATAAAGAAACTCATTTAGAGATGCAGTCACTTTTTCAATGTCAAGTGCCATGTGCTAACAGATGTTGGCATCTGCTCCAAAAGCATCAATGGCTGCTCCAAACCAATAGTTTGACTGCTAAATAACCTGCTGCAAAAGGCGAAATGGCACTGTCATCACTGCTAAAGACGTCTGTATAATAGTGCTTCTATGCCGAGAAGCTTTGGTGAATTCATTCAGTGTGTTGTTGCTGCTGCTGCTTTGGATGCGATGTCGAGACTAACCCCGGAGGAACTAATATTGAACTATCTAAGCAGCTTGCTGAAAGGATGCGGGTGTTGCACGATACAAATGCGCAAACTCAGAGTGTTGTGGAAGGGCAAAGTAGTAAACTGAGCTCGATTAACAAACTAAGAACAAACCAACAACAGCTACAAGTCACGGTAACAAATATCGGTCGAAGGGTTGCTGCGATTGAATTGAAGTCGTCTTTAGTCGATGAATTACACTGCGAGTTGGCTCGTGCCAGCCAATCTGTTCGGCGCATTCAAAACAAAAATCGTGCTTTGCGCGGTAGATTAGATGTAATGCCCTCGCCTCTGTGTCTGTTTAGAAATAGTATCTTGGTGTTCATATAACTTGTAATTTTCCTTGGAAGATTCGTATTGAATACATAATTAATAGTGCTAACCGTATTTTAGCATACTTAAAGGGAAGGTGGGGAAGTTTTGTATTTGAGCAAAAAACACTTGAATTGCATTCATTTGGCCTTTAGAATGACAGATATCACAATTATGCTTCAATGCGACGCAGCGGAGAGCCAGAAGAGCAATTTCAAAATAGGGCTGAAGCCCCGTCTCCCTAGCCTTGGGCAGTCAAAAGATCCGTGGATGGTGTCACGTAAAGCGACTGTCTTTCACGTTTTCTAGTGTTTAACAATACCTGCGCAGCAAAGGACTTGGGTATTCAGGTTTACGGGATAAAAACACATTATAATTCGCTTCTAATTCATTTTTTAAAGAACCTCCGTAGCTTCCATTTAAAAAGAAATTCCTTTCTCACTCCGTCTTCATTAAAACTAACCACGTACAAAACCCTAATCCATCCCAAATTAGAATATGCTGCCACTGTGTGGGACCCCACTCACTCGTCACTAATTGCCCATGTTGAATCCATTCAAAACCGCTCAGCTCGTTTTATATTGACAGACTATAATAGCACTGCCAGCGTTACTACCAGGAAAAATACTTTAGGTGTGCCGTTACTAATACACCTTCTTTATTTCAATATTCTTTTATACTACAAACATCTATAGACTGGAACCACCTTCCAGCCTCCATTGCTAACATCACTGATATTGTTTTGTTTAAAAATGCTGTTATTAATATGTGCACTTTATAGTAATATTTTACAGCTCTCTCTCCTGTTCGGTGTACTTACCTTGAGGGTAATTGAAATAAATAAACTCATTTCTATCTATGCTTTATTAATATTATTGATTCTTTTAGTATATGCTCGTAGCCATTCCCTTCAGTCAAAACTATTTCAGTAGGATCCCATAAGGGCACACAACTATGACATTTTTTTTTGCAGAATTATAATTGTGAGGCATGGATCTGCTCTGAAATAGTTTTGACCGAAGAGAATGTCCACAAGTTTATGCTGAAAGAATCAGTAACAAAAGTGAAGCTTGTGATTGCGGTGAATAAGTCTTCCCTATGTTTCGACTGTGAGTGGAAGAACTTCCTTAATCTATATTTTTTCCTTAGAACCAGGTTTGATGTCCCTCTCTTTTAGGAAGTTAATGTTGTATATGGTGCTTTTCTATTCTCCAGTATATAAGCTCGAGGGTATTCCCCGTTTCTTTGGTCACATTTACATAGAGGTTAGTAGGTTGCTTCTTTGTATCTCTGTCCTTGAGTATGTTGGGGGTCGTGCTGAGTCGTGGACAGTGCAAGGTGAAATGTTAGTGCAACGGCCGAAATCCATTGCTTGCTGTTCCTCTACAAGAGACGCTGAACTACTAATGAGAGGCAGTATGAGGACAAGAGTGCCATGGACAATGCTATGCGACTCTGCCTGTTTCCCATTGTTTAGGAGCACCTCGATTTGAGTCACCTTTACGTTTTGCTGTCGCCTAGCCGTGCTTGTTGGCGCCTCCTTTATCTGTGCGGGTGGTCTTTGTCCCAGCCAAATAACTTTGTCCAATGACTCAGCAGGCAAATATGATGGTAACTATCAACAATCCCAGAAGCAGCACATCTGCAGCAAGGTGTGCGGTTCTCAACCGTGATCAGGCCGAGTCACGTATCATGCCACTGCAATCTCTTTTGCGCGTTATCTCTTTCATCACTAGTTGAAGTTTTCTTGTCGCGGTAGTGCCACCGGTGTCAGTCGTCGCTTGGTCATTTCAGTCTCTGTCAACCATGACTGTACAGTAGGGCATCGATTATAAAATGAAACCTCATTATTTGCCACCCTTTAACCGATTATTAATGGCTTAATCATTCTCATTCCTTTCCGTGCATACTGAAAATTGCATTTATTTTTGTTTGCCTTCGCTGAATGTTTATAAACGGTATACAAAATTGATTATGAATCAACTTCGATACATAGTTGAGAACAGTTCAAGGGCACACTCGAAAATTATTACTTCAGTTGCATGAGGCAAAGAGGTTTGGTTGATATTCATCGGCAAGAGCGGCTTCCTTTGATTGACAGACACTCAAAATATGTTCAAATGGCAAGTGTTCGTGTAACCCTCTGCACCTTGTCTGGAGTTACAAATCTTGCCCTTACAGTTTATTTTAGCTTCAATTTTCACCGAGAGTTTGCCTTTCATGTAGGTGTACTGGGCGATTTCTGCATGGTAAAAGCATTTAATTTTGATTTTCGTTTCCTTCGTCAAAGTGTTATCGATTAACCGGATAAACAAAATAATCCAGATTAAAGCAATAATTGATTAATTGGTCGGTTATTCTATTCATTGCCCACCCGTACTGTTCAGTAGAAGGCACTAAGGTCCAGTAAAATATTTTCTCGTGGAAACGGTTGTAAGTGGAAGTGTACCCGTGGAAAGGGTTTCTTAAAATCTCCCTCTGTATGTTCTGTTGTGTGTCGCTTAGTTAAGAATCCTTTCTGTCCATTTGAATTTAGCTGTTCCCCCAGTCTTCGGTACACTCTTCATAAGAATTTTTTTGTTATATATTAAAACTTTATGGCAATGTCAAAATTATTGCAAGTTGAAGCAAGCCAAAATCACAGAATGAAGTGACAGTTTGCTTTTTTGTTTAGAGAGAACTGATGTTTATCAATGTTTTATTTGAAGATGCTCCTATGAAAAAACGACTCGCCAACTTCTGCTCAAGGCCATGTGGCTTGCGGCTTTAAAACCTGTCATAGTCAAGCGTTATTTAAATTTTTATCTTCATCATGTGCATTTTCTTGAACCACGACATTATTTAGAGCACCAGTTTTACAAAGAAACTTCATTTGCCAGAGACTCATACTCTTATTAATTGTACAATGACAGTGCAGCCACCAACTGCCATATCTGCTGAAATAGCAGTCTGTGGTGTAAAAAATCTAACAATGAACAGTGTGGAATAATGAAAAACAGTCCACAGCTGTTTCTCCATGGTCCAGTGACTTGCTTCTGCAGGCATTTATGGTTTTCCAAAGCAGCGTAAATAGGAAGTTTTAGCAGGTCGTTTCCACGCGAACGATTTGCCCTCGAACGCATCCGCGACGCCACTGCGCATGCGCATGCGAGTCGTATGGGGAGTTGGGAGGCTCTTCTCGTTCTTTTCTCCCTTTCCGGCTGCTGGAGTCGTCACCACAACACAGCCAGCACCGTTCACGACTCGGGTAAAAAAAAGATGGCGGTCAGTTCGGCGACTGCCTTCGCCGACCCAGCCGAGCGTTAGGTTTAGGACAGCGGGAGGCGATTTGCAGTCCTGTTAGTCTGCTTCATTTGAGAGGTTCAACCAAATCATTTCGAGGACTGCTCACAATAGTAAGCGATCGTGAATGCTGTAAAATGCGCATGCTAGTAAATATTTGCGATCTGCGGGCAGACTAGCTGCCGTGGCGACTGCGAGCAGACGAAATGATTTTGTTCGACGGCACACAACGTGAACGATCGTTCCAGTTCAAGATTGCGGAGACATACCACATACCTTTGCGGTCGTTCAAACACTTTTACTCTAGCTTCGCAGTTCATGAAATTCCGACCGGCAAATGTTACGTCGGCCGTCTTGTTTACATCAGGCGTACGACGGAAACATGAACCGCCACCACGGTGTCCGCCTCCGTCGCCACTGATTTACACGTTGCAGAATGCTTCATATGTTTACTAGAAGATGGCACCACCGTTAAGCACGATCATCATCATTGTTTACTCGGTCGCGCCACTTTCACGATTCGGTAAAGTATGTCAAATTTCACGTACGGTTTCACGGAACGGACCAGCTGTACCGTTTGTGATTTCGGAACCGTATGCTTGAAAAACGACTCGCTAAAACTTTCTAATGTGATCGAAGCGAAACAGGAGATAGAGATGTGCTGTTTTAATGGTCCCTACACCTTGCCAGTGGTGATGCTCCTCCTTGCCTTTTCCTAGGCAACGAGCGAGAGGACTCATCACTAACGTAATCCATCTTGGGCTTCTGGTATAACGAAAGCCACTGGGAGGGGCTCGAGGGCAGTATCCCTCAAGGGGAAGTTCACTTCTTGACTGCTGCTACTTGGGGACTCCACGATAGACGGACGATGCTTTTCAGCAGCCCTAGGCTATCCTGGAGTTTGGGGTGGGCATGACCCTCTGTGTTATAGACGTTTCCGAGTTGTGTCACTTTCCTACATCGGACAGCCGCCTCCTGTGCATAAGTGAACTGGTGCTCATCTTTTCTGTAAGGTTGCTATTCATGTCACTGAAGAAAGCTTTACCCTCCTGGTGTGGCATGTCATTTATTTGGCAGCTAGAAAAGCTGTTGCTTGAAGTCAATGTTTAGGTTCTTCGTTTTTGGAGGACCAGATTTTCTAATGCACTCGACTCTCAATAACTCAAACTCCAGGAAGCCAGAGACTAATTTGAAATATCAGAAGTTTGAATTATCAAAAATTTATGGAAATATGATATGAGGCAGAATATGAAATTGCTATAGAAATGACTACATATACAAAGCAGTTCTTTTTGCACTATCCTCTGCACAGGCCTTTTTAAAAAAGGGCACACATATAACATTGGTGAAGTTTAAAGCAAATAGTAATATTGGCCGAATATTTTCTAATTGAATATAAAATAGTTTCTCAAAGCCTTTTACTACCGTTGTACCCTGCTTAAACAAAAATTCAGCTGACCTTTTGAAGGTTGTTCCCAACCTTCCACTTGTCCACTTCTAAGCTCAGTTAGTTTTAATATAACTATATCTATGAGCTGTGGCCTCTGAAAGTCCAATGCCTACATTGGGGTGGCACGTAAATGACAGATTTTAGGTAAAATTAAACCTAAAGAAACGCCCAGCTATCCTAATCGAAGGAATTTATAAATCTGCTTGCTATATGCAAATATTCTTTCTTTCATCTGGAGTTTAATCTCCCTTAGAAAAATGAAAGCAGCATAAATAATGAAAGCAGATTGTCAGGACAGTGCTGCTTGCATAATCGGGATGGGTTAGTCCCATCGAGTATGCTTCTCACCTAGCAGCCGTGTACTGCGGCAAAGCAATGACCGCGAGCTTCGCGTGTATTGCTTTCCCCCAGTACACAGCTGCTCGACGAAAAGCGCACTCAACGGAGCTAACCCTCCGCACTGGATAAATAGAGTGAATGGAGCGAAAACACATTAAACAGCTTATCAATGCATTAAAAACACAGCGGAACAACTAGGCTTTTAAATTTGTTTGACTTAACTGACAGTATGAAATATCAGAGTTTGAATTATTGCGAGTGTACTGTACTTCTTTTTATTCAGAAAAAAAACATTATTTAATGGCAGGTGTCAATGCAAATAATAGTGGTTGTATACTTCAAATACTTTTTTTCAGGTGCCATTGTTTTACAGTTTTAGAGGATTTTAAACAATCACCTGAAGTTGGTAATACAGCACTCTATTTCTGCTGTAACTCGCCTCTGGCAAGCACATTCCAGTGTTACAAGCAGATTATACTTTTTCATGCAGCCATATGAGTGGCAATTCTTCTGTTTCCTGCTTTTCTAGTTTGTTAGAAACATTGTTCCGAAATGGTGACATGAAAGGAAGCTATTAATCAAAATTAAAATTTGTTTGTCTTCATCCTATAAGTGAATTGCTCTCATAACATTTTGCAGGTATTGCACTGAGGCTTGGGCCAGGCGGAACTGGAGGTAGCCAAGTCATCAAAGAAGATAGGACTTCGGCTCATTCAGAAACCATGTGAACTACGGCGCAACAGGCCCAGGGCACCGGTACAGCTGGCTGAATAAACAGCTAAGCCTTTCAAACATTGAAGTGTGTGCTATCCCAAGGAGAGTACTTCGAAGGGGATTACAGTTTTAGACCTCAAGGCAAATAAATGTATTTTTACTTGCCAAAGGTTGGATACTTCTTGAACAGCCCTGATTCAAAAATACGAAAGAGTTATACAAGGAGGACGGACAGGACAAACATCTTTCGAATTTCAACACATTGGTGTCTTCTTTTGCTGGTATATATTGACTAACCTGGGGACATGCACTTTTAATCTGACAGTGAATCGAACTGATGACCCTTTCTTACAGTGTCCATTGAATTTATGATCAGTTAACCGACAGCCTGGCCACCAACACCTTTAAAATTTTTTTTACTAGGCAATATATATATATCCTTCGGAGGCTATATTCTTGTGAAATCGGTAAACTGTTTCCCCGTTGTTTGTCTGCCTAGTAGATAACATACACTGTAAATGACACCAATGTTTCGTACGGGTTGACAAGGAACATTGTGCATCATTTGTGCCAGACTTCGGAGGTGGTTGTTGCAAAGCTATGGCAACTGCTGTTTAGCCTAGAGTTTGATTATCATAAGCTTTTGCAACTAGGCAGGTTTTGCAGATTTCTTTTTATTTTTCCTCAGCGAAGGAGCAGGTGCTTTAACATGAAAGTTCGTTAAGGATGGGTGCGTCATATGATGTTAAGATCACAAAGACCTCAATCTGGATGCCTCCTAGTTGATCGACCCCAGTGACTTGAGTGCATTACAGTGAATGATGCGTAGAGCTTGAATATTGTTGCCTGCAACATGGTGAACCTACAAACACAAACATCTGTCATCGCATGTTATTTTGCCTTTAGATTGGGGAGAAAACTGCCGTCTGCTATACCTTTAGTGGCAATGAAGATGCCGCAGCTAGCATTATTTGCCCCGTGGCCGAGGTGGAAATGACCTTCGGCTATACCTTTGTGGCCAGGCAAATGTCACATTGTTTTTTGCCCAATGGCCGAGGTGAAAACAAGACCTCGGTTATACATCTTTGGCCAGGCTAATGCGGCGTCGGTATTTGCTCCAGGGCCAGGTTGAAAACAGCCCTCGAATATACCTTTGCGGCCTAGCAGATGCCGGCCCTAGTTCTTTGCTCAGTGGCCGAATTTAAAACAAGGCCTCGGTGGCCTAGCAAATGCCGGCCCTCGGTCTTTGCTTAATAGCCGAGATGAAATCAAGGCCTCGGTGGCCTACCAAATGCCGGCCCTTGTTTTTTGCCCAATGGCTGAGGTGAAAACAAGACCTCGGTTATACATCTGTGGCCAGGCTAATGCCGCGTCGGTATTTGCTCCATGGCCAGGCTGAAAACAGCCCTCGGATATATATACCTTTGTGGCCTAGCATATGCCGTCCCTAGTTCTTTGCTCAATGGCCGAGGTGAAAACAAGGCCTCGGTGGCCTAGCAAATGCCGGCCCTCGGTCTTTGCTTAATGGTCGAGATGAAATCAATGCCTCGGTGGCCTAGCAAATGCCGGCCCTTGTTTTTTGCCCAATGGCCGAGGTAAAAACAAGACCTCGGTTATACATCTGTGGCCAGGTTAATGCCGCGTCGGTATTTGCTCCATGGCCAGGCTGAAAACAGCCCTCGAATTTACCTTTGTGGCCTAGCAGATGCCGGCCCTAGTTCTTTGCTCAATTGTCGAGGTGAAAACAAGGCCTCGGTGGCCTAGCAAATGCCGACCCTCGGTCTTTGCTTAAAGGACCCATGAAACCATTTTCGGACTTCCGGCCAAATAAGATGGCGTTTGGGGATGCCCCTCAGCTCATACAATGTTTCCCGGGTCACGTTCGCATGACGCGCCGCGGGGTACGTGACTTCCGGTCTTGTCCTCTTTTTAGCGCTGTGGACGTTGCTACAACGAGAGCAGTCTCTCCCCTCTCTCCCGTATCCCTCGCTCATGTGCCTTGCTCTTTCACCGCGGCTCCCACAGTGCTGATTCCCGTGGCCCGTGGCTGTGCCACTGCCGCTGTTTCCCTCAACATGGCGACCTGGAGAGACGGTCTCAGTGAAATAGAGCGCGAGATGTTCGCGTATAGCGAGTCTGTTGGATTGTCGCCGTACTCGCATACGCCTGAAAAGCGCGAGAGAAAAGTTCGGTCGCCGAATGAGGAAGACATGTCGGCACAGCCCGATCCCAGTCCGGACCCAGATGCATGGTGTCTGGTCACCACGGCATGGTAAGCACCGCGTCCGGTTTCTCAACATACACTTTTTATCTGTAGTTGAGCAGTTTCCATGTGACGTCTCTTCGTTTTCAATCATAGGTGCTCTTGTAAGAGGTGCGAGGTGATGCCAACATCGAGGGAATGCGTTTGCTGCCGAGAATGCCCGCCTGCTGTAACTGCTCAACCGGAGGGATGCGTGACAGAGCACGCAGACTTTTCGCTCATTTGCCTTCAGCCTGCCGTGCTCCGAGTAGCCTTCTGGGCACTACAAGAGGCTGGTCACAACCCGGCGCAAGGGGAACAGAGGTGCTCCGTTCGTCTCCAACATTTCGACATACTTCTACATACTTAGAAAGCGCGACATCGCAGGCACGCGCACTTCATCACTCTTCGTTCACGCCCGAAAATAACAGAAGCCCTTGAACAGATTTACGGTGGGTTTTTGCGACATCAAGTGCGAGTGCAACGCTGCCAATTGCCTGGCGATGTGCATCGAATTTTCCTTTTACTCCCGTTATATTTCGTCGCAACCGAGATGGAACTAGTGCACCCCAAGGGTCGTTCACAATGCATCGATGGGGTCAGGGACAGGGACTCGATCTATCGCGATCACCATCCAGTTTTTGTGCTAGATATTATTTTACATATTCTCTGTTGTAAATCTTTATAGGGGCAGAAATTTTTTTACCCATGTGGATACCACCTGAACATATCACTAGATCTGGAAGGCCCCTTGTGACCCAAATATAGATCCACACAAAAAGCAATTGCTTGACACGCCATTTATTGATTCATTTTTTATTACAAGTGCTCACCAATGGCTCGAAGCCTTTGCAATAAGGCACACAAACAAGATAACTCCATGAGCTTGGTGCCATACCTGGGGCTCATCTCAGCCCATTGTCCCAAAGTATTAGCAATAACGGTAACTAATTCACGTTCTGCAATACTGTAGACATGTCGGGATATGAGCTTTCTCTAAAAGAGTCGAATCCGGAACCCTAAGCGAAGCTAATGTTTGATGAAATTCAGACTGTATTCGTCAGTACATTGATCTCAAATTCTATTGAACTGAAATAGGTCATAGTACGCAATAAATACTACAGACAGGGGCGGATTTAGAGGGGGGTCCGGATGTCCTGACCCCCCTCTTGAATTCTGCATGCGTAAAATTTAGGGCGTAAAACGAAGGGGAGGGAATTTCTAAACATATGGTACGCTGACCAACACCTGACCCCCACCTCAGGAAATTCCTGCATCCGCCCCCGACTACAGAAATGCCCATTGTTCATGGCTCAAAGGAACGCTATGTAAACATTCCAATTTATCTGTTACCAACAGCACTCGCCTCACCTCAATTATGAACAGCTGGCAAAGAATAGTTTTGAATTGTGCACACATTTGTTGTAACAGATTGGGTGTTTGCAGACCAACTGGTATGGGCCTTCGGCCTTTCTGCTGTACTCCCGACTCTCCTGAGCCAAATAAATGAAATGAAATGAAATGAAATGAAACAACTCAGAAAACATGTTGCACAGAGATTGATTTCACAATTGATTTTACAACCGGCTATATGTAACCTTGAATAATTTGTAAAAGGATTTTCAAGTGATACACTGTACAAGCATTAGAAGTTCCACACATCAAAATTAGAATGGCAGTAGAACAATTTTATTTTCCTGTAGACTCCATTCCACAACGACATAAGAACCAGAGCAAATTATTTAGAACAGCACTTCACTACAATGTTGATGATACCACCTGAACCTGTAGATAAATTACAATACAGTGTCCTGATAACTAGTCAGCTCATCAACAATAACGCAAGTAAAGCCCACCACAGGTGATGTTACATGTCACACCAAAGAAGTGTTTACATTGGGAAAGCATGAAACATAGGTACATCTTATCAGAAGCACTTGTGTCTTCTACAGCATACTCGGTATGATAATGTGCTTCTGTAGATGTTACTTAGTTCACAATTATCCACTGCTCTTTGACCATCATACCTCTGTGTTCTATCGTATCGGTTATTAAAATTCATCTAACTACATGTTTCTTTTTCTTCATACATGAAAAGGTTTTAGAAGAAATCCTGAAGGTGGAGTACAGATGCCTCCATGCCGCCTTTGTAATATTGTACCTATGCACTCCAGTTGTATAGTTTAACCTTGCAGTCTGTAATTTTACTTTATACGCAACTTTATCACACTGACAAGTTACTATCTATGTTATCATTTTCACAGGTTACGCTTCGTGGCCTACAGGCAGCTTGTACGGTGGATGTGGCGGAGACTGGGGCGCCACAGCAGACGAGTCCTGCCTGCCTGTGTCGTCAGGACAATCCGTGAGGAATTCCCCTCGGAAGCTTACACCGGGTTTTTGGACACGGAATAAAAAAATGTGAACTCAACCTCAGACGAATGTTCTTTATACTATATATCTCAAATGCATATTTAACCAATGAAAGTGCGGAACTTCTGCAACCCAAATCGTTCTATATCCCTGGAGCACTTTCTGCTCGACAAAATGTCTGCAAAATCGTTGGCTAAGCCGAGTCTGTTCCATACAATGATTTGGTGGTCGGCATACCTTGCGGATGCAAATTTTTATAAGTGTAAACATTTCAAACTAGGTTTTATTTTTTTAAGTTACCACTTTGTTGCATTTAGATCACAGTCCTGAATGGGGAGTTTCTGCCACGCAGCTTTTATGGTGGCCATGCATCCAATCCCAAGACAAAAATAAAAAAAAACTGATGATTGGATATTACTGCTACTTCACATTGTGTACATTTACAGGCAAAATCATCTAATGTAGGTGCAGTTTTTTTCGTTGCCTTTTCCTTGTTTCTTTTTGATAAAGATTTCCACAAGCAGCCCCCACATGCAAGTTGTAAATTCTACGGTACATGCTCACCCTCCATTTCTGAGGGTGAGCATGAACCGTAGATTTTACAACTTGCATGTGGGGGCTGCTTGTGGGAATCTTCATCATGCCTGCCTCTTGAACATCCCTTGCCCTATTGTGATTTTTGCTGCCTTTCCACATCATAGAAGAGCAGTACTGCATGAGGTATGCCAGCCAACCTTCCTAATGTTGCGAGAGTGTGCCTCTTTGACATTTCAAAGACAAAGCAAGGGGTTGTGAAGGGGCAAAAGGCTTCGATATGACGGCCACCTAAGGCAGAGGTGCGTAAAGTGGGGGTCACGAAGCCTCCGAGATCCGACGAGGTGTAGAAGGCGGTCTTAATATTTTCGAGTAAAGCCAAGATTATTTGTTGCTACATCTTACACAATACGACAACAGACACACAAACAAAAAACTGCCCTTCAAAAGCTTGATAGCCAACTTGATAATCAAGTCGGAGTTAGTTTAACTAGCAACTGTGATGTGCAAGTCTTCTTGATTCCAGTGCACGGCACAATTTTAAAATCTTAATTAAAATTTAAAGCGAGTTTTCTCCTTTCAGTGTTTTTTGGGCCCTTGAACCCTATAAAACCATGATCTTCTGTCGACTAAAATGCAGCTGTGTCTGACACAGTGTTTGTATCGTCCCTCATCTTTTCCCCATCTTGAGGTTTTGTCGAAAATTGACAGTTCGTTCGGAGAGATCCAGAGGCTGTGGCCCTCCTGGCCATCGCAGTATGAAGGCTAAGCCTTCGCATCCTGTCTTTCCTCGGCACCTGAAGATATTCAGATACGGCCGTTATTGTAGTGCATGGGCTCGGAGGACCGATGCTTGCTGCAGCCCTTTCCCTGTCCGTTAAGGCGTCCTACAACGTCGTGGTACAGTGTTTCACCGAGCACTTCGTCTACTCCGTGAACAAAGTATATGAATCGTTGCGATTCCATTGGCGGGTCTAACAACCTGAGGAAAGCGTCGACACGTTCCACGTAAAGCTGATGCCCCTGGTCAAGCAGTGTAACTATGGCTCCCTAGAGGTCGAGGAACGCCTCGTAAGGGATCGTTTGGTCGTCGGAACCCAGGACTCTCAGCTTTCAGACAATCTTGGACGAAACCCGAACCTCATGCTCAAGGACACATGGGTGCAAGCGTGCCAAGCCGAATACACAGACAAAGAAATGGCAACCACGGCAGGCAAGGGTACATCAGCAACTCCAGAAAGTCAAGGTGTCAACCTCGACACGACCAAGCTCTTGAGGTCGTCAGAAGCAACGCGGGACTCAGTCTAACGCTAATAACACTGGTCACGACCAGTGTTAATGGCCAGCCTGGTTCTTGTTTATTCTGCGGATGCTCATCTCATCCTCATGCAAACAGTCCCGCGCGTAAGTCAAGTGCAACTTTTACCGTAAGAAAAGGCACTTCGCAGAGGTCTGTCGCTCCCCGCATGAAAAAGCAAGCTAAAGTAGACACTCTGCAGCTTTCTGCAGTTGATGTCGGAGAAAGGCCTAAGTTTGTTGAAGTCCCCGTCAACAACTATACTGCGTCTTTCAAAGTGGACTCAGGAGTTGATGTGACAGCTGCTCCAGATAGTTTCCGCTGAATGCCCCAGAGTTTGACAACGGCTGAAAACGCCATTTATGGACCGGGAAACCACCCGCTTAGAGTGCGGGGTGCTTTCTCACTGACACTGTGGTGAAACGGCAAGATTTCCAAGCAGCAGGTTTATGTTGTCCAGTCTCTCAGAACTCCTTTGCTGGGCTTCCCTGCCATACAGAACCTTCAGGTCAAGTTCCTTGACACTGCAGCTAAGCCTGCAGTCAAGCCAGGCTTCACTGAGCTCTTCGCAGGTCTGGGTATGCTACCTGACGAGTACACAACCTAGCTTGAATCCAAATCTAGTTCATTCTTACTGAGTGTGTCTAGTCGTACACCAATTCCCCAACGAGAGGTTGTGTGGACGTGGCAGGGAGTCATTCGTCGGGTTGAAGGCCAGACCCCATAGTATGCAGGAACAGTTGTACCGAATGAAGGCTTCTGGAAGTCACCACCCCTGCACTGTCCTTACGAAGCTCAACGAGGTCGTCCTCGGAGAAAGGCACATGCTCCCTAGAGTGAACCAAGTTCTCGGACTTTTGAGTGAAGAGAGGGTGTTTGCCAAGTTGGACGCTATTTTTGGATTTCAGAAGGTATAACTTGTCAAGGAAAGTCAGGAGTACACCGCTTTCATCGCTTCCATTGGTCGCTTCTGCTTCTGCTGTTTGCCTTTTGGATTTACGTTGGCACCAGAGTACTTCCAGAAGCAAATGGCATGCATTCTGAGAGGACAAGACAGGTGCATCAACATGATTGATGACATACTTGTCTTTGGACGGACGCAAGAGGAGCACGACACACAACTCGGTCAAGTGCTCTCCCGACTGTCAAAGGCCGGCATCACCCTCAAAAAAGATAAATGTGTGTTTGGAGCGTCCGCAGTCAACTTCCTTGGAGTCGTCATATCAGCAGAAGGCGTGAAGCCGGATCTCAGCAAGATTCAGGCTGTACAGGAGACGGAAAGGCCTGAGAGTGTCACAGGTGTGCGAAGATTACTTGAAATGGTAAACCATGTTGCACATTTTGTGCCGCGCATCCCCGAGCACTTTTGTCGAAGAGCAACTGATGTATGGGGCTAGGGTTCCGAACAGGCAGCAGCATTCCTACGGGTGAAGAACTTCCAGAGTTCAGACTGCTGTCTCGCCAAGTACAACCCGGTGTAGTACACAACAGTTTCGGCAGATGCCAGCTCCTTCGGTCTCGGTGCCATACTCCTTCAAGACCAACCTTCTGGAGAAAGAAGGGCATTTGCCTTTGCATCTTGGGCCATGACCCCGACTGAGATCTGCCACAGCAAGACGGAGGATACGGCTTTGGCAGCGGCGTGGGCTGAACGTTTTGACGAGCTCATACGTGGTTTGCAGCTCAGCGAAGGGACGTCCTCCCCGCATCCAGCACCTTCGTTTAAAGCTGATGCAGTACCAGTTGTGCCGGGGAAACTACTGGCAATGGCAGACACACTCCCTAGAGCTCCACAGAGAACTGGGTCTGAAGACAAGGGAAGGGCTCCCCGGACACCTTTGCAATTGCAGCACTGGAAGACGCGTCTGCTGACCTCCCACTTCACCCTAAGAAAACCCAAGCTATGCAACAGACTGACGGAGAGTGCTGTACACTCACATGGTATTGTGAGGTTGGATGGCCGAAGAAGCACAAGCTCCCCCTCAATCTGTCCAAGTATTGGTCTCTCCAAGGCGAGCTGTCGCTTTGCAAAGGACTTATTTCGAAGGGCTCGAGGCTCCTCATACCTGCCGAGTTACGACCAACAATAATCAGGGTGATACATGAGGGGCACCATGGAATTGTCAAGTGCAAGTGCTGAGCTCATGACTCTGCCTGGTGGCCAGGCATCAATGCACAGATCGCATCCCTGGTGAGTGTCTGTGAATAATGTGCCAAGAAAAGAGCGCAACTGGCAGAACAGCTCATCTCGTCTGGCTACCCTGCTCGCCCATGGGACCGTCGCTGGTGCGGACCTGTTTCATTAGCAGCAGGTCTTCATCGTTATTGTCGACTATCACTTAAGGTACCCAGAAGTCCTGATGCTAAGCAGCACCTCGAGTGGAGCCACGATCGCGGTAATAAAGTCGGTCTTTGCTCGGCATTCAAAAGCTTGTAAAAATGAGTGGCATTGTCACAAGCTGAGTGGCACTTACGACGACACCACTCATTCCATCAACGAGTCTTGGAGTGAAAGTGTTACTGCATTGATAGCTCCTGGAAGCAATCAAGACAAGAACCTTAACAGCAGGTTTCACAAGACTAAACTCGCTCGTGCTAAGTCACCCGGTTATGCTTGCCACTTGTTTTGCAAAACGGCTGAGCCTGGCTGCAACAAGGTCTTCCTTTGACGGCCTTTCGAAGCTCTCGCTCATGCAGGGTGGACGTGGTGTCTCCGCATCAAGCTTGAAAGCTTCCTTCAGGGGCAGCGCTGTCTTGCAGAGCTCCACAGACCGAGTCAGGAGCTTTGCGACGTAATCTGCAAAAGTAGTTGTAATATTGGGCATTATGTCAACTGTGGGGAAACGTGCGCATCGGAAGGCACATGATTATGCCAAAATGAGATGATGAAATGAGATTAGAGTAGGACTTCCAGTTTTTCACAAAAATAAAAGCGTAGGGAGATTTATGTTCGGAAGTAAAAAAGGCTTAGTAACCCTACATCAAATGTTTGATGAGTTTCGCAGCGTTGTCTGACCATATTTGTGAGTCCTTGAGGTTTTTTTTAACTGAGCAGATTTTGAACTACATGTATGTCAGAATTCCTTGATTTAAAACGAAAGAGGCATGTAACAAAACGAAACACACAACACACCTTGTGACTTGCATCCACAAATTTACTGGAGCGGATAGCTGCTCAGCACTTGCCTTGGGAAAGCCGATAGCGATAGAAAGAGGAGGACGAAGGGGGAGGTTGGGGAAACGGGACGATTGAGGGAAGCGCGATGACCGTGTAGAGGATGGTTAGGTCTCTGGTTTACGATGTGTCAATTGTCGACAGCAGCTTGGGCTGCTGAGCCGGGGAGGTTGGGGGCTTGTTGGCACTCCGTGGAGGGAGTACGAGACGGAAGAGAGGATCAGGCAAAAGGTCAAATTTAAACCTGTAGCGCCATGCAAGCTGGGCAGCTCCCCACCATGCAAGTGGATCTCTCTTTCCTAAAGTGATAGGGAAGGGTTCGAGAGAAGTGTTGTCCCGACTTGATGTTTAAAATATTTGTCAGCCGAATTGCGATTGGATTCCCTGTGCGACACTAGATAGCCGCAAGCGGCACTCGCAGGGCAAGGAGGTTGCTCGAAGAAGCAGGGAGAAGGGAAGAGAGAGGCTTCAGTCGCCATAGCGACGGAGGGACGCACGCACGTGTCGTTCACGTGCGTGCGTCCCTCCGCTGTGTTGGAAACAACCGCAACAACAGACCAATCGCAGGTCGAGAACTGGTCGCGCAAGTTGCATACCGGTCGCGGGCTGGCTTCTTCTATCCGCAAACATAGCGTCGGTTGTGATCGTCGACGTAGACGGCGTGGTGGAAGCTCATCGTTCCGCGTAAAAGCGCTATCCTTGACTGTGAATTTTCGTTGTGTGTCGCTATGATAACCCAGCACGTACTAGAAGGGAAGATCCACCCACTCGTGCGGTGATGTCGTGGCAGCACTCTCAAGACGGCAGAAACGCCCTTGTCGTCGTGTTTGTTTACTTCGACTACAGTGGTGCTTTCTAAGCATTAGTGTTTGCGAATATCGTCCGGTTTTCTTATTTGGAGCATTTCATGCCTGTGCTCAAGTGGAAGGTATTACTGGCGCGTACCGTATAAAGGGTGCGAATTTTCACGCATTTTCATCGCCGGAGAAAAGTGATTAGGGTTAGCAATCCTGAATGCTCGGAATGCCCGTCCGCAACCCGCGACGCCGTTAAAAGGCTGTGCCAGGCAGAAGTCACTCATATCTTTCAAAATGTGTGACACACTTGAGAGAGAAGTGTACTAGTCTGGTGAAATGAAGACTTTTCTCAAACTAAGCTTTATTATTCATCTAACATAAAATAAATTCTTTTACAAAGGTAAGTTGTCCTATGGCCTGTATTTTGGCCTGAAAAATTGGTGTTTTGGTTAAAGCGCAGTACCGCTTATAATGCGGATTTTCGCGACTCCCACGACATAGGTTATATGCGGTCTACACTGTAACTCCAAACATCAAAATTTTGTAGGGAAAAGTAAAGGTATCTCTGAACAGTAGAATTCTTATATTACCATATGTGGCTTTTGTCATCCTGGGATTGACGCTGTGGTGTCCCTTCCTTGCCTTGGGAGATGTCATCTTCCACTGCATCTCACCCGCGTGTGTGATGGCCTGGCCCCTGCTGCTATTTTCGTTGTAGTGGAGCGCTGCAACGCGCGTTCTGGACGAACAGGGGATGTGGTCAAACAATCTGTTTTGCTATATCTTACTGTTGGATTCTCAAGCATTCCGCAGCCAAGATGAAGCTAGCTTCATCACGTGAATCAGTGTGTTCATATTTGCACATGTGTTAGATGCTTTGCAAACCTACTCATTTTGATAAAGCACAGTCATACTGCAGTTGTGACAGATTAGGAGGTTAAAATAGAATGATTAAGGTACAAAATTACGACATTGTGACAAAACTGTCACAAAACTCAGGAAACACACAAAACAAGTCTGGGCTATGATATTTTAACATAAAACGGCAGGCAACCTGAGGATCTTCTTCTAGACCCCTAAAATTTTTACAACATACCTGGCGACCATGCCTCCTGTGCTGAAGGCAAACGCTTTCGCTGCGAAGCCGTTCAGGACACTGTGGTAAGACTCCAGGGCATAAGTCTGTGTGTCCGGGGACAGCTGTTGCAGGTCCTTCAGCAGCTGCTTCCTCGTCACGATGTCCACAAACTTTGCATGGACAGGCGTTTCTGAACCAATAAAAAAGGGGATCTCAGCTTGTCGGAGCAAACAGTAATTAACAAAAGATTGGTACTTTTACGCTGACTTGTTGGTAAACCTTGTATTTATTGAAGGTAGTACCCTTTGTAACTAATGTTTAGGCTGCGGCATTTTTATTTTTTATTTTTCTTCCAATTATGGCAACCTTTCCGGTTTTTATTTGGAAACGAAATTTTCACCTTTTATCAATGAATATAAGTGCAGATAAAAGTTTACCTTTATTTTTGGTGAATATGCATTAACAAAATACACTTTTTGAAACATGTTTGTACAAAATGTAGTGCACTAAATGCATAATTTTTCTTTCTTCTTGCTGTACTTTTCAATCAAAAATCCAGACAGTGTACCACTTTCATTTTGATGTGACGTACTGAGTTGATGTGCTCTTCTAGGTGCACTGGTGCTATACCGTTATTAACTAATCGTCCTGCAGCAGCCCTCGCGGACATGAGTAAGGTAGTCATGGCGACCACTTTTGGCACGCTTTTCCCCCGACTTTTCAGGATTGTCAAAGCTGGCTAGCTCGCACAAGCAACAGAAATGACAACAAATAAATTGCGTTCCTGTAAAGCCCGGGAATATTGAGAGATATTTTTATATAGGTTTATATAAGATATAGGTTTAGAGCTGCTCCGGTTGTCCCCTAGTTTGAAAAAGACCAGACAAAGCAACAAACTAGGGTAGTGCGAATAGTGGCTTGAATCGAATAGCGCAGCGTCATCCCTAGCTTCTGCACTGTTGAAAGAACCGGTTGTCTGGGCTTTCCCTTGTATTGTCAAGGCTATAAATGACGGAGCGCTATTCAATTCGATCCACTATTCACACAACCCTACAACAAACACCAAATATGGGCGAAAAAGTAAGTCTGATTAGGTATGTGAACTGCCTCCTTACCTGGCTCCATCCATTCGCCTTCTTCAATGGGCGCATGAAAGCACCGGGTGTACATCCCAGGATGGACTTTGTGGACGTTGATGACGTGCCTGGTTAGGCTTGTCCAGGCGTCCACAAGGAGGTCACCATTGCCGCGGCTAGCTGCCGCGCACCAGTACATGTGGTTTGAAGCTGGCTGTGCCCACAGAGCAAGTGCACCACAGTCCTGCCCCTTGCTTGCCGCGAACAGGCTCTTCTTGATGCCTGCAGTTCGACGAGCGAGCAAAATTAGGACAATCTTTCTGGTCCTTCTAACTTGTAGTCTGCATAAAGATAGTTCTTGAAGATAGAATAGGCTTGCCGACACCGCTCATATTGGAGAATAATTCACTTTACAGGAAAGCGCACATAGAGACGGGCACATATTTTTATGCTCTATTCGCGCCGAGAAGTGTGGGAATCACCACCTGGTAGATTGTCTTGCAACCCAGAGTGAGGATGACGAGGTCAAAATTTTATCTTCATATTTTGATCTGAGCATGCTTTTGGCCTCGTCATCCTCCGAGCTTCCTCCGGTGGTCGCTGTGATTGGCTCTCCGAGTTCTGACCGAGCCAATAGATGACGGGCATGTGAGGACTGCTAAAGCGCCCCTAGCGCAATTCTTGCCGCGAATAAAAATTCCTCCCAACAATAATTGGATGGTGCTGGCATCCCAGTGCAAAATGAGCTGAAGCAAGCAATGAGAGTTCACGAAGCACATGGGAAAACATTGGTTTCAGAAGGGCACAAGCAAGCAATTCAGCATTCTTTTAAAAGGCCCGCAAGACAAAATATTTTAACGTGACAGACTATAAAGACCTCCCGAAGGAAAAACCCATCAATGTAACGCTGTCTGGCAGTCAATGTTTTCTAGTGGACCGCTGACTGTGCCTGACTGTACGTCAAGCATGTCTGATTGGACAACAAGTTACTCTGACCGACAGTCAAACTCCAGTCAGACCCCGCTTGTCGGCTTTCTGATGGTTTCCTGGTGGCAGTCGGCCGCCGCGAAATGCCATCAGGATGTCCTGGTGGTGATTCTGACTGTACATCGATTGTCTCTGACTGTACGTCAGAAAGCTTTGACGTGCAGATAGAAGTACGGTCAAAGGACGTAAAGTTCGTTCGGATACCACTATTTCGTCGAATCTATGAATACGAAAAGTAATCTATGCACGAGAAAATTATTTCGGGACGTGAGCCCATAAAACCGCTGACGTTAGAGATGTGACACGCAACCGACCGACAACCTTGATCAGAAGCCCGCCGAAGCCGCCGAAGCGTCGAACGCGACACTTCGCACTTCGCTTCGCCCGTGGAGGCTTCGCCGAGCTTTCATGAACGATCGCTCTCGACTCGTTTTGTTTGCCCGCTTGCTCCAACCTGTCGATCCTGCCCGGGCTCTACAATGTTTTATGTTTTAGTTGAATTTCTACTCGACAAGACCCAGCCTGTTGTGAGTTCCGACGATGTAAGGGACTTTAGCGGTGTAGTTAAAGACGACAAGGTGTACCAGGTCTACTGGGCCGATGACGCGCGAACAAAAGGATCATTCTACGACGCGAAAGTACTCTACATGGCAGGTGAGTAGAACAGAAGTACGGCGAGTGATGTACGAGTGCTTTCATAACATGCTGACGGCTTAACTGCATTTGCAGCTGAAGCATCTCGTATAAAACGAATAGTCAAATCGAGTTTCTGTAGAGGTGGCGTAGCATAGCGGTTAGTGTTTCCGATTTGTACGCAAGCGGTCGCGGGTTCGATCCGCGGTGGTCCTGCTTTTTTTTTTTTTTTTCTTTTTCTCGAACATTTTGTTTTATCGAGGCATTTGGCGATATTTATGAGCGCGTATAGCTTTACTCTTATATAAATGCTGCCCTTGATGATGAAATTCCCTTGGCAGTGGCAGTCAGACGTCATCTGATGGACCATCAGATGACGTCTGATGGTCCACCACGTTCCACCAAGGCTGCTGACTGGCAGTCAGTGTCCCAAATTACGTAGCTTGATGGAATTTTCAATAGGGCCAATGCCGCTGAACAAATTGCATAGGTAATCATTGTATATAGATGTGTTAAATGCACTGTTTGCAACAACTGCTCTGATTGAGCACTGGCGGCTGGCAATACTATAAAACAAACAATATGTTTTTGTTAATTTTCTGTCGGAACACGGTCCGTGATGGGCTCTCAAATTCTGCTGTAGTAAGGCGTGCTCAATTGGGGCCCTATCAATTGGGGCCCTAATCTAAGTGGTCAAATTTCATCCCATCAAAACACTTTAAGATACAATACAAAAAAGTGCAAATATGATACTGCAGAAAACTTTCGGTGAGCAATACCCACTCTGCTATGTTGGCAAACAGTATGGTTTGTTCGTTTGCATACAGTGGCATGAGGTCCTAACAAATTGCATTTACTTTTTGAGACGTGCCAGACGTCGAAGTAGTGCAGGATGCCTGGTTCCTGCTCCCTCATGTGTTTCCCAAGGGAACGGTGTCTGTCTGTAGTCTGAGACCGCACAGTGATGTCCTTCTTCTTGAGGAAGTCCAGGGACGGCACCAGGCCTTTTTTCTCTATCTGTCCACTGTTGCGGACTGTCTCGCACTGTGTATTCAGTGTAAAATGGAACAACATATTTCAAATATCAGTATCAGCAATGATTATCTCAGATGTACAGACATCCTCAGATATGAGGGTGAACAAGCTCTGTTGTTCGACTGCCTCTGCCAGCGCTTCAAAGGTGCGTCACCTTTGAAGGTGACGCACCTTCTCTGTGCCTTTGTTGCCGCTGGCGTGATTTTGACGCACTGGTGGTGACGACCCAACGACTTAGCTTGTTCACCCTCACTATGAAGATGACTGTACCTATGTCAGGTAACCTGCAGCCTTAACAACTTTCACCTATTTCGTTCTAGATGAGAAGAGCTATAGACTTCAAGTGTGTATCACAAAGACAAAAATGTAGCAGTAGGTTGTAGTGTGCGCTCTACTGTACTATTCTGTTTCAAAAGGTTATCAGCCCAAAAAGTCCTCCACAATCACGTGGTTCCATCCATTCCTCACCTACACAATAAGGTGGTTTCATGCATCCCTCACCTCCACAATAAGGTAATTGCATGCCATTCCTTACCTCTCCAACCTGAACCTGTTCGAAGTGAAGGATCTTGTTCACGTGACCCACAAACAGGGAGTAAGTGAGATATTTGGCAGAAAAGCCAGGGGAGTCGCATCTCCCATCACCAGCAAGGTCCAGTGGCTGGTCACGAAGCTCATCCAGCAGCTTGCCCTGCTCGTCTGTCCACACCTGTTGCAAAAAGTTTTGAAATGTTTCATACTGGCATAAACATATAAAGCGACACTGCATTAGGGTTCAAGAACATGTCAGGAAAAAACTGATCTCATTAATTGTCACCTGTTCGATGGCTTGGCGCAAGATTGTTCGCTGATAGTTGAAGAATGTCTTCTCGCACATCCCCTGGAGGTTGATGAGCTGGAACAAGCGCAGCGTCTTCGTTGGAGATGACCCCGTGAACAGTATGGCTCCCGACAGCAGCAGGGTGCCCACAGCCCTGCCTTTGATGGACGGCATGCTGTCCCAGCGATGGGAGTGCCCAGCAGGGCAGAGTGTGTGCACCGTGAGAAGGGTGGTGTTCGTCGAAGTGGACACCTTACATGGGCTGTATCAGGTCTTGCAGACTTTAAACAGCTGTCGCAGTCTGCTCTCGAACACGATGAATTTGCGTTCCTTGTGAGCTGGCTCCTCGCCTGTGATAGGGTCACCCCTGAAAAAATATCTAGTGTGAGGGCTTGTGAACTAGCTTAGCTGAGATGCAACGTAACACAATAATATTTTACATATTGCAGAAGTCACCAATTATTCAAGTATATAGGTACGAATATCTCAATTATAGTAAGGCGAAATTGATGAAAGCTCTCAAAAATTCATTTAAGCATTTGACCTACTAATAAAATAGTGACATGAAAATTTAAAGAAAAAAATTTCATATTACTACGTTATCAGAAGCTTAAACGTGCACTATTTTTACAATTTTAACTGCATTTTATCACTATTTTATTAGTAGTTCAAACTTGCAATAACAATGTTCCGACGCAATATCAGTGTGGAACGTCAATACAGTTTGTTTGTTATACAGGTGCTCGTTAAACTTAGACTACTGGCACAGTCTCTAGATGCCTTTGGTCTAAAAACTTTGGTCAGAACATAAGACAGCTTTAACTAGAGGTGAGCTTGAGCACGAGAGGCGTGCTGTCGACATTATAATAGGAGAACAAATCAAATAGAGCCAGCTAAAGAAACTGAGATGCTCATGCTCTCCTCAAAAACCCACAAAGCTAACAAAACATTATGCTTTCCTAGCATTTCAGAGGCAAGCACTTATAGCTTACACATACTCCAGTGCCACTAGAAACAGGTCAGTCTCGGAACCTCCTCTCCCTCTTCCCTACCTATGACACTTTGCCATGGGCGCAACCTGGTTATGTGCCTGATTCAGGGTGTGTCACACATTCTAATTTCTTAGCGACTGCCAAATTTTTGGCCTCACTTCCCTTGGTGCTGTTGCATTAGACAGAGCGTAAATCAGCCCGTTTAGTTTAAGGATGAAAGCATTCTTACTCGACGAAGCTCGCTTCACAAAAGGCTCGTACAAAGGATCCGCGCTGTCGTCTGGATCATCTAGCACTGGGGTCCGAACCGTCTCCGTGGGTACAGGAGTGGCAGGTGCTAAGACGGGTCTCATTGGTGGCACTGAAGAGGCAGCAGCGGCGGCGGCGGCGGCAGCGGCGGTGGCGGGGGTGGCGGTGGCGGCGGCGGGGGTGGCGGCGGCAGTGGCGGCGGCAGTGGTGATGGTGGTGGTGGTGGTGGCACTTGCGGTGCCAAGTAGCTCCAACTCTTCAGTCTGCGCCGACTGAGTTGTCACCACCTTGGCATAGAGGTTTCCCTGCGTGCATGAATGGAAGGAAGATTGACACAGTGCGATTGCTCATTATGCCTCACTTTGTGTCAGCTGTAGGAAAATTGAGCTCTGGCGGGAGCTACATTTCTCAGCAAGACTTCCTTGGATTGTACAGGACGTGACTGTAACAACCTTCATGTTTGAACTGCCTAGTAAAAATTGAATTTCAAATACACTCACCTAAAATTGGGCACAAGGGCTTTCGTCTCAAGTTTTTTATTTAATTGTTTCAGGCACAAACTTTGAATAGTATATGAATGTTTAAAAATCGGACAAGAACGGCAGCAGTACATTCCGTCTGCGCAGCGGCTCGAGCCCTTGCTGCTAGGTGGCGTACTGAACACAAAAACGCCAAGAATGTATCAGGAAACACTGACAACGATCAAAATAATTGCAATCAATTAAAAAAAAAGCTTTTAGCATTGAGTAGGCCATTCTGAAACACATGCAAACCAATGTGTAGACAGAAAATGACCACTATAGGCCAGAGAAAATGCACTGCGGCCTTTTTGTTTTATTTTAAGTAACTCACTACTCCCAAGTCAACCCCTTAAAAAACAATTAGACAAAACTTTCAGGGAAGCAACGTTGATGCACCCATTTTCAGATGTGCATGTTATAAATCTAATTTTTGCTAGGCATTTTAAATGTCAATGTTTTTATGGCCACATCCCGTACATGCAAGCGTTTGCATGCACTGGTTGCACCTCAGCTTCTTCCTTGCAGTTCGGTCTCATTTACACTTGTGATACCCGGGAGCTTTAAACATGAACTTATCTATATAGTCCGTTGCAGGGTAGCAATAGCAGGAGAACTCTCTCTTCCTCTCTCTTCACATTAGCGGAGTACATGCTTGAGAGGAGAGTGGAAAGGAAGAAAATACCAATCGGTGAGAAGAGGTAATTTTCTCCTCTCCATCCTCCCGCTGTTCTTAATCCACAAAGGTTATAGATATCTGGATTGTTTGTCACACCCACGACTTAAAAAACACCGTCTTCATATGGAAATGTCGAACTAATCGTGTATAATACTCATCACCATGTAAATAAGCGCCAAAAAACACAAGGAAGGGAAAGTAGACCGACAAGAGCACTCTTTGTCTGTCTACTTTCTCGTCCCTGTGTTTTTTGGCACTTTTTTTTTTACGTGATCATAAACCAACTGGCCCAAATTGCCACGATAATATTCATGCCTACCGACAGACTTTTTCCCAAGCCGAGGGTCCATTCCCACAGCCTTGTCTTTCCTAGCAGGCGGCCGGGGGGCTTTTGTAGGCGCTTGCACTTCCTCCGGGTCCACTTGAACTGCTGCGTCGTGTGAGGCTGGTCGGTGACCGCACGAGCAGCAGAGCTCACGAGGCGCACTCGGAGCACTATCCTCGGAGCAGCCGGCGTCCCCAATCGGCTCGTCACCCTAAAAAAACAGAATGTTCCTTGACAATCTGACTTGCACTGAAATGAGTAACATGCTTACCAGAGTTCTTCGGCGTTTCGACGGTGGCTCCTTTGCTTGGGTAGACCTCGCGAAGGGGGCAGTCGAAGCGAAGGCACAGAAGTGGACTTCAGGCTAACGCGCTTCAACGTCTGTCCAGCATCGCGCAGAACACTCGCTATGCGAACGTAGTCCTTATCGCCGTTGAAGTGTTCCGAACAAAAGCGTACGTCTGCCTTCCGGGGGTCCTCCCTACCGATGCTTCGGCACCACGCACTTCGGAGGGGCTCCTCGCGGGGTAAGCAGCGGTACACGAGGTTCCTGCCTCGAATCACGGGATTCTTCTGGTTACGGTTGGGGCAGAGCGGAACACCGCAACCGGTGGGCATCGCGAATGTTCGCAATGGCTAGTTGCAGGCAGGCGAACCAGGCGCACGAGAAAGAAAAGGAACCACGCAGCTGCCGAAACGTTGTTTTGATACCGCGTTGATCACACCGCTGGTCCGGTAGCAGGCAACCAACGTTGCTAGGCAGCGGAGCAGCGGGGAGGGGATGCTTTGTCTTACTCCGGAGAGATGGCGCTGCGAAAACTTCGTGTGCTGAACAAGATTATAAAACTTTTTATTCATTTGTTTATGTTGGAACGAAATAATTTCTAAACATTAGCATTAAACTAAGAATATGCTTGTTCAAAAGCGATATCAATAACAGCACCCACCGTGACGTCACGAAGTTAGTTCCTATGGCTGCCGCGCGTGAAGCCAAGTCAAGAAATAGTTCCATTTTGTTTTTGCGGTTACGCAGCGCATTTGCGACATTTCGAGAGAAGTAGTCGTGTTTTATGGTCTTTGTGCTAAAGTAAACAAAAAAAAGGGTAATAAGGTGCACGTTCTCTCGATGTTAATATCGTTTCATGGGTCCTTTAATGGCCGAGGTGAAATCAAGGCCTCGGTGGCCTAGCAATGCCGGTCCTTGTTTTTTGCCCAATGGCCAAGGTGAAAACAAGACCTCGGTGGCCTGGCAAATGCCGGCCCTCGTTTTTTTTGCCCTGTGGCCGAGCTGAAAACAAGGCATTGGCAACTGGGCAAATGCAGGGCTAGGCCCTTCCTTGGTGGCCAACATGTAAAAAAATACCTTGGATGGCCGGGAGTTTGCCGAGCACTGCCCTTTGTCAATGGCCGAGTTAAATTCGAGGCATCGGTGGCCTGGCTTTTGCCGACCATGGTTTTTGATTGTCCACCGAGGATTTGCCGGTGGCCGACCAAATTGATCGTTGGCCTAGCAATGGCCGAGGCATGGCCGATGATTTTACCAAATTCTGTTCTACTTGGGATGCCATCACTTGCATAAACTGAAGGAGTTCATTTATGAAAAAAATATTTTGCAATATTAAGTTGTCTTTACCTTAATTTTATGGAATATAACTTGCTGAATGTCCTTCTCATCGGGCCTATAAGGAGCTGACAACTGTGATTTGTAAAAGACTCGTAGCAAATAACAAATTTCAGACTTTTTCCACGAAATGATGTTATCTTCACAGGCACATGAAATATGTTTCCTGCATGGGGTCATGTACCATGGGATATCCCATTTTATACGAAGAAAATAGTTTGTTCTCAATTTGTCTTGTAGAAATCAGGAAAGTGATGAATTACATTGTTGTTCGGCACACAATAGCTCATTTATTTCGATAATTAGAAATATGAAGAGTCGCACAGATCTCCAAGGTACAGTTTCATCACTATTTGTCCACTTACCTCCTCGTTGATTGTTTTGTTAATTATTGCATAAGACGGAAGACCCGAAAGACAAACAGTGCAGTGGCCTCACCATTCACTCCATTGTCAAGTACAGTTGTGAAATGTTAGTTCAATTTTCTACCCAGCAGGAATTCACCAGGCTGAAGGAGGCCGCTTTCCATTGCCCTTCGAAGGAATGATCGCTTCCAGACGTAGCTGTCATGGGCCTCACCGGGCATGATGGGGTCTATGTAGATTATGGCTTCCTTGGAGCCGCACACCTGCAGAAGACAACAACACAAGTTTTTCACATCATTCACATGGAATTCCAACACACTGCTGTAATTAATCAAGAATAAGCAATCCATGGCCAAGCCTTTTCCCTATGGTTAATTTTGTTACGCTTGGAGAAGAAATGAATACATTATTTTTATTAGTGCAAGCATTGTTGGTCAAAATTAACATTCTAGCTCTCACACTAAACGACACGTGTCTTCACCTGCATATTTCTGCCTCACATTTTATTTGCTCTACTGTAAATGACTTAATTTTTGTGGGCTCGATATTTCGCAAATTTGGTGAACTGCGGCATTCAGGAGTAGTTAGTTGGCAAGACATTTCGCAAATTCGAGTTCTACGTATTCGTTATTATGGGAAAACATGTTTACAGGATCTATTATTTTCAATGTTATTTAGGTCGCATAGTTTGGGAATATTGAGTACCTGCAAAATTTAGTCGTTTCCAGTACTTGTTGAAAAAAAATTATATTTCATTCAATGTATAGACCGACACGCGGGCTTGACGTCACGGCGCTGCGGCGGCGCTGCGATCGCGCCAGAGCCGAGGGTTGTGGGCAAAAGGGCGCACGTTTCGCATTGGCGTCATAGTATTTCAGCGTGCCGCGAAGCTGTGTTGCCGTTAATCTCACCGAAATGTACAAGAAAAGTAGTGGAGTGAGCTTCTACAAGTTCCCGGCAGACTCTGAAAGGCATGGAAGGTGGATAATATCCGTGGATCGAAAATTATGGTCGCCTCGCGCCTTTGTGCGGCAAGCACTTTCTTGGAGGCAAGTGCAGCTTCCATTTCAATCTCCGTCCCGAGGCTTGCTTATGTGCAGGGAAACCGTCGTCTGATTGAGACCACCCGGATTTTGTTCCCACGGTGTTCGCGCACAAAGCATCGGCCAAGCGCTCGTCGGAGGCTCGCTACGCCCGTGCTACCCAGCAGAAGGGGACCGGCGACAGAACGGCAGTGTTGTAGGCGTTACAAAAAGAAAGTAACGAAATACGTTACTCGCTACTTGCAAATCAAAGGCACGCGTTACTGACCTACGTTGCCTAAAAATAAAAGGAACGCGTTACCGCTACAGATAAAAAATAACTCACGTTACTTCTGCGTTACTTTTTAAATTATGACTTAATACGTTTTACGGTTTTGACGATACAAGTATGCATAAGCTGATACATCAAGAAAGATTATGTTCTTGCAGAAACAGAACATAATTACTTTATCTCTTTTTATGGTTTCACCCCAAAACACTGACGAGAAAAAACGCAGAGAAAAACATGGCTTGACGCCTAAAACACGGAAAAACTTGAAGTGTAATTGTAGTAGCGAATAACGTAACTACGTTACTTGAAATAGTAACGTAAGTACTTTACCCGTTACTGTGTCGAAAAAGTAACGAGTAGGTTACTGCGTTACTGAAAAAAGTAACGCGTTCCTGGTAACGCCGTTACTTGTAACGTGTTACCGCCAAGACTACAGAATGGACAAAGCGTTACTGCTTGCCATGCCTTGTGGTCATGAGAGTAGGAAAAGTAGCGTACCTTGACTTGAAGACGCTGTGTGTATTTATTTAATTAATGAATACACTTCCGTAGACCCACAGTCTGCTGATCCCGCCGGCAGTGCGGAAACCGACTCGAAGTAATAGTAGGCCTCGAGAGACTTATCCGCCTGCTCCGTGTCCGCCGTGAACTGGCTTGGCGAAAAAACTAAAACGACGACGTGAGTCGTCGACTTCGGTGGCAGCAACTTCACGTCGGAAGTCCAGCAGCCCTTGTTTACGGCGTACGGATCCTCGTAGGCAACGCCGTCCACGCACAGTTTGTTTCGATACCGCCGCCGTTCAGGCTTCGGTAGCGAGCTCTAATAGTCGGGCATAGCATATGACATACGTTGCCAGAAAATGCGACGCACAAATAAAGCTAGAAGCGTCCCTACAACTTCAACAACGAGTGCACGCCACACAACGCAATGACGAAAACACGGAGGGACGGGTCGCTTTTGCCCACATAGCTACCGCGCATGCGCGGCCTTCCGGCCGTGTTGGTAAACAGAGCCGCTCCGCGTGTCGTTCTATATCGGAGTTCAACAAGACAGCTTCTGCGCGTCATTGTGTGTCAAAGTCTTGAGAAGACAACAAGCTATGGAACACCCTTTGCATAGACTCAAGAACAATGGTCTTCTTGTTGTCTGCTAGTAGAACTACTATCTGAAACATGTAGGTAGAGAAATGTTAGACCTTAAAGGGATACTTCAACAATATTTAAAATATTCCCGTCGTGTTCAAAAATAGGTTGAATATGATCCACAATATCCGTAAATGACAATCGCACGTTTGTATTTTGAGCCTGGTGGCTGTATCTTTCGTTATAAAAGGCCCACTCTGGCAAGCGCTCGGAGAAGGCCCAGCGGAGACCACGTGACATTCAACGCAATCGTGACGTAGGTCGGCTCAAGACGAGCAAAGCTACGGCGAGGCTGACGTCGAGAGGATGGCCTAGTCGTTCCAGACACCGAAGCGGCTGCTTTTGTGCGAATTTAGAGTGACGGGTTAATCTTCTATAATCTTGTAGGGGGACAATAGCGACTTCTGCAACACACAAAATGCATTCTCGGGAAAAGGGGAGTTCCTCCTGCCCCACTTCTCTCGTCGTGGCCGGAGGCGAGACAACCTCCGTCACAAGCTGTCAAGGTTTCTAGACGGGCATTACAATCGAGGCGTTAGCGACATCCACCAGGTGCTCTTTGCTAATCGTTTAATTCGTTTTAAAAATCCTTTTCGTGACTTTTTTAACAAGATTTTGGAATGTTCGATATGATGCTGCTTCTTTGAACACATATAGACCAAAAAATAAGGACCGAAATTTCGTTGTAGTATCCCTTTAAATGTACACTTCTTGCTTCGACTAGTCAGAAGCTCAAACCTAAAGGATTCAGCTTCCTCTAACTGTCTCTGAAGACACAAAAGATGCACTAGACTAAATCGTTCACAAGTGTGCCTTTCACACAGATGTTCAGACAAAAAGAAAATATTGTCCCAACTTACATTACATCGCTTTCACGACGTAACTTATTCCCCAGTGTTCACTGGTAATACTCATAATAGGGGAACATAATCCGACACTCAGTGGAAACGCATACAAGGTCGTTTTTTACTCACAAGCGCGTAATGGGGCGGCGACGACCTCGCCAAACACCACTGTTATCGCGCCTCGAGATCATGAGTTGGTGGAACGTTTGTTTTGTGTATTTTGCTCCTTTAAAATGAAGTAATCTGTCTCTCAATGAACATGTGCTTGTATATAAACTTCACAGATAAAAGAAAAAAAGGCTGTCTGTAGAGTGCCGTGCGAAGGCACTGTTGCGGACTGTTCAAGTGCCGTCCGACGGCATTCCACTCGCGCCTTCAAGTGCCATCCGAAAGGAAGTCGGACGGCATATGTATCACTGAGGAGCGCGCCGTCCGCAGAGGAATCAATGGTTGCTACTCAATTCACTGCCGAATCACCGCATACACAGTTCATAAAGAAATAGAACAGCAAAGAAGATGCACAACACAAGTTACTCCCAAACATTCAGTGCGTAGTGGTGATTTCGGCACCAGTAGGCCCCCTTGGTGATGGCCTGCATGTCTCGCGGGCCTAGCATCGTGACATGAGTCCCGTCCACGCACCCAACGACACCGACAAGCATGCCGTCTGCTCGGGTGAAGCCCTCCTTGGTGGCGGTCTTTCTTTCCGCATGGAAGTTATTCCAACAGCTGCGGAGGCACCTGACGATGGCAGCAGCAACAACTCTGACAGTCCGGCTCACAGTCATCGGGGGGACTGACAGGTGCTCGTCAGTCGCCAGCATGCCTTGAAAACTACCGTTTCCGAAGAACCGGAGCGCGCAGAGAACTTCCGGTTCCACGG
The DNA here is from genome assembly GCF_016920785.2 of Ixodes scapularis. Lineage (NCBI taxonomy): Eukaryota > Metazoa > Arthropoda > Arachnida > Ixodida > Ixodidae > Ixodes > Ixodes scapularis. Next base: position 190,560,683 of record NW_024609846.1, on the reverse strand, counting down.
TCATGGTAGACGCAATTGTCTGCCGCCTCCTGAGTACGGGCGCCGAAAGAAGCTTGTCGCAGAGTCGACGCACAGCGGCATTCGATAGCCGGTACTGTCGCCGAAAGTCGTCGTCTGGGAGTTGAGAGGCGTCCCCGGTGGTTTCGGCAGCGACGCCGACGGTGGCAGAAGATAAGCTCGGCCGCAGCGTACGGCACCGTCATGTTGACAAACTTTACCTTCGCCTCGATCCGAAGCGAAGATTTTGGGCTCAAACCATGGCTCTCGCAAAGTTCTGAAACGCCATGTTGACGTCAGTGACAACTTCGACAAACGAGGTTTCTAATTAATTTTTTTGTACCCAAACCTTGGAGGGATTTGGAGCCTCAACAGGTCGTCTAGGGACGATCTACAGAGCATTAATTTAGCTTGGCGTAGGAATGTAGGGACAAATGGGCGCTACGTCATCGGCGCAGCCGTTCAATCAGCGCGCTCCTCTCTAACTTTGCTACATTCTGCCGATCTCGAAAAAATAAGTGTTCTCATGATTGACACCTCGCTCGGTGCGACGTCAGCGTCGCGAGAGTCTAATTACCGCGTTCCGCATACTTCGGGCCCAACTTTATGTTCGACGAATTTAGCGACCCTGCACGTATCATTCTAGATGATCATCGTACCGTTGTGCGGTCGTGTATCACTACTGCTTGATGCTCGTTTAAAACCCCAGGTTGGCGGTCGTACTGCACTGGCTAAATTCGTCATCTGCAGCTGGGAGACACGTCGCCCATTGAGGCAGACCAAGTTCTAGCCTGTATAAACCTACACATGACCCAATTCTTCTTCAGAACGTCCTATTAGTATCTAGATGTTCTGGTGGCGCTCTGCTATGATTGCCTCTCGGTACATTATTACCTGGTGAACTACAAGTTCGATGGTGTTTCTTTCAGCATCGTGGAAGCTTGAAATCACTGTTCTTTGAAAGCAACGCTTCCAACGCTGTCGAAAATGAAGTTCTCAAATTACTCTTGTTCCTATCAATAAAAAATTATTTGCTGATGTCATAGTAGGCACTCGTCTTATCCTGGAATGCCGACCACAGAGACTCAATTGATAGCTCGACCTAAACTCCGTTTACCCTTCAAGACCGACGACTAGTTCGCGATTTCCACTTTTGCTCCGCTGCTCCTCTCCCCCCTTCTACCCTGTCCACCGCTGCCCATTTCCTCCTCCCCCAGTATGAGGAGGATCTTCTTTCTGCCTTCCAGAATCTCGTGTCTGGTCGTCGGCCTTTATGAGGGATTCGCCCGCTCTTCACTCAATGGGCAAATTTCGCCACACAAACCAGCATTTCAGGAATGCACCACACTATTGATTATTTTTTTTACGTTCATTATATGGATATAACAAGGGACGAACGACCCTTGTATTTTTTCTTGGGAACGCTGTAGCTTTTTAATAAAATGCAGAATTATGACCTTCTTGAATGTTTTAAGCCCTTTTGAGGCAATTTTGAAATTAAATTCACTTAGATGACAAAAGTGACCAAACGAATGGTATTACTTAAAGAGGCGTTTTCTATCTTAACGCTAAGACTCTTACTGGAAGTCTAATTGTCTTGGTATTACGTATTAGTATAAATAATTTTGTGAGGGTTTTCGCTATATATATATTTGCAATTGGTTCAACAAGAAGGCTACACCAGTACCAAAATCCCAAAGCAAGAGCATTTGTTGTTGTTGATTCTGTTTCCACACGACCTTGCGATTACGGCAACTCGCAGCACGAGTCTTTTTTTGGCGCCGCCGAGATCAGTTTTGGCGTTTTGCCGGAGAATAATCTGCGTGAGATTTCTTTGTGCTTCACAACAAAAAATATGACCAATGAGAAACGACGCATGTATGACGTAGTGATGCCACGACCACGTGCTGCGTTCCACTGCCACGCCACGAGCTTTCTTTTCAATTTTATAGTGACCGCGGCGGATGCCACGACATTCGCTACCTATCTAGGGGTAAGAACCTGCCACGGAACCTCGCACTCCGGGAGTCCCTAGTTTGCACCGAAGTGTCACACGCTCTCAGTAAAGCCCCTTGACGTGCTTCTATGTCTTGTGCGAGTCCATCCGAAGTGCGGAGTACGATAACATGTCAGGAATATATATGACTAACATTTTGTTTACTTTGGATATGGTGAGCGTGGAAGGACATGTATGCACTCTGCTTTAGAGTAAATTTTCAGACGTTAGTCTTTCTCGAATTCAGCTTTGGCCATTATTTGAGCACCATTCATTGACTGCACTAATACTCCTCTGGAATTCCATGCAGTCTCTTTCAAACTTGCGATATATATTTACATTGTCAGCATACTGTAACAAATGAGGGAGCTGAACACAATAAAAGTTATCATTAGCAGAAATATTGTGCAAAGAAGGAACAGCATTAAATCCCCGATGGACTCCTAACGTTGGAGGTGTGCGGGGATGACAAGGCTCCTCGAATGTGGGCTACGTTTAAGCGCCCTGGGAAGTAACTTCTCGACCGTTTGATGTTCCCATCAATGAAACTTAATTCAGACATCTTAACTGGAAGAAAATCACACTGTGCACATTGTGCTTCATAAAGTGCATATTGAGAACATTGAAAAGTGCCCAAAAATATCTGCTGTTCATTTTTATGCCATATCGTGATAAGTTGCCCTCTTCATATGGAGACTATTCACTTTCACTATTAGTTTCGCCAGTATATTAGCATGCTTTGAACTTTCAGGTGCATGCAGAGGTGCCTGTTACAGTGATGAGATTGCTGCACCTTTTGCACCCAACTGCAAAAATGTTTACATATGTACATTTTGCTAACGTTCAGCTTAATGCGAAGAATTTGTGCTAACAATGCTCAAAAAGCTCATTTCATTTTATCGAATTAGAAAGTATCTTAACGCATCACTTCACTGCCATATTGTTAAGTTGTGCGTGCGTGAAATTCCATAACGTTTGGGTATCGCTGAAAATAATGTGTAGTTTGATACGACCTTCTCATCTAATGTGACTTGGTTCTTGGAAATTTCGGGACATTGCTCATTGTTCGCAATGTGTTTGGGCAGTTTAAATAGCTTCATTGAGTAACCTCTCACCGTTCACTGATGCACTGCAGAGAGGTTAAAGCCTGTGGCGTTAACATCGTGATTTCGTGAATTTGGCTTCGCTGCAGTGCAGCCAAATGTTAGGGGGTGAAACACCCCTTCAGGGTGGAATGGTTCTCAACTGCTGGTCAAGTGTGGGCTTGAAGAAAAAAAAAACTGAAAAGATATGCCTGGGTGAATGCTGATCGACGATATATATGTGGCCATAAAATTTGCTAAATTAAACTGAGGTATTAGTTTATTTGCTAAACCGAGGCATTATGACAAGTTGCGTGTATCGCTGGTCGCAGCCATGTTTCTTTCGTTCAAATTCAAATTTAAACCAAGGATACTTCACACTTGGGTATCAGGAAAGGATTGAACATTCACATTCATCAAACATGGCAGGGCTTTTCTTTGGGTTTAATTGTTATGTCTAGTTAACAGCCTTTTTACGTTTCGTTAACACCCATCTTTTTGTGGATGTAGTCGGCAGTGAAATGATTGCTTGGAAATAACACCAACAACTTCAGCTGAACTTTTTAAAGGGTTGTTTATTTTCCACATGCTTTATTTGCCCATAGCGAGTCTCTACAAGTCAGATATATTTTTGAAAATTATTTACGCTAGGAGGTGGCTCTACAGAAGAAGAAAGGCAAAGACATGTAGCAGTTTCAGGTGAGGAAAAACCAGCAGCTTCGAATTTTGGCCAGAACCGAACGTATTTAAGCTCAATTGCTTGCCATTTTTTGGCGCACGAGCCACAAAAGCAGTGTATTTTATTTGGACCGGCCAAAACACAGATGTTAACATAGTACTTTGCAGTCGATTGAATAAGAATGATGGTTATGCTTATTGTCCAAAAGTGTTTTTGTGCTTCAAACGTTACTCCAAAATGACTCAAAACAATCCCATCACTGCTATTGGTTGTGTTCTAGTTCACTTCTCCCCCAAGTGGAGGGCGGTAGTTGTCATGGTGCCAATTATTTAAAGCCGGCGTTGGTCTGCCCACGTTGTCATGGCGATGCAGCACCCTTGCAGGCACATGCTGTCCTCCACACTCCCCTCATATTGTGTTTTTCTATGAAGAAAGGCCTCAGTGCGGCCTTGCTTAGTTTTGTTTTCCAATCCCCCCATAGGTATTTAGGCATCTGAGGCAAGACTCCACGTGCAGTGGATTGTTTCTTGATATCATGTCACTGTTACCAACATGTCTTCTTGACCATACAATATGTGGTTTTAGTACATAGCGATATTCTTGTTACCCGCAGGACGGAGCTGCTCTGGCTGCACCACACGAGCGGCACATCTACGCGAGGAGCCTGGCTGGGAGGATCGCCCTGATGGCGCAGTTCCCTCAGACACGACGACGGCGGGCACGACAGTATGCCGAACTGTCTGTGTTACCATTGTTTCAATTATCTTTCTTCACCCTTCAATTTACCGTTTTGTTTTGTATCATTTACTGCATTTGAGCCCTAGCGATGCACAGATTGAACATTTTGTGTAAGCAACTTCCCGTGTGTGGTTTAGTATTTTCAATGTCTGGGAGCCGGGGGTGAAAGACGAGGCAGAGGGCACGTGACAGGTGGTCGACGGAGAAGACACGAGCTGGCGCGAGAGAATGCGTGCTGAGCGAGGCTGGTAGCTGGACAAGGAACGACGGAGCCCGGGCTGCCCAGCCTGGCCCATAACAAACCCCGGAGCGGTCCACCAGCGAGGTCTGGTGCAAGACCGGTGGAAACGGCGAGCCCGGGCCATATGACCTGGGCTATGACGATCCCGGGGTGGTTCCGCAGCGAGACTCGGGCACTGATAGCCCGGGACAACCAGCCTAGGCAGCGCTGGCGTGGGAAAGGCGATCCGCAGGCCTGGACACGGACCCCGACTGTGAGCTCTGATCGGCGGGCGACAACAAGGGTTGGCGTGCCGGGACTTCCGGCTCTCGACCACGGGCAACCGAGAGGTAGCGTAAACCCATTCGCTGTCGTCTCGTTGCAGTGTGTAACTCCCTGGGTGACGGGCGGAGCGCATACCGATCGGGTGGTGATTATTAGTAGAGCGACTCCCCCATAAAGAACCCCCACATTAAAGTGGCCCCCAACGTAAGGCCCGTTCGGTATGCCTCTGCTTCTAGTCGTCCCCAGAGAGTCCCACGGATTCGTTGAGCGGGTTGTTCACTAACGCTAACGATGCCGTTTGAGACGAAGTATGTTCGAATTTTGGTGACTTGTCTCACAGAAGAGCTCAGCAGGTGTCTCCTCGAATCGAGTACTTAAAGGCCTCGAAGGACGATGTTGCGAACGCGCTTTCTCGGGTACCCCAGAATAGTAGTTGGCAGAAGGTTACGCAACCGGCGGGAACACGAGGAGCGCGGTTAAGATGTAACAGAGTCGTCTTCGGGGGCAGAGGAGAGGCACGGCATGTTCGCTGGAAGGCAGGATAACGACTGGCAGGAGGAAAACAGCCAGGACTTATTGCATATTTAGGATTTGGGCTTGGAATGATGCGGTGAGCCAGTAAGCGCTCGTCGAGGGTGCAGATGGGTTTTCGTCAGTGGGTGTCGGAATGATTTCGGGAATTGCAGTCGACACCGGGAACACTGGCGGACGAGACTGTCAGCGGGTGTTGGGTAAACTGGCGTAAATTGCAGTTGACACCGGGAACGCTGGCAGGCGAGTTAAGGAGCAGGATGATTTGTAACCGCTGGGCCATGACGTCTAGTTGGTTCGCGTCACTCCAACAACCGACGAAGGGCAGAGGGACGACTCTCCCTTGGGGGGGGGGTCGTTCCGCGAAAGCTACGAAATGTTTTATAGGATACTTTTTCGGCTTCACTCTGGCCGGTCGTGGCAGTGACAGCAAGACTTTTAATAAGTTATGTCGCGTCACGACCTGACCGGGGATGAGGCAGTAGACATTCGAGTGGCTTGTAGCTGTCTAGCTTGCCTTGAGTCATGAACGGTTAAAGCGAGCTCGCTCGCTGAGCTGCCGCCCCCTCTGAGGACCGAGCAGTCCCTAGAGCTCGTATGCACGTGGACGGAACAGGACGCTGACGCTTACATCGAGTATCACATGATATACGTAGCCGTTTTGGAGCACGGGTATGGAATATGGCCGTCCCGCCTCAGGCTTTGGATCCCTTCGCTTGCGCAAAAGATGGACTTGGTTTACACCATCGTTACCTGTTCTGACGGAAACTCGCCCTTTCTGCAACGCAGCTAGTGGTTTTGCCGCATCGCTTGCTCCGAGGTGAGTAGGGCAGCCGAGGTATAAAGACGCGAGCGTCCTGTCTTACTTCTAGGCTTACTCGGCGAGATACAAACGAGGAAGCTTGCCCGGTTCTCATCGCTGACTTGAAAGGATACTACCGTTGTCGCGATGGGGAAGACGTATAACATGAGGTTGCAGTAGGACACAAGAAATCCCCTGTTCTTCCCGCGCTTCTCGTTACACTCTGGTTGCGTCACCTTCGTCTGCCGTCAAGGCCAAGGTGAAGGCACATCGCCCCTTGCGCTTCGGCCAATCCTGTCGCTAAACGCAGCGGAGTTACAAGTTCCCGCGCGCAAAGGTTCCTGTTACGGCAGTCCTCGTACACATTATCGCCAATTAGAGAAAGGGTAGAACCGGTGTCAATTAGTGCCGAATATTCTCTACCACCGATCTCTACACGCACGTACGGACCCTTCTCAGGTGTCGTGCTCTGAGCCCGACACGCCGACGGGGCCATCGCCACGCGGTCGCCGGCCACAATTTCCGCCCTGTCGGCACACTGATACTGGGCCTCGGCAGCGGCCGGCAACCTCGACTCAGAGGACCTGATTAGTGGCGCCGGCCTCTGGCGTTTCCCTGGGAACCCTGAGATTGAGGCGCTACCCACGTGCAATGCCGCCTGATGTGCCCGAGACGGCGACAGTTGTAACACCTGACTTGTGGCCGGTCGTTACGCGCAACCTGTCCATCGTTACTCTCACGCGACACTTCATCTGTGGCAAACCGCGGTGAGTCATGATTCCTGCGACTGTCGTGACCAGTCGCGCCTCTGCGGTGGTTGACCACTGCGCCACCCCTACGGGTCTACACTCGGGCCGAGTTTGCGTTGGCTGCCCTGCGCCTTTGCTCGTAAGCGAAGGGGTCCAAAGCCCGGGGCGTTATAGTTACCCCGTTACCGCGCTCCGCAACGGCCGTATACGCTGTCCGCGACTCGATGTGAGCGTCTGCGGCGCGTCCTGCCCACGCGCATCTTGGCTTTAGGGACTCCTCGGCCCTCGGGGGGGGGGCGGTACTGCAGCTCAGCGAGCAAGCCCGCTTGGACCGTTCGCGCCTCTCTGGCAAGTGCCTCCAGATCCGCGAAAGGGGAGGGTAATGAGTCTCCCTTCAGGGTGGTGATTCCCAGGAAGCTACGGAAGAGGTTTATCGGGTACTTTCACGACTCGGCTCTGGCAGGTCATGGCAGTGGCAGCAAGACTTTTCATAAGTCTTGCTTATGAAAGACGATCGAGGCAGAGGACATCCCCTGTTCTTGGCGACCCAGGAGCGAGCTCTGGAATGCAGACTTGCTGAGTTAGCCGCATGGTACATGAACCCGTCGGCAAGCAATCAGGCGGTGGAGGTTATGGCCACTGCACAGTCCGCGGCAGAGTACTTGTTCGTTGTGTGTTGTTTTAACACTTTGTTCTGCGCAGAATAGCTTCTTGGAAAGACTGCCGTAGACGGCGTAACCCAGGAAGCCCACCGGGAGGGAAAACTGGCCATTTTTTTTCCCAAGTGCTCAGGGTGGCTGACAGTTGTTCGGCCTGACGAACGGTTCAGGCGGGCAGTTCTAAGCCCGCTGTGACCTCTAAGCGGAACGGGACAAGTCCGTCTGCGTCGGCCGGACCAGCTTAGAGCAAGCCCCCTGCTGCATCGTGGTGAGTGGGACAGCGAGCGACATACAGGTCGGCATTGTCTGCCGGCTTCGCTAGCCACCACCACCTACGCCGCTTTCGGACGCTGCAACGTGGCCACTACGGCAACAGCAACAGCGGCCGCCCATAAAGCCCAGCGGCTCCCTGAGGCCCATGAAGTCCCCCGAAGTCCGGGCCTTGAGGGGGGGAGAGTGTGGGAGCCGGGGGTGAAAGACGAGGCAGAGGGCACGTGACAGGCGGTCGACGGAGAAGACACGAGCTGGCGCGAGAGAATGCGTGCTGAGCGAGGCTGGTAGCTGGACAAGGAACGACGGAGCCGGGGCCGCCTAGCCTGGCCCATAACGAACCCCGGAGCGGTCCACCAGCGAGGTCTGGAGCAAGACCGGTGGAAACGTCGAGCCCGGGCCATATAACCTGGGCTATGACGATCCCGGGGTGGTTCCGCAGCGAGACTCGGGCACTGATAGCCCGGGACAGCCAGCCAACGCAGCGCTGGCGTGGGAAAGGCGATCCGCAGGCCTGGACATGGACCCCGACTGTGAGCTCTGATCTGCGGGCGACAACAAGGGTTGGCGTGCCTGGGCTTCCGGCTCTCGACCACGGGCAACCGAGAGGTAGCGTAAACCCATTCGCTGTCGTCTCGTTGCAGTGTGTAGCTCCCTGGGTGACGGGCGGAGCGCATACCGATCGGGCGGTGATTATTAATAGAGCGACTCCCCCATAAAGAAGCCCCACAAATGTAAGCTGTAAAAAAACCTGCAAAGTGTGCTGCCTTTATTTTCCTAAGTTCAGTCTTAGCCAAAAGAAGTCAGCATATCAGACCAGCAAGATGCAGGCAGAGAGGCATACCTACTGCTTTATGTCGGGACTCTCAGAGTTTTTGACGAACCTATTATGTACATTTCATCTGACAGCTAGTGCCTTGCTGTCTTGTGTCCTTTGGCGTGTTGTCATAGTATTGTGGGCAGTCGTGCAAACGAGAACAGTGCAATTACCATTAAGTAATGGTCATATTGAACCTAGTAACTGGTAGACCTTTTATGCATACGTAGCAAAACCTATATCTGACTGCCTTGAATGACAGCTGAGGAACCCCTCCCGGTCTCGTCACTGATGTGATCAAGCATTGCAGCCTTCTACACACCTGGTAAACTGTCATGTGCACACAGGAAGTGCTTGGCTCATAGTTATGTATCAGTGAGTATCCAAGATCTTGAACAGCGCCTTGTTGTGTATTTTTGTATGCAACCTGCGTAACATGCTGGAACCTCAGAGTGTCAGGAGTTTAGCAATAAGTGGAATGTCTATAGAGTCGACGGCGGAATGCCATTTGGTTTGGTGGCGCCAACTTTACTTGTTATTCTGCTTTGCTTGTCGGCATATGTGTAGGCGAATGCCGTTGGGTTGAGAAGCGGGGGCCGACTAAATGATTCGAGAGGAGATGCTTCGAGAAGAATGCAGGAGGATTGGTGAGAGCTTAGAGAGAGATACGCACGACTTGAGATCGAAGGCCTATCGAGGGCAGTGCGGAGGAATCGAATAGAGAAAGAGCAGATATGTCATAAATAAGGTAAAACGGCAAAGGCCATCGAGTTTTGAGAACGAGTGAACTAAACTATGATGTAGTTTTTGTGTATATTAAACCAAGTTATAAATCCTAAAAGTCCATGATTCCGGCATCGTTTAAACTCAAGCGAAGGGACCCTTGGCAGTCTATCGGCGACGACGACGTCGGCAGAGATCCCAAAGACAACGACTGACTTCCCGTCACGAGACAACGATCGACTTCACGTCACGTGACAACTAGATGTAAACTTTAAACTCCTAAACTGAAAAAAAATACTTGGAGGCTAAAAGCGTCAAGGAAATTTAATAGCTCCAGAAACCCGCCTGTGTATTTCGGGGGAACATAGGTCAGACGACTTAGTTTACATCCTCCATGACAACACCACTTCATCACTATTATTTTTTTCTTTGCTACACCTGTTAAGTGACTGTCTCATGCTCACAAGAGCACAAGGAAAACAAATTAGGTTGAATGACGGTATTGTACACAAGCAACACTGAAAAAAATGGTGAACTCCCTAAAATGTATTTTTATGCACCAATAAACATGTAAGATGCCCTCTCCATGTAAAAAGACAAGTAGTATGCAAAATTAAAAAAAAATGGTAACACCAAAACCAACTCTACAAGTTGTTTTTACTGTATGCTCGTGATAAATCAGACGGAGATTTTTTTTACTCCCAATTAATTCAAACAAATTGTAAAATTTTGGTGGTGCTGCTATATTTTTATTATGTTCATAAGCCGCTTCACTTGCACGGCGCAAAAACGTTTTTGTTTTCGCGGCCCCTTTGAGTGCGCTTCTCTCCGAGCACTGGTGCACTGCAGAGAGACAACACCCGCGAAGCTTACTTCCGTGGATGTTGCTTTTCCGCAGTGCACTGGTCCTTGGTGAGAAGCGCACTCAATGGTGCTGGGATGGGCACACACAGAATACAAAAAAAGGCACCGCAAAAAAAAAAAAAAAAAAAAAAAATGTCCATAGCAACATGCACAGACGCTGCGAAGTGGCGGCACGCCATAGGTCCATATCGCAGTGTCCGCGCAAGTTGCTATGAAAACTGCTGCGCGGTGCCCGTTCTCATCCTTCATGTGTCCAATGTTTAATATTCCACAGTAGACAACTTCGTGGTCTGATAAACGAAATGCATTTTGTTTCAGTTATCTTTACTGTCTAAACCATCCATGATAAACAACATTTTTGAGAGATAAATAAACTTATGTCTTGTATTTCAAAAATGTTTAATGTGTGGTATACCTGCCTGTGATCAGTAGGCCCAGGTAGAGGAAAATCATCAAATATCTGCTTTCTGTGTGTAGCCATTCATATTACAAATCATACTTTTATCTTGCATTATATTTAGATGAATTTTTGCTAACAAACAAAATTTGTGGCTTTCTGGAGTTGAATCAGTGAGAGTATACTGTACCAATTTTCAGACAGGCATCATTCAGCTTGGTTTTAATTACGACTTATTATACTACAACATCTCGGATAATGGTCTCATGCCTCGACCAAACATCGGTCTTTGCTGCTATGGAACACATGGTGACAACTGTTCTCACAAGTGTTAATGTTCAATTTTAGTTTGATATTTTGCAGTCATTTTAAGATTCCACTTCCTACTTTTAGCCGAAGTTGTGAAGGACTATGACGAAGGTATAAAAGTTTTAATAAAGTGTACATCGGCCGCAATAAACACTCAGTTCTTCAGTTTTGTCTGGGCTTCTATTACACTGTGGATTATTTTTAAATTAGAACATACTGCCGCCCTTTTAATAGGCCCCTGTAACGTGCCTTAATAAAAGGCATTGTTGTAGTTACTGCCCTGCAGCTATTACCTACACTTTTTTATCTCGAAGATGCTTGATGTGCAAGGAGATACATTGTATACTAGCTCTGCTAGTTTGACAAGTCATGTACTCCAGACCATATCAGAAGATTGTGGTTGAAGCTCTCTAGGAGGCAGGATCCTTTGGTTCTTGAATCCCATACGTATGCTACATCCATAAAAATGCTTTGTAGGAACAATTTAATGATGGGCACATTCAATTTGACTGCACTACCCTGCTCAGTTATAGCAGGCATAGCATCTTCAGTGGAGTTTCTAAAATTGCTCGCATATTATTTGATGCAGGGCTGCTTTTAATATCCTGTTAGAGAGGTTCACCTGTGTTGATTATGCTTAAGTTGCGTGTTTCTCTGCTTTGAATATCATGTAGTTATTGGCCACTGCGATTTGTTGCGAATTTATTTTCATTAATGTCTTTACTGGGTAAGCGAATAAAAATGCTCAATAGCCCTGGATTTGCAAATTTCGATACATTTTCAAATGTGTCTAACAACAGTGGTTCAACATTTTGTTTAGTGATATATTTACTTCCTAGATAGCATTCAAGATGATAGTTGACAAGCAATGTGGGGAAACATTTTCAGCATAACATTACAGGCCTAGCTTGTCATTCTGCTATATTTACAGGACTTTTCTCAATCATGGCTTTGTGTGTGGAAGTCGTTCAAAAAAAAGATGCCGAAAGTGTTTAAAGAAAATTTTCCAGGCACAGTCACCTGTGTGGACATCAATCGAAAAGAGCAATAAATCATTTACTCGTTTTGCAGATACCGATTTCCTCAAGCAAGAAAAATTTGAAGCATGAATTAGATAGTTAATCCTGTAAAAATGCCCGTTTATGAATACACTCAGCTCTTCCTGTTCTGGTCGAGAGGTGCTCGTCCTAAAACGCAAACAAAAATTATAATGTCTATAAGAGGCGAAAGAAGTGTCAAAAAAGGGAACCAACCTCGCTAATATTCAGATACGTCCCTAATCAATTCCGTGGCAACCTTCGGTGCGTTGAATCGACAGGAAGGCAATTAGGCGAAGGAGCCCCGTGTGCCTGCGTGCCCACGTGTACCAGTTCGTTTGTGGCCTGTTTGATAAAAAAAAGCTTTTGTTTAACTTTATTAAATCAATCAACTGAGTTCAATATTTGGTGGTTTTATTACCAACTTCATACGCAGCTTTTCTTCACTGCATTATATTGTGCTCTTTGTAACATGTGTAACGGGCAAAAGGCGTTTCTTCATTTACCGTTGTACTTCATCCTTCTCAGTTTGAAAATATTGCCGTCTGAACGATGCGTTTACTCAGAGCACCACGCAGGTCAGAGTGCCATTGTTATAGTTCATAGCGCGATACTGTTCGTTGTGTGAGGCCCACACCGAAGCCGAACGGTTCCGTTGGTATAACGCGGTTTGGGGGCACAAGGGCGGTGACAGCAGCTTGATTTTAGTCTGGTAGGTGGCTGTCGATCGCTGGTGTTGTATTGTTCCAGCTACCATTGCCATTCGCTTCCTCTAGGTTGTCGAGAGGATTGTCAATGTTGAAGTCTCCCACCTGTTGTAGGCTATGGACTGCATCGATTGGTGGTGAATGTTCAGCTGCGTGAACTGGTGGCAGGGTTTTGTCTGCGTCGACATACTCATCGTCGACATGCTGATCATCCACGTACTCAGCACTGACATACTCGTACTCCCTCCAAAGTTGCAGGGTTGGCAGCAAGGACCTTGCCTCGCAACTTGGGTTGAGCAACACCTTATGTTTTTTTATTAGATGCTTACAAAGCAATGCTTCATGTATCACTAAGTATTACTCACAATACTGTATATCTCAGAATGAGACAGATGTAGAAAATATGTATTTCTAGCAAAATGCACACAGCAGCATCTCATCTAATGCGAAATCTGTATAAATTTCTTGCTTCGCCTCTGCAACATTTGCAAATGGCTAACTTGTCAGCTAAACAGCTGCATATATAACTGGGAAATGTGTCCTGCTTGTCCACTACCACTTTGCACAGCGTATCACTAATATGCTGATTGCCGCTTTGTGGTAATAGGATCATAAATAATAATGTATCGGAGCTTGACATTTAATTTACCTGTGACAAAGCTATGTCCTCATAGGACCAGGTTAATGAAACCAAAGGGTAAGCTTGCCTGTATTGAAGGGTATCTGCCCGATAAAAGGAATGATTAGAGTCACCTAGCTGATAGAAAGGAGATGAGTTTAGTACGTCCACCGCAAGGGTTTACGCATTATGTGTACTACGTGGTTTGCAATTGGGTCAGAAATATGACCAATCTATTTCATTGGGAGCGTAATGTGGAGAGAGTCACTAAATATTCGCTTTTTATGGTTGTCCACTGCTTCCATTTCTTTCAGGCAATGACCTCGACCTGCTGGTGAACCGCTTGAACGAGTCGTGTGACCTGGGTCACTAGGTCGGCCTGGGACTCCACGAGGAGCTCTCCTGACTCCTTCCTAGACCGGGTGGGGCAATAGCGGAAACTACCCCCACAACATACTGGGCGTCGAGTTGGGCCGGGAACCCCTGGGTAAGGAAAGTTATTATCGAATTAACACATCATGTGTTCTAATAAAGATGAAACTGTGTGACAACCTCAGAGATGCGCAGATTGTATATATAATTCATACCAACTATTTCAGGGTCTTTGAAAGAAACACTTATCTCCAGCCTCGTCATACGGCTCATCGACTGGGCTCGTATGGTCCTCGAATGAAAACGAGGTTGATGGTCCAGTTTGAAGGGCATCTTCGGCCGGTGATTCAAATACTTTTGACAACTCTTAGTGACTAGGACGTGCTAACTATTGGCCCCCCAACAATTGACCTACGTATCCCACTATCTTCAGAAATTGTTTTGATATATGCAGTCAGGCTTAGAATTATCATACAAATTTACTGTGACCCTCTACATGACAGCAAGATGGTGATATACTCGAGGGCATTTGAGCAAGGTTTTGTTTCACCATGAACAAGGGCAGTAATGTTTGGGGGTGTTTTCTCCACTGCTAATCGGTGCACCAAAAAAGTCGGCATGTGAATGCAAAAATGGTGTAATCTCACCTCCAGTTCCAGCACTGGCCCGCTGTGTCCACACCGAGGATTCCGAAAATTTGCTCCTCTGCTGGTGTCAGAGGCGAGCCTCGGGGTGGCCCTCCTCCCCTGCCCCGCCCCCCCCCTCCCCCCCCCCCCCCCCCCCCGTCCTCACTCAGTATACCTGCCTTGCTCTTTGCTACTCTAGCTTTCGCACTCTAAAACTTCTGCCACTCCGCCCGAGTCTTGTTCGCGGGCCCCTGGCTGTTTTGGGCGCAGCACAAGCTTGGCCCAACATAGAGTTCGCAGATCTCTGGTGAACTCTACGGTGAGCTCGGTGCAGGCCCTCGCCGATTGTGGGTGGTCCTCCATAAAGCCAATCAGAATATCCAATTGTATGCAGGACACGCGCGGTTTTAATTTTCTAGGTTTTGAAAGGGCCGGCGAAGCGGGTGGACCAGGCGACCATGCCCTTTTCTTACGCGTCTGTCTGGCCGTTGCAACGATAGCAGACGACTCTTTTGTCAATATCTGCTGTAACGAAATTTCTGACACAGTTTGCGTGCATGAGCATGAGGAACAGTCAGTCGACTCAAATTCCACTGCACATATTGTCTGAAAAAAAGTTTACATGCCTGCGTCACCAAGGCGACGAACTCGAATACGAAACTGAAACCACTGAAACTTATCAAACCTGTCCCGCGTGATGGCGCTTTGGTACTTCAGGGTGAAGCTGCAGACGCTCCAGTCTGTCTCTGCTAGATCGCAAACTCGGCGATAAAGTTAACTCAATTGGTCACTGATTGGTTGCCCTTTTGGTAAGTGACGTTGCGATTGAGTTTTTCTATACGGATTCCGATGGACTTCGAGCTATGCTGGTGAAATAATAAAGTTAGCGGTGACGTTAAAATGTCGTCACAGTTCAGTTTGGCGATTTAGATAACTTTGTAGTTGTCCGGCAGCCGGAGTTGCCAAAGTCAATAAAGATGGCGACGTTCACGCGCGCGGACGAGCGAGCCAAAGGGATCTTTCACCTACCGTCGCTACGTTTTTTATATGTTCGGTTCAAGGTTCGTCAGAGACGCAAATCGGGGAATACTACACAACACTCGCTGGCTCTGACAGTTGTCGCGGAAGCTTTGGCGGCATCGTGGGGGCTTCATGCGGTGACAGCCGAGCAGGAAGTGCTCTCAGCTTTTGAGTTGCTGAAGGCACATTTTGGTGCGGCGAAGCCATCACCGTGCATCGGTGCGCTGTGAGTCGCGTTCTGTGGGATGTTACAGAGGCGATAATCGACCACCCGGAGTTCAATGTGGGTTGGCTTCGCGCGAAAGGAAGACGTAGAGACGACAACCAAGATGTTCAGTTATGCGAATTCAGCAGTGAGCTTGGTAAATTGTCTTACGTATCAATACGCTGTGGGCGAATACTGTCTGAATTGAGCATTTTCACAAGGGGCTTACACGACGTCTCTCAGTAGAAAACGGGCGCCTCATTCAACGCGATGAGTGTCATTCGAGATTGCTTTAAGCACACATTCAAGCTTACTCTAGTGAGTGCATCTGTGTAATTCATCCTGAGGTCTAGGGCCCTAACATCCTGAAATTGTTCAGCTTAAGCACGCTGTGTCCGTTTTCACCTTACACTTGCCAAAGTCTGTTTGTATGGACAGATCATGATAGATAATTTTGATTGCCTGATGTTCATGCTGCACCTGTTTGCTCTGCAAGTCATTATTTCCGTATTTTGCAAACCAAGGGTAAATACCTCGACAGTTTTTTTTGCAATAATTATTATTATTATTTCCTTTATATTGCAGTTTTTTTTTGGGGGATGTTATAAAAATTTACATGCTACTACTTTCAAGCACAGACGGTATTAGCTTGCAAAGCATCTATCTAGTCTTGATCTGCTTTTCGATTTCTGAAAAGGTTATGAAACATTAATGCCAGAGGCCGTTGTGTGCAAGTGACTGCGACTAACCCCCTGAAACCGTGGTTGCATACAATTTCTCTTTATCCCAATGGATGCCGTGCTGTCTCTAGGCCAAGCTGAACAAAAAGCGTTGTTTAAGATTTTGTTGTGGAGTAGTGAATAGGCTGCAAAGATTCTGGGCACTGCAACATCATAGCACATGCCATACTAAATAGCACATGCCATACTAAAAAAATGCAAATTCTTGTTAGGTATGCAAGAATGAGAATGCTGTACCGTTTCTGATGTGTCACACAAAAAAAATCTGCCATACAGTGTTCCTTATGGAAGTTCTGAGAACGGCATCTTAGATTCTGTTTTCTTTGTCTTATCTCTAATTTTCTCTTTATTTCACCTGAGGCATTTAGTTTTTTGAGCGCAGCTCTTAGGCACGTGTTTCCGCATTTCGCGGCGTCGCTGTCGGCGTAATCGCCCCACTAAACTTGGCAGGAAATTGAATTAATGTTGAGGTCATGTGACGTTAATATTTCCGCTAAGTGTAGCTGAGAAACTGAATTTTTTTATGGATGACGTGACACGGTCATGCGACGTCATTTTCCCCGCTACTTTTAGCGGGAAAACTGCATTGGTGTTGAGGTCACGTGACATCAATTTCCGCGCTAAATTTAGTCGGGAAATTTTCCCGCTAAATGGGACGGAGCAGAAGAGGAAGAGGAGAGGGCGACGAAGGGCATACCCTCCCATCCCCCTTTTCAAGATCAGTGCTCTAATTTCACAGTACAGAGAATTGTAAACGTCTCATTTTTCATCTCATGTTTATTGAACTTCTATATTGCAGGTGCGCTCGCGGCACAAATCTGGGTTGTGCTGATCCTCTACGCACAAGTTAGGAACTCCTGAGTGGCAAGACTGGGAGTTCGGCCTGACAGCTCAAGGGACACCATTGTTCAGTATTGAATTTATAATTATCTTCTTTTGAGCAAAGTTAAACTTTGCTGCATGCGATTCTCCTAAAAATAAATACCTGCAACCAAATTTACCAGGTCACTACATTTCGCCTCTGCTTTTAGTGCTCCAAGAGGGCCTTGGATATGAGCTTACTGGTGTGCAAACATCATGCTTGTTTGAAACCACTCACTGGTGTAGAGACTCGCTGACATCCAGCATTCCAATGAAAGGCTGGATGTCCGCAAGTCCTTGAACGATACGACCGGGGAAGAAACCATACAATCGTATTGTATTGGGGGACATTCTACAGGGTGTTTTTTTGTATGTTTTACAGATTTTTTTTAAAAAAGCCGTAAAAGCTACATTTCCGCGGTCTGTGCACATGAGTTATATGGCCAGGGCGGCATAGTATAAAAGACTAAGTCGTAATGATCGGTCGGCTTATTGCAGAGCAGTGCCAGACTTCTTTCAGAAAACTAGATGGAGATTCATTCTAGCGTAGTTTTATCCCGCGAATCTGAATATCCCGTTCGTGTTCCACAAAGATATAACTAAACATGAGAAAACACAAAAAAAAAACATCCTACCAATAGTGACATCGTAAGAAGACCTTTCGGCCGCCAAGCGTGTGTCGCTCAAGGGCCGCGCGTCCAATCGCAAGTTTTCTAGGTATATTCTCCCGCACTGGCACCAGTCGTTACATATTTTTCTGCCATTTTAAAAAATAGCATGTGCGTGCATAGCTTTGATAGGCGCTGAAGATATATGAGCAAAGATTTCGAAAGCTGCTTTTGTGACGTCGCTGTCCAGGGAAGTGCCTCCAGCAGTACTTTAAAAATGATTCTATGCAGCCTTGATTAACCAAATTGAGGAATAATTTTGATATTTGATATCCTGGAGGCCAAAAGGAATATTTTAATGTGTTTCCTCAATTGAAAAACCGCTTCAGCTTCCCTTTAAGTATAATATGTTTTTTTTTAAATTTCAATTTGTGAAAATAGATCCATGGTTTCAATTACAATCTTGCTAAGTATCATCAAAACACACAAAATCAACTTTATTTGTGAATATATAACACAATAGCAGCATTTTACGGCGTTCTAAAAAATAGTCAATTTGGACGCGTTTCCAGACTTCGGTTTCTTACGAGAGCGCATCTTTGCGACTGCGATCCTGCTGCCCGGTGGCCGCAGTGCAAAGCCACCCCCTCGCCTCCCTCGTAGGATGGAGGGAAGCAAGGCGCACGTGTGTTGCGCAGCTAAACTCCAGGGGAACAGGACCGTGGGTGCAGAGATGGACTCCGATAAGAAACCGAAACCTAGAAACGGATCCAAATAAAGCGTTTTTACAGAACGCATAAAATGCTACCCCTGCTTTATATCCTTCTAAAAAGAGTTGATTTAGTGGTTTTCGATTACTCTCAGCAAGTTTCTAATTGAAATCATCTTTCGTTTTCAGTAATTAAAAAGTTAATCAACAAATTGTATTTAATTATCCGACTGATCGTTACGGTTAGGTCCCTATACTACGTACCCTTGGCCGTACAACTCGCCGGCACAAACCGCATTAATTTAGCTTTCACGACCTTTCTAAACATATATGTAACACTTAAAACCAAATCGCCCTGTACAACAGTGAAAAGGCGATACCAGCATGTTAGAGCCACATGGCTCCACCATGCTGGTATCGCCTTTTCGCTGGTATAGGATGTCCCATATTACGTTATGCATGTATGGTTCCATCCGCCTCCTTGGTTCCGACTACGCTGGTATAGGATGTCCCATATTACGGTTATGCTTGTATGATCCTTTTCCATCATCTTTCCATCGTCGAGATTTTCCAACAGGGTAGTAGACACGGCAAGTTAATTTTGACTGCAGAGCGATCTACCTAGCAGACAGTACAAGCGGCATTCAATTTTCTTGGGTTCTTTTATCGAGTAAGTATTATAGATGAAGGAGCAGTTTGATACGAGGACACTTTTCTTGATCTGAAGCAATTGCATATGCATTAAAACGACTTACACCAAGCCCATGGCAGGCAAGTCCGGTATTTCAGAAAATTATCTTTCATGTTAGAAAAAGATAGACATGGCAAGTATATTTCTTTTTATTGCTCTGGTACCTGGGCTGAAGAAACAGTTCTCCAAGCATGTGCTGTCAGAGATTTTTTGGTATGGCAGCTAAAGTTAGAATTTTATGTTTGTAATAAGTTGCCATTTCTGAAAAAAAAAATATTTTTAACACATTGTTTATGGCAAGGGTAACCTGGCAAAAATGCAAACCGCAAAAGGCCAGACTCCGAAGCATCACGACTAAGAAAAAAAGCAGGGCCCCCTCACGGGTGGCATCTCGTTTCTCATCGACTGTGTAAGCATTCCGTATCGAACAAAGTATTGCTATAAGCATAGAGAAGGAAAAGATGAAGAATTGACTGGGGTTGCTGGCATCTGGATGATTGGAGCTCCACCCCCGTACCACTATTAATTGGGAAATTTCTGGTTCCTTGTATACGAAATTCACAATGACATCAGAAGTTGCGGTACAAATGTCGGTACATAAACAATTGCACCGAGATTTGCTGACCCAAAAAGTTTATTTCATGTATGACAATTTTTTCGGCTATGACTAAGGTAGTTTTGCAAATCTTGTTTCCATGCTATACTGAAATGATGACAGAAGGAAAATAGTGCATAGGGAGCATTTCTTTGTAGATGACAATTCTGCACCAGCATGAAGTGCAGCACGAGTGTGGTCAGTGAAGATGAGTGCTGGGCATGTGCAGCTGCTTGTTCCTCCACAGCCTGCAGACAAAGTACACGAAAGGGGCTAATGCTTACAAATACATACATTTTTAAACAGCATGTTAGAGAACTTTCATAAAACAATATAATCCCAGTGGTGTGGTGAGCAGTAAGTAGTGTACGGCATACCACTGCTTTTACCTTCTCTCATAACTCTCATGCAGTACTGGAAATAGAAAAAAATGTAAGACTGGAAAGACGTTTAGTGTATGCAAGCACCTTCCTAACCAAGGAAGTGCTCAGACCAGCATACTCATGCTGTGGGCTTTCCAGTACAGCACGTAACCTATGAGGCGGGCAGCCCTCAGCAATGTGCATTTAGCTTGACCTGATTACTTTACAGTAAACAGGCCTGCTCTGTCGATCACATGAAAAAATGGAAAGGACAAGCTGGTTGAAATCGGTTACTTCGAAACCCAACGGAAGGTCAGAAAAAGAAAAGGAAGGAAAACACAATACTGCTGCATTCGCCTTCCTTTCTGCTATAACTGCCTGTCATAACTGATTTCCAATGACACGCTAACTGTTGTTCTCATCTATGCACTTGGTGCTGTGCAAGTCCAGCTCTTCAGCAATGCGTTGAGCGAGCAACAAAGAATGTGAGCACAAGTTGCTCTGGATGTAATTGAATAAAGCAAGGATGAAAAAACTCGGCCTAAAATAACTCATTATTGCCATATGATGCAGGTTTTCTTTCCACGGTTCTCTACACAATGCTTGCCAGCCAATTTTGAACCTTGACTGCACTTCTTTAAAACTAGGGACTTCATGTTGCACTTCAGCAGCATGTGCAATCCAGCCTGCTGCTCCTGCTGAATGGGCAATAGATCCCAAACAGTGCAGTTGGGTACAGTTTAGGCCCTCACCATCCAGGGTGGCAGTTTACTGATGACTGGTGTACGGCTGACAACATGAATCTGTTTGAGTAGCACGCATACATGGTTTGCGGTTGATGTCTTTTCAGTAGGCGCCAAGGTGGTGGCCACTATTCTGTACATGTTAGAAGCGGTTAATTGCAGAGGCTGCTCGTATTGCCACGCGCGCCTCTGAGCAAGTGTGCCTGTAGCCGATTTGTTATCGTGCTTAGCTTCCACGCAAAGGGCACAGGTACGATGCCTGTCCCTGCAGGCACCTTTTTGTTGTTTCAGAAAATGTCGCATTCTGGTAAATTAAAGAACCCTGTTGCTCTTACGAAGTCCAAATGTTATAAGCGCCAAACCTTTTGCGCCGATTGTTCCAGACACCCACATATATGAGGGTGAGGCGCTACGAAATCTCGCTCTTGAGCTCGATCGTGCTACTCCGTCTTGATGCCTGCGAAGCTACCTTTTTGTATTTTTGTTTTGGCACAAGTTTGCCAAATTAAATGTTCAGTTTTTGTTCATTCGTCACCTCATCATTTGACATTCGTGACATTTTGGTGGAGGTGCCGGGCATTAACGAAAGTGCATTCGCGGCCAGGCATCGAACCTTGGACCTTTGCAAGGGAGGCAAGCACGACAACCACTCCGCCACAAGTGCGCCCGCTCGGAGACGCACGTGGCAATATGTGCTAGTGCAGGAACTTGGACTAGGCCTAGGCAGAAGTTTAAACTATCAAGTGATCACGACGAAGTTTGCCCGTATTTGTCCACTTCAGTACGCAAAACAATATTGCCCTCTGTGTTGGCAAGAACCATCTGCTACTTACTCTTAACTGGACTATGACAGATTGTGATCTCTAGCCAAAGGTGGAGGACTTGAATATGCGAGTGCGAAAAATTATTAGAAATATGCAAAAGTGCATGACGACCATTTTGCCAAGTTTGATACGCAATGCTCAGCTAGGTGCGTCCTCCCACAGCCCTTCACACCTTCTATATAAATAGCAGACGTCAACTTGGGGATTCGTGAGCCAGTTTTGTCTTAGTGTCATTCCATTGTCAATTTTAGAGTGGTGGGAAGCTGTGCTGTTGCTGGGACTGTTTGGCGGAAGCGGGCCGCTGTTGGGAAATGGGACCGGAGACACAGTAGGAATAAAATCATATGATGGGCTAGTTAGGTAAACATAATTAAATAATAGCACAAGGGCGACGGAGGACGAACGAGAGACAGGAAAGAGCGCTAACTGACAACTGGCGTTTTATTTACAACAGAAAAGAAGACGAAAAGTAGTGAGGCGATTCAAAGACAAAAAAGGAGATGGAAAAAGAAGGAATATAAAAAAAATATCGGATAGGAAACAGAAGGATACTTTTTGTAATTATATACAAAATATTATGAAGCAAAAATTAAAAAAAACTTACAAAAATTTCAAGAAAATAAAAATTAAAGAATAATAAACAAGAAATAAAAAAAAAAAATGAAAAAAAGGAAGGAGAAAAACAAGAAAAGAAATGAATAAGAAGAAGAATTCAGTGTCAACATAATGTGTAGGAAGGATCTTCAGGGATGAAGGCTGAGGTAAAACTGTTGTTTTTCCGATAAGGCTACTGAAGGAGCACTGATGCAGGCATCGCCCTTGGATATTATGACGTGTGCTTCGATGAGTTCTCTACTCCTCTGACCAGAAAACTGTTTGAGGACTTTCGTGTGCTCGAAACGTTTGGTACACAGACAGTCTCTTACATGCACCGCAAGATGTCCCGCGGGAGATGACCTTAACGCTAAGGCATGTTCCCTTAGCCTGACGTTTAGACAGCGTCCGGATTGTCCCACATATACTTTTCCACGCGAAAACGGTATTTCGTACACTACACCGCTCATGCAGGTGAGATATTGGTGTTGATGCTTTACAGTACATTTTGCGGTTTGTTCCTGCTTGTTGTTGATTTTTGGGCATAGCCTCCTTAGTTTATCAGGAGCTAACATTACAACCTGCATATCAAACTTGGATGCTGCCCGCTTCAAGTTATGGGAAATGCGGTGTATGTATGGCACTACAGCCGGTCGTCGTCTCTTGAAGTTATTTCTTGTTGGTCTTCCACTTGATGTAATCATGGATTCAGCGACATCGAACAGAATCGAATAAGGATATCCAGATGCCGTGAGTCGTTGAATTTGATAATTAAAACTCTCACCCGCTGTATGCTCACAGGATTTCTTGGGCGACGCACCTAAACAACTCCTTACGATCCCTCTCTTGATTAGCTTCGAATGGGCAGAGTCGTATTCTAAGAGCTTTTTCTTTGATCTTGGAGAGTACATCCAGCAAGCTTGATCATCAAGAAACGATAACCGCAGATCTAGAAACTGAAGAGAGGCGTTCACCGGCAACTCATGCGTAAACTTGAGCCCCTCTGCTTGCTCTACAAAGGTGTTTCGTATGCTGTCGGTTACCTCCGTGTCATTCTCATTGGGTCGGTCTTTCAGGAGGACAAGATAATTGTCAACATATCTAAATATTGTCACGAAGTAAGGCGACGAGAAGACGAAGAGTGAGCTGAAAGATAAAGGTTTAATTGGCGAACTTGTGCCAAACAAAAGTAAGTAATCAGTTGCCACGATTATCCAACGGTTTCCCTGCGTCGACGGTGGGAAAAGTCCGAGAAGATCCATTCCAATTTTCTGGAATGGTGTAGTCGAGGGCCCGATCGGTTGCAGGAGACCTGCCGGCTCCGTCGGTGGTTTCTTGCGTCGTTGGCATTCGTGGCACGAACGGACGTAGAGGTGGACAGTCTCCGGGAGCTTGGGCCTGTAGTAGTTTTCTCGGATCTGTGCAAAAGTCCTACTGTAGCCAAGGTGACCAGATGTTGGGTCGTCGTAGAAGGCTTGGAAGATCTCTTCTCGAAGACTAGCAGGAATCACCAGGAGCCACGTCGAGTTGTCCCCGAAGTTCTCTTTATAGAAGATACCTCTCCGGACGGCGTATCTTGGCAGGTCACGTGAGAAGGCTCGAGGTATCGTACCGCCTCGTCCCTCCAAGGGGTCGATCAGTGCACGCAACTCGGGATCGTCCCGCTGGAGCGCCGCTATACCGTGAATGCTCACCGCGCCAAGAAAGTGGTCGTCGTCGTCGTCTTTCGCACATCCGGTAGCTGACTCGACAGGGGCTCTGGACAGGCAGTCGGCGTCGCTGTGTTTTTGGCCTGACTTGAAGGCCACGGTCACGTCGTACTCTTGCAGTCGTAGGCTCCACCGAGCGAGGCGTCCCGATGGGTCCTTCAGGCTCGCGAACCAACACAGCGCGAGGTGGTCGTTGACTACCCGAAATGGACAACCGTACAAGTACGGGCGGAATTTCGTGATGGCCCAGACGACGGCCAGACATTCCTTCTCGGTTGTCGAATAATTGCG
The DNA here is from genome assembly GCF_016920785.2 of Ixodes scapularis. Taxonomy (NCBI): domain Eukaryota; kingdom Metazoa; phylum Arthropoda; class Arachnida; order Ixodida; family Ixodidae; genus Ixodes; species Ixodes scapularis. The sequence continues at coordinate 190,536,252 of NW_024609846.1, read as the reverse complement.
TTCCGCGTTGGACAGCGTCCGGCTAGCGTATGCGATCACGCGCTCCGCACCGTCTTGTCGTTGGACCAGTACCGCTCCGAGTCCTGTATTACTGGCGTCCGTGTGAACCTCCGTTCCGGCTGATTGGTCGAAGTGGCCGAGAATCGGTGGGGACTGGAGCCGTCGCTTTAGTTCGTCGAATGCCTGTTGTTGTTCTCCACCCCATTCGAAGTTCACGGCGTCTTTCGTAAGGCGCGTTAGCGGCGCAGAAAGCTTGGCGAAATCCTGAACGAATCGCCGGTAGTATGCGCAAAGTCCAAGGAATCTTCGGACGGCCTTTTTGTCGGTGGGCGGTGGAAAGGCCGCTACGGCGCGAGTTTTCTCAGGGTCAGGACTTACACCTTCGTTGCTCACAACGTGGCCCAGGAACTTCAGTTCGCCGTAGGCAAACCGGCACTTCGTCGGCTTGAGGGTGAGTCCTGCGATCCTGATTGCGTCAAAAACGGCACGAAGGCGTCGCAAATGCTCGTAGAAGTTGGCCGATAATACCACGACGTCGTCGAGGTAAACGAGACAGCTCTGCCACTTGAGGCCTGCCAGGACGGTGTCCATGACACGTTGGAACGTTGCCGGCGCCGTGCACAGTCCGAAGGGCGTCACCTTGAACTTGTAGCAGCCGAGCTAGTGGTGCTTCCGCGACGATGAAAAAGAAGCATCTCGGCGCGAACACAGAGAACGAGAGACCACGAGCTGGGAGATTCGGCGACCGAGCGGCCCGGCGGCTACATCGAGCGATGCCCAGGACAGTTTCATTTCTTTTGTAAATATTGTACATAAAAAGTATGTTGGGAGGTATATTCCTGGTTCCAACAAACTCAAACGGTCCGTCAGGCGTGAAAAGGCAGTCTTTTCTCGGTCCCGTTCGTCGACTTCGATCTGCCAGTAGCCACTCTTAAGCTTCATCGAGGAAAAGTATCGGGTATGGCGCAGCCGGTCCAGCGTGTCGTCGATGCGGGGGAGCGGATACACGTCTTTCTTGGTGACCGCGTTGAGCCGCCGGTAGTCAACGCAGAATCGAAGCGTTTCGTCTTTCTTCTTTACAAGCACGACTGGAGAGGCCCACGGGCTGCTCGAAGGCTGAATGATGTCGTCGTTGAGCATCTCCTGTACTTGTTCATGAATGGCCTCTCGTTCCTTTGGGGAGGCCCGGTACGGCGGCCGATGCCCGGGAGCGCGTCCTCGTTGGTAATGATGCGGTGTTTCGCAAGTGTTGTCTGGCGCAACCTCGACGTCGTCGCAAAGCAGTCGCCGAACTCGACGACGAGGTCTCCAAGCTGTCGTCGTTCCGTGGCGCTGAACTTGGGGTTAACGTCGAGGTGTGGCGGCACTGTACTGGACGGCTGACATGGCGAGGGCTCGTCGGAGATGGCGGCGATTTCGGCGTCGACCCGGAGTTCCTCGACGTGTCCTATAGTGGCACCTTTCGTGAGATGCTGCGCCTCCGGTCGAAAGTTCGTCACGAGCACCACACAACGTCCATCCTGCAGCTCTGCTACGCCCCTTGCGACGCCTATACCTCTTCCGAGAAGCAGTTGGACGTTGCCTCCCAGAAGGACGTTCCAGCTGGCAACTGCGTCGGTAACGACGGGCACAGAACACTCGACCGTGGCGGCAGGTCCACGTGGTCCGCAATGACTCGGACGGCGGATGGGGACGTTTTGGATCCCTCCGGAGGTAGCACGGGCTTTCGCAGCGTCAACCTGTTTGCTCCATGGTCGATCACCGCACCGTACTCACAGAGGAAGTCCATGCCAAGGATGACGTCTCTCGAAGAGTCTTTGAGGACGACGAATTTCACGGGGCAGGTCTCTCCTTGGATGTCCACGCGCGCAGTACACCTTCCCACTGGTGTGATGAGATGTCCGCCGGCGGTTCGTATTTTCGGGCCATCCCACGGCATCATCACCTTCCGAAGGAGGCGAGAGAGCTTCCCACTTAAAACCGAATAGTCTGCTCCGGTGTCGATGAGCCCCTTCGCGTCGTGGCCGTCGATGATTACATCGAGGTTATTGGACACCGTCGCAGAAGCTTCGCTCTGATGAGTCTCGTGGCTAGTGGGGGAGCCCTCCAACGTTTGTGGAGGATATTGGCGTCGTTCGTCCTCGGCAACACTACTTCCCGGCATTGCCGCACTTAGTTTTCCCGGCGGGACACTGGAGACAGGCTCTCTCGGCGGGACCGATGGACAGGTGATGCAGGCCGTCGCGGTGCCGGAGATGGTGGACGACAAAGATACTCGTCGTTGTCTCGTGGGCGCTCACCGTATCGTGGGCGCGGGTCGTTCGGGTGAAATCCGCGCAGCCCAAGTTGTCGGTAGGGACATCGACGATAGACATGGTCGGCTTCTCCGCAATGGTAACAAAGCGGGCGTCGGTCGGCCGTTCGCCACACGTCGGTTTTTCTAGCGAGTGTCGCTCTGGGTGGCCGTGCTGCCGTTCTTCGCGACGTTGGGAGTACTGCGGCGCTGGAGGTTCTCGGCGTGCTGGCGCCGTAGCTTAGCGGGGAGCTTGCAGCTGTCGTCTGGCTATGGCGGCGTAGGTCAGCGTCGGTTCCTCGGGGGCTGGCACGTCGACTGGTGGTTCAGGCTGCAGGCCCCGCTGTACCTCGTCGCGTACAATCTTGGCGACTGACACCGACGCCGGACGCTCAGCAGCGGGGAGCAGCTTTCGGAGCTCCTTTCGGACGACGTCTCGATTGATGTCGCGAAGCTCGTCGGCACCAGTGCTGAACTCGGAGCGGGCCGAGGCCAAAGTTGAAACGTTGCTGAGCCGATGGTAGTAGCGCGCTCGGGCCGTTAACGCCCGCTCGATGTTTGTTGCTTCGGCTACCAATTCGTCGACGGTCGTCGGGGGGTTTCGATTAAGTCCGCCGAAGATTTCGCGTTTCAGGCCTCTCATAAGGAAGCGTAACTTCTTCTCGTCGGTTGCTTGCGGGTCGGCGCGGCTGTTTAGGTGGAGGATGTCTTCAACGAAACTTGTGAGCGTTTCGTTGGGGCCTTGAGTACTTGCCTGGAGAAGGTCTTCGGCCCGCTGCCTACGATGCTGATTCATGAACGCCCGCTTCAGGTCGGTGACGCACGCGTCCCACGACGTGAGCGCAGCCTCGTGATTCTCGAACCAGTGCCTCGCAGTACTCTCCAACGAAAAGTAGAGGTTCTGCAGGTACTGCTCGGCGGTCCATCCGTTATGGCGTGCCACGCGCTCGTAGTGTTGGATCCAGTCCTCGACGTCCTCGTGGATCTCCCCGTGGAAAGGCGTCGGAGTCCAAGGGGCGACGGGCAGGTAAACTACGGGGAGTGCTGCTATGGTCGGCGCCGTCGAGGAAGCCATCGTCGTTATCGCTTGCCTTGTCCTCGCCGGGAGTGGTCCGAGTTCAGGAGCTTCCCCTTGAAGACGGCGGCTGGCACGATGCTCCGAGTCTTCAACGGAGGGTCGTCGGGAAATGGGGCTTGCTGAACGAGTTCTTGTAGGGGTACGTCGCACGGGTTTCATACCCGGCACCTCCACCAGAAATGTCACGAATTAAGGCGACGAGAAGACGAAGAGTGAACTGAAAGATAAAGGTTTAATTGGCGAACTTGTGCCAAACAAAAGTAAGTAACGGAAGAGCGTCGAGGCAGCAGAAAAGCGGGCGGCGATTCGGCGGCACTACAGAGCGCTAGCGAGACTGAGACTGACTCGACAAGGTTGCGGGCAGCTGCTTATCTACCGTGCGTCACTATCTCGAAAGTTCGGCAAAGAAAGTTCGAGCGTCGCGCGCTCGGGGCGAGGATGAACTGGCACTTTCGAGAATAACAAAGCAGAGGGAAAGTTACGTCTGCTGCGAGAATGACCGGGAATCTTCTAGAAGACCGTGACCAAGTGTTGCCTTCTCGGCTCTGTGGGTGGCAATATGACTGACACCTGGCCGGTGTTAAGTGTGTTAGCAATGGCCCGGTCACATTGGGACAAAAAAAGTCACATAACACAGGTGCCACGCACGAACCTATACATATACCCTTCTTTTGTCTATATGTATTGCCATTAAACGTGACAACACTGGTGGAAAGGTAGAGCCTTAGATGTTCTAAGAAGGATTCCACGTTGATCCCGCATTTGTTTTGTTTTGAAAAGGTATGGAACCATTGGCCTCGATACACTCACTTACTGCTGCAAACAGTTTGTTCTGAGGTATAGAATAAAGCAAATCCTCCACGCCCAGAGAGAACCCGAAGTGAATCGTCACAGCATTCTGTTGCAGGTATTGGATTACTGCTTCAGAATTTGGCACCAGAAAAGGATCGTCCAGTTGGAGGGTAGACAAGTGACGTTGAAGGAATCGTGGCATCATACCCTGCCAAGACCCTTTTTCCGTCACAACTACTCGAACGGGACATTCTACCTTATGGGTCTTGGCCGTGATAAACATATCTAAATGGTCCCCTCTGGCAGATGTGATGTGCTTTCGCAGTTGCTCCAGATCAAGCCTCTGGCACAATTGAAGCGCCTTGGCCTTGAGTCTCTTGGTTTTAAAGCCTTAGGACGTGTTAAAGTTCTTCTCAATGGCCACTGTAGCCTTTAGTTGTTGTTGATTACGGGCTTTGTGGCGCAAAGCTACTATGGCCATACTGCGCCAAGCTTGTTTAGTTGGGACATACTCAGGACTTTTTTTTATAAGAATTATCGAAAAGAGGTTCATATGACAAGGTTAAAAGTCATAGAGTTAAAATTACAACTCCAATAGGAAGCCGGTTTTTCTTAAGTAATTTATGACACGATCAAATGGTACTATAGGAGTTTCCCCAATTAGCAGCGGTGGGTGAAAAGGAATCTGGTGTGAAAAAAACTCGGGGAAATGTGTACGTCGTTCTTGCTCTAGCCCCGTGCACAGCCACAAAATGTGTAAAATTGTTAAACGCTCCCCACATACGTCACACAGGGGTGGGGCTTCCCCCTGAGCAGATGTTTGTGGGTGAGGAAGGAATGTCCAATTTTAAGACGACACAAACGAACTTCAAGGCGGCGGGTTTTGTGGGATGCACTCTCCCACATACCAAGAGCTGGTTTAATCCTGTGAAGTTTGTTTTCGCATTCCAGCCTCCACTCCGATTGCCATAGCTGGAAAACTGATGATTTTACCAAGGGCTTCATGTCTTGAAATGGAATCTGTGAGGTGGTTGGCAGTAGGTGCTTAGAGCTCGTGGCCAATTCGTCTGCTCTTTCATTACCTAGGATCCCCACATGGCTAGGCACCCAGCAGAATTTTATGTCTCGGCCAAGCCGCAGACCACATTGTACCTTAGATCGGACAAGTTGTGCCAGTCTATTTTTACTTCCCTTTATTGAGCAAAGTGTTGTGAGCACACTTTGAGAGTCCACGAATAAAATAGATGTCATCGTCTTTCTGATGAGGATATATTCCAAGGCCATCAACACTGCATAGAGCTCTGCCGTGTAAATACTTGCACATTCCCTGAGACATTGAACTTTACTGAATCCTTCAGAGTAAACTGCTGATCCTACAAAATGCAATGATTTAGCACCATCGGTATAAAATTGGGAGTAGTTACCATACTTCTTCTGCACCTCAAGAAATTCTTGCTGAATCACCACTGGGGGACGTTATGTTTATTAAATCTAGTAAAATACCAATCACAAAAGACGGGCAACGTACTCCACGGAGCTTCATTTTCACCCTTCTGCAAAAGGTCGGTCTCGTCAAGGGTGAGGTCAAGAGATGTACAAATGTCCTCAAGGCGAAGACTTAAAGGCGGTACAACCCTGGGCCTATGTTCGAAAAGACGAGCAAACCGAGAATGTTGCAAGGCACCATAAGTTGGGTGATTTGGATAGGACAAAATTGTGGAAGCATATAAGTCACAGCAAGATAACGTCATCTGTGCCTAAGTGACATCTGATTAGATTCAGCGTACAAGCTAGGAATGGGCGATGTGCGGAAGGCACCTGTAGCGAGCCTTAAACCGAGATGATGCTCAGGATCCAACATTTTCAGTGCAGAAGGCCTCGCTGAGACGTAAACTATAGCACCATAGTCCAGACGTGACCGGATAAGGGAGTTGTACAGGCGTAGCAGACATATTCTGTCAGATCCCCATGACTTGTGCGCTAAGAGTTTAAGAATATTAGCTGATTTAAGGCACTTCTTCTTCAGGTCCTTCAGATGGGAAACGAAGTTTAACTTTTTATCGAATGTTATGCCCAAAACTTTATGCTCTGTTTTTACACTAATAGGAACCCTGTTTAGCGTCAGTTCTGGATCTAGAAACAGCCCCCGACGCAGAGAAAATGGCACGCAGATAGTCTTATCAGCTGAAAACTTAAACCCATTTTCGTCAGCCCACTTACTAATTCTGTTGATGGTAAGCCGCTCACAGCTAGACAAATTACAAGAAGAGGCCGAGATGTGAATATCATCCACGTAGTGGGAGTATGAAACGGAAGGTGGAATTACCTTTGACAACGAGTTTATCTTTACGGCAAACAAGGAGACACTCAGTACACCTCCTTGCGGAACACCATTTTCCTGGATATACTGGTCGGATAGTGTGGTGCCAAGTCGAACTTGAAAGGAGCGACCTGTGAGAAAACTGCTTATACACCGCAACATGCGACCGCGCACAGCAGAGGCATACAAATCATGAAGGATACCATACCGCCATGTCGTATCATATGCTTTCTCCAGGTCGAAGAAAACAGAGATACAATGTTGCCTATTTACGAAAGCTTCACGTATGGTTGTTTCCAGACGGACTATGTGGTCCAAAGTAGACCGCCCTTCTCGAAAGCCACATTGGTTATTAGCAAAGAAGTGGTTATGCTCCAAAATATATATTAACCGCCTATTAATGAGGCGTTCGAAGGTTTTGCCAAGGCAACTCGTTAACGCGATTGGACGGTAACTACGTGGGTCCGAAGGGTCCTTCCCCGCTTTCAGCAAAGGAATTACATGCGCCTGTTTACAGATTTGTGGAAAGTAAGCTGCTTCCCACAGATAGTTGAAAAAACCTAGTAGTGTGTTCAGCGATTCACGAGACAACTGATGGAGCATTTCATAGTGGATTCCATCAGGGCATGGAGCCGACCTCTTCTTGGAGCCCAGAGCCACCTCTAGTTCTTGCATTGTGAAATGAGTGTTGTATGGCTCAGAGCTACAACCGGACATGGGTATACGGTGACACTCAGCACTTGCTTTAAAACGTTTAAATTCCATGCGGTAATTTCGGGAGCTGGAAACATTCTCAAAGTGCTCTCCAAGCACATTAGCAACATCTTTCAACGAATTAGCAGGGGAGCTAAATAGAGGAATAACAAAGCAACGGTAGTCCCCTTTGATTTTTTTGTACCTATCCCAAACTTCCTTTTCCGAGACAAAACTATTTAGGGAGGAAATGTACTTGGTCCAGGACATCCACTTAGCTTTCCTCCTAGTCCTTCGGGCCTTTGCTTTTAGTCGTTTAAATGCTATCCTATTTGAAGGAGTAGGGTACCTCCGGAAGGTATCCCATGCCCTATGCTGCTTTTTCCTTGTGGTAGCACAGTCTTCATTTCACCAAAGCCTACACCTCTTGGGTAAATTTTCAGAGGTGCGAGGAATGGCGTCTTGGGCGGCACTTATGATTTGCTCTGTAACATACACTGTCGCTTCTTCAGGTGACAAACTTGCTAGAACTGACGGATCAAGCACTACATCAAGTTTAAAGAGTGCCCAGTCGGCTTTGTCTAGTTTCCACCTAGGGGTTAGTTTTAAAATAGTCCGCAGCGGAACGAGGCTTTCGATTACAACCGAGAAATGATCACTCCCAAAAGGGTTGTCTAAAACCTTCCAAGAAAAAACAGGGAAGTATTGATGGTGATGAAATGGAGAGGTCAATGGATGTGAAGCAATTATGAGTGGAACTATAAAATGTCGGTTTTTTATTATTTAAAAGACATATGTCTGACGAGAGTAAAAATCTTTCTACAACAGCGCCACGAGAGTCAAGGCGCTTACTGCCCCACATGGGACTGTGAGCATTAAAATCACCACAAATTAAAAAAGGCTTTGGGAGTTGCTGAACCAATCCTTGAAGTTCATGAAGATGCAGTTGACGATGAGGTGGTAAATACAAGGACACAACAGCAATGAGACGATCGGTAAGAACACCTGCCGCAACTGCTTCTAGTGATGTACGCAGAGGAACTTCCACAAATGCTATGCCACTCCGTACAACAATGGCAACACTACCAGAAGAGTGGCCTGAATCCCGATCCTTTCTAAAAACGCGGTGATGATTAAAAACATTTGTATGGGTGTTGTTAAGATATGTCTCCTGCAAGCGCACAGAAATGGGCTGTAGTTCATCTAGGAAGAAATGTATGTCATCAGTATTTTGCAGGAGACTTCTACAGTTCCTCTGTATAAAACTATATGTGTTCATGTTAAAAATGATTTAAAGTAACAACAAAACAAAAAAGGAAACCTGCTCTAGGTGCCCTGGGGTGGTTTGGGTGCGGTTACTCGCGGATTGAGCTTTTTCTGGGAAGACTTTTTAAGCCTGGTGTCATCAGGTGGGACTGAACGAGGGGGAGGAGGTTCACCAAGTTCCATCCGCTCCTCCTCAGGCTGAACGGCTGAGGGAGCAGCTGGTACGGGCACCTCCTTAGATGTCGAGGCCTCTCCTAGCGTCTTAAAACAAAACACACCCTCCTCCCTGGGAGGTGTCCGAGTAACGAAGGCAGGCACATCGTTCGATGGCCCGTCCTTTGGAATGGAGGAGGCACCAATGCCTTCTCCCCGAGGCTGCTCTTGCCGCCTCTCCTCTTGTCTCCCCTCCATTAGCACAGAGGCATCCCTCGCCTCTGCACCATCTGGAGGCCCCTGTGGTGTCTTCGGTTCCAACGACGAACGGAGTCGTGGACCGAATCTTTGTGAGGCAGGGGGAGGTGGTGGAATCCCCAGGTTATTAGGACTGACCTGGGTTCCTACCGAAGACTTTGATGGCACACCCCCTGCACGTGCCACCAAAGAGTAAGGCCCCTTCTGCAGGAAGGAGAATCGCTTCCTGGCTTCGGGGAACGAAATGTTCTCTTTCACTTTGAGTGTTATAATTTCTTTTTCTTTCCATTTTTTGCAAGATCGGGAATAAGCAGGGTGAGGTTCTTTGCAGTTGATGCAGGAAGGTAGATTCGAGCAATTCTCTGTAGGGTGATCTTTTTTGCCACACTTGGCGCACGTTGTCTTTCCACGGCAGCTCAGGGCACTATGGCCATACCTCTGGCAGTGAAAGCAACGCTGAGGGTTTGGCACATACGGCCGTACTTTAGAGTTTAGATACCCCGCTTTGATCGATTCTGGGAGCGCTCTGAGCTCAAAAGTCAGAATGACATGCTTTGTCTTAATCTCTTGACCGTCCCGGCGAAAAGAAATTCGCTTTGCAGCTATGACTCCTTGGTCACGAAGGCCATCAACAATTTCCTCTTCGGGGATTCTAGAAGGTCATCTTCTGATATTTCGCCTTTAATAGTGTTCAAAGTGCGGTGGGGTGATACAGTAACCCTGTAGTCAGAAACCAAGTTGAGTGCCAGCAGGTCTGAACATTGTTGAGAGGTCACAACTTCAACAAGGAGATCTCCAGATTGCATTTGTTTTGCTTTAAAATTTTTTCCGATCACAGATTCAAGAGTCTTCGAAACCAGGAAAGGGGATAGCTTGGATAAGGGTTTTTCCATTTCAGAATGCATAACAAGAAATCGAGGAAACTTCTCCACAGGTGTAAATGCTTTCATAACGTGTACTTCGGTCCGGACCCTTTTCAGGGCCCGATCAGGTTGTTGGTTTTGCTTGGAACCCAAAAGAAATGGGAGGCGTTCGGTGTCTGTAGCGCACCACCCACCACGGAGCCCAACATGGGGATAGGTAATGCGCCATAGCAATAAAGGTTTTGCTGACGACATTACGCTATCAGTGCTACCAAGACACTATAACCTAGTGCGGGTCTAGACAAGGGGTCTATCGCCATCCAAGGTTAGCCCTTCCCGCCAAAGATGGTGAATATGAAAGAAAGAAGAGCAGAGAAAAGAGAAAGATAAGAGGAGATAATAGAAGATCTGGCGACTGACTGAATCATCCTGGTCGGGCCAAGCCAGGACACCCGTCTACAGGAAGCTGGGGCCAAAGTGGTGTGTTGCTTCGCCCGGGGGGCCCCGAAGGGTCCAAACGTACCCCGGGCTCAGCTCAACCACCAGGATGCCCTCTTCCCTGGACACGGGCTCGCCACGCACAGCCAGACGTGGGTGGGTCGTAGCCAATTTTTACTCAGGGTCTGTGGTGTCGCCAACGTGGCTGGGGTCCGTGGTGACGTTACTCACCAAGAACCTAGCACCTAAGGTGCAGGCGCCCCCTGCGGAGCTCGGGGTCCGTGGAGACGCCACTCTCCAAACACCTACTTTCACAGGTGCCCCCTGCGTGGCTGTAGCCTTTAGTAGTTCACCGTAGATGTCACAACAAACCCTCCTTCTTTATCTGACACAAGTAAGTTCAGATCATTCGCTTGAAAACACTTTACAATAGAGGAACCTTTATTGTACTTTCACTGATAGGACCCTTCCTTAACAGTACGTCGAAGCAATCCTCTATACAGTGGGATCTATCAGCTTCTTGAACGTTTGCCGCAATGTCGTGAATGTTAGACAATAGATGTACACCTTCCCTCTTCGGCGTAGTGCAATATTTAGGACCCTCTTGAAGAACCTTAGTCCCTTACACAGCTCTGATGGAACAGCGCGGATGAACAGTCACACTTACATGCACACAAAAGGAGACAGCGCTGACTTACAACTCAGTCCTATATTTCTTCCTCTAATCTTCAATTTCTTCACCTTTGCCGTTAATGAGAACAATTTAATTTTTTACACACCAGGGACCACATAGCCAATAAATAGTATTAAATAACAAATAATTCAATAAATAAAAGACAACTAAAATACTATTAAAAATTAAATTAAAAAATGAAAGCCGTTTACAACTCACTGTAACGCCGAATTAGAGCGTAGCTCTTGAGGAGGAGGAGGGAAGGGTACTGAGGTTTACGTGTTATCGGGGGGGAGGGGTGGTCACGTGACCTTGGAGGGGTCACATGACCCCCTCGCCAAGGTCACGTGGGGGTCACGTGACCTGGGGGTGTCACGTGACCACGGGGGTCACGTGACCTCGGGGGGTTACCTGACCTGAAGAGAAATTTTTCCGCTAGATTTAGCGGGGAAATTTTTCCGCTAGATGTTGCGGGGAAATTTTTTCGCTAGATTTAGTGGGGAAATCTTTCCGCTAGATTTAGCGGGCGAATTTTTCCGCTGGATTTAGCGCGGGAATTTTTCCGCTAGATTTAGCAGGGAAATTATTCCGCTAGATCTCGCGGGGAAATTTTGCCGCTAGATATAGCGGGGAAATTATTCCGCTAGATTTAGCGGGAAAACTTTTCCGCTAGATTTAGCGGGGAAATTATTCCGCTAGATTAAGCGGGGAAAATTTTCCGCTAGATTTAGCGGGGAAATTATTCCGCTAGAATTAGCGGGAAAATTTTTCCGCTAGATTTAGCGGGGAAATGTTTCCGCTACATTTAGCGGGGAAATTTTTCCGCTAGATTTAGCGGGGAAAATATTCCACTAGATTTAGTGGGGAAATTTTTCCGCTAGATATAGCGGGGAAATTTTTCCGCTAGATTTAGCGGGGAAATTTACCCATAATGCACCGCGCAATTACGCCGACGGCGACGGCGACGCCGACGCCGCTCAAGCCGGAAACGGGCGCCTAAGAGCTGCGCTCTAAAAATAAGCGAAAAAAGTGAAAGCCGTTTACAAGTCCCTGTAACCCCGAATTAGAGCGCAGCTCTTGAGGAGGAGGAGGGTAGGGTACTGGGGGGGTCACGTAACGGTCGCTGCTTAGAACGAGTGTTTCCCACGTGATTTCATACGATCGAAATTAGTCTTGACAAACAACAATGTTTAGTCAGGCAAGCGGTCATATGTGAAGCTTAGAATATTTTCTATTGGTTGTGGTACTCGTGGCAAGTCGCGTAGGTTTTTTTTTTTTTGGAATCTGCGAAAAAGAATGCTCTTGGGTTACCTTGGTCTCCAATGATTCATGTAGCGCACAAAAGAGCACGAACTGAATCGCTGTGGGAAACGAAAACAATAATGATAAACAAGCGTTTAATCACGCGAAAACTGAGGGCATTGCGCATATACAGAAGGTAAGCTTTGTCTCACTAAATACATTACAAATAAAGTATTTGGTTTTATCCTGCGAGCGAAGCGGAGCATACAAGTGCGAGTATACTGTCCTGAAGTACACTTTCAGTGAACAAGCGCACCATCCAAAGCACCGAGCTCGCTTTTATTGCGTTTGGGGCGCTCAAACCTTTGAAAACGCAATAATAATCAATACTATTAGTTCAATTATTTTTATTAAATGCGCCTATGCGTTTTTCTTTTTTTCTTTTACTTTTACGTTCACGTGCCATTTTCTTAGTTGTATAATATTTTGCCAGAAGTCTGACAACTATAGTCTGTTTCATTATAAGTAAGAGCCACATAATCAGAGATGTAGACAAAAAAAATAAAAATAATAAACAACGCGAACACACATTAAAAACGCGGTGTAACGGCGCATTCAAAATTAGTCGTTGGTTTTTTAGAGAGCAGCGATTTCGTAGGGCGACATTGTTACCCGTGCATTACGCAGTATATGTGATACACAATAGCACGACGGTAGGATGCAGATGGGCGACTGAACCCAGGGTCCCTGCTAAAGCCCCTTGATAAAGGCGTGTTTTACAAGTACCGCCAACCATTATTGTGAAAACGCGCAAGAAACGTGCCACAAGCGGGCGCTCCGCCGCCGTTCGCTTTCAAGGGCCAGTCATTATATACCCGTGCCCACGGTGCCCGTGCCACACGAGCAACTGGAATTCCATTTACAACTATTGACAATTGAAGGATCGGACAATCAGCGCGCGACACTTCGAGCGTGGGGCGTTCCACGCGCGGCAGATCGCGAGCCGATTTGTTGATCACACGAACACGGCCACTCGATCCCCCCCTAGGGTGCCTTCATGTGCGCTTTGCTTAGGGTAGTGGCATCTCGCCATTTTGTCACACACGCTTATTTTTATTTTTTGTTCAGAAGCGCGTGAAAGAGCGTGCCTCTGCACGCGCTTGTGGCGCTGACTGTGCTATGGCGACATTTTGTTTTCGTCAATTTCTTTGTATTTTTCCCGTGAGCGCGTGCTGTCGGCATGTGGTACTACAAAGGGTGGCATCACCCTAAACAGAAGGACATTGAGGCACCCTATCCCCCCCGTTTGTGCGGCCTGCCGAGAGAGAGAGAGAAAATGTTTTATTTGTGGAACCGAGTGTGGGGGATGCCTGTCGCCCTTGAAACTAGACATTGGTGACAGGAGGAAGGGGAGGAAGGTGAAGGGAGTTATATACAATGTACAATGTACATGCCGATGTTTTTCCGAAAACAAAAGAGCGCGCGTGAGAGGAGAACTTCTCCCATTTTCCGTGGTGGCGCTGCACATCGGTGAGCGGTGTGCAGCGCCGCTCACCGATGTGCAGCGCCGCCACAAAAAATGGTATGAAGAAACTGCTGATCGCCTGCGAAGCGGAAGCGGCTCGGCTTGGACCGCAATTCAATGCCAACAAGTCGGCCGTGGTGCTTTTCTCCGGGCAGGGCGAGGGCCTTGAATCTCTCACCATCCAGAACACTGCGCTTCCTGTTAGTAGCCGCTACAGATACCTTGGAGTGACCCTGACCAGTGCAGAAGACTACCTAGCAGAGCACCATGAAATTCTCAAGGCGTCAGCGCTGAGGAAGCGAAATGTGCTACGTCGAAAGAGCCTTTGGTGCTGCGATCGGTATGTATTAACCCGTGAACTTTGGAAAGCTGTCGCTGTGCCAGGCTTGACTTTCGCCAATGCCGTTACATGTGCCCCCAGCGAGATCCGAGAATACCTTGAGCGGGCCCAAAGGGAAATCGGACGTCAGGCACTCGGATGCCATGGAAGAGTCGCAAACGAACTGGTCCAAGGAGACCTTGGCTGGTCCTCCTTTGAGGCACGGGAGGCCAGCAGCAAGTTGGAATACTACGCCCGATTGCGACACATGAATGGAGATCGCTGGGCACGGCGGATTTTCGTGTACATTCACCTAAGAGGCGCGCACACAACATGGAGACGCCGTACCATCCGACTGGGCACGAAATACGGGGCTTTCTCAATGTCCGACGAGCCTCCGACAAAGAAAGAGTGGGTTGCCAAGGTGAGAGAGAAAATTAAGACCGTCGAGGTGAACCGGTGGAGAGCAGACATGTAAGAACACTCAAGCGTGCACCTTTACGCGTCTTTCAAGACCACCATTGCTCCAATCCTCTGGTGTGGTAATACGCTGGGCAGCAGGCTCCTCGCTGAGGCCCGAGGGGGCGCCTTGCGTACCCGCCTCTTATCGACGAAAATACGACAGCAATGTGACCGCCACCCTATGCAGTGCTTGTGGGGAAGTGGAAGAAACTATACACAACTTGGTACTTGAGTGTCCGGCACTCGCACCGGCAGCAGACGTCAGCGCTCGCATCGAGCAAGCCCTCGGGTTTACCGAGGAGAACACATATGTGCAGTGCTCGAAGCGGAGACTCGAGGCCTGGTGGGCAGTACATTGTTGAAACTAGTGGATACACTCCGCTTTCTAACCTTTGTTTTACTTTTTTATTAATTTTTGGCGTGTCTATTTAGTAGACGCCCGATTCAAAGGGAATCGCCACATAAATACAATACAATACAATACGGTCTTGTGAGCTGAAAGCTACTCTGTTTCACCTTATGTTGTACCGCAGGAATGACTCTAAGCGCGAGCTCCTTGCTCTGAGGCAGATCTCGGCGGCACAAGCTCTCGTGCAGTAAGGGCAGCTGTCAACGCTATGAGCTCGCGCTTCCAGCCTTCGTTGCGGTACAACATGAGGTGAAACGGAGTATAGAGAAAGCGCCCAACGCGCTCTTGCTCCGCTACCCAGATAAAATATCTGCCTGTCATTGGCTTCGCCGATACCGAGGCGGTGCCGTGGTTGCAGTAGGCAGCAAAACTCGCTTTCCTCCCACCTATGCACCGCTGTGCTCGGCGAAAATATCGTAGTGTCACTCTGCGCTCGCGTGTGTGGTTTATGTTGGCATTTTGAAAGCTGCCGGAAATGTAAATGCGCGCTCTAGTTCTGAGTGCCAGACGGCGATGAACTCCACTCGTGAAACAGTAAATCTTGCAGCTGACGAAGAACAATGAAGTCTCTTCCGAACTTGAGTTCGCACCGCTGGCTTACATGGCTGGCTACTCGGCCTTCGTTTGCGAACAAAAGGTGATCATTTTTATTTGTAGAAATTGTCGTAATTTCAAAGTAATTAGCTGAAACATTCAACCTAGCAAAGCAATAAGAATTGCTCAGTGAAAGCAAGGAAGGCTAATGTGTAGAACCCGCTAAACTTTGCAGGTGACGTGTCCTGAATGCAAACGCAACTTAAGGGAAATGCATTACATGACGGAGCATATCAGTCCATGTTTAGTCTTGACCAAGGAGCACTCAGCTATCCACAACCAGAAGCAGTTTGGCTGTGCAAGCTCGTCTGCACCTTTGTCGAGAGGGCTCTACAGTCGGCAGAGGTTCGTGGTTGTGGAAGGATTTGCAAGGTCCTCTCGAGCGCTGTGCTTCCACACCTTATGAACTGCTCGCTGATGTGGTGTGTTAACTGCCGAGACCCCCACCACAGCGAAGAGCTCTGCGAGCTCTTTCTGAGAAAACTCCTCAGAGCTTTTTTGGCAAACTGGGCTGGTTACCTAAACAGCCCGCGAGAGAATATATGGAGGCTTTCGCGAAAGCCTCTTTCCCGAAAGGTACTCCGCTTGTGAACTATATGACTCCCTTGGTCTGTTTTTTGTAAACAACGAAGTTTATATTGCTGAAGTTATGCACGCGGAACCCGATTTTATATTGTCCTTCACATATGAATAACTGGCACAGCTCGCGCGTGCTCGAGCGGCGGTGAAAAGCGGAAATTTTACGGCCTAGCTATATCCAACTATAACTCCTATATTACAGTGGTAATAGAAACGGGGCAACAGTTACGGGACCAAGAAAACGACAATTCGCTCATACTGCCAGCAGAATTCAGCTTTAGCGCGCAGCCTGCAGGTGAGTGAACTTTTCGGAGAAAGAATCACGTGCTTTTATTCTACACAGATTTGTCACATCATTCATGCAACCTGGCACTCGTCTAAATTGAGACTTGCGGCTTCACGAAAAAAAAAATCTACATAGCCACACCGGGCCTGGCCGGCCGTACTGCTACTCTCTCACTATATTTCGTCTTGCGTTAGCATGGACTAACCGCGAATGCTGTGCTAGCGCGAGCGACTAGCAATTACTGCCTTGACTGGAGCACTCGCTGCACGAGCGCTCATGCAGCCGCCGAGGCTTCCTTCGAAGCAACTATCTCGCGCTTTTAGCACGCGCTTTTAGCACGCGCGGCTAACAAGTACATACTAACATGAAACGAAGTATAGAGTTCCTCGATATGCTCCCCCGAAAGGAACTCTATCTCTCACCGATAACGAGCGCCACGGCTGGCGCTGCGGGGTAAAGTAGAACTATCGCTCTTACCGGCGGATTGAGGCATACGGCAGGCCGCTCCCAAGGGGAGTGCTAATCGAGTGGCCGTGACATGAATGTCGTTCGTTGTAAATGACATTCGAGTTGCCCGTGTGGCACGCGTGCCACACCGGCAACTCGAACGTATTAGTGGTGCGTCGCCATTTGGTGTCAAAGGGCCGGTCGAGACACGGGCCTCGTGCACTGGCATCTTTGAGGTTATTTGAAAAACCAACGCAAATACATCGAGGGGATTTAGTCCCTGCACGCTCTGCAACGGGAGCTCCGTGTTTTGAACGGAGCTCGCACTTGAGCATTTCTCCACGTGCTTTGATCTGCAGTGCCACAATAGACCCTTTCCGAAATTCAGTCTGGCCACTTTGATCACTATCATCATCTGTGGAACGGCATCTGTGCCCTACGAATGGCGGCCTTCTAGTGACTGATAAAGGAAGACGTTGAAGATGCTCCTAAGCGGATATTGCGAGGCCTGTACGTTCGGGGGTCAGTACGAAGCGAAGTAGGGCTGGAACACAAGAGCTACGTAAGCGTTTATTTCTAATTGCTCAGATTCAGTCAATCTGTCGTGGCACACAATCGGCTTTAAAGCACTTTGGTGTATAGAATTTTCTCGAGGCATCTCAGTGGGTTGGAGCTTTGTTCTGAATGCACGTTCTTGGTCACCATCGACCTGAAAGTGATCGAGAAAGAACTCACACTGAACAATTCCTCGCGTGCCGTCGACTTGCGAAAGTGACGGTGCCGATACAAGTTCATTTCCGCCATTGATAGGGCAAAACCTAAACTGCTTTACGAACCACCAGATGGCACTGAATTTCTGAAAGGGTCTATACACTCGGCCAACGATCCCCCACCGCACTTGATTTATCCTGTGAGCTAGACCAAATGTGCTACACTTAGAGTATCGTCAATTTTTTCCCGATATTGTTTTGGGCGCCGCCATGTTGGTGATTAGTAACAAATCAAACGCAACTGCCGGTCGTCATGATTCAAAAGTGAGACTTCCTCAGCAATAGTTTCGGTGTCAGGAAGCTCACGTAATATTGCTTTGCTTTGTCGCGAGCTGTTTAAACATTTGTGGAGGACGGAAAAGCGTTTCCTGTGATTTCAGATAAAGCTTCAGATAACTGACAACCATCATTTTAAGCATCCGTATCTGTATGAAGCGTAGCTTACTTAAGGCCCGTTCACACGATGCATTTTTCTCGCGCAACTAGTGTCGCGAAACGTAGTTTCGCGAAATGGTTGTGCCGTCTGAACGAGTCCGAAAAGGACGCGCGCATCTAAAAAAGGTTGCGCGCACACCTCGCTTCTGGAGCGATCTTTAGCTGAAACTTTGCCGAGTCCTGTCAATCACTCTGAGGGCGCCGCCAATGGCCGTTCAGAAACGCTCTCACGTGGCCTTTGAGGGGGGAGCGAGCTGTTTGAGAAGACCACTTCACTGCCGGTGTTGTGGCCGAGCCAAATCCGAAAAAAACCGAAACCACGAACGATGGATGCTGCCGGCGCTTCCGCGAGCACGTCAAGCACCACTGAAGGAAAAGTGAGTAGCATATCGGAAAAAAAATCCAGCGATGGACGAAGACGTAATTTGTGATGATGATAATTCGCGTCTATTTTTAGTCCTAATTAAGAAATAAAACCTTGAGACCAGGAAACAAAAAGGGACGTACACAGTACCGTCTCAAAACCAGCACAGCGTACAGCTCTCATTTACTTCCACAACAGTCTTCTTCTTTGCCAACCTCCATCCAAATCATACATATTCAACAGTAAATAAAGTAATTGGCAGTAAATGACAATTCAACAACTAGTAAATGACAATTTAAGAGTAAATTAAGTAAATGGAAGTAAATGACAGCTGTATGCTGTGCTGGTTTTAAGACGGTGGTGTGTGTGTCCCTTTTTTGTTTCCTTGTCTTAAGGTTTTATTTCTTAATTATGATTGTTCACCAGGTCGCCTGCGTTTTGACTCTTAGAATGTGGCGGGAGATGGAGAACATGACTCTGAATGGCTAATGGTGATGATGATGATGTTGGCTTTCAACTGAAGCGCCACTTTATGGTCAACACCCAAACTATTTTCGCGAGTCTAAACGTCATCGTTGTTGCACGTGAAGCGGTACGTGTGAACGAGCACATTTCGCGAAACTTGAGTGTCGCGAAACTGTTGCGCGCCTAAAAGATGCATCGTGTGAACAGACCTTTAGAATGTGGCGGGAGATGGAGAACACGACTCTGAATGGCTAATGGTGATGATGATGATGTTGGCTTTCAACTGAAGCGCCACTTTATGGTCAACACCCAAACTATTTTCGCGAGTCTAAACGTCATCGTTGTTGCACGTGAAGCGGTACGTGTGAACGAGCACATTTCGCGAAACTTGAGTGTCGCGAAACTGTTGCGCGCCTAAAAGATGCATCGTGTGAACAGACCTTTAAGGCCCGTTCACACGATGCATTTTTCTCGCGCATCTAGTGTCGCGAAACGTAGTTTCGCGAAATGGTTGCGCCGTCTGAACGAGTCCGAAAAGGACGCGCGCATGTGAATAAAGTGGCGCGCACACCTCGCTTCTGGAGCGAGCTTTTGCTGAAACTTTGCCGAGTCCTGTCAATCACTCTGAGGGCGCCGCCAATGGCCGCTGAGAAACGCTCTCACGTGGCCTTTGAGCGGGGAGCGAGCTGTTTGAAAAGACCACTTCACTGCCGGTATTGTAGCCGAGCCAAATCCGAAAAAAACCGAAACTACGAACGATGGATACTGCCGGCGCTTCCGCAAGCACCACTGAAGGAAAAGTGAGTAGCATATCGGGAAAAAATCCAGCGATGGACGAAGACGTAATTGGTGATGATGATAATTCGCGTCTATTTTTAGTCATAATTAAGGAATAAAACCTTGAGACAAGGAAACAAAAAGGGACGTACACAGTACCGTCTCAAAACCAGCACAGCGTGCAGCTCTCATTTACTTCCACAACAGTCTTCTTCTTTGTCAACCTCCATCCAAATTATACATATTCAACAGTAAATAATGTAAATGGCAGTAAATGACGATTCAACAACTAGTAAATGACAATTTAAGAGTAAATTAAGTAAATGAAAGTAAATGACAGCTGTATGCTGTGCTGGTTTTAAGACGGTGGTGTGTATGTCCCTTTTTGTTTCCTTGTCTTAATGTTTTATTTCTTAATTATGATTGTTCACCAGCTCGCCTGCGTTTTGACTCTTAGAATGTGGCGGGAGATGGAGAACACGACGCTGAATGGCTAATGGTGATGATGACGTTGTTGGCTTTTAACTGAAGCGCCACTTTATGGTCAACACCCAAACTATTTTCGCGAGTCTAAACGTCATCGTTGTTGTACCTGAAGCGGTACGTGTGAACGAGCTCATTTCGCGAAACTTGAGTGTCGGGAAACTGTTGCGCGCCTAAAAGATGCATCGTGTGAACAGACCTTTAGTGGGTCTAGTTTAGCCCGACTGCATAGGCACAGAAAGAGAACGAACAGCTTAACTTCGCGCTCTTGGCGCTGCTTCAGTGGCTTCACCAGCCCGTAGCGTTAGTTGCGCGCCCAACTAAGGTAAAGCAAAGCAAATATTCAGATCTTAGGGTTTCACAAGCCAAACCATCAAAAAGCGCTTAACATGCCCAAACAGAAAAAGAATTTTTGCGGGTTCATTTTGACAAACCGTAGATATTTTGACGTGCAACCGAAATCTCAGATTGGCCTCCGTCGGATTGTGGGCACCTCGGCGGATATTTAAACCCGACAAATATAGATTCATAGGCCAGCCCGTTGGCTGAGAGGAACTGAGACGTTTTAATGTCATTGCCACTTAAGAGCCACCGAGGTGGTTTTTGAAACAAAATATAGTCGAACCATTCCGACAAGCATAGTTTGATATCGTAAATGATTTATGCACGTAATAAAAACAAAATGTTTTCGCATACGCGGCGGAATCTGAAATGACAGAATGCATTTCATGGCGCCCATTTCATTTGGATCGCGTCGGGCATGTGTACCGACGCACAGTAGAACGCGCGCAAAAGTAGCTGTGGTGCACCCGCAGCCTCGAACTTGTTCTCACATCTCTGGCTCACTCACTGCGGGCATCCAGGCACCTGACATCCTGACATCTGGCTTTTTTTTTTTGTCTTTCACGTGGCGTTCCAAGCGGCACACGACGGAAAATGCACAAAAGCTGCTCTTGAACACATGTCGACATCTGTACTTTTTATTAAGAAACTACAATTCGCCGTAACTGAATGGGAAAAGTTTGAGGTCTTATAACATTTTTAACGTGTAATATATTGATATGGAAATTCTGGAAAGTGTAATATCGAAGGATGCTTCATAATTTAATGTCTCGTTATTTTGATTAGTTGACGTGATTCCGTTTTTATAGCGCCATAAAATATTACAATTTTAAACTTAATTATTTTTATTTGAAGATATACGTTATCTGTACAGTTCGTTGCTTACTTTTTTATTGTATTGCATCTAACTGAACGCTCCCGTAAAATATCGTGGACGATAGGACGTTATAAGTCGAGAAATAATGTTTTCAATATTAGAGACTGTGGTCTATTAAAAGCCAAATAATTAACTAACAACCAAAAACAATCGTAATATCAAGACATTAAAAAGCATTGTTGAGAAACGGCTCTTTAATTTGACACTAACTTTATAATTTTAGGATACATACAAAGAAAGTTTTAAGCCTTCGGAAAAGCACCAAAACGTCATGCACGATGGGGTTGTTGAGCCACTGTAGTGCTGCGCTGCGCCGCCATCATCTTCCCAAAGGCTGCACGTTGCACGTGCCTCGTGCATCGACGCACCTTGCGCTACTTTTGAAACATGAAGGGGCTTTCAGCGGAGCTGAACTATGTGCCGCCCTCTATGAGCAACGGTGGCAGCCTCTTTCTGCCTCTTCAGAAATTTGGGTTGGAAACGTTTTTTATTGGTCCTTTGGACCAGATATCCTGGGTGGATATCAGCATTTAGGGCATCCGCAGGCCACGGCACGCCGCCGAGCTTAAGGTATTTCCACATCAGAGATAAGCAGCACCATACCAGCTGGACAACGTTCAGCAGGCAGTTCAGAACAGGAGCCAGCCCTGGACTGCAAAGATCCTGCATGTTCGCAGTCTTCATCGACGCCCTCCGTCGCGGAGATTGTCGACATGGACAGCGAAGGCTCCACTTGGGAATAGAATCTCGTCACCAGAAAAAGGACAAAAAGGAGGTGTTCGTGGTCAAGCATGGAAACAGTACGTCCGTCAAAGCGACAAACCGATGATTTTACCATAATATTCGTGCCAGCTAATCAAGAAACAAGATTAACATCTCTTAGTAGCCTGAAGCTTACGGAAGCACTGAAAGGCATATGCCAGGAATCTGCCTGTCAGTTCCGGTACAGCGACCGTCGCAACCTGATCGCCGTCGAAGTTCTGAACGAATAAGCTGCACAGGCGCTTCCGAAACCCACGGACGTATGTGGTATACCGGTTCGACCTTGCTTAGCTTTGTCTGGGCCCACGACAGTTGGCGTCATCCGGGACGTTGACATAAACGCTACAGAAGAACAGCTGGAACATAATCTCCGCTCAGAGAGCAAGATCGCCGACATCAGACGTCTTCGAAAGTCACGCATTGTGAAACTCACATTTCGAGGCAGTCAGCTGCCAAACTATGTTCTGCTGGGGTATGTTCGTCACCCTGCGTTGCCTTATAACGAGAAACCGCTCCAATGCCACAACTGCGGCGGATTTGGTCGCAAGAAGGTCTCCTGCACGCGCGCTATGGCTTGCAAACAATGCGGAGAACACCACGAAGCAACCGATGCCATGTGTCAGTCACCGACACTGAGATGTGTCAACTGCAAGGGAGGTCACGAAGCTACATCACATGCCTGCCCGAAGTGGATCAAAAAGCGGAAGATACTCACTTACTCCAAGACCAATTCGATTGGATTTCGTGCGGCCAGGTCAGCCTTGGGGGGCCAGAAGGCATCTCGGTCTGGCGAAGAGGATGCCCAGCCAGAGATACTGAGTAAACAGGCAAAACACCTTTCGAAGTCAAGAGCTGTTACCCACGCGTCTGTAACTGAAGGCACCCATTCTTTGCCTCCTAATACAGAAGCAGCCCACGGAAGTGCTGGGAACGGTGCGCACGCAGCGGCTACATCGGAACCTCCGAAGCAAACACCCAAGCAACCGGCACAAACACGACTGCGATCTTCCACACAAGAGGGAGACGCTGAGGACAAAAGCGCATCGTCTGGCAAAGCCCCTGGATGGACGTCCATAATCAGAGCAGCTGCGAACATAGCCTGTGCTATATTAAGAAACATCGAGGCATCATGGGCCCGCACAGTCACGACGATTCTGCAAACTATGATTCCTCTTCTTGGGGTATGTTAGCAGGACTCTCGAATCACCAACGCTGCCAACAAACAAGTAACCCCGGAAACAGTGCACAAAGAATACAGCAGAAAACTCCACATAGAGAAAGACGTCGCCCATTGTTTCCTTCTATCCTTCAGTGGAATGTAAATGGTTTACGCACACCTTTGCCCGTTCTCCGCCAAACTCTTGCAACTGAACGAAGAGATGTACTGGCTCTACAAGAAACGTACGTGATCCCAGGAGAGGTCCGTCTGTCTCCCTATGTCTTTCATCACAGTGCAACTCTAAGTACCGATGGAAGATCGCGAGTTGTAATATTGGTCCGTGACGATGCACACCATGCCCCCCTTGATCTTTCGGACTTGCCTTCAGAAATCGCAGAATACGCCGGGGTGATAATCGCAATTTGCCGGCACGTCACAACGGTTATTTCTGCATATCTTTCCCCGCATGGCGTATGGGACGCAAAGGTGCTAAAAGAAATTCGCAAACGTAGCCGAGGACAGCTTATTATATGTGGAGATTTCAACGCACACAATGAATCCTGGGGTGGTACCCGAACGGACGCCAGGGGACGACAGCTCGAAGACACTGCGGCAGCCCTAAAACTAAAAGCTCTTAATGACGGGTCGAAGACATTTTGTAGACGTGGAACTAACGCCAGCACAATAGACATAACGTGGGTATCGTCACAAGTTGTCGCCTTGTGGACAGCCCAACCGGACACTGGAGTGAGCGATCATGTTCCCATCAGGTTAACACACCCCAGAGCACCTCCAAAGAACCTTAAGGTCTGCAAAGTTAGTAACTGGGACCTATTCCGTTTGTACCTCTCTTCTGCCATTGTCGGCAGCAACTATGATGACATTACTACATGCATTGCGGAGTGCCTGCGGCTTTCAACGCGATCCGTCACAGTTCCAGTTACAAGCCCCTCTCCTGACCTTGAGTGGCTTAACCTACGAGCAGGCCGACGGCAGGCACAACGAAGGGCACTTCACACCAACGCCTCATGGGACTGGACTCGCTACAGCCGAGTTGACGCTAAATTCAGGTGACAGACGAAGGAACTTCAGCGGTGGCAATGGAGCCAGGATTGCGCATCGCTTGGTGGTCCAGGTAGAGGCAAGCGCGCTTGGAAGATCGCTCGAGCCCTCTCCGGTGCGAAGGTTCCACGACACCCTATTGGAGGGTTTGCAATCAAATCTGGTAGGTCCATGACGCAAAGCCAGGTTAGTGAACCTCAAGACAAAGAGACATCGTTGGCAACTTACTCAGACTTCACCCTGAAGGAGCTCACTCAAGCACTCCATCACTGTCGAAAAAAAAGTGCTCCGGGCCCCGATGGCATAACCTACCAGTCGCTCAGGAACGTCGATCCTATACACCACCCAGGCATACTTGAAAAGCTCAACGACATATAAAGGACAGGAGTATTTCCGGATGCATGGAAAGAATCGATAGTAATTCCCATACTCAAACAAGGGAAGCCGATAGAAAAATCCTCATCCTACAGGCCGCTTTCCTTGACAAGTTGCTTGGGAAAATTTCTTAAGCGAATGGTTCTTCAACGTCTAACCTGGCTTTTGGATAGAGTTGGTGCCTTCCCGCACGAACTTGCTGGCTTTAGAGCCAAGAGGTGCACTGCGGATGCAATAGGAGACATTGCCTCAACCCTAGAAGAAGCCAAGGCTACGGGGCAAATGGTACACTGCGTGTTCCTCGACATCAGTCGTGCATTTGACGCATTGCCACATCCAACCATCATCCACCGACTAAAGCATTTTGGTATTTGTGGCAGACTTTTATCTTTTATTGAGGCTTTTCTTTGTGGACGGTCCATGAGCGTGAAATCGCCAGATGCTACTAGCACATCTAGACATATTGCTCAAGGGGTACCCCAAGGAAGTGTATTCAGCCCTCTTCTTTTCAATCTTGCCATGAGCGTCCTCCCTCGATGTCTTCCAGCAAAGAATCGAGCTCTTCGGATAGGTATGGCAATCTACGCGGATGATGTTGCGTTGTGGTGTGTCGGGCCCTCAAAGAACGCTATAGGGATCCGTAATCGACTCCAGGTGGCACTGGACTCTACTGCACTGGCCATAGCGCAACTAGGCCTTACTCTATCTGCGGGAAAGACTGCCTCACTCCTCTACCGACCCACAGGCCGAGCACCACAGAATTCCCTACGACTAAAACTCGCTGGAATGCCAGTTAGAAGGGTGAAAATCCACACGTATCTCGGCGTCATTATCGACGATCGGGAGACATGGAGACCTGAAGTACGCAAGAGACTTCAACGTTGCCGTGAACTTCTACGTGTCGTTAGACAGCTTATAGGCACCTCCTGGGGTGCATCCCAACGTGCACTACTCCAAATGTACAGAGGGCTCATCATGTGCAGGCTTCTCTATTCACTACCACTACTGGCTGTTGCAAGGGCACAAATTCAAGACATCGATACTTTTCACCGGTCCGCACTACGAAGCTACTTGGGACTGCCTCCTTCAGCAGAGAACGTGGCTACAATTGTTGCAGCGGAAGAGTGGCCGCTGTCTTTGAGACTAGAAAAGAGAGCGCTGCGGCAACATCGCTCGTATGAGCAGTCTCCCCCCTGCGGACACAATCCGTAAACATCTCTTTACCCGGACAAACTCTCACCTCGGGTGCCAAGCAAGACGATTGGACTTTGAGGTTGGAGCTCCTAGTGAATTTATCCTTCCTCAACCACCACATTCCACGCGTGCCTCCCCCCCCCCCCCCCTGGAGATACATGCGACGCTCCCAAGCCCACAGCGCAAGGCGAATGTTCCAGGGTTTGTTGCTCGCTCAATCGCTCTTGAGCGCATAGACGAAGTGTATGAAGGTTGGATTCATGTTTATACAGATGCCTCAATTAACCTCACCAAACGGACTGCCACGGTAGGGATTACCATTCCAGAAATGGGCTATGATATATCGGGCAGGCTAAATTTTGTATCGTCGTCAACCACGGCAGAACTCGTTGCCATCTGGGCTGCTCTTGAGTCTATTAAGAACACCTCGTCACCAACAAAAGCTGTCATACTCACAGACTCAAGAGGTGCTCTTCAGCAGCTTCAGAGATTTCATAATGTAACCCCACTGCTGGCGAGAGTCGCGTCTAAGGCAGCGGCAGTTGAAGACATGGGATGTTGCCTTGCTTTGCAATGGATCCCGTCTCACGTCGGGATTCCTGGCAACGATTGGGCTGACCTGCTGGCTGCAAAGGCACATGACGATCCAGTCCCAACCTTCTTACTGGATCGCTTCAACGAGACTCATCGATTCATCCGTGAGATCCTCACAGAACGGCATCCACATCCTGGGGTCGCAACGGGGAGGCCACCCCCCGTGGTTCCCCGCAAGCTCCCTAAGGCTGAGACAAGCCTTCTTCACAGGCTACGGTCTGGCTGCCCATACACTGCCCTGCGGCTCCACATGATGCGTCTCAAAGCGGATTTAACTGCCCCACCTGCGGCGACCCAGAGGACACAGAACATGCCCTTCTGGTTTGTTCCACATATCAAGAGGCCAGAAGAACTCTTTTCCATCACTACACACTGTCTGGCCTGCCATATGGAACTACTACAGAACTTTTGAACCCCAGAGGAACAGAGGAGAAAGCCTTTCGTGCTCTTCTGCGCTTTCTTCGTGACACTGGGCTGGCGGATAAATTGTGATTTGCTTCCAATTCGCTCCCTAACGAAAGGCTCTGAACTATGTTGATAACTAACTGGACGGAAATTTATAACTAGATTAGTTGTAAAAAATGGACCTCTTAACTCCTCTTTTTTGTATATAATTTTCATTTTCCCTCTTTCTATCCTTTTTCCCCAACAACCAGGTAGTGACTCGCACATTAATTGAGGCCCACACATATTCTGGTTTCCCTCTTTCCCGACACCCCATAATAAACAAACAAACAAACAAACTACTCTACAACCAGACAGTGGGCAAGTTTGGTTGCCGCCGTCGCTCATAGATGGCGGTAGCTGTCCAGAGGGTTGTGACGTAATTTATTTGTCCACTGACACGAAACTTGAGCAACTATACTTTGTTTCACCGTATGATGTATCGCAGGAAAGGCTACAAGCACGAGCTCCTTGCTCTGGGGCACATCCCGGCGGCACAAGCTCTCGTGACTTAAGAGCGGTTGGAAACGATATGAGCTCGCGCTTCTAGCCGTCGCTGCGGTACAACATAAGGTGAAACGAAGTGTAGCCCTTAACAACTCCGCTGTAAAATAAAAAAAAAATAAAACACCAGATTTGAAGGCATGTCCGGAATGAGCTACATCTCAAAAAATGATTTGAGGACAATTTCATAACTTTTTTTTAACCAAGACAATCCCGATATGCTTTGTACATTTTTCCCACGTGTATACTTCAAGCGCCCGAGTTTTTTAAACGATAAAATGGCGACATTCAATGCTGTTCTTTCATTTAATGGTGGTCGCATCATACGAGCAAATACCTTGAAGTCCTGTCGATTTAACCATCGGTGAAACGCCATCAAGTGGCTGAGGGAAGCTCACCGCATTCTAATATGCTTTGCAGACCGAGCGACCGGACACAAAAGAAGCCCGGTACGGAAGGCGATAAGCCGAAAAGCAAAGACATAATTCTAACAATGGCTACCAAAATGGCGGCAATCGAAGTAAAGGACTCTGAGGGTGTTTATGCTAATAGCAGTTTGTTATTCACCGTTTCTTTTACTTTGATCTCAATTATGTTGAAACATTGTTTCTTTAAACTGTCATTGTAGAGGGCTCATTTTTTATTCCTGTCACCCAAATAGGTATCTGGAAATACTAAACTGGAAATAAACATACGCACCTAACAGTTTTTGTTACGCCTTCTTTATACACTTAAGAGAGATACAGTTTTCATAGTAGAAAAAGTACAGATAAAAAAAATTATTTTCGACTTATATAAATAATTCTAGTTCAGTAGAAGAAATACAAAATTTTGAACAAAATTAGATATCTATCCATCTCTCTCTTTCTCTCTCTCTCCCTCTCTCTCTCTCTCTATATATATATATATATATAGTAAGAAGGACAAAGTACAGATAAAAAAGCGCCGGTTGTGTGCAATAGAAGGAACGAGTGGGACGAGCTACAGGCTCCGCTCATGCTTTCAGTTGCACCTCAAAATGCAGAAAGCGATCGGGTGGACCCTTAAGGCCACGGTCCCACTGAATGTGGCAGTTTAAAGGAGCAATGCAACAATTTTTGTACTTTGCGCAAATACCGCTTAAAACGGATCCCTAACGTTAATGACCCATGAAACAAGCGTTCGTTTTTCACCCCACGCAATAGAAGTCCCAATAAAAATTAAAGAAAAACGAGCAGCGTTCACCCCCTCAACTCGCAGCCAGAACAAGCGGCCACGTGATCTGGAGCCGATTATATGCCGCCAGTGTTGATCATAGCCACGCGCTGGGGTTGGCAAAGCGCAGGACACGCGCTGAGTTCCAGACATTGTTATGGCTCGGCTGTTGTCGTCGTCGCAGCGATTGGACACGGGTCACAACCCGAATGCTTCTCGAGCTAGCAATTGTCACGAGCCCAAGTTGAGTGCCCACGCAATGCTCGGGTCCAATCTATGAACCGCATTCAAATATCGTCACTTGGGTGTACTGCGATCCCCGAGTTACGTCATCAAATTTTGCAAAGGAGAGATTGAATGAAAATGATCGCATTTGTCCTTGAAATTACACCGCAACGAAGGAGTTTCTTGGCCAATGGCGTTGCGTGTGAGAATCCTTGAGTCCCAGGTGTGCCAGTAAGCTCGTGTAGAGAGAAAAACATTCCAATTGAATATCGTTGCACAGCTCCTTTAAGTACTTTATGGCAGGTCATTACTAATCTCCTTTAAAATACTGTTTTGTGGGATTGATGTCTTTCGAAAGGGAATGCAATCCTCTTTCATTTAATATTATGTATTTGTTGGTTTTTACTGTTCATGCGCGTTTGTAGAGTTGCGAATATGATGGCGCGGACCATCACTTGCTCCGCTAGTTCATGTTTTAGGAACGATCCATTAAAGATAGCACGGTTCCAATATAGCAGTTTTGTTAAGATGATGTCGGAGCAGAATTTAACGATACACTTTTTTGGTATTTGCACTACTTTGTTTTTTTCATCCCTCTAAATATCGCCCTAAAATCGACATTTTTCAGCACGAATATGTTTTTAATGACAAGCGCTAGGGCAATGAAATTAGCTACAGATGTAGTGCTCATAATTGGTAATGTGCAAAAAAAAATTTTGTTTTTGATTTTGTGTAAAATATTTTTGTTGAGATATTTTATATCAAACGTAGCACGTTGTTGTGTTTCGAGTCATGGTACTTCAAATGCCGCTGAGGAAATAATTAAACTATGATAAAATCTTTAATAACATTTAGAGCTACAATGGTTGCCCAAGAGGTGAACGATGGCTTTTTTTTCATTTTCAAAGTCATAACGCTACAGGAGCCCTTCAAACTTACCTGTTTTTGACGCATATCTTTTTTGAACATCAAACAGATTTATTGGCATCTAATAGCATTTATTGCTTGGAATAGATATACATTGCAATGTATTAAATTTTCACAATGATCTTGCTTTGGTTTCTTAATAGGTGTAGAGCTTAGCTAATTTTAAAAACAATTAAAAACTGTTTGGGTGTTTTGTTCCGCTACCTGGCGGATGGCAGACGAACGGCTGATTTCTAGTGTTCAAAGAATTTCCGAGGGCGGCGTTGGCGTCTGTATCATCATCAATCTCCGTGTCTTTTTATCCTCACATTTAAAAATATGTTGGAAAATTTACTATCGATAACTGAATGGTTTAAGTACTGGGTCAGGTTAATAAATCTAAGACAAATAATTACACACGCGTAGCGTGATATAATGTGTTCATTATTCGATATGATTGAAATCAATAAACAATAAAGACGAAGGGGAAAATAATAGACGCTTTACACACGCGCCAAATTACAGCCGCCATTGATGACCTTCAGTTCTCTTTCCCAGATGCCAAGCAACCAAAGCGGGCGTTGACGAGCCTCCACAAAGGCCAGTGCTGTGGAGGAGGACACAGCAGAACCTTAGAGGGGCAATAACCCGCCCTGCTGTAGTAACAATCAAGTGAAGTAATTGTAATAAAAGGTAACAAAAACTGAAGGTCACTTATGGCGGCACCCATGCACAGCTGCTGCAAAGCGTCTATACACCCGAGTTCACTTCATGCCTAGAGTCACTAAACGAGCTTTAAAGTATC
The DNA here is from genome assembly GCF_016920785.2 of Ixodes scapularis. NCBI lineage: Eukaryota > Metazoa > Arthropoda > Arachnida > Ixodida > Ixodidae > Ixodes > Ixodes scapularis. The sequence goes on along the minus strand of NW_024609846.1, from coordinate 190,505,825 downwards.
GGCACTCCGTTCTTCAAAATTGTTTAAGGCGCCGCCATTTTGGGTCTTGTTCAGAGCAAACGCAACTGCCGATCGTCATGATTCAAAAGTACGACTTCTCCAGCATTAGAATCGGTGCTACGAAGCTGATGCAATATTGCAATGCTCTGTCGCGGGTTGTTTAAACATTTGTGGGGGACGGAAAAGCGTTTCCTGTGATTTTAGATAAAGCCTCAGGTAACTGGCAACTATGATTTTAAGCCACAATATGGCGAAGTTTCGTTACTCTGAACCGTAGGTAATTCACTGGCACAAGCGGGAACAATAAGGAAGAGGCAGGTGTCACAAGATAGTGGCTTGTGGAATCCAAGGGGCTTACGTCATGGCCCCTCCAGGTATTACAAACCTCTCGAACAAGGGCATGAATAATGTTATTAAACAAGCTAAGCGTCAGAGTAGCGACACTTGGCCATATTGTGGCTTAAAATCATGGTTACCAGTTATTTGAAGCTTTATCTGAAATCACAAGAAACGCTTTTCCGTCCTCCACTTTAAACAGTGTGCGACAAAGCAAAGCAACATTACATGAGCTTCCTAACAGCGAATCTAATGCTGAGGATGTCGCACTTTTGAATCATGACGATCGGCAGTTGCGCCTGCTCTGCACAAGCTCCAGAATGGCGGCGTTCACAACACTGTTGGTGAAGAGTGCCGATACTCCAAGCGCAGCTAATTTATTTGCTCTAGTTTCCGCGAAACTCCTTTTCCCTGACTGAAACTGAAAGTAAATATGAATAATGTACCATTACTATAGCTTATTTAGTTATAACCAACTACACATAATGAGAGGAGGAAGCCGCCAGGTAGGAGAAACGCGGGTTTTTATGTGCGACCGTTCAACCGTCTCAAAAGAGAGAACGCCCGAGCTTGCGCTGGTTTAAAAAAAAAGGCATTCAAAGAAAAGAGGCGGCGCGCTGTACTCTTTTAGAGCGCAGCTCTTAGGGGCCCGTTTCCGGCTTGAGCGGCGTCGCCGTCGCCGTCGCCGTCGCCGTCGCCGTCGGCGTCGCCGTCGGCGTAACCGCGCGGTGCATCATGGGAAATGTCCCATAATGCACCGCGCGAGCCCCCCACCGGGGTCACGTGACCTCCTGGGGGGTCACGTGACCCCCTGAGGTCACGTGACCCCCTCCTCGAGGTCACGTGACCCCCCGATGACGTCATCGCCACTGATGACGTCACCGGCATCCACATCGTCATCGTCATCATCACTGATGACGTCACCGGCATCCACATCGTCATCGTCATCATCACTGATGACGTCACCGGCATCCACATCGTCATCATCATCACTGATGACGTCACCGGCATCCGCATCGTCATCGTCATCATCACTGATGACGTCACCGGCATCCACATCGTCATCGTCATCATCACTGATGACGTCACCGGCATCCACATCGTCATCGTCATCATCACTGATGACGTCACCGGCATCCACATCGTCATCGTCATCATCACTGATGACGTCACCGGCATCCGCATCGTCATCGTCATCATCACTGATGACGTTATCGACATCCGCAGTGCCATCGTCATCATCACTGATGACGTCATCAGTGACGTCACTGATGTCGTCACCGGCATCCGCATCGTCATCGTCATCATCACTGATGACGTCATCAGCGACGTCACTGATGACGTCACCGACATTCGCATCGTCATCGCCATCATCACTGGTGAAGTCATCAGTGACGTCACTAATGACGTCATCGGTACCCGCATCGTCATCGTCACAGATGACGTCATCAGTGATGTCAGTGATGACATCATCGGCATTGGGGGTCACGTGACCCCCAAGGTCACGTGACCCCCCCCCCCAGTGCCCTTCCCTCCTCCTCCTCAAGAGCTGCGCTCTAATTCGGCGTTACAGGGAGTTGTAAGAGGCTTTCATTTTTAGAGCGCAGCTCTTAGGGGCCCGTTTCCGGCTTGAGCGGCGTCGCCGTCGCCGTCGCCGTCGCCGTAACCGCGCGGTGCATCATAGGAAATGTCCCATAATGCACCGCGCGAGCCCCCCCACCGGGGTCACGTGACTCCCCTGAGGTCACGTGACCCCCTCCTCAAGGTCACGTGACCCCCTCCTCGAGGTCACGTGACCCCCCGAGGTCACGTGACCCCCGCCGATGTCGCGTGACCCCCCGATGACGTCATCGTCACTGATGACGTCACCGGCATCCACATCGTCATCGTCATCATCACTGATGACGTCACCAGCATTCACATCGTCATCGTCATCATCACTGATGACGTCACCGGCATCCACATCGTCATCGTCATCATCACTGATGACGTCACCGGCATCCGCATCGTCATCGTCATCATTACTGATGACGTCACCGGCATCCACATCGTCATCGTCATCATCACTGATGACGTCACCGGCATCCCCATCGTCATCGTCATCATCACTGATGACGTCACCGGCATCCACATTGTCATCGTCATCATCACTGATGACGTCACCGGCATCCACATCGTCATCGTCATCATCACTGATGACGTCACCGGCATCCGCATCGTCATCGTCATCATCACTGATGACGTCACCGGCATCCCCATCGTCATCGTCATCATCACTGATGTCACCGGCATCCACATCGTCATCGTCATCATCACTGATGACGTCACCGGCATCCACATTGTCACCGTCATCATCACTGATGACGTCACCGGCATCCACATCGTCATCGTCATCATCACTGACGACGTCACCGGCATCCGCATCGTCATCCTCATCATCACTGATGACGTCATCAGTGACGTCACTGATGTCGTCACCGGCATCCGCATCGTCATCGTCATCATCACTGATGACGTCATCAGCGACGTCACTGATGACGTCACCGACATTCGCATCGTCATCGTCATCATCACTGGTGAAGCCATCAGTGACGTCACTAATGACGTCATCGGTACCCGCATCGTCATCGTCACGGATGACGTCATCAGTGACGTCAGTGATGACATCATCGGCATTGGGGGTCACGTGACCCCCAAGGTCACGTGACCCCCCCTGGTTAGTTTACCCCCCCCCCCCCGTGCCCTTCCCTCCTCCTCCTCAAGAGCTGCGCTCTAATTCGGCGTTACAGGGAGTTGTAAGCGGTTTTCATTTTTTTATTATGCGTCTAATTGCAAATTGTTGTGTGTATGTTTATACAGCCAGAAGTTAGTCCGCCTTAGTGGGCGTGTGACTCTCAGCTGTAGATGAGCAATTTAGCCAGTGCGGTACAACCGCAAACCTGTGGTCTTTAACGTGCACCACGCAGTAGTGATACACGACCGCACGCCGGTACGATGTTCTTCCAGATCGAAGCGGGCAGGGGCGGCGTGGCTTCTGCAGCGCGAGCTTTCGCTCCAAGTGCTCCGAGCTGGTGTGCGCTAGACCATGCACTCGGCCACCAACCGCCCCCCCCCCCCCCTTGGGCGTCTAATTTATACACAGGTATAAGTATTTGAAGACCGGCGATGGACGTCGATCGTCTCGAGGTAATCTAACGTAATAACATTATATAAATAATAAACTTGTTGAAGGACTGAACGACTCAATTTTTCAATTCTTGGATTGTAATATGGCGGTAGCCTATTGTACGTACTGTTGATGAAGAGCAATATGAGGTGACGAGGTAATGATTAAATGATGAGGCTCTATAAGGACGACGACATTAGTGGGTGTCGAACCACAACGTACAGTGCCAGACTTGTTTTAAGTATCGTGTACCCAAAGACTTTCTTCACCCGCAACAGAATATGCTAGGATCAATGAGGATGCTGCTTTACAACTGTACGTGGAACAGGAAAACTGAACTGTGCAGAAGTGCGGCTTATTCGATAATAGGAGGAACGGATTCCTAGCAGCATTCCCTGATTGAATACTTGGAACAAATGGGCCTCGTTGACGTAAAGTGTCCCCGTTCCAAAAGATTCTTGAAGCATACTTAAACCGCAAAGGAGTATGAGGCGAAAAATAAGTGAAAGGAGCCTGGTGTGAAAGGTCCAAATCACCACCATAGCTTCTACTATCAAATACAAGGGCACTTACACAATACACAAAGAGAGTTTTGTGATTTAGTTATATTTACACTCAATGGCATTGATATCCAACGTATTCAGAGAGATGACACCTTCTGGTCAACCGACATAGAGCCTTTTCTACTCACGTTTTACATGAAAGGCCCGACTTCCGCTGAAATTCCTTACGTAGACGAGTTGTCCGACCGAATAAACTGCACTTACTCCCGATCTGGGAATCTCTCGATCTTCGTTCGTAAGCCATAGTATCATGAGATCGAGGGGTGTGGCTCTTCGTCCGCCGAATATTGCTTCGGCGGGTTTTTTTTCGTGTAAGATGAGACCGTCGCGTGCTGCTGGAACAACAACCTGGCGATTCTTCACTGAACTGCTTCTTCCGTAAGCTTCAAAAGGGCTTTTTTTTTGTTTTGTTTCGCACACCATCTGTTCTGCATGCCCGTTAGTTGCAGGATGGTATCGTGTACCAATGTGATGCCTGGTGCCGTCTTTTTTTTTCTTCAAAAACTTGTTTATTTTGTTTGAAGCAAGATTTGGCGCGTTACCAGATAAAAGTATTTTCGGTAGGGCAAAAGTAGGTAAAAGAGACCGTAGAACGTCAATGACGTGTTTGGACGTCGTGACAGGCATCGTGTAAACTTCCAGCAACTTAGAGTACGCATCGCCAATGACTCCGCAGATGCGGATACGTTTCGCCAAGCACCGACGGAATAGTGGGTCGTTTTCAGTTACTGTTCATGATGGCGTTAGATTCAAGGAAAACTTCGAGTCTTTCCGGAAAGTTAGCCCAGGTGCCAGGACATTTGTTCGAAAGCGGTAACTCTTCGAAACGTCGAAAACGTCGGTAGCCGCGTGTTGTGCTTGACACTGGACACTTACCATTCGCTGAGAAGAAACTTGCTTGTTCGTCTGCCACGAGTCGTCCGATATCAGGTCATCACCGCAACACCATCTCCCGACAAAAACGCATGTCCATAGTTAGCCATCACGTGAACTTATAAATTCCCGAACGCTCATAACTTGCCGTCGCTAAACGCCGTTCATTCATAGCGTCATCATTGCAAATAAACGTCTTCCTATTTCTTCTGATGGTTTTCATTATATTCCTCATAGGCTGTACTTTCAACATTATGTGTGTCGGTACTTTCGAAAATATTGCAACGGCGTTTGTTTTCTGGGAACCCTATAATGTAACAACCTTTACAACATCTTCCGGACCCCGTGAAACACAATATTTCATGACGTTATTTTAGTCATCATTAAAATGGTGAGGTAAGTACCGTAAATCGCGCAGCAGTTTACTTGACGTCCGCTTCCACTGGTGTCTTGAAAGATTGAGTCTACTGAGCGTGCATTCCTGCAGAAGAAATTTTCATTGATAAAATATTGACACGTCAATCAACATTTGATTCTCTGTAAGATTTATTGCGAAAGCCCGTTACAACCGCCGAACCGCATCTCCCTATATCAGAAAACAATTTATACCCAGCCTGACATTCTCGCATACATCCGTTTGCTGGGCCACGCTACTTGAGCTAGCTGAGCACAGCTGGCAGCGGCGCGAGCAAGGCCACGAGGGGAACGTGATGGTGCTCGAGCCATCCCACTGTGAACCAATGTTTCGGCCACGCCACGGGTGCGTGTCGCCATCTATTGGTTGAACTAACGCCTTGTTCAAGATGGCTGCCGTGGGACCGCAGCCTTAAAGTCCCTCTATCCTGGGAAAAGTGGCGCCAATCATTGTTGAGGAAATGCTCGAGGCGCGTGCCGCGCGCCACTTCTGGGAAATTCATGGCGTCTGAAATTTATCTCAGTTAAAGTGTTCTAGCTCAGTGCTGCGCTGTGCCGCCATGATCTTTCCAAGGGCTGCACGTTGCACGGGCGTCGTGCATCGACGAACCTTGCGCTACTTTTTAAACATGAAGGGGCTTTAAAGCCAGTTCGATTGCAGCGCCACCATCGTAGAGTGTACTAGAAAGGACTGAGTGCGACGACCGAAGCGTTTTTTCGGCGCCGCCGCTTGTGGAACGATCTTGGCGTTGGAACGCAACGCGTGTTTCATAAAAACCGACTAATCCGAACCCCTACGCTCATAGTGCCCGAGAGGGCGCTACGAGCGAAGTGGCTTGTTTTAGGCGGTTTTTTTCCACATGCGGAGGTACCTAAATAGCACTCCGGTTGCCCCACTCGGTCCTTCTAGTACATTCTAGCACCGGATTTACTGGCCGAGAACTGGAGCAATACTGCTCCGCGAGCTCTAGCATGAGCCACGCACCGCCCGTGAAGGTGGTGCGCTGTTGTGGATGGTAATGACAGTGTGGATGTTGATGGTGATTAAGTTGCGCTGTTACAATATCCTCCCCGTAGAGGAAGAGGAAGGCCTCCTCGCCGACATTTAGTTTGGTGATGAAGTTGCCCCATGGTCGGAGCGCTGGACGAAGGGCTTCATGCGTGATACATGAACGTTTTGTAGCGCCCGTCAGCGCCGATTGGTTGACGGCTTTAGCGGTGTCACGGAGTAATTAACTGGGGATGTTTGACGAAGGACAGTATATGGTCCAAGATTTTTGCGGAGAAGTTTCTGGGAGAGTCCTGGCGTGCGCACGGATACCAAGACGAGGTCACCTAGATGATATATTACGGAAGTGCGATCTACGTCGTAACTCTGCTTGTGTTGTTGTCGGTTGTCATTGGTGCGAAGGCGAGCAAGTTGACGGCATTCTTCGGCTCGGCAAACTGTTTGTGCTACGAAGGAGTTTTGAAAGTTGCTGTCAGTGTACGGAAAAAGGCTGTCTATGGTGCAGGACACTTCCTGACCGCCCTGTTGGAAAATCTCGATGATGGAAAGATGACGGAAAAGGCTCATACAAGCGTAACCGTAATATGGGACATCCTATACAAGCGAAAAAGGCGGCTCCAGTATAGTGGAATAAGGCGGAACGATACAGGTGGGTGGAACCATACAAGCGTGTCGTATTATGGGACATCCTATACCAGCGTAGTGGATATAGGCGGAACCATGTAGGCGGACGGAACCATACATGCATAACGTAATATGGGACATCCTATACCAGCAAAAAGGCGATACCACCATGGTGGAGCCATATGGCTCCAGCGTGTTGGTTTCGCCTTTTCAGTGTTGTACAGGGCGATTTAGTTTTAAGCTTTACATATATGTTTAGAAAGGTCGTGAAAGCTATATTAATGCGGTTTGTGCAGGCGAGTTATACGGCCAGGCGTACGTAGTATAGGGACCTAGTCGTAACGATCAGTCAGATAATTAAATACAATTTGTTAATCAACTTTTTAATTAGTGAAAATGAAAATATGGTTTCAATTAGAAACTTGCTGAGTCATTGAAAACCACAAAATCAAGTTTTTTTTAGAAGGATATAATTCAGGAGTAGCGTTTTATGCATTCTGTAAAAAGCTTTATTTGGACGAGTTTCTAGGTTTCAGTTTCTTATCAGAGCTCATCTCTGCGCCCACGGTCCTGTTCCCCAGGGGCATAGACACGCAACACACATGCGCCTTGCTTCCCTTCATCCTACGAGGGAGGCGAGGGGGCGGCTTCGCACTGCGGTCACCGGGCAGCTGGACCGCAGGTGCAAAGATGCGCTCTGGTAAGAAACCGAAGTCTGGAAATGCGTCCAAATTGACCATTTTTTTATAACGCCATAAAATGCTACTCGTCTTATATCTTTACAAAGAAAATTGATTTAGTGTGTTTTGATGATGCTTAGCAGGTTTCTAATTGGAACCATGGGTCTATTTTCACTGATTAAAAATTTCACGAACATACTATACTTAGAGAGAGGCTGAAGCAGTTTTGTATTTGAGAAAACACTTTTAAATCTTCTTCATTCGACCTCCAGAATCTCAAATATCAAAATTATTTGCTAATTTAATTAATCAAGGCTGCATAGTCATTTTTAAAGCGCTCTGAAAGCACCTCCCTAGAGAGCGACGTCACAACAGCAGCTTTCAAAATCTTTGTTCACGCATCTTCAGCGCCTATCAAAGCTATGCACGCACATCCTATTTTTTAAAAGGGCAGAAAAATGTGTCACGACTGGTGCCAGTGCCGGAGAATATACCTAGAAAACTTGCGATTGGACGCGCGGCCCTTAAGCGACACACGCTTGGCGGCCGAAAGGTCTTACGATGTCACTGTTGGTGGGATGTTTTTTGTGTTTTCTCACGTTTAGTTATATCTTTAAGGAAAACGAACGGGATATTCAGATTCGCGGGATAAAACTACGCTAGAATGAACCTCCATTTAGTTTTCTGAAAGAAGTCTGGCACATCTCTGTAATAAGCCGACGGATCATTACAAATTAGCCTTTTATACTATGCCGCCCTGGCCATATAACTCACGTGCACAGACCGCGTAAATGTAGCTTTTACGGCTTTTTTAAAAAAAATCTGTAAAACATAGAAAAAAAACTGTAGAATGTCCCCCAATACGATACGATTGTATGGTTCCTTCCCCGCTTGCATTGTTCAAGAAAGACTTGTGGACATCCAGCGTTTCATTGGAATGCTGGATGTCAGCGAGTCTCTACATCAGTGAGTGGTTTCAAACAAGCATGGTGTTTGCACACCAGTAAGCTCTTATCTGAGGCTCACCAGGACCACTAAGAGCAGAGGCGAAATGTCGTGACCTGGTAAATTTGGTTGCAGGTATTTATTTTTACAAGAACTGCATGCAGCAAAGCTTAACTTTGCTTAAAAGAAGATTATTAAAAATTCAATACTGAACAATGGTGTCCCTTGAGCTGTCAGACCAAACTCCCACTCTTGCCACTCAGGAGTTCCTAGCTTGTGCGTAGAGGATCAGCACAACCCAGATTTGTGCTGCGAGCGCACCTGCAATATAAAAGTTGAATAAACATGAGATGAAATATGAGACGTTTACAATTCTCTGTAACGTGAAATTAGAGCACAGATCTTGAAGAGGAGGATGGGAAGGTATGCCCCTCCTCCCCCTCCCCTCCTCCTCTTCTGCTCCCTCCCATTTAGCAGGAAACTTCCCTGAATTTAGCGGGAAAATTTCCCCACTAAATTTAGCTGGTTAAGTTTCCCACTAAATTTAGCGCAGAAATTGATGTCACATGACCTCAACACAAATGCAGTTTTTCCGCTAAAAGTAGCAGGGAAAATGACGTCGCATGACCGTGTCACGTCAGCCATAAAAAATTCAATTTCTCAGCTAGACTTAGCGGAAATATTAACGTCACATGCCCACAACATTAATTCAATTTCCTGCCAAGTTTAGTTGGGTGGTTACGCCGACAGCGACGCCGCGAAACGCGGAAACGGGTGCTAAGAGCTGCGCTAAAAACTAAATGCATCAGGTGAAATAAAGTGAACATTAGAGATACTGTAAGAAAAAGAAGAGAATCTTAGATACCGTTCTCAGATCCTTCCTTTTGTCCGTTCTCAAATGTTTTGATTTCAAGAAATGTTTATCTCTTTATTCATACCCAGAGAACCCCTCCCAGTTTCAGCATGAATGCAATAAATCAATGCAGACTAGACCTTGTAAACTATAATCCACATGAAAATTAATGTTTGCCACATAGTCATGTATGAGTCAGTGGCTCAGATCTCTAAATACATTTGTATTGAGGAACATTCTTGAATAAAATTCTGGGCTTCGAATTCAACAGTTTGTACTTCCATAAGGAACACTGTATGGCACTGATTTTTTTTTTGTGACACATCAGAAACAGCACAGCACTGTCATCCTCGCATACCTAACAAGAATTTGTATTTTTTTTTAGCATGGCATGTGCTATTCTAATGCCCATACAGCATCCTTTAACAAAATTTCCTTTGTAGAGCTTTTTATTGGTTCTTATTTAGCTCGCACGACAGATTCGGTACCTTGAATTCTCACTCGGCATCAACAGTTTTATATATTAATGTAATAGCGAAAGACAAGATGTATGGACTTGAGTACGGCTCAGCAAGCACAGATGTTGAGAAAAGTACTGAAGAAAACTCAAATGTCAAAATAAAAATAAGCTGGAATCTGGAATTATGGATAATTATGGATAACATGAATACAGTTAGCAGATTCAATATGAAGAATATGTGTTAGACGCACGCTCAAAGAAACCTGTTGCATCTATATTCATTCAAATTACTTTGCAGAACCCAGCGCTGCAGTCTCAGGTGGGAGTTCGCTGAATGAGTCTACTGAAAATGAGTGTAGACGGAAAAAGCAGTTTGATCTGCGATAATGAACACTACATAAGTGACATGTCATTATTACTGTTACAGTGCCGAACGTTCCAAACTGTCAGTTGCATCATTCTGTGAGTTCCCTCCGTACATTACAGGGTTTGGCTCTCTCGAATGCTTTGCGAGAAAAATGATGAACTGGAAATATCTAGAGTAGTTCTAGAAAAACTATTTCCAGAATCTTATCTCAGCATCGCAAAGAATATAAAAAGTTTCTAAAGACAAGGTTTGTGCAGGAGTTGAATAAACTAAATACTTTGTTTTTCGAAACCATCTTGCCGTAGTAAACGTATGAAGTTCCCCTAGGTAGAGCTAGTCATTACGGATGATTGTGCCCATTGCGTACCATAAAAATTTAATTTGCGACCTACAATATTTACAAACTCAATTGACTCTGAATAAGTGGACCACTTGGCATTAAAGATTGGCCTCACCATGACTGTCTGCCAACATCTACATAATAATTTCCATGAACCTATGTATTTCAAGAAAATATTTGGTGCGAGCTGCTTAAAACACAATAGCACTTTTTAGCAAGTGCTGATTGTTGGGCAAGTTGGTACGGTACGTTAGAAAACATGATTGTGCTTTGAAGACGGGGACATAGGAAGGACAGACACCACAACTTTCAACTGATTTAATTCAAGAACCTCGGCGTAGAAACACACTGCGTCACCGCACCACATCTCAACCAATCCGTGGCCCTGCCACGGACCGCAAGTACGCCAACTCCTTATCCGCCAAGTCAATTGACGCCACACTGACACAACACGTGCCGGAACTATTTATAGCATCAGCCTCCATAATCTCTCTAACAGTCATATCTTTGTGCCTAGCAAGAACAGTAGACTGAGCAAATAATGGTTTGCACTCGCAGTCATGATCTGTCGTGTCACTGTCATGACTGCGGGTGCAAACCATTATTTGTTTCGTCTATTGTTCTTGAGAGGCACAAAGATAGGACTGTTAGCGAGATTATGGAGGCTGACACTATAAATAGTTCCGGCACAAGTTGTGTCAGTGTGGCGTCAATTGACTTGGCGGATAAGGATTTGGCGTACTTGCGGTCCGTGGCAGGGCCACGGATTGGTTGAGATGTGGTGCGGTGACACAGTCCGTTTCTACGCTGAGGTTCTTGAATTAAATCAGTTGAAAGTTAGCGCTCTGTTGTGTCTGTCCTTCCTATGTCCCCGTCTTCCAAGCGCAATCATATTTTCTACCGCACTTTTTAACACTAATAGAAAGCCTGTAGTGGGCCACAACTTAAGCAGTTTTCACTTCATTATAAAGAGCAATTACACATATGTGAACCATGAATATAGGCCTGCACTGAATTTTTTTCTTAAGCTGAACGTGCTATGCTCTGTTTACTATATAAATCTTTGCAGAGCTGACAATGTGCAAGTTCCTGTTTTTTTATATTTCACATGTCCCGACCGGTGAGTGTGGTAGGGACATAAGATTGATGACACCAACGAAACACAATGATTATTTTAAGAATTTGTTTGGGTATAGCATGAGCAAGGCGATCTGCGGGAAGTTATTTCTGTGACACCGTCGAACCTACATCCGCGGGCTTTAAGTTCACATGTTAATCATGTCTGCAGACTCCTTTTTGTAATTGGAATTTCATCCAACCCAAGATTTGAATATGTTTTTTTTCATTTTAGGCTTAGTAGTGCTTTTGCTGTTCTATTAATAGGTAAGAAAAATGCTTATTTCAAGTGGCATACCTAACACCTGGTGGCACGAGGACTCCCCTGTCGTGACGCAGACCGAAAGTCACAGCCAGGCAGATACTGCGATGCTCTTGTTGCTGGGATTACCTCCCCCATGGTCCTGCCCAGACCACAGAAAAAGATTGAGTCCAAGCTTGTGGCCACTAGGATCTCCAGATCTTGAGGCACCCAAGTAGCTGAAAATAAAAACAAATCACAATCAAGTACTTGGCAGAGCTACATTAGAATGGCTAGCATATTCTTTCGTGATCAGCACATAGATCCTCTTATTTTAGTCATAGTCACCCCCCAGGACAAAGCTACGTAGGCGTTAAAATGATGGGTACCGAATTTAGGTGAATGATCAAATGCATTCATTTAACCCCCTTTCGCCCCAACCTGAGACTTCTGTCAAATATTCACATTCAACTGTAAAGACTACAAATAAAACTACTACTGCAATGCAAAGCCGTATAGTGGGAGAGTTTAGCCAGCGGGTGTGGCAACGAAGGCGCCGGAGAGGAGGAAAGGGAGGAGAACGCCGAAGGAGGGAGAGAGAAGGCAGCAGAGAAACAAAGAGACGACCACCATTTTGACGCAAAGCTGTCTGCACGGAGCACTGTTGAGGCTACGTGTCGTCTGCTACGGGCTTATTTATTTTTTTTGCCTAAATAAAAGTGCGTTCAAACATGGAGGAACTTCTTTCTTTAGGTTTTTAAGCCACCGAGGAATAACACTATATCATTTTATTGCCAGAGCCTGCCAAATAAAAGGAAAGAACCGAAATTTGAATATCGATCCCATGCCGGGCGAATGAATGAAAAAGGCGGCCCTCCCCGCTCAGCTGGGAGCAGCCTAGAGTTCACGCGCATGCGCTCACGCCTCTTGCTCTGTGCCGCGGGCTGATCAGCTCACTCGGAAGGGAGACGTTACGGCAGCGAAATCATAGACTGCCAGACTCTCCCCATATATGGCTCTGCTGCAATGGAAAGATTTTCCTACCCTCGTGCTCAGCGAGTGTCGACTGTGGATACAACTCCGGTTCATACACTCGCTGAGCATGAGGGTAGAGTGTACCAGCAGAGGGCAGGTGTCTGTATACAAAGAGTTTAGTTGGCACACCAAGAGGCTAACGAATAAGAATGGGTACCACTCTGAGCAAAATGCCAAAAAAGCGTGGATCTCGGCTTGACACTAACAGCGGCACACAGTATCTATTTTAGTGACAAAGGGGTACTAAATCATTATTTTCAGATTCCTAACTAAACTAAATATTCTTCCCGGCTTGCTTTTTAGGAAAATCTCCAAATTTACAAGAACTACTAAGACAACGTCTAAAAAAAAAAGCAATGGCAAAACCAGCAATCGAATTCGCCTGCTCTCCAGTAGCACGACATCTATGGCAGGCAGACCTGCAGAATGAGCAAGCAGTTTAAGAAACAGAGTATGTCCTATGTATAATTTTTTTTTATGCTGCAAAGCAAGCGCTGGAAGGAGGTTTCACGACATTAACGAAATTTCTTGCAATCAGTTGAGAACAAATTAGAGCAGTGAACTTGTCCTTGCTTCTGGCATAACGTTTTAGTGTTGCCCATGGAAACTCACATAAATTTGAAAATAAAAACAAAAAAGACTAACCTTCATAAAAAAATCTAACTTTGGCAAAGAAAAGTTACCTTGGAAAAAATATGTACAATACAGTTGTACAGCGTGCATTTGTGTGCTTAACCAATTTTGAAGCAAATCGGCGACAATGAAAAGGAGACGTTTGAGTACAATTAAGGGAAAGACAGAAAGGATGCATACCTACAACAAAAACATTTAGAACGACCACGGGCAGGAAACTCTGGTGAGGCTCTCGGAGTGACTCCCTCATATGGGCCTGCGCAGACCACAGAACAAGATCGGTCAGAGCTTGCAGCCATAAGGTGCTTCATACCATGAAGTTACAGAAGCGGGTGCAATTGGAAGCAAAGTGCATTTCATTTCTCTGAAAAACGAAGAGTTTAATAGGTAGCTTGCATTCATAAGGTGATACAGTCATGAATGCACAGACTTTTCAATGCAGCGCTATATCACCAACTTGTTAACCATGCCGGGCAACACTAAAAACTGAGAGCATTATTTTAAACTATCTCAGCTTAAAGTTAACCACGACAGAAGCTTCAAGCCATCCTTGCAAATTCAGTGCACAAAGCAAGCCATGTGACCTTCTAGTTGGACGCCATGGTACGTCGAGCTTATAATCATGCGTCATGCTGTTTTTGCTGCAAAGGCTTGTAGTTTCAAAAGTGGTCCAGCTTAAAGAGACTAAAAGTATAGACGTTTATGAGTGGGGCCCTAATTTAGTCTGCAGCTACATTGCGAAATAGGACGTTCCAACCGGGATGTTTGCTGCCTGTAACCACACGACCAGCTTGTGCCCAGCGATTGTTCGAGCTGAATACATGTCCTCGACAGTGCCATTATTTGACAAGCATTTCTATGACTGTTAAACATGACTGACTTACGGAGAGACTCCACCTCAACGACTAATGACTTGGGATACCTAACTGAATACTGATATATCAACTAAATGCAAAACAATTACATGGCAAGCATTAAATTTTTCAAGAGGCTGGGTCGACTCCGCATTAAGTTGAAGGAGTCGATGCGTAATAGGACAATACAAACAAAAATATGCCTTAGAATTCCTTTTGCACCCCCAAAATGATGTGTTTTTGAAGGTAAGGTACACAATGTTCTTGATTTAGAAAGTGCCTCAGCTGTACAAATGCATATGCAATAAGGGCACTTGCCAAGCCTATTCTACTCAGCTCTGTGCAGGTTAAGCTAAGTAGAGTATAGAAGTACATGCTCACTGACACCATCAGAAAGGCAGGGAGAAGTCTCCGTTGTTCGACCTCCAGCCCGTCTGCTACCTTCGATGACGTTTCAGCGCCTGATGAGCCTGGAGCGAGCACATCTGTCTAAAGCGGGGTGAAAAGCACAAGCATGTGCTGGAGGATGCCCAGCCATTCTCTTTTTGTCATTGGCTATACTACATATTTTTAGTAAGACATATTTTTAAGTGAGGAAAAGTACTGCAAATATGCAGTCCACCTTAAAGATAACCACAGTTGCCATTCACCATTTTCCAAATAAGTGCTCCCACGTACCGGAACATCTACACATGTGGTGCGTGAGTAGGTTCAGGACTGAGAGGCTAGAAAACGAAGCGCTCGCAAGGCTTGTCCGGCCCTTCCAACCATGCGGGTACATTCGTTGCAAGTTCCCGATTTGTAGGCAAAATGATTTAGAATGAGCAAATCTTGTCTACGCCCGAGGTAGAACATTGAATTGCAATTCCCCCATATTGTGCGAACCATCCTTCAAACTGCGGTACCACCTGCAAATAAACTATGTTGTGCTGCGGCACGCGTCCATGCTGCCTGCTTCAGAGGAAAACCACTGCTCGTGTTGAAGACGACATCCCACAGTGGACAGGCAACAATTTTTAACGAACAAAAACAAAATTGATATCATTCAATAGACACAGATAGGCTCACAAAGTGTCAGCACCATGATTGTTGTTGTTGGTTTTACTCTTGCATACAAACAAAGGTGACTTCCTCTCTCCTCCGATGGACAGTAAAACCCCCTTATCTTGGTGGCCCCTATTTCTTCTCAAATCGGTGACAGAGGACATAATCGCAGTCACTGAATTCCGCAAAATTAAAGGCCGCGAAAATTAAAGGTTCGCCAACATTAAGGGGTTTACTGTTCTTCTGAGTGTCACATGATGTTAACATTTCAAGGAGGCTGAAGGTATTGGTTTAAGAAAAAATTGACCTATGAAAAAAAATGCCCTTCTCCAGGTTAGGCACGCGAGGTTCTTTTGCACTACCTATAAGGTGGCAAGTTTATTTCGGCAGAGCTTTTGGTAAAACGGAGTCACAAAAGTAGCTATACTTGGCGTCAACTATTTTGTGCTGCATTATAAAGCCAGAGTAGATTCCACAGTGCGTGCTTCAGCAGAGCACTGTTTGTTGCGAGAGCATATGTGGTTTAGTGTTGCATCCCATTTGCATAATCTAGAGAAACTAGCGCTGACAGAGTTGGAGCACTCCAAATATTAACAGCCGACTGTAGAAGCATTGAGAGATGCACACATGCGAACTGTGCATTTCTTAAAGGTGGGTTCGAGCAAAGGTAAAAACAATATCTATACTTACGGCGGCCATACTTCCCTTTCCCAAGCACGACCACTTTTCCCTCGGTAGCACCATCCAGTAAGAAGCACCAGCAACACGCCCATGAGACGCCGCCGCCTCCTGGATTGAATGACGACCCGCCTGAGGTCTTGGAAGGAGATCCGGAACACTGCTTTAGGCCAGATGTTGTATCTGGTGGGGCAGAGACTAAAAGCAAAAATTAACAAATTTATCTGAAGCGCTACATTCCTATAGGACAGCAGTATTTTTTAGGCCAGTGATTCGCTTTAATTAAACACAAATGGTTGGTTTATATGATGAACCATCAGCCCCCATTTTTCTTAAGTGTAACGCAGTGTCTAACGTTACGTCCGACGGAACCCGAAATAAAAATTAAAGTTACGCCCAACGTAACTGTCAAGCATTCGAGTTACGTCCGACGTAACCCAAAATAAAAATTAAAGTTACCGTATTTACTCGAAAATAGGTCGAACTCTATTTGTTGGACCCACCGAGAATAAAAAAAAAAAAATTCAAATATAGGTCGACTTTTTTTTTTTATTTTTAAGAACAGGGGAAATTTTGGGCAAAAGAAAGAAACCTTTATTTACATCACTTCACAGCTTGGTAGACATCCTCGCAAATCCGCCACAATACTTCACTGACACCGTTGTAAAATGACGACAAGAAACGAAAGAAGGTGCGAAGCGACGAAAGACAAACTACAAAGACGCAAACAAAGCCGCCGTGTCGCCATGAGCAACACGCGAGCCGAGCCGCCTCAAGCAACTAACAAAAGTAACATCTTTTTTTTTTTTTCTTTTTTTGTGCGCGTTTGCGAGGATGGAGGACAAAGTGCATGGCGCATCGCGTTCCTCTCCTTCCCCATTGCCCAGCAAGGGGAACGCTAGAGGTGCGGTGTCGAAATCCAATGCCCCAAGAGGTGCGCGCGATAGCGGCATCGGCCACCGCTGTTGTTTTCGGTTGTTTAACAAAAGCTTTTGGAAACAAGAAGCGGCGCAGCTCTACGGCAACGCCGGCTCGGTGACTCGATAGCTTCATGCCTCCGGTACGGTCGCAAAATTTGGTCGCGAATGTAGGTCGAAATTCTTTAGTCACGATTTCCGAAAAAAAAATAAAAGAAAAGAAAAAAAAAAAAGGTCGACATATATTTGAATAAACACGGTAGTCAGCTGCGCGACGAGACACACATTATGAAAGCGATTGGTGCGAGCGATCAAGGTGATGAGCGACGTTTTCTAGAAGCCCAGGAACCGAGCGGCGCAAGCAGCGAGAGTGAGAAATCTTCGTCGCTCGGCGCCGGCACTCGTAGCTTCTCGTCGTCGCTCGTCTCGTTGATCGCTATATTGCTTACATGCTGTTCAGAAAGGTGCTCTAAGTGGTTACCATTGCATTGGGACCAGCCTCGCATCCAACCGTAACCAGTCTTGACTTTTTTTTAAGCCGCCCAGGTAGAAGTTAACATCGTACATACATCGTTTTCAAGCATGGCTCCTCGTTCATTGCTCGATTTACTTTTTCGTAAATGACAAACCGCAATGAAGCACAATTATTCTAGTTCAAAATTGTCACGAACACTTGGCACGCATGCTTACACTGTAGCGCACCTAACGTAATTTAAAAGTAGAACGAAAACGGGACGAGATTCGCTTACCGCTTCACGGAAACAGAGTCCTTCGGATCCTAGGCCTAACGGCCGAAATCGGAAGTCGCCTGCGGTCCGGCGATCGGACGAGTTGAGCCGGCCGCGCTGTGCTGACCCCGGCTGACCACGCCTGGTTGAACCATGAGAGGCGTCGTCGAGTTGAGAGCCAGAGACGCAGTAGAAACGGACCGTAAAACATCTGTCCCGTAAAACGCAGAAGGAGCCAGAGCCAAAACCGCTACGTCTGGCTGCGTCGCCATCTCCGCGACGACCGGAAGTGTGTAAACCGGGACTGGCCGGGAAGTTAGAAAAGGCGCGGCAGCGGAAGCCACTGGGCGGAAGCTTTACGTTTCGGTTTCGCTTTTCTCCGACATCGGCCACGGTCGCGGGCTGGTATGTTTGCGGCTGGTTGCGACGACGCGAGGGGCCACGAAAAGACGCCGAGTTGGCCGAGTACGAGTCACGGCCCACGATACGAGCAACGGGCCATTTGCCCCTGTCGACCGGCGATGCGGTATCCGCGGCTTAGTGTCACGATCGGTTTGTTGCCGTGCACGTTGACTCAAAGCTCGAAGTTATGCAGTTCCGTCAGTTCCGTTCCGGCACCAGCCGCACCACGTTTTCCGGTGCATCGCACGTGGAGGCCTTTCGACGCATTCAGTGAACGTAAAGATCGCGTCCGCTGTCTTCGGTGCTGTGGAAGAAGCTGGGAGACGGAAGAAGCATCAAAACCAAGGCGTTTAGGACTCCAGTCCGGGCCGCCGGTCCACTCTGAACGAGAGGCGACGTGTGTGTGCACGCTTTGAGGAAGCCTCCACGTTTCGCCGCGCCAGACCTCGCCGATCGCGACCAGACCCCGAGTCCGAGAGGCTCTTGCGCAGCCAGGAACGGCAGCGAGGTAGGAGCTGCTCGTTCTGCGCAACCATGCAGTGCTCTACAGTGATCTGAGCTCTCGGTGTCATGCGTGCTTGCACCGAAGCCTTTGTGACCCCTTCGGACGCGCAAGTCGTACTTCGCAAAGGTTTGGACGGGGCCGCCCTCACCGAGCAGCTCCGCTAAATTCCGCTTACTTATGATCGCAATAAAAGCTTGCGTTTGTTCTCGGGCAAGAAATTGCGGGACCGCTCTCCGCGCCGCCGACGAGGTTGGCCGCCACCATGTTCTCAGCTGTTCACACGCTCCCGCAGCGAGCGCCTTCCGATAATCCTCCCCGTTCCAAAATACGATGCGATCTTCGTTTACATGGGCTGAATGAATGCGCACTCGCCATCTCGATCCACCTCTGTCTAGCGACTTTAATGCGATGCGCTTTGCGCATTATGCCGTTTACATGACCGCATATTGAATGCGGCAACTGGATTCAATGCGACTAAGTCGCATTCATGTAAACGCGGCTTATGTTATTTTTCGACATGTATGATGTATGTAACGATACCGGTGGTAAACGATGGACGTTTTTGTTGGAAGATGGCGGTCGTCTTTCTGCATGTATGGTTTAGTTATACCGGTGGTCTTGTGGTATAGGCGTTTCGTTGGAAAGATGGCGGTCGCCTACGTCATCGGACGCAAAATCATACCAGCCATAGCGAGTCATATCGGCGAGCAAACCGGCTGCCAGTATAGACAGACCCGGAACCAGAGCGGTGCCGGTGTCTCCAGTTATGGAGAACGCAAAACCAAACTAGCTGCATGTATAATAACAATAAATTATGGTGGTGTCATACCAGGACTGTACAAGCAGCAGGTTTGTTTCTTGTACGTTTTTCCAATAGGGCGTAAACAAGAAAGAACGGAGAGAATCCCGGGTTCGATTGTATAGAAGTCTTCTAGGTGAAGCTAAGGGAGGGAAGAATGACGTGCCAATTCTATGGTCGTTGGATATATACATGCTAAGCATTTGCGATAGGGTTTGATTGAACCGTTCGGTGAGGCCGTTTGTTTGCGGTTGGTACGTGAATGTGAGTTGGCGAATAACCCTAGAAGCAGCAAGAACCTCTTTTACGAGAGCGGACAGAAACGCGGTTCTAAGGTCTGTGAGGACAATTCGTGGTGCACCATGGCGTAAAACTATGTTGGTAAGAAAAAACTGTGCAATTTTTTGTGCAGTACTTGAGATGAGGAGAGCCATCTCGACATACCTCGTAAGGTGGTTTATGGCTACCATTATCCACCGGTGGCCAGCCGAACTCTTCCGTAGTGGTCCGTATAGGGCAATACCGACTCGGTCGAAAGGCCTCTCGGGACAAGGCAGGTGCATCAACTGTTCATCTGACACGTGTCGCGAAGGTTTACGGTGTTGGCAAGGAACGCACGATTGCACATACTTCTCGGTCGTCCGATACTTGCCTGGCCAGAATTAACGGGAACGGAGGCGGGCGTAGGTCTTGTAAGTGCCCAGGTGACCCGCTGTGGGATGGTCATGAAAAGTTGCGAGGACGATATCTCGTAACTGTTTAGGGATTACAAGTAGGTTCCCCGCGCCGTCAAGGAGGTAACTGCGTTTGTAGGGGAGACCATTGAGGAGGACAAGGTTGTGTATTTCTCGGAGGAACTTGGTGTCTTGAACTGGGCTAGTAAGGGTACGAATTATCTTAGCACTTCAAGGATCTTCTGTTTGGGCAGAGATGAGATTTTTTGGTATTAGGGAACTGACTCTGGGCAAATCGTCGTCGATGTCGTCGGTGCGGAACCTCAAAGGAAGAGGGCAACGAGACAGTCCGTCGGTATCCAAGTGTTTCTTTCCATTTTTGTAAACCATAGTGAACTCGTATGCTTGTAGGTGGAGGATCCGTCTGCCTAGACGTCCAGATAAGATTTTCATTGAGGATAGCCACCATAGGACATGACGGTTCGTGGCAATCGTGAACGGAAGACCGTACAATTCGGGTCTGAATTGTCCGATGGACCATACCATTTCCAAGCAATCTTGTTCGGACACAGTGTTTTTTTTTTCAGGTCTGCTTAGGGTACGACTCGCGTCCCGTTACTTCTATACGTTGTCTTTCTTACAATATATATATATATATATATATATATCAGGCATACTCCTAATAGTTATTGAGAAAAAGTTTCCTCAATATGGCCTAAAACACATGGCGAGTATAAGACTTACCCTGTGCACTTAAGCTGAGACTCCTAGACAACACTTGGACATCCCCTGGATGTCCTCAGCAAAACCTTTTGAGGACATTATGATGTCCTGAGGATGTCCTCAAATGATCCTGGAAACATCCTAAAAACGTCCTATTGTCCGGCCTCAGGACATCCTCAGAACGTCCTCAGGAGGGCAGCCAAGGTTTTTCCTACTACATTTTTAGGACAATGCACTGCAGGTGCTCGCTGAGTTGTTAGGATGCTTTCATTTTTATTGTTTCTATGTTTTCTCCAACTGGATTTTGAACCTGAAGATGGCTGCAAGAGCTGCCTGCAGAGAAATTAATGCATTGTTGCGCACTATTTTAAAGTGAAATTCACACACTAACTCTAAATTACCAGTCAGTGAGAGGCTAAGAACATAGGGCAAGGGAAAGAAGGAATAAAGCTGGCGGAATGCTGAAGAGGAGAGAAGAAAACCTCTCCCCTCCAGCATCCTGTCGGCTAGTTCTCCTCTGCGTATTTCCTTGCGCTATGTTCTTAGCCTGTAACTATGAGCATGATCGTGCCATTCATTATTGCAAAAAAAGGTAAGTGTTCAAGAAATACTTTATTGGACAGCAAATGTTATACATGACTTTTTTTCAATGTCTGCACCAGACTTGGAGTCTGGCTTCGTATCTTGGCCAGCACTAGTCCCAATAGTCAGCGGGATCTACAAAAAAAAAACAATTCCAGAACCATTAATAATAAAAACAGGTAATGTGAGAAACTTACCATCATTTCGAACACCTCCGGCCTTTGACTGCAGCTTTTTCAGTTTCTCTCCAGCGTGGCGCAGCCATACTTTGATGATGGTCTCCACGTCAGCATTGTTTGCGCACTCAACATTTGATTTCACTGCTCCTAAAACAATGATTTGTGATGACAGTCACAGCAGAAAGCTAAGACGGTCTAGAAAAAAATCACAATTAATGTTCGTGCGAGGAAGATACCCTTGCTACCGAGTCTACTTTCGCACACTTGAAAAGCTCGAAGCATTCGTTTATGCGCCGGCATCTTTCCCGCCGAAATTGCCGTTCATTGCTTTCCGCCATTTCGCAGAAGAACTACATTTAAAAACACAAAAACCTTTGTCACTACCTTGCATTGCTGCCATCATCAATTTGGATGGAACAGCGCGGATATACAGACTCGCAGCGCTGACTAACAACTCAGTGACATATTTCTTCTACCTCAAATCGTCATCATCTTCTCCTTCGCCGTTAATGAGAACATTTTACATTTTTAAACATAAAAAACCAAATAGTCAATAAACATTAATAAGTAAATAATAAATAAATAAATGACAGCTAAAAATAAATAAAACTAAGAAAAAAAAGTAAAAAAAATACTTTTTAGAAAATAAATTACAATTAAAATATTAAACTGAAATTTTTTTCTTTTAATTCTTTTTAAGTTTTATTTCTTTCTACTTGTCATTTATTTATTTTTTATTTATTAATGTTTATTGGCTATTTGGTTTCTGGTGTTTAAAAATTTAAAATGTTCTCATTAACGGCGAAGGAGGAGAAGGACGAAGACGAAGTGTTAGCATAGGATCAGAAGTGTCTCATCCAGCTCCACTAAAGCGATTTTTTTCGGTCCTATTTCGGCGCCACTTCTAGCGCCGAAGTTCACACGGAACATCGGAAGTTTCAAGGACCTCGCTAACCGCACTTTGCCGAAAACCGGGTAAGCGACCTTCGGCAAATACGGCTTCCAGCGATGAAGGAAGACCGCTGCTGCGGCCACCGGTACTGGGCCCAACAGCCGAATGTGAAACACTATTCACGCAGCCGAATCCCGGCGACATCGTGATTTTGCACCGAGGCGATGGAACAATCGCAACTGCAGTCGAATGCGGTTCATCGGTCAACCAAGCGGGTGCCTCGAACATGGAGACAGACGCCATAACACCGCTGAGCCTAACCAGCGACTGTGAAGCCCGAAGATTACGCGAATCTTCAGTAGCAAAAAAGCGTAAAGGGGAAGACTTGACTCAGGCAGACATGTTTCTCGACGCAAAAGGAGAAATAATGGACGACAAGGGTTGCAACGACGACGACGACTGCAACAATGGTGAGTGGGAAGTTCCGAACTACCACAAAAAGAAAGCTCAGCGCAAAAACAGGCCAAATCGACCCCAGCAGCAACAAGACGGACCGAGGTACACGGTCATCGTCAAGCCCACCACGGCCATGAAAATCACCAACGTGGACTCATGGCTTCTGTGGAGCACCTTCCGGAAGCTCTTAAAGTCGCCATGCGAATCCGACCAGTTAGGTTACACCGTCAATAACAGAAATAACTTCATCGCAATTACCGTGCAGACGGAACACCACGCAGAAGACCTTATGGCACTCAAAGAGCTGCCCACGGAGGACCCTAACAAGACGATCCAGGTCACAGTATACAGGTCAACAACCGGCAGTCAGCCACGAGGAATTATACACGGCGTTTCACCTGGCGACGCAGCACGAGGCATTGTTGACAATGCCATAGCGGACTACCATGACATTATTCATTCTCGACCCCTCGGCAAGAATGGGACGTATTTAATCACATTTGAAGGAAGGGGTATCCCGAGGAGCATCCGACTATTTGGAAAATACCATACTGTGTTTCCCTACAAACCAACTGCGGTCATCTGCCTACAGTGCCACGAACTAGGTCACATGACCACGGTATGCACAGGCAAGCAACGGTGCAAGTCGTGCGGCGAGATCCACCCGACCAACCAGCCATGCCAGGGCAAGTACTGCCCGAACTGCAGAAAGACAGGTCACACGGTATTCGAAGCAGAAGCGTGTCGGGCCCGGAACCGGGCGGACGACAAACTCCAGAAACGGGCGGCGGCCGGTCGACGTAACTATAACAGCGGAGTGGTTACCGCTGCGAAGGGCAGGACCTCTGCCCGGGCGACATTCAAACCGGACGACTTCCCCTCCCTCCCAATCCAGAGGCTGCACCACCAACCAAAGCGCGATACAGAAACGTCGTACAGCCAAGTCCTAGCTCCGAAAGCTATGAACACGGACGTGTCCCATATCGGGCCGCCCACCAACATTAGCAGCAGAATGGCCGTGGAACTTGCTCAACTTAAGGAAAGTAGCCGCAAACTACTTGAGAAAATTCAACAACTGGAAGTAAAGTACGAGAAACAGCTCCGACAAGAACAAGAAGAGGCCCGCAAAGCCCAAGCCAAGACGAAGGCCGAATCCGACCGGAAACGTAGGCAAGAAGCAGAACACCAAATTCGAGTAGAACAGTAGAAAGCTGATGAAGCACGTCGACGTGCCCAGCGCTGCGCCGTCACCTACGAACAAGTCATTGAACGGAAAAGGAAGGAAGACGAAGCAGCAACTCCTAAGGCCACATCAGCACACGGCGCGCGCGCAAGTGCCCCAACACAACAGGATCGAAAAGAGCCCTTCCCGCCAAATGCACCTTTATCACAGGACAGCACACCGATATCGGGGTGCCTTCCAGGCTCGCCCCTCAGCGGCGAACATCTCCTACAACTCGTGGAGAGTAGACTTCAAAAATGGCAACAACAGCTCCAGCAACAGCTACAGCAACAGCAACAGGTCATGATGCAGCAGATGCAGCAACAACTGCAGCTGATGTTCACCCAGCCTGGACAAGGACCGGCAGCACCGGCCCAGTAACCCAGACATGGACCAACACCATAGACGAAATAAAAACGAGAAGACGTTTACAGCTCTCCAGTGGAACTGCCGGGGACTGCGGGGCAAGAAGTCTGAACTTAAATTACGACTCAATGAGCGGAAGACGCCCGTGGATGTCATCCTGCTCCAGGAAACGCACGAGGCAGAGATAAAGCTGACCGGGTATGTCAAGTACGACAAACCGAGCATCACGCTGACCGTTAAAGGCAAAACGAAAGTGCAACCGCAATCCGCAATCTTGGTTCGCAAGGACCTCTTGCCCCAACAGCAAGTGGACACAGGAGAGTGGTGTACCGACTCACAAGAAGTGGTGGCCGTTCTGGTGGAGAGCGAATGCGACGGCCCGATCCTGGTAGTGTCAGTGTACTACCGACCTAGGACATCAACGGCAAGGAAAACGAGATCAGAAATCGACCATGGCTGGATAGAGAAGCTAGTACGAGAGTACGGTAAGAAAAGGAAGCACACGATCCTGATCGGAGGGGACTTTAATGCCGAACATGAAGAATGGGGCTACGCCAAATCGTCGATCAGGGGTACTGAGCTGCTCCGCAGAGCCACCGGAACAGGACTGGTCCTAATCAACGAACAGGGTGCTAAGACACGTACCACGCCCAATATCAAACAGCAAGACACAACGCCCGACCTGACTTGGACCGACTCGCGTACTGCGAGAAAGACCGAACGGAAAGTTTTCGAAGATACGTGGGGCAGCGACCCCCACCCCATAGAGACGTCGATACTTGGCAAAACAAAGCGACGCAAGAAAAAGAGAACGGTCAAGACCACAGTATGGGACGACTTCCGTGCCGCTCTAGAAGAGTCTACGGGTACAACCTTTGACGACCTGACAAAACGAATGAGGGAAGCGGCCAAGACTGCCACGGTCGAGACCCTAGTCGAAATAGGAGCGCCGATCCCGGACACCAGGCTACTGTCCCTCTGGCGCAAAAGAACAAACTACTTGCGACGCTACCGTCGCACTCGGAAAAAACGGGACATCCGAAAAGCAAACAGGTACGCAAAGGAGGCGCAACGACACGCCAACAACCTGTGCAGGGACGACTGGACCAAGTTGTGCGAAGGATTCAACGAACGAACTTCACTGAGACGTATGTGGGCCGTATGCAATGTGATGCTGGGCAAGAGCAAGGGGGGAAACACGGCACCAAACCTGGCTTTAGCGGAAAATAAGGAAGTCAAGCAAATATTAGATGAGATAGGGACGTCTTTTTCCCACAGCCCGCTACCAGCCCAAACCCGGTAATCTACAACCATGAAGAATCGAAAAACGAGGAGTATGAAGCGGATTTTACACAGTGGGAAATGGAGGCAGCGATCGAAAAGGGCAACGAGCGAAGCGCGGCGGGGCCAGATGGGATCACTAATTCCATGCTCAAGAACCTCCCGGAGGCGATTAAGAGAGACCTGTTGAAATTAATCAATGACCACTGGCGCGAGGGCACCATCCCAGATAGCTGGAAACTGTCCTGGGTGTGCCCCATCCCGAAACCAGGGAAGAAGCCCGACTGCGCGAGCAACATGCGCCCCATCTCGCTCACTTCTGTCCTGTGCAAACTGATGGAGCGCATGGTGCTTTCACGGATCGACTGGATAATCGAGCAGAAGAGGGAGCTGTTACACCCTGCTCAGACAGGATTCCGCAAAAATCTAGGAACACAGGACAGTCTAGTACTGATTCGAGAGTACTTAATGAACCGGCCGACGCAATGCCACCGCCAACTCCTGGTGGCAGTGGACATCAAGAAAGCCTTCGACACCCTGCCTCACACCACAGTCATCGACACGACTCGCAAGCTAGGGGTGCGAGGCAGGCCACTGAACTTCATCAAGTCTTTTCTAAGCGGACGCAAATACCTGGTGAAAACTGGCAAGCACAGGAGTAGTACAGAGAAATCCAACGAGATCGGCGTGCCGCAAGGATCAGTGCTGTCGCCGATGCTATTCAACCTGGCGATGGCGCCTCTCTTATGGAGACTCGCTGCCGTTCCGGACCTAGCATTCACGGTCTATGCGGACGACATCACTGTGTGGACGATGGGAAGTGACAGCGCGCCTCTTCCTGAGACGACGATCCAACGGGCCCTCGACGTGGTGAGCGATTTCTTGACAGAGAGCGGCCTTCGTCCATCGCCCGAGAAGACCAGATATATGGCCTTTGGGAAAGACTGGGACAAGGTCGACGCTGACCTGTGTTTTAACGGGCAGCAGATCCAAAAGGCGACAGAGCACTCCATCCTAGGAGTGAACATTCACTCGGGCGGCGACCCAACCATCTGGATTGAGCGAATGCGAACTACTTGGAAGAAAGGGCTCTCGATCGTACGACGACTAGCGACACGAGTCGGGGGTCTCGGAGAAAGGTTAGCGAGGACCGTAGTACAAGCCGCCCTGGTATCCAAAATATCCTACGGCCTTCGTTTCTACAAACTCAACACCAATCAACGGGCCAAACTGGAAACACTAATGAATGACGCGCGACGCTGCATCTCGGGCCTGCCGAAGTGTACGCGCCTGGAATTACTACACGAAGCCGTACCTATGCTCTCCTTGGAAGAGATCCAACGGCATCAGGAGTGGATGTATGCTGCCAAACTAACACATACCCGTCAGGGCAGGGCCATAGCAGAACTCATGCCCTCATGGAGCTCTCTGTGTGCAACGACAACTCCACCACCGATACCGGATCCCATCCCACCGTGGCAGAAGACAACGGTCACCCCAGCCAGGCCGATCCCGAGAAGGATGAACTCGGCGACAAACACCGGCAGAAGGCGCAAATTTGCTCGACGGCACGAGCAGAAGAACGGAGGTGACGACGAGCTTTATGCGTACGCTGACGCAGCATTCAAAGACGGAGTGGCGGCCACGGCGGCGTGGCATTATGAGAAGACAACGAAAAGCACGGAGCTGCAGCGATGCGGATCTGCGCCGGAAGCGGAAGCCAGAGCCGTACTTGAAGCCATCAAAGACGCGGCTGCGACATCGAGCGACAAATTCCGCACACTGCTCATCTTCACGGACTCCCAGGCCACCGTGAGAGCGCTCAGGACGCAAGTCATGGCACACGGAGCAGTCGGACAAATATTCCGGTTGGCGCAGAACCTGGAACGGCGCGACCTAAATCCGCTCACCATCAGGGTGGAGTGGATACCCGGTCACGCGGGCATCGCCGGCAACGAGAGGGCGCACCGGGCGGCGATCGAAGAGCTTAATCGTATCGACCTTCGACGCCAGGACCCGGGGCCAGCCCCCTCTGTGGAACCGCCACCGCCCGCCTTCAACTTGTACGACCCCGAGTGAACCATCCTCAATATCAAATTAGCATACAAGAAAATTGAGCAGACCAAACTGAACGCCAGAGGCGAGCCCCCCGAAGCGACCATTCCTTCGGGAACTTTCCGACGGCACGAGACAGTCACCCTCCGAAGGCTAAGGGCCCAAGCCGGCATCACGCCAGCCCGCACCCAGCGATGGGAGCGAGCGGCCCGTGAGAGGAAGACGAAACTCGCCAACGCTTCAACGGCAGTAGATCACGATTATAGTCTATTGTCAAAGAAGCAAAGGAAAGAAGAAGAAGCCTGCTCCGAAGGCTGCATCTACTGCAGAAATCGAGACGTCAAGTGTGACGAATGTCATCTGATCTGGCACTGTCCGATTTTTAATGAAGAAAGGACGAAAGCCCTGAACACGCTAGAACAACAACACCGCCCTACGTGCTTCGAAGCCTGGTGTAAACCAGTGGGAGAAAAAGACATGCGTGTCGCGGTCCTGTCCAGTCTGCTCGGATTTCTGAGTGAGACCGGCTTGGACATTCATATCTAGGGGGTCTATACTCCAAGTGGCGGGACCACAGCTATACTATTACTTGTAAATTGCCAATGTCCCGCCTATCCATCCATTTTTAAACTTGCTCCAACAAATTGACTGGTGAAATTTTCACCTATCAATAAACGTCTTCAACAACAACAACAGGAGGAGAAGATGATGATCTGAGGAAGAAGAAATTTAGAATATTAACTATTCAAAATGTTATAAATAAGAAATTATCTTTATTAATCTATAATCAAATCTAATTAGAACCAACTGTCTTTTTCAGCACGTATCTTTGGACAGATCATCCCTACAATTTTCGGCACACGTATGTGCGTATTTTCTGCAGAAGGCAGAAAATACGCACAAACTATGGCATACAAAAATTTGATTATCAAATACCTGTACTTCTGAATGACCACCCTGATCTCATGACCATTATTCTGGGAGGTATGTCTATACAAGCTTTAAAGAAAAACATAAATGTCTATCTATTGTCCCTTCAAAAGTAACACGTTGTTTTTTCAGTATTTTATTTATTTGTGCGCGTATGTTGTTTTTTGTGCAGCATCTCTGCGGGCTTAAAAAAATATCTTTGTAGAGATGGCTGGCTAGCTGCACTATGTTGTTGTTTGTGGCCCCTTTGTTATGTTTGTGCAGGCATAAAAAATGATGTGCCTCGTTGTTGTTTGTCTTACGTGGCGGAGAGTCTGGTTTTAGTTCATTGTTTTTCTCTTTGTATACCGTGTTCTGTACCGCTTATGGGATTTTATATTTGATCTTTCATGATCAAGTAGTTTTCGTCATCTATGTCTTTCATTTTGTCTGGCCGTGGAGAGGGCGGGGGGCTGTCGCCTTGTCAGGCATGTCGATGCCTTTTGTGGCGGCCCCCCAGACAGCTGTATTCCTCGACGGTTGTCTAAATAAACTTTGATTTGATTTGATATCACTGAGTTGTTAATCAGCGCTGCGAGTCTGTTTCCTTCTTGTGTGTCTGTGAGTGTGACTGTATTGGCGCTGTTCCATCCAAGCATGAATTACCAACTAGCCCAAGCATCCACATTATCAAGCCATCATCAACATCGACGCTATTTCTGTTTCTGTCCTGTCTGTCTATGCTGGAACGCCAACTACATGATGTAGAAAACTGCATCGGGCACTGATTGGCTGTTCTCTCGGGTCACGTGACATGACGTCGAAATGTAGTTTTTCCCAATGCAGTTCGAGCTATGCTCGTAAAATGATGCAGTTGGCGGTGACGTCAAAATGTCGTCACGATGCACTTTGACGATGCAGTTAACTGAGTGGTCGAGGCGAAGCCAGAGATCAATCTGCATCGTAAAAGATGGCGACCCTGACATATGTATCTCTGCTGTTGGGTTCGCCAGCGGATCGAGTCTTTAGAGATCACCGGGATGCTTTCGAGACGAGCGATGCGAGGTTTGTCGGCGAATACCAGCTGTCCAAAGGGGTGACTCGCTGGCTGTGCGACCAGCTTCGGGGAAAGCTCCAGCGGCGTCGCGAAGAGCCCCGTGTGCTGAAGGTCGAACAACAAGTCCTCGCAGCTCTACGCTTCTACGCCGCTGGCGGCTTCCAGGGAACCGTAGGGAGCGACGAAAACATCGGTGTTCACCAGTGCTCTGTGAGTCGCGTACTTGTTGATGCCACCAACGCTATCATCGACTGCCTCGGATCGAAGTGGCTCTGTTTCCAACAAACTCAAGCAGAGAAGGCGCTCACGAAAAGAAAGTTCTTAGAGCGATGCAAGTTCAGCGGTGTTATCGATAAATATTATAAATAATCTTACACGAGTTAACACGATTGTGTTTTCATTTGAGTGCACCCCATATAATCGCTTTGGCTGAGCGAAAAGCCAAGCAAGCAACGGTAACAGGTTTAAGTTGAGCTAGTTCGTTCATACTTCAGATAGAGAGAGAGATATGTATATATATATATGCTTTATTTTAAAGCAGAGAGATATATATATATATATATGCTTTATTTTAAAGCAACTATTTCAGGTCAGGCCAGCCGAACTAGAATAAGCATACACATAAAGAAAAGACCATACATACCGTGGGACTAACAACTGATTTTCTTCTTCCCCCTCTTCTACTGCGAACTCAACTTGAGGGAAATATTCTATTTTCTTCTTTTTTGCTTCCTACTACACCGAAAATTTAACCCCCGAAGAAACATTTTTTTCTTTTTCGTGCAGCACGAGAGAAGTTTCACTAACGCAGTCAAACATAGGTAAAAAGTAAAATTTGTCGTTAATTGTTTATACAGCAGGAGGTTAGTCTGCCTGAACATGGCGACATTGTTACCCACTGTAGATAAACAATTTAGCCAGTGCAGTACGACTGCTAGCCCGCGGTCTTTAACGTGCATCACGCAGTACACGACCGCACGCCGGTACGATGCTCATCCAGCAGATCGAAACGGGCAGGAGCGGGAATTGAACCCAGGATCTCTGGGTTCTGCAGCGCGAGCTTTCGCTCCACGTGCTCCGAGCTGGTGTGCGCTAGCGTACTCGGCGATTCTCCGAAATTCCCTGCAGGGAAAAAAAGATCGATGTAGTTTCAACTGAATCGCCACTGTTCGGCGACGTCACCGGACACGTCACGGTGCAGTTCTCTTCCGATGTAGTTTGTTGGCGATGGAGATTAGGCTCCTCCCACCGGCGACGTCACGATGCAGTTTCTCCACCGCTTTTTCCAGCATAGACGGACTGGCTAGGCTTAGCTTGCTTGAGTGTCTCGGATGGGTGGATAATATCCTTGTAGTAGGCGGTAGCTTGCGCCACCTAGATTGGATGTGGCCAATGGAACAGAATTTCTAAATACTGCGCAAATACAAAACTAATAATAATTGTAGTGCGTCCTAGTTTTATTAAAGAATTGTTTGATCAAAGCTATAGTTAAAAGATGTCCTACACTTACGCAACTACATGTAATAATTTGTATGGGAAATTTAGTTGAGCAGTGACCGTAAACTGTGTATACTACCGCCATTTCATTCATTTATTTTTTTAAAAACGCAATCAAATTGAGGACGTATATATTACCTCTAACTTTGTATCCTTCGTCCTCAATAAGTCCTCGGAAGGACGTTTCTAGGATGATCCAGCGCCTGACATTCTCAGGATGTCCTGAGGACGTCTTGAAAACCGTGAGGATGTTTGTACCTTTCGAGGACGTCCTGGGGATGTCGGGTGTTGTCTGGGACTAGAAGCTCCGTCTTCAGCGCGAGTTTGCTGGCTACGGCAGTGCTCTGGGCGTGCGTGTCTGGGCGTTCACACTTGTGTTAGCAAGGGCAGGGAGATCGCGCCCAAGGCAGAGCTTCTAGTCTCAGCTCAAGAGGGAACGGAGTATAGTTCAAACTTTTACTTTTGGCGACGTGCGCGATCGAAGGCATCGCTCTGGTCGACCTTCCACGATAGGTCGAGTGCTGACTATGACGTCAGCAGAGGATTTTTCATTGACAGAAATAACAGTAATGTAAGAACTTCATTTTCGACAGCGTTGGCAGTGTTGATTTCAAAGCGCAATGATTTCAAGCTCCGCCATGCTAAAACAAACACCATCGAACTTGTTTGCAAGGTAGTTACTTCAGGATAGGGAACCATAGGAGGGCGCTACAAAAATATCTCTCGGCTAACAAGAGGCTCTGACTCTATGAACACTTGGCATCAGGTCACGAGCCCCGACAAGAAAAAAACGAAGAAGCTCGCTCTTTTGCCGCCTGCATCGTCACTGCTTTCACGTTCGCACGCGCTCATCGTTCCATTCGACGACAACTGGATTTGAAGGTGGGCACTCCGGTTCGTTCCGCATTGACTTCGAATCTATTTCGCTGACGTCCAGGTTTTCGGTTGAGTTACTCACCCCTGTGGCCATCAGTGTGGGCGCATGTGTATCGTAACTCGCTCAGTGTTCTTCGCACACTTCCCTAATCTGAGGTGTTACCTTACAGCTTCCTCATCTGCTCATTCCAAGACACCTGCGAGCTGAAAAATGGGTAAGTAGAGACTGTATTCAAAGCTTTGTCTAATTCGGTTGCATAAATTGTCTGAGCTGCACCTCAATCATTTGAGTTTCAACCCGAGTGACAGTACAGCCGACGCTACGAGCTGATGGGGTCAAAAACAAAAAAAACGTCGAAATTGTAGCGTCACGGTATTCGTAATATTGCCGCATGTCCGCTATAATCGGCTAAACAAACCTACCGTAGCGATGTCACATTGATTCGGTCCCTTCAGCACCCGTGCTCGACTTTTTACGCCACTTAGTCTTTGATTGCGTTTTTAACTGTGGCGACATAAAGCACTGTACGTTTCATTAGTAATTCAAGATTAAATTAGGACCATACTCTTAATTCACTCAAAGTCAGTCTCGTTTGGTTATTGGACGTTTCTACTTATAAAACCAAAAAAAATTATCATGTATTAAAAACTTGCACAGCGACTCTAGCTTGGTTAATTGGCAAACTTATCCGGATGAAAGTGCAGCTAATATTGTATTCCGGTAGAAGGAGGCGGAACGCCCAATGAGCTTAATTAAGCCCGTGTGGGACTAGAAGAACAAAATAAAAACAAAGGCAGTGAACAGCCCGAAGCTGAAGAAACTGCAACAACGAAAAAAAAACTATCTAACATTTTTCTGTCAGCGATGGGATAATACCGCTTTTGGCCAATGGCGCCTCCTGATTTGTCACCTATACTTCAATGAATGATCAAACTTTCTACAAATACGGCTTGAACCAGCCTATGTAGCTACCCCACCGCTGCCACGATGTATTCAGGAAACTTTAATCTTTGTGCACGTGCAACGATTTCGCTTGTGCTCTGCACGCGCAAAGCATAAGACAGCACGAGCCGTCTTGCGCATTGCCACCCGCCTCCTGTGATCTTAAGTTACGGCGGCGTCCCGCATACACCAAACGCTTGGTGACAACGCTCCATTTTCTAGACAAGAAAAAGGAATAACGACGGCAATAGTTATCGAGATCGCTGCAGATAAGAAAGTGTGAGCAATGGATTGCGTGGAAATAGCCACGATGCTTGCGTTGAGAGACCGCTTCAGTGCGGTGACATGCCACTGCAGACATGGGGTGGCCAATCCAGGGTGGGTCGTGAATTAGTAACAAAATAAGCGGGGGAAACGCCTGGTTGCCAGATCTCTGGTCGTAGTTGCGAAACTGTCGGCGTCTTCATAAATAATGCCAACTCTTCCAAGATAGATAATTCTGCACTCCTACAGTTCACCGCGTCATCTACGCTTATGACCACTGAATTCTACCGAAACCGTAGCTTCACTGGTAACGTCACCTCCTATTTTAGAGAGGTTGAATGGCGCCAAAGCGGAACATCTATATGAGTTTCGTTTATTTAAATTACGCGAAACAAATAAGTGTAATACAACTGTATAAAAATATTGAGCATATTGTCAGGTGCCCTAGAGAGTGCGAGAGCAGGCTTTTAAAAGAAAAAGTTCAAAATCGTCTTCAAAATTCCTTTAACATGGGCCAGACGCTAAGCCAATATTGATCATGTCGTATTACACCTGAGACTGCGGTGGAAGAAATCGGAAGAACTTTCAGTCGAAGGAACAGACACAGAGAACGTCTCAAACTCAGCGGAGTTTGAGACGTTGAGCTGAGTTTGAGACGTTCTCTGTGTCTGTTCCTTCTACTGAAAGTTCTTCCGATTTCTTCCATCGCAGTCTCAGGTGTAATACGACATGATTAGCTATAGTTTTGTTTAACCCGAGACTGGGGTAATTCGGAAAAGGGACGAGAAGAAAAGAGGCCACAAGGAGGCGACGTCTCAAACTCTTTTCTTCTCGTCCCTTTTCCGAATTACCCCAGTCTCCGGTTAAACAAAACTATGGTTAACTTCCACCAGCTCGCCTGCACCCTTACAATTTTGTCATGATTAGCTACCACCAGCTCGCCTGCACTCTCACCGTCTTTTCACCAATATTGATGCATAGTCTGCTTACAGCGTTGTCATGCCATCTCGCAATGATCGTACATTTTCGTCGCGTTGTTTGTGATTGGGGATCAGTGTTTTCGTGGTTTGTTTTATAAAAGTTGAGGGTGTTTTTGTTTGTGGTGTTTATTTTTTCCGTCGATTACGTGATTTTAAGTATCTATTTTCAGTGTCCCACAAATTGTTTTTGTGTCTGACAGTGTCCGGTAATTATGTGAATAAAAACGGGACGTGATCAAGGGATTCACCAACTTACAAGGAACATGAACTTAAACTTAATGTTTGTTGAACGTACAGGTATCAATAAGGAAAGGAAACTATTTAAGGGAGGTGGCTCCCAAAGAAATAGAAACAGCTTTCTAAGCAATGCAGGGAGCGCTCAAATTCAAAATATTTGGGCGTCTCTGTTCTTTGGTCTTTGCTCAGGTGTTAATTTTCGGGGTGTGTCGGTATGGATAAAAAATTAGCCCTATTTATGATCAATATCTTTTAACTAAATGTACTGTAGCATATAAAATATCAGTAGTCGAAATGCGCAAATGAAGTGATATCGGTTGAAGCTATTGACGATGAGCGTTTTGCGTCTGTGACTATACTTTTCACTCTGTGAGGTTTATGCGAGCAATAGGAGTTTTACATAAAAAAAAGAATTCCCTATATGAAACGAGGAAGTACCGTTTTGTCTGTTATGTCACGTTCTTGGAACGATTCTTTGCCCTGATTGCACACGCAAGTCTCCTTTTCTTAAGGACACATTTGGAATTTTCGTTTTTGAATCAATAAAGTGTCTTGCTTTTGAAAAAAAAACAAAAAAAAAACAGAGAATGAATGTTTATTATCACACGTAGTTGTGAGAAGCCTCACGAGCATGTTTTGTTAGAATATCTCGCCGTGCCAAAATGCCTTAACAGGTAACTGCAGTGAGTTACCTCAGTTTCAACAGTCAACGAGTTGGAGAACGTACAAGCTATTTTGTGAAAAATTTAGCCTTAAAAAGTCCCCGACCAGCAAATTCTTCTTTTCGTTCCGACAAGTCATTTGAATGTGGCATACGCGTAAACTATAACGCGGTTTACAAAAGACAGGATCTTTATGCTATATACCTTCTTCCTAAAAGCACCGCCATCTTAATAATTGTGGCGCAGACGACGCTGTCTATTAGCGCCAAGATGTAACGGTGGCGCCCCCTTATTGTTTCTTTTCTTTACGTCATGACCAAGATTTGCATTGCTGTGATGCCACGAGGTGTATTCCTGGCCACTTATTATGAGTTGCGAACTACAAGTTCAATGGTGTGTGTAAAAAGTACGAAAAAGCTTTAAATCATCGCATTTTTAAAGCAGCACTGTCAAAGTTGACAGTCTGACGGTATTCTTATTTCTGTTGATGAAAACAAAACTAATTCATATGAAGGCGTCATGGTTAGCGTCAGGTCATTCGCGAATGCCGATCACAGCGACGCTGTTGGTCGTGCATGTCGCAAATACGCTGTTCAAAACATTTTGTACAACGCTGTAAAAACTGCTGGCGCGAGCATGGGGTTTGATCACGCAGATCATTTGCAACCGGTTTTGAGCAAACGAAGTCATACAGGAAGCCACGCGCCGCGCGAGCAGCTTTAACAGCGTTTTATGAAACGGACGATAGCTGCTTCAAATTAGAAATAGCGATTAGTTTTGGCTGAAGCCATTGGATCAAGGCAAAGTAGCACCATTGCCTTCTGTGCCTGCTAGCCAAACACAATCAAATACTAATATGCAGATGACCGAAACCTCGCACGGCGAGTGGCTAATCGGTTTCCGTTGCTATGGCAAACGCCTTTTCGGCCCCTTGAAATCTTATAAGTTTCGAGGGGGTAGTTCTATACCAGTCACCCTAGGTGACCTTGGAGCATCATCGTACTGAAACCGTTCTTCACAAATATAAGCGTCTTTGGCACTTTGTATGTAATCTTCTTATCAATCATGCCTATCATCACGGTTCTCTTACAAAAATATTGTTTTCCTTGGGTATTTCAAAACAGAAAGTTTGTTTTAATGCCTTCAAGAACCGATACCGCGTGTGGTGGTGGTACGAAGATGTAGATTGTTTCGACGGAGTGTGGGTAGCAAAATCTTGGTATGCAAGAAACGTTTTTATAAAACTACCGGTTACCAGAAAATTCAGATCGGATCACAAATAATGGTTAGGTCAAGGACAAATTGCTCATTTCCTGAGCCGAAATGGCGACCATACGGGGAGATTTTGGCCCTATTTCCCACGATCTAGGTACTTTAGTTGCGGCGGCACGGCTAAAGGCCACGTGCTCTACATATATTTTTTACTTCATTATAATTTATTTTACGCTCATGAACGACCGCTGACAGACCTGACAGACGCTAGCACTTTAACGTGGGTCGTGCAGAATCGAACGCTGGAACGCCTTCCTTACGGGCGCGTCTTGCAGACGCCGAAGCCAACATTACGTGGTCGCGTCTGGTGGACGCGCTCACGTTTCTGGCCGAGTGCGACGGTCCTATGCGGAGCGGAAGTTGGTCTGTTTTCTCTTTGTGTTTTTTAGTAAAGGGGCTTTGCTGACGTCAGAACGCCGATCTATGATTGGCTTTGAGTGAAGGATAGTGGGTAGACCTTAAGGCAGCTTGATGTGAGGACTACCCGCTATCCTTCCAGTTATAGCCAATCGGAGCTGGCCGTTCTGACTTCACCACAACCCCTGTGAAAGATGCAAACGGACTTGCACTCCGCATAAGATGGCAGGGATTATTTGCGTTATCCTGCCTCCAACGCCATCTTTCTACGTTCAGCAGTGATTTAGCTTCTCGAGGACTTGGCGTCTGCTTGCACAGACAAAGTACTACATACAGCAACGAACACGTAACGGAATCTGGCCATTCGAAAAAGTCGCCCTGCTCATGCGCTTTCTTACTATTCATATGCCTGACGTCACGAGCCGTATGATCATTTACAAATGACGATCCCAAGTGTGTGTGTAAGAAGCAGGGCGGAAGCTGGAATCATGTTGTTCCAAAACTAACCGTAACAGTTGACAGCCTGACACTTCTCTAATTTCGTCAGTGAAGGCAGAAATCATCCCACTAGAGACGGCACACTGAGCGCTTGGCGAATCATTAGGGTCGATCAGAGCGACCTTTTCGCTAGCGGACGTCGCCGCTACGCTCTTTGAAAAAGGGATATTTATGGTCCTCTATAAAAAGAGGAACGCTCTAGTAACCTATGTTTCTTTAGGAAGGGAGAAACTTTCATCCTGAAAGCAAGGTGGCAAAGTTCCTCCGTCGCCTGCATGTCATTATGCCGGCCCCGAATCGAGCAAATCAAGCTCAATGAGCCTTAAACATCTATTTTACGGAGCGAGAGGAGCAGCAGATAAAAGCGTAACACGAGCTTTCCGCGAAGTGTATTTATTTGCGAAGCCAGCTTCCTCCCGCTGGTAGAGAAACATGGGATTTGAAAGCAATTCCTCACAGATCTCGTCGTCAGCACTGTGATGTTCAACGGAGACCACCGATACCCAGTTATTCAAGCACCTTATATATCACCTTTGCTATTACTCGCGCCACAATTCCTTCGTCAACAGCACATCATGGAGGAGTGGTACACCATTCCCAAAACGAAAAGCCGGTATCAACAGAGGAAATTCGATGCCAGCTCTAACACGGTAATCAGAAATCATCGCGAGGCGTGAAAGATGGTTAAATTGCTTGCCACCTAATGGCAGGCTCCGAGTAATTGCAAGTAGCTATGCTAGGTTGCGTTACGTTCAACCCAATTCATCTTCTGCAAAAAAAAAAAAAGAAAAATTGATTTGCTTACGCCACTATTGCGCTTCGGGCCTTCGGGAACCTTTATTAAGCACACATGTAGATACATGAAGCATACCGCTAGCATCAGTTGAATATACACATCTCAGCGCACACGCGTACTCGGCACATATAAAAATAGAACAGCGCTCTAGACCGATCACTACACCTGTACACTGCGTTTCCGCCTTTTATTCTGGTCGTTTTCAAGGTACATTTTTTCTCGGTGACCAAATAAGCAATAAAAAATGTTTCCAGCACGTTTATCTTTTTTTTTTTCAGCAACGTCACAATTCTGAGAGTATTTTGAACAGCTCAGGGGATGAATCTCTTCGTAAAAAGTAAACGCTCATGCCTTAATTATTTGAAACCCAATAAATCAATCCACTTCAATGTGATTCCACGCCATGTGTTTGCTTCCCGGCACGGCACGTAGTAGCTAGAATTTATATTGTAGTGTTTATTTATTGTTTTTGCTGTTTGCGTGCGGTTGCAATAGTCGTCTTGAATTATTCTGTGTAGAGTTGGTATTCATTCAGGTGGAAGCCAAGCTTCACGGAGAAAGTCAAAAGTTAAAGTGGTCGTTTAGTGTTTATGCAGTATAAGGTTGGTCTGCCAGGGTGTGGCGACACTGGTTTACTCTGTAGCTGAGCAATTTTGCCAGTGCAGTTCGACAGCTCACCTGGGGTCTTCAACGTGCACCACGCAGTAGTGATACACAACCGCAAGCCGGTATGATGCTCATCCAGATCTAAACGGGCAGGGGTGGGGCTTGAACCCAGAGTCCCTGGGTTCTGCAGCGCGAGTTTTCGCTCCACGTGCGTCGAGCTGACCACGGAGTGAGAAATCGCTTTTTGATCAACTTGAATGCAGTCAAAGCCGCAACTTGCGGCAGGTGTTCAGACCCCGAAAACGTCTAGCGCTCGTCCAAGCGCGCCATTTGAAGGGCAGTTTCTCCAGGAACCGTAGTATATTTAAAGAGCAAAATGAAGGATAGCGCTTTTTTTCAGTTTTAACTACCATCCTTCCTTAATTCACAAATTTCAAACTAGATATATGTACTTTCGTCATAATTCCATACTGTTCAGTCCTTTTTCCAGACCGCAACTGCTTTTGGGAGGAGACAACAGGACATCGCAGACGAAAGTCACATTGGCCATTGTACGATAGGAGCTAGGGTTGAGACAACCTTGCCACATGACTATTCGCAGTTCGATGAATTACATTGTAATCCCTCAAGCGGTCCTAAACTATTTAATGTACATGGGAATGTCAACCTGGAAACCCCCCCCCCCCCCCTGATCACGGCCCGACCATCGGGATCAATGCCCGACAGTTTACGTCATCTCGCACTGTTGTTACATCACTGATACGCGAACACATGGTCACATCGGTGATAATTCTAGCCTTCTGTTCACAACGCACGACACAGCCATCGCTATGTTGCTACTAGGTTGCTGACACGCAGAAATACGCAACCTCGTTGGATTGCCGGTGGGCACTCGGCATCAAAAAACTAAACCGAACTCAGCACAGAAGGCGCACAGGAACCCGGCAGGAAAACCTGCCTTTCTTGGACGCACTTTCCGCGATTTCCATAACATCCTTAACGTCGACAGATTGTTCCGTGTGGACCGTGTGGTTCCGCGTGTGGGGCCGTCTTATCCCAGTGTACGTAGCGCTGCTGGCGTTGCTTGGAACTTCGCTATTTCTAGCGGCTTCGTTTGCTCGTTTCATAAAATTAGAGGTAGAAACGTAATTGCAACCGGAATGTTCCGAACGTTCGGACTGGGAAACGAAATTACAGGCGGCCATCGCTGCCGCTGAAGCTCAATCAACTCAACAAAATTTGTTAAACAAGGTGTGCGACGCGCTCAGAAAACGAAACCGATAGAATATGAAACAGGAGGGCGGAAGCTTTGTCCCGTGTGCTTGAAGAATGAGAAAAACGTCTCGTTCGTCCCTTCTTCTCGTGTCCGCTTTGGGGCGCGTCAGTAAAAGGGAGAAAAACGCGTAGCCGCTATCTCTTTTCTCCATTTTTTCTTAGAGTGTAGGGCGTGATAAAGAAGCCCGAGTGAACGTTTTGTAGGTAAGGAATGCCAATGTTCCATTCTAACCAGTACAGGAGAAGCTTGAGTTAGTGATTTGTCTCAAAATTGCTTCAACGCCGAAATATACCTATAAAAACTAGCAGTCCCTATTACAAATAATAATTTTTCCACTCAAAGTAGTTCCACTTCTAAAGGTGATCTGAGAGGCTAAGAATCCTTACCGTGAGCACTTAAAACGTGACATCAAATGTAATGAGCGGGGGAGGGGGGGGGGGGGGGAGGGGCGGTACAGCTTGTTTTCGACGGGTCACACTTTTGATCGAGCGACATGAATGCTCGAGAAGCTAGCGCCAGCCGGACAAAAACAAAGAACGTTCTCCAGTATCACGTCACTGCGCTGCAGAGCGAGGGAGATGTATGAATGTTGCTTTTGTATCACCTTCATTTGCAGTTTTGTCTATACGTAGTTCTCACCTGACATCACTTCCCCTACTCCCACCCGCCTGGCTGCCATTGTCAGGGATTGAGAAGCAGACGCGGACGCTGCCGCCACCGCATGTCCCACGCTCGTTTGCGACTTCGCTACGGAATTTGTATCGCCCGTAGAGCTTGATGGCGAAAACTATTCGCCATGAGTTCTGGCCTTCCTATTTCGAGGAGGTTGTTAGCCCGCATGCGCTTGACATGAGTCTAAAGTGAAGATGTGAAACGACATCGATCCGTTCACGCCATGCGTTCGCGCGGACACCAATCCAGATGCGGACGTGCTGCCACCGACGACGCGTGAATACATAATTAACTACCTCGTTTTGTCAACGAACTACCTGTCGCTGCAACGCACGAAGGCCTTCAAGACCCTAGATGCCCATAACTATTTCACGAGTAGATGGGTGAAGAGCCTGACGGCGATGCGTCTCCCATCGAAGCGTATCGCCGTGCTGAGCGAGGCTAATTGACGAACTATAAAGCAAGCGTCTTTATAAGAGCCGAAGAGCCGAATGTTCGCCTGCAAACGAAGACAAGTGCCCGTACTTGCCTCATCTGAATTCGCAGCATCTTAGCTGAGCAAACTCGGCGCCGCCGTCGCAACACTATCAACACAAGTGTTCCACAAACACTAAACAATTACAGACACGCTGCGAGAAAGGTAAAAGAAAATCCTCGCAGAGTGACGCTACCAGACAACAAACACTGCCTTGGCCACTATGGCAATCCGCACAGCGTGAGAACAGGAGCATTCAGCAATCCACGTACAGTTGAGCAACATTTTTCTTACAGGTCATGAAGTGACGACCGCAGAAACGGACGTTGTTCAGGTTCTTAAAGGAGGTGCGCAACGATTTTAACGTTGAAAGAATTGGCATGCTCTGCTTTTGATATTGTTCACCTTGTCACAAATGACAGAAAACACACCTCCTTCATCGAAATGTTGCGATTCCGCCACGTAATAGCGATGCAAAGCTTAGAATATTCCCCGACCTGCAGCCTCGAGCGGCGGCCATGAGAAACACGAGGCGTGACGTCAAGGGGGAATCTTGTAGAAAAATAGCAAGTTGTGCGAATACCTGCTCGATAAAAGGTAACGTTTTTATAAATCTTGTCGTTCCAACATATATATAAATGCGTCAAAAACCTGGTATCATGGACAAAACTTTTATTATACGGCGTTTTAGTGGCGCCATCTATCCCAGGCCCACAAAACCGTCAGCTCTCTCTGCTACCGCGAACAGCCGCCAGAAGCCAAAGGGGGAGGGGGAGAGGGCCGGATGGGCTATGGCCGGACCCGGATGAGACTTTCCTCCTTCCACCACATTCTTCGTGCGGCACCCGCCAGCACGTAGTCACGCGGTCGCGAGCGGATGAGTTCTCGCTGCTCACTGATGGCTCTAAAGAGAGAACTTTGCCGGAACCCCGCGCCTACCCCCTTAACGTCACTGCTCACGTGACCCGGAAGGCGACGTACAAGTTGAGAGGCGGCAAAAGCTGTATCTTTTTCATTTTTTAAAAATAAAAACTAGGGTATCCAGGCAAAATCTGTTTTCTGTAGTTCACTTCAGAAGTGTCAGGCATCAACTTCCACAATAATTTAAGCAAAGCCCTGAAATTGTTGCACAGCTCCTTTAAGATCCTTCCGATATACGCGAGTAAACCAGAGGCTTCGGTGTTTCTCGGACAGCAGCCTTGTACGCTCACACTGTCGCGTTATCAGCTTTGGCAAACGGCGCAGCCCTACATTTGGCTTTGTGTTGCTCTGCAGTGCAGAGGACTTGCCTCTGTTTCGGCAGGCTAACATCGCGGGAATCCGCATGGATGTACCACTGCGACCGCGACCTTACTTGAGAAGTAAGAAACGTGCACCGTGTCCGCCGCAAATGCCGTAGTGACGCATCCAATGCAGCAGCGGCCAACGTTGCCGGCGGCGATCTTGAAACCGAAACTATGACAGTACCTGGTAATGGCGCTGACATATCTCATAAGCCCCGCCCCGGCTGTGCCGTCCGTGAGAACTATGTATAGACAGTTTTAATTTATAAATCTTAAATTAAACAGCGGGAAGAGTGGAGCTAAAATATTTCTAAAATTGGTTTTATTTGAGCAGCTAAAAATAGCGTCGGAAGTCTCCTTTGTAAATACTGTTTGGGGATCTTTGTCCATGAGGTTCGCATGTGTTTATTTTTTTTAAGCAGCATCTTTGGGTTTCTCATTTTATAATTAAATTATTTTCAGGCGAAGAAACCGAAATGAATCTCACGAGTAAGTTGATTTCTGTGTTAATATTTTTTTCTTCGCCTTATTTATTTTAAGCCATTTGACATTGGTGGCATTTCTAAAGGAGCGTAACATAAGTTTTGATACGAGTCGGTGGCCGGATGACAGTTTCAAATAGATTTCTTGCGCTTTCTTTTAGTTTCTGAATCTTTTTATATGGCGGAAGGTTAATTGAGAACACGCGTAACACTAATTGAATATACGTATGCAACTATTCATTAAAGTATCCACTATCACAAACGCGCGAACATACGTAAGTTAAAAAAAAAAGTGCAACCGAAGTTACTTTTGTTGAGAGATTCACAGCCAATTGTGAAAGTGATTGTGTTCCGCACAATAAAAGTAACATTTTTCTTAGTTATAGAGCTTTGTTGCCTTTCGGCATGATTTTGTTCACAAAGAAACCTGAATCGTCGTGGGGCATTATAGGAGGCGTATGTTTTGCAAAAAAGTATGCCAAAAATATGACTGAAATATAAAAAAGAAGGTATTAAACTGAACTCCAATAAACCTATACTTTATTAACTAAAAATCGCATTGAAATGTCTGACTTCTCGCTCAGCGTTACATCCTTACTCATCTGAGCGGTGAACTAAAATATTGTTGGTGAATAATATTTTAAATATACATCTTTTCAAAACGTACAGGTTTAAGACGTCAGAAGCATTGTGCTTCTCCCAACTAACAATTTTTCATGAACTACTTCAAGCGGCTGAGCAATAAGCAACACGTCTTGTTTCTTTTGATGTTGCAATGACTGTAGTGTACGGAAATATACTTTCATAACACCATTGGAGCAAAAAAAAAAAGATATATATCAAACAACTGAAACGTATTAACTATCAAAAACAACTCGAGTAGAAAAGCGCCATCCAGGAAACAGAAGCCAAATATTTATAATCAATCGTGAGGGCAAACTAGCAGAACTTAAAAGTAACATTGCGTAACTTCATAGCAAGCGTAACCAGAACGTCGTATGTCGGAGATATAACTTCTGTCTGACATCCGTTCAAGTACAGGGTGTCACAAAAGAAAATGTACACGGTCTTTTTTATCGCAAAAATAAACTAGGCATCGCCGAACGCTCATTCTCCGCCCAAAGGTAGCGCTAGAGGTCACAACCAGATACCAAAGTTTCAGCCCGATCCGTTAACTTAAGGCCCGTTCACACGCTTGCAACCGAGTACGACCGAGAGAGACCAAACCGGTTTTTAATCCTCTTGCGATCTCTTAGGACCAGCTCCGCTCAGCGCATCCGGTCTCAAGAAGTCTTTCTCGGTCGTACTCGCTTGCAAGAGTGTGAACGCGCCTTTAATCAAAAGTTATAAGTGATTTTCTGAAAATTTCAATGGGAAAATGGCGGCCGACAGAGTTTTCAAACACATGGGGCTCTATGGTACTAGAAACCGAAAACGAGCAAAAATGGGCTCCATTTTCTCATTGAACTTTTCAGAAAATCACTTATAACTTTTGATTAAGTTATCGGATCGGGCTGAAACTTTAGCATCTGGTTGTGACCTCTAGCTTTACCTTTAAGCGGAGAATGAGCGTTCGGCGATGCCTAGTTTATTTTTGCGGTAAAAAAGACCGTGTAA
This sequence comes from Ixodes scapularis, assembly GCF_016920785.2. Taxonomy (NCBI): domain Eukaryota; kingdom Metazoa; phylum Arthropoda; class Arachnida; order Ixodida; family Ixodidae; genus Ixodes; species Ixodes scapularis. The sequence continues at coordinate 190,461,054 of NW_024609846.1, read as the reverse complement.
ATTTTCTTTTGTGACACCCTGTATATGTTTAAAGAAACAACGCCTAAAGTGCTTCCGTTCCTGCTTTGAAGGGGTGTGCAAAGTATTTTAAAGAATCGTACTAAAATAAACTTGAAGCACACTTAAAGCACGCCGCTTGTGATATGTGCGGCTACAATGTCTCCCTGTGTTACAGTAAAGTAGTAAAAAATTATTAATGTCATACTAGCCTTTCCTTTTGACACTGTTTATACGTCTGAAAAAGGTAAAAAAAAACAGCATCGTTGGCACACGAGTGAGCATGTCTGTCATTCGATACTATGCAAAATTCAAGAAGAAAAAAAAGCAGCTTTTTAAAAGTTTTTGAGGTGGAAGTGAACTCTCCCATACTATGGAAACAGGAATTTACTCGTTCCATTTGTGCCATTTCAATTCGATGATGTAGCTCTTTAGTATTGTTATATAGTTAGAAATGCAGCGTGGTCGTTAAACCATCGTTAATCTGCAATGGCTCAAGGACGCTGATATCACTTGGAAGTTTACCGGACATTTCATCACCAAAGGTAAATTCATATGACTATGCCCCAACATACCAGAGGACTTGTCATTATCGAAATTGTTCAAACTATTTTTGTTATTTTTTTACGTTTGCATCTTACACCAGTAAATTGGCATTTGTTTACGATAAGTTGGTTTCATTGTGGAGAGGTTATTCTTTTAAATAATGTTTGTCATCCCCAGGTACCGGGGACCAAGATATTGTAAGCACGACCACACCAACTTTGGAAGCCAAAAACAGTATGTTCAGCTTCATTATTTTTTATTTTTTTTTTTTGTAAAAGCATGGCAAAATAGAGTTAAATAATACCTTGATATTCACTGGAAATAATTGTTTCTTTCTAGACAAAATGTAAGTTTAAAATGCCCGCACTGAAGCCTCGGCTAGCTGTGGGTACGCACGGCGTTCAAAGGCACACAGCTACTAAAAAGCTTGTCTGTAGTGTGTCTGGGTACTCCGCCGTTTTTTCCATAGTCTCCGATTTGCCTAAAAACTTGCTAAAAACACCAAGAAACATCGCTGAACTAGTAACCCAAATTTTTACAATTTTGGTCCTCATCGTGTTTTTCAAAGTGAAAAACTCTACTGGCAACATTAAAAAAGTGACGTCATGGGTGGGTAGGGCTTCGCTCTTAGGGCTGTAGACTTTGTTCCCAACTGATTACAAACAGTTTTATGGTGTCAAATGAATGCTTTGGAAAGTCCCCCAGCTCCCGCGCAGCAGCACGATACAAATGCTCGGCATAGTTCATTTTTCGACAGCCCGCTCGAACCGCAAGCCGGCCCACCCGTGACGTCACGGCAATTGAAAGCGCGGGTATATTCGAATCTTCGTTTGGAGTCATTTTCACTTGCCGATTTCACAATAGCTATTTTGAATTTTGCGATACTAAATAGCATACCGGAAAGAGTAAAATATGGCGATTTTGAAAATATAATTAGTTGGGGTTGCTCAAAAAATCGCCGGAGTTCCCCTTTAAGCACGCTCACAATGCATTGATTTTCCTGGCGGATTTTGCACAAACGTCCCATACAAAAATGTCATATGGTCGGCTATAGAAAATTCTTTGTATAATCGGCTTTAGCTATTTGACCCAGTTAGCTAAAGAATTTTTATGGCTGTCTTTTAGCATTTTTATGGTCGTCTTTATGGGCCTGTTTAGCTTTGTCTATGGCCCTATCACAGTCCAGCCATAACGCTCTTTAGCTTTTCTAATGGCTGGCTCTCTATAGCCAGTGCGCTATAGCTGCCTATGGCTTTTCGTTTGGTGTATTTAGCCATTTATATGGTCTGCTAAAAAAAGCTGTATGGGTTTTCCTGTAGTTCTCTTTAGCCAGAACACAATAAAAAATTTCTTTACAACGTTTTTTTGAACTTTGGACGCTCATAGTAGAACGTGTACATACACCACTGAACACACAAAATACACTGAACACATTTTGAACACACAATCAGTGCTTCCATTTGTTGGGAGAGCCACAAGCTAAGCCATGCCTGGTTCGTCCAGAACGGTTGAGTGGGTGAACCGGGGAAAGCAGACGAGCTATACTCGTCCTGAACGGCTTGGGCGCGGCTCCACGTTGACGAGCTAGGTTCGTCCAAAACGGTTAATGAGGGGGTTCATTAACCTCTTAAAGTATTGGCTTTAGGAGCGTGTTAAACTTGCAATATTGGCGGCAATTACTATCATAGGTCAGACCGACTGGAAAGATTCCCGAAAATGTAGTTTCTTTTAAACATTATTGATCACTTTTTTCATATTTTTTGATCCGATTTAAAGTTACACGCCAACGGATCGCCGAAAGCCCTACCCACATTCACGCTCGTTTCCATCTTGTCGTCACTACCTCGGCAGCTTCTCATTGGGGATGGGCCGACTACACGAGTGACTAGGTGACTGACGCGACTGCCTCACTCTTCTTGGAGCCTTCTTGGCGTCACTGCGGGCAGAGCTTGCGGCGCTCTTTTTCTTTTTGCGCGGAATTTTTAAATTGGTAAAAAAAATCAATAAAAACATGATCATGAATTAACAATTTTAAGAAACTTACTTTTTCGCAAATTATTTCAATTTGCCTTGCCTCCCGTTGTGATTTTCGTCAATACTGCTATTGGAACATCACCTCTAGAACCAATGACTAAAAAGTTAATTAATCTTTGTCACTTAATTCGCCATGTTTATAAGACGATTATCCGCTCATCAAATATCCGGCGATCTTGATCAGTACATGGTGAAGCTTTAAATTTAATTCACGTTTCTTTAACAAAAAAAAAACAACTGTTCGAAAACAAACAGATTGCATTTGGAATGGTAAAGACTAGTAAAATCTTGAGAGAAAAAAAGTGAAAGCCGTTTACAACTCCCTGTAACACCGAATTAGAGCGCAGCTCTTGAGGAGGAGGAGGGAAGGGTATTGGGGGGGTGAAGTGACCTGGGGGGGGGGGGTCACGTGACCTTGGGGGGTCACGTGACGATGCCGATGATGTCATCAGTGACGATGACGATGCGGATGTCGGTGACGTCATCAGTGACGTCACTGATGACGTCATCTGTGATGATGACGATGACGATGCGGATGCCCCCCCGAAGTCACGTGACACCCCCAGGTCACGTGACCACCCCCAGGGTCACGTGACCTCCCCGATGACGTCATCGTCACTGATGATGTCACCGGCATCCGCATCGTCATCGTAACCATCACTGATGACGTCATCAATGACGTCACTGATGACCTCACCGGCATCCGCATCGTCATCGTCATCATCACTGATGACGTCATCAGTAACGTCACTGATGACGTCACCGGCATCCGCATCGTCATCGTCATCATCACTGATGACGTCATCAGTGACGTCACTGATGACCTCACCGGCATCCGCATCGTCATCGTCACTTATGACGTCATCAGTGACGTTACTGATGACGTCATCAGTGATGATGACGATGACGATGCGGATCCGATGACGTCATCAGTGACGATGACGTCATCGGGAAGGTCACGTGACCTCAGCGGGGGTCACGTGACCCTGGGGGAGGGGTCACGTGACCTTAGGGGGCCACGTGACCTTGGGATGACCTTGGTTACGCCGACGCCGCTCAAGCCGGGAACGGGCCCCTAAGAGCTGCGCTGTAAAAAAATCTTGTTCTCTTTTGCGAGATTTCTGCGTCCGGTATCTCTATCCAGCGCTATATGGTGCATAAAAAACATTTATGACAAACTCGATTTGATATGAAAAAATCCTTGTTTATTCAGTGACCCCATCTGCGCCAAATGAAGTGAGGTTAAAATTAATATTTTGTTTCATTGATCCTGCATGGTTCACGCGCAAATTTATGTAGAAGTGATTATCGAAAGATATTTAATAAATAATGACACCAGCCGATAGCCTTCATGTTGTCAAGTTGGTAGAACCTTCCCAGTCTTCGTATTAGATTTCTATACTTGTAAATAAAGTGACGAAGATTTCTCATGTAACAACATGCCAAACATCTAAATTAATGCACAACTGGAGAAGCGATAGTTTAAGTATAATTAGAATGCATTCAACACTCGGATCGGCGAGGGGAAAGCAACCTGTCCGTTTATCAATTGTTCTAACATATTGAGCAGGAAAACCTGAATATTCGTATGTATCACGTGATATCGATTTTTAAGCAAAAAGTAGCGAAGAAAAGAACTTGTTGCATAGGACACGTGATTTCGAATACCTCGCGACTGTCACGATCTTTCTCGAACGTGGACGAAGGGGGCCGAAGCACCCGCCGAGGAGAGACGACACGCAGCCTGGTTGTGAGGGTGGACGATGTCTGGCCGGAGCGCGTGCGCTCAACGGCGTTTATTCGTGTGGTGACCAATGTTGCCCGCCGAGCCAGGCGGCCGCAGACGGGCGGACGGGAGGGGGGCGCTACATACTTGTTACATCCCTCCCCCCCAGTTTGTTTTCCTACAAACAAAATAAATGAAATAACAATGCACACGGCCGACACCAACTTGGCGTCTGGTCGTGCCAAGTCCTGGCCGGTCGACGACGAAGGTTACCCCGGCGAGTAGCGGTCGGGTGGCCTCCGCTGCCGTGCACTCCGCCTGGGCACTGGTGTCGACGGGCCAGGTGTGGCAACGCCGGGCGCTGCCTGAATCGGTCGGGCTTCGCCCGGTGGAGCTGCAGGGACCGGATTTGGGTGTGACACCGGTCCAACTGGTGCCACAGGACTGGTGACGCTTGTCTCCTCTGTGATGGGTGGCGCTCCACTGGCCACGACTGGTGGTGTTGGGCCCCCTGCAGGCTGGTCCTCTGAAGCGACGGCCGACGGTGGAAGCCAGGTCCCGAAGCGAGGCCTGACATGGTCGGCGTGCCGGTGCCAGGTGGTCCCGTCGGGCATGCGGACGAGCAGCGACGAGGCACTCGCTGGTGAAACCACACGCCCGGCAGACCACGGTGGGCCAGGACGGAAGTTCCTGGCGTACACCGACGCTCCTGGCTCCGGCAAAGGCCCGGGACGGCACCCTCGGTCAGCAGCCAGCTTCTGCTTCAGCTGCTTCAGGAGCGCCGTGGACCGGAGGTCTGGATGCAAGAAGTCCAGGGGGGTCTTGATCATCCGGCCCAGCAGAAGCTCGCAGGGGGCACGGCCAGTGACCTCATGGGGTGTGGTCCGGTACTGGAATAGTACCCGGGCCACCTGCGCTCGGAAATCCCCGGGCTGGCTCTTCTTGAGCTTGTCCTTGAGTGTCTGTACCACCCGCTCTGCTGCACCATTGGACGCGGGGTGGTACGGCGGAACCAGCATCCGGCGGATCCCATTCCTCTGCAGCCAGTCAAGGTACTCCGCGCTAGCGAAAGCGGGACCATTGTCGGACACAATGATGTCCGGCAATCCCTGCGCCGCAAAGACTTGCCGCAGCGCCGCAATGGTCGCGCTTGCCGAGGGACTGGTGACTGGCAGTGCCTCCACCCACTTGGAGAAGGCGTCCACTACCACCAGGAAGTAGTGGCCCTTGAAGGGTCCCGCATAGTCCACGTGCAAGCGGGACCACGGCCTCTGTGGGAACGGCCAGGGGGTGATCTCCACTTGGCGCGAGGCTCGCTGGTTCTCCTGGCAGACCTGGCAGCCTTGCACCTGGTGCACGATGTCCTGGTCCAAGCCAGGCCACCAAACGTGCGACCGTGCCAACATTTTGGTCTTTTCAATGCCAGGATGCCCCGCGTGCAGCAGCTGCAGCACCTTGGCCCGCAGACCTTGTGCAATCACCAGCCTGGAACCCCACAGGAGGCAGCCTTGCTCCAAGCTAAGCTCGGTGGTCTTGTGGCTGTATGCCTGGTGACGCAGCTCCTCCCCTCGGGCAAACGTCTTGGCCACCTGGGACAGCACCGGGTCCCGGCTGGTCGCCTGCGCCACCGCAGTCCTGGTGAGCACCCCCGGGTAGGCCCGCTCCAGCAGGAACACGTCAGCTGGCTCTGGAACGGCAGCAGGCACCTCCGGCAGGGGCAGGCGGCTCAGGGCGTCAGCAGGTCCCAAGTCCTTCCCAGGGCGGTAGACCAGCTTGTACCTGTAGGCTGCCAGCGTCAAGGCCCAGCGTACCACACGAGGCGATGCTTGCACTGGGACCGCCTTGTCAGGCCCCAGCAGCCCCAGCAGCGGCTTGTGGTCTGTGACCGCCTCGAATGGCCGGCCCCACAGGTACTGGTGGATGCGCTGGACCCCGAAGATGAGGGCCAAGCCTTCCTTGTCGAGCTAGCTGTAGCGTCGCTCTGCCGCATGTAGTCGACGAGAAGCAAACGCCACAGGGTGTTCCTGACCATCCTGACCCCGGTGCGACAGGACGGCTCCTACCCCATATGGTGACGCATCCACGGTGAGGACCACAGGCTTGGCCGGATCGAAGTGCACCAGCACTGGAGCCTTAACGACGAGCTCCTTGCTGCGCTGGAAGGCCAAGTCCTGCTCCTTCTTCCACGCCCACTGCTGCCCATCACGAAGCAGGCGATGCAGCGGCTCTAGATGCGTCGACAGGTTGGGCAGGAACCTCCTGTAGAAGTTGATGAGGCCGAGGTAGCTCTGAAGCTCCTTCTTGCTCTTGGGCTTCGGCGCCTTGAGCACGGCCTCAATCTTGCGGGGAGCCGGGGCCAGGCCAGCCTGGGAGATGAAGTGTCCCAGGTACTCCACGCTGGGGGTCAGGAACGCGCACTTGTCCAGCCTCAGCTTGAGACCAGCGTCCTGTAGTAGTGTCACGACTTTGCGCAGGTTCTGCAGGTGGTCCCCGTCGTCGGTACCGGTAACCAGGATGTCGTCCAAGTACACCGCCACGTGCCTCATGCCCCTGAAGAGGTTGTCGATCTCCCTCTGGAAGATGGCTGGGGCTGAGGCCACGCCGAACGGAAGGCGCGTGTACTGGAAGAGTCCCATGGTAGTCGAAATGGTGACATACTTCCGGGCGGCATCCTGGAGCACCAGCTGCTGGTAGGCATCTCGAAGGTCGAGCGTGGTGAACTTCTGTCCCCCGGCCAGAGCCGACCAGAGATCTTCTACCCGAGGCAGCGGGTACTTCTCGACGGTAGCGACGGGGTTGATGGTGACCTTGAAGTCGCCGCAGATCCTGACGCGGCCGTCTTGCTTGAGGACTGGCACAATCGGTGCGGCCCACTCGGAAGACTTGACGGGCACCAGGATTCCCTCTCGCTGCAGCCGTTGCAGCTCCTGGGTGACCCCGTCCTTCAGGGCAAACGGCAGCGGGCGCGGCTTGAAGAACCGAGGCCGGGTTCCCTCGGGTATGTGGATGCCGACCGTCGTGCCGGCGAAGGTGCCCACCCCTGGCTGGAACAGGGACTGGAGGTCGGTCAGGAGGCTCGGGACGTCCTTCACCACGTGCAGCGCAGCTTCTTGGTACTCCGGCAACCGAACACCCAGCGAGTGAATCCAGTTCCGGCCCAGCACCGTCGGCGACGACCCCTTGGTTAAGTAAAGGGGAAGGATTGCCTCCCTGTCGCCAAGGCGAACGCTGACTTGGGCCCGACCCTGGACCTGGGAAAGCTGCCCGGAGTAGCTGCGCAGCATGACGTCAGACGCCTCGATGGACACGCCGGGGAAGGTCCGCTTGAACAGCTTCCCGGGCATTACCGACACGCTGGCCCCTGTGTCCAGCTCCATGGTGACGGGGTGGCCGCAGATTTCGACTGACACCATGTATGGTGGCACAGACGATGAAATTCTCCTGGTGTGCCACATGTCGAAAATCTGAGGGTCCTCGGCCACGACGTGGACCCTGGCTGAGGGGGTACCCGGACCCGGTGCCGCTCGTCCCCGCCGCGTTCTCTTGCGACGACCACCCTGGCCGCGGGTTTGGCTGGAACCCGGGCTTGAACCAGGCTGCTGCTGCTGCTGCTGGCCGCCGCTCGTCCTCCCCCCTCGGCAGACACGTGCGAGGTGCCCAGTTCTCCCGCACGTGAAGCATTGTGCGTGGACGAACTGGCACTGTGAGGGGGAGTGGGCAGCACCACAGCGGCTGCAGGCACCGCGCCTTGCCGCCATCTTGTTCACCGCCGCTTCCGTCGACGGCGAGCCGGCCGCACGCACAATTTCGCTGGCGTCCTTAGCTGCGGCTTCCATCGGTAGCGCTGCCTTCACCGCGTCGTCCAGCGAGGGGTCGGGGAGCTCCAGGAGTCGCGTCTGCATGGCAGGGTTGTTGATGCCGCAGACGAACCGGTCCCGGAGCAGCGAGTCCAACTGGTCGCCGAAGGCGCAGGTGCTCGCTAACCCTCGTAGCGCAGCGACGAACTGCCCGAGGGTCTCCCCGTCCTGGCGGCTCCGGTTATTGAAGCGGAACCGCTCCATAAGCGTGGACGGCGCCGGGCTGAAGTGCTGAGCGCAGCGTGGCGAGCAGCTCACCCAGCGTTTTGACGTGCGGCGTGGCCGGCTTGAGGAGGTCGAGCAGGAGGCTGAAGACTCGGGTCCCGCAGCTGGCCAGGAAGACGTCCCGTTGTTTCGCCTCCGGCGTGTCGTTCGCCCGGAAGAACACGTGGACTTGTTCTTTGTAGATGGACCAGGCGGACCCATCTCCCTCGAACGGCTCGAGCCTCCCGTACAGCGGCATGGCGACAGGAGCGGGGGGCGGTGTTCCGACTCTCTCAGCGGCGTGGGCCGAACCGTGCACGTTGGTAGCCTCCAGTGCCACGGTTCCTCGTCGCCAGTGTCACGATCTTTCTCGAACGTGGACGAAGGGGGCCGAAGCACCCGCCGAGGAGAGACGACGCGCAGCCTGGTTGTGAGGGTGGACGATGTCTGGCCGGAGCGCGTGCGCTCAACGGCGTTTATTCGTGTGGTGACCAATGTTGCCCGCCGAGCCAGGCGGCCGCAGACGGGCGGACGGGAGGGGGGCGCTACATACTTGTTACAGCGACATTTATCTAGGAAACTGAATTGCTGTATAGGTGAAGTTACAGCAGGTCACATGATGTAATTTGCCCGGTGAATTACAGCAGGTAAATTACATGAACGTGAAAGTTATGTGATGAAAATTTCCACGCAAAATTTAGCGTGGAAGCAGATTTGGCCAGAAGTTAACAAGACGTCAATTTGCCCTCGCCCCTCCCCTCCCCGCCCCTTATCTTAATATTACCCGGAAACTTGAACGGTCAGAAAAGTAGACACATTGTTTTTTTTTTTTTTTTATATATATAAAGTGTTGCAATTTTGACCTTCCCTGATATCAGATGAAAACTCAGAGCTTGTTTGTTCGAAAATTTTTGCAATGATATGCGCAAGTTAACCTGATTCTCTCTTTGTGCTACAAATACTAAGCAATTGTAGAATGAACTTGACAGTTAATTTCTTTAATGCTTTAAGTATTCAATGAGCTCGATCTGAAAAGAAACCATTAGAAACATCGTCACATAAAGAACCGACACGTCAATTCCCGCGCCAATATTACCGGGACAATTAATGTCATGTGCCAATTTTATGTCTAAATTAAGCGCAAAAAAATATATTTCACCTGATCATGTCATGTGATCTCAAGTTACGTGATGTTAATTTCCCCGCTAAATTAGGTGGTAAATGATGTCGCATGACGTCGCTTTCCCCGACCATTAAAGGGGAAGTCGATGTGATGAGACATGACTGCGTCTTGTGACCTACAGGCAGTTGGCATCAATTTTTGTGAAGTGTTAGTTCCCACTCAGAAAATTATGCGCTCATTGGTGTTCGCGAGCATAGATAAGGTGCACAATTTTGTTTTGTCCTTTGTAACAGGACCATCACAATACTCATTGGCGGGGCTATCTTCTTGCTCGTCATTGCTGGAGTGGTAATTGGTCTGCTTGGGCTCCTGAGTTCCGGTGAGTAGAGATGAGAGTCAAAGCAATGAAGCGAACGAAAAGTGTAGATGGTGCGACTTTAAGAGCCCGAACAAGCGGCTGCCAGGTAGTGACGCACAATGTGCATTATTAGCCGAATGACTGACTCAGATGACGAACAGTGTCCCAGCTCATGAGGGCATATTTGGCTATTCGCCTCGAGCGGCACCGGTTGGAACGCTCTGATCGCGCGTGACCAGTATCACACGACGAAGCAAGGTATTTTCTCCGCTTTGCTTTACTTAGGTTATGTGCTTTACCGCGTAGCAGCAGAAACTGTTCACCAAATGTATTTCGTTTTTACTGTGACGCGAAACGTGCGTAGGATGAAAGCGAAAAACAAATCCGAATGCGTCAAGCGGAACGATCGAAACTTGTGCGTAAGTTACGATGGAATCCTGCGGTAGCTTCGTGGTTCCCTACACCGCTCGGATACTTCGCAGTGAAGAAAGTCGAGAATACGTCAAACTGCTCTTCGCGCGCTTTCGGACTTGAGCTGCAAACGAAAGGGAATACGTACCCATTTCGTATGAATAGATCGAACCTGAACCTAGATCTTCCAGTTAGAGCGTGAGCCTTATATCATCGTCGTCCCCTTGTCATTTTCGGCATGTTGTGCGGTACTGGAGGACGCCGAGGTCGAGCTGACGCACTCGTCGATTCTATTCGCTGCTTACTTTAACGTCAAGTTCAAATGAACACGCTATGGATAGCTCTCGCATCATGCGGTATGCGCACTTTATTTTTCATGCGTCATAAAAACTGCGCGACCAAACTGCGAAGAAAGCGGCGATCGCAAATCTAATTTCAAGGCCTGCGCAACCAGCTTTGCGGTTGGGTTTTAGTTGCTCTGTTTCCGACAGAATTAAATAATGTATGGTCACTTGACAAGCCTCCGAAGTCATGACGACAACCGATTTTGTCATGGTCATTATGATACACTAAACTGGGTCAATCATGATGTTGATCCTTGCAAGTGGGAAGGAAACTTGAAGATATATAACTTGAGGATATCTTGAAGAAAGGTGACAGACACGCGTCTCATCTGGGTCGCTGCGTTCTGTTCTGTAGGCCGTGACGCCACTGTTGTCGCGCTGCTTGTTTTTTATTTTGACGAGAAGTACAACGAAAGAATTGGATCAAAATCAACTCGAACTGCGAACGATACACTTCAACTTGCATGCTACCAACGAAGCGCAGAATCGGTCACGTGATCCTTGCTCTTACGTCTGGTTGAGAGGCTGCCAGATTGCTCTTCTTCATCTCCACGGGGCCACTTGCAATACAAGACCGCGGTAGTGTGACTGGATGAATACGGGTAGGTAAGCAAGTGGGGAGGACAGCAAATTCAGCCCATGATCCCTGCTTTTGCAACAGAATTTTTTGTCTACTTGCTACCGAAGCACGGAATGCTATTTCTCCGACACATTTGTCAAGAACAAAATGTATGGCAATATAACAGGATAAGCGAGCACGAAAAAAGGTGAAGTGGCAGACTTGGCCTATCCGGCTCATCAATCTAGGGCGCATGTTTTTAATTCGAATGCCCTAGAAAAACAAACCTACTTGTGATTATTCTATACCTCGTTTCTGCATAAGTCGAGGCGCAGCCGAGGTAACGGGAACAATCAAGCAGAGTCAAAAGTGTAATTGACCAGGCCTTTTGGTTTATGACCGGTTCAGCGATGATAGAACACGTACAGGAAGGCGACGAACGCCATGATTGTGCGTTCTTGAAGCTGTCTGATTGATACCGCCAGCTCGTATGGTACACCCTGGAAGCACACATTGTTTAGTGTATAAATTCCGCGTGCATTATAATTTGTTGTACTTTGTTCTTCGGTGACTTTGAATATTGGACCTGATGTCGGATATGTTTCACACTGCGGGGGGTAACGTCAGCTATATCACATGATGTAAAATTGCAAGAGCAGAAGGTTTATCGCTCTCGCTATGCTATCTATTGGTTTTTATACGAAGTAGTGACTTAATAGACCCGCTCCGCTATCCATTGGTGCGTTATAACGCACCACGTTACATCGTAAGATTACGTGGACTCGTCATTCGGGAATGAGCTGCGTGGGCGTTCGCGTACTAGCGCGGGCTTTCGCGAGTGAGATTTGAATACTATATCTTCCTTGTGGCAGCGAGCAATGGCGTCGGGCTGATGATCGCATGGTCTTGGCCCAGGTTGTTTGAACTTTTCTGGTCACGAGCGAAGTAGGAGGCAAAGAAAAATCTTAGTGGTGACTCGACAATGTCTCTGTCCCCCTAGATTTGGCAGAATGGCGCAAGGCGAGCATATACCGCGCAAATATCGCTCGTATGCACACAATTACAACAATAATCATAGTGTACTTCATACGTATATTTCAAAAGGTACATTATGCACTAATGTTGCAAGTTTGGAAATCGCGATAAAAACGCTGACATGCGAACATAAAAGGTACCTTCAAGGGATCTAAAAGTAAAAGCACGGAAGAGTCAGAATAGACATCCAAAGGCCTAAATAATTAAATAAAAATTAAACCAATGAAGACTTCACATATGGCATAAATCATGATTACATTTTGCAGAAAAAATTCAATTTAGGTAACGATTAGGCACATAATAGGACCATGATTATTTATATATTAAAAGCAATGAGACTACGAGTGATAGATAAGAAATTAATTGGGGCGTCATGTCCTATTTGTCTATACACTTACTAAGACTGAGAGACCAAGCGTAGTGCATCAATTACTATAAAATGATGTGCAAAATGATATGATCCACGGTTCTGCGTGTCTTGTGTAATAATGTGAAGGAGACCTCCTGACTTTTAATATATTAAGTATATTTTGTTACTAGCGTTAATTGCCGCGTTGTATAGATGCAAGAGCGTGCATTTGTAAGGAACCATTTTTTTAATTATTTTAAGTCATCTAAAATAAGTGCTGGTGTGTCGCCACTGCACCGCCTTGTAAATAGCGCTAATTATGGTAAGGTATACTGAACTGTAACTACGCAGTTCTTGTATGTACTCGTGCATTGCCTACTATAGCCTTTTTTTTTTGTCGTATTGTCTTGGTCAGGGTTAATTTCTTTTTACATCTTTAGCATAACGTTTTACGTAAGATATCCTCTCTAGAAAAGAAATTTTTTACTCTTTACTTACTCTTTAACCATAATGCATTAGACATCTTCAGCATGCGAAAAAAACTACCCCCCTACTTTGCCTACGCAAAAGAGCCGTTTTTTATGGCGACGGAGGGGAGTTAAACCTTTGTTATAGGGTGTTGCCTCCGAGCGGTGTCCTTGGTGGTGAAGGTGCGACTCGAGCCGGGCGCCGAAGGATATCCAAGAGGGGACGATGGCGACACGGGTCTCTCTTGAAATAAACAGGGTTTATTTACGTTTTGTACACAATCAGAGAGCATGTTTGTTTGCGACCCCTTGTTTCCGTCTTTTAGAAGGTCGCTGCTCTGTACCAACACCGCTTACAAGACAAGGCCGTAGTGCTGACATTTTTGCGTCACCATCGAAGGCCAACTTTGGACGCGAATCGGAAGCGAGTTCTGCGTCAGCGCTCGACTTCGAGTAAAGTCTGAGGCAAACGTTGATGCAATCGTCGTGCCCGATCTTCGCCCCGCGTTTGCCTTCGCTGATGACGACAACTCTGTCAGCAGTATACGGCTTGGATATGCAGGAAGTCGGTACCCCAGCGTTGGCAGCTAATGGCAGCCGAGCTGCCAAGGAACGTCACATCGCTTGGCTACGCGCATGTTCAAACTTTCGAGCACGCACATATCACACAATTGCGGCAGATATTTGTCACGTTGTGCCACCGAGGCACCATCGCATTTGAAGTTTGAAAGCCGCGTGGAGAAGGCGACGACAATGGGTCCGCTGTCGACTCGTCGATCCTGACGGCTCCCTCCTTCAGGCGGCGTCGTGGCTCCCGAAAGAGTTTCGCCGGACAATCCCCGTGTGGCAGCAGGCGATAATCTGAACTTTAGGCCCCTGTCCGAGGAAAGGTCGACCTTCAGGGAAGTTCACACCGGGACCCCTTCCTCTTTCGGCGAAGGCGACTTTGCCCCGTTCTTTGCAACTGAGGTCTGACCCCCGCAGTTCGCGTAGTCTTTCTATATCTTTACCCGGTAACCTGCTACCGTGGCCTCAGCTCCCCTCCTTTAGTTAGGCGGCACTCGGAGACGATACTTGGCAGGTGGGTTGCTGTGACGGTAGACACTCGCCTCGGGCCTTGCGCAACAAAGGAGCGTGTCAACGATAATTGAGCCAACAACCTTTGGCATCTCCCAACTGTCGCTGAGCAAGAATAAGCTGTCCGGTGTTATACAGTACACAGGACTAACAACCCCAACTTTAAATCCTAGTTGAAACCAAAACGAAAACAAATCTGAAGTGATATTACCTTTCTAGAACGTGATGCAAATGATTTATATGCGCACTTTTCTTTCACAATCTACGTTTGTCAAAACTATGTTGAACAGCTTTATTACTTTTTAGAGTAAGAAAAATGATGACCAGAATGTTTCACACGAAGTCGAGAAAGCGACATGACGAGATTCTTATCAGCACCGACATCACAATGGCCGCTCTCGCCGAGCAGGAGCTTCCGCGAAGTGCCGTGATTTTTTTTTAACTGGGTCCGGAACTGGGGTTGTTCTGTCTTTGTATTGTGTAACACCGGGCGAATCAGTTTAGCTCAATCACAGTTGGGATATGCCAATGATCGTTGGCTCAAAGATCCTTGAAACCGCCCGTGTAACAGGGGTTTTAGCTTATCATGCAAAATATACTACTTCCTAGGACTGGTCATTTTGCACAAACATAAAATAGATTGTTAAGATTTATTTGTTGTGTTTACGTGCAGTGTTTTGAAAGGCGCTTAGATGCGACTACTTATTTAAGATGCTTTCACAATGGCGTTCATATTGGAACCGCGAAATAGATCCGCTCGTTTTCAATATTAAGCGTGTGATACCGAATGGGATCTCAAGCAACCGCATGGGTAACCGCTTTGCGAACGCGCTTCAACCGCCATTGGGAAAACGGCATTAACGGTGGGGTCACAGAAGTATTTTCAAAATGCCCGAATTCATTTTTCTCCTAAACACTCGACTTTTTTTTATGATTTTAATCACTTTAATGGGCGTCTATGGTTCGTCTCTGGGTTTCATTCAGTATTCATTCCTTTTTTTTTAAGATAAAAATGTCCAAACAATTACAACTCTCTCGTAGGGTTGGTTTGACGTGGAGCAAGTGATTACCAGAAGTTGAAGTTTCAATAAACGCACTGGCAGATTTGTGCGTAGTAATATGTTATTTACAACTTGCACCACTTGGTAGACACTGAAGTACTGGACAGCACGACTCCGGGTGGCCCCTCTGAGTCGGGAGGCCCTGCCTCGGTACCAGCAATAATAATTGCAACGACAACGGAAACCACGACAACAACGACAGAGTCTACATCAACAACAACTATGAAAACAACAACAACAATGAAAACAACTACAACAACGCTACCTCCTTGTAAGTATGAGAGATATCTCCGATTTTTCTGCGTAAGTGACTTTCGTTGAGCGACTGGCGTGACTCTAATCGTGCGATGTTTTCACTCCTTAGCAGTAATGAGGTTCAAGTTCGGCGCACCGCTGGAGAGTGCCATGTCGTGCCGTACACGCCGAGAAGTTGAAGGAGAGGAGAAGACGTGAGCGCGGGGGGACGGCAGAACACCGGGCTTTGATTGGAGGGATTAGTGGGTAGGCCTGAAGCTGACTGCTCTTTCCTCCACTGCACTCGTCGTTCAGGGTAGAACATGGAACACCGGTGTCCGGCGTTTGACTTCCGCCTTCGAACACGTTCGACGAGCGCTGTGGAGATTTAGTTCTACCCACAAATTTCAGAGATCGTCGTTCTGAGGTTCCCGAGCGCTGTCTTCTCCTCCTCTCCCTCACTTGCTCGAAGCAGAGTTCAGCGTACGGGGAGCGCAGCAGACGCTACAAGTCAAGCGATCTAGCGTTGTGACCCAATCACGTGACTACACTCCCTTTAAGCATCGCTGCGTCCCTACCGAAAATCACGTGACCCTTAAGAGGCATAGATTTGGCTTTGACGGCACACACCGCCCTCTAAGCTCCGTCGCACCGTGCAACAGTGGATACCAGATGGCGCTGCTGTACGGAAAGGTATAATGGTTTTGAGGGGTACCGCGAAGACCGTTTTGGCTGACGTGACAGTTTGACGTTTCGCGTCCCAGTGTCCCGCCCATCAACGGAGCTTGGGGTGAATTCATTCGGAGGCTAAGAGAATATATTCTAAAAATTCTCAAAACTGGAAAATGCTGCATATAGGAAAAACCTGTTGCTTATTACGAGAAACTCAAATTCTCAACTGACCCATGACACTCTAGAAACATAGCAGGTCGTTTTTGTCACAAGGACTACGTGGTATTGCAGGAAATTTTTGTGGATAGTTGCATACCTGACAATACGTGTGTGAAATACTTACTCGAAAAAGCGAATCATATTTTTATTATCCGCGTTTCCGCATCGCCGGCTTTGTTTCTGCTGCAGAGGTTGAACATTTAGCGCACACCCACGATTGTTATGTTCTTTTCTTCTTTAGGTTTTTCTTTAAAAAGACTGATTAGGAATGTTCAATCACGCTCAACAAGTTTCTAATTTAGACAAGATATTTATAGGCACTGCTTAGAAAGTTGAATATCAAATTAATTTGATTATGAAGCTAATTCTTATATTTGTGCTGTCTCGGGCGTCCGTCGTAGCTGGTAGTTTATTTGATTAAGAGCCTTTTTTGTGAACCACTTTATTGGTAGAAAGTTGTCGAAAATCTGCGCTGAAACACCTGGAAGAATATTAAAACTATAGTGCCTATAGCAGAAAGCAGAGGACACTACAAGAGAATAGAGAAGAAATGGGATGTGTCAAGGCCGGGCCAGCGCATTGTGCCTGGTGCTAGAAGGTTGTTCGTGGCACTTTCATTTTGTCGCGTCCTCGCGATGTTACGTGGATAGCTGATACGGGCTCTTCCCACCTCCGCTAAGACGGCCGTTGTCGATGCTGTAGTTGGCGTACTAGGGCCTAGGGTGAACGCTATCGATGTTGCCGAATCCTCAAAAAATATTGCCCGCCACTCGCGGTAATCGCCCCTGAGTCCGCTGTGATTGAAACGGAGGCGTTACCACAGAGATACGCCTGATCTTTAACAACCCCCTTTAAACTCTGGGCTTGCGTAGTATCTGATGCACACTCCACACGCTTTCTGGAACAATCAAGAAGATATAGCCGATAACAAAATGCAGTTGTAGCACTTCCACGCGCGGAGATCTGCTAAGAATGCAGCCAAAAAGCACATGGTTCGACCATAATATCAAGGTAGCGTCGGGCTCTCTTTTTTATTTTACTGTTGACACGGGTTGTAATGAAGGAGATGATAATTTTACTCATATAAGCGATTTGAGACCCAAATCTCGTTGTTCAGGCTCGAAAATATTGGTGTGTGTTGGTACTTGCTTGTAATTATCACACTAAGAAACAATCTATATACTCAGTCTTCAGTTTGAAGTAAGATTCCAAATTGCGAAGGAACTGGATAATATAGCATCACGTAAGCTGTGTTGCCGCGTGCATGACCGAAAAGGAACGCTTCTTCTTACATCTAGACGTTTTGTGTTTACTTTTACCCTAAGCTTATAAGATAAGGAGGCCAGAATGACCTTGCTTAGTCAGTCTCGAGCATTCTAGGTCGAACGTTTCAGATGCCGAGTGTAGTGGATAAAGAGTTGATCGAGAGCTTTGCCGACTCACTCAGATTTTCCCGACGACGCGGCAGATACACTCTCGCTCCCACCAGCTGCCACGACGGCATAGCCACGTAGGCTGCTGCTGTTTCGACGCATTCCTTTTTTTGTTTCTGGCACAAGTCTGCCGATTAAACGTTAGTTTTAGAGCGCAGCTCTTAGGGGCCCGTTCCCGGCTTGAGCGGCGTCGCCGTCGCCGTCGGCGTCGCCGTCGGCGTAACCAAGGTCATCCCAAGGTTACTTGACCCCCAAGGTCATCCCAAGGTCACGTGACCCCAAGGTTACCCCAAGGTCAGGTGACCACAAGGTCACGTGACTCCCAAGGTCACGTGACTCCCCAAGGTCACGTGACCCCTCCCCCAGGGTCACGTGACCGCCAAGGTCACGTGACGCCCAAAGTCACGTGGCTCCCCAAGTCACGTGACCCCCGGGGTCACGTGACCCTCGATGACGTCATCAGTGACGTCACTGATGACGTCACCGGCATCCGCATCGTCATCGTCATCATCACTGATGACGTCACCGGCATCCGCATCGTCATTGTCATCATCACTGATGACGTCACCAGCATCCGCATCGTCATCGTCATCATCACCATCTGCATCGTCATCGTCATCATCGCTGATGACGTCATCAGTGACGTCACTGATGACGTCACCGGCATCCGCATCGTCATCATCAGTGATGACGTCACCAGTGACGTCACTGATGACGTCACCGGCATCCGCATCGTCATCGTCACCATCCACATCGTCATCGTCATCATCGCTGATGACGTCATCAGTGACGTCACTGATGACGTCACCGGCATCCGCATCGTCAGCGTCATCATCACAGATGACGTCATCAGTGACGTCACTGATGACGTCACCGGCATCCGCATGGTCATCATCACTGATGACGTCACCGGCATCCGCATCGTCATTGTCATCATCACTGTTGACGTCATCAGTGACGCCACTGATGACGTCACCGGCATCCGCATCGTCATCGTCATCATCACCATCCGCGTCGTCATCGCCATCATCGCTAATGACGTCATCAGTGACGTCACTGATGACGTCACCGGCATCCGCATCGTCATCATCACTGATGACGTCACCGGCATCGTCATTGTCACCATCACTGATGACGTCATGAGTGACGTCACTGATGACGTCATCGGTATCCGCATCGTCATCGTTACTGATGACGTCATCGGCATCGTCATCGTCACGTTACCCCCCTAGGTCACGTGACCCCCACCCAAGGTCACCTGACCCCCCCCAGTACCCTTCCCTCCTCCTCAAGAGCTGCGCTCTAATTCGGCGTTACAGGGAGTTGTAAACGGCTTTCACTTTTTTTAGTTTACGCTTGTCGAGCCTTTTCCAACCAGGACATTTCAGGTGAAGTTTCGGGGAAAGGGGACAATTACGGCTACTGCCAGTACGCTTGATAACACAAATGTGCACAACAAACTGTGCTGTCAGAAATTATTGAGGCGTAGGCTGGTCTACACTTCGACCTTGATAGACATACGTCGTCGTTGAAGTACGCTATTTGGCTTTACAGCGTTTTCACCTTCTCCAATATTGCAAAACCGAGCTACCCGGGAAGGCGTTCGCGCGCTCGCGCACTTCGAGCGTTGATCAAAGCTGTGTCTGGTACTCGGACAATAGAAAATAATTAGATATTGAGAAGATATCCTGCTTACAAGAAATCACTTACTTTTTTATTAGACAACTTCTAAACTCACGTCGAGGTTCCATGTGTTTGTTGATAACAAGGGCCCTTGCAGCAGCTTAATTGGAGAGCAGCGCTATGTTGTGACGTCATCACAAATGGAGTCAATAATCAGATGTCTATATTTTCCGTATATATAGCTAATATAATGTACGCTAAAGGTTCAACTGGCGCTACTGTTTGTTATGTGCGCAAGAGTCGGTCGGAATCGTTTCACTGGTTATTGAGAGTAACATGACTTCTTGACGGCAAGCGCTACCAGTTAGTGGCGAGCACACATTTCCCCATTTCAGTCGTAGCCATGACGGCACGGTGATCGCAGGGACCTTCCAGATCGACAGGTTGGTACAGACCTTGATTGGTGCGGTGATGCTGGCTGGCTGGCCTGGCACTCAGGGAGCTCGGGCAAACAAGGCAAACTGCGAGAGAGATGAGGTCCTCCTCAATGTTTCGTCGTCAATGATCTATGACGAGAAACTTGGTATTGCGGCGAACTATGACCTGGTCAGTGCCAATCCACTGGGAACGAGGTGTTTCTGCTTTGTTGAGCACTGTCCCTGCGCGCTTCAGTTCGGTGATCCACAACCTCTGGACGACTGGAACTCTGATCGATTCCTTACAGTATGTCGCCTGCCGTAGTTGATCGCGTGGCGTTTTCGATCCTTGTGTTCATATTATTCGATTTGATGAAAATCTGGTACAGAGGGCCTCAAACTCTCCGCTATTATATTTACATATGTCCGCAGTCTCCGGCAGAGCAACAATTTGAACAGGGCTGAAGCCGTTCTCTAATGGCGTTGCTCGGTACGCCAACAGTGCTGTGTAAAGACCATATGATTTCGTGGCTTTTGTCTTCGCAATCTTAAGTGCGGCCTTGGCACAGCTATTGCTCTGGGCTATTTTGGGGCTTGGGGTGACTTGCTTAAAACCCCAGTCTCTTGCAAAACACAAATTCAGAGCGAAGGTGTGGTCCATTGTTCGTCGCACCTGTCTCGGGAATCCCGTGACTTGCGAAGATTGACTTCGACCTGAGGATGACGGTCTCTTGCCTTTGATTTTCGAGCAATGCTATCTTAATGCAGCAAGAGTAGTAGTCCGTCAGAACAAGCTAGCAATTCCAATTAGCATGTATAAGGTCCATGGCTATTCTTTGCCGCGGTCGGTTTGGGGGAGGAGTTGGCTTGAGTGATTGGTTCAGAGGTTGCCTCTGCTTCGTGCAACTGACACATTTCTCCACAGTGTCAGCAATGTTTTTTTTGATAGACCAGGCCACTAACAGGATTGCTGGGCTCCTCTTGTACACTTAATAATGCCTTCGTGTCCATCATGGAGAGAAGATAGCACTGAGGGTCTCAGCGAAACAGGTATGAGGTATCGTCGCCGTCTCATGAGGATTTCCTCATACAACGTAAGTTTGTTCTTGAACTGCCAGTAAGGCAAGCACTTTTGGTGCACTTGTGTTTTCGTCTTTGGCCCGGTAGGTTTAACAGAGTTTTCAGAGCTCTGCAAAGAGGGTCTTGGTCTTGTGCATCTGAAAGTCTCTGCGGAAATACATCTGGGACACTCACATGCCGAATGAGGGGTTGCTCAAAGTCGGTGACTTCTTCTGCGAGGCGCGAGCTGTCCTGTCCCTGCAGTCGTTCACGAGACAAGGCATCATCAACCACCAGGTCCCTGCCGGGCAAATATTGCATGGTGTCGTCGTAGCGCAGCAACCTGATGATGATGATGAATAAGCCTTTATTTATCGAGCATCAGGTGCAGATGTTAGGGCACCCGCCCGGTGGAGGGCATCCTTAGTCCGGGATACCCTGGCTACGGCTGGCTATCCGGGCCCTTGTCGCCAAGTCTTGCTGGATCCCAGGGTCCGGGCTGGTCAGACAGGCCATCCACTGCTCGTAGGATGGGGTGGGTTTGGGAGTAATGTCCGGGGTTTGTTGGCATTCCCATACCTGGGGGTAAAGGTTGCCGGGAGAAGGACAAAAATTACAAGTGTTCAAAAATTACAAGTGCGTGGGCATGTGAGATGTTCAAGAACCATCTCATCGGTCTAAGGTTCCAGAATGAAACTGACCGTAAGGCACTCATCCCCCTCTTCACACGGAAGCCAGTGGACGATCTGACACTAAGGCTGCAACGGCTGCGTCACTACGAGGACTGCAAGTGAGTTGTGGCCCTTTGAAGTCCCTTGTTCTCGCGACCGCTGTGCAGCGACTGTGATATGTGGTTTATCTGTGCGTCTTCTGTGAAAAGGTTGGCGTTGTCAGCCCTTACCGTTTGCCAACCGACCATCACATTAATTCTGTGTTTCCGGAGCTGCAGATGGCCGTGCTGCTGTTGTGTACGAAAACGCGAACGGTCGCCGACGTTCTCTGTTTGTATAGGCGCCCGTTCGTTCTTGTTACCCCTATTGTGTCAACCGACAATCACATTATTTGGTGTTTCTTTAGCTGCAGATAGCAGTGCTGCTGTTGCGAACGAGGGCGCGAACGGTCGCCGACGTCCCAGGTGTGCAATGGCGCCCGGAGGCGTTGGAGCAAGGAGGGGTGTGTGGAAGTCGCAGCTTTCTGCTTCTGGGAAAGACGCAAGAAAACGAAGGGGTTTTCATTTCTACTCCGGCCCCTCTGCTTCCTCCAAGAATGTATCTGCGAGCGCTCATTCCTGTGCGTCGTGGTATCCGGCCAACTTGCTGAAAGCCAGTTGGTAAACGGCCAATTTGTCGATAGACAACTTGTAAAATAGGCCACTCCATCATAGGCCAATTTGCAGATCCCAACTCGTCGAAGACCAGTTTGTTTGGTAGGCTTCAGAGGATTTAAGAGGAACCCCCTCATTGTCGTTTCTTGCTCTGCATTTTTCGCCCTTAATTATTTTGTTCCCTTTGCATATCCAAGTACACGGTACTATCGGGAGAATGATTAAATGCGAAGGGCGGAATATGTGATTTTTGCTACACACTGCGTCACCTGGCACCTCTATGGGAACTCATGGAAATGTGCATTAGGAGTGAGGGTACGACTCCTACCAACCCTACTATCTACTGGGAAGTGCTAGACCAAGGGTGCACAACTAAAAAATTAGGCAGGCCAAAATTATGTTTATTAAAAACTGTGCAGGCCGCACCTAGTGCGACTTGTTCCACATTTTGTTTGCAGTCAGGCTTCCGATATCAGGTGTTATCGCACTCGTTTCCGTCTTTAGCACATTTCGCAATGTCATGTCAGTCATGACAGATCCAAGGTAGTTCTTGTTCAGAGTCGTCAGTCATTAGTAGCGTGCGAGTGGTTTCAGGCAGTTGTAAGGCTCGATGATACGAGTACATCGAAGACTCGAGAGCTGCTGCCTGCCTGTGACAAATGAGACTGCGAAATACGCATAGCTGCGACTCTCATGCCGATTATTTGTCTGTGCGCCTAATGTACTTTATTCTTACTGGGTGCGGCAACCGTTGATCGCCCTGTTTTTGTTTCCTGCGCATAACCAACATGCTCAGGCACTGCTGCCTGTTGTGAAAGTGGTCATGAACAACAATGCGATTTGTCGCCGATGTTGCCATGTGTCCGAATATCAACCGACGATCCACTGAGGATCATCTTGGTTCGTGTCTCTGTGCATCATCAGTATCGCTAAAACAGTGCTGTCTATCCTAAAATTGGTTGTGAACAAAGACGCGACTGGTCACTCAAATCTCCCTGTGTTTCACAGCAAGATGACATATGCTCTGTGGTTGCTAATCTATTTAAGATTTCAGTGTTTTAGGGAACCGTTTGTGCGACTATGGTATAATCGATCAACCTGCAGATAGTCACGTTCTGACGCTGATCTAGACCGTGACTTCGATCATACTATGGCCAATATTGCTGCCGTCTGCATGCAGTGTTATGCTAGCCACACTTTGGGTACTCTCGGAAAAAGAAGGCTGAATAGCATTGAAATATTGCAGAAAGGAGACGTGTCCTTGTTTTCAAACAATGGCGTTTTTTAGTGGTCGAGACTCCTATGGCATGGTGCGCCGGCCTTGGGGCTCCCAAAGCAGCGGGAGGCTATCGACTGTGCGTCGGCTTAATCAAGCTGAACCAGGTCATTGTCCGAGAGCAGCATATAATGCCGACTGTCGACCAGGCGTTCGGGTTGCCGGGAAGCGCTACCATCTTCTTGAAACTGGGCGCAATGTCTGGGTTTCGCCAGGTGCTCCTCTTCGAAAGCTGCCAGCAGTACATGACGTTCATTACTCCCTTCGGGCGATTCTATTATCGCTGCCTGCCCTTCTCTACAAAGTGTTGTTACCTATTTTCAAGACAACGATCTCAGTTTGCTGCAGGCTGATAAGGAGGGGGGATTTGTTGTGCTACCCCGGAACCTACGGAACACTAAGGGTGACGATGCGATTATGAAGAACTTCGAGATTACCAATCTCATGCCAAAAAGGGTCAAATGTGCGGCAGCCAAGTTGTGCAAAGAATTACAACTGTCCAAGCTGAAAAAATAAATTGGAAAGACCACGAAAGGTAATCATGATGTATTCTTCTCTGTTAAGACACATAAAGTGAATGCACCCCTGCGGACTATCGTTACCGAGAAGGGGGCGTGGCAGAGACAGGTCAGTCGATTCCTACAAGAGCACTTAAGTCGGTTAGAGACCTGTGATCCTTTTTTGGTGCGCAATTCGCAGAGTGTCATAGATTACGTTAGTAGTGGTGCAGTCACAGATGTGGGGGGCTTTTTCATAGATGCTGAGGATTTTTTTAATTCCATCCCTCATTGCGCTCTGTTTGTCGCGGTTCGTGAATGTATTGAAAGAAATGGCGAGATTTGCTTCCAGAACGTTAGCGGTGTGTGTACTGATGGGTTTTTAGAGCTTCTCAAGTTTTATCTGGAGTCAAATTTTATCCTATTTAACGGTAAGCTTTGCGTTCAGAACAAAGGAATTTGTATCGGTTCGTCTGTGGCGCCTGTGCTTTGGGATATTTTTTTAGCCAAGTGCGATAGGGCCATTTCTGAAAAACTGAATGACGAGCGCGTTTGTAAAGTGTTTCGTTACGTGGATGACTTTTTGATTTTGTTTATTAGGTTGGAGGGCATATGTGAGGCAGATGTCGTGAGGCCTGTTTTAGAAGTTTTCACACATCATTCGGAGGGGCTCACTTTCACTCACGAACTTCAGGATTTGGCTTACCTAACATTTTTGGATTTGAGACTAGAATTCATTGCTAAACACGTTTGCTGGTCTTATCGCCCACGCTCAAAGACGGGTCTTCTTCCATATGATTCATCGCACTCTAAGCTGGTCATGAGAAGCATTGCCTCGTCTTGCCTACAAGCTGCACTCGAGAAGTCATGTCATCATGTCGCTAACGATAGTTTCTCCCGGCAGGTTGAGAGACTGACCGTGGCAGGCTTCCCAACTTCGGTTTTATTGAGCGTTGCGGAGGGTTTGTTAAAGAAACTCAAAGGGGAACCCCGTCCCCGGAGGGAAATGCCAAATAAAAGACCGCTCGTAATACCGTATCTCCATAAAATTTCACACAACTTGAAAAAAGTTGCCTTGAGGTACTATGTGGCATTGGTGTTTTCCCCTCCGTGTAAGCTGGCGCAACTATGCGCGAGAGTTGCCGATAAGAAAGACAAAGGCCCCGCTTGCTCGGTGAAGCATGAGAATAAATATGTTGTTTGCAAGGTGGGAGTTGTTTACACGATTCCACTAAAGTGTGGGAAAGCCTACGTCGGGCAGACGGGCAGATGTGTTAATCACATGGTGTAATACGCAAAACAACAGGGTCAAAAAACGAAGGGAGAACTAGACAGGACGCGGCGTAACTTTCAACTGAATTGTTTATTTGGATGACAGAATTTAAAAAAAAAAAAAAAAATGTAAAAGCAGACACACTTGGCAGAACACCAAAGACATGGTCTAAAAACACACCCCGCTCACATGCCAGCGTCATTGGTTCATCAAATAGTAGAATTCTTTATCAGTCAAGGACAAAGAGGGAGCGCTTATACAAGTATTGTCGTGGATACGTGGATGACTTCCTGGTGCTGGTACCGCAGCCCACTGTGTTGGATGAGAACCTCATTAAAAGAGTGCTGGGAATTTTTGGTTTAAATTCGCGAGGACTAAAGCTCACTCACGAAATAATGGCGTCAGGAAAGCTGCAATTCCTGGATTTAAGTTTAGATTTTTCAAAAGCAGCACGTGTGCTGGGAGTACAGACCACGCTCAAAGAAAACGGTCCTGCCCTTTAATTCAGCACACTCTAAGCTGGTTAAGAGAGGGATCGCTTCCTCCCTTTTGAAGGCATCGTTGGCCAAGTCGTGTGAGCACGCCGTGAAAACTAGTTTTTGCACCCAGGTGGAACGCCTAAAATCGTCGGGGTACGTACCTGATCGCTTTCTTCAAGAGGTGGCTGAGACACTTGTTTCCAAGATGAAAAAGAAAGAAGAGGAAGCACAGGAGCCCAGGAGGAGAGTGAGACACGCTGTTATACCGTATATGCACAAGGTCTCACGCAACCTACAAAAAGTGGCGGCACACTTTGATTTGCCGGTTGTTTTCGGCCCCGGAAAAGCTGTCCAGCCTGTGCCAAAGAATTAACAATAAACAAAAAGGAGGTGACGTTTGCAGAAAGCACTCTAGAAAATTCGTCGAATGCGCATCTTCGGTCGTATACGAAATTCCAATGACATGCGGAAAAGGATACGTGGGCCAAACGGGCAGGTGCATTAATGAAAGGGCAAGAGAGCACGCGCTATCAGTAAAGAATTCCCCATCGGGCAACTTAGCTATTCATTTCGAGAGATCCCCTTGCGGCCCGGTACTAGAAAAAACAAAAATTCTGGGTAAGCTAAGAAGTAAAATCTCGAGAGAAATCTTCGAGTCATTGAATATTAGAATGCAGGGGGATGACAAGTGCATTAGAGCCCCGTCAGTGCATCTGACAGTCAAAGAATTTGAATTCTTACTTGAGAAGCCCGATTGGGGTATATAAAAAGTGTGTTTTCAATAAACATTCAGTTGAAAGTAGCGCTTCGTGTTGTGTCACTCACTCTGTCCTTGTCTTGCGGCGCATTTTGTGAAAAAGTAGTCCTGTACCAACTGGCCCATCTGTCACTATTGATGCAGTTTATTTCCTCTAGTCCCCGTTTACTGCGCGCTGTTTGCCTTTTCGTTCGCAATTACGTCGGCCCCAGAGGGGTTCCTGAGCCCGATGTCCCTGATTCTCGTGGGAATTAAAGGATGCGTCAACATGGTAGACAACATCCTGGTGTTTGGCAGAGCCCAGTTTAAACCCGACAGCGGACTACAAGTTGCCCTCGAGAGGCTGCAGCAAGCCGGAGTTATACTGAACGCCTCCAAGTGCCGCCTCGGGGTGTCTCCCTCTAGTTCCTCGGTGTGGTGTTGAGCACCAACGGCATAGCACCAAACCCGGACAAGGTACCCCGCCATCACAGATATGCGATTTCCGACATGCATGCAGGGCATGCAGCGCCTCCTGGAAACGCTGAACCACATTGGATATTTCTTGCTGTGCCTGTCCACCGCCACCGCACCAATCACGCGCGTCCTAAACAAGGGCACGGTCTGGACTCGGGGGACTGGCTAAGCTTAAGCCTTCGATACACTAAAGAAGATGGTTGCATCCAGCACCAGCGTGGCTTAAAAATGCCCAGGATATTCAGCAACCGTTTCTGGAGGCACCAGCTCGTACAACCTGGGAACCGTCCTTCTGTAGGCGCAACATCTGGTGAGCGACAAGCGGTTGCCTTTGTGTCGCGTTCACTGACTGCTGCCGAACAGCGGTACAGCAAAATCGAGAAGGAAGCGCTGGGAGTCCTGTGGGCCATACAGAGGTTCATAAAGCTGCAAAATCTGAGCTCTTTTGTCGAAACCGACCACCAGCCGCTGGTCCGGTTGCTGGGCTTCATCGACCTCGACCTCATGCCCCGTCACGTCCAGCGGTTCCACATCCAGCTGCTGTGCTACCGGTTCATGGTGCAGTATGTTCCTGGCAAGTGCCTCGCCACTGCCAGCATGTCGTCTAGAGACCCCGAGGTCCTCGCTCCAGCTGCGTCTTCTGCGTACAAAATCGAGCTCTTCGTGTCACAGGTTGTGACTGCACACTCTAAGACAAAAGGGAGGAGAAAGAAAGCAACAGCGTGTTCTCTTCCATTTCACTAACGCGGCCCCGAGCAGATCCGAGAAGCAGGAAGCAACAAGACGTCTTGCTTCTTTTTGAGGCTGACTGGAGCAAAGTTATTCCACCTTATCTTCGTGAGCTGCTCTAGGCTTTGGGACTTCTTTATTAGTTTCTTTCAGACACGCTGAATGTGCAGTTTGATATGCAGCATTTGTGCACCCACGCATGCTCACGCAGCATGATAAGTTACCTGAAATTGTGAACCTTCGTATGTCAACCACAGGGCGTCCATAGTATATACTGCCAAAAACGCAGAACAGTATGCTGGTTCCTGCCCTTCATTTCGTCAAATAAGTAAACGAAGCCGTCATGGTCCGCCAAGTTTTAAAATGGTGCTACGTGCACCGGTCACGGTGGATTCGGAAGGGTTGCCCGAGTCTGCTTGAGCCTATTTGAGTGACAGGACGGTGAGCCCGTGACTATGGTGATCGCGAAATCCACCGTTGCAGCGACTCTGCCTGTTATTAGTCTATGGGTCTACCATACTACATTCTTACCGAGTATGTCAACCGCTGATCGCCTTGTGTTTTGTTTCTCCACGCATAACCAACATTGTTATGGCAGTACTGCTGGTTGTGAAAGTAGTCATGAAACAAGACGCGAACCGTCGCCGATGGCACCGTGTGTCTCATTGCCAACCGATGATCATCTGTCGTCTTGGTGGTTTGGCTCCGCACGTCATCAGTAATACTATGGCAGTGCTCTCTACTAAAGTGTTTGTGCACGAAGGGGCCAACAGTCGCCGAGCTCACCTTCTGTTTTGCTGGAAGTTGACGTATGCTCTTTGCTTGCACTATTCTATTTCAGGTTTCAGCGTTTTAGGAAACCATATGCGCGGTTACTGCGTAGTCGATGTACCCGGTGGATAGTCATGTTGTGTAACTAATAGAAACCATAACTTTGATCGGGCATTCTGTGTATTGTCTTGACAGTCTCTTCCAACTTGCTTCTTGTCGGCATAAATTGGTTGAGACGTGTGTGATAGTCCGTCTTTTTATTGTTCCCGATCTGGGGATTGTGATGGGAGCTGTACAGCAGCTGGCCTGTGTTTTCTCCCTTAGATGTTGAAGGACGAAACTGTTTTCTTTTTTTTAATTCTCTCTTTTAATCCCCATGTCCCCCTCAACCTAGACAGAGTAGCGAACTGGGAAAAACAAACCAGATTAATTTCTGTTTTCCTGTTCTGATTTTTCTTCTTCAACACCTCGAGCTGATTTTTATTGTCTCTCTCCTCGTAAACTGCTGGCAGGCAAACTGTGGTGCATCATTGTGCAGTCTTTGGTTTTCCAGGGCCACTGTGGCCACTTGCCCATTGGTTGTGAAGAAGATTGCCACTATTTTCTTTTCAACACCTCTTGGCATTTTTAGCCTCAGCAGTGGAGTTTCTCCAGACAATATACAAACAGATGACTGGTGCTTGGTTCCGAGAGCACAATGGATAGTCCTCGTTTTCTCACTCCTTACAGTCGGATATGTTCTGTTAGGGTTGCCAGTTTAGAATCGGTATGGCATTCCTTGGCACCATTCCACCCTTGCCTGGTTTTGGGCTACCGTCGAATTCTGTGGCACCCAAGAGATCAAGCTTGTCAGACAAAGGTCCTCGTGAAGAATCGCCAAAACGCTTGGGGAACTAAACTTCAGTGACCCTTCGATATCACCATCAGTCAGCCGAGGATCCTCCTTAACGAGCCTCTTCACAGCAGCAGCGTTTTCTTCGGTCACAGCTGTTGAAAGTCTGCCAGTGTACTTGTGACCTTTGAGAGAGGTGTGGCCACACTTTAATTCACCGAACCAACACGAAACTGTTGCACGTGATGGTGCAGCGTCTTCAGGAGCACATCACAACCGTTCCAGTAATTGGGAATCATTTAAACCACTTTTGAAATTGTAATCCGCCACCGCTCGAAAATCTCGTCTCTTGATGTCCACCACCGAAGTTATAAGAAAAAATACAGCGTAGACTGTAACCAATTTCTTCAATGTGCCCGACGTTTCGAAGCCAGCTCGGCTCCTTGTTCACGGGTGACTGTATATAGGCCCAAAGGTAGCAACCTGTCGTCGTTTTCTTCTCTTCTCTCTTAGCTTTGTTTTCTTCTTCTGTTTCTGTGTGTGGCACATTTTAGCCCGTGTATATAGCTGCTTGGAAGCGTTCCGGTGGATCGGTTCAGGTTGTTGCTTGTATTTTGTATGTGCCAAGATTCTATCAAAAGCCGTTTTCTCCAGTTTCTTTCTGTGTCGAGGATGGAGCTGCTGTCAAAGCCAATGACGTCGCCGGTCTTCTGAGCATGTTCCGCCAGCGCGCTGCCTTGGATGTCATTCTTCTTTACGTCATACTTATGCCTACGCAGACGTTCGGGAAAGTTCTTCGTTTCCCCCACATACGAGGCGTCGCATTCGGCACAAGGAATTCGGTAAATCAGGCCTTGAGCTTTTTCTTTTGGAGGACGCTCCTTTGGATGAGGAAGAAAATGGCCCAGAGTTGAGACAGGTTTATGCGTAACTGCAATGCCGTACGGTCTCAAAACGCGGGCTAGGACCTCGCTCGTGCCATGGAGCTACGGGACGCACTTGCGGCTGGAGGTGTTTTTGTTCTTGGATGTAGGAGGGTGACGAAGTTGTTTGTATATTTTGTTGACAAATCTCGTGGGGTAGTTGTTTTTCCGAAGGTCTCGTTTTATAATATCGACTTCCATCTTAAGTGACTTCCTTGTTGAGCAGACTGTGAGGGCGCGTCGAAAGAGCGCCGACACTACAGAGGATTTGTGAGTTGTAGGGTGGTCTGACGAGAAGTTTAGGTAGCGACCGGTGTGCGTTGCTTTCCTGTATACTTGGAAGGATAAATAGTTCCCTGTTTTTTCCACTGCCACATCCAGAAATGAAAGGCACCCGTCAGACTCAAGGTTTCGTCAAAAACCTCTCTTCGAAGGTACTCTCCCCAACCGAGACACTGGTTTTGGCGAAAGGAAAGAAGTTTAACTTCACTACTGTTCATCCTCCTCTCGCACTTATGGCAGCTTCCGTTGAGGAGGGTTTACACAAACTAGACCCTTGCATCCGCGAAGAAGCTCGCTTGAAAACCATTGGCGTACTTTCAAAGGTAAACCAAAGGGGGCATTTGAACGATAGCACAGAAGAAAAGTCCGCCCTAAGGAAACTAAAGGAAGACAACAGCATCGTAATTTTTTTTGCTGACAAAGGGAATGTCACAGTGGTGATGGACCGCACAGACTATGAGGAGAAGGTGCACGCACTTCTGAACACCAAACCGTACATGATGCTACCGAAAGACCCGACATCAAAAATTCAAGAAAGCTTAAGCAAAGCGCTTTACACCGTCTTCAACAAATATCCGGAGTTTCGGGCTCTCTACCTTAGTGTTATATGCCAAAACGGATCGACTCCTGCGTTCTACGCTTACCAAAAATACAGAAGTGTGGAATTCCGCTTCGTCCCATAGTTGACTTTACAACGGCGCCATTACGAGCGCTGTCAAACTATCTCCATCTTCTGTTTCTTCCACTCATGGGGAAGACCAACACACATGTCGAGAACACTGCCCACTTCATCGAACTCGCTTCGGACCTGCAATTGGACGACGACGAGTGCCTTATTTCATTTGATGTGGTATCTCTCTTCACGAGTATTCCCATTCGACTCGCGCTGTCTGTTGTCAGAACGGCACTCAAGGCCGACACGACTCTACCTGAAAGAACACACCTCTCGGTAAATGAGATATGTCGGCTACTAGAGCTGTGCCTGACAAATACCTACTTTTCTTTCGCTGGTCGCTACTACAAGCAAAGTAGTGGCACAGCCATGGGTGCCGCGGTGTCCGTCACTGTCGCCAACCTCACAATGGAAGCCATCGAGCAAAAAGCCTTAAGCACATTTTCTCCCACACCGACTCTGTTTCTACGTTACGTGGATGATTGCTTCTGTGCTGCCAAGTCCAGCCAAGTCGATCGCTTTCACAAACATCTCAATTCCATCCATCCAGACATTCAATTCACGATTGAACATGAGTCTAACGGGTGCCTTCCATTTCTGGATGTGGCAGTGGAAAAAACAGGGAACCATTTATCCTTCCAAGTATACAGGAAAGCAACGCACACCGGTCGCTACCTAAACTTCTCGTCAGACCACCCTACAACTCACAAATCCTCTGTAGTGTCGGCGCTCTTTCGACGCGCCCTCACAGTCTGCCCAACAAGGAAGTCACTTAAGATTTAAGTCGATATTATAAAACGAGACCTTCGGAAAAACAACTACCCCACGAGATTTGTCAACAAAATATACAAACAACTTCGTCACCCTCCTACATCCAAGAACAAAAACACCTCCAGTCGCAAGTGCGTCTCGTACCTCCATGGCTCGAGCGAGGTCCTAGCCCGCGTTTTGAGACCGTACGGCATTGCGGTTACGCATAAACCTGTCTCAACTCTGGGCCATTTTCTTCCTCTTTCAAAGGATCGTCCACCAAAACAAAAAGCTCAAGGCCTGATTTACCGAATTCCTTGTGCCGAATGCGAGGCCTCTTATGTGGGGGAAACGAAGAACTTTCCCGAACGTCTGCGTAGACATAAGTATGACGTAAAGAAGAATGACATCCAAGGCAGCGCGCTGGCGGAACATGCTCAGAAGACCGGCCACGTCATTGGCTTTGGCAGCAGCTCCATCCTCGACACAGAAAGAAACTGGAGAAAACGGCTCTTAATAGAATTTCGGCACATACAAAATACAAGGAACAACCTGAACCGATCCAGCGGAACGCTTCCAAGCAGCTATATACACGGCTAAAATGCGCCACACACAGAAACAGAAGAAGAAAACAAAGCTAAGAGAGAAGAGAAGAAAACGACGACAGGTTGCTACCTTTGGGCCCATATACAGTCACCCGTGAACAAGGAGCCAAGCTGGCTTCGAAACGTCGGACACATTGAAGAAATTGGTTAGAGTCTACGTTGTACTTTTTCTTATTACTTACCTAACCAGGCGAAGTTCCGCCGAAATGTTTACATTTAAACCACCGAAGTTAAGGGAAAAGATGGGTCGTAACATGCCTAAGTCCGCAGCTGACACAAGGCGGCACTGTTGCAGACAATGAAGGGTTTTTTTTTATCTACCTTAGAATACCGTGCATCTGCCCATTCCGCACTAAGTGCCCACCCCCAAAATTTAAAACATCATCAACTTTACATAAGTATGTAAAGTTGATGACCTCAGGTGTGCCCATCCCCTATTTGTTTGCGATTATCTTCAAATTTTGAGGGGGCACTTGTTCAATATTTTAAGGTAGGAACAAAGGAGGATTCGATTGCACCACACTTAATTTTTGTTTCTGCCTTGTCTGTTTGCCACAATTTCCAAGCTTTGTAGTGACCTATGCATAGTAATAGTAATTTTTATTTGCACGACATGTGGTCTGGGGCGACGGGGAAGTACCCAGTTGTGTACTGAGTGTAAACACTAAACACCCTGCTTGGTAAACAAGACAAAACTAAGACACTAAACTGTAGCACTGCATGACTACATCCTGACTGTTCCTCCTTGCATTGCGACCAGGCTTTGGTACCTTTGAAAGGTTGCACAACCAGAGTTTAAAAGGGAAGGTCAAAACCGC
The DNA here is from genome assembly GCF_016920785.2 of Ixodes scapularis. NCBI lineage: Eukaryota > Metazoa > Arthropoda > Arachnida > Ixodida > Ixodidae > Ixodes > Ixodes scapularis. The sequence goes on along the minus strand of NW_024609846.1, from coordinate 190,427,805 downwards.
CTGACCCCTGCCCCTAAATCGGCATAGGAATATATACCGGGCAATTATAGATCTTGTGCAAGAGCCGTAGCTTGAGGATGCCAGGCTGCCAGGACTGTCACGCAGTGCAGCAGACCTTGAGCTGGGGGTTTGCTTCCTTGTTTGAGTTTTCGCAAGCTCCCAGAAGCATTATGAAAACCTATTGGCACATTTCGAATACCTCTGCCTCTAGCTTCCTTACCTCAAATCCCCCTTCAGAAACGCCATAATCAGAAACCCCGAAAAAAAAAATTACGGCGTTTTACCCATTTTGCCTGGTGCTACACCTGAGCTTCGCGCGAAAGTATTGCAGCGGTCGTCGACGCGCCACCGTAACGTCCCGCGACTTTTTAAAGGTAAAGAAGCTCGAGCTCTCACGCACGATGAGCACCGATGAAAGCTATCTGCGCGCTCGCACTTCATTTCTTAATCGCACGTAAGCGATTAAGCGAGCGACGGCACAGGCGACGAGAGTCGGCGACGAGCGACGGTGATTTCTCAAGTATAAACCGCATGAAAGCGATTCGGCGAGCGACAGGACAGGCGACGTAATGCGACCCGCTTCGCTGGCGCTCGGTCAGTCGCGCGGTGAGGCAAACCGCTTGAAAGCAACGGGAGCGAGCGACCAAGGCGGTGAGGGACGACTTTTAGAAATTCAAAAACCGAGCGGTACGCGACGAGCGACCGCGCGACGAGCGACCGTGGGAAATCTCCGTCGCTCGTCGCCGACTCTCGTCGCTGTCACCGTCGCTTGCTTAATCACTTACATGTGGTTCAGCCTTTATTCTTGTTTCCCTCTCGACTAGCACCAGAAAACAAGACTGTCTCGCGTCGTTCTGAACTTTCTGGACGCATATCTGGGCGGTCGGAGCTGCTACGCGGGGAAGCGGACACATCAGCGCGCACCAGCGCTCACCCATTGACGCGTATTCTTTTTTCTTTTCTTTTTTTTTTTGTACCGGCGGGTGGGGTTGTTTTATCGACTACACCAAATAATTACCATGTTTAAGCTTACATTCTACTTGGAGATGTATGCCATCGAACGTTTAAAAACATTCTTACCGGCAGATTGTCGTGCGAGAGCATTAATGTTTTCGCAATATTATTCCTTCTTGGGCAGTCATTGCGGAGATAGGTGCCTCAAATTTGCACGGTATATATACCACAGGTGCAACCGTTCGAGTCAGTGATGAGTCGTCGTGTTGTGTGTTATATGTGTCCGCGGCTGTTGTAACGTTGCCGTGTTTGTGTGCATGTTGTTCAGTGCATTGTGTGCGTAATGTGTATGTACGATGAGACCCCTAGGTTCTATACTCGGCGACAACTTTTCTTGGCAATGCAGTGGAAGGTAGAGGCCCGCGTCCCCTCTCCCATTTTTAGTGTACGCAGGCTCTCCTCCTCCCCCATTTCCGGGGAGAGGAGGAGGCCTGCGTACACTCAAAATGGGAGAGGGGACGCGGGACGTACCTTCCACTGCATTGCCAAGAAAAGTTGTCACGCAGTATAGTGCGAAGCAATGAGGAGCGGGGAAGTGAATGTTGGGAGTAAGACAATGTTTTCTTAAAATTATTGAATTGGACGGTAACAGCGCCACCTGGAGTAGTTTGCTTTAAACGCTGGATAATATTTATATATCCAGTGCTTTTGGAGTTGCTTGAGCGCGCCATCTGGCCGAGGACGGTGCAACTGTCTTCGTATTTTCTTTCGCCTGAGGTCCCCGAGGTGCCCGAGGTTCGCATCGGCCGGTAGCATACTTTTGGCCAGTTGTAAAGATCGGTTGCGTGGGATTACGTATCGGTCCTAGAGCTCCTATCCGTTGTGTGGGATTTGCGACGGAGTAATTGCGATTTGAGAACGAGCACGAGTAAGTGACGCGAAATTGACTGACCATTGTGGCTCTATACTTTTCGGCAAATGTGTGTTTTTTTTTGTTGTTTTTTTTGTTCACGACGCGAAATATGCTTCGGGGCGCGGATTTCCTCACCTGCACGGGCAGCGGGATTTGCCAATAAATATACGACGTGCAAAGCTCGTGTTCTGTGATCATTTGGTGCTCATCGTGCCCTGGAACTGTCGGCTCGATTTGGGTGGGCTTGGTCGCTGTTAGGCGGTGAACGCGGTGCTTTTCTGTCGAGTGTTGCCGACGGAGTAGTGGCAGACCGCCATTTGCCTGTCCGGTGACTCTCGGAACACTTTGCGTTGCGGTGGAACTGGTGGAACGTCGATAGCGTGCCGGAAGGACCTACAATAGACGCTCGATTTGGAGCCGCCATTTTGAAATGCGCCTCCGATTCGACGGAGGAGCAACTTTCATCCCTTGTTGAATTCGGCGAAGTTGCTCCATTTCTGAAGGAACATATGTGTCAGACTCGTTCCTCCATTTAAGGAGGACTAAGCTGACCTTTTTTTTTTTCTAAGAGTGTAGGAACCTCTTGAGTTCTGAGACGTTTGTTGGAGGTGGCATGTCTACGATGGTCGTTATTTTCTCCTTGTCTGGGGTGACGCCATCTTTGACGTCACCCCAGACGTGTCCCCGATACTCATCACATGTCTCAGAAACTTAAAGATACCATGAAGGCAGTTTCGAAGTTTTATTCGACGATTGAAATGGATGTCAGGCACGTCTCAGATACTGTTGACCAAGTTCTAACCCGAACAGAAGTTTGGGTGCCGCACCAATCGAGCAAACAGGCGCGGTAATAGTAGCGCCGGGAACGATGCCTGAGACCCCACCGAGGCGGCGGCAGAAAGGTGAACTAAAGTGCGCCGTAGAAGCGTGACGACAACGGGCTCCTCGTCTGGCGATTGGTTCAAACGATAGACGCGCTCTTGGTTTCGATTTCGGTGGTGAGATGTGTTGAAAAACGTTTATTTGAACGTTGGATAATCTTTTGACGTTGTAGTTGGGAATTAATAGCTTTCATACCGTGTATAAAAGCATAATCTGAAGCGATCCCTCCGTTTGTCACTGGTTGAACGCATCCCTCACTGCTACCTCGGGCGCGTAACAAGCGTCGAGCAACCATGGACAAAAAAAAATGAGGTCCGAGCGCCGGGGGCGGCGGACTCTTGGTTTTGGTTTCGTGCGTCGCCTCGTGTTCGCTTTGCGAACTGGTGTCTCACCAATCATGCCGCGTTTATGTGCAGTAGTAGGCTGCGCGAAAGGTCGACTAAAGACGTGCGGTCGATCGGGCGACGTTAGTTTGCATAAACTGCCGACCGATGCAGCAATGCGCAGCATTTGGTTGCGCGCCGTCGTCTTGCGTAGAGCTGTGGACAGCGGTGTCAGGATTTGTTCTTTGAATTTCCAACCAGAAGACTTTGAGCAGCACCTTCACGTCAGCCGGAGTCTGGGTAAAAACATGGAGTTCCCGCGTCTAAGGAAAGCGCGGCGTTGTCGCCTATTTCTTCCAGGTTTTCTTCACAGACCGCCTTGCACTAGAGCGAACCACGGAAACCAGACTGAGTGTGCACTAAATCCTGCCGATGCCGACAGTGCTCCCTGACGTCACTTCTCTTTCCAGAGGCGAAAAAGGGAAGAAATCTGAATGTTTGTTTGAATTTCGCAAATTTATTTGCAGGTACAGAAATAAGAGTCACAACGTTCTAGAAAAAATTGTGTGGCATGCCAGGACCCCAATGCTTCCGAAAACACCTTCTTCTTTAAAAAAATGTTAAATTGCCTTCATGGTCCCTTTAACTGTTTCCTTGGCGAACATGCACTTTCATAGTTGAGAGTGATCCCTTTTAGAGCGCAGCTCTTAGGCGCCCGTTTCCGGTTTGAGCGGCGTCGGCGTAACCAATGTCACCCCAAGGTCATGCGACCCCCAAAGTAACGTGACCCCTCCCAAGCTCACCCCAAGGTCACGTGACCCCCCAGGTCACGTAACCCCTCTCAAGGTCACGTGGCCCCTCAAGGTGACCCCTACATGACCCTAATGGCACCCCAAGGTCAGGTGACCCCAGGTCACGTGGCCCCCAAGGTCATGCGACCCCCCGAGGTCACGTGACCTCTCCCAAGGTCACCTCAAGGTCACGTGACCCCCAAGGTCACGTGACTCTCCAGGTCATGTGACCCCCCAAGGTCACGTGACCCCTCCCAAGTTTGCCCCAAGGTCACGTGACACCCCCGAGGTCACCTCAAGGTCAGGTGACCCCCAAGGTGACCGCCACGTTTCCCCAAGGTCACGTGACCCCCCAAGGTCACGTGACCCCCCAAGGTCACGTGACCCCCAGGTCACGTGACCCCCCCAGGTCACGTGACCCCATCCGCCCGAGGTCAGGTGACCCCCCGGAGCATATTAAAGAGTGAGGGAGGAGGAGAATGAGGAGAGAAAGGACGATGAGGTGTCTACCCTCCCTTCAGTACCCTTCCCTCTTCCTCCTCAAGAGCTGCGCTCCAATTTGGCGTTACAGGGTTACAAAACGGCTTTCACTTTTTTCCTTCATTCTTCCTAAAACTCCACGCAGGCGACTGTCGTGCTCTTCCTTGGTCTTGGCCTACACCAAAATAACATCCATATGGCACGCAACACCGTAAAGTCCTTCCAATAGTTCACGCGTTGATGTTGCGGCGCGTTGATGTTACAAGTGTTGATGAGTCATTCTTTGAAAAGGCTCAGGAGCACAGGTGATGCCGAAAGGGGAGCGGTTAAACTTTAACCAGCCAAATAAAGTGATAAAGGTGGTGAGCAGTGCTGATTCGGGGTGCACTTTCGCTCGATAAAAGCCAGAGTAAGCATCCAAACGGGATAAGTAGTTAGCTTGTCCCAAAGTAGCCAGAATAGGCTCTACACTTGGAATCGGATGATACTCCTTCTGCACGCTTTTGTTCAACATGGTGTAGTCCACACAGATGCGTATGTCACCATCCTTTTTCGGTACTACCACAACTGCCGAGCACCAATCTGTTGGCTCCCTGACAGTGGTGATCACTCCTTCGCTTTCCATTTTTCGAAGTTGACGCTCCACAGCTTTCAAACAGGGGAACTGAGATGCGTCGCGGTGATGTGACTGCCATAGGTTCCACCGGCGACTTCAGCTTGATTTCGCAACTGTAGGGGCTTCTCCCAAACCTTGGAACACGTCTGGGGATTCGTTGACTGGGTCGAGACATAGCTTCGCTCCGGCTCTACTCGCTCGGTACAGGATACCAAAGCGCTCGATGAGGTCCAAGCCCAGAAGAGGCTCATCCCGGTCATTTCTGACGTAGAGGCTCTCCACGGCACATTTCCCAATGTATACTACTGTTGCTTGGATTACGCCCACGATGTTCAGCCGCTGCTTTGCTGGTCCAAAAAAGGAGAATGCCGGGTTTCTGGAGTGCTGTCTCCTTGTCCAGTCTTGCCAGAACACTTGTTCGAATCACGGTAACGTCCGCTGCTGTCTAGGCGGAACTCCACGTTTGGACAGCACACAACGACGTTGACTTTCCACGGCTTTTTCTTGTGCCCAGTGCTGAGCGTTCCTGCGAAGAAGGAGTCTTCCTCCGTCGACGTGCTTTCATTCAGCTTGGCGACTTGCCAGAGCCGCTTGACTTTACAGACTGATGCGAAATGGCCTTGCTTTCTGCACTTGTTGCATCGAACTTTGGCTGCAGGACATTGCTGCCTTGCGTGCTCCACTATATTCCCACACCAAAAACATGACTGGGTTGCGTGTGGCTGATCCACCGAGGGCTTTTGTGGACACTTCGGGTGGAACTTCTTAGCCGTTTGTTGTGGCGCCTGTAGCGTGTCCACATGTGCTGTCTCATCAGGCACTATTTCGGTAGAGTGCTTGAGCGTCTGTTCTTGCCGGCTAAGGGTTTCCGTTTGCTTCGTCAGCATCACCGCTCCCTCCAAAGTGAGTTCGCTTTCCATCTGTAGCTTAGTGGAGAGTATTTTGTCTATCATAGCGACGACGACGCCATCCCTCAGGAGCTCATCCTTGAGGTTGCCGTAGTCGCACGTTTTCACCAGCATGTACAGAGCTCCCTCACGCTGTGAGCAGCTATTGAACACTGCGCGCTCGTACACGACGTTCTTTTTCACGATAGAAAACGTTTTCGAATGCCGCGACAAAATCGGGATAGGATTCCGTCTTGTCCGCAGGGATGGGGAGGGAGGCCGAAATCTCCTCTGCCTTGGGTCCCATGAGGTAAAAGAACGAGTTAACCTACTCTGCTTGGGTCTTCCCTTGTAGGCCCGAGGCGGTGCGGAAACGCTCCCATCGTTTCTTCCAGATCCTCCAACTGGTCAGGGACGAACGTGAACGGCTCCGGTGCTGAAAGGTGGTATGGCGGTGGTGGGTGCGGCGGCGGTTGAGAGGCTTGTGAAGGCGTGCTCTTTGTTCCGACCAGTAGGCCTAAAGGAATCAGTTGAGTTAACAACGAGTGGCCACGCAGAAAATTTGGTGTTCGTGTGCCTGCCGAGTGTCCTTCCTAGCGGCGCGGGAAGCTGAGCCTAGCTCGAGAGAGAGTCTCGGACACCATGTGATTTATGCAAGAGTCGGCCAGAAACGTTTCACTGTTAATATAGGTTAACATGACTTCTTGACGGGTACAGCACAGACCTGTTCGACGCTCCCTAATCTCCGGCATGACAGCAGGTGGCGCTACCACTTAGTGGCGAGCACAAAACAGTGTCCATGCGACTTCCGGACGCAATATGATGCAGAAAGCAAGCAGTATACTTTTGCGGTCTCCTGTGCATTCCAACAGGAAATCGCGCGTGATTTTTGTATCTTCACCGCAAAATAACATGGAACTCTCTTGTTCTTTCTGTATTATCAAATAATGTGTACCTTTATTGAAGGTTTGTGCTTGCAACTAACCGGTAGGGCTATCTGCCGCCGTTCCAGTGATTTGGCAAGGTCTGTGCTGTGCCGTGCGGGCAACACCGCTTGCCGTCATGAAGTCGTGTTTGCGGTGTATTTTGCTATAAACGTAAATAAACGAGTTAAACATTTGATCGACTTACGCATAGATAAACTGGTGTCAGAGGCTTTCTCTCAAGAAAAAATCAGCCTCACTCATCGTTAGGCGAGACGCTCGGCAGGCATTCGCACATCGAACGTACGAAGTCGCCAGTCTCTCAGCTAGCGCTGCTGTCAACGGATCGCCATTAGGCCTAGTGATCATAGCAAGGAACGCGTCTTTACAAGCCTCTGAACCGCCGCCACCACAACCGCCATACTAAGTTTCTGCTCCAGGGCCGTTCGCGTTCCTGTTCGAGCAGTCGACGACCCGGAATATACGATGGGAGTGTTTCCGGACCGCCTCGGGGTTACAAGGGAAGACTCAAGCCGAGCACGTAAACTTCATCGTTCGGGACCAAGAATAGTTGAGATGTGGCCACCCTCCCCTTCCTTGCGGGTGATACGACAACCTATCGTCGCTGTCACGGCGTTGTGAAACATTTCCAACGTGAAATAGTACGTCGCGTGGAGCACGCAGTGTTCATAGCCGCTCGCAGCGTGAGGGAGACGCAGCAGCAGATTCGATCACGGCACTATACGTCTGGTTGCGACGTACAACTACGGCAACCTTAAGGATGAGATCCTTAATGATCGCATCCTATAGTCGGTGACTGGTGAAGAGTAAAGTGGAAGCTCCTCCCTCTTTTTCCACTTTAGCAGAGCGAATGCTGGAGAGGAGGTCACCTCCTATCCAGCGTTCGTTCTCCTAAAGTGGAAAGAATTGGGTGGAGCGTCCACATTTTTCTTAACCTGTCACCGACTATAGACTGTGTGCGGGACAAAAGACTCTCCACCAAACTACAGATCGAAAATGAGCTCCCTTTGGAGCGAGCGATGTTGCTGACGAACCAAACGGAAACTATTGACGGGCAACAAGAGACTATAAAGCAGTCTCTCGAGACAGCGCCTGATGAGGCAGAGCACGTGGAGAGGTTACATGGGGCAGTATTGCGTTTCACGCTTACAAGGCGCACCTCGCACGCGTACATAAACAAACGGAATTGTTTTCAAGCTCCCACAGACGTTTATTAACCCACTATCATGACAAAAAGCTTGTTCCCGGCACATTAACACAAGTGAGACTTTCCTGTGGAACTGGAAGGAAAATATTAAGTGGAGTTACACTGTTTTTATGCCCAACAAAATTAATAAACCCTAAACCAACGACCGTAGACATTAGAGTTCTAATAGATCGTTCTGAAGACTCCGACAACGATAATCAATACCCCGCCACCGCCTTTGCGGATAAATTGTATCGTTATCGGGGTTATCGAAGGTATCGGAACAATATACTAATATACTCTATTGAGACGAGAGTAGGACTACTCCCAGAAGCATGCTTGCTGTGTACCTACCATTAACCAGCGATATCATCTAATTCGTAATAGATGCATATTCCAACTTGGGCATTACTGAGCAACGCAAACAGAAAGTTGAGAAAGAAGGTCTACCAAATTCCACAAAGGTCTCGCTGACGCCTACGAGCAGTTCTTTGTCGAAGCGCGTCCAACAAACAGCAGAATATTTCTGTGGACTCCGACGAAGAAATCAACCATTACCGAAAAGTTGGCATGGAAGTATTCCGGCCGTTCACTGCGAAAAACCGTGGCCGCAACTGTACGCACGGAAATCAGACCACCAGCGTGTTTTCGTAGATCGTTTTCACCGTCCCGCAACGGCTTTGCGCAACCCTCCACGATACCCGGAACTCTGCATTCATGGCCTTCGGCACGCAGGCGCAGTGACCGTTTCTCCGTTGCTGAGGGTGTAGGGGGAGGGGGGGGGGGGGGGGGAATGCAATCTACGAAAACTCCCTTCTGAAGAGCGCATTTTTGAAACCGCGTACATGTGTGGCCTCCTATTCATCCCCACCAGTTGGAATACGGAAAAATACTATGGCCCCAGTGAGCCCAACACTGCGTCAGAGCGAGTCACGTGACAAATTTTCGTCCAAGCGTTTTTGTCCCACGGAGAGCGGGCATGTGCTTTGTTGCACCCCTCTGATTTGCTAGGAGCGCTTGTTGCGTTTGCTTACAGCCGCACGAAGACACAAAAGAAGGTGGGGTGACATGCCTTTAGAGCTAAAAATAGGCTTATTCCGTTTTTGTTTTTTTCTACCTCGGTTTTGAGCTCGTTCAGAAATCCCAATATTTTGGCAACATAGCCGATTCGAAAACTGATACAGTGATACTCGCACGCAACGCCACTGGCCAATAAGCTCCTTTGTTGGGGTGAAATTTCAAGGACAACAGCGAGCGTTTTCATTCAATCTCTCCTTCGCAAAACTTGATGAGGTAGCTGGACGGTAGCAGTACCGCCCAGTGACAATATTTGAATTTAGCTCATAGATTGGACCCAAGCATTGCGTGGGCACCCGACTTTGGCTCGTGATAATCGGTAGCTCGAGAAGCATTCGGGTAGTGGCCCGTGTCCAATCGCTTTATTGACGACGATAGCCGAACCAGAACAATGCCTGGAACTCAGCGCGTGTCCTGTGCTTTGCCAAACCCAGCGCGTGGCCAGGATCAACATTGGCGGCATATAATCGGCTCCAGATCACGTGGCCGCTTGTTCTGGCTGCGAATTGAGGGGGTGAACTTTCCTCGTTTTTCTTTAATTATTTTTTGTAAATTCGATTGCCACTGGTGAAAAACGAATGGGTGTTTCAGAGGTAATTAACGTCGGGAATCTGTTCTAAGCGGTATTTGCGCAAAGCATAAACATCGTTGCATCGCCCATTTAACCGAAAAGTATGAGTTTCGGGCCCTCCGGCGGTTGGTTTTGTTCCCCCGGAACACGAGGCTGAACTATCTAACTGCCAAGCTTCTTATATCAGTGTTTGTGCGTGTGGGTTTCCTAAATCTCTCTATCTCCTTACCGTTCACAAATTTTCTTCTAATCTTTCCAATATATTTGTGATTCCTTTCTCCTTCACGAAGGAGGAAACTAGCACTTAGACGCGTGTTAACATCCTTCGTTTTTATATCGCATTTGGAAGGATCGGATATCTGAGGATGTACGCTAGAAGCACAATGATTTGTGCCAATATATTTGGTTTATGTCTTTCAGTTTATACTTCTGAAATCTCAAATTTATTAAGGTATAACCAAACATGATATCAGTTTTCTAGAATATGCGTATTCTGACTCTAAACTAGGGCACTGCACTGGCCCGGGCCATCCCAAAAGCCCGAGACCGGCCCGGCTCGCGGGCGGCGCTCGGGCCGGTTGGTACGCTCTTTCTGGGGCCCGGGCCGAGTTCGGGCTTAAACAAAGCATTCTTTCGGGCCGTGCCTGAGCGGTTGTGTGCCACAATTTCGAAATTGTTGATAACAAAAAAATGTGCCTCCTTGATCTTTTAGCTTCAATATAAACAAGCAAGCCAAGTGCAAAATAACTACGGCGCCATACAAAGAAAAAAAAAAGTTTTGCATTTGAAAATTTTGAAGTGTGTTAAAGAAAACGTACGGACTCCACCAGAATAGTGGGAGGGTGCGCGCTTTATGCCTAGATAGTTTTTATGTTAAACCCTGCAAACTTTTTCGGGCACATGTTTATAATCTGTCAAGCTCGGGCCCCAGCTCGAGCTCATATTTAAACAAAAACTAGCCATGCTCCGGCCGGGCCCGGATCATGTCTCTACTGTGCTGGGTCGGGTCGGGCCTAGAAATTCAATATTCTGTCGGGCTCGGGCATAGCCCGGGGAGTGTATCTATCGGGTCGGGTCGTGACGGGCATAACAATTCCGGCCTCCGCAGTGCCCTACACTAAACTGTCAGACAAGTACAAAAGCCAGGCTTCACTACTTCGTTTTAGTTTGTCGCCTAGCTGCTTTGGGCCAGTGTTCTCTAAGAAGTGGCAGATATAGGCCCGACATCTGGCTGTTCTCTTTTCACCGTTCAACTTTGAGCCTACATTCTAATAAAAGTGCCTTAATTAGGCTTCCCTGCGGCTGCTTCGGTTGATACGCAGCATCTATGGCTCATCTCTGGCACTTTGGTGATTTTGTGGCGAATCGGGGAGGAGCCATCGGAAAGCCTAAGAAAAGTACTCTGTCACTAATTGATGCATAGGAGCAGTTAGGCCCATCCCTGTTGAAAATTCCATCAAGATACGTAATTTAGGATACTGATTGCCAGTCAGCAGCCTTGGTGGAACGTGATGGACCATCAGACGTCGTCTGATGGTCCATCAGACAACGTCTGACTGCCACTGCCAAGGGAATTTCATCAACAAGGGCAGCATTTATATAAGAGTAAAGCTATACGCACTCATAAATATCGCCAAATGCCTCGATAAAACAAAATGTTCGAAAAAAAAACAGGACCACCGCGGAGCGAACCCGCGACCACTTGTGTACAAATCGGACAACTTAACCCCTATGCTATGCCATCGCATTGGAAACTCGATTTTACCATTCGTTTTATACGAGATGCTTCGGATTCAAATGCAGTTAAGTCTTCAGCATGTTATGCAAAGCACTCGTACATCACTCGCCGTACTTCAGTTCTACTCACCTGCCATGAAGAGTACTTTCGCGTCGTAGAACGATCCTTCTGTTCGCGCGTCTCCGGCGCAGTAGACCTGGTACACCTTCTCGTCGTCAACTACACCGTTAAAGTCCCTTACATCGTCGAAACTCACAACAGGCTGGGTCTTGTCGAGTAGAAATTCTACCAAAATGAGTTGCTGGGCGAGTTGGATAGACATCTTGACTTAAACAGCGCAAATAAGTTACGTAAGGAAGAGGCAACAGGAGGGAAAAAGCGCTCTTTCCTTCCTGGGTCGCTAAACTCGTCAAGCACAACTTTGTGTCCGAAAGTTGCGGAACGCGCTAATTGGACTCTCGCGACGCTGACGTCGCGCCGAGCGAGGTGTCAATCATTCGAAGCAAAGTTCATCGAGGAGCGCGTGCGGCGCGTGAGGGGCGCGAGGAGCCCGCTGATTGAACGGCTTCGCCGATGACGTAGCGCCCATTTGTCCCTACATCCCTACGCCAAGCTAAAATTAATGCTTTGCAGATTGTCCCCAGGCGACCTGCTGACGCTCAAAATCCCTCCGAAGTTTGTGTAAAAAAGAAACCTCGTTTGTCGAAGTTGTCGCTGGCGTCAAAGTGACGTTTCCGAACTTTGCGAGAGCCGTGGTTTGAGCTCGAGATCTTCGCTTCGGATCGAGGCGAAGTTAAACTTTGTCAACATGGCGGTGCCGTACGCTGCGGCCGAGCTTATCTTCCGCCACCGTCGGCGTCGCTACTGAGACCACCGGGGACGCCTTTCAACTCCCCGACGACGACTTTCGGCGACAGTACTGGCTATCGAAAGCCGTTGTGCGTTGACTCTGCGACGAGCTTCGTTCGCCGCCTCGGACCGTGGAACAACAAGTTCTCTGCGCCTTCCGGTTCTTCGGAACCGGTAGCTTTCAAGGCATGGTGGCGGCTGACGAGCACCTGTCAGTCTCCCACATGACTGTGGCCGTGCTGTCAGAGTTTTTGCGGCTGCCATCGCTTTTTTTTTTCTGTAATAACCGAAGAGGTACTAATAAGCTGGAATACGATTCAGAATGTTGGGAAACAAACAAGAACCGGGGTAATTTTAGGGTAGGTTCGAGTCTCCCGGCAACCGGCAGAATTATTTCCCCGAAATTCTACTGGCAGTCGTCACTCATTGGCGGTCAAATCAGTTCATCGAACGACGTGTCATCGACAGATCGTTTCATCGGCACGCGATGTAATCACATGAAAGAGATTGTCTTCCGTTAGAGGTATATGCACATTAAGCATTTTCCCACCTTTAAACATGTAAGTGGGGTGTCCCATAAGTAACACCCTAATAAGTGTAGCGATGGACCTTATAAAAGAAATGTAAACTTCACAGCTTTAAAAATGTGTGATTTTTTAAACACGTTTCTTAAAACGTATGATAATGCCTACACCTTTTTATAAAGATGTAAAACTACAATACCCCTTCTCGTCAGGCACGTAGCCAAGGGGAGGGGGGGGGGGCGGGGGGGCATAAGGCCTGGCCTTCCTGCCCCCCCGAAATTTTCCATTTTGCTGGGGCCTCCTCTCCTCCCTCCCCCTTATAGAGCACTTTGTCATCGGCGCCCCCCCCCCCCCCCCCCCCCTTAAACGAAAATCTGGCTACATGCCTGCTTCTCCTCAAGGTGTAATTACCACAGTACATTTCTTTTTTGGGGTGTACACAGTGGCCCGGGACCCATGAATATGACTGAACAAATAAATTACACAAACGAGTCGCCGAAACAGCACGTTGCTTCTTGGCGAGTGTCGAGACAATATCGTCCGAAAACGGGCTTCAATATTGGCCGGATGTACGGTTTTGCGCCTCGTCCCTACATCCGGCAGGTATGGGAGTACCGATGCAAATAAACGATTTATGTCTAATAGCACTGGCACCACTGATTTCTTAGGAGGCTAGATCGTGGATAGAGGCCTGTATTGCTGGGGTCGAGCGGCACCACCGGCAGTCATCGCTTGACACAACTCAATTTTATTACGTTAGTAGGTTGTTCTCTACCATGAAACTTCTGTCATGTTTCCGCAAATAACAGTTAATATTGTGGGCAAGAATATTAAACGCGTTAGAATACCAATCTTGTTTAACTAAATGTTGTGTGGTTGAGGGTCTAGGGCTACTTTGTTGGGCGTTAACTGTTATGTGTTTAATGAGACAAGGGCTACCGAGAGTTATTGTGGAGTCATCCGTGATTTCGGAGTCATCAAAGCTTAGCAAACGATAAGATAGAATGCCTTTACTGGGGATTTTCGCATCGTTTTGACCGCTTGTACATAGTGCTTCATGGTGAAAGCTTTTTCTTTGAACTCCTGTGAGGGCTTCCGTGACAAACTGAAACTCGGAGCGTGCCGTTCAGTCGCTCGACGTGCCACTTATTTAGCAACCGAAGCAAGCGACGTCGGTAAAGTCAATCGTGCTCCGGCCAATTTTTTTTAATCGATGTTTAAACGCTTGACGAATGTCTATTTGATCTCCAAGAACCCGACATAATCATCGCAGCACGTCATAAAATGCTCGCCCTCGAGCACCGCGTACAAGCTTCCAATTTTTGCATGTTTCTTCCTTAGACTTGCGTGTATTGCCTCATGATGTAGAAGGCCACAGCAACAAGGACGAAAACGAAGGGAGAACTAGACAGGACGCGGCGTATTGCCTGTCGTCAAGCAATGGCCGCCGGTGAGGCCACTGACGGGCTCCCAATTCGCGATACAGACTTGCACTGTGAGAGTTCTAATGCATTACACCCCCCGAGTGCTGCACGGAGAACAGGCCCCGAACGAACTTGCCGAATGCACCCAGTGCAGACTGATGCTGTCGCCATAGATGTTGTAGAGAAGTACCGACCTCAAACCGAAACTAGCGCCTTTTTGTTCGACGTGATGGGTGGGAATGCGAGATTGCAGTCGCTGCCATCGTTTAAAAGTTGGTTGCTGCAACGTGGAACTTACATTTGCGATGACTTCCACTTAAGCAACTCGGCTGTCAGAGATATCTACAGACGGCGTAAGTTTCCGAAACTAGTTGACTACAAAACAGCATACGCTTGAGGAAATTGATGGCACTATAGGCGCAAGAGCTTGCTTCGTTTTAAGCATAATATTATGAGTGAACCACTGAAAGGATACGGCTTAAATCTAGTTCTTTGGAACAGCTAGCAATACGTTTCGTAATACTTCTTATTTCCCTGGCATTGAGAACGAGAGCTTTCTCAAAACAAAATATGACGGGGCGAGATAGCTGCCGTTCAAATATGACTTTGCTTGAGTCTCGGGCAACGTCTCCATGTTTAGCCTTCCCGGCCGCTGAGTGAATGCGTCGCAGGTTTCTGCTGTGGGAGCTTTGTCGAAAAATGTTGCACTTTTCACCCATACACAAATGATGCTAGATCTCGCGGCCCCTGTGGTTGTCATAATGGAACAGCGCGAATTATTGCAAGGACAGGAGAAGGAACTGGACAGGACGAGCGCTGGACAGGACGAGCGCTGTTCGGACAGCGCTCGTCCTGTCCAGTTCCTTCTCCTGTCCTTGCAATAATTCGCGCTGTTCCATTATGAATCCATACCAACTCGCCCAGTTATCCTGTTTACTAAGCCTGTGGTTGTCCTGGGCCTTTCATTACACACTGGTAGGTTTCAGCGTCTGTACGGCTGCAAAACGACTCAAATTTCGCAAATAAGAGACGGGCCGTCGATTCCTCCCTTCGTGAAATATCAGACGCTTACATATCAAGCTCGCGTTTGAGTTTGTGGCCCGCAGGACGCGATTTCGAGCAGAAAACCAACTTTTTCTTTCAGTTCCGCTGTGCGAATGCCTCATCGTAGCAGACGAACTCTCGTCGTCTGCTCTCGCTCCTCGCCTGGGCGAGGCATGACGGGATTGTCGGCGCTAGAGAGCCCAAAGACGACGTACAGCGAGCGGCGTGAACGCTGGCCTCCCCGCGCTGTCTCGTGCTCTCGTGCACCGCCTAGGGATCGCGGGGGATTTTTCGTCAAAAGTTGCGAAGTTGAGCGCGCGCAGGGAGGAGGAAACTTTGCGGCGTTCTTTTGGTCACTCCCCCCGCTACGTCAAATAGCAAAGAATGTTTTGCTCCACGAGTTTAGCTACCCTGTTGTCTCTTCCTTACGTAACTTATTTGCGCTGTTTAAGTCAAGAGTAGAAATTCCACTAGAACATAAGACATTGTAGAGCCCGGGCAGGATCGACAGGTTTGGAGCAAGCGGGCAAACAAAACGAGTCGAGAGCGATCGTTCATGGAAGCTCGGCGAAGCCTCTATGGGCGAAGCGAAACTGGCGTGTTCGGCGTTTCGGTGGGCTTCTGATCAAGGTTGTCGGTCGGCTGCGTGTCATATCTCTAACATTAGCGGTTTTATGGGTTCACGTCCTGAAATCGTTTTCTTGTGCATAGATTATTTTTGGTATTCATAGAATTGACGAAATAGTGGTATCCGAACGAACTTTACGTCCTTTGACCGTACGTCTGTCTGCACGTCAAAGCTTTTTGACGTACAGTCAGAGACAATCGATGTACAATCAGAATCGCCACCAAGACATCCTGATGGCATTTCGCGGCGGCCGACTGCCACCAGGAAACCATCAGAAAGCCGAGAAGTGGAGTTTGACTGTCGGTCAGTGTAACTTGTTGGCCAATCAAACATGCTTGGCGTACAGTCAGGCACAGTCAGCGGTCCACTAGAAAACATTGACTGCCAAACAGGGTTACATTGATGGATTTTTCCTTCAGGATAGGACTGCACAATTAGGGCCCCGTTAGCGGGGTCCTAGTTTAAAAAGTGACCCGCTCATTCACTTTGGTTCGTAATGCAGCATTTTCTCTTGCAGGGACGCTGCCGAATAACACGATTTTATGTACCTTCGGGGCTCTATTCAACATGTCTGCAGCGTGGCCCGAGGAAGGCCTCTGCGACATCATTTTCTTGGACTACTTCTACAGATCTGGGAGGGGCACCTTTCTCGACAGCAGCTCGGAAGGGTTGAAGTGGTTTCGTGACTTCGCCCGGAACTACAGCGGAACCACCCAATTCGGAATAGGAATTGACCACCGGTACTATTCTGGCTTGACGTGCATACCAGGGATATTCGTGGGTATAGGTTTCTAGCCAGCAGAGGTTTAACTCGTTGTTTCTAAGAAGAATGAAAATCAGTGTGTGAGTCCACGTTGAGACGATGTGTTTTGAAATGTCTCGTCGTCAATGAAATTGCACACCAAAGGACCATGGAACTATTTTTCTAACGTGAAACGTTCTTTGGATAGGTTCTCCGTATTTCGTGAAGCCGCATTTCATGAAGCCGTGACCTGTAACATGCCATAATGCAACGCGCGCAGTGTTTCTTTATGGATCATCACAAACCTACACTCCAATTCAGATTTTAGTTTCTCGAAATGCTGGTGTTTAAAATGGTCAAAGTCTCGGCTTTCTTTTTGAGACCAAGGAATACAATAAATAGTACAGAGAGAACGAAGAAATTCCATGGGCAATAACTTTCCCAACTGACAGCCTTATAAACCTCTCAGGCTTCACCGGCTTGTGACACTAATCCGGCGTTGAGAGGAGTATTCACACGAGAGATGAATCCCGGGGGTGTCTCCTCGGCATAGGCATCAGGGTACAAAAGCGCCCGGCTCTTTCGATGCGGCGTGTTGACGCTAGCTCCGCGGCGGAAGAAGAAAACTATGCTTTGAGGGTGCAACTAATTTCGGTTTGGCTGCGGATAAGTTTGTTTTTCACGATAGTTGGTCGTTAAACGCTTTTGTGTCCAGTGTGGAAAACGCTAAATTCGTCTGCTGTGCTGTAAAGGCTGGAAACCACTGAACTTGATCGCAAACGCTGGCATATCCTCCCTCCGCGCGGACCCTGTCGGTCTAAAAAACGGTTAAAGGCCTGACCACACTAGCGGCAACGGCGCCGCCGTCCGGCATCTGGCCTCGGTTTTACGAGCGTTATAGTCAGGTGACAGCACTGACTCCCGCGTTCACACTTGGGGACCGGCGGCCGGATCCGCGAGAATTCCGACGCCCGGCGACGAAAGCAGGGAGAATTTCCGGCGGAGAGCAAGATCGCTATGGGACTAAATTTCAACGCCGGAAAGAAGTTTTCGCTCGCCGCAAGCCAATCAGAACGCACGGGGGAAGTGGCGCTTGGTGACGTCAGATCCCTGCTGACGTTGCCGCACTCCGCAGGCGGCAACAAATGTGAACGACCCGATCTTTTTTTGGCGAGCGAATTCAGTCGGCGGTGAGTGCGTATTTCGCAAGTGTGAACGAGCCATGACTCCCTTGTTCTCGAGGACGCGGGCGAGCCTCCGCCGGGTTTCCCGCTCTTTCTTCGTCTGCTCTTTGTCAGATTCTTTTTTCGGCTCTTATCTTTCGCATATATCAGCATCCAGAACGTACTCGCTGCCTACAGGGTCGGTGTCCATGATCATCTGGTGATTAACGTGAATGTGATCATTGTATACTTCGTTTCACCTTATGTCCGAGCGCGGTCGATGTTATGAGCCGAAGGGCCAATCAAACAGCGCGAAAAGCGCAACGTCATGGCGTGCTCTCTGCGCTTGATAGGACTAGCCGGCGGAGGAGCACGCACAGAGAGACGGCGAAAACCGACTGATCCTATCAACTGCAGAAAGCACGCCATGACGTTGTGCCTTTTTCGCTGTTTGATTGGCCTTCGGCTCATAACACTGGCTGCGCTCGGACCTAAGCTGAAACGAAGTATAGCCTGCTCGTTGATCTTGCGGCTGCGCCGCGCTCTGAAGGGAAGGAGCCGCAGGTTTCGGGTCCGGTCGGGTTAGTGCTACCGAACCACCGAGAGTCAGATCAGTGCTGCCTCGGCTGCACGCCAGAGAGGAAGGCTACTTTCAAGAGTGTCACCGAGGCAATACGACAACCGTCACAACGCGGGCGATATGCGACGAGTGCCACGAAGAAACTCACCTGTTATTCCGAATTCATCTTCGATAATTTCCCAGCGGTTGTTCTTAGCGTCCTTATCTATGTAGTCTGGCGGCGTATAAATTGTCATAACAAAACGAAAGGCCTTTACAGTCCCTTGAAACGCCGAATTAGAGCGCAACTAGTAAGGAGGAGGAGGGGAAGGTGCGGAGGGTGGCTATGCCCCTATTCCTCTCCTGCTCGCCTCCCATTTAGGGGATATTTAGCGGGAGATTTTTTTCCGCTAAATTTAGCGGGGAAAGTTTCCCGCAAAATTCAGCGTCCAATGTTTTCCGCTAACTTTAGCGGGGAACTTTTTCGGTAAATTTAGCGGGGAAATTTACCCATCATGCACCACGCGGTTACACCGACACCGACGGCGACGCCGCTGAGGCCGGAAACGGGCGCCTAAGAGCTGCGCTCTAAAAAGGAAAACAGTGGCAGTGTTGCGAGGAACAGCTCCGTTTTGAAAAACATTGGGGGGGGGGGGGGGGGAGTGGGGATAGCAGACGAAGCGAAACAACGCTACGCTCCATCGCAACGTAAAAGCCGCGCGGAAAGGCGGCTTGCACTTTGCCATGGCATCGCAACCTCACTCTCTACGCCACCGCCCATTGGCTTCTTTCTCCTGCGGGAAGAAGCGGCGAGCCCTCAAGCGTGCACGGGCAGGTTGCCTTGACTGCGCCGAGCGGCGATCCGCTGAGGGCGAAAACTAGTTTTGGCCGTCAGCCCGCGGTGGCCAGCGGCGTGCGGAAAGCCTCCCCGACGCTAGTGAGGTTCGGCCTTTAGCCATGTGCTCCCGAACCGTTTGCGACGGACAATTTCACTCATGGGGTCTTCACTGCCTTTTAAGCTAATAAATAAAATATTCGCGTCGTGCACAAATAATGCACGAGCGCATTTTGAAGTTGCAAATCAATCTCTAAATTTTATTTGAAATCCGACGTTAAAACCCGAACCGGCTTCTTAAAGAGCGCAAAAATATAAAACAAAATATATCTATTTTACTTAAAGGTCTTACAGCGGGTGTTTCAGTGAAGGTTTTCAAAAATCACTAAACTAGGGTGATTGAGCAAAAAAAGAAACTCTTTTCGGAAGAATCTGCCAGCCGCGACAGACATCAAAGATTATAAAAACACTTGAATTAGCTAGTCATGTTATGTTTAAAATTTTAATGAGCAAAAATAAACATCTTGTTTTAATAAGAAGTTGTGAAGCATCATCGAATACTCCTCAATCAGCTCATTTCAGAAATATTAAGGCAAGTACAACGTTTTATAGCGTTCCCCAAAGAAAACCCCTTGGGACGCGTTTTTAGGTTTCCACTCCTTACCAGGGCGCATCTTTGCGCCCGCAGTCCTGCCCCCTGACGGCCGAGGCGCAAAGCCACCGCCTCGCCTCACTTGTAAGACGGAGGGAAGTATGGCGCACGTGGCGTTGCACATCTCGGCCGCTGGGGGTCATGACTGCGGGCATAAAGATACGCTCCAGTAGAAAATCGAATCCTAAAAACCCGTCCAAATTGAGCGTTTTTTTTTTTTGGACGTCGTAAAATGTTACATCTGGCTTCTACATCTCTTCAAAATAAGTTGATTTAGTGGTCTTCGATTATTCTTATCGAGATTTTCTCGAAAACCATGTTTATTTTCACTAATTAAATCAGGTTATTACAAATAATTATAGTATTTATTAATTAGTATTTTTTAATTCCTTCGCGTCCACAAGAAAAGAGCTTAATTTGTTCCCTCTGAACCATTCATTTATAAGAGATACCTTAAACCCTTCGCTGAAACATTCCTATCTACCGAATGGATTGATGTCTTTAGATAACTTGTAAACGAGTGCACGAGTTGCTTTGCTTGAGGCTGGTTCTGCGGATATACTGCAGATATTACCGCTTTAGTTAGGCGGTATATATTTTAATGACTTCCATCCGTATTTTTTGTTAAATGAGAATGGTGCTCTTGAATAATAATAATAATAATAATAATAATAATAATAGTTTATTTTTTTCGGATGCGACGAAGTATGATTCGGGTCTGCCGAAGCCTGAATTGGCTTGTTTGGCTAAACCACCAGAATTAAAGTTATATATCAATTAATTTCAACATTGTGAAGAGTGCATCAGCACATAAAACACACACACACACATACACACACACACACACACGCACACACGTTTTAAGAAAAATAACATTGAAGCATTGGTAAAGTTAGTGTCCAGAGTTGTTGATATGTGGATAGTCACATTACATGAAGAACACACACACATACATCAAAATATTAAAAAAAATGAAGCACAGGTCATGTCAAGTTGCCACAGTACTTGGGTTGTAATAAAGATCACATCACTGGCCTAAGAAAAAAAAATCTTTAGAGCACAGTTTAAGACGCCCAGAAGATGAATCTGGTTCGTGCAGGCACACTTGATTTAAAATAGGTCTCGTAGGGCTTGTTTCAACTTTTTTTTTCAAATCCAGGTCCAACACTCTTTCAGGAAGACTGTTGAAAATGTCCGGTACATAAAATATTCGTTGTCTTCTGCCATACCTGGTTGACATTCTCGGCACCTCAAAACGAGTGGTATGTCTGAGTGCCCGAGGTGCAATGTGGGGAACTTTAAATTTGTCATCCCAAAAGTGTCTTAAAACAACCGTCTCAGTAAACAAAGCATGACATAATGGAAGATTAATATGATCAATTTTTTCTTGTTCTGTTTCGGTATCAGTGCCGTCTGTGATACTTCTAAACATTCCAGTCGAAATATTGTCAATTTTCTTTTGCCATCACGTAGAACAGCCACCATAAATGGTTATTCCATAGCGAAGAACACTGTATGCCAAAGCATTGATGACCATCTTTTTAACATATTGTGGAACAAGTGATCTCATATTATAAAGTAGACAGGAAACACGTCTAAGCTTTTTACATACAGTTCCCATGTGCGTATTCCATGAAAGGTCACTATCGAATTCAATGCCTAAATATTTCACATGGTCCACATAACCCACTGGAGTGCATTTACACGAAGGACAAATTGATGAATGTAAAAATAGTGGCGTATCTGGGATAACAACTTTTAACGGATTTCGGAAACACACCAGACGTGTCTTTGTGTTGTTAATTTTTAAGTCATTTTGCTGAAACCATTCAATCAAATGTGCGGTTTCACGTTGGAGAATAAAAATTGATTTTTCGTATTCTATATGGCGTGACAAGAGTACAGTATCGTCAGCATACTGATATAGTTTGCAGCTAACTATTGAATTTGACATTTCATTGACAAAGACATTAAAAAGTAACGGAGACAAGATAGATCCAATAATAATACTAATAATAATAATAATATCTTTATTCAACCCTGGAGGGTTGCGGCACCACAGAAAGGCCATTGGCCCATACCTGAGGCCTGTGGTGCCGCACTACTACATATTGTGAAAAAGAAACAAATAAATAAATAAATATGACAATGAAGCATCCAAGGAAGTGGCAATTGATTCGAGTGTTATTCAACGAGAGCTTATGCATATGTGCAATTTCTCCCAGCAATGCCCTTAGAGCATACGAGGACCTCAACAAAGCCGATGGTATGAGAACATTTTCAGACTTCTGGAAAATGAACATCCGGCATTACGGACTGCTTAAATTTCAAGTGCACGAAAATCTAACCCAAAGGAGTACCGTCCAGAACTACAATATTCTTTTCAAGGTAACGCACAGCCTTCCTTCTTTGTGGGAAAACGCCGGGCAATACATTGCTCGTATTCGGATCTGAAATATAACAAATAATAAGAATGCAATATAAATGCGTGTTTTATATTTTAAGGTTACCTAGACAAATTCTCGGTTCTAGCTGCTAAAAATGATTAGAAAATTAAATCCGTATCATGAAGCCGGATATATTTACACCGGGAAAATGTGGCATGTTAGGAATGCATCACAATAGCGCATTCCGAAAATCCGCAGTACCTCTGAGCGCCTTTCTGACACAGTACTGCAATCCTATGCACGGTCCTTGAAGGGGTAAAGTGATAAATAAACCCAGCGAATAATGTTGCTTATTATTTGCGATTTCAAAACGCCAAAATTGCGGTTCGATAACAAAGCAGGGCATTATCGTGTCTGTGATCTGCTCGCTTTGTTTTCTTCGAGTCCTGAACTCGCAGTGAGCAGAGATAATGAAACCAGCGACTTCCAGAATTTACGGAGCCTGCGAGCTTATTCGAGAGTACATTGGAACGGCCGCACAATTCACTGCGCCATGTGCTCCAATCTGCGGTTGTAGAAAGGCATTGTGGGATTTTCGGGAAAGCCCTACACTGCGCGACAACTTTTTTTGCCATTTCCGGGGAGAGAAGGAGAGCCCGCGCACAGCGTTATTCTGCGCTCAAAATGGAAGCGGCAATGCGAGCCTGTACCTTCCACTGCATTGCCAAGACAGATTGTCGCGGAGTGGAAACATGCACCCAGTAAAAGGAGTTGCCGTTCGTCCTTTTCAAGATTAGCCAGATGCTAACTGTACGTCTACAATAAGGATATGGTGCCTTTCATTCTGCCATACATCATCAAATGTTTTGTTTGGAACCGGTCTTGACGTCACTGGTAGGAATCTCAACAAGGCGCCACCCAAACATCTCCTCACGAATGTGAAGGACGATGCTTTCGCTCAAATTTCAGCGCATACAATGCCTACCTTCACACCCTTTGGCTTCGTCCCTAAGTCAAAGAAATTAATCTTGACTGCCTTCAGAGGCAATTATGAGTTCGGTGCCTCAGAGGCTTTGTTTACCGGTTTTTTCTGTTCCCCGCGCGGTACTGCTCAATGCGGCAAAAATACTGATTAATCGTGGGTTACATGGCAGCGCGCTCCCCGTGAATTATGTAGTGGTCTTGTAAAACTACGCAAGTTTTCGGTGTTAGAGCGGTCAAGCGTGACTTAAAAACGACTATAGGTCACTACTAAATGCGAGTACTTCTTCCGTCTGCCGCCCTTGCAAAGCGAACACAAGGGAATTGGAACTGAGCCGTCTGCGCTCTTTTATTTCCTTATAAACATCACAATGTAATTATGACAGCGTTAATTGCAAGCCCCCAAGTAAACACAAACAAACTGTTAGCTCATTGCTAAAATGCCTAATACTATCACAATCAGCATGAACGTGAGCACCGCTCTGTGTCGCCAGCAGTACTATCAGTGCCTCTGTTCAGTGCTCCGTGAATTATAAGTTAAGACACTTTGCGGACGAGAGATACACCCGTATTCGTCAGTCGCGAGTAGTGTCAGTTTAACCAGTGACTAGTGACGTCATCGACTAAAATTATCACGTGGCGAGTAATAGTCACAGCTAAGTGAGCGCTTGGTATTCACCGGTCATGTTTAGTGCCTAGTCGCCGCGTGCGACTCAGAATGCGACTAGCAAATCTTAGTCATGGCCTATGGCTTGTTTAGCCGGTGTTTAGAGGGTGACTAGCGACTCAGCGCCATGGCCGACTAGTATCACCGCTGACCGTCAGCGCTAACAAAGCACTCACTGTCTCGAAGCGCTGGGAGACACATCTATAAAGAATTTGAGGAGCAAATATTTTGTAAATAACCAAGTTCAACCGTCAGAATTACCGTTAAAGAGATCTCAGCAGGGCGCTGCACGCGAATCAGAACTCATTTACGGGCGCTTCCATATTTGTTTATGTCGCTGGCAATGCAACTTACGTGTTTCTTCCTGGTGTTTTTTTTTATTTAGTCTGTTAAATTTGTTTTTGGACAATTAATGTCTCATTGTAACTTTTTTTTTGATAAAC
This sequence comes from Ixodes scapularis, assembly GCF_016920785.2. Classification (NCBI taxonomy): domain Eukaryota; kingdom Metazoa; phylum Arthropoda; class Arachnida; order Ixodida; family Ixodidae; genus Ixodes; species Ixodes scapularis. The sequence goes on along the minus strand of NW_024609846.1, from coordinate 190,403,545 downwards.
ATTTAAATATCAGTTTTTATACGATAAAGTATCTAGTTACAAAGTGGCGTTTAAAGGGGTGCGGAAACGAAATTCCAGCGCTCATTTTTTAGCTTTAATACGATGCATGTTGCAACATAACCTGAAAAATACCAGTCTCTTGATAAAAGGCACAACAAAAATAATTTTAGACCTAATTAAACGATATTTCAATGTGCACCTGGTGGATGCATGCGGAGCCTATTTGGGAGGTTATCTAGCAAAATTAGAGAACATGCTACGCAGTCATGACGTAGAAAGTTCTATCGGAGCAGCGCCGCCCTTTGTAATTCAACATTTTCCTACATAACTTTTCCCCTCAACCCACAAATCACGCATTGTGCCTAACAGTTAAAAAAGACAGACCCTCATTTGTGTACCCGGACACAGCCACTCTCCCCCTAGAACATTAGCCCGTCGCTCAAAATTGGGACAAAAGATGCTTTTCCCACCCCGTTCAACCCTAAGCTGACAGTGATGTGGAAGCTACGTGCTCCTTGGGCCGGCCACACGCTCTTCACCCCACGGGAACTTATAATATAACTCGGTTGTAACGCGTTTACGCTATTGACACTACCACAACGCCTGACAAAGCCACCAACGGCAAAGCTCATAACCACGCCAGCCTTGCTACGTCACTGTAAAAGCGTATGCACTTGGGCTAGTTGGTGATTCATGTTTGTGAGGGTAAAAGCGCTAAAAACAACGGACAAGTAAAAACAACGGACAACACAGAGCGCTACTTGCAACTGAATTTTATTTTCAGGAAACACACATATATATACACCGTGAAATCGCGACATGTACTTCAAAAATGCGCCATCACCCAATCAGTGTTCTTTTGTTCTCTATCTACTTTAAGAAAGATTTCAAAAACGCCACCTCAGCGCCAAACAGGGCTATAGATGGAGCGCTGACACAGGTTCCTTCAACGCACTCAGATATGAAAAAAGCTTCGAATATCTCCCTTGTCATTTCGTGCCGGTTTCGGGCCAAGATAATGGTGTTGTCAAACTTCGGGACACACCCACATCTGTCATAATGCACAGTCAGATTGCCCGAGGGTGACGATCTAACTGACAGTGCATGCTCCCTGAGCCTATCGTTTATACAACGTCCCGATTGGCCTATGTACACTTTGCCACATTATAAATGAATCTTGTACACCACGCCCTCGCTACACTCCACATACCGGTTCATATGCTTCTTTTGACAGACACCGACGCGTGTTTCCCCTCGTCCCACTTTTCCACACAATCTGCCCAGTTTTTGAGGAGCTGAGAGTAATACGGGAACCCCATGTTTTTGCCCCACTTTCTTTATACTGTGGCTCACCTTATGAACATAAGGTATTACAACTGGCCTGCACCTCGGCTTCTCTCCTACACCAGCACATCTTCCCCATAGTTTCTTTATCAGGCCCTCTGCCACCCCAACAAGAAGCGTAGGTGGAAAGCCTCATTCCTCTAGCTTCAATATCTGCAAACTAAAGCTGCCTTCTATCTTATGTGGGCAAGACTTCGTCAAGGCAGCCCTCAGGCATGTAGAGGCAATGCCCCTCTTAATTACTTTTGAGTGATTAGAATCAAATGGTAACACCCTCTTCTTAGCCCTAGGGCAATAAAACCACCAGACATTTGAATTCTGAAATAAAATTTTAAGATCTAAAAACTGTAAGCTATCATCCGCGGGACTTTCACTGGTGAAACTGAGCCCTAATGCACTGTCCCTAAACACCCCTAACATTTTAGAAATGAAGCCTTCCCTTTCAAAACCCTTCTTCAAACGAAAAACACCAGGTAATCGTCTACATATCTAAAAAAGCGTGAATAACTTCTTTATCTAACCGGCTTTCAATATCTCTGTCACACTTCGCTAAAAACAGGTCGCTCAGCACGGGCACCACGCTCGTCCCAATGCACACACCCTGCTTCTGTATGAGCTTTACTCCTTCATGAACAACATAGGTGGAGCTCAGATAGAAGCGTAACAATTCTGAAAACCCCTCCTCATACACGCCGCACTCGTTTTGAAACTTTAAAACACCAAACGCTTCAAAAGCTTCTCTAACCGCCTCAAAAAGTGCCTCATGTGGGATAGAATAAAAAAGGTCTTCGACGTCGAAAGAAACCGCGTCACAATTACCGGGATTTGAATCTTTAAGGAATTACACCTCACTCTCGGAATTACAGACCCTAGAAGGATCACGTAAATGAAGCTGCGACAGGTGTCGTTGAAGGTACACTCTTAGAAAAAAGGGTATGGATAGTCCTCCCTTAGCGGAGGAACAGTCTTGTAACCTATGTTCCTTTAGAAAGGGAGAAACCTTCGTCCCTGATGCAGGGGAGCAACTAGTTCCTCCGTCGCCTGCATCTCAATATGGCGGCCCCGAATCGAGCAAATCGAGCCCAATAAGGGTTGACGAGGACGCTACGTCTCTTGTACGGGACGAGAGGAAGAGCAAATAAAAGCGTAACACGAGCTTTCCGCGAACTGTGTTTATTTCCGAAGCCAGATTCCCCCCACAGGTACAGAAACTTGCGTTTCGAAAGCAGTTACTCAGTCTTCTCGTTGACAGCACTGCGATGTTAAACGGAGACAACCGACACCCAGTTACTTCGCGCACTTTGCGTCTAACCTTTGGTGTTCCTCGAGTCACAATTCCTTCGTCAACCGCACATCACGGAGAAGGACAAACTCAATCCGCGAAACCAAAAGCCGTTCTCGAAAGAACAAACTCGAAGCCGGTGTTTATCGCGTAGCCTGAAAGAAGGTTAGATCGCTAGCCACCAGATGGCGGGGTCAAGCAGAGTAATTGCAAGTATCTAGGCTAGGTGCGCTAGGTACCGCCCAATTCATGTTCTCCAAAAATAATTTGATTACCTCAGGCCATTATTGCGCTTGGGGATGCTCTACTCTACACACTTTACGCTTATTAGAGGCATCAGGTGAACATACATTGAGCACATATACGGCACACACACATATCAATACAACGGAACACCACACTAACTCGAACAACTACACCCATGCTCTGCGTTTCCGTCTTTTATACTGGTCGTTTTGAACGGACGGAATTTTTCGGTGACTGAATAAACAATAAAAATATTCCCAGCATGTCGATTTTTTTCCAGCAATGTCATACCTCTGAGAGTATTTTGAATGTCTTAGGGGATGAATCTCTTATTAAAAAGCAAACGCTCGATCATGCCGTATTTATTTGAAAGTCAATAAATCAAGCCGCTCCAATGCGGTTCGAAGCCATGAGTTTGTTTCCCCGCACGGCACGTCGTAACCTGTATTTCTATTGTAGTGTTTTTTTTTTTTTTTTTATTTGTGCTGTTCGCGCAAAGCTGCAATTGCCGTCGTGAATTAATCTCTGTAGAGCGCATATGCACTCAGCTGGAAGTGGTGCTTCACGGGCTGAGAAATCGCTTTTCGATCAACGTGAATGCAGACAAAGCTGCGACGTGCAGCAGGTGTTAAGTGTACTGAGCTACGCCATGGTGAACCCGAAAACGTCTAGCGCCCATCCTAGCGTGCCACTTGGAGGGCAGTTTCTCCAAAAACCGTAGTATATATTTAAACAGCAAAATAAATGGTAGCTTTTTTTTTCGATTTTGCCTACTATTGTTTTTTTAATGCTAAAATTCCACACTGTAAATATACGTACTGTCCGTCACGATTTCGTACTGTTGTCCTTGCCCCAGAGCACAATCGCTCTCGGGGACGAGACAACCGACAGTCAGATTAGCCACTCTACGATAGGAGCTTATACTGCTCAGACCAGCGTTCCAACATCACTACCCGCACGTTGATCGATTGCACGTAATTTCTCAAGTGGTATTAAACTTTTTAATGTAAAGCGGAATGTCAACCTGCGACACCCCGCCCCCTCCGATCACGGCCCGACCAGCGGCATCAATGCCCGACAGTTTACGATCTCATCTTGTTGTTACACCACTGATACGGGAACACGCGGTCACATCGGCGATAATTCCAGTCTTCTGTTCACAACCCACAACACTGCCATCACTGGCATGCAGCAACATAGCTGCATGCCAGCAATGTTGCTGACATGCACAAATACAGAACCACGTTAAAAGCCGGTTGCACTCGTCATCGGAAAACAGAACCGAACTCAGCACGGAAGGCACCCAGACAGCCGGCAGCAAAACCTGCCTGTCTTGGACGCAGTTCCTGTGGTTTCCATAACGTCGAGAACGTCGACGCAGTTCCGCGTGGTTTCCCTAATGCAGTTCCGTGCCACGTGAGTCCCGCAATCCAGAGACGGCCATCCTACCCAGTGTACGTGGCGCTGCTGGAACTGCTTCGGAACTTCGCTGTTTCTAGCGGTTTCGTTCGCTCGTTTAATAAAATTAGTGATAAAAACGTCAATGCAACCGAAATGTTCTGCACGTTTAGACTAGAAGACGGAATTACAGGCGGCCCTCGCTACCGCTGAAGCTCAATCAACTCTACAGCTATTTATTAAACAACGTGCCCGACCTGCTCGAAAAACGAAACCGAAACAGGTGAGTCGGGAGGGCGAAAGCTTTCTCCCGTCTGCCTTGAGAAGGAGAAAAACGTTTCGTTCCTCCCCTTTTCTCGTGTCCGCTTGGGGGCGCGTCAGTAGAAGGGAGGAAGACGCGCCGTTGCTACTTTTTTCCTCCATTTTTTTTTAGAGTGTACGACGACACCTGTGATTGCCGCGACCCCTTCTGCGTGACTATCGCCCTAAAGGGCATAATCTCCTTGTGTGTTTTAACTGAGAAAAAGATACTCAGGTGACAACCTTTAGCTCGTTCGACCGACGCTTTCAATCTGTCAAGACCTAGGTTTTGAATCATTTCAATAGCCCTGTATCTTTGTAATTGAAACTTTCTTCACCTCCTTAAAATTATTCTCCGAAACAAAATGACAAGGGAGATATCCGAACCTTTTTTCATATCTAAGTGCGTTGAAGGAACGTGTGTCAGCGCTCCATCTATTGCCCTGTTTGGCGCTGAGGTGGCGTTTTTGAAATCTTTCTTAAAGTAGATAGAGAACAGACGAACACTGATTGGGTGATGGCGCATTTTTGAAGTACATGTCGCGATTTCACGGTGTATATATATGTGTGTTTCCTGAGAATAAACTTCAGTTGCAAGTAGCGCTCTGTGTTGTACGTTTCTTTTACTTGTCCGTTGTTTTTAGAGCTTTTAAACTCACAAACTTGCTACGTCCCGAACGCGGGGAATCTTTGTGTTTCTGTATTTGTTTGAGCCAGATATCCGATTACGCATCGCGCTCTCCGTTCACTTCTCTTCGAGCGCTTGCTCGAGTGCAGCGTTTGGAACGAAACATATAACCAGTCGTTCAAAATACAAACGTATTATCATTTACGGCTATTATTCCTTATACCTGACTCATTTCCGAACGAAATTTGAATATTTTGATTATTTTTGTTTGCGTACTCCTTTAAGTACACGTGTCCGTGACTAATCTTTTTATGTCACTTCCGCTTGGTAGTTCTGACTAGTGAGTCACCCGCTCGCTTCGCGCTCGTGAATGCCGCAAAACTGGTCGATCCTTAGCCGCTGATATTTTCTCTTAGTTCGCGGCTACATGGACGCGATACTAACTTTAAAACAGCGCTAGTTAGCCACGACTGGTGAATACGGTTGAGTAGGTCTCCAGCGATCGTTGCGCCATTCTGCATTTCCGGGTCGTCTGCTAGTGAAGAACGGTCGACGGTGCCGCAATACTGTTCACCAGTGAACAAGAGCACTTTTCGCTAGGAATATGCGCAAGAAAAAAGAACTTATCGAAGGTTTCGGAACGATACTAAAAGTGCCTAATATTCACTTCGTGGGAGTTTTGCGAGAGTAAAGGATCGCAAATCCGCACTCGCAAGAAGTTAGCGCAGTTCAAGCGCAGCTCGTATCACGCTCCCTGGAACCGTAAAATCAATATGGCACAGCATTAATCAATCGCAAACTTTCCCGCGGTGACTTCAACGTCCCTCCGAGTCTTTATCGTGCGATAACCAATCAATCACCTTGATTGATTGGTTATCGTCACGCCGCATAAAATCATGCGCGTGCGTACTACAAATTGACCCCCGTAAATGATGACGTCACAACATTGCGCTCCGCTGAAAACAAAACGTTGCTCTGCTGGCTGGAAGCAGAGGTATGTCAGAAGAGTGGCGATGAAAACGACCCGTCTGCTCTTCTTGTCTGCAGACTTCAGTGACCCGCGCGGCGGTGAAGATTTTCATCGCGACACGCACGCGCTGCTTGCAGCGCGTGTGTTGAAAGGTCACGGAGTTACTTTATATTTCGACGCATGTTGCTGTAACTGCATGGACTCCGCACGTTTCACCCGTTAAATGAGCCGTGCGCCTCAATTCCGCGATAATGTTCTACGAAGAAATATTTTGGGACCGCCAGGGGCGGTGCTGTCGACACACGAGTAAAGCGAAGTTTGCTATTTGCACAGCATCAACCGGGGGTCACGTGACACTCCAGTGACGCCACATCTCTACGTCACGCATCTCTACCGGTCAGGGCCACGTGACTTTCTCTTCGCGTTTTTTCGGGTGGTGTTATTTGGGTTCGTCGACTGTCAAGCTTACGAACGGGTAGGCTTGGCTGCCACGAACCGGCGTTCGTGGGTGGTTCACAGTTGGTCGTCTGCGAGCAATGATTTCTATGTCTATTTGCTGGATAGCGATTGACCAGCTCAGCCTATGTACGAGAATGCGGCCACGGTCGGCCATCTTTTTGGTAGAGTGATATTAACTCTAGCCATCATAGTAGTATGGCGGACAGCGCTATTACGGCAGGCTGCCCTAAAATAGCCTTAGATCTACTACACTGTACCGTGGGTGATATTTTGTGGTTAACTGAAGTTGTTCGACGAATCAGATTCTTGAAACCCGGCGTGAAAGGTAGCTTTATTTTTGAGAACCCAGCGAAAGTTCTACGAAAGTGCAGCACCAGGGTAAAGCAGCGCAGCTCGCATCGAAAGCCGAGGCCCTACCGGCGTCTGCTTTCGGGGCTTTTTTTGATGCGACTGTCGATTCGTGCTGTGGTGCTTTTTCCCGGTGCTGGGAGTTTGTGAAACTTTCACCGGGTCCTCGAAGATAAAACTATCGTTCACGCTGTGTTTCAACAATATGTTTCGTCAAACAATTTAAATAAAGAACGAAATATAACCCACGGCTATTTTTGCCACAACGCTGTCTGCCATGGATGGATGATAGTGGCTGCACCAGCTGTACACTGGCTAGAGGTAATATAACTCTACCGAAAAGATGGCCGCTAGTGGCCGCATTCGCGGAGCGGGCAAACGCGATACAGCAAATAGACAAGAGATCAGTGTCCGCGAGAGTCTCTGCCTCCCCGCCTGCTTTCCTTCTCGCCGCGCAAAGACGCAGCGCATGCGCACCTGCGACCGATCTAAGCTCTCGGCGTCCGCCATTCAACAGACCTTTCGCTCAATCCCCCAAGCGCTCCAGCCCGCACTCGAGGAATCGTGTTAACGGTGGTCCTTCAGCTCCATAAAGATCGGTGATTTCGACCAATTCAATGGTTACACAGTTTCGAGTGTAATCCGGAGTCACCTTGATCAAGCATCATGTTGAATACAATTTACTGTCTTGTCACTTTTAAAATTTATCGTACCTGTTAGCGTTTTTGATACTGTGCATCAGATCCACCTTTTAACCTGTCTCTGTGAAAAGCAAAGAGAACGAGTTATGTCTATGCTAGAAACTAGAGGAAACATACCTTGGGAGCGAAGGGAAATATTAGACTTTCGGAAAGAGGGGAATGACAAATAAGTATTTGAAAAAGGAGTAGACCAAACGAAATACAAAGTAACGGACAAAGGCTGTCAGGTTTAACTCCTATCATTGAAGTGCATCAGGTGAGATAAGAAAAAGTAAATGAACTAAATTGTATCTTCGCTCAGATTTAGTAGATGTATTTCAACCTACGAGTAATTGGGGACTCACACCACTGAATAAGATTTACATCAAGGGGCCTCGAACGAAGGCAGTGATATGCGGATCATTTCACATCTACGAAGTGAAAGGCAACTTTTACTATAGGTATGGTACATTGGCAGAATGCCTAGAGTATAATTATTCGTCCTTATGTTCCTATGTGGTTTAGAGATTGAGAGAGCTCCAGGAAATGAATAGAGCCGGGGACGTCCATAAATTTGGATACATCATCCTTGGCGTTGGCCTCTTTGCCCCCAGGACCGGCAAAGCCTACGACTACCTGGAAGAACTTCTTCGGTACGTTCTTAGATTTTAGGTAAAGAAACGACACATGCATTGAAAGGCCTCAAACACAGCTGAAATATTCATTTTCCAAAAAGTGTTTAAATAGGCATCATGACAAAGAGAAAATAAACCAAAGGGAAAGACATTAAACATACTCTATGCAAAGCTTAAAAAACAAATTTAGTGACATATCAATAACACAAAAAAACGTTCAAGAAACCCACCTCCTCTCTTATCCACTAACCTTTGCTAACTGCTCTTTCGTTCCACCTCCGATATTGGTACAACTAAGTTCGGTGTCACAATGCGGACCACAGCACGTGCCCCCTAGCTGCTCAAACTACAATTAACAAACGAACCCTGAAGGTCCTCACCTTTCAAAGCCCAAGAAGCCGTCGTAGTTCAAGGTACAAGCTAAACGAAGGTTTGCTAACAACATTCCCGTGTTTTAGTATTCTTAAGGACTCTTTTTATCAGGGGCTGTAATAATTTTTTTTGTAACTCTACGTAAATAGATCCCCACAATGATACTATATTGTTAAAGTGAGTTAGGTGTTTCTATACTTTGTGTGGTGTTAAGCGCGTATTTATGCAATGTTTGGATTGTTCAACTTAACATAGGCCGTAATCGGAGCCTATCTTCTTTGCGACCGCTGATATACATTCTACGTATTGTTTTTTTTTTAGCATAACCTGTACTTGCTGAAGCGAGGGCATTCATGCGTCTCAGCCTGTAAGCCATGAAAAGGCGGTGCCCATATTAAAGCTGTGGGCTAGCGCATTGTAGTCGAGCTTTTGGTTTCACGTTATAAAATCCCCAGGTGCTGGAAAGGAATCTTCAGTCCACCGCTGGAAAAACCAGATGCCCGTTGTTGGTTTGGCACAAAAAATCCCTAAACTTCACTATGGTGGGAAAGTTTAGGAAATTAGGGAACGATTACTTGTTTAGAAGGTTTATTAATTTTCTGAGTTGCCTTTTTTGAAGATACCTGACAAGACGACTATCTTAAGATATAATCCCCTAAAAATCCTCCATTTCTTAAGACGAGGGTGAGATGAACCTATCGAATGAACACATGACGTTTGTTCTGCTGCAATAATTAGGTTTTTAATTAACCCTATTTTTACATGCTTTGAGAGGCAGCTACCGAAAGGAAGAAGTGGCTTTTCGCGGATTTGCCATACTCTCAACGAAAGAGTGCATCTGTTTTGAGCTGAAGTTCCAGGTAACCTATGTAACCGTCCTTCGGCCTTTCAAGCATATCAATAATTCAGAAGATATCTCAAACACGAACTTCTCTAAAGATTATGTCAGAGACACGTCTGTAGAGCATTCACTAGAGCACTCGAGCACCGCGACGCAACGGCAGTGGTGCAGCCATACTAGTTACAGAGTTCTGCAGATAGGAAGCCGCGGTTTTCTGCAAGGTTTCATTTTTATTTATGACCTCCAGGGAGGGGAGGGGTAGATTGACTTCGCGGTATTTCAGAAAAAGCTAAATTCTTAGCCACTTGAGACCCCGTTGAGTTTTGTAGCTGCCCCCACAAAATCGACGTCCATCAAGACCTGTTTGAATTTCCCATGCGCATTGTTTCAAACGGCTATCGAACGTCCTAAGTAAACCCCCAAAAACCCATGTAATATTCCTTCCGATGTTCCAGTTCTAGCAATACTGCAAACAGTTTGACTTATCGGTTTATGAAGTACCAGCTATTTATCTTAAACCTCACTGTTTTGTGCGCCGTGATCCTAGTGAAATTTGAGTGGTCGCTTCTGTACGAGGCTTTTCCAAAATGCGACATATTTTTTAATGATGACGACTGTAGCGTCCACTCTCAAGAAAAAAAAGTGTAAAAGGGTGTATAGTTACACCCTTTGTCCCATATAATGCACCCCCAAACTTCAATTTGACGTACAGCACCCTACAGTCGAACAAAAGGCCCCACATGTTACGAAGGGCTTGACAGCTTTGTGGTACAACTTATTAAAATAGCGAATGCACGTTTTGCTGACTACAAAAAAAAAAAAATCGGTGTTTTCTTGGTCCTACTGTAAAAACTCGGTGTTTTCTTTCTGTGGTCTTTGATAAGGACTTTAGCTATTTAAAAAGTTATATTGCACTGTAATCAAGCCCCTCGTAAACTTTGGGGTGGTCTGTTCGACTATAGGGCTCTGTACGTCGAAATGAAGTTTTGGGGTGTATTATATGGGACAAAGGGTGTAACCATACACCCTTTTACACCCTTTCTTTTGGGAGTGTGGGTTCATTTCTGCTGGGTGGGACTGGTGGCATCACACAATCGCAAAAACAATATTCCTCCCGGAGGGTTTGATGTTTACTTAGTTAAAATGCGTACTGTTTGTTTAGACAGATGAACGGTGTAAAGGTTGACAATACTCCACATTGGAGATAGTGGAGCTTTTGCGGGAGCATATCTAAAGTTTTAAAGCTGTAAATACCACATCGTAATCCCTGATTTTTAACGCGAATCCATGCGTCAGCATTGGTGAAGAGTTGAAGCTCTCACCAATAAAAACAGTCCAAATTTAGTCACACAAAGAGTTCAGGGTTTGTCACTCACTCTAAAATTAAAAAGAGTGTCAAGTTGCTTTTTTTTTAAAGTGTAACTGGCATGTCCCAGACTCCACCCCTCTTGCTAGAGTAAGTGTTAAACTTCGAAAAAGAGTAACTGGAAGTCAACCGTTCGGAGCGAGTGTTACTCTTGTCTAGATTAGGAATTGTTCTTCGTAAGAAGAGTACCGTTAACGCTTTCAAAGGAATAGCCTTTACTCTTACAGTTCGTGTTTTACGCACGCTGAAAGTGAGCGATGGGAACACTGGGTTAGCCTAAATTAGCGACCCTTGCCAATAGTTAAAGTGACTTTCATATCACGTGTTAATTTCACACTTGAAAAGAATAACCTTCAACTATCTTGTGAGGGTGGCGTAAACTCCTAAAAGTAGGGTTATATGTAACATATATTGACTGCCGTCGCAACTCTACTGAAGTTGAACCGACTACTCTTACGTGGTGTTAAAATCGCTTTCATATAAAGAGTTAATTACAATCTTTTGCAGAATAACTGCAATTACGTTAGTTTCTGTAACATAATAGCATTTTGTATTTTAAGTTTACTGGAAGTTCATCAGTCCTAAAATATTGAAAGCTTATCAGTTTATCAGTCCATGCCCAGAAGAGTGGCATTCATCTCCTGTAGTGTTATGATTCAGAATAAACATTTTCATCATGTGAATGGGAGTCTATGCTTCTGCAGATCATTTAAACATCTTCTACAGGAAAACATTTGTGTCGAAATAGATGAAACGACCTAAATCAACAAAAGAGCGGCAGCGTTCCTTAAAATGGTGCCTGCAAGTGCATACGAAAGCTCACGTTGCTCCTTGTGAAAGGTCAGGGTATGACAAATAGTGGCAGAAGCCATGGTGCTTTTTATATAAATCAATTTTAATTGCAAAGAAAATAATTCTACATATCCGACTTCCTGACCGTATCGAGAGAAGACAGCATGCTTTGAAACTGATGAATGCATTAAATCAACATTGCAAGCGATCTTCCACTTTTGTACAGTAAAAGATGATACCCAGAACAACGCAAGAATGATCACTGCACTGGTCGCTATGTCTGTCACCTAAAATAAGAACTACTCCTACTCCACAGTGGTGATGCTTTCAGAGCCCGAGACCTTTTCTTTGATGCGCGCCACTTGAAAACGTGTTTGGTCAGCATGTATTCGTGTAAACGGCAGAATAAATTTCGTGTACTGGTGTTAGGCACTCTTCTTAACCTGAAAGTCGATAGAATACAAATAGCATTATGCCAGGTCGGACAAACAACAGCTACTCGGTAAATAAACGACTTCATTTGGGGTGAAAGTTAAGGTTCAGTGGTTGCTGTGGCCTCCCAGTGAGATGAGAGAAATAAAAAGAAAGGCTGTCATTCCCTCGTTTACTCTGGCTTTTCACTTAAAATTGTTCTTTTTTTATTTTCGTAAATATGTGTCTGGTTACCCTGGCACAACCGGAAACAACGCACAAATAACAAGGACGAGGAAGGTGTAGCCGAGACAAACGCTGGAAATACACTGAATATTTAATAAAAGAAAACAAAAACATCGAACTAACAGTCTATAGGGTGTCCCAAGTCACCAGGCTCGATCTAAAATACACCGTAAATATCGACACCTGCAGGTAGGAATCTAACCTTTTCGTCAAAGGTGTAGTTCACAAGTCGGTTTTTCTTGTGAAATTACAAAGCTTAACTCCTTTTCTGTAAACCATAGGGCCAAAACACCTAGCCAGGGTGAACGTCGGGCGGCGACGCAGACGACCAAATAATAGTAGAGGGCGTTAGGAGCAGCGTCTGAAGGATTAGTCGTCCAGCTAAAGAAAGCTTACGACACGCAGACGAAATGCCGCTGGCAGCAAAAGCGCCGTCGTCATGAAAACGTGTTTTTTTTTCCCTTCAAGTTTCGCTTGCACTGTCTGCATTTATTATGTAACCAAATGTATATTACAAAAATATTCATCTGAATAAACCACGATGGTCGCGAGAAGTCTTGATAAGGAGGTAGAGTCGTCTATCAATACAAGCGCCATACCCGCCCAGCAACTCGACTTGGTCGTCTGCGTCGCCACGCGCCGTTGACGGTGGCAAGTTTCTTGGCCTTATTTTTTTACAGAAAGAGAGCTACGCTTTGAAAATTTACAAAAAAAAACGACTTGTCAAATACACTTTTGATGAAAAGTTTAGATTGCTACGTGAAGGCCTCGATTTTTACGGTCCATTTTAGGCCGAGCCCGGTGAATTTGTACACCCTATATATTTCCGCGAATGACGACGTGACAGAAAAAGAAATAACGGAAGAAACTGAAACGTTTATTGAGGTGAACTTGTGGCCAATGTAAAAAAAAGGAAGGAGAAGATAGCAACGGAGCGTCGCGGGCGTCAATTCGGCGCGACAGCAGAGACAAAAGCTGGGGCTGATTGACTGCGGCTCGCCTTGCAGAACCCCTTTATGTACACGCGTCGGCTTCTTGAACAATGGGCGTAGAAGGACCGGCGAATTGAACGCTCGGACCTCGAACAAGCAAGAGGGCTTTAAAATTTACCAGAACCTTAAACTGATAGAATAAATAAAATACGCGAAACTCCCAGGAATTGAACCCTGGGCCTCCGCGCGAAAGTCAAGCGCGGTAACCACTTGGCCACGCACTTTTTTTTTTTTATTGCCGGCTTAGACATTAACAAAATGTTACAATAATGATAAAACACTCACATCAGTCATTCTGCAACTAACGCGACATGGTTAAAAGTACTTCAGTTGGATAACACCTTCGAGTACAAATACCCAATCAGGAACCTCAGGATGAGCCTTCCACACTTCTACCATCCGTCGAACAGATTCGCCAAAGTACTCATGAACCGGACGGACATCCATATCGGCATGACGGACAGCCATGCGAGATTTCCATATGCTATGTAGGCCCAGGAGCATGGCGAGATCATACGGTACACCGTTTTCATTATCTATGGCTAAGTACCTAATACCATGGGGATCCAGAGGTAGACCTTTTTTCAGTGCTCGTTGCACCACATCCCAAAAGAAAACCCCGTCCCAACATTCTAGGAATACGTGCCCAGCTGTCTCTGGTTTTTTACACAAAAACAATTTACACCCCAAGCTACAAACATACCCTTGTCTTCCATCCAAGTTTTAGCCGGCAAGACTCCCATGTGCAATCTTAAAAAAACCGTTTTAACAGACGGCGGTACTGACATTCTCTTAACGCGCTGAAGGACGTTCTGCCCTGGGCCCACAGAATATAGGGATCTGTACAGCGGGACGGGGAAGACAGCATCAACAAGGACTCTATATAATTGCTTCCGACCACTTGGCCACGCACGCACTCTCTCGCCGACGCGCGTGGCAATATCACTATCGCCTTGACAGGTGCCTACAAAAAGTCACCTAATTCTGATGTAAACAAACCGAATTTTGACTGACGCATGTTCCAACTACAAGATAATGTGATAATGCTTTAGATAGAAGAAGACGCAAGATACGTCAGTTAAACTTCGATTTGTTTACATAGAAAAAAGGGGACTTTTTAAAGACTCGATAGTGTTGTGGATTGTTAATATGATGTGTTTTCCTTTATTAAATATGGAGTTAAGGTCAAGGTCTTGTCCCTTCTGCACCTTCCTCATTTTTGTTAAGTGTGCGCTGTTTTGAGTTGTGTCATGAACGAACTCGCCCGCATTGCCACTTTATTTCACCTCTTGCATAGACCATACCTTTTACGTTTCATCTACAGCTGAAGCCAACAATGATGTTCAAATACTCTACTACACTCTAACAAATGCATGCCCGTCTACTTATCCGCAAAACACTCGAATGGGCAATGTCTGCGATCTGCGAAATCGGCTCAACTAATGATGAGGCGGAACATGCCTTTAGACCTAAAAATGAAGCCTGGGCTCTGGCATTACGCAATCCAAAGCGTCATGCGTGCATTGCGTAATGCCACAGCGCAAACTTCATTTTGAGCTCTAAAAGGATGTCCCGCCTCGTCATTCGCTGAGCTGATTTTGTAGATCGCGAAGAAAGGCTCTTTGAGCGTTTTCCGGGTAAGTAGACGGGCAGGCATTTCTTTTAATGTATAGTCAGTGACAGGTTCAGACGTCAGGGGAAGCTCCCTCCTCCCCTCCCTTTTCACTTTGGCAGAGCAAACGCTGGAAAGGAGGCAACCTCCTCTCCATTGTTAACTCTGCTAAAGTGGAAAGCGGTTAAAGGAGCTTCCCCCGAACTAAATTTGTCACCGACTTCTCACGAAGAGAAATATCCGCTTGCATGTCCACAACACTCGACACAGCAAACACCAACCAGGCGTAGCGTCTACATCGTGCTAATTTTTATTAAAGAAATATATTGTGTAATCGACAGGTGTGCAAGTAAATGAAACAGGGACTTGGTAGGTTCTAAATACATTTTTGAATCACATTACTTCAAATATTATAGCAATAGAACCTTCCAATCACTTTGTCAATTGCGAAATATATAAAAAAAAGAAAGTAACTGTTACAGAAATTTCACTTGCTCATCAGATCTCAGGCAAGATAAAAAAACTCGTGTATGGATATATGGTGGCTACTGTATGACTATTGCCATACAACATCCATTATAAAACTAGTAAAGCTCAAGATCACCCTCGATGGGCTCCAAAAATCAGTTGGATGTACCTGGTATGGACACCGCACTTCTCACCCTACAAGTACAGTGGAATTTACAGTGCCAAACACTTTTGTAACATAAATATGCTCGCACATCCGACATAGCATATTGTCAGGAATGACAAGGGATAAGGCGGCAAATAACTGAGCGAACGCAACGTTGAATGGAGTGAACTTGTGCCCAAAAATAAAAAGGAATCATGATAACAGCTAAGCGTCGCGGGCGTCCAAGTCGGCATAAGAGCAGAGTCAAACGCTGGGGCAAGGCTGACTCGACAAGGTCGCGGGCGGCGTCTTATCTAGAGTGCGTCACTATCTCGAAGATTCGTCGAAGAAGGTTCAAGCGTCGCGCGCTCGGGTCAAGAACGAACAAGCACTTTTTCCAACAGCAAAAACAGGAATAAATGATAGAAGTTATGTCCGGAGCAAAAATAAACCAGAACCTTTCAGAAGTCCTTGACCGAGAGTTCCGTTCTCGGCCCTTCGCGCTGCATTATCCCCCTCTTTAAAAGCGCATCGTCCCGATGCAGCACAAACCGGAAACACAAACGCACAACAAAAGGACAGCAGAGTCGCGAGCCACAGTTCACAAGTTTGACGAGAGTCCAAAGTTCTATCATTCGTGATACGGCTTGGGGCGCACTACAGAAACTACTTCGGGTCGCGGCTGGCGTCCTCTTGAATGTCGACTTCAGTCGGGAAGCACCTCGTAGTTTAAGTACCTGAGACGGCCAAGAACCTTGAATGGTCCAAAGTAGCGTTTGAGAAGCTTCTCGTTGAGCGCACATCGCCGAATTGGTGTCTAAACCCATATGCTCTCCCCGCGATAAAAGGGGGAGTTACGCCAGCGAAAATTGTAGCGGCCGGCGTAGACATGTTGCTGGTCTTCAATCCGTAGTCTGGCTAGCTGGCGGACCTCTTCTGCCCGTTGAGCAACCACCTGGGCGTCATCGCTCCCGTCGTCGACTGGCTCATGGGGTAACGTGGAGCCTAGCGCGGTCGTCACCGTCCAACCGTACACCAGCTGGAGGGGCGCCACTCCTCTGGTCTCTAGCACTGCCGTTTTTTAGGCAAACGGGACTTAGGGCAGCAATTTGTCCCTGGTCTTGTGCTGCACATCGACATACATAGAGACCATGTCGGTGATTGTTTCGTTGAGCCGCTTCGTCAACCCGTTGTTCTGCGGATGGTATGCAGTTGTTCGATGGTGGTCCGTGTGGCTTAGACAAAGGATCGCTTGGGTCAACTGTGCCATGAACAACTACCCACAGTATGTGATCAGGACTTCGGGGCGCCATGCTGGAGGACGATGGACTTGATGAAGAACTTGGCGACTTCGACAGGAGTCCCCAACGGAAGGGCTTTCGTCTTGGCGTAAGGAGTAAGATAATCTGTGGCGACGATTATCCAGCGGTTTGTCATCATCGACGGTGGAAAGGGACCCACCAAATCAATTCCCATTTGCTGGAAGGGCTTGGTTGGCGGGTAATTGGCTGAAAGAGACCTGCTGGCATTGACGGCGGTTTCTCGCGTCGCTGGCACCCATTGCACGATCGTGTGTAGAGATGGACCGACTTCAGGAACAGAGGTGTCCTGAAGTCGGGACGTCGTGGCAGGCTTGAAATGTCTCTTATCGAACGCTCGTAGGGACTACCAGAGGCCACAGCGAATTACTGGTTCCGAATTTTTTTTATAAAGTACACCTCGTTGAATAGCGAAGGTCGGCAGGGTTCGCAAAAAGACACAAGGAACGGTACTTCCTCGTCTTTCTAGATCAATCATGGCGCCCAGCTTAGGATCGTCTCCTTTAAGTCGTGCCGTGTCGCCGGTGTCCACGCAGTGTGGGATTCGACTGGAGTCCTAGACAAACAGTCAACGCCATTGCTTGTGGCCGGACTTACGCACAATGGTTACGTCGAATTCTTGCAGCCGAAGACTTCAGCCGGCGAGTTGTTCTTACCGATCCTTGAGGTTTGCGAGCCAGCAGAGGACGTGGTGGTCTGTGAGCACGCGGAACGGGATGCCGTAGAACTACGGATGCAACTTGGCTATCGCCCAGACGGTAGCAAGACATTCTTTGTCGGTCGTTGAATCATTTTGTTCTGCCTTAGACAGCGCCGGGCTTGCGTAAGCGATTACTCTCAATGCCCCTTCTTGTCGCTGAACGAGTACCGCACCGCCACCAGTATTGTTGGCGTCAGTGTGGATTTCTCTCTCTGCCAACTGACCAAACTGCCCGAGGATAGGACGCGACTGGAGTCTTCGCTTGAGTTGGTTGAACGCTTGTGCTTGCTCCTCTCCCCACTGGAACTGCACGTCGTCTTTCATCAGATGCGTCAGCGGTGCAGAAATATGTGCAAAATCACGAACGAAACGTCTGTAGTAGGCGCACAGCCCAAGGAATCCTCGAATTGCTTTGTTTTCTGATGGCTTCGAGAATTTGGCGACAGCGGTCGTCTTTGCAGAATCAGGGATTACACCCTGAACACCCACGCCGTGGCCCAAGAATTTCAGTTCACCATAGGCGAAACCACACTTTGAAGGCTTGAGTGTCAGCCCAGCAGCCTTGAAAGCTCGTAGCACGGCTCGCAGTCGTCTCAGGTGCTCGTCGATTTCGCTTGCGAACACCACAACGTCGTTGAGATAGACGAGACAGCTTTGCCATTTCAAGCCGCAAAGGAAGGGGTCCATGACGCGCTGGAAGGTTGCCGGCGCTGTGCACAGCCCGAGCGGCATTACTATAAATTCATACAGTCCAACCGGAGTGACGAAGGCCGTCTTCTCACAATCTCGTTCGTCGACGTCAATCTGCCACTACTCGCTCTTCAATTTGCGGTTAATACTGCACGCAGAGCCTCAGGGTTCCGCCTTTCTTCTTCACCAGGGCTACTGGGGAAGTCAACTGACTGTTTGTGGGCTGGACAAAGTTGTCATCAAGTATTTCCTGAACTTTCTTCTGGATGGCTTCCTTTTCTTTCACGGAGACTCGGTACGGTTGCTGATGCACTGGCAGTGCGTCATTCTCAGTAATTATTCGATGTTTCGCAACCGTCGTTTGGCGCGCCTTAGACGACGTGGAGAAGCACTCACTGAACTTGGCGAGGTCACTGAGTCGCCGTCGTTGCGGAATTGGGAGGGACGGGTCGATGTCCAGCTCTTGCGGCGTGTTTCTTTTGTGCCGCGTCGGAGAGGCGTCTTCTGAGATCGCGGCGATCGCGGCCGGGTCCTCACTTTCCTCGACGTAGCCCACAGCTGTACCCTTTGTGAGGTGCTACGACTCTTGCCGTATGTTGGTGACAAAGGCTACGGTACGCCCGTCCTGGAGCTCGGTTACGCCTCTTGTAATGCCGATCCCCCGTCCAAGGAGAAGTTGGACATTTCCTTCTAACAAAGCTACACCGCAGGTGGCTTCTTCGGTCCCGACGGGCAGGAAGACGCTCGACAGCGGCGGCAGGTTTACGTGGCTGGTGAGGACTCGCACTGCAGCTAACGTCGCTTTGGGATTTTCTGCCGATGGGACAGGTTTCCGAACGTCAGCTTGTTCTCCGCTAAGTTGATGATGGCGCCGAATTCACAGAATAAGTTCATTCCGGGAAGGACGTCCCTCGAACAGTCTTGCAGAACAACGAACTTCGCAGTGAAGGTTTCAATGTGGATATCAACGCGAGCAGTGCACCTGCCGACAGGTGTGATGAGATATCCGCCGGCGGTTCTTATCTGCGGTCCGTCCCACGACGTCATAACTTTCTGAAGGCGGCGAGAGAGTCGCGTCGTGACCGTTGATGATAACGTCGAGGTTATTCGACACTCTTTCAGAAACATCGATTCGGGGTGTTGCGGCATTAGAGTGGGAGTGCTCCGACGATCTTGGATGATCTTGGCATCGTTCGTTTTCGGCAACGCAACCTGCCGGCAATGCCGCGCCTGGTTTTCTCGACGGGAAGCCGGCGGAAGAACGATGGTGAGCGTCGGGGAGTCGGTGAACGGAATTCTCGGCAGGAAGTCGACTCAGGGGATGAAGAGCGGCGGAGGTAGTCATCGATGTCCCGAGGTCGCTCTCGGAGACATGGTGGAGGGTCAATGGGTGAAAACTTTCGTAGGCCCAGCTGGCGGTAGGGGCATCGTTGGTCGATGCGATCCGCTTCACCGCAGTGGTAACACGGTGGGCGTCAGTCAGCCATCCTCCAGACGTGGGTCTTCCTGGGCGCAGGTTGCCTTGGGCGGACGTGCGCCTGATCGTCCTGGCGTCGGGGGTACTGCGGCATTGGGGCGTCTCTTCGGGGTGACGGCGTGCCTTGGCGGGGAACTTGCCGCGGTCGTCGGGCCATGGCGGCGTAGCTGAGAGATTTTGGGGGTTTATGGCGCAATAGCTACGAGGCCATTTGCGCCAAACTAATTTTAGGCTTCATTGTACTATAAAGTGGGTTTTACAAACGGGTAACCAAGAAGCTAAAATCGGTGTAAAAGGCCAACACTACCAAGAAATTATATTACTCGTTGAAAACAAACCAGAGGATTCTCGCCCAGAAGAAGA
This sequence comes from Ixodes scapularis, assembly GCF_016920785.2. NCBI lineage: Eukaryota > Metazoa > Arthropoda > Arachnida > Ixodida > Ixodidae > Ixodes > Ixodes scapularis. The sequence continues at coordinate 190,383,461 of NW_024609846.1, read as the reverse complement.
GCAGGATGAAATGGGATATGATATTGAAAAAAATCAGGGAAATGAATGCGGCGCTTGGGCTTGTAGCAGCTCCCAGCGAAGCGCGAAAGAAGTGAAAGAAGTGCCCGCGCGCTCACGGCCTCTCTCGGCGCTCGAGACAAGACAGACATCGAGGAACAACGGCACCCGCAAGATCGGCTCGTCACGTCTCAGATTTAATATAATGTAAATAGTGCAAATAAATTAGTTGAAGCTCAGTACGCTTCAAATTGGTGACCCGAAACCTCAGCAGCAGCGACCTTAGCTCTGACCCGGCCCTCAGCAACAACGGTAATGTCTCCGCCAGCTACCGAATCCACATCCACCAGCTACCAGATTCCCCCTCCAAGCATTGCCACGGTCAAGCTACCTGAGTTTTGGACCATGGACTCGGAGGTCTGGTTCATCACCATCGAGCCCATCTTCCGAAAAAAAAAACGTATCACAACGGAACTGTCAAAATACGACTACGTTGTTGCTGCCCTCCCGCACTCCATCGCAAGCATCGTCCGGGACGTACTTCGAGCGCCTCCAGCTGACAATTCATACGAAAAATTGAAAATGGAGTTAATTCGGAGGACTACAGAATCTGAGCAACGCCTCATCCAGCAGCTCCTCATCACAGAGGAGCTGGCCGACAGAAAACCTTCCGATCTCCTCCGCAGAATGCATCAACTTCTGGGAGACCGCGCCGAATCACTCGACGCATCCATCTTCAAGAAACTATTCCTTCAGCGACTTCCCCAACAAGTTCGCATGATCCTGTCCACATTATCGGAGCCTTTGTAAAAACTCGCCCAGATGGCAGATAAAATCATGGATGTTTCCGCTCTCGGGATTTCCGCGGTTAGCCAAAAACCACCAGCAGCTAGCCAGTCATCAGGAGCTCACTCCCTGGAGGAGAAGTTTTCTCAACTCCTCCAATCGAACAAGAGACTCGCAGAGCAAGTTGACCAGCTAGCGAGGAATTTGCGAGACCTACGTGCCCGTCCACACGACCATCCCCTCCACACACATCTCGAGGACGTCGGCCCAGCGGAAACCGCGATGATACCAAGAGATGGTGCTGGTACCACCGATTATTTGGAGACGACGCCCGAAAATGCACCCCCACCATGCGCATTTCCGGAAAACACCTCGCCCACTCACTGAAGACGGCCAGTGCAGCGGGAAGCACAATCAGCCGTTTGTTCCACGTGACTGATCGCCAGACAAAGCTCCAATACCTGGTGGACACTGGCGCTAAAGTCAGTATCATTCCTCCTACGCTGGAGGATCGTCGGCACCGACAACAAACCCAACCACTCCAGGCGGTAAATGGACCGGCGATAAAAACGTATGTACAGACATCCCTCACCCTCAATCTGGGACTCCGGCGCGTGTTCCGCTGGGTATTTCTGGTGGCAGACATGCGTTTCGCAATCATTGGGGCAGAGTTCCTCCGAAATGTTGCCCTCATCGTGGATGTCAAGCGCCGTCTACTCCTTTACTCTACAACACACCTCAGTATATGAGGCGTACTATCAAAGGCACTATCTTTAAACTCTACAGTACAGCCCCTCGAAATGGCTGCTCCATGGGAAAACCTTTTAAAGGAATTCCCAGCGCTAACGCAGCCATGCAACACCGAGGCACCAGTCAAACACAACATCACACATTACATCGACACCAAAGGCTCTCCAGTCTTCGCCAAGCCACGCCGCCTCGCCCCGGACAGGCTAAAAATCGCTAAAAATGAATTCCAACACATGCTGGAACTCGGATTCATTCGTCCATTGTCCAGCGTGTGGTCTAGCGCCCTGCACATGGCACCAAAAAATCTGGTGACTGGCGACCATGCGGGGATTATAGAGCCCTCAACAAAATCACGGTGCCGGATCGGTACCCAATTCCCCACATCCAAGATTTTGCTGGGGCACTACACGGATCGACAATCTTCACAAAAATAGATCTTGTAAAGGCATATCATCAGATACCGGTCGAACCATCTGACATCCACAAAACTGCAATCACAACACCATTTGGCATGTTTGAGTACATACGGATGCCATTTGGTCTCAGGAATGCAGCACAAACCTTCCAACGGTTCATGGATCAAGTTCTCCGTGGATTAAACTTCTGTTTCGCCTACATCGATGACGTCCTCGGCTTCAGAAAAACACGCGAAGAACATGAGGACCACCTCCGACAGCTCTTCTCTCGCCTTCACAACTACGGTGTCGTCCTCAACGCGGCCAAATGCAACTTTGGCGTCGCCGAATTGGATTTCTTGGGGCATCATGTGGACAAGCACGGCATCCGTCCCCTGCTGGACAAGGTGAACATTATTCAACCGTTTCCCCAACCACAAACAACAAAGAAACTACGTGAGTTTTTAGGGCTCGTAAACTTTTATCGACGATTCCTTCCAAACTGCTCTAGAACTCTCCAGCCACTCAACCGTTTTCTCCCTGGAGATCCCAAGCAATCCATCCTACTTGAGTGGAACGATTCTGCACTCAACGCCTTCGAGACAATCAAGAAACAACTTGCCGAAGTCACAACATTGGCCCATCAGAAACCTAACGCACCACTCTCCCTTGTCACCGACTCCTCCTCCGATGGAGCAGTTGGTGGCGTATTCCAACAGTTTACCGACTCCGGGTGGTAACCGCTCTCCTTTTTCTCAAATCAAATGACACCCACCGAAACCCGGTATAGTACATTCGGGCGTGAACTTTTAGCAATCTACCTGGGCGTTAAACACTTCCGCCATTTTCTGGAAGGACGTCAATTTGTTATCCTGACAGACCACAAACCCCTAACATATGCCCTAACATCAAACAGCTCCTCTTACACAGCAAGGGAAGTCCGACAGATGGCTTACATCTCGGAATACACTAGTGACATCCGTTTCATCAACGGAAAAGAAAACACCGTCGCTGACGCGCTATCGCGGATCGGTGTCAACACCTTTACAACTGAACAGACAGCTATCGATTTCCAGGAATTGGCCGCCGCTCAACAGCTCGACGAGGAACTTCAGCACCTTCGCTCTTCGTCAACAGCGCTGGTCCTCGAAGACATTGCAATTCCTGAATTCAACAAAACACTTCTCTGCGACACTTCCACTGGCGGTCCTCGACCTTACGTGCCGACACCGTTTCGACGAGTCGTCTTTGACACCCTTTACTCACTCTCCCACCCAGGGATACGTGCGTCACAAAGCCTCATCTCAGCCCGATTCGTTTGGCCAAGGATGAAGTCAGACATTAGAAACTTCGCACGGCCATGCCAACAGTGCCAGCGAGCCAAAATCCATCGCCACACAGTGACACCCGTAGGCTTATTCCAACTTCCCGGTGCTCGATTCAACAACGTACACCTAGATATCGTGGGACCGCTGCCTCCGTCTCACGACTATCGTTACCTGCTGACGTGCGTGGACAGGTGCACTCGCTGGCCAGAGGCAATGCCTATGAAAGACATGACCGCGGAGACTGTCGCCCACACATTTATTACCATGTGGAGCAGCCGTTTTGGTGTGCCGGCGACAATAACAACCGATAGAGGCAGACAGTTTGAAACTCTTCTCTTTCATAAACTGTCAGCTCTTCTCGGTGCACACCACATCCGAACAGCGGCATACCATCCCTCCTGCAACGGGCTCGTGGAAAGGTTTCACCGAGAGATGAAAGCGGCACTCAGAGCGCACACGTCACTAAGCCCATGAACCGAAGTCCTACCAATGGTGCTGCTGGGCATCCGCACTGCCGTGCGAGACGGACTGAAATGCACCTCCGCCGAAATGGTCTACGGCACTACCCTCCGACTACCCGGTGAATTTTTTCAGACAACTGAAAAGAGCAGTGACATAGACTGCGAGAACTACGCCAGCCGATTACGCTCGGTTCTCCAAAAGATCCAACCAGTCCAAACCAGGACTCAGTCACGCAGGGTCTTCATAAGTCCCGACCTTCACCACTACAGTCACGTGTTCGTGCGAAACGACACGGCGCGACGTCCACTACAGTGTCCCTATGACGGACCCTATGCAGTGCTGCAACGAACTGACAAAACATTCACGCTTTCAGTGAACGGCCGAACAGAAGTAATTTCAATTGACCCCTGCCCATCTCGCAAACAATGAGCTACAAGAAATTGATGCAACTTCGTTCACAAGCACATCACACACATCGCTCGTATTACCCACAACCTCGCTAGGGGGGAACCATGTAGCGGCTCCCAGCGAAGCGCGAATGAAGTGAAAGAAGTGCCCGCGCGGTCACGGCCTCTCTCGGCGCTCAAGACAAGACAGACATCGAGGAACAACGGCACCCGCAAGATCGGCTCGTCACGTCTCAGATTTAATATAATGTAAATAGTGTAAATAAATTAGTTGAAGCTCAGTACGCTTCAGGCTCAAGGCTGGGGCACAACCAGAAGATATGAAAAACAGTGAGCCTATCACCACACTGATCGCAGACTGGTGGATCTTCTCCTGAAAGCAGATACCTATGGGTTATAAATGAGTGTCCGATTCTCAAACGGCACAACAACGATTCATGAAGTCGGCTCTTGCATGAAGAGCTTTCCCAAACTCCCAAAGCCGGTTTGGTAACATGAAGCTTGTTATCGCACTCCATGTCCCATTCCAATTGCCAAGAATGAAGAATCGAGGACTTCACCAAGGGCTTAATATCTTGATAGGGTAAACAGGACAGAGATTGTGGAAGATTAGCGGCAGACCCTGCAAGCCTGTCGGCTTCTTCATTGCCTTGTATGCCAATGTGACTGGATACACAACAAAATTTTATATTTTGACCTCCATGCAAAGCAGAGTTAAGTTTATATCCAATCTGCTGTACAAGCATATTTTTAGTATCTTTAAGAGAGCAAACTGCAAGAATCACACTTTGAGAGTCAACAAACAGGACCGCCCCCAGTATTTTCCTATTGATAATGCATTCGATCGCCATTGATACCGCATAGAGTTCCGCAGTAAAAATGCTGGCAACACAATCAAGTCGTTGAACCTTGGAGAAGCTTTCAGAATACGCAGCGCAACCGACAAAAGAGGAGGTCTTGGCACCATCAGTATAAACATTAAGATAACCGTCATACTTAGATTGCAGTTCACCAAACTCTTGCTTAATTCCAGCTTGGGAAATGCCATGCTTGTTAAACTTCCCGAGAGACCAGTCGGATTCAACTCGCTGTGCTTTCCAAGGTGGAATACCGTTGACTTTCCTAACGAGGATTATCTGGTCCAGAGGAAGGTGCAGAGATGTGCGAAGATGTTCAATACGGAAGCTTAACGGTGCTACAATGCTTGGTTTATTTTCAAAAAGGAGAAGGATCCTCGACCTTGTAAGTGAAGAGTACGTCGGATGCTGGGGGTCGGCCAGAATCTTGTAAGCATATGTTACACTAAGATATGTACGTCGTTTGTTCAGGGACAGCTCATAGGATTCTGCATACAAACTGAGGACGGGCGACGTCAGGAAGGCTCCTGTTGCCAGTCGCAATCCGAGATGGTGAACTTGGTCCAACATTTTAAGGACAGAGGGCCGAGCTGATCCATACACTACTGCACCGCAGTCAAGGCGGGATCATACAAAGGCGTTATATAACTGCAGGATACATTTTCTATCAGACCTCCAAGACTTGTGAGATAAAACTTTCAACAGATTTGTGGACTGAAGGCATTTTTGCTTCAGAGCTTTAAGGTGGGAAATAAAGTTAAGCTTTTTATCAAATATTACGCCAAGAAACCGGTGCTCCTTTTTAACTGGGATAAGGGTTCCATTTAATTCCAGGGATGGATCCAAAGACAACCCACGGCGCAAAGAAAAAGGCACGCAGACCGTTTTTGAAACAGAGAACGTGAACCCATTTTCGTCGGCCCACTTTGACAGTTTGTTTATGGCTAACTGCAACTGACGCTCACAACTGGAAAGGTTACAAGATGATGATGAAATATGTATATCATCAGCTTAAAGAGAATTGTAATTGAAGGTGGCAGCAGTCGTGCAAGTGAATTCATTGGTAGTAAAAATAAAGTCACACTTAAAACACCCCCTTGAGGGACTCCGTTTTCTTGAACAAAGGAATCAGATAGGACTGAACCGAGACGAACTTGAAAAGTCCTGTCCATCAGATATTTTTTTTACGCATCATAGCATACGGCCACGGATATTACAGGCATACAGGTTTCGGAGAATCCCATACCTCCACGCTGTGTCATATGCCCTTTCTAAGTCGAAAAAAACTGCAACACAGTGCTGCCTGTTTACAAATGCTTCGCGTATCACAGTTTCCAGGCGCACTAAGTGGTCAAGGGTAGATCGACCTTGGCGGAATCCACACTGATTATTATCAAAGACCCTTTGGCTTTCTAACATGTATACCAGTCGCCTGTTTATAAGCCTTTCAAACGTTTTCCCGAGGCAGCTCGTCAGGGCGATTGGGCGATAACTTGATGGTTGTGAGGGGTCTTTATTGGGTTTTAGAAGGGGGATGATATGTGCATGTTTCCAAGCCTGAGGGAAGCATGCTTTTTTCCACAAAATATTTAAAAAGAGGAGAAGGTTTTCAAGGGATTCTGAAAAAAGGTGGCGAAGCATTTTATAGTGAATTTTATCGTGCCCAAGGGCAGAGGGTTTAGTTACATTAAGGGCCATCTCAAGCTCGCATCGCGTAAAAGGTTGGCTATAAGATGCTGAATTTTCTCCCGACATGACAAGTTTTTGTCGCTCCGCACAAGCTTTCACCTGTAAAAAAGTAACACTGTGGTTAGCTGAACTAGACGCATTATAAAAATGTTCCCCGAGTATATTAACAATGTCCATTAGTGATGAAGAAGAAGCATTAAACGTTGGAATAGCAAAGCACCTATAATCTCCATTTATTTTCCGATATCTGTCCCAGGCCTCTTTGGCCGGGACAAAATTTAGTTAGAGAGGAGATATATTTCATCCACGACTTCCGCTTTGCTGGCTTCCTAGTCCAACGAGCCTTAGCTTTTCGTCGCTTGAACTCAACAAGGTTGCGTGAAGTGGGGTATCTGCGAAATCGGCCCCACGCCCTATTCTGGTCCGTCTGGGTTGTGGCACACTCCTCATTGCACCACGGTTTGCATTTTTTGGGTATATTACCAGATGTTTCTAGAATGGACTGCTGAGCAGCCCTTAGTATCTGCTCCGTAACATAAAGAGTAACGTTTTCAGGGGACATAGAAGAGAGAATCGAAGGATATAAGGTGGAGTGAAGATTAAAAAGCGCCAGTCAGCCTTGTCTAACTTCCAACTAGGGACCCGCTTTAAAAGATTAGGCAATGGAATGGTGCTTTCTAAAATAACTGGATAGTGATCACTTCCAAAGGGGTTATGAAGGACCTTCCATTAAAAGCAATTAAGTAATGAAGGTGAAGCAATAAAAAGGTCAATGGATGTGAATGAGTTGTGTGCCGCACTAAAAAAAGTTGGCTCCCTCCCGTTAAGAGGGCACAGCCCAGAAGACAATAAAAGTAGGGATGTCGCGAACCACCCCAGGTTCGATTTCGAAAGGTTTCGATATTTGCGAAGCGAACTGAGGTTCGATTTCGAAAAATTTCGATATTTTCGTACCGACCGAGGTTCGATTTCTAAAAATTCGCAACTTTTGACCACAGCGGAGTTTCGAATTCGAAAATTTCGAAACTTTCACGGTTTCTAAAATTTCGAATTCGAATATTTCGAATATATTTTTACTTTAGGTTCGATAAATTCGAAGATTTCGAAATTCTTTGTAAAAAAGATTCGAAAACTTCGAACGCTTCGAATTTTTATAGACATGAAGTTCGAAAAATTCGAAGATTTCGAATTTCTTTTTGCATAAAGTTCGAAAAGTTCGAAGGTTTCGATTCTCTTTTAACGCTAAATTAAGAAAAAAAAAAAAAAAAAAAAAAAAACCTTCGAAGGTTTTGAATTTCTTTCTAATCCAAGTTTTCAGAGTTCGAAGTCCGATTTTCAAGTTTTTCCACAGTTTCAGTTTCAAATAACGTTTTCACGACTCGCTTGTTTTCACAAAATCAAGTTTAGAAAAGTTAGGGTGTGATATCTAGATTCTGCGAAGTTGGTCAGGCAATTAAATGAGACGACGAGTGTCCCGGACGTGCTAGAATATTTGCCAGTGCAGAATTGTGACCGCCAGCCCCGGGGGGGTCTTTAACGTGCATCACGCAGTAGTGATTGCACGAACACACTGTTTTACGAGACTCATCCAGTTCGAAACGGCCAGGGGCGAGCAGGAGGTTGAGGCTCAGAAAAACCTTGAAGCGACCTGGCAAACTAGCTCGCCACCCCTTGCACGCTGGTAGTAATCCGATCCGGTGAAGTTCGTAATTGTCCTGGAGGTTTATTTTCTGGGACGGAGGAATCGCCTCGCAAAAAGCACAAAAGCCGACACAACTCGAGGTCGAGGAGCGTTCTACCATACAAGTGGCGTCGGAAGAGGAAAAACGGGGGGAAAGAGGGTAGCGGGGGGGGGGGGGGGGGGGGGGGGCTTCAGCCTTCTTTTTTCCCTTGCAGGTATTTCGGACTGTTAAAGAAAACAATACGGGGAAAAAGGGCGTGGTCGAGCTTATTTTAATCTGAAATTATTTATGCATATGTATAGCTACTGTCGCTCTTCACTGCATAAAAGGTTGCGTAGATGGTCATTGTTAGAAACTCGTTGTCAGAAGGCACTGCTCGTCACATGCTTAGTGGTTCGGAAGTTCAAAGCTGTCTTTTCGACCTAAACACCTGTGCCGATAGTAACAAAAAAAAAAAAGAATAAATGCGGGAATGAAAAGCAGAAGAAAAAAAAACTATCAAGAATTCGTCGGAAGTGTTCTATCCTTGCATATTCAGAGGTTCAGAACTTCGAAACAAGTTTCTTTTACCAAAATGTGTACAGGCTAAAAGAAACACGTCACAAGAACGTGAAGCGAAAAAAAAAAGTTTTCTTTTAATGACGTGCTGAACTTGAACACTATTAGAAATCTTCTCCCATGAGTTAATTTATTCCTTAACATGAAAAAACAAAAAAATATTTTATTTTGTATTCTGCCGATGGCAACGATATGTACTGTCTGTGGTGTTAATTTAAATGCGATACCTCAAACAACTTAGACGAAAATAAATATCAAGTTTAGGACATAATTGCATGCAGATACATGTTTGGACATTTCTTCGAAACTCACGTTGAATAACAATATTCACATCTTAAGACGGCACTTACCTGGGCTATACATAGATCATTCTTAAAAAAAGTATAACATATCTACCATAAATAGCTCCGGCTGCAGCGTGCTTCAAATCTGGCACAAACGATAATCGTCAAAAACCCGTCGTCCTTCCTCGCCCCTTCGGGGATTTATTTCTTTAAACCTAAGCATGCCAGAACATTGAAGTAAACGACATTGTCTTTCGTAAGGAACGCAGCACCGGGTGTAAAAGTTCGAGAAAAAAAAAATTACGAATGTACCCCTCTACTTGAAATCAAATGAAACCGTCCGCCGGTCTTTCGAAGTTCGACGAACGTCGAACTTTTACCCTAAAAGTCGAAGTTCGTCGAACTTCTGACTTTTCAAAATTCGAAGGTTCGAAACTTTTCGAATTCTCTTGATAAATAAGTTCGAAAGTTTGAAATTCATCGAATTTTTTGGTCAGTCAAGTTCGAAAGTTCGTCAAGCATCGAACCTTGCAGCGCAATAAATTCGAAAGTTCGAAACAGATCGAATTTTTTAGCGTAATAAGTTCGACGGTTCGAAAAGCGTCGAACTTCTTAGCTTAACAAGTTCGAAAATTCGACCTCCGTCGAATTTTACGATATAGACAATTCGAAAAATCGAAATCTTTCGAACCTTTCGAACCGCTTGATTCGATCATCGAAACTTCGATTCGAAAAAAGTTCGCGGCATCCCTAAATAAAAGACGTTCAATTACACCACCACGGGAGTCCTGACGGGAACTACCCCGCATGAGATGATGAGCGTTAAAATCGCCTAAAATTAAAAAAGGTTGAGCAAGCTGTCCTACAAGTCCCTGCAGCTCTTGAAGCTTCAAAGGAACATTTGATGGCAAGCATAAAGAGACGACTGTTACAAGGCGGTCCACGAGGAGACGCACTGCAACAGCTTCCAAAGGCGTGCAGAGTGGAACTTGAGAGCAAGCGACTCCACTCTGCACAACCACTGCAACACTTCCAGAAGGAGGGGAAGCAGGACGGTCTGTCCTAAAAACCTGATGATGTTTTAAAATGTTAAAAGGAGTGGATTGAAGGTGGGTTTCTTGCAAAGCAAGAGCGATGGGCCGAAGCTCATCAATGAAATAGTTAACATCATCAATATTTCTTAAAATACCGCTACAGTTCCACTGCATAAAATGTAACTTCGTCATCTATTAAAAGTGTGTAAATATGTAAATATGTAATGAGTGAAACATAATAAATAAATAAAACCATGGAGAGCCAATAAAAATTAAGATATGGCCACAATACGGCTACTGACGGGGTCATCATTTGGGCGGTACTACAGGCTGTATTTTTTTTTTTATCTGCGGGAAGCGTCTCCCATTCCATGCCATCGTGGTCAGACCCAAGAGTGGACAGCGTGTCAACATCTGTTGGCATCTCCCCCTCCTGAGAAGTGTCCATTGGAGTAGATACGGAGCTTGTCCGGCCCGGCCCACGGGGCGGCAAGCCCCGGCCACGGCCGGCTGGAGGAGTGGTGGACGAACTGGGCAAGGGGTCACCCGAGCTCGTCTTGTCCCCTCCTTTCACTGGAGCTGCATGGGCTCCATGCTGCTCCTTTTGTAGGGGGGCCTTCTCCAGCGAGCAAGAGCGAGAAACTCGCTCCTTCTCCCTAGGAGGGGACCTAGGAGAGAGAGAAGACGCGGCTGCTGCCGGCCTGTCCCTGGACGGAGGGGCAGCACGCGTGCTACCACCAGGGACTGGGGGAAGCTGCCGCTGCCCCTGTTGGGGAGCTGGGGCCCTGAGGTCAGCCGCCAAGATCTCGGGAGAGACCTGGGTGGCCCTCGGCTCCGAGTGTGGTGCTGGGCCCCTGCGCACCACGTCGGCAAAACTCACATTTTACACAAAAGAGAATCGCTTCTTTGCTTCTGAATACGATAGGTTCTCCTTCACTTTAATGGTAAGGACGTCTTTTTCTTGTTTCCACGAGGGACATGTACGATAGTAATCGGGGTGTGGTCCACCGCAATTAACACAGTGGGCCACAGCCTCCTCACAAATGTCAGAAACATGGCCCTGACTGCCACACTTTGTACACGTCTCCTTCCCTCGGCAGCTGCGTGCTCCGTGACTAAAACGTTGACAACGGAAGCACCGCTAGGGGTTGGGGACGTAAGGGCGAATGCGGCAGTTCAGGTATCCTACCTTGACGGTCTCTGGGAGTGTGTGCTTTTCAAAGGTCAGAATAACATGTTTCGAAGGAACGTGTTTACCATTTTTCCGAAACATGAAGCGTTTAACAGCGACAACGTCTGAACTTTTGAGTCCCTCGAGGAGTTCCTCTTCACTTGTGTACGAAAATTCATCCTCGGGGAGGACTCCACGAACGATGTTAAGAGTGCGATGAGGACACACCGACGCCTTTACGTCAACAATTGTAGTCAAGTTGAGGAGTGCTTCGCTTTGTTTTTTTTTTGTGTTTACCTCCACAAGGAGGTCCCCAGAGTACAGTTTTTTGGCCTTGTAGGAAAACCCTACAAGGTGCTCTAGAACGTTGGCCACAATGAAAGGTGACATCTTTGCAACTGTCTTCTGTTCATCAAGAGAGTGAACAACAAAAACTTTGTAAAGGATTCTATCGCAGGATCTTTGTCAATTGTCTTGTGTTCAAGGCAACGCCTTTTAAGGGCGTGCCCTGAACGGGGTTTAGAGGAGTGAGGCGCCATAGAAGGGCAAAGAGTGTTCGAAATCCGCAGTGCACCGCCCTCCACCGAGCCCAACAGGGGGTTAGGTAACGCACCATAACAAGATGAGCTTGGCTGGAGACGTTACGCTAACAGTGCTACAGGGAAACTATACCCCAGTGTGGGTCAAGACAGAGGTCTCTTGCCACCCAAGGTTAGCCCTTTCCGCCAAAGAGGGGTGAAAAAGGAGTAGTAGAAATGAGAGAAGTAAAAGGAACAGGAAAGGTAAAGGTGAAAGATTGGAGGGGATAGTAGAAGAAAAGGCGACTAGACTGAATCATCCTGGCCGGGCCTTACCAGGACTCCCGTCTGCGAGAAGCGGGGACCAAAGTGGTGTATTGCCTCGCCCGGGGGGCCCCGAAGGGTCCAAACTTACCCCGGGCTCGGTTCAACCACCAGGATGCCCTTTTCCTCGGTCACGGGAAAGCCACGCACAGCCAGACGTGGGCGGGCGAACCCGCATGGCTCGGGGTCCGTGGTGACGCCACTCACCAAACACCTGCTTTCACAGCTGCCCCCTGCGGGGATGGCGGCGTAGCTGAACGTCTGTTTTGCCGGTGCCACAGCGGTGACGGGAACCTCTGGTTGGAGCGCCCGATGCACTTCCTCTCGAACAGCCTCGGCGATGGGAGGGGTTGGCGGACGACTGACGATTGGCAGCAACCTTTGCAGTTCCTCCTGGACGACGTCTTGGATAATTTCCTGAATGTCCGGCGTACCCGGAGTGCTCTCGACGTTAAGGAGAGTGAGTGCAGCGACGCCTGGATGTCGCTGGCAATGGGAGGAGCGCGCTTGAAGCGCGCGCTCGATCATGGTTGCCTCGGTGACGAAGGCGTCGACGGTTGCCGGCGGGTTACGGACGAGGCCTCCAAATATGTCGTCCCTCACTCTGCGCACGTGGACCCGCAGCTTCTGGTCGTTTGAGGCTTGTGGGTCGCACGGGCGGTAAGGCGCAGGAGACCTTCCACGAATCTCGTGACGCTTTCTTTGGGTCCCTGGGTTTGAATCCGGAGAAGATCTTCCGCCCTCTCTCGTCGGTGTTGTTTGGCAAAGGTCCGCTGCAGTTCGGCCACACAGATGTCTCGCGAATGAACAGAGCCTCGTGGTTATGGAACCACTGCCTCGCGGTGCCTTCCAAAGAGAAGTAGAGGTTTTGTAGGCGCTGCTCCCTGGTTCATCTTTTATGGTGGGCTACGCGTTCATAGCGTTGAAGCCAGTCCTCCACATCCTTGTGGCCTCGCCATGGAAGGTCGTCGGTGTTCGTTGGGCTGCGGGCAGGTAGACGACGGGTTAGGTGGTCTCGTTTTGCGCCGACTGGCTGTTGATCGTCGACCGGGCTCTCTTCGATGGTTCTGGCAGTTGACCACACTCTGGGGGCAGGCCCTGGAAGCGATGGCTTGCTCGGGTTTCGGCGGTGTCTTCGTTGGATCTTCGTGGGATTAATGTCGGAGTTGCACCGCAGGTCCTCGGAGGGGTTTCTTGCAGGGGCATCTGTTACCACGCACATCCACAAGAAATGTCACGAATGGCAAGTGATAAGGCGGCAATAACTGATTAAACTGAACGTTTAATGACGCGAACTTGTGCCAGAAAATAAAAATTAAAAATAAGATAACAGCAGAGCGTCGCGGGCGTCGAAGTCGGCGTAAGCGCAGAGTCGAACGCTGGGGCAAGACTGAGTCGACAAAATCGCGGGCGGCCTCTTATATAAAGTGCGTCACTATCTCGAAGATTCGTCGAAGAAGGTTTGAGCCTCGCGCGCTTGGGGCGAGAGTGAACACGCACTTTCTAGAAGAAAAAAAAAATCAGGAATAAAGGGTACAAGTTATTTCCGGAGCAAGAATAAACGAGAACCTTCTAGAAGTCCGTGACCGAGCGTTGCTTTCTCGGCTCTGCGCGCTGCAATATGGTCTGTGAACAACACCTGCCTAATTGAGCTACTTACTGAAGCCCGACTATTTAAAGGGAACATAAAATGATCCCTTCACTTTTGTGAAATATTTCTTACATAAAACCTCTAACGTTCGAACACCGAACAGGCATCCGTTTTCGTTTATGTTTCTTAAATTAAAAAAAAAAAAAATATTGAACAACCTGAGCTTTTATTCGGCTCCAACTCACCTCAAAGCAGGTCGCGGCGTAATTATAATGGCCATGACGTACTCCGGCACCGGATCCAGAAGGTCTTTCGGCAGTAGGTCAATGGGAACCTTAGCGGCGAGCTGGCGGTGCGCCGCTAGGTTTTACCACAGGGTTTTACAGCGCTAATGGTGCGAATGCCAAGGCATTGGCGCCATCATCGGGATAGCTGTGGACACACTGCAGATAAACGAAATTCAACTAGATGTCTTGCGCTGCGGCGGCAGCATGGGGCTGGCCCCATACGAGGGTACGAATGTCGGAATGTGCAGTGAGCCTGCCGTCGACGACTCCAGTTCCTCGTCCGAATCGGACTAAAAGGGGTGGCGACTCCTAAGTACTGAGTGTTACGAGCATGCACGGATGACCTTAGACCTGAGATCCCTCAAACCGATGAGCCTGCACCAAGTGCTTCGGTGTGATTCATCGAGTAGCAAGCCGTGAAACTGCAGCCGTTTGTTTTTAATCTCCGGACAGCACAAACTGTAATTCGGACACTTCCAACAGCGCGTTGGCTACGATTGCGTCCCTTGTGAGCGTAGCGACCGGAACAGCCGCTCTGCACCCCGTGTACACACTCCCGCAACCACTGCGAAAAGCGCAGCAGGTCGTCAGCAGGACCGCCAGTTCTCCACCACCGTCAGCTGTTTACGCGGTGCCTTTTAAAAGGAGAGGAAACGCTGCCACTCACTGACTACTCACTGGCGAACCAGAAAATTAACAAATATTTCCATGGGATCAGGCTTTATTAGTTTTTATTTTTTCAGAATATGCTCACAGAGAAGAATGGATGGAAAGAGAAAAGAAAATGATGCACCACGCGTTTCTGGACGATCACGGCTTTAACACACGACTTCACCGATAGTACCAATCTCGCCACATGCCTTTTCTATGGTTTCAAAATATGGTGTAATGCTAGCAGCGAAATAGCAACGCAGGAATATGATTTCGTTATCACATATGCTCATTTACGTTGCGGGAGTTCAGAAATGCTTACGCTAATCAATGAAAAAACAGTGAGTGCGCAAGCGAGCTGGTGGATGTTGATCATGATGTAGGAAACCCGATACTGTGGTAAAAGCAGGGAAACGGTGTCGAAGAAACACAGGGGAAATGAACGTCTCAATTTTGATACGTTCGTTTTCCCTGTCTTTCTTCTTCAGCACCATTTCTCTGCTTTTGCCACAGTCCTGGGTTTTCTACATAATGATCAACACTAATCACTTTTCTTGGGTGATGACAACGCGCCGACATTGGTATCCTTCATACACATCAATCTTCGTACACTCACATCCTTTAAACACACACATCGTTCATGCGCATACACCAATAATATCTTGAACTTGATCACACCCATGAAATGCGCAAAAGTCGAGAATTCGGGCGATGTTCGAGGACAGAAATGCTAAGAAGGCTCTAGTGTAGTCGAAGTGAACAAACATGACGGAACGAGAGCTTCTGCTGTTTTGACGGTGCCACCACTTCATCGCCGCTCTAGTAGATAGATCGTATCTTCTAGGACGTGCTGGGGGTTATCACCGCAACATACGACGAAACTTCAGTCGATGATGTCGCTTTATGCGGAACGATGAGCTTCCGACCACGTCGACGATCCCCACCGACGCCTTGTTTTTCAGCAAATAGCAGGAACCGCGACCCCACCTTGCTTCGTTTACCACACGATAGATAGCGCAAGGCTCAGAGCAATATAAAATTCGCCAATTTGCGTCACATCGCTAGTTATGCTACAAAATGTGGACCAGAATATTCTATATTAAAAGTTTTAAGAAAAACTCGCAGGCTCTTTATTGTTTATAATCGCTGTGCTGGTGAGGCAAATTCATATATAATACGCGAAGTGGACTGGCTGACATGCTTCGGCACCGCGGATGAATCGCAGTGAAGAGGCAGAGAGCTCTCGCTGGAAAAAATATATATAGAAGAGCTTGCTTTTTTATTTAAAGTTGTATGGCAATATTTTTTTTTGCTATTTATTTTTCGTGTTTTTGTGTTTTTAGCATAAAACAAAAAAATGACACTTGATGATGGCGCACGGTGTTACCGACAGTCACACTGGCAAACAATGTGGGTGGCTGTGACAGTATCTCAGCAGATTCTTTCACGATAGGAATTTGCTTTGCCATGGTTCCTTTGCCCCATACTGCTTCTCATCAGCAACACACTCCACAGAAGTTCTATTAGGAACCTGCAGAACATTATGCAATTTTTGAACCTTTGGATGACATCGCATCAATGAACACGGTCATCGCCATTTCCTGGCTGGGGATACGCAATTGAAGAGAGAAGAGTGTGACAGCTAAACTCCCGCAATATTGTGTGTTTTTGTAGCTGCTAAGAGATGAACGCTGCTCGCTGACGGTGAAATTAGGATACAAATTAGTTGTCACAGTATATTAACCTGTCAGTCAAAAGAGCAAAAATCGCTTTTTATGGTATGCATATTGTTTGACCACCTATGACTCTATGACTTCAAAGTTGATAAGGAATCGAGATTAAATAAAAAGGAACATATGTATCTAGACAGGCAAACGTAACTTAATTCTTCTTAAACTTAACAAAATACCTAAAATAAAATAAAATCATTTTACCCTAGTTTAACAAGATGAAATGAGATTGTTTTCCCCCCTCCCGTACTCATAAAACTGAAAAACAAACGTACGGCGATTTCTTTCATTAGAAATAAAGAGATGCCCCCCCCCCCCCCTCCCCTTTTCTGATATGACCCGTTCCAAAAATGACAAGCCACAGAAGGAAGAGACGTGTAAAGCAGCGCAAGAGTTCAGAGCTGAACCAGAAAGAAGATGGGAACGCCAGGGAGGGGCTTCACTTCTCCCGCCTCCACCACGAGCTTATACGGATCGAAAGTTCGTCTGCTTCTTTTACAGGGGTGTTGGTCAGGTCAGATAGACGTCGCAATCTGATTGGTTCTGAATGAAGAATAGTGGGTGGACTTTAAGGCAGGTTGTTTTGAGGTCTATCCACTATCCTTAAATCGGAGCGGACCGAAGCTCGGCGTCCTTTTCACGGCGTCCTTTTCACGGCGTCGCAAGTCCTGCGCATAAAGGAGGCGACCTGCTGTGCGCATACCTTCGACAACTCTCGGCGCCCCGAGAGACTGGAGGTTGCGCGCAGCCAAAGCACGGCCGAAGGCAAGAAGCACGTGCTGAAAGGCAAGCGTTAAAAAAATGAGTTCTGCCGTTCTTGGGTTCGACTCAGTTCGTCGAACAACGTTTTAGGAAACGTCGAATTTCCATCAAAAGACACGTTGGCGAATTATCTGACGTCGCAAAACGGCGTTTACGGGTGGGGCAAGGCGGGTTAATATTTTGTAGTGAGCCATCGCAGACAGTCGCCGCGAACCGGCGTGAACGCACGGAACGGGTGGGTGAACACATGCTCAAGTTATTCACTTCGACGTCGATTCGCTCAAATGACCGCTGTTCGCTAAAACGTCATTCGCTCATGTGGCATGGACCCGCACCATACTATCGTTACATTGCAAGCTCACGCCTTACGTTTTTTGAATAGGATTGCTTTCGAACGAACTACGTGAAGGCCAAAATAGCTAGGTGTCGCAGAACCCGGCGATAACCACAATATGGCTGATTGACGAAAATATGGTTCCCTCGTGTTACGGAGAAAGTTATCTAACTGTTTCCTTATTGGGAGAGCGCAATTGTTCGCAGACATGCCCACTTCCGACATTTCCAATTTCATAAGACATTGATTCTCTCTCTACTAGTGAGCTCCGCTGGCAAATTTCCAGTGCTTTTAACGCGCCCTCTTTGGAGCTCTATCTTCTGCTGGCAGATCCAGATCAAGTTGGTCATTTCCCCTTCGTCGATTCCTTCCAGCGCACGCCCCGTGGAGCACTCCAACCCCTTTGAAGTTAATCCACGAAATTCGACGGAGCTAGCTGGAAGTGGACAGATGAGTGCTACGTCAGTTCCTTTAACTTAGCGGCAGTTCCTTTAAATTGGCGGTACGCTTGTGCACTTGCGGTCACCGTATCATGTGGACCGTCCAGACGGATCTGGTCGGACGCATCGGTATTTTTACGCCGGAATGTGCCTTCCTGAACGGTGATACCTAGTGCAGAGGCGGGTCTGGAGCGTGGAAAATCATAAGCGCTAACGTTTGTGATTCTGAGAGGAAGAACAAAAAGAAAAAAAAAATGAACGACATAAAACTTGATGGAACCAGGTGGCGTGTCTGTTTCTTTGCATCTGGTTGCCTGCCTTGTAACACAGCATACCACCGTCATGTGTTCGTGCAATATGCAAGAAAAGACAAGGCTACGACCATGCAAGTGATGATTCGCTTCCTCCTTCTGCTTTTAAAAGTCTTACCAGTGCCCAGCCTGTGTCGCCTGTTCCTTCCGCAGCTGGACAGTGCAAGTAGTGAGTCGTCCTAGGAAAGACCAGTTGGCTAGTTAATTTGTAGCAGCTGCCATATTGAACGGTAGACGGCCTCCACGGTGTCGCTCCAAAAATGACATCTTCTCCTGGTCGATTTGGTTAGAGGCCAGGGGAGCTGATTTTTACCTCCCTCGCAGATTTTGGACAGCGCTTCGAATCTACCATCGGCATTCACCATACGTCATGGTAAAATTGATACGGCGTCGCCACATTTGCCGTGTGTACACATTTTTTTTGGTGCTTTTGAAATGTTTACAGCTGGCGCGAACATTCTATTCACTCTTAAGCTGACACTGCCACCAATGCTACAAGCGCGAACTAGTCCCAGCTCCTGGCTTTGAGACTTGCATTCTTAGCGCAAGTGCTCGCACTGCGGAAGACCGCTTCAAAGCAGCGACCTCGAGCTATTGTGCTTGTGGTATCGGTGTCCTCCCTTCTGCTTATCTCATTTTCATCTTTTGGTTCATTGTTGCGGCCGGCGGAGCTCGCGCGCGCACGTCTTCAGCAGTCGGTTACGCTTCACTCACCTTCTTTGAGGTTATATCGGATCTATCTTAAGTAAGAATGCGTTTTTTTACTATAAATATGAGGGTATAGTTTTGTGGGTTAGTAGCCGTTCAGGAACAATTGAAAACCCTTGAACATAGCACTGTGTGACGAAACATTGAACGCTTGACTCATCTGTGAGTCCCGCCTCTAATATTAACACCCGTTTGTTTGATTTCTTCAGGACTGCTCCCATCGACGCCATCATAATCAGGACACACAACCAAGATAAGGTTTCTCTAGGCAAAAGGTGCATAATCTCGGGCCCAAACGTCTACCGGCGCTCGTGGAACGTATATGAAACGTCAATGGTGAGGAAGTCCTGACTCTTGCACTGAAATGCTGAAACGTTACAGGAGGGCCCATGTGTTGAAAACCCGATATATATATATATATATATATATATATATATATATATATATATATATATATACGTGACTATAGCGTACAGGGGGCTGACACCACCTAGAATAATCATAGCCTGTGCAGAAGAACTCTGACGTCATCACGGTGCGATTGAGCGAAGAAACAGATTGGAAACGAGTGCTGCGTCAGTGCTCGGAGGGGCCTCGTGTCCATTCAACGCATTGAAGGACGTCCGGCATCGGGCACGGGTACAGTTGTGGTCTCCTTTAGTGTTGACGTTCCATGGCGGAAGGGGAGGTCGTTCGCAGGCCTTGATTGACCGAGGTGGTGTTGACGGCGTACTCTACATTACCGATCTCACGTACGGTCGAGAAAAGAAGAGATCTCTCTTCACGGCCATAAAATTTTCGTTTTGATCATACAACAGTTGCAAGTACGCGACATGTCACGAGACAGAATGTAATACTGAATCGCATTGGTTCTTGATTCAAACTCAGCTAAAACTTTTTCTGTCTCTCGTTGACGTTGATTGCATGGCGATCTGACTTTATGTTTTGTGGAGTTCCCGCGGAAAACCACACAACTTCCTTTACCCGTTCTATGATTTTACAATCTATGTTCAACCGTATTTTTCTATGGTGGCTTCTGTATGGATTCGCGAAATTCAATTCCTACAAGTAAACGGGCGTGAAATGAAGGATGGGGGAGCTCATGCACGGAGCGGTTTTCGAGTACGCCAAAGTGACTGTACCACGGGGTTGTCGTCAAGAAGCTCAACTCTTTGTATACTGTTTCAAGCTACGTGGTGAAGGCTAGCGCCACCCCCCGAGTGATTCAGCCCTGCCGCTGCCATGTGACAGGATATGGCTTCGTCACTCGTCTTATTAGCACTGCTAACGTTCGAAGCCGACGTGTTGGAGCACCGCGAAAGTGACGTCAGCCTTTGTGATTGATCACGAAATAGATTATACTGAGTGTAATTGTGTTAAACAAATCTATATCTAGGGATTCATTTCTCCATTTGAAGTTGCCAAAACAAGTTCTCGCAATATTTATATTCATTTATTGTTATTTACATAATACCTGCTGCGCCTTTAGGCATAACAAAACAACACAACTTTGTGTTGTTTCGTAAAAACAGGCTCTCTCAAATTGAAACTGACTCTTTTGTAAGTTACTTGCACTCGCGACTAATCTAAACAAAAAAAAAAAAAAAAAAGAAAAGAACGCAATAGTACGATAACCAATTTTTTTTTTTTTTTAACGTGAGACGTTTTTTGAATAGGTGTTCGTTATTTCGTAATGCCAAAGAGTGAAGGCTGGATAAAAGCGTGGCCGCCAGGCTCGGCTCTCATTTAGTTTTGAGTGGAAGACGCCATCGCAGTAAAGATGCCTCTGCGCCACACAGGAATCGAGCCCAAACCATCTAGATCATTCAGGCAGTGTCTTCCCAGGATGGCACGACACTTATTTTTTGCGTTATTGCCGAGTTGTTAACATGTACAATCAAACACAAAAACACATCGTTAAGCGAGGTACGCTAAAAGTGAATAGGAGTTAAAAATGCGAGCCAACGTTTGTTTAGCGCTGAGGATCTATCATTGCCTCATCGACAACAGATCCTCGAAGGTCAAGAGCTATTCAGGAACACATTGCTGGGTCTTCATCACTTCAATGTATGTTATGACACTTTCGTGAATGTACTCCCGTGACTCTCGCGCATCGCTGTGGGCATGGCGCATGGCCATTCAGGTTCTCCAGATAATATCTGTAAACATAATAACATAATCAGTTCAATGGCACGCCATCCTCGTGATCAAGCGTCAAACCCCTAATCCCTTGGAGATCTAGCTTCAGGTCTCTTTTAGGGTACGTTGGAAGGCGCTGCAAAGAAGAACGCCGTCCAAGCACTCCGCAAATACATGCTCATTTGTCCCCGGCTTGTTACAAAGGATACAATGGACGCCTCGCGAAAGAAAAAGTCCGTTCTTCCCGAGAAATATTTCTATCGGTTACGAAGTTTTGCGTAGCTTAAAGAAAGAAAGGGTTTTACACCGGGAGGTACTAGCATTTGTTTCACATGTTTTAAGACGTCATGTCCAGGGCCCGTGCTGTACAACGCCTGATACAAGGACGCAGGAAAGTCAACATCACACAAATCCTTGTACAATTGTTTCTACGTGTCGTTCCATTTAAATATTTGAAACGGAAACGAGCTGCTAGAAAGTGACTCGGTTCTACCACGTCTTTAGGGTAACCGCGTGAATGCCCCCTGTCACACACGACAAAAAAGCAACAAGCTCAAGAAAGCCCGTCCCATTCTATTGCGGCATAATGTGGACGGAAAAGAAGATAATTAGCAGCGTGGAAAAGAATCATATATTAGGTCTGACATGCTTAGTCCTTCCTCGCGAACGCTTAAAAAAATATTCATTCTGCTTAGGCGCGTCATAGATATGTCCCCAAAATAAACACCGGCAAACACTCAATGCAATTTCTGCATATTTACGGGGAAACAGTGCAGAACTTAGAACACGTACAACAGATTGTGCAAACACAAAAAAAAAAAAAAAAAAAAAGTTGGAAACCATGACCCGCGAAGAAATTGAAAGACCATTTCTTATTTTTTTTTCCCAGGAGCTCTACTAACTGACTGCGACAGTATGAGTTTTCGCTGTAGTATTTGAGAGCACGCCCAAATATTTTACTGTAGCAGTTACCCACATCATAATAGCGAACACGCCGAAGTGTTGAAAAGCACTCCTCACGCCAATAAAAGATACATATATCCCAGTTTACCGCACTTTCACAGACATCGCAGAAAAGGCTTAGGAGTATTGACAACCTCCACTACATTTTTATGGTTTAAAAAACCAACAAAACAATGCACTCTCGTCCGCAGGCGCCAAAACACGCATCTTTGAAGAATGCAGTTAAAACCCATATATTGACCTGATATTTTCATCATCCAGAACACATAAAAGAACATCATGGGGTACGCGGTCAAATAATTTTTCAGTGTCTAGTTCATGCAATGCTACGCGGCTATGCATAACATCATAAATCTCCACGAAATTCTGCACAATATGTATGTTGATAAAAGAAGTTCTGCCCTTTTTGCCACATTTTTTGTTTGACTCAGACTTGTGCTAGTTACTTAAAAAATGTCATGAAATTCAATTGCAAATTATGTACCCTCAAATGTAATTGATTACCATACCAAATTACTTTTACTGAAACTTAACGGATTACTTTCCTCGTTACGTTACAAATCACTTTGACGTTGCTTTGTCTGTACACTTATCCAGAAAACAATAGAAACTTTTTTTTGATATTTTTCAAAGAAGTTTTGGAACACGGGCTTTCATTTTTTTATACGCCTGTAATATAGTAGTTTTTTTAAAAATAAAATATTGTATTTAAACAAAGAGTGTAGGTGCACTCCGTAAACCTGTAAGCTGACAACGCACCGAAAGCTGCGATTACACCCGCCATCCGGCTAGCTTACAGCCTCCGGAAATGATCCCTGGAATTCTGCAGACAAAGCTAGCGGTGCGCATGCTCAGTAGCAGCGTCTACCTCCGCTACGAGATTCGGAGGTAAAGAAACGATCTACAAAAGCTCCCTTTTGACTCGGGTGTTTGCTAATTATTCTTAAGAAAAGGAAAACTTGATTCTAACGTTAAAATATATAGCAAATGCAGATAGCAGGTGCACAGGCTTAAATTTATGTGTTTCTGTAGATAAGCGTTTGTTGTTCTTGCTCATGATAAGGTGTGTGTGTGTGCTTTTTTTATTTTTGCAAGCAAAGTATGCATTGGAACTTTAGGTTTCCGTTCTCCTCAATGCCCTGAATTTTAAACATCTCATTGAGAGATGGCCGCGGACACGACGGACATTCCATGACCGAAAACTCCACCAGTAAGAGAAAAAGTGGCGGTTAGCGGTTGTAGATGGTTCGCTGGTTCTCACTTTCATACTGATATTCGTGGACGCCAGTGAAAGGGAGGGCATAGAAAACGAGAGAAGCGGAGGCCATCGGTCTCACAAAACAATAGAGCATCTCTCCACATTTACGCGTTCTCTCTCTGTCAACACTCCTTAGATGGCTTCCCCCCTCCCCCTTCCCCTTTATGTTGACTGTTGATTGTAAAGTGGGAAGCGCATTCTACCACCGAGCCCGAACAAGTAATCCCAAAGAAGTATCGTCCGTAGTAAACTTGAGGAAGAAAACGAGAAAGGACGGACAAACACAAACTTCCACATTTGGAAGTTTGTGTTTGTCCGTCCTTTCTCGTTTTCTTCCTCAAGTTTACTATCCATACCAACCCGCTCGTTCTGTCCCTACAAGTATCGTCCGTACCCTAGCTGGAACACGATGCTCTTAGCCTAGCGACGGGCGCTTTTCAGCCGTGCCTCAAGAGCGTGCGAGAATGAAGAAGCGTACGCCATGAACAAAGAACATTTGATCGCCCCCCCCCCCCCCCCCAACCCGAGGCTACGTCGTCAGTTACGCGAGTTGTGAACCCGCGAATCGAGGGGGGACGGACCGGCGTTTGATGTCTGCGCAGGTGGCTGGAGACGTCGAATAAGTTGGAAAGGGTGAAATGGTGTAAAAGACAAGAAACAAATAAACACGAACAGCTTTCTCCTGCCGGGAAGAAGAAGAAGAACAGGATGGAAGGCGACGGAGAGCTTACTCGGCCTTATTTTACTTGATTTTCGTGTTTTGTATATTTGTACATGGCCTGCCCGTTTGTCTACGGGTCCTAGTAACCGGTCATAAAAAAAAGAAAAATATGATTTCTCGTCGGCTATCCTTCCTTTCTTGATGTTTTTTTTTTGTTGTTGAACTTGCTCTCTTTAAGCTGCTGAATCATCTGCTCGTATTGCTCCAGTTACTGTATTATGCTCATATTAAAAAAAATGTAAAGAGTAATTAAAGTGATCCGTTACGAATATTTTGAATTGAATTTATTTTACAAGTTACTTCAAAAAGTAACCTAGCAATTATAAAATCACTTAAAAAGTAAGAAATTAGAAATAATCAGCTACTTGTAACGGATTACTTCCCATAACTGGTTTGGCCAAACTAAGTGGGTAACAACGCATTGCACGCTCCTGGCCAAAATCTTCATCAACATTAAATAGTCGACATTGGTGTAACAAACTGATCGATAAGATGTAACTTGACGGAGGTGAATTATATTGTCTGTTTTACGAATGAGGACGATGTTTCGTCGAGGAATCCAAAGACCCTTTGCAATCAGACTGTTTTTAATGTCGGCCGGGTAATAATAATAAAAAAAATCGAGAACAAAAAACAAAAAAAGTCGATCCGGTACCTGTTCTTTCTTTTAGCTGTCTTCTTTAACACTATCGTTGTCTTCCACTTATCGGGATCCTTGATCTCTTGCAAGATATTTTACATCTTCTCCCCTCTCCTATGTCTAATGGAAACAGTCCTCAAGTGGGTACAGGAGTTGAATCGGCCTTCTTAGAATCTTATTTCGTGGTCCTCCGAGAAGCATGTGCTTACATACCAGTCTCGTACCTGGGTACGTTTTTCGACCTTACACATCTTCCAGACCGCTCGATGCTTCTTGTCTCCCAGCAAAACTAATTGCCCTTCTTTTATGTACCTGCTTTTAACGTCCATTTTCAGAAGAGCGCCTCTTATTTCCTTCAGATACTTTTGCTTCCATCTGCGCCACCAGTCTTTCGATAAGATTTGTTTGATTCTCCAGGCTCTCCAATATCAGTGCCCCAATTTGTGCTAGAGCTGGTGAGGCGCTGTTTTCCGCCAACTATATCTGCAGGTGTGATTGCAATCGGTTCCTCAGCCTCGTTGTATGCGTATGCCAGTGGGCGCGGTTGTTCATTGCACCCTCTACTTCAGCGGGGAGTGTGAGCAATTCGTCGCTGCTAAGCAACTTCCATCCAATCACCTTCCTCATTGACGCCTTCATGCTCCTTATCATCCGCTCGTAGAATCCTCCCCATCACGGTGATCTCTCTGCAATGTATTTCCGCTTGATCTCGTATGTTTTTTATAAAATCTTTATTCCGGGGGCCCTGTACGATCTATCTCCGCCTCACTGATATCCTTCTCCGCTCTCTTGAATGTTCTAGCGTCATCGCTGTGCACCACAGAGCACACTCCTCTTCGTGCAACAAGTCTTCTAAGTGCCTGCATGAAGCTGCTTGTCGATATGCTGGGCAAGACTTCCAGATGTACCGTTCTGGTTAGCGCGAAAGTGAATCTTGCGTTGTACATCTTCGTTACACCTCTGGATGATTTTCCGTAAAGTGGTCCACTCAAGTCTATACCCAGAACACTAAATGGAGGGCTCTGCGTGACTCTGTCTGCTGGTAAGAGAGCCCTCTCTTGATCCAGCGCTCTCGTGTTGTATTTTTTTGCGCTCAATGCTTGTTAAAATATTTTTGATTAACTTGCAACAGCCAGAACTTCGTCCTCAGGCGTGTGCAAGGTGAGATGGTGCACATGCCGCACCAGAAACTCAGCGAAGTGCCTGTTTTTCGGCAATATCGCTAGATGTCGTTCTCCAAAACCAAGCTGGCTGTCTTGAAGATGACCTTCAAGCCTGAGCGCCCCATCTTCACTCCTGAAGACTTTCGCTCCATGCAGCAGCTCTCCGTCTTTTCCTCCTCTCACCTTCGTTGCGACTTCCTGGTTTAGGAGTGATATATTTTGCTCTTGGTTTATAAGATAGCGCTCAGCTTTCTCTAGTTGTTCAGCTGTCGGTCGGCCCGTAGTATTGCTTCGTCTGGTCCTTTTTATGTACCTGAATACCCAAGCTGTCACTCTCAAGAGCCTCACGTACAAGCTAAACCTTCGAAAGTCGATTATGTTGGTGAGCGTTACGTTTACCACACACAGTTCTGTTTTCACCAATTCACTTCTTTCTTCTTTTATTTTATACTCATATAGCGGTCGTGTTTGGTTGTTGACTAGCCATTCTGGTCCTTTCTACCATAAACGTGAGGTCACAAGTTGACAAGCTTTTACTCCTCTCGTTAGTAGATCGGCAGGATTTTCTACACTTCGTACGTTGTTCCACTCTTCTGGTTTTGACCTCTGAATAATTTCCTTCAACCTGTTTTCGACAAACGTTTTCCTTGTTTTACTTTCTTTGATCCAGTGTAGCACAATAGTGGAATTTGTCTAAAAGCAAGATTGACTATTCCTCCAAACTAAATTCTTTGTGACATATTCATTCAGACTTGCTGCCATGGTAGTGGCGAAAACTTCTAACCGTGCTAGTGAAATTGCTCTCAGCGGAGGAATGTGACCTTTTGCTTGAAGCAGTTGCGCTTTCTTGTCTTTAACTTCGTCAGTGGTCAGTGTATACGCAGCTGCGCCGTAATTAAATAAACTTGCATTTGAAAAAAAAAAAAAAAAATATGTGTCGGGTCTTCTGCAACGATTGTCGCTGATTAGCGTCATAATATCGGTGTACGCTGACTTGCTTTAGGTCCTCCAGCTCATTTATCCATGTAGTCCATTCCCTGGTTTTCTTCTCTGGCGGTGGATCATCTCATGTGAAGCCTTTTTTCCGAAGTTGTTGAAATTCTCTCTTGGCTCTCACTGAAAGTGTTGTGAGCATTTCGAAAGGGTGAACTTGCATTTGAAAAAAATATGTGTGACGGGTCTTCTGCAACGATTGTCGCTGATTAGCATCATAACATCGGTGTACGCTGACTTGCTTTAGGTCCTCCAGCTCATTTATCCATGTAGTCCATTCCCTGGTTTTCTTCTCTGGTGGTGGATCATCTCATTTGAAGCCTTGTTTCCGAAGTTGTTGAAATTCTCTCTTGGCTCTCACTGCAAGTGTTGTGAGCATTCCGAAAGGGTCAAACAGTCTTGCCGCCATTTGCAACACTTGCCGCTTGGTAAGGGTTCCTTCCTTGGGCCTACCCATCCACATTTTGACTCTAAAACTGAGCTTGTGCGATTTATTTTTCCATATCAGGCCCAATACTCCATTCTCTTCGGCTTTGGCCACCTCGGCGTTGCCCTCATTGTCATGCGCATATTCCTTTTTGACTTCCTGATTACTCGACACCCCTTTTCGTAAGTTTATTGTCGCTCTGGAGAAGATACATTGGGCTTCACGGTACGTTTCTGTAGCCTCCTATGTGGTGTCTGCTCCAAGTAACACGTCGTCGACATCACTATTCTTCTTTAATTGGGCAACTCCTTCCGGAAACTCGTCCTCCTCCGTTTTTTGATGTGATACCAAAGAGCAACCGAAAGGGGAAAGGTGCTTGGTGCAGTGCCAAACGCCACCGTCTCCATCCTCCATAGTTCCATTGTCGGGTACTTCTGCGAAGTGCTCTGCTTCTCTTTCCACCAGTAAAAGCGGACGGCATCTCTCTCTTCCTCGTGTATGCCAATCTGTAAAAACGCCTTTTCTACGTCCGCCACCATTGAGATACAATGACAACGGAAGTTGATCAGTAAAGCCACAATATCTTTGTTTAAATATACGAAAACTTCTGGATTGTTGTTTAACGCAGATCCGGGAGAACCGCTTGATGATGCATTGAATATTAGGCGGATTTTCGTGGAGGCCTTGTCAACTCGCATTACAGCCTGATGTGGCATGTAGTATCACAGTCGGCCGTTTGCGTTCTGAGCTTTCACCTTTCTGCAACGCCAGTGTTTAAATATACCCGTAGCGCTCTTTCATTCACCACAAGTAGTTCCAGATCCTTCTGTAACCTTCTTGTCAGTTCGATCTGCCTTTTTATAGCCAGTTACCTGTTGTCATCTAAGCTAACTGTTGGTTTCCATGGCAGTCGGACGTGGTATCTGCCCTCCTGGAAAGTGACTATATCTTCAAACTTAGCAAGTATGTCGTCGTCGTGGCCGTTTTCTATTGGCCTATTTTTTATGCCTGCTGTTTCCAGTTCCCAAAATTACTTCAAGGCGCCGTTGACATCCTCAACAGTTGCAGTTACGTTCAAGACCATCACTGTGGAAGAAGTCGTCGATTCTTAATGACCTGTTCGTCGGTCCTAGGATCGTCCATCCCAGCACAGTTTCCATGGCAGTGATTCTATTATCTAGCTTCTAAATTCGTCCAGTACACATGCCTCAGTAATGATCCGAACCAATCAAAATGCTCGTAGCTTCGTTATTGATTACCTTTTCTGAGTCGTCTGTTAGTGGTATGCTCATCCTTTCGGGGTTCCTTTGAATATTGATGTCTGGCCATGGCAGCGTCTCTCTTGAGACGATTTCTACTTCTAAGGCTTCTATCAAAATCCTTCTGTCATCGTCTCTTTTTTCAGCTTCACGTCCACTACATTGAGTGTTCGCCCCACCTCTTTTCCCCCTGATAATCCAATAATTAGTCTTTCTTTTCTGAGTACTTTGCATCCTAGTTTCTTGGACAAGATTGAGGTTATAAATGACCGTTGGCTTCCGCTATTCAGCATCAGTCGACAATAATATAATGCTAATCTGCGTTCTGACCAAGCGACCGCTGTTTGTAGTAATACGCACGTGCTGCTACGGCGGATATGTTGTGAGGCATGGAAATTGCATGCCCTGTCCATAGATTCCTCTTGATCTTAGTCCAAATTTACACTACTTGTGTGTGCGCTTTGATCAGCTGTGTTTATTGTTATGCGTTGAGGGGATGTGCTTTGGTTGAATCCCTCACCCTGCTGATTACGGCGGCACATTGATGTTGCATGCCTTCGTTTGCAGGCCTTGCGGGCCATCCTGGCTTGGCAGAACCTACCAGTGTGGTTGGTCCTTGTACAGCGAAAAGGACTTTTGTCGACGCGTTGTTTTCACTTCCTGTCCTCATATGCTTGCTTTTTTGTGCAGTCTTAGGTGTAGTGACCAATGTGATCACAGAAGAACCACTTACGCGCTGTTGTGCTCTGGAGCATTGACGCCCATTGAGAAATTCTTGAGGGTGAGGATGGCGCTCTCGCGTTACTATTTCGTGTTGTTTCTTCTGTTACCTCTTCCCTGCATTTCACTTGATGTTTGATGCAGTCGATTTGGCTCTTCAGCATTTTCTCATTTGTTCTTCCTGGGTTGTCGTCCACTCACTGTGACGTGGACGTGACCGGATTACGTGGTCTTGATTGTTCCTTCACTTTGAGGTCTTCCAGCATGTCTTTAGGTATTGCTTTCTTCTATATCGGAACCACCACTGCAGCATATGACCCAATAGGAACCCCATTGCTTCAAACCTACTTGTGCACCTGTATCTTCTGGTACACCTGAGATAGACCAGTATGGTCTCTGCAGGATTTCACTTTATCCAGGTTGATGAGAGCATTGATACGTGCCTCGATCAAGTTGTCGTCACTCCCAAAGTTGTAGTTTAATAGTTTCATCGTCTGTTCATTGTTTCTTTCCGAAAACTGCAGCCCCTCAATGGCGAAGGCGGCTTTTCCTGTAGTCGCGTCATAATGCAATTGAACTTATGTCCGGTTGACGTCCCAGGTCTCAGATGAATTCAAGTTTCGGACTAATGCCATAATCGTTGCCACATCAATTTGTTTCCATTGAACTTCACAAGTTGAATCTTTGGCAGCTCCACCAGTTCATTCATCTCGCGCGATACGGTTCTTCCTAAAGTTGAAACACCGGCGCCATGTTCTCCTCTCTGCATACCTTGCGTTGTTTTGAATAGTGACTTCTAACTCAAAAATTGCAGTTATTACATTGGGATCGTGTTCGATCACCCTCCCATATTCTGCATCCGCGCTTTCGGCGGTCATAAATTGTTCCATTTGAGTGTTTGTCTCTTAGAGCGTTTCTGCGACTCCTTTCATCAGATAAACCGATAGCAAGAGATCGTGTTTGTCAGCATTTTTTCAATCTTTTTTTGTCGGCTTCTATTATTGAGTGAGTTATTTGCGTCCTTAGAGCCTTTCTCTTTCTGGTTACAACGTCCCTGCTCATGGTAATATGTTCAAAGGGCTTACGACTGCTGAGCACCGGTGTCCGGTCCTCGCCTGTTGTTCCTCGGCTTTTCCTCCTCTTCTGTACAGGTCATCGTCAGCCGCTCCTTCGCCAACTTCTTCTGTCCACGTTCCTTCGTTGGTGAAGCGGTATTCTGGTCACGACACCATGTTTCGTCGGGGAAGCCAAGGAGCCATTACGATTGAGACCGTTTTCAATGTCGGCCGGGTAATGATAAAATCAAAACCAACAACACAAAAGAAAACGTCGATTTGGTATTTCTTCTTCTTTTAGCTCCTCGTTTACACCGTCGTCGTCTTCCTCTCATCGGAATCCTTGATCTCTTGCAAGATATCTTACAGACGGTATGGGATGATAAAAATGAAAGCCGTTTACAAATCCCTGTAACGCCGAATTGGAGCGCAGCTGTTGAGGAGGAGTAGGGAAGGGTACTGAGGGGGTACACGTAACCTGCGGGTAGTCACGTGACCTCGGGGGGGGGGGGGGGTCACGTGACCTCGGGGTCACGTCACCCCCCCCCCCCCCCCCCCGGTTACGCCGACGCCGACGCCGCTCAGGCTGGAAACGGGCCCCTAAGAGCTGCGCTCTAAAAGGATGGTGGAAGGGCAATGAGATTATAAGTTTCTTTAAACACTTCGCTAAAAAATGACACTGTATATTTAAGCTCCCTGTCAAACGCCGCACTGAGCCCGTCAGACCTTGGGGACTCCCCCGAAACAAGAACCGTAATTGCTATCACTACTACTCCGATAATGATACTATTCGCTAGAAGTTGTGTAGTCTCATCGTCTAACCGGGGCATCAAAGGCAATTTTTTTTTTCAAACCACTCGATGTTTACACGGTTGCACGCGAGCAGGCCTCTGTATTTATCGTAAAACGCCCGTTCGATTTCTGCTTTCTCTCTCGTGACCCTCCCATCCCCTTGAACTTCACCAATCTCATTATATTGAGCGTATTTTTCATTTTGTTTTTGAGTGCCGTGAAGTCGCTTTTGGCGCGCCTTCCCTTTTTTCAGCCTATCTGCTCTAAATCGCAAAAGTTCACCTTCAAAACGATTTCTATCTAACAGGTTGAGCTTTTCTTTCAAAGTTGATATGTCATCTCTGAAAGCACCAGGCACTTCACATTCTTCTTTTTGCAGCATGTGAAAGTTAGTCAGCGTTAAGTCTGCATTTTTTAGCTCGTTTTCATATTTGTTTGTTTAGACTACACTCTTAGAAAAAATAGTACCTGTAGTCTTCCATAAAGTGCGAGACGTTCTCTTAACCTTTCTTCCTTTAGAAATAGAGAAATGTTTTTCCTTAAATCAGGGTAGCAAAGTTTCTGCGTCGCCTGCATCTCATTATGGCGACCTCAATCGAGCAAATCGAGCTCAACAAGGATTAAACCCCTTTGTGCGTTCGAGAGGAGCAGCAAATGAATACATAACACAAGCTTTCCGCGAACTGTGTTTATTTCCAAAGTAAGCTTCCGCCCGCAGATAATGAAACGGCGTTTCGAAAGCAATTACTCAGTCATCTCGTCGTCAGCACTGCGATGTTAAACGGAGAAAACCGATACCCAGTTATTTCGGGCACTTTACGCCTCACCTTTGCTACTCGAGGCGCAATTCCTTCGTTGAGCGCACATCACGGAGGAGTGGTAAACCATTCCGAAACCGAAAGCCGCTCTCAAAAGTACAAATTCGAAGTGGCGGTTGCACGGTAATCAGAAAGTATCACGGTTTGTGAAAGAAAGTTAAATCGCTTGCCACTAAATGGCAGGGTCAAGCAGAGCAATTGTAAGTAGCTAGGCCAGGTGGCGTCAGGTACCGCCCATTTTATATTCTACAAAATATACTTTTATATACTTCCGCCACCAATGCGCTTTGGGACCTTCGGGAAGCTTTATTATACACAGATGTAGATACGTGACCTATACTACTAGTATCAGATAAATATACACATTTGAGCGCACAGGTACATGGCATATACAAACAACAAATGAACGGCACACTAACCCAATCGCTACATCTGTGCTCGGCGTTTCCGACTTTTATACTGGTCGTTTTAAAGCTACGGATTATCTCAGTGACCCAATGAGAAAAAAAAATATCCCCCGCATGTTGACTTTTTTCCAGCAATGTCCCACTTCTGAAAGTGTTTTTAATCGCTAGGGGGATGAATCTCTTAGTAAAAAGTAAACGCTCATGCCGTCATTATTTGAAGGCCAATAAATAAAGCCGCTCTAATGCGGTTCCTAGCCTTGTGTTTTCTTCCCCGCCCGGTACGTCTAAGCACTATTTCCACGGTAGTGGAAATAATGCTTAGGCGTATGTAGAAGCGAAGCTTCACAAAAAGAGAAATCTCATTTCGACCAACTTGAATGCGGTCAAAGCGGCGACTTGCGGTTGCTGTTAATTCTACGGAGCTACGCTGCGGCGAACCAGAAAACTTCTAGCGCTCATCCCAGCCCGCCACTTAGAGGTCAGTTTGTGCAGGAACCATAGCATATTTAGACAGCGAAATAAAGGCTAGCTTTTTTGTCGATTTTACCTACCATCCTCCTTTTAAGAAGCCCTGCAATCATATTTAAGCGTCTACCTTTTTTTTTCGGTTTCCACGTCTCTTGGTGTTCGGGCAAGCCAGCGGGCACGGAGAGATTAACTAAATATCGGTACGGCATATTTTACCCGAACGACGCGAAACCCTCCTCCACCTACGCGGGCGACCCGTGGTGCCGAAAGCGCTCAGTAAATGACGACATCGTGACGTTGCATGTCCTGGTCTTTCTACTGGTCAGAGCCGCCAAAAGCTTCTTTTTAGTCTGAATACAAAATATAAGAGGCGCGAGCCGTTTCAATTATGTATAGAAGTAGTTTTTCTTCAGTATTTTAAATCAGAAAAGAAATAAATGCAGTTTTTAAAGTACGAAAACAAGAAATGACTCCTCGATATACCCGGCACCAAGCGGTGGAAAAGGCGGCGCATATTAGAAAGGTGTAGTGGGGTCAGGTTCCGACGAGGGGCGAGCGTAAAAAGGTCCCGGATGTACGCGGCGGCGCTGCAGTCGAGGATCCGACCAGTTCCGAGTATTCCGAAGGCTTCAGCGAGCGGCTTGGGCTTGCAGATTGGCCCTTTGGCGGTATGGCAGCGGGAAGTGACTCCCGTTCGGAACTGATCTTTACCCCATACTTGCTGTCGTTTGTGGCTAATAAAATGTCATGCCGAATTAGTGTTTAATCGCGCAGCAGATGCATTGCGACCCGCCCCGGCTGCCCGCTTCATACAGCCTAGCCGGAACGTGCTTTAGTGGCGCATTCTCGAACCGTCAACACTAACCCCCGAATTCATAGATGTAACTTAACTTGAAGCCGCGCCTCGACTTGCTGAAGACCGCCTCAAGACCCGCCTTGACTGGAACGCGCTCAAGTTGGCTTTTTCATTTCATAGACCCACCGGCGCACTTCCTTCGTCAAGTCCGGTTAGAGTCGCGGCCAGTCGCGGGACTCCACCTCTGGGAGCGAGAGTATCGGGCTCTTTTACACTTAAAATTTGTTGTATATTTAGAAAACAAATTATTTAGTAAAGTTTTTTTGTTACACTTGTTTAGTAGTCAGAAATTGCCAAATCCATTATCATAAATGTTTTAAAAACGAAAGTTGCACGGGCATTTTAGACAAAACGATGTTTTCATCCGGCAACGTTCGCACCGCGCGAGAGTAGGTGGGTGGGACTAGCGAGCGTGCTTCAAGCCGATCGCCGTCGTCGCTCTCATCTTTTCTGTTTGAGATTTCCCCAACCTCTCACTGGAAACTAACAAAAAATCCGCGCCGCCTTTACTCTCGATGAAAAGTATATTCTAGATGGACTTGTGCAGAAGCATAAAACTGTATTAGAAAGTAAAAAAAACGACATTTCGTCAGCAACTCTGAAGGCGGAAACGTGGGAGCGACTCAGCACTGAGTATAACTGCATGCCTGGGGTCAGTCCATGGGAATCTGGACAGCTAAAAAAAAGTTGGGGAAATCTCAAACAGAAGTGGAAAGAAAAAGAATCAGACCAGAAGCAAAAAATTCACAAGACAGGTGAGTAACCAAGTTTTTTGAGCAATCGAAGAACTTCAACGAGTGCGATTCGCGGATCTCGCTATTGCAGCCTTTTATACTGCCTTTTCGCCAGCTTGTGTCATTTCGTATTGTCAGATGTTCGCCATCAATATTTATGTTGAGAGGTTAGATCAACGAGTATGGCAAGACCGCAACATACAGACAGTGTGACCAGCGCAGTTGAGTTTTTGATTGTCTCCATAGCTATGTCTGCTGAGTTTTATCTTAACCTTCTACAAATAACACATTGTGGAGTGTGTAGGGAACGATTGTTCTGTCTGTGCAGTGGCATAACTTTATTGCCGTGACGATTCAGTCGTTGTCTTTAGGTTTTTAGATAACAAGTAAACATGCTAGTATTCCCTTACCTTGTCTTTGTATGGTATTAGGTGCGCGTTATCAGTGATTTTATCCAGTGCCTTGACACATATAAAACTACCATTAGGAGGGGGATGCCCCCCTGCCCCCGTGAGTGCCATCTCACTGCTTGTCCTGGCCTCCCCAACGAGGACGACTGCGATGGGGCATCACACCTGCCCCCTTTCCAGAGCGAGCCGGTGGTGCGGCTGCTTCAGCCAATGATCGACGGCTAGGAAGAGCATTACGACTACATGGGTACAATGTTACATGAATAATGCGTCTGTGCAAGTTGCAGCGCATTGGTGCAGATTTGTGACCGTCAGACTTTTATGTTCACGTGCGACTTACGTCCAAGTTGTGTGCGGTGCATTCTGGGGTACATCACCATCTTTGGGTCCCTGACAGCAGACAGTCGCGGCCGCGCCAGAACCAGTCACACTACGCCACAAATCTTTCTCTGGTTCGATATACCCGAGCATTTTCAGCCCCAGTATGAAGTTGTGTGTAATGGTCGGCTGCGGCATCACAAGGAGAGCAAGTTTGGGGAGTCCTGTTTTTTTTTTTTTTAACACTGATTCCAAGAGTCCGAACAGACGAGTGCAAGGAAGAGTGGCCGCTCTCCGTGAGAAGGCAACGCGAATGGCTCGCGCAGATCAATCGGGGAAGACCTCGACAAGTACCGAGTTTGTTCAAGGCACTTCGTTTTGAAATAGTGTCGGCACCGTTTGCTTTCGTCGGACATGAACGATAAGATTTCCACGAAACCTCGCCCGTCGCTGCCGGTTATCGTAACATGCGTCGGTTGCATTTGGTTTTGACAGACCGAGCGACAGCGGTGTTGTGTCGCATCTTTTGGAATCAACAAGAAAAGATCCATATGAGAGCGGAATGGGAGTCTGATTCTTTTTGCCCGAACTGGGCAACCAAAGGGCGGCAAAAACAAAGTCGTGAGTGGAGGTTTGTTACGGTGCCGTTTTTCCGCTGCTCCTGAGATAAGGTCACATTCGAGTTTCTTGAACATGTTTCTTTGTTGCTATTGAAGTTGCACCACAATTAGGCCTAAGGTATGAATCACATATGAGCAATTCTTCCAGACAAAGCGACCAAACTGGACCCCCTGTCACTCGTTTCATCGAGGCCACATGCAAGCGACGCACGTCACGATGAGCTGCAGCGACGGGCGGCTGCCGAAGTTTTGTGCAAATCTTGCTGCTCATGTCCGACGAAAGCAAATGGGGCCCACACTTACTCGAGATGAAGTAAGGCAGGATGGCGGTCCTAGAGAACACCTTAGCTAAAAAAAATGAGGTAAGAGAGACCTTACTGCGAGAGGAGCACGCACACCGCCTCCGTCTCATGAAGGAAGATCATGACGACAAATTGCAGAAAAGGGCAACGAAACACAGCTTGGAAATGGAAGTAAAGAGAGCTAAAAAGAACTCATACTTTTGAAGCTGGAGCAGCTCAAGCAAGCTGAAAAATAAAGAGGCTGCTCAAATTTTACCTGGAACTTTAAAAGGTGGTTTGATTTCTTTCATAGAACTTGCAAGAGGAAAGCTAGGGCTATATCACATGACTCGCTCAGATGAAAGTAACATCAAATATACGTAAAAGGACCACCACAGAATTTCACACCAGCATTGCTTAAAGGGGCACCAAGAGGATTCTGTGATCGTCTGTTCTTGATCATATCTGATTCTATCGGCCCTAAAGCATCGTAAAAATTTAAAAATTACAATCACGCAACACTGATTTCTTTATTAAAAACACGATGAAAGGTCGGGAGACAGCCCTTTCTGAGCGGATCTTTCCGCTCGGGCAAGGCTAACACCAGTAGCGGTGTGAGTGCGGCGATGATGGGCGCTCGTCGGCCAATTGCAAACCCCCTCTCCAGGAGAGGCGGTTATTGGCAGACGAGTGCCCATCGTCACCGTGCTTACACTGCTGCTGGGGTATGCCCCGCCTTTCCAGAGCAGAAAGATACGCTCAGTAAGAGGAGTGTCCTGGCCTTCCATCACGTTTTTAATAAGGAAATTGGCATCACGTGATTGTAATTTTTAGAATTTTAGGATGCTCAGGGCCCGCGGAATCCGTTAGAACCAAGAACAGACGATCGCAGAAACCCGTTTAGTGCCTCTTTAAGTCTTGAGCTTGCATGTGCAACAGAAACACTACTAAAGCCAGTACCCATGACCTAGGAGCAAGATGTCAGTCAATCCTTGGATGATCTAAAGAGGACTGAATTCACCCAGAAAGAGTTCCCACACATACTCATGCCTTCTGGAACACTCGAAGGTAGATATATTCCCAGCGTTACTTAAGGCCGGGGCTATGTCGCAGTGCACAGCGATTCGTCTAGGATTTTCCATACTGCCAAATAAGGAAGCGCCCGCCTCGGTTTTCTACGTGTTTATTTCTATTGTTGCCTTCACCTGAACAGTCATTTCAAAGAATTTAGATTTATTTGATAGGACCATTGCATTTCTCGACGTCTGAAAACCACTGGGTCGTCGTGGCAATTGATCATATGACCAGCCACGTGGAGAGATCCGCACTGTCAGCTGCCACTGCTCCGGAGGTTTCAGATTTTTGACTCAGCATTATTATGCCATAGAGCTCCACAACAATTGGTGAGCCACTGTGGTGTATTAATTTGATTAACACATTTACAAGAACTTCTGCAAGCCTGTAATGTTGTTTATCGCACCATCACAGCTTCCGCTCAGTAAGCAAACTGCCTAATTGAGCGGCTGAACCAAACGCACGTCGACATGTTTTCAACGTACATAAACTGAAACCAGACAAACTTTGAGAAAGTTGTCCTATTTATAACATTACTCTACAACACCAGCGTTCTAACCATAACCAAAATTTCTTCATATTTTTTTCCTGTTTTGGAAGAGAAGTTTTGTGCTCCCTAGATACAGTCTTACCGTACTGGTCCGATTTTTTTTAGAGCGCCAGTCAGTCTCAAGCATAGCCTCACACGCTGAGGACTGTTACATTATACGCAGTATACAATGTTGACAACACATAAATTTTCTGTGTGGAGAGTAAAATTGGAGCTCCATGTCAGAATGCTCAAGACGGCATGCTCTGGCAAGGTGCTATTGGAGCCCTAGCGAGAGTGCGCTGTTTAGCAGGGATGTGGGTAATGATATTTAAGTTGCTCATAGATGAAATAGATACATTTTTTATTTTTATTGCAGTGCTCCTTCAATGGATACGTATGTTTTGCAGCACAGTGGCACCAACACAGCTCAGTCTGATGTTGTTTCTTTGCTGCAGCAATGATGGAGCTGGAACTTATGCAAGCTGTGGCAGGAATGTGGTAGGTAGCAGTGGTGGTTGGCTGTGATGTGACCAGGCCACCCAAAGGCCAAATGGTTAATGGTGTTCCTAGAAAAATCGCCAGGGGAAGAAGGTTGGCTCTCTCAGGGCAGGGGCATGCCCTCCATCTCTGCCTGCTGCAGTGGCACCATGACAACAGCCTGCAGAAATGAGCGAGGGCAGTCAAAATTGAACACGCTGTGAACTTTCCCACAGTGTACCGCAAGGTCACTTGTCTTGTCGTACACAAAGTTGAGGCCGAAGTTTGCGGAGCACTTTAATTAGAACTTTCATTCCTTCGAGATGGGCAACCTTTGTAAAACGTGGCGAAGTTCATCGAAGAGCATTTGGAGTGCGTTGATGATGTAGCAAGTTTGTCCCTGCATCCCTGCGCAACACTACAGCAATGTTTTGTAGATTGTACCTAGGCAAGCTGTTCAATGCTCTAAATCACTCCGAAATAATTGCACACAGGAGCATAATCTACAGAGAATCGCATTTCTAGGAAATGCCTTCACATTAACATGCGTCTGTCGTAGCAATGGCGCTGCTTATCACATGGTGCACGTGCAGATGCCTCACGTCACTCAAAGCTGGCTTATGCGCATGCCCAATGCCTTCACTTGTGTGCGGACTAGTTTTTAAATAATGAGTTTTTTCTATAGGACAGTTTCATAAGATGCTATTCTATATATTTACAAGCCTTCGACAACCTTCCCGCCAAACATCTTCCCTCATTTTACCAATTTATTTGCATGAAAAGGATTCTTTATTAAAGCATGTTTTAGGTTTTCCAGATTTCAGAGGCACGGTACATGGCTCCGCTAATGGCGTGATTGGAATCGTATTTCGGCTGTCACTTTCTTCCTCATTCTGAAAGAGCAAATATGAAGAGGAAAAGAACATGCCTATTTTAGCTCGCAATTTTGTAGGAATTGGGCATTCGACTAATGTTTTTGGATATTGGAGTGTTTAGCAGAGTATGGGTTAGGACAGCCACCTGCTCGAACAAAGTCAAACACTTTTTTGGCGTACCTCTAATAAGTGAAGTTTTTCTCAATGATGATCTCCCGAGTCTGGATGCCCCCCAGGATGTCCTCCACGGCATCAACGGGGGGCAGGTGTACCGGTCGCCTGGCCCTCCTCCTGTCGTTGCGGACCCTGCGCCTGACAGGTGGAGGTGGAGGCAGTGGAGGCTGCGGCTCCCTCCTCAGGCATGCCAGGTTGTGCAGGGCAGCACAGGCAGTCACAATGCTGGCAGAACGACCAGGCTTATGCTGGAGCCTCATATCCAAGCAAAGGAAGTGCCGCTTCTAAACTCCAAACGCCCTTTCGACAGAGTTTCGCGTTTTTATGTGGGCCTTGTTGTACCTTGTTGAATGAGAAAGTATTAATAAGGTTAGGTGATGTACAATTTCAACTTTACTTGCAATGTGCAGTTAGAAGGTTCACCCTATAAACAAGCATACAAGTGGTTGGAGGCCTGCAACTACTTTCTGCAGATAAACATTGTCGTTTCGTCTCCCGCCCGAGCGAACTGGTGAGAGCTGAATGTGGTGTTAAACCGGAGAGTGAGATTAATGACAAGGAATGCTTTATAAGAATAATTGAAAATGAGCGCATTGGTGAAAAGATATGAATACACGAAAGGATACAACGTCGAGTTCGCGGACGGAAACGGGACTTCTTTTATTATAGTGGCCGTGTTTATGCGAATGCGATACTAGTGCATTGAATCGAGCTAGCGAATCAAATTGGTTCATGTAGATGCCCCGATTCGCTAGCCAGGCGCATCGAATCGGAACTTATCTGCTTGGTGGGAGTGGATTGAGTGCTTGCGCGAGGAATCATGGGTATGTTTCATTGCATGTGAAGAGCAGTGATGTGATTGGTCGCAGTCATTTTGGAGTAGCTATTGGAGCAGCCAAAACTTTATTTTGGAGATGGAAAAAGAGCTTTTGGAGCATAACTGCACTCTTCATTTTCATTTATATCACTGCAAATGTGAGGAGGAGAAACGTCAAATATTAGGAGGAGAACAAACACTAGCTGTTTAGTTGCGTGTGGAGGCACCAGACACGGTAACAAGAAGACGACTGATGAAGGACAGTGCAAACTGCCGTGAATGATTATTTTATGTACAAAATCCCACTGAAGAAATGCTAAAATACAATCATTTCGAGCACCTAACCCACCAGAACAGACCACGAGACTTATTGCAAAACTTCTGAGTACTGTCAATGCTTGGGGCAAAATCAAATCAAATAGTATGTTATTTGAGGCGATTATCGAAAGTCCTGACAACCCGCACGAGCCTACCCTAACGATCCGGCTCGGTAGCAAAGCCTGCAGCTGTTATATATTCAGTATTATTTAAGTGAACTTAAGTTCTAGAGCAATGTTGGCGCAAATTCCTCACATTTTGGTCAAAGGTAGCAAGGTAAGCACTTTGGCACAGTTTGGTGCAAATGGTGCAGCAATGACATCACTGCAAGAGTGGACGTAGATGACCAACATGGGCGGCAGTCGCAACAGCAGCTGGCGAGAATGCCCCGATCGTTTTCAGCTTCTAGGAAACAGACGTTTTTTTGGCTGATAGGAGAAATAAATGTAAGTTCACAATGCTGACAACGCAACCACGTGCACTTCTAGCAGTTGTAAAGGAGCTTGTATTCTAAAGCCGGGGCCTCGCAGTTTATACGCCATATATCAAACTACCTGCAAACAGATTTGAATTAGAGTCACCACGACAATCGTGGTTCTATGCTGGATGGAAACCAACCCAAGCAGTAGGTTGGTACACAGCATAGGGAGCACAGGTATCACGGTGTTTGAAGACTGCTTATACATCACAAACAAAGTCCGCATGATGAACGGTTTTCTATGCGACAATTGGCGAAACAAAACCAAGTTGCTGAAACCAGAGACACCAAGCTCAGCAGCAGCTAGCAGCACTCTACGCCATTTTCGCTGCTTCAAAAAGCCAGGAGCTTTGAAATGACGTTAATGCAGGCCTGGATATTCTTTTCCACATCCTTGTACTAGAAGTGCACATGGGCGTACCAACCGGGGGGGGGGGGGGGGGGGGCACCCCTAGTTCTGACAGTGGGGGGGGGGGGGGGCAAGGAATGTGTTTTGCCCCCTCTGAAACAGCCGCCACTGTGCAGGGCAAAGACTGGCTGGCAGCGCCCAAGGGATACCAAGGACACCACCCCCCGGCCCTAAGGGGGGGGGGGGGGAGGGTCTGGTTTGCCTTCCCACTCAAAAACAAGCTGGTACGCCATTGGAAGTGTACTAAAAGCACCACCGCGTCGGAGTGAGGTACGAGACCTCAGTTGGCATATATATTGTAACAGTGCTTAAAGGGAAGTTCCGCAAAACACTGTTTCCTTCCAGTAAGGTTAGTTTTCACAAATAAAAACCATTTGCTTGTGCGCTCTTGTCTGTCTACTTTCTCGTACTTGTGTAGTTTTTTTTGGTGCTCTTTTAGGTGTTCCTTCCATTGTGTAGTTTTCAAACACCTAGGTGAATTGGTGAACCTCCTCCACGCTTTGTTCTATAGATCTGCACTGATTTAAGTGGTAGGCCCTCGCTTTATTCCCTTTTTAGAGATTCACTGCGGATGCATCCACCAGTCATCTTGGCTATTGACAAGCCCTCTGCTCCCATTTCGGCTCCTTTGAACTCCAAATAATAGTCTCTATGTTTGCAAAACCAGTGCTATTTTGTTTCCATCTACTCCCCAAGGTGCATTTGATCATAGGAAGTGCTTGTGCAGACCAGACCAAGTGCTGAAGCACTTCTAGGATTTACTTGCCT
This sequence comes from Ixodes scapularis, assembly GCF_016920785.2. Taxonomy (NCBI): domain Eukaryota; kingdom Metazoa; phylum Arthropoda; class Arachnida; order Ixodida; family Ixodidae; genus Ixodes; species Ixodes scapularis. The sequence continues at coordinate 190,341,441 of NW_024609846.1, read as the reverse complement.
GCCCCGTGTTGTGTCTGCTCTAACGGGCTGTGCAAGAGGAGTCATTAGAAAGCGGAAGCATGCATAGCCCATGTCTTCCAGCAGATGCCCAGGCAGCCGGTGCTCCTCGTACATGACCCGCAACCACGAATTGTCAAAGATGCGGCTGTCGTGGACAGACCCGGGCCAGCTTGCCACGGCATCAAAAAACTGAAGCTGCGGGCCGGTGACAGCCTGCAAGTAGATTGAAGAATACATAGAATCTGGTGGTGTCTCTCTGGCTGACATTTTGAGAATTCTTGACCAACATATTCGATCTGGAATAAATGTGTGCCAGCTACTGAGTGCAGAAAACTTTCATGGTTTCATGCTCTAGTTTTATTAAAATGGAGAGCGCACATCACAAACAATTTACAAACTAGAGATTCTATTCTAGCAGAAGCTGCAAATTCCTTACCATAGTACAGCCAATCAACTGAGCTATTTGCAGCTTGGCAACCTGGATGTACATTTTCGGACTTGGCGCTTGTGAACATGCACGCATCATTCGAATTTACGATCGCACAATCGTGCCAAGAACGCGCGAACACGTTTTCATGGATAGCAGATTCGCTGGGTTTTGATAAACTGAGAACCCACCTGGACATTGATGGAGAACACTCCTTTGCGGTTGCGGTATACTTCCGCGTCGTCACCACCGGGGCTGTTAATTCGCACGTGGGTGCAGTCCATGCAGCCAGTAACGCCGAGGAATCCGGCGATCTCGAAGAATTCGCGAATCACAGTGTTTATTGGGAAGCGTCCAAAAAAATGCACGAATTCTTTGAACAGATGCCGTGCGATCAGGCGCGTCACGACTCCGACCGTCTGGCAGACTGTCGGCTGGGACACGTTGACGAGGTCCCCCGTGATAATCTGAAACGCCCCGGCACCGTAGAACCGCAGGGTCCCCAGGAGTTGCAGCATTGGGGGCATCGGAAGACCCCTGTTGTCAGCGCTCGCTTGAAGAGGTAGCATGGCGAGCAGCTCCCGCACAGTTCCCTTCGTGAAGCGGTACCGCGCGAGGAACTGCCCGTCGTTGTACTTTTCCATTGGGTTTTCGCGGTCTCAAACCGATGGCCGCGGGACTCTCGGTAACGCGTACCCGTTGCCGAAGATGAGGTCAGAGGCGCGGGAGGCAAACTCGAACACCGCGATTCTCCGAGCGACGTCGGAAGCCGACATCTTGGAAAACTCGCCCGAGTCAAGCTCAAGGCACGTTCAAGACAGGTACAACGCTGTCTTGAAATTTTGAAGATTTGGGTCAAGTCAAGATCGCTTCAAGTTTGCGTTTCAAGTCAAGGAGGATTTATGAATCGTGATGGCGTCTTTTCAAGACGGCTTCAAGTCAAGTTCGAGTCAAGTTACATCTATGAATTCGGGGATAAGTGCGGCAGCCGTGAGCGCTCGCTGAGCTCACAACCCTCCTCTAGTTCACGGCCACTCAAGCAAGCAATGGCGTCAGAAAGGAGGTTATTTTGCGCTTTTTTTGTAATTTGAATTTGCGTATATCCTTTAAAACAAAGCGAAATACGAGAAAAGAAATGTTTCATTGCGTTACTAGTTCAGTGCGCTGAGGTTCGGTGCGAATTAAAAAACAGTAAAAATGTCCTTGCAGGGCCCCTTTAATGCTAAAATACCAAACTGCAAATATATGTACTTTCCGTCATATTTTCATACACTGTTAGCAAGTCCCGTGTATTTGGTAAATATTTGGGGTGAAAAATACGCTATTTACACAAATTAGCCTAAATTTAAAAGTTGAGTAATAGATATTTCGTTCAAAAATCATGCGAGGTTATAAAAAACGTGTTTTGGTTCGGTAACACACGCATAACCGTGTAGCCGACCTCTAAAACACGTATCACCCCCCGCGACGACCGCAGCATTGTCGGCTATGAAAGCACCGGAATGCTTGGGGACACACCTGGAAAGTACCGTGGAGACAAATGCCTCGGGAGGAAACTTGTCTCGGAGACAGATATGCACCAAAAGCCATGTCACGGGACGGAGCGAACCCCGCGCTTGTAGCGCGCTGCCATTGATTCTGGTCGATGGCAATGCGGCTTCCCTCATGTCGCCCATGTTTGTATCTATTTTAGGGCTCTTGATAATAGCTTCTTGCGCATCACAAATAAAATATTGGTCTAATTACTCGTTCTAAAGAGTTAAAATGGACATAAAAAGCGTTTTCTTCATTTGACCACGCGACATTGCAGTTGGTTTTGCTTTGACTTTAATCCTTCAACCGCAAGCGAAACGGACGTGTAACACCAGGAGGGGGGAAGGTGCCGCCACTTTTCATACACACTTCTCAGAATTCACGGCGCACACTTAATACCAGTGTTGTTGCATCTGTAGGTCATCTTTAAGTTAGAGCTGACAGAAAACCAATGTTCACTGGAGTCTAGAGTCGGTTTTGCTTTCGTTGTTTTTGATTGGTCAGAGAGAATCTGGCAACAACGCATGTTTAACATGACGCCGGTATTGTTTTGATTGAGAGGACACGAGAAGCTCCGCGGTTTGCGATCACATGTATAGCGAAGACGTGACCGGAGAAGTGCTCCTGTGATTTTGCCGGAAGACGAAAAGTATCATTCGTAATCGTCGTGTATGCTTTGAAAGCGAAGGGAGTCACAGGGTCCACGAGTGCGCAACCACAAGCGTTGACTTCCGCGATCTCGTGGTTTTTGGTGCAACACGGCGATGCGACAAAGAGCTGAAACGTTCGTGGTTTGTTGTGCGGTGCTTGGAGTTAGAAACCTTCACTAACACGGAGCGCAAATTGGTTGTTGTGGGCTTGAGGTTTAATGGGTTCAGTCCCGTCGTCGTCAGCTTATACGGACCAGCTGGTTCGGAAGGACGTAGCGAGCGTTTTTAAAAGTAAATCTTCCTTCCTTCCGTTTCAAAATGTGAAGGATTCCAGACGCATTCCACGAGTAAAAAGCTGCCGGCGTTTTTAACAAAATTACGTTGTTTTAATTGAACAATGAATTCCAGTTGGTTGTCCTAAATCTGTGATTTTTATGCTTCCTGCTGTTGGACTACGTTTGCACCGCGACTTGTTTCCACAGCGACGAACACCGCTCGAGTAGATGATTCGGTCCTGCAAACGACTAGTTTTACAAAATTTCAGGAAAACTTAAGTCACCGCCAATATTTTTCTGCAATTCTCGTATGAGTTTGTTGCGCTCATCATGCGCTCTGAATAAATTAGGGCAAGATTTCCTATTTGCCCACAGTTGCATGAACTGAGACAATATTTTAGGTAGTGAACATAGTGTTTTTTTTTTTTTTGGGGGGGGGGGGGGGCAGAGGGGTGAAAACAGGCGTTGGTGCATTTATTATGGTACAAACACTTAGAGTTGACAAATTGGGGAGAGCGAGCAAGCTTTCCGGGCTTTGTCTCTCTTCTCTCTAACACTTCCCCTAGTTTCAAGTTTCAGTTTGGGTAGGCACACCTACTAGCAGGTACAACCTGCTGTAAAGCAGGTAAAAGACTGGGAAGTCAGGACGGTGCAGACTCCGTGTTTTACGCTTTTTGCTAAGTGAATGGGTAAGTGCTTTTGCGAGGTACGCAGAGTATGCAGACGGTTTTCACTGCAGAGACACTGAAACAGCAGATAAACAATGAGTTCCCTAAGTTGTTTGGGGGAGCAGGATGTTCTCACTGAGTCTACAGGATGACTCTAAAGGAAGATGCATGGCCAGTTATTCAGCCTACAAGGCGCGTGCTGCATGCTCTGCGAGAGCCGCTTAAGCAAGAGCTAGAGCGGATGGAAGCAGCGGGAATAATCACCAAGATGGACGAACCTTCAGATTGGGTGAGCCCTCCCGTTGTTGGGCTTAAAAAGAATGGTCGTTTACGGATATGCATGGATCCCCGTCATGTAAACCAAGGTTTAAAACGAGAACATTATGAGCTTCTACGGCGGGAGGACATTAAGTCTGAGTTGGTCGCAACTGAGTTTTTCAGTAAATTAGACGCATATGCTGGGTTTCATCAAATTTGACACCCAAGATATCTACGTTCGGTTCGCCGTTCGGGCGATATCGATTTTCGTGGCTATCGTTTGGTATTGCATCAGCACCAGAGGTGTTTCAGAAAACAATGACCCAAGCATTTGACGGCTTGCAAGGCGTACGTGTCTACATCGACGACGTATTTATCTGGGGTTTCTCGCGCAAGGAGCACGATATGAGACTAAGAGCAGCCTTGAAGGCTGCAGAAGCTGCAGAATTAACACTAAACTTGGACGAATGCATCTTTGGGGTCAAACAAATTAATTATTTGGGAGACCTGATGGACAAAAGCGGCATTAAGCCTGACGCACTCTAGTTCAGTGTGCAAAAGACCTGCCTCGTCCAACGTGTAAAACGGATGTACAACGTTTGTTGGGCGTGATTACCCATTTTGGATAATCTCTGCCCTGCTTGTCCAAGAAAACTCGTCACTTATGTGACTTGACAAACAAGGAGAGTGTTTTTGATTGGAATGGAACGCATGAGAATGAGTGGCTGAACCTGTGTGACATGCTAGCTAGTGCTCCGATTTAGGCATTTTCGATCTGAAGAAAAAATCTGAAGTATCAACTGATGCATCATGTTTTGACCTGGGGGCGGCGTTGTTTCAATTACACGAGAAGGACCGGGGACCAGTGGCTTATGCCACCCCGTGTGCTTTCAGACAGTGAAACTAAATATGTCCAAATTGAAAAAGGAGCCCTGGGAATAACATTTGGTTGTGAGCGCTTTCGAGAATTTATATATGGGCACAGCATAACCGTAGAAACAGACCACTGTCCTTTGTTGGCCATAGCACAGAAGAATGTTGGTGACATGCCGCCACGGCTTCAGAAATATTTCCTCAGGTTAATGAAATTCGATTGCAACCTCGTGTGTGCCTTGAAAGCGGTTATTGCTTGCTGACGCATTGTCCCGCATACGAACGCCACCTCAATCTGATACAGGGAATTGTGCCGAAGACGTGTCTATCCACGCAAATGTTGTGTTAACGAGCGTCGTAAGCAACACGATGATGTCGAGGCTAGTTTCCGCGACAGCGCAAGGCGAAGAATTGCTTAAAGTCCAAAAAACTCTTCATGCACACAACACAGTTGAATGGCAACTGACTTCTTTTTCATCTGAACTATCTTGCGTACGAGGCATAGTAATGCGCGGACCTAAAGTTGTAATCCCGAAAACTTTAAGAAAAAAATGGTTCAGCGCCTTCACGAAGGACACTTAGGAGTGAATAAGTGCGAGGCACGAGCTAGGCTTTTAATGTGCTGGCCTGGACTGGAGCACGCACATTGAAAACATAATCGCGAAACTTGTCGCACATTGGTCTATAAACAACCTTCAGGGGTTTTATGCACTAGGGAAACGCCTCGGCTGCTATGGGCCCGTGTGGGTGTCGATCTTTGTGAATACGCGGGCAGAAGTTATTTTGCTGCCTAAGACGCGTACTCGAATTATCCAGAGGTTGAATTTCTGCCCTAATGAAAAAACCAGCTTAAGCTGGTCCCAGCTGCAAGCTGGGTTATTGCCCCAGCATGCCCAGCGTGGCATGCTGGTCATGATGGTTGATCTGGTCATACTGGTCATGCTGGTTGATCTGGTTATAGACCGACACGCGGAGCGACTCTGTTTACCAACACGGCCGGAAGGCCGGGCATGCGCGGTAGCTATGTGGGAAAAAGCAGCCCGACTTTCCGTGTTTTCGCCATTGCGTTTTATGGCGTGCGCTCGTTGTTGACATTGTAGGGACGCTTGTATCTTTATTTGTGCGTCGTATTTCCTGAAAACGTATGTCGTATGCTATGCCCGACTATTTGAGCTCGCAGTCCGATCCTGAACGGCAGCGGTATTGAAACAAACTGTTCGTGGACGGCGTTGTTTAAGAGCATCCGTACGCCGTAAACAAGGCCTGCTGGGCATCCGACGTAATGTTGCTGCCACCGAAGTCGACGGCTCACGTCGTCGTTTATTTAGTTTTTTCGCCAAGCCAGTTCACGGCCGACAACGTGCAGGCGTACAAATCTCTCGAGGCCTACGATTACTTCGAGTCGGTTTCTGCACTGCCGGCGGGATAAGCAGACTCTGGGTCTGCGGAAGTGAATTCATTTATTGATTATATACACACAACGTCTTCAAGTCAAGGTATGATATTTTTTCTACCCTCATGACCACAAGGCATGACAAGCAGTAACGCTTTGTTCCGTTCGGCAATCTTGGCGGCAACACGTTAGAAGTAACGGCGTTGCCGGTAACGCGTTACTTTTTTCAGTAACGCAGTAACCTACTCGTTATGTTTTCGACACAGTGACGGGTAGCGTACTTACGTTACCATTTCAGGTAACGTAGTTACGTTAGTCGTTACTACTTCCCAAGTCTTAAAGAAATTACACTTCAATATGTTCCGTGTTTTAGGCGTAAAGACATTTTTTTCTTTGCATTTTTTCTCATGAGTATTTAGGTGAAACCGTAAAAATAAATACACTACTTATGTTGAGCGTCTGCATAAACATAATGCTTCTTGATATATGACCTGTATCGTCAAAACCGTAAATGTGTTAAATCATAATAGGGAATTGTAGTAGAGCGTTTCCTCTGCCCGCTAAGCACCCGGATAGCGCTTCGTAATCCGCCACAAGACCTTGAACTATGCAGAGGAGGCTGGCGGCGCGCATGCGCAGCTGCGGCGTTTTCTTAGGGGATACCGTAGCGGAGGAGAAAAACGATCTACTACAACTCCCTATTTTAAGAAAGTAACGCAGAAGTAACGTGCGTTACTTTTTATTCGTAGCGGTAACGCGTTCTGTTTATTCTTAGGTAAAGTATCTCAGTAACGCGTACCTTTTATTTTGAAGTAACGAGTAAAGTATTTCGTTACTTTTTTTTCTGTAACGCCTACAACACTGCCGTTCTGTCGCCGATCCCCTTCAATGGGTAGCACCGGCGTAGCGAGTTTCCGACGAGCGCTTGACCGGTGCTTTGGGCGAACACCGTGGGAACAAAGTTTGGCTGGTCTCCGATCAGACAACGGTTTCCCTGCAGATAAGCAAGCCTCGGGACGGAGATTGAAATGGAAGCCGCACTTGCCTTCAAGAAAGTGCTTGCCGCATAAACGGTCGTTCGCGCGAGGCGGCCATTTTTTTCGATCCACGGATATTATCCACCTTTTATGCTTTTAAAGTCTGTCGGGAACTTGTGGAAACTCACCCCGCTACTTTTGTTGTACATTTTGGTGCAATTAACGGCAACACAGCGTCGCGGCATGCTGAAATGGTATGACGCCCATGCGAAACGTGCGCGCTTTTGCCCAGACCACCCGGCTCCGGCGCGATCGCAGCGCCGCCGCAGCTCCGTGACGTGAAGCCCGCGTGTCGGTCTATACTGGTTATGCTGGTTGATCTGGTCCCAGCTTCAAGCTGGGTTATTGCCCCAGCATGCCCAGTTTGGCATGCTGGTCATGTTGGTTGATCTGGTCCCAGCTTCAAGCTGGGTTATTGCCCCAGCATGCCCAGTTTGGCATGCTGGTCGTGCTGGTTAAACTGGTCATGCTGGTGAACTTACCAACCTGTTTAACCTGTTTAAATTAGTACACAGGATAAACAAGGCAAGCTTTTCAGAAAAGCCAACTCGGCATCCAATTTATTATTTTCGAACCTGCGGCCGCCTCACGTGAACTCCGATGCTACACATCCTTGGCGCTGACACAGTACTAACCGACGCACAGACAGTGGTTCTCGTTGCAAAGCATACAATGTTAATAAAACCAGATTGCTTATCTTTCAACACGAAAAATACTAGACACACGCCAAAACAGGCAATAGCAAACGTAAATACTACACGGATGAGAGAAGCCAACCTGGGTCCCGCCAGTGATGGGGGCGAAGCGGCAACTTGCGTGGTCGGCAGAGGCGAGGAAATCCGTGTGGCTTGGATGGCATTGGCGATACTCCTCGGCACCACCGTCATTCTTGAGCACTCCCACGTTCGGAGACACGAAGCAACGCCTCAGTCGGGACGTCCGACATCTTCCCGCACTGAACGGACTGACGCTCGCTGTCTCCTCAAAACCCGCTTCGCTTGCGCCGTCCTTCAAGTAGTCTTCAAACAACGCGCACACAGCCGTCGCTTCGAAAATCTGTCCAAGATAGCCAAACGCGTCGCAAATTCTCCGTTCCTGCCACACTCTCTCTCTCTTTTCTCACACACAAAGGTAGCTTGCAGCGCGCCTGACGCGCCCAGTCGTCTACCAAAAACGAGAGGACAAAGAACAGGACGTGGCCTCGTTCCAGCCGAAGCAGACCTTGGCGCGCGCGCTCCCAGCGGTGCCAGTTCGGCTATCTCTAGCCGACCTTGGCGTGCGCGCTCCCAACGTGACCAGCTTGACCACCACGATTATTAGTTCGACCAGATTCACCAGCTTGTCTCCCAGCATGACCAGCTTGTCTCCCAGCTTGACCACATTGGCTTTATGGAAAACCAGTTTGACCAGTTAAGACTAGACTGGCTCCCAGCTACACCTGATTGAATCTAAAACCAGATTATAGGGAGACCATGCTGGTTTTAACTTAAACCAGACTGACCAGCTTAAATTCTAGCTTGCCCAGCTTAAACCAGCTTGATGGCGAGTTAAACCAATTTGACTACCACATTGACCAAACTGACCACCTTAGTTACCAGCTTGGCCAGTTTGATTTTCATGCTGGTTTTTCCAATAGGGTGCAGACGGCTTTGAGTAAAATAGTGATAAAAAAATTTCAAGCCTAGTTGCCAGACATGGAATTCCGCTTGATGTGTGCACTCACAGAAGCCCACAATTTACATCTCAAGAGTTCAGGAAGTTTGCCAATCTATATGACTTTACGTATGTCACTTCCAGCCCCCGGTTCCCGAGATCAAATGGTTTGGCGGAAAAGGGTATGCAAGTAATCAAGAGGTTACTAGAGAAAACCCCGTATGCAAGCGAGGACTTCTAGATCGGACTTCTGAACTACCGAACAGCCCCCCTGGAAGACGGGCGATGCACTTCAGAACTCCTTGCAAGAGGGAGGTTGAGAAGCCGAATTCCAGACTTTGGCGTGCCAGCCTCTTCAGAAATCTTAAAAGCATGTTCAGGACATTAAGATCTGTCGGAGTCTCCCACTCTTCCAACGAGGAAACATCGTGCGCCTACAAACCGAAAAAGGGTGGAGCAACCCAGCTCAAGTCGAGCAAGCCGTGGCGCCAAGGTCCTACCGGGTAATTACAGAGGAAGGAAGAGAGGTACGCCGTAATCGACAGCACCTGAGGAAGAATACTGAGGACTTTGAGCAAATCCAAGAGTTTGATGATAGAGGAATGCGCCAGAAAGTTCCTGAAACTGAGAGCGAAACAGCACCTCAAACGTCCTCAGCTGTAATGCCTCCAGTGTTGCCATGATGCCAAGCTTGCCTACCGACACAACCCGAGCAACCTCCGGCACTGGAAGTTCGTAGGTCGGGAAGGGCGATTAAGGCGCCCGGGCGTCTGACATATAATAAAGATTTTGAACAAATAGTAGAGCCCTACAGTTTCTCTTCGAGTGACGCGGTTACGTTCAGCTGCGTTCGAGTTTATCTGTCTGTAATTTTGTGTGCGTTTTTTGTTGTTTTGTTTAGTACAAGGTAATAATGTTCAGCTCGTCTAAAGGAAGGCGTATCAACAGTGGCCTGGCCTCGCGACAGGGTTTATACTGACAAAGACGAAGGTCCAATAAAGTTATTTCATTGTTGTTCTAATCCATGTGAGCGACGTCTCATATATCTGAAACAGGCGACGACTCGCGCCACCTAGACGCCGGAACGTTGGGCAGCTGTAACGCAACTTCTAGACAGACAAACGAATGCCGAACTTACATAAATAAATAACTCGAGCAAACTATTTGGAATCGGGCGGTAACTTGCGCCGCCTAGTGAGATCTTTAGCAGACTATGAAAGAAAACCGCGTCTGTTCGTACGCTGCGAACGACCACGAGTAGACAGGAACCCTACATACACCCCAGACTACACGAGCACCACATATAAAACACAGCACCGACATGGACATATACACAAACACTACAACGACACTGCGCCCGACATTTCCTACTCGACATTCATCTCTCCCCGCGGCGAACTTAAGCTTGACATGTGCGGGTGAGCTCTTTGGTCGCTGTCCGTTACCGATTTGTGGAAGAAGACATAAAACACGGCGCAATGGACAGGCGTGTGTTACAACTGCTTGTATTTCAAAAATACGGAAGCAAAATCTATAATGTTAGCCCGTTGCGACAAATAACAATATATTAACAATAAATCTTAAACCGCTCATGAAAAAGTTCCGATTTTTGTTATTTTCTTGTTTGAGCAGTGATACGAGGAGTCCGAATTGCTTGAATCAGATAGAAAAACAAATTATTGGGACTTTGTCATTATGTATTCAATATTAAATGGAAATGATCCTTGCCCAAACCGTTTTTTTATATATATTCTTGTGAACGAAATCTGCCCAATACTCCACTCCCGCTAGTTCAAGCACGGGTACGGGAGCAGGCGCCTTCACTTTTGGGGCGTTGTGATGCAGTTTGTTGTCGTATGTCGTCTCGGTGTCAAGTGGAGCGGTGGGGCTTGGGAGTTTGTTACCGGTGTCATCCGTGATCACTGGTGTGGCGCTGATACGTTTTTTTTCTTATACCGCTACCACCCCGAACTTTGAAGCTTCACGGGCGCGTGGCACTGCATTATGCTGAATCGCGAGCTCCTTCTCTGTTGACGTCGCTTTACTGGTACCACTCGTGGATACTGCAAGCGTTTAAACAGTGTGCACCGTGTAGCCTACATCCCCGGTGACGTACTCGACTTGTTGAAACTTATTCCTTCCGGCATTTTTTCGTACGCAAGGCAATTATCTTGCTGCTCTGATTTCTGTTACAAAAGGAAGACAAAACGCTCGTAGTTCCCGCCCTCATTACACGTTGGACAGCTTCCACACTTTGACGCGGGATAACTGGATGAACGAGGATTTAGATTTACTTCAGAGTTCACTCTCGCCGCTTCCTCACCGTCGAGCAGCAGGATCAGCTGGTGACAAACCCCAGATGAAGGGCTTGAGCATCAACAGCCCAAGTCCACTTGGTGCCGATGCGGGCGATACAGGTTTCTCTCAACCGGTAGGCCAGCACAAACCGTGACCGTTCCAGCTCTTCGTCATGACACGGTGTTGCAGATAGCAGGGTAAAATACAAATCTACACTGATCATCGAAGCAAACGCACTGTTATTATCAAATCATGACTTGTGATTGCGCCTCTGCAAAGCATCTTATTCGTTTTGCTGGAGAAACGCAAACGACGGGCATAAGCATGGAGAGCTGATGCACACGTGAGACGACCCCAAAAGCTTCGCTGGCTTGAAGACCTAAAAGAACTTTGCATTTTTTGACTACAAAAGAAAAATTAACTAGTTCTTGTTTACCTTGCATTTGTAAGAAAAGAGCCGTTGTGCCAAAGTGTTAAATGGCACTTCCGCCGTAGTTTGTCAGCTGCGTATTACACGGACGCAACGTTTTCTTTTCACAAATTTTTGTGAATGAGGAATACGGAAGCAAGTTAGCTTGAGCTCCTGTAGCAACCTTGAGATGCAGTGAGTGCCCTTTCAACATTCCTTTTACAAACCAATCACTTTGGCTTGACACCTCTCCTGTACTGATGTCTAGAATTTGACTGTCATCTTCTGGCTCTTCCACGTCTCTTGAACTTTAGTGCTCCACCTCTTGAGCAGTTTTGTTTTGCCAACAACAGGCGGTGACATGATTTTTTTTCTGCAGATTCCGCAGGTTTTACCACAGGCTGGGCATTTCTCGGCTGGTGGGTGCTGTTGCAGAAACCGCATCGGCGTGTTTGTCTGCGCTTCTCATCGTTGTGTTGTTGGCCTGGTTGTTTCTTGAGAACAGGGCCCACCTGTACATTAGGGTTCTTCCAAGCGCTATTCTGCTTGGCACCAAGTTCTTCGGCCTTGCAGAAGTCGATAGTTTTGTCCAAGGTCAGCTCTTTTTCTCGAAGCAGCCGTTCCCATAACTTGGTTTCTGTAGTTCCATACAAGAGCTGGTCCGGAGCCGTGGAATCCTTTAGGTCGCCGAAGTTACACATCTCAGCCTTGAGCTGGACGTCCCGAAGAATTGTTCAAAAGGCTCTCCTTCCTGCTGATGTCGAGCTCGAAACGCGTATCGCTCGTACGTTTCGTTTTTCTTCGGCGTGCAGTACTCTTCGAACTTACGCACGATCAGACCATAGTCTTCTTGCTCGTCGGGCGCGAGCTGAAACGTGTCGTAGACGTCAATCGCTTCCTGTCCAGCGACGTGCAGGAAAATTGGAGCCTTTTGAGCTTTCGTTCGCCTACTTGCTGTTGTTGTTGCTGCGGCAGTTGTCTTGAAGCAGAGCTTAATACGTTGCCGAATTTTTTTTTTTTAATTCTCGGCCGATTTTTTGGGAGGACGGGATGCTCTCAAGGGGGCAGGTGTTCCATCGTGCAGCAGATTTCACCGTTTAGGCCTTCGGCTTGAACACTTCTGACACTATGTTTCAGGTATGACACGTGGCTGTCGTGTACCATGAACAACACTGAAGGGATTTTATTCGATGTTCGTCTTTGTGAGTCTGAACCCTGGCGCATGGCCAGGCCACTGCTGACACAATTCTAATCTTTCGCTTCTTCGAGTCATTTATCTATACTAAAACGTTTGGAATTTGTTAATCCGTCTAGCAGTCCCGTAGTAGCTACCGACGCCGCCGACGGCGGTACGTCCCTATGCACGTAGCTATGTCCGCCACTTGGACACTGTTTATTTATTAGACACCGAACAAGAACAAGCGCGTCCAGTGTGCTCTCATTTCGTGCAAAAAGGCGCGCGGCTCGCAGGGCTCGTCTCTCGCCTGTTCTCAACTACTGGCCGCCATGTTTTATAATGAGCACGCTCAGCCAGGTTTTGCGGAAGGCAAACTCGGTGTATCATGTTAAGTTTACGCGGCACTTCATGTGTAAACGATTAACGAACATGGCTGCGTGTAAAAGGAACACGTTTTGATGTGTCCGCTATGGGACAAAGGTTTAAACGTATAGGCGTGTTATCTTTGCTAACAGTGTACTTTTCTGTCCTTTCGACAGATCTCAATCGCTCTCGGGGAGGAAACAAGAAGAAATCGCAGACGATAGTCACATTGGCCTATGCACGATAGGAGCTACGGCTCAGACCCGCGTTACAACATGACTATCCGCAGTTCGACCGATCGGATTGTAAACCCTCAAGCGGTCATAAACTCTTTAATGCAAATCAGAATGTCAACCTGAACACCTCCCCCCCCCCCCTTTCCCCTCTCCCTGATCCCAGCCCGATTGGCGGCATCAATGCTCGGCATTTTACGTCATCTCATCCTGTTGTTACATCACTGACACGCGAACACACGGTCACATCGGCGATAATTTGTCTTCTGTCCACAACGCACAAAAATGCCATCGCGATGTTGCGGCTATATTGCTGACATGCAGAAATATGGAACCACGTTAATTGCCGGTTCGCACTCGGCATCGGAAAACAGAAACGAACTCAGCACAGAAGGCACCCAGGCACAAAATCGTCCGGTCTTTGACGCAGTTGCTGCGATTTTCATAACGTGCTCGACGTTGACACAATATTCCGCGTGGTTCCGCGTGCGTTCCGCAATCCGGAACACTGGTTCAGAACTTCGCTTTTTCTAGCAGCTTCGTTTGCTCGTTTGAAACAATTTGTGCTAAGAACGTCAATGCAACCAAAATGTTCTGCACGTTTGGACTGATAGACGAAATTACAGACGGCCTTCGCTGCTGCTGAAGCTCAATCAACTCAACAACATTTACTAAACAACGTGCGCGACGTGCTAAAAAAAAAAACCGATCGAAGATGAAGCGGGAGGGTGGAAATTTCTTTCCGTATGCCTGAATAAGGTGAAAAATGTCTCGTTCCTCTTTCTTGTCGTGCCCGCTTGGGGGCGCGTCAGTAAAAGGGGGGAAAAGGCGCCTTTGATACCGTTTTCCTATATTTTTGTTTTTTTAAGTGTAGCTCCATCGAGCGCTTACACCTCGTCCTGTTTAAATATTTTCCATCGCAAGCCATACTTTTAGCTTTGTCCCTCTTTATGACATGTGCCACCTTGGCCCAAACTTGTGACATAAAACGTTCATCTTTCAGAAACCTTGCGGTAATTTTCCATAATTCCCGTCTGAAAACTTTTATCATTTTGTTTTATACTCGGGAAACTTAAAAAAAAAAACAATGGTCACTGAGCGACACCGGTCACGCTTGGTCTAAAAGATAATAATTCTGAAGGTAGATACGCGCTGCCTAACCGAGCATGGCTAACCTCTAACCATGACCGAAGGTAACTCCCGGCCCGTTACATATAGATTCCCGGTCAGCCTCCAAGCCAAAATTATTAGGTATATTGCTGAAACATACTGTGCTCGCGTCTGTAAAGGGGTTCAGCTTGAATTGTAGCGCGCCGAACACACGCAATTGAAATCTTTAAGCAAAATTACCAACCGCTGACAGCTACAATAATGCCTAAACACTGAACTCCATGGAGCGAGTATGCGACGAACAACTGACTACATTTGCCCGGTTGCACGCTCGCTTTGCGAACGAGGCAGCAGCCAGTGTACCAATGCCACGCACAGAGCAAAAGCCATAGGGCGAAATTTGTCGATTTTTCGCATCAAATTCGTACCATGAAGTCCAGTCTTAATGCTTAAAAAAATAAAAATGAAAGACGTTTACAATATTTTGTAACGCCGATTTTGAGCACAGCTCTTGAGGAGAAAAAAGGGCGGCTACTGAGGGGAGGTTGTTCCCCTCTTTCTTCTCCGTTAAATTTAACCGGAATATTTTTCCGCCAAGTTTAGAGGAAAGCTTTCTCCGCTAAGTTGAGAGGGAATATTGACAATAAAGAGCTTTGACAGATCGTTTTTTCGCCCGATAACGATACTTCCTCTCCGTTCCGGCTGCCTTGGGCATGGATCGTATCGTTATCGGGGCGAAAAAAGATCTGCTAAAACTCTCTAATGGTAGATGCGTGTGACGTCACGTGTTTTCTCGATTGGCACCGCACGTGATGTCACGTGTGACGTCATGCGAGTTAAGTTGTGACGTTACCCTCGTGGGTGTAGTTCGAAACAACCCATTCCCGTTTGAACCCGTGCCGTTTCGACCCATTCTCTGAACGACCTTCCCGTTTCAACCCGTTCCGTTTCGTCCCATTCCCGTAACTACCTTTTTATTTGAACCCGTCTCGTTTCAACCCATACCCGAAAGACCCTTTGCGTTTGAACCCGCACTTTTTCAACCCATTTGTATATTACCCTGCGCATCACAACCTCTTCGCTAAAAAGTCTAATCGTTCTAACCCTGGTCTGCCCACCTTTGCTGCTTAAAGAGATACTACAACGAAATATTGATGCTAATTTCTTGGTCTAATCGTGTTCTACGCAGTATTATCACATCAGAGAGACCAATCTCTCGTTGTCAAAGACACGAAAAGGAATTTCAAAACGAATTAAACAATTAGCAAAAAATACCTGGTGGATGTAGCTAACGCCTTGTTTGAGATGGCCGTCTAAGAACCTTGAAAGGTAGTCACGATAACTGTCTCGCCTCCGGCCATGACGAGAGAAGAGCTGAAAGAGGAACTCCCCTCTTCCCGAGACTCTCTTGTGTGTGTCCCAAAAGTCGCTGTTGCCCCCCTACAAGATTATAGAAGGTTAACCCGTCACTCAAAATTCGTACAAAGGCAGCTTTGGGGTGACTTGCGGTGGCGCGATCGCTGGTGTGCTTCGGCTGCTTTCACCGGATGCTGCGAGCCATCGGGACCTATCCAAGGCCGTGCGAATGTCCCGTGAACTTGGAGAGGGGGCACAACGACGCGCGGAAAGCGTATCACGGGCTACGTCCACAGATGCCACAGAGCGGGATTGGCTGGTATAGCTCGCAGCGTCCGCTGCGTCCGGACGTAAGGTCCCGAGACAAACTACGTCACGATTGCGGCGGATGTGCCGTGCTCTCCGCTGGCTGCTGTCCGAGCTTTTTCCAGAGTGGGCCGTTAATAACAAAAAAACTACCACCAGGCTCGAAATACAAAAGTGCGGTTGTCGTTTAAGAATAGTGTGGATCCTATTCAGCCTATTTGTGAACACGACGAGTATATTTCAAATACCGTTGAAGTATGTATGTCTTTAAGAATATATGTCCTGACATATTTTTGCACGCCAATAATGTATTCTAAAATTATGCACCTCTTTCAGGCAAGCTTCGAAGTATTAAATTATTCTTACCTCAACAACTTAAAGCGTTTTTGTTTTGTTCTTATTTCAAGGGGATCCGTGACGAGCGTGAAACGTCGTCCGTAGATGTAAAAGTAAAACATTTCAATGACAACAATGACGGCTAATGCTTCGTTTTCCAATTCACTGTACTTCTTATCAGCTTTAGTCGATGTTTGCGACGCATACGCCTCAGGAGAAGTGTTCCCATTATCGCTTATATGTAAAAGAACAGCACCTACGCCATACTGCGGTGCGTCTCACGCAACTTGTAATGGTTTACTTAGGCCGTAGTGGGCCAAAATTGAGGACGTCGCTAATGCTGTCTTGATCTCCTCGAACACCGCCTGACATGCTTTGACCCAACACTAGGGCTGGTGTTGACGCAGCAGTCTGTAAAGCGGGCTTGCCCGGGTAGAGAGTCGTCTAACACACTTCCCTTATTAATTTACCATGCCCAAGAATGACTGCAACTGTTGTTTGCCTGTTGGAGCACGAATCTTTAGCAGAGCCTCGACCTTCTCTGGCGTCATACCTACACCTGCTGCTCTTATGACATGACCCAAATAATGCAGGTCTTTCTGGAACAATTAACACTTTCCTTCCTTCCCACTAACTCCGCGCTCTGACAACCGCTTTAGAACGGCTTCCATATTGATATAATGCTTTTCCGGCGTTCTACCGATGATAAGGAGGACGGCATTCAAGTACCAACTGACAGCCTTAAAATCTTGAGACATTCTGTCCATAATCCTCTGAAATACGGCTGGTGCTGAGGAGGTTCCGAACGGTAACCTGTTTGCGGCAAACAGTCCTCTGTGGGTGTTCAAAGTTAGGCAACCCCTAGACTTCTCAGCAGCACCACCTGATCGCAGGCGCGATTTAGGCCAAGCTTCTCCCGTGAGTGCTGCGGACAGGTCGTCGACCTTCGGGAGAGGGGATACGGGTCAGTGTCAAGGCAAGGGTTCACGGTGGTTTTGTAGTCGCCGTATGAGCTTATTCCACAGTCTGTCTTCACTACTGGAACAGCCGGCGTTGCGTAATCACTTGTCGTAACTGGTGATATTGCCGCGCGCGTCGCTGGTCAAGTAGGCAGTCCGGCCGTGGCCTAACGGTTATCGTTCTTGCCTCCCACGCGCAGAGCCAAGGTTCGATTCCTGGGCGCTGCACGTTTTTATTTACTCTTGCAGTTTAGTGTTCTGGTAAATTCAAAAACTCTGTTGCATCTTCGAGGTTAGAATGTTATATGCGCGAACCTTCCACGCGAATTGTCCCAGAAGCCGACGCGTGTACAAAAGGGGCTTCGCGTGGCAAGCCGCAGTCAGTCTCGCCCCAGCGTTTGATCCTGCTGTTACGCCCACTTCGACGGTCGCGACGCTGTGTTGTTCTCTTTTTACTTTTTGTTTTGGGCACAAGTTCGCCACATTAAAAAAATATATTTATTCCTGTTTATTTATTGTACTTTTGGTCACCACCCGTTACATTATGATGCCCATATCCTGCAGTTTTTTTTAGTTCAGAGTTGACAGCAGGTTGTAAGAAAAACGGCATATTTCTTGCCTTGGAGAAATTTAGGTGCGCTTTCCTCTTTAAACGATAGCTCCACCCTTTCCTGGGTATTAGTTCCCAGTTTGTTCTCGAACAGATCCTGGTAATTGTCGAGAAATGCACCAAGCTTTGTGTGTTGCGGGAAAAACGCAAAAACTTCTCAGGTGGTCACTTTGTTGAGCCCGCTTCTATGATCAGTGCTGTCTCTACGGCTCTCTAGAAGGTTAGCTTGTCTTCTGGGAACGACACACGCTAAGTGTATTCTCTTAGTAAACCACACACAAAGCGGTCCCTGAGAGTCTGGTCCAAGGATGCTTCAACGTCGAACGTTTCTGGCAACTAACATAATTCTGCAACGAACATTGATACAGATTCATTCTCGAAATGCATTCTTCCGTAAATTTGGAACGCTCGCTGATAACCGATGGTTTCGGTGGCTGGCGGTCCCCCAAAAGCTGGTCAGAACGTTTTTGTTGCTTGCAACTCTGGCGTGGTCAATGACTCAAGAATGGTGTGCGTTTCCGAGTCTACGAGACTCAGAAATGCGTGTACCTTGACGTCCTCGGCGATTCTGTTGACCAGAAAAAACGATGTTAATCGTTCCTCGTATGACGACCAGTCGCTGGTCCATTCGTCGAAAGGTTCAATGAAGTCCACTCGAGTGAAGACTTGGGGCACTGCTCCCGTGGCTACCGGGTCACCAGTGGTCACGTCGGCTTCCCCGCAGGTCAAAGAAACTTCCTCGTCGCCAAGATGTCGCATTCTGACGGAGCAGCAAATATGAAAGACCTGAAGACCATGAAAATGGTGTTTACACCAAGGACCAAGCAACCAGGAACAGAAGCTTTCGTCTTATTCGAACGGGCACGGGTCACAGGGAGCGACAAAGAAGATAAACGCGGGCGCTGCCTCTATAAGTTCAGTAGCACGCTCTTGGCGGTAACTACATGACATTTTTCACAAGTTCGTCATATTAAACATTTAGTTTCTGTCTGCCGATAGTCGCCTCATCAATTGTCATTCGTGAAAATATTAGAGAATACTTTTTGATCATTTTCAGTTTGTCGTGGGAAGACTAACTGAAACATGATTTGCTTTCTGCTACTTCTTTTTTAGCTGTTCTGAAATCTTTTGGAGCTTCACGTAGGAGCATCAGACTTATATTGATTAATGTTTCTTATTTGCGTAGACTTTACATTAATTTGTTTTCAGAACAGGAAGTGAAAGCCACGGTTTTTGTGTTTTGTTTTCCTGAAGATTTCTGAATTGTATGCGAGATTCGGCCTGCTCCTTAGTTTTTTTTCTCTGAACAATTTTCATTTGTAGTGACTACCACTTTCTACGCAGAAATTCGTAAAAAAGGGAAATATTCCCAAACATTCTCAGAACATTCTCCTGCAATCGCCTTGCCCACACAGCATAACTTCTTATGGAGGTATTGGAAATGTTTTCGTCCTGTTCTATAACAAATCACCCACAACGGCGCTGCGCAATCAAACCTGCGATACAGTTCATATAGCAAAAAATACTGTAGATATAGGTCAATGAAGGACCCAAAATAGATTTGTGGTCTCTTTTTTTTTTAAAAAAAACATACTAACCAAAAAGAAAAAAAAAATAAGTTATTAAAATTTGCAAAAAAAAGAAAAAACACGATTGATTAATGCAGGGGGTAGTGGCACAAACCATTTTGGGAAGACTAAGGTCGCTTCCAACGATAACGGAACTAACAAGAATAGCAAACACTATATCACTAAGCTGATAAATATTATATTGTCACGAATGGCAATTGATGAGGCAACGAAAACTGAAGCAAACAAAACGTTTTATGAGGCGAACTTGGGCTCAACACGAAATGGAAAAAAGGCGTGCGTCGCAAGCGTGAGATGGCGGTGAAACAGCAGGATCAAACGCTGGGGCAAAACGGACTCCTGCTCGCCACGCGGAGGCCCTGATGTAACTGCCTGGGCTTCTGAACATTCAGCGTAGAAAGTTCGCGCTTATAACATCCTAAAGTCGAAGATGCAGCAGAGCTCGATCAACAACGGAACTCGATCAGACGACAATGTTCTCGAACTTACGAGAAAGCCAAGTAGAAAGAATAAATAAAACAACATTCCTCTGACTGGAATCGAGAATCTAACTTCTTCGCGAAAGTCAAGCGCTGTAACCATTCCCCCACGCACGCGCATACTAACTCAGCGACGCGCGCGGCAATGTACACTTGCGAGCGGTAGTAGGTGCGCACCGCAAAAGTGGTGAGCACCTACTACCGCCATGGTGACTGCTTTACTCGACATCCAGAGCTTGGAAACTTACTCTTAGTCTTAAAAGGCAAGTCAGGGGAGTAGTCAAGAAGCGAATTGGACGTCGTTTTGAAGTATACCTGGCCCTTTCTCTAAGTCTTTTTGCTTCGGTGAACAGGCGTTCTCACAGAGTGAAAGAGTAAGGAATCGTAACTTCGAAGTAAATCGCCGCCTAAAGAATATTTGTTCTTTAACCCTTCAATAATGAGTAAATAAAGAAGTCGATGCGACAGGAGACGGGAAAATGTGGCTTTTGGGGGCGCCATAGTGAGTCGAGCACAACCTACATAGGTTTATTTTCATTTCGTTATATTACCGCAGGTGGAAGCTCTGGACTATGTGCAGAGCCGGCAGGCTCAGTTCACCCGACGACAGCTCATGGTGTCGTTTTCAATGGCCGTTGTTTGGTTCTGGCCGCAACGTAAAACTGAAGCGCGGTTCTACCAACCCGGACAGCCCTGCACGCACACTTTGACTGGTTCTATGTACGGGGTAAGTGACTTGCTCATTAGTGTGATGGATTCAGTTTAAGCACCACGATTAAACGGCTGGCTTTCGGGCTTGGCCAAACGATCGAATAGTGAATGCCATGACTGCAGTTTCACTCATTTTTAGGCATGAAATATTTTTAAACAAAACCCTCCCCCGACCCCAGAGTTTTGTCGTTCCGTCAACCCATCCGTCTGCTCGTCCGTTCACGCACTTTCCGCTAAATGTTGCGGGAAAATAAACGTCAATTCACATGAGGTCACGTGACCCCTACACCAAGTGGGAAAATTGACGTTACGTCAAATATATGTCGATTTCGGTTTACCCACTAGATTTAGCGGGAAAATTGACGTTGACTAAAGGCCAAGTCAGATTCCCTGCTAAGTTTTGCGGGGAAGTTGTCGTGACGACGCCACGTGACCTCTACGAAATTATGTTTCCCCCTAAATTTAACGGCAAATATTCAACGCTTCTACTCGCACGTCGCCATCTAGAATTGCGGAACTTCCAGTGGTGGGGCAAGATCGAAACATCGTTTCGATCTTGCCCCACCACTAAGGGGACCTCTCGTTTTAAACGCCAATGTCCCTCATTCTCGCTTTGGCTTTTCCATATTATTTTACTTGTTCCAGGTTCTGATGCCTTGCTTTCATCTCGCATACCGGATTTGTCAATAACATGACTGGGGACAAGGATAAACACAAAGGTTTCATACGTCGCGTGACACACCGATTTCCTCTCCCCATCCCATCTCTCTCTTCCCTTCCTCCCTCTCCCCATCCCCGCCTCCCAGGGTGTCCTCCCCATCTGCGTTCCTTCTTCAGTTGTAAGCCAGCGCTCTGCGTGTGTACACCTTTTTGTCCGTGTCGTTTTTCGCGCTGTTTTTACACTTTTACAAAGCTACACCAACTAGCCCAACCTACCAAAGTGCCTTACTACTCCACCTTCCCTCCTCCCCCACCGGCGTGCAATTCTCTACCGCTTCTTCCCTCCCCACCTTTTTCTCATCCTTCCCTAGCAAAAATTCTAATAGGAATATCTATGAGACTAATAGACATTTCTATGAGACTAATAGGAACTCCTATAAGACTAATAGCAATGCCTCCCTATTGGAAAAACCAGCATGAAAATCAAACTGGTCAAGCTGGTAATTAAGGTGGTCAAGCTGGTAATCAAGGTGGTCAAACTGGTCAATGTGGTAATTAAACTGGTTTAGCTGGCAATCAAGCTGGTTTAAGCTGGGCAAGCTGGAATTTAAGCTGGTCAGTCTGGTCTAAGTAAAAACCAGCATGGTCTCACTCGAATCTGGTTTTAGATTCAATCTGGTGTAGCTGGGAGCCAGTCTGGTCTTAACTGGTCAAACTGGTTTTCCATGGAGCCAATGTGGTCAAGCTGGGAGACGAGCTGGTCATGCTGGGAGACAAGCTGGTGAATCTGGTCGAAATAATAATCGTGGTGGTCAAGCTGGTCATGCTGGGAGCGCGCACGCCAAGGTCGGCTAGAGATAGCCGAACTGGCATTGCTGGGAGCGCGCGCGACAAGGTCGGCTGCTGGAACGAGGCCACGTCCTGTTCTTTGTCCTCTCGTTTTTGGTAGACCACCGGGCGCGTCAGGCGCGCTGCAAGCTACCTTTGTGTGCGAGAAAAGAGAGAGAGAGAGAGAGAGTGGTAGAAACGGAGAATCGAAGACGCGTTTGGATAGCTTGGGCAGAGGGCAGATCGAAGGGACGGCTGTGTGCGCGTTGTTTGGAGACTAGTTGAACGACGGTGCAAGCGAAGCGGGTTTTGAGAAGACAGCGAGCGGCAGTCCGTTCAGTGCGGGAAGATGTCAGACGTCCCGACTGCGGCGTCGCTTCGTGTCTTCGAACGTGTGTGTGCCCAAGAATGACGGCGGTGCCGAGGAGTATCGCCAATGCCATCCAAGCCACACGGATTTCCTCGCCTCTGCCGACCACGCAAGTTGCCGCTTCGCCCCCATCGCTGGCGGGACCCAGGTTCGCTTCTCTCGTCCGTGTAGTATTTTCGTCTGCTATTGCCTGTTTTTGGCCTGTGTCTAGTATTTTTTTCGTGTTGAGAGATAAGCAATCTGGTTTTATTAACATTGTAGACAATTTGCACCGAGAATCTGTGCGTCGGTTAGTACTGTGTCAGCGCCGAGGATGTGTAGCATTTGAGTTCATGTGAGGCTGCCGCAAGTACGAAAATAATAAATTGGATGCCGAGTTGGCTTTTCTGACGAGCTTGGCTTTTTTATTCTGTGTATTAATTTAAACAGGTTAAACTGGTTGGGAAGTTCACCAGCATGACCAGTTTAACAGCATGACCAGCATGCCAAACTGGGCATGCTGGGGCAATAACCCAGCTTGAAGCTGGGACCAGATCAACCATCATGACCAGTATGACCAGATCAACCAGCATGACCAGCATGCCAAGCTGGGCATGCTGGGGCAATAACCCAGCTTGAAGCTGGGACCAGCTTAAGCTGGTTTTTTCAATAGGGCTATGAGACTAATAGGAATCCCTATAAGGCTAATAGCAACTTGTATGAGACCAATAGGAATCTCGATGAGACTAATATACATCTTTATCACATGAGTAGAGATGTGTATTAGACTAATACAAAACTGTATTTGTCTAATAGAAATATTTATTAGGTTAATGTATGCCTTCTATTAGAATAATACAAAGTTTCATAGACTAATACAATCATTCTGTTAGTCTTATAGAATAATAATTAGACAAATTTACACATTCTAATAAACAAATGGAATGCTCATTAGACTACTTGTAGCACAGATATTCTATTACAATATTAAATGGGCATATTAGAACTATTGAAACTCGACACCACCAAATAAGTATGAACGAATAACTGAGATTTATTAAATGTGGAAACCCTTAATTGTGAGCTCGTCCCCGCCGATACTTTGCTGGCAAACAGAGGTTTCTGCTTTGTAATTTTTTTTTTATCAAACAGGAGTGAATGTTTACAACAAATTGTCTTCATTGGATCTACAACTCAAAAAAACGAAGATGGACCATTCATTCATTCATCCATCCATTTATTGTTCGTGCTCATGAACAGCTTTTGCCTTTGTAATGGAGTTCAATATACATATAGAAAAATGGGGTACGAAAATTCTAGTGATAATTAAGGAAACACTTGAACGCTATACAAGATGGGTTAAAAACGTCACTACCTGGAGCATTTATGGCTCTATAAAAGTTTTGAATATGTGTCATGAGGAAAGTCTGGAAGATTTGATTAATTTCGAGAACCACGAGTTCCAGAAATAACCGACAAGTTCGAAATTGGAACTTAGTTGTGCCCAATAACAGCAGAGAGAGGAAAAAAAAATTACAAGGAAAAAGATGTGTAGGCTCTGTGGCTGTAGGCTCCGTGAACGCCGGATTCGCCGTCGCATTCTTGCGATATCGGTATACTGCCGCTGCGCTTGCCTGCGGCACGGCAGCGCTTGCTCTTTTCCTGCGCTGTAGCTCTGTTGTTCTCGGTATTCGGCGCCAGGCTCCAGGTACTTTTTTCGTTTGCATACGCGGGCATTTTGGTGTGAACGAGAAAGACCTGAAACATCCGAGGAGCCAACCGCCACGGAACCGCCCGAATTGTCCGCCATTTTTCCTTGTTGGAAGATCTATGGCTATGGCTATGGATAGAAGTGGCTACCAGAATGGATTTCATTGCTATTATCCCTGTCACCTTTGCACTGCTGGCATTCGTTCTTGCGGCTGCGAGTTAATTGGAGGCTGCAGGGCGGCATTTGAAACATTAGCAAAATTTGTTCATAAGTATTATAATGCAAATTGTATTTTAAGATTATTTCGTACCAACACGTGAATTTTCACGTGACGGTAGTTGTCGCACTGGTGGCGCCGCAGCGGCAGCATACTGCACATCCTTCAAAACTTCAAATTGACAGCAGTCCTTAATCCCCCGAATCCCCCCAAATGCAAAGTAACACGTGTGTCGGAAAAATCTTATCCTGTCTACTTGTGCGGAAACATGCATGTTTACGTCTGGTTTTAGGACGGCGACGCGAACGTCGTTATTCCGTGTAACGATATAAAAGAATTTGAGCACAGTTGGACTTACGGACTTCAACGCCAACCGTTGGTACGACGTGTGGTGGAAGGACACCAATCAACTGGCTATTTTCGAGCCCAAATCATGAAGATGCGTGGTAAGTATCAAAGCATGAAATTTAGTCTATATATATACCTCTTATCTTAGTGTGCGGTGCATTTGTAGTATCTAGAGTGCCTGTTCCGTTCGCAGTTACGACGTGCTTTTTTTTCTCAGCGGTTCTGTGAGGTTGCTGTAGATTTGGTATAAAAAGAATGGCAAAAAGGTATGAAAGACCTCTTAGGGATGATGGTCCGGAGGTATTTCTTTCGAAATGTGCATGCTGTTCCCGAAAATTTTATGTATCAGGTTTCTTAACTACCTGCCGTAGCAGTTTCCTCTGTAAATCTTTGTCAAGCTGTAAATAGTGTACCATGGTAAAGGAACTGAAAAGAATTCATACAAACATTTGCTTTGAACTACAAGTGGTCGGAGGCCCAATTCTACCTATTTCAGTCTAAAATATAATTAGTTGATATCGAGTAGGGATGCTCAAAAATTAAAATTTCTGAGAATAGATTCAATATTGCTCTCAATTTGTAATCTTAATTGAATAGTATTTTTTTTTATAAGTTATAATTATTTGCAAATAGTCTAAACAGTTTAGCGCTGCGAGTTTCCCTTAAAGGGGCACCAAAGAGGTTTCTGAGATAGTCCACTCTTGGTCATGCGTCGTGCATCCCAAGAACCTAAACATTATAATCCTGCGCCACCGATTTTTGTATTAAAATGTGATAATCAGTTTTTCTGCGATACATCACAGAACTCGAACCGTTGCCGAACGGCGTTTGTCAGCCAATCGAGCGGTGGTTTCTTTCGTCGAGTGATCCCAATGCGAGCTGCTTCTCGGGTTGTTTTGCCAGAACTCCTTACTCAGGTGCATGAAGTGGAGGTTGCGAGGCCTGCAAGAGCTTCCAAATCTAGCCCAGAAATGGTTCGAAAGAGGGTTACCGGATGCTGCTAAATTGTTTTTAGTGGTCGGAGGCCCAAACAGTTTGTGTCCCTCTGGCTTGGACCACCTTGTGATAGCGTTTTGGTGCTCATACAAATTGTCTCTTATGGATACTGTCACTTTCAACTGCAAATTCATTATCTCTTTCAGGCTTCTTTGGGCACTATGTGGACACAACCTGCACCGACGAGACAACACGCAAGGTTTGCAAGGCAGGGATGAACAAGCTTCTGGCTAGGAAGATTGCTGATTTAAATTGAGAGGTTTGCGTGAATGTGAGATTTGTATGAATGGGAGAATAAATTGTATTATCTTAAACAAGCTACACCGTGTACTCTCATTTAGCAAGCCACGTAATGCAGTAGGTAAATAGCATGCCGATATAACTAAAACTAATAGGCTAGACCAATACAACTAATAGGCTAATATAACTAATAGACTAATACTACTAATAGACTAATACAACTAATAGGCTAATACAACTAATAGAGCTAATAGACTAATACAAAGTGTCAATAAACCGATAGGCTATTAGAAATTTCTATTAGAATTTTTGCTAGGGTAATCATCTCCCCTTCCCTCTTTTTCCCTCTTCGTTGATTTCCGTTTTCTTCTACAGTTCCCTCCCTTCACATTTATCTTATTTCCCCCTCTTCCCTCTTTGTCACTTGACACACCAGCTTAGTTCCTCCGAATTTAGAAAAAAATAATAAGTTGTTCATTTCCGGAACTACTGCTTCATGTTTTCCGAACAGTCAAAACGATCACTTTTAAATGACAACATTCCAGGCGTTATGGTGCTTCAAGGAAAAAGGTCCCTGCCAATATTTGCCCCGGTGCATTCGCTAAAATCAAAACAGTGTCAAAAAGGAAAAGCAACAGGCAGGGTTAGCATCTTGTGAACTGGGTCTACTCGGTAACACTAACAGCATGCAATTAATGAGACGCCGACACGAGGTAATAAAAAAGCCGAGAAATGAACATCGAAGGAAGAACCACGAATATTATATTCCTGGATTTTCCCGCGACGCAATACAACACAAATATGCAGCAAAAAAAAAAAAAAAAAATAGACGCCTCAACGTTAGCATATCAAGAATGTTTTGCATGAATAATGCTGGCCTTGTATTGTGAAGGGGTTTAGACCGCAGGTAGTTTGTCTGTCTCAATTGGGTGATGTCTCTCTGCAGACGAGCCATTTAGCCGGTGCCATACAACTGCAAGCCTACGGTCTTTCATGTGCGTCACGCAGTAGGGATTACAAGAACGCGTGCCGGTACGATGCGTATCCATGGACAGAAACGGGCAGGGGTGTGTATTAAACCCAGGATCCCGAGGCTGTGCAGCACGAGCTTTCACACCGCGTGCTCCGATGAGAGAGGCGTGTTTAGCACGCAGTCAACCTAGCTCAGTAAACAAACAAGCATGCTGCGTGGTAAAGTTTAGGAAGGTATAGCGGCGTCAAAGTTAATGCTTCTTTAGGGTTTTTGGATTTTTAATGGTGAAGAGCACCGTGCGGTCTACTCTGGAGAAGTAGTTAGATAAGGTATCGAGAACTAAGTGGCCGTAAACGCCCACCAATCGATTAGGTTTGCTGTGATTTCTTGAGAAATTAATTAAAACATAAAAAAATCGACAAACAAGAGCAAGATAACTGGTTAAATTCCTTGCATAAGTCTCGTAAAATATCGATTTTCTCTGAATGTGATGTGCGTATGTTTGAAATCTCAGGGAACACAAATAAGTCTTCCAATTGAGCTACACGAAAGCTTACAAAAACTGCACAGACAATAAACAAAAAAAAACTCTTTTTGGTGGATCCCCAAAACGCCCTAAAATGCATAGCACTCAGTGGACCATGGTGACGTCATGGTGTTACGTGACGCCACACTGTTACCTGATAATCTGTAAGCCACTTGGTAACAGGAGCACCTAGCGTAACGTACGGCTATGTGGGGTCACAATATTCAGTGACGGGACGTCAAGATCTAAAGTCATGATGTCACGCGTCATCACGCCAAGTGACAGCATAAGGCGCAACGTCACGTGACTACCTGGAAAGCACTTGGGCTAGTGACGACACGGCTCGTAGGCACATGATTCAGGTACCGTGATGTCAGGTCTTTACGTCACGCTATAACGTAACATTCCATCACATGACCACGTGCCGTGATGTAAGGTGACGTGACGTCACGGTGTAACGGGACATTATGTTGTCGCGTGACGTCACGATGAAGAAAATTTCTTCCACAGAAGAATGACAGAAGCGTGCACGTCTGGATAATGAATGCTCCAAATTGCGACTCGTTGCCGGTATCCACTAGAAGCGCCAGCGGCACGATCAAACGATGGCTGTACTTGGGTAGGTCAGGATATCCGGCACTTTAGTGAAGACCATACTCCGTTCACCCCTTATCTGAGACTGGGCGGGAGGTACGTCTCCGTCGTACAACTCAGCTGCCTCCCTTTCATCACCCGGCTTCCTGCGCATGGGTATGGGCGAGGGCGTGATGACGTGGCGAAAGAGAGGCCTATAACCCGTCCAACGAGGACGTAGCTTCCATCCCAGTCTCAGCATAGCGGTGAACGGACCGGGCGGAAAGCGCTAGCAGGGTACAACGCACAGTTCTCAAACCTTTTCGAGGCCCAGGTCAGAGGCATGATTTACCCAGGTAGCACAAGGGGCCAACGTGGACCCCACGTGGTGAAAGTAGGCTGGGAAACGCCCCGCCATGCTCCCGCGGATCTCACCTTGTTCACGCGAGGGCGAAGTTGGCAGAGATGTGGGCAAAGCGAAGGAAGGCCAACTTCGGCAGTACACTAACGTGTGTGCTGCACTCACAGTAGCCTCCTCGGTCCTATTTCGGCTACGCGTAGAAATGCCCGACTTGGACTGCCTGTGCAAATTCAAATATGGCACTTTCCACTAATATTGCCCATCTTTTATTACTGTGGTGAAAATTTAACATCACATATTGGTTTAGTTCGATTTAAAATCACCAATGATTGCGAAGGAAATTTATGCGTTGAAAAACTTAAGTACACATAGTACTCAGCGCACATGTATGAAAGGCCGTTCTACGTGGTGTGAAAATATTTACTCACACTATAATGTTCAAGCGTGAATCCAGCACAAGCGTATTGAGTTGTCGGTATATGTTCTAAAACTCGGTGTCTGTATAGGGGTCAAGCTGTCTATATTTCACAATTACCTGTCCAAAAGGAATTATATGGAGATGTGCTGTTTTCTGCCGAATTTCTTATACTTCAAATTATAAATGTTCGATGGTCTTGGTCAAGATGCTTCACTAACGCATCAAGTCGGCGATGTTGATGGAAGTACGAAAATGGCGATTAGTTTCTTTTTAGTACTTACAGAGAGAAAGTGAGGCACGCCCATCTCGGAATGCACTCCAATTCTCCACGTGGTAGGCGAATTTTATAGATCTCACGTTGTCTTGTGACTGATAAGATAAAAAAATATATAAAATTATCTTGGGAATCATAAAATGACTCGAAATAATGTAAGGTCCCTAGGGGAGCCTCATCTGGGCTGCGCACGTGGGCTCACTCTGGGTCTCATGAGGCGAGTCCTTGTGAGCTGCCCTCCTTTGTCCCGTGCGAGACAGACGAATGAGGCTCATGTGTGTTGCTCAAGTAGGCCCCATCTGGATCCCGCGAAGGGAGGTCATGTGGGCTTCCCAATTAGGTCCCTTGTGGGTCCCCGAGGGCAGGTAACGTAGCCGGCCCAAGTGGGCCTCACTTGGGCCCGGCTTGCAAAAGCGACTTGGGGCACGTGGGCTGCAGAAGTAGGACGCACGTCGGTCCCGCTTTTAGAGTGAAATTTATGCTTCTTATTTATCACCCACTGCCGAAGCACTTCCAGCTGGCTCGAGTTCGGGCCGGCCGAACCAGGCATCCCATCGGGCCGGGACCATGTCGGTTAAGATTGAGAGTCAACGCGCCCGTCCCGGGTCGAGACCCCAAAATTAGGATGCTGCAGTGCTCTAGGGGGCAGAAACGAATATCCTAGAATCGGGCCAATTAGGGCCTAGGCACTTAACACCATGATTGCTTGTGATGACTCTTCAAAATTATCTTCGAATATCTCAAAACGCAGACTTTTTGTTGAGCTCATCTCTGCCGCTGTAGTTGCACTTGAAGCGAGCTGTCTTCTGTTCGAAAAAAAATACCTCGGTCTCATCTTTTTTTCACATGCAGTTGTGCCAACACAATACGTTGTACCGCGGAACAGTCATTCCAGGCTCGTATGTGATGCTAGGGTTTTCCTTAAATAAAAAGTACCTCGCCACTTACGACAGTCTCAATACTATCAATAAGAAGGTGAGTTCCACAAATATTTTCTGCATCTTCTCTTTATTGCTGTTTCGATAGGTTAAGTTTCCTTACATGTCTGCCCATCCAATTTGATTGCTAATATATACACAATTTGTATATATTGTCAGGGTCACTAAGGGTTGTATATGATAATTTATTTTGAATGGATTTTACAATGAGGCGTGATGGATTGGCAGTTCATGAAAGGCCCCAGTTAAAAAGCACGAGCCTTCTGAGCACGCGTCTTCAGAACGAGCTCTCTGTCTTCCTCTTTTCCCAACAATATCCCCCGGCTCGTGGAGGCGCCGGTCATTCGGCGGCTTCTGATGGGACAAGGGTTGTGCAATTAGCAGTCCGGGCGGTGATAGGGCCGAATTTGTGCGACGTGAACAATGTCAGACGCGTGCGACCGACGGTCGCGAGGGACTACAGAGGTGCCACCTCGTAGTTGGTCATCCACAGTTGGCGGATGACGCGTAATTGGCCGATGTACTTCTTCAGGACCTTTCCACATCTTCCAACAGCAAGAGAAAGTGACCAGAAGCGTGCCAGAGGAGTACTTCATTTTCAATGTTGGAAGTCGCGGGTCGATGAGATCCGTTGTAGGGGAGCGTGTGTTGCTGTTGCGATCGGGACATCTGTAGGCGGGCGATTCGGCAGGCGTCTTCGGCTTGGGAGACGATATGGGCGGGATAGGGGTTTAAAGGAGGGTCGTCTGCGTAGGGGAGAACGGTGTCCAGCAGGGTGAAAGGTTCTCAGGCGTAGAGAAGGCAATATGGGGAGTAGCCAGTAGTTGATTGTAGAGCCGTATTCTAGGCATATGTCAGGGGTGGCCAAGCTGCGGCTCGCGAGCCGTATGTGGCTCTTCGCATGTTAGAATACGGCTCGCGGCTCCCTCCCTTAAACCCCCCCCCCCACACACACACACGCGCGCACGCACACATCCTCCCGGTCCCACGAGCAATTCCCCAAAGAAATAAATGGAACGCATTTCTTAATTGAAAGATAGGTTGCGGTTTGGTAGTCTTGTGCTATAGCTACCTTACGTAAAGTTAGACTGATTTGACTCGGATATATTCAGAGTATGGTCCAAGTTTCGTTTATTGCTCTAAAAAAAAGTTTGCCCCCGCCCTTCCCCCTTCTCATTCCCTTCCCCTTCTCCCCCCCCTCCCCCCCCCCCCCCCCCAGGGGGATCTTGGAAGTTTCGTGGTTTTGTTTGAGGCTCTTAGGCCGGATCAGCCTGGCCACCCCTGACATATGTGATGTAGGGTACGATGTAGGGTAGAAACATACATTGAAATCATTTCGGTCAAGGTGTGGTTGAGGCGCTTGCGAAGTTCATTAGTTTGCGGATGGTGTGCGGTTGTGAAAGTATGAATGGTGGATGCCAGTCGCAGAAATTCGCGAAGAAGTTGTGAAACGAAAGAGCTACCTCGGTCACTGATAGTATATTGCGGCGCGCCGTGGCGGAACAAAATGTTATGCAAGAAGAAGGTGGCAACTTCTTCGGGCAGTAGCAGTTGAAACGCATTTGGTTTCAGCCTAGCGGGTGGGGTGGTCAACGGCTAAAATAATCCTCTTATTTGTTGTTGAAGGAGGAAATGGACCCAGCAGACCGAGCTTTTTTTTTTCCTCTTTTCCTAACAATATATATGTATATATTAATACGAACACAGCTACAACCTTTATCTGAAAAGAATATGGGCAGAAGTAAATGGAAACTAAAGTGTTTCTGCCTCTGAAGGAACAAAAAAAAAAAAACAAAAAAAAAAACGTGTGCATTTTGCCTTTATAGTTAGGAGTAAAAAAAGTTTTTTTTTTTTGTTACTTCAAGTGTAGTGTTGCGATAAAAACACTTTCAAAAGAGCGCTGAAGACCCGCCCTCGTCAGACCTGGTAAAAGGAGGATATAAAAAAAATTTCGGCGCAAACCCAAAGTACCACAACTCGCCGGTTTGGGAATGGGGTGGTACGGGTCTGCGGGTAAGGTCCTACTCGGGCGACGCTAGAAACGCCCCATGGGGTGACAACGGGCCAGTGAGGTTGCCAGTCACTGGCCAGTGACTGGGACTGACTGGGAGTGAGTTCCCAGGATGCTGCCAGCACAACTATAATAATAATAACCTTTATTTGGACTTCTTGAGTCACGGGTGAGTGGGCAAAAGGTAAACAGACTTTACCTGACAAGGCCCCCCCACCCTTATACATCGCACAGCAGAAAACAAGGAAATGGTGATAACACAAACAGACCAACCAGTTGCAAGCATAGAAACATTTGATTAACATATGCCCATTAAACAGAAAAACATGTTTTACAATCAGGTTCAACTTGAATACACAGAAATATAAGGGATGGCGTATGGCTAGACGCTTCTCACAAAACTACAAATACAAATACAGAATACAAAATACATATCATTCATACATACATGCATTCATACACAAATACAAAACTATTCAGAGGCGTCCAAAAGGTAGTGTTTGATGGTCTTCTTAAATCTAGGTAATGAAGTAGGAGATTTTAATAATTCAACCACACAGGGGTGTCCATTTAAGATTTCTGGTATTTTGTAGGCTAATGCTTGCGAGCCATAGTTTGTCCGTATTTTGGGTTTTATGTAAGTTTCATTCCGCAGGTCATATTGGGTTGTCTTGGTATGATAAGTTTCACAAAATTTATTTTGATCATTGTTGTAGTAATAATATATTTCCATGGCTAGCTTTAGCGTATACAGCATTTTTATATCCAAAATTTTGTACTTTTTGAAGTATGGAGCTGAATGATCGGTGAAGTGAGCACCTGCAATACAGCGAATTGCTTTTTTCTGTATGCCTAATAACCTATCTAGATTGGTTTTCGTGGTAGTTCCCCAGACTAATAAGCAGTAATGTAAGTGCGATTGTATTAGACTGTAGTATAACTGACATTTTAGCCATCTAGGGAGGAGATCTTTTAGTTTGTATATGATGCCTGTGGATCGAGATATTTTGAAACGGACATGATTTATATGGTGGGTCCAGCTTAGTGTTTCTTCGAAGAAAACGCCTAGGAATTTTAGGAAGGTCACTCGCTCCAGTACCATGTTTTTAAACGTTATTTTAAAATTACTGCCTAGTTGCTTAAGTCCAGGTTTGAAAATAATGTATTTTGTTTTGTTAATATTTAGTTCCAGTTGGTTGGAGTTAAGCCAGAGTTCAAGCTCGCGCAGCCATGTACTTGATGCACCCTCGATTACACCTATATCTTTATCCGTAAAAAACACATTAGTATCATCTGCGTAAAGTATAATGTCTGGAGTTTTAGGAATATTTACTATATCATTGATATAAATAAGGAACAGTAATGGCCCGAGAAGTGATCCTTGAGGTACGCCATACCTTATTTTTTCTTGCTCAGATTCAAATTTACTTATTTTTACATATTGTGACCTGTCAGATAAATAGCTGCGAATTAAATCCCAAGTTATTCCCCTTATACCATAATATGATAACTTTAATAAAATAATGTCGTGTTTAATTTAATCAAATGCTTTCCGAAAGTCTAAGAAGATTCCTACAGTGTATAGTTGATTTTCAAAACTACTTATCAGCTTATCTTTAATAAGTAATAATGCCTTTTCTGTCGACTTACTTTTCTGGAAACCGTATTGTTGTTTGACAATTATTTTCCTTTCTATCAAGTAATTTGAAAGTCGAACGTTTATAACCTGCTCTAGGACTTTAGAAAATAAAGGCAGCACCGAAATTGGTCTATAATTATTTACATTGTTATGCGGGCCCCCTTTATGTATTACACACACCCGGGCTAGTTTCATTTTTTCTGGAAATATGCCAGCCAGTATTGAAGTGTTGCAAATATGTGCCAGGGGACGACTTAAAAAATGGGATACTGCTTTGATTGGTATAGCCTTTAGGTCGTCGGCTCCAGCTGCTGTGTTATTTTTTAAGGCAAATATTAAATTAATTATCTCCTCCTCTGTCACAGGGCTAAGAAATATTGAGCTTGCAGATCCAACCGAAGGCATGTAAAAATCAATGCTAGTACCAGGTGTGGATGCAGCGGAAGATGCCCCGGAATTTAAGAAATGCGTGTTAAATTTATTAGCCATTGAGGAATTAGAATACAAAACGCCATCAATTAATAGCTCGTTAGGAAGTATATCATGTGGCCGAGCGATAAGACTTCCTAGGCTATTTCAAATTTTTTGAGGATCATTATAGACCAGGGAGAATTTATTCCCATAATACAACTTACGAGCTTTCTTAATATCTGCATTTAAGTTATTTCTATATTTCTTATAATCGCGCAATATTGCTTCGTCCCTCTTTTTTACGAAATTATCGTAAAGTTTATTCCGATGATTGATTCGTATGTACAGATCACGAGTTATCCAGGGTTTTTTATTTTCTTGTTTTTCTTTACATTTCGAATAGGAAATGCTTCATCATAGCATTGTTTTATTTTATGTATAAATATATCATAGCATATACTAGGATTCTGCTCCCCATATACGTCATCCCAATTTATTTATGATATCATGTCACCGAATTTATGTATATTATCATAATTGAAGCATCTTATGGTTGCTAAAGCCGCTTCGTTACAGTGTTGCGTTTTGCGTATTTTTTTTAGAAGTATGAAGGATACAAAATATCGGTAAGTGATCACTTATGGCGTATGAAAATATTCCAGATGTCACTTCAGTGGGTACGTGACTTGTAATACATAAATCAATCAAAGTAGCACTATCATGAGTTATTCTGGTTGGGTTGGTGATAACGTTATGACACCCAAAAGGTTCAATGATATCAATAAATTCTCGACACATCGTCTGTGAACCCAGAAGGTTGATATTGAAGTCACCTATCAGTATGACTGGCAAGTTTATTGCAGTAACATGCTGCAAAAGATCAGTCACGTAATTCATGAATTCAAATGTTGACCCCGAAGGAGGCCGATATACAGAAACAACTACCAACCCTTCACATTTTGCAGCAATCGATTCATAATGATTAGTAACAACTGAAAATTCGGGCATGACGTGATATGTAATGTCGCTATGAAAGTATAGTGACACGCCTCCTCCTCTTTTGTTCGTTCTGCATACTTCCTCACACTTGTACCCCGGAAAAGTAACCTCGTCACTATTGCTCGTTTTCCATGTTTCTGTGAAAGCTAAGACATCAAAGCTATAATTCAGAGAGTTCAAAAGCATAACAATTTCATCAAGTTTATTTGCAACGCTTCTAGCATTTAAATGAAAAACTGAAAAAGGGTTAGGAAACGACGTATTTTCAGCAACGAGTTGGTTAAATGTAGTAGGATTATAATACAATGACTTAGATATTTGATCATCCATTTTAGATTATTTTGGCAAGATCGTCCTCGGATCCGATTTTAATTACGTTGTTGCCTTCCGCTTTTCGTACATAGATGTTTTTATTTTTTCGCCATGTAAACCGGTAACCTTTTTCCTGGGCTTTTGTTTTCGTCATCCATAGTAGTTGCCTGTTGTGCGCGGTGAGGTTATCAAAGAAGGTCACACTCAGACCGGTTTCTTTCAAGCCACTCTTTTTAGCTAGCCAT
The DNA here is from genome assembly GCF_016920785.2 of Ixodes scapularis. Taxonomy (NCBI): domain Eukaryota; kingdom Metazoa; phylum Arthropoda; class Arachnida; order Ixodida; family Ixodidae; genus Ixodes; species Ixodes scapularis. The sequence goes on along the minus strand of NW_024609846.1, from coordinate 190,305,709 downwards.
TTGTCACGTGTAGCCTGTGATACAAAGCGTATCAAGATGACTGGATTCTTTCCCGGCTTGGGCGGCAGTCTGTGCAGGTTATTCAGATCATTTGTTGTTAATTCATCTAGACCAAGTTTTTCTGCAAGGTCATTTATTTTACAGAGAAGATTTTCACCTTCGGTTTTTGGTAGTCCGTGGATCTCCATATTCTGCCTCCGACTGTACTGCTCTAGCCTATTTATCTCTTGTTTTAGTTCTTTAACTTCTTTGGTATTTCCTTGGTCTTGGGTTTCGATGTCAGTTACTCGTTCCCTTAGTTATTTGATTTCCTGAGACTGTTCTTTGAATGCAGAAAGTAGGTTGTCATACTTGTCTGACATATTTTGTACTTTTTGTTCGATACTGTCAACAGTAGTCTTCATTGCCATCAAGGTGTCCACCTTTTCGCTGATTGACGCGAGATCACCCAACTTCGTGTTCATTTCAGCCAACACCCTAGCAAGATCAGATTCTGTTTCCCGATCATTTTTGTCTCCTCGGGATTTCGAAGTTCGGCATGTTTTGCACCTCCACGATTTTTTTGCGGTCTCACCTCTGGATTTAAAGGTGCCTTCGCTAACTCCTGAGCACGTGCCCAGATCGTACCCGTACTCGCAATCACAACATTCTGCGAACAGACCATCTTCTGGCAGCAGCTCATTACAAAGCATATACAGACTATCCGCCATTCAACCTAACAGACAACAGTGCTCTTCGACAGCAGATTCCAGCAAGATTCCAGACAGGCGGCCTCAAGCCGTGCAGTTCCCGGTCTTGTTTTGTCCCAGCGAGCTCCCGGGCTGCTGCCAGCAGAAATCCCTGGCGTAGAACCAGCAGTACTACGAGATACCAGGAAGACCCCAGGCTAGAGGGCTAAAAGTGTAGTGCTCCCGGTCTTGTTTTCTAGGTTAACATTTGGTTTTGCGTGCAATTCACACCTAAATAGAAATTGTGTGGTTTGTAATTAGGGTAATTTTAGCAAATAATGTTTGTAAACAATTGTTTTGCACTGTGCATGAAAGCACATTTCTGGCATAGGTATACAACTTTTTGGTAAATGAGCTGCCACATTCATCTGTCACTCGTACATGAGTAGATGAACGATACAAAATCGTTACCGTAATAGTACCTTGTCAGTTTCAGTGAAGCTACAGCTCGGCTAATAATCATGAGCTTGTCGCCAGAAGAGTGCTCTGGATGAAAAAGGCTCCAAACCACGAGCCTAGGAAACTTCATTCACACATGTCATGCAGCTTGTGAAGCAAGTCGACCGTGCACCCGGGAAGTCGAGTCCTTCATTACAGCACATGTAAAGAGAGTCAACACAACATTAGAATGACAGGGTAAATCAATACCAGGTGCACATGATAATCCAGAAACTCCGAACTGGGGTGAGGGGCATGAGACAACCAGCCCATGTAAACGGAACACTTTTTGTAGCTAATGCACTAATTGTTTTTATTTTATTTTCAATCTGGAAACTATACCACAACAAAACACTTCGATCGCCCTAAGGGACACACCTGTAACAACACAGTGGATGATCAAGGGGCAAAAATGGTCCCGTTATTCCATAATCAAGGTGGGCTATTTTTTATGAAAAAGGCCCACTTCAGAGATAGGCTTGTGGAAACCCTCTATTTTAATTCAAAAGGGCATGTCGAGAGACGGGCGCGCTTGGCGGAGAAGTCGCAACGGAGTTTAATATATTCGTTCGTTACTATAGGTGCGCAGTCTTTGATATCCAGATCGAGTATTTTTAGGTAAATATGACGATGCATTAGTCTTACCGAGACAATGACAAATCAAATCCTTGACATATGCAGCTTATTGTTGTACATATACTAATGACATTAGGTAGACACAGGTAAACGTATAATGTATTGCAGAGTATGACCCCCCGTGTTCCCACATAATGGCACCTTGACGACTAAAACTCATCTCCACACATGATAAAATAAAAAAGCGACTTACACACAAACTATTATATGTTAGGAACCTCTACCTTCACACTCAGATTGAGTTTTTACCATTGGCATAGCCATTGAAAATGCCCGTAAGCCTCACTTTAAGCATGTGACATCACATGACAAGAAACATTCCCTCGTGATCATCATTAAGATATATAATGGCGCGAACAGTTCAAGCGAATCAGCTGAAAATACCAAATTAGTACTGAGGCAGTGTACAGTGGTTGGTAGATGCATATTAATATGTATGGGACATCTATTTTCTAAGTAATATCGTTTATCTGCTCAATTTTCTTCACAGACCCATCATATAGTGCGACAAAGTACTGAATTCTGTGGAAAACAGGATTAGTTTTGTTTTGAACGAGCTACGTGGCAACTGACTTCATCCTTTTAGAATTTATTGGAGTGGATCAGGATATGATGATGTCTAGCCTGACAAAACTGCGAGGAGAACATGTCTCAAAACCTGTCAGAAAGGGGTAGAGGAAACGTGAATCATAATTGCCGGACTACAATGACCTGCGGCTCATACTGAGAATTGATGTGAGACCCCCCCCCCCCCCCTCCAATATCGGCCATCCCTTTTCCTGGAATATCTATGCGTCAGCCGCCCCCTATCGGAAAACGTTTTAGTTAAGCACCTTTTACGGCCTGCTCTGCTCAGCCATTGAGCGAGAAAGCCAGCAGGCATCCGCATAACGCTCAGTCGGCAGTAGCCACCAAGGTGCAGGAATTGTCTGCTTCATTGGCATCTAAGCTCCGATTGGTCGTTGCTGACTGAGCGTTGTGCGCATGCAGGTGCTTTCCTGCTGAGCGAACCGGGCCGTAAAAATGCTCAGCTTAAACACTCTAATGTCTATCTCGCAGCCTCGCAGCCACAGCTGCAAAACGTGCAGTTTCTTCCTCGTCGCTTGCACAATACACCAAAATTGCACAGCATACTGCTTTAGAGACTTGCTGGCATGTTTCATACTTACTCTCTGCAGACAGCTAGGACTGTCCGTAAACGAGACTGCATTAAAGTTGCCAATTGGGCGTGTTTTATACCGCACAGCCACTGTTTGCACACAAGTCAACTACCTTTACACATACAGCTCAGCACACCACAGCTAGGCTGAATCAGATAAGTGTCACACTTACCGAGCTTGAAGTACCGTGGTGACCTAAATGAGGGCGAACAAGCGATCGTCGACTGCTCAGTACTGGGAGCATCATGCAGCAGCTGACTTGCTCTCTTTTTTGAATGCCTTTCGAACCAAGCACGGTAAGCCGTCCGATTAGGCGAGAACGTCCCCACGGACAGCACTGAGCCGTTGATAATCACCTGTTTACCTTTATATACAGGGTGAAACAAGGAGACGGAACGCTCTTTAAATCGACCGGAAAATTCGGTTTCTTAACCTATCGCGCTACGACTTTGTGCAGCGTTGCCCACAGATGGTGAATTTTTTTTTTGTAAAATTTGCGAAGAGCGAACTTACCTGAGGAAAAAGTAAAGAAAGAAAAAGGCTTAACTCCTATGGAAACGCAGTGACGCCACCGGTCTGCAAACAACACGCAGCCGTTTCGCACGGGAGACAAGAGATGGCGCAACAAACGCCGCCAACGAACGAGCATACGGCGCCGAGAGCCAGCATCTTTAGCAGACAATCTTTTCGACACAAAAGCGGCGCGCGTTCCGCAGGCGGCGACAGGCGCAGAAACAAAAACAGGCGCGGAAACAACAAGAAACTGCAGTTCCTTGTCTGCTAATTACGCCGGCTCTCGGCGTCGTCTGCTCGTTCGTTGACGGCAATTGGCGTCGCGACCCCTTGCGCCATCTCTTGTCTCCCGTGCGAAACGGCGCCGTGTTGTTTGCACACCGGTGGCTTCGCTGCGTTTCCATGCGTTTCCATAGGAGCTAAGCCTTTTTCTTTCTTTACTTTTTCCTCGGGTAAGTTCGCTCTTTGCAAATTTTACAAAAAAAAATGCACCATCTGTGGGCAACGCTGCACAAAGTCGTAGCGCGATAGGTTAAGAAACCGAATTTTTCGGTTGATTTAAAGAGCCTAGCGTCTCTTTGTTTCACCCTGCAGATCAAGTCTCTACCTGGCCGAAGTAGGCTGTGTGTGTGCAGCAGAAACGGCTGTATTGACAACTCAAGAGGATGAAAGTTCAGAACAGGCTTGGTAAGATTTCACATTGCAAGTACGCCCATGCAAATTTCACTTTTTAAAACATAAAAATGCATTTCAAAGATTCACCGAAGACAAGCTGCTATTACCCAGCTGTGTATATAAGACAGCTTACCATCAACATTCTTTTCAAACTTCCATGCAACTGAACCTCCTCTCAGCTGATGACGCGGGAGCGAATCAACCTATTCGATGCTAGCTTCTGTTCGGCGAAGGCTGCACTGAGTATATAGGTGAAAATATGCTGTAGATTATGTGAAACAAACAAGCGCAATCGTCGCATGCACCATTCGCTAGAGGCACTGAGAAATAAAGATCGGAGGTGGGGTCAATTATGTTAACTCAGTGTACTTCCGACGCGTACCATGACTGCTGGTGAGATATTTGCTGCCTTCAATCTAGATATGCTTGCATTACAAAACAAATAACAAATGCCTAGAAAAGCTGAAATATATTTCGATGGGACTATAAACACTAAAGACTAGCTCTGCAAATATGGTGATATCTAGTACACCAGAGATGAGTAGAAGGGCTCTGGTCGGAGAACGTGAGTTTCAGGTTCCGGGGCGTGAGACAACGATGTCATGTGGATTGTTTTACAGACACTCTGGAATTAACAACAACCTTCACATGTCCTAAGGTGGTGAGTTCATTCTGATTCGACATCTTGAAAAATAGCACAAAAAAAAAACAAGGAATAAAGTAGAGCGAGCAATACATACACTACATTAGAGTGCAGACTCCCAACTCACATAAATTAGAGGAGAAAAAAAAAATGCAGAAGGCGGTTTAGCAAACGTTCAGACAGGTCCAAGTGGAATATGCTAATTAACTAATATGCATGACTGTAAAAACGATTTCCTTGGCAGCTCAGGTAACAGGCGCATATGCGGACACATTGGTCGCTCATACTACGAATAATAATGGCCTAAAAAGATCTCCTTGTGTGTTTTTCATAGTTTCTGCTATTTGTATACGTTTTTGTTTTCTACAGATGACATGCACGAGCAGTGTAAACAGTGCATGTGGCAATCTATTGTAGATTTCAGGGAGAGAATGAGCTGTTTTCATGTATTAGCCATCAATCTGTTACCTTAACTGACAAGGAAATTTTGTGTCGCGGGCCTCTAACTTCGTTTCCCTCAGACCCCGTCAAATCAAAGTCAAATTGGACGTTTTAGTGATTTATACAGCGTAAGGTTGGTCTGCCAGTAGGAGCGACACTGGTTTACACTGTAGATGAGCAATTTCGCCTGTGCAGTACGACTGCTAACCTGGGGTCTTTAACGTGCTCACGCACCCGACCACACGCCGGTACGATGCTCATCCAGATCGAAACGGGCAGAGGTGGGGCTCGAACCCAGGATCCCTGGGTTCTGCAGCGCGAGCTTTCGCTCCACGCGCGTCGAGCTGGGTGTGCGGTTCAGCCCACTCGGCCACCGATCCCCCCACTCAAACCCTGTCCCGGGATGAACATGACACGGCAATACTTTGCTATCGGCAAAAGGTTTTTTTTACTCACTTCTTGCCTGGGGGGTTTCGGGATCGGGGAACGGTCATCAGCGAGGCCGAAGCAAAGTCCGCTGCCACTGCAGCTGCTCTTAGCCCCAGCGGTGGTCGTCCACGCCGCTTGATGGGGACGTCGTCGTCCAGAGTCACCGTCCGCTCCGTTAGTCGAGTCCACAGCTCAACGTCTTGCCCGTACTTTCCCCGCTCCATTGTCCGTGTCCCGCCGATTCCCGCGCCGGCGTCTTCCTCTGGTGTCACCCCTGCACGCTTCTTCGTTTCCGCCGCCCGAGAGAGACCCCGTCCGAGAGAGAGTCCTCGTTGTCCCGCGTCCCCTTTTTAACGCTTTTTTTGGTCTTTATTAATATAGACTGGCGGAATGGCTTTAATTTTAGGATTAACGAGAATAGTTTAAGTAAGAAACTACCCCGAATCGATTTTTAGGGAGCTTTTCAGCTTCCCTTGAACGCAACTTAAATATTTAAATAAAAAAGTAAAAATTACTATGTACACTAGGTCTACAAAAACCGAGAAGGTATAAATGGAGACTGTAGGATGATATATAGAGTTTTACTGGCACGTTAAACTTTGTTTTATTCTTGAAACTAATTGTGCCAACAAACTTGAAAGTCCATAGGAACTTCTTCAGCGATGTTTAACATATCTAAACCTCGCATTGAAATCTTCAGTTAGACTTTTAGCAAAAAAAGAAATAAAATAAATCAGATATGGTGAGATATGAAAAATAAACATCTTTGACAGATATATGGCTTCCATACAATACCAAGGTGCCGTAAAACTTTTATAGTAAAATATCAATACAAAACTATCAGAGTGCCATTTTTCTTCACTTTAAAGACAGTTTTGAAAATAAATAGTAATTATATAATGAAAATACTTGAGGATAACAGGAAAGAATGCCAGCATATCTTCAAAAGCACGATCTTAAATATGTTCTCGTTTAGCTTTTTTTCTTTGAAAAGTGCAGCGTGCATGTGGCGTGCAGGTTGGTGTGAAGGGTGAAGGGGTGGCGGGAGGAATCTGTCTAGCTAACGCGACAGGGGCAACAGAAAATATAAAAAAATAGAAAATCTCCACATAGTTAAAAAAACCAAAAACTTGGACGTTGACAGGCTGCCAGAAATTTGTTTAGGCACACCACTGAGTGTTCTGAACGTGCTCAAACTTAAGAGCTTTGCTTCGGAATTTGTCGTTTATTGTGAAGGGTTGACATAGGCTGTACACCGATTCCGACGGCCCGATCGACGATGAGCTCGAAAATCGGCTACTACGTGTCTTCGGGATTCGTGGATGCTGGATCAATCCACTCCTAGAAAGATCCCGGTTTGTGTTGTGCGGGAATATTTCGCAAGCCCCCCGTGCAGTGAGCGGAGTGCAGTCTGCACCACAACGGCACATGCTCTTCGTTGGCCGGTGCACCACACGTCTTTTATATCCCTTCGTCCGGGGAACCTCTGAAGATTTTCATCTGGAGCGCTGGGGAGACAAGCGTACCAACCTGAAGATTACGAGGGAGTGCATGTCGTGCACTGGGGTGATCTGGTGGAGGCGGTGGCACAACACCCTCCCAAGCTTGACGTTCAGCCAGAAGGGCCTTTCACACCATCTTAGCATTCTGTGAGATGTCATATTGATCGTACGGAGGGGGCTCCTCTAAAACCCCTCATTGTGTTTGCGTTTGTCTTTCAAGTAGCGTCAAATGAGCCAGTCAACAAGGCCCGGGTCCTGAGCGGCCTTTCGAAGCAAATCGCGGTGGATCACAGAAATGAGAGGCTATTCGAAATGAACGGCGGTAAACAAAGTGCTCCTGGTATGCGTTTCTAGCGCGCTTCCGTAACAATGGTTGGCCGTACTTGTAAAAAACGCCTATATCAAGGTACTTTAGGTTCCACTTGTGATTCGGCGTATAGACGCTTTGTAGCAGCTGTGCATAGACGCCGCCATAACTGACCTTCAGATTTTGTTTCCTCTTATTTCGTTTATTTCACTTCATCATTACCATAGCAGGCCAGGTTATTGCCACATTAGATTCAACTGTGTCCTTTTCTAAAGCATCGGCTTTTGTAGAGGATCGTTAACTACCGTTTCAGTTGCTCGGCATCTTGGTAAGACAAGAGAAGGTCAGCCATGGCGACTGTAATTTGGCGCATGTGTAAAGCGTCTATAGCGACGGAAGGTTCTGTATTGCTGCTCGTGCTGCCTGGCGGGTCCGGTAGTTCCCTGGTATACCGGCGTGTCCAGTGATCCAGTAGATAAATCTTTTGATGTTTTTTGTACGGAGGAGTCTTTCGAGTGTCTTGATGTGCCTCACTGTGAGACTGTTTGTGAGATGACACTTGCAGGCATATTAAAAGATCTAGGTAGGGACTGGCCGCAACCTTTTACAAAATAATTAAATGAAGGCTAGGGTCCTCAAAAACTAACTAAAAATAAAAATTTTACCAGCAGCATTCACTTAGGGCTTGCTGGGAGAGGGGTAAATCTCCCCACCCCAACATGCAGAAAACATGACGTACGCCAGGCGGCCCCACCGTCGTCCAACATGGAAGCTCCCAGGAGCCACTCGTTTAAACGTCTACACACTATCTCACTCGACTTGTTTTCACCCAACGTTATTACAACAACTCAATAGACCGATCTCACCAAGCTTTCGGCGCATGCGTGACGCCACCATAATTTTAGTTCTTAGGAGACAAACGGCAGTGCAAGCGAGGGCTCGTGCCGTCTCGTGCTCTACACGCGCAGAGCTCCAGCGAGTTTGTCGCACGTGCAGAAAGACTAAAGTTTCCTTGACGCATTGCGGCAGCGGTGGCGAAGTTAAACTGGCTGGTGAGATCGGTCTATTGGGAAACTGCCGTGGAGCCTGCTTTGTAAAAGTGGCTCTAATCCGTACTCGATAACCGAACTAAGGCCGATCGCAACGCCGCCATTTCTTCCGCAGCCGCCACTCCAGGAACTGCACGGCCGCATGTATTGGTTCGGGTCGAGTCGCCCAAAGGCCGGTGGCGCTTTCTGGTAGTGCCATTTTACCGTAGCTATTCAAATCATCTTTCATGTTTCCACTCGTCGCTAAAGGGGGGCGCTGTTTTCATATATAGCTTGGTTTCGGTGGGTGCGCCCGGTCTGGCTTTCAAGAATGAGTTTCCCAAATGAGTGATTCAGTCACGTTGTTTAGACGTCAAGAAAAAATGTTTTACGCATTTTTCGGGTGCCGCGCGATCTAGTTCTTAGTAGACTTAGTTGTCGTAGAAAGGAGCGATGTTTTTGACATTCGAAAAGTGTAAATCTTGATAAGATAACATAACTAATCTAAAATGCACCTACATATATCTTAAATCTCTACACAAAGAGCGAAATAAGTAATGCTCCGTGCGGGGCCGGACTCTTTTGCTACGGTTCTTGAGGTGACAACGTATACACCAACTCATGTTTACAAACAAACCGGAGCGCCCCTGGTGGATGCCACCGGCGCCGCGCATGCGCGGTGGATGGTGGGCAAGAAGCCCGCCGTCGCCCATAAACAAACCATTGAATTGCGTTGTTGTCGGCGTCGGTGGGAGTCCCCGTGCTCTTTTTCGCGCTGGAATTGTTGATTCTACGTCCTCCTAACAATGTCTGACTACTTGAGCGGCTTCAGCAAAACTATCGAGGCAAAACTTTGCGTGAATAATGTGACGTGCGGCGATTCATTTCACGTGGACGCCGCAGAATGGGCGCTAAAGCCTGACTCCCACGATGAGATTCTGCTCGCTATTTACAGTCGCGACGTCGCTCGGACTGCAAAAGCGTGGACCGTAGCTGAGATGGTGGACGTCGATACTGAAAACCGCAAGTAGAATCGGGAATTACAAGTCGGTGATGGCCACTGGTAACAATGATCAACAACTTATTGTATCTGTTTACACTTAAGGCCCGTTCACACATGCAGCGGAGCGCTACAAGCATAGCGCTAACCTCGCGCTAAGCGCGTGCTGACGACAGCGTTCACCAGCTTTGTATCGCACCGTCAAAACTGTTGCTCATGGCATACGATAAGTAGCTGATGGCACGTGAGGAGCGCTACATCAGCGCTTCGCTGCATGTGAGAACCGGCCTTTAGCCTACCCCAACCAACCTTCAAAAGTGTTTTGGGGCCTGCACTTAGTTCTTATCGCAATTACCGGGTCAACGTTTGGTTTACGGGCCGCTGTCGTTTGAACGAATTGACGACAAAAAGCAGCCAAGTTTGAAAGAGCAGACGACAGTTCGAACGCACGCGCAATGGAGTACGGGCAAGAAGCACCGCGTCCCGCGTAAACAAACCATTCGAATGTCACGTTGTCGGCGTCTGTGTGAGTCTGCATACTCTTTTTCGCGTTGGAGTTGTCGATTCTACGTCCTCATCGCAATGTCTTACCACTTCAATCGCCTGAGCGAAATTATAAAGGCTCGTTACGCCGCTAAAATTTCCGTAAATAATTTGACGTGCGGTGATTCATTCGCATGAACGCTGCAGAATGGACGCCAAAACCATGATGAGATTCTTGTAGCTATTTTCGGTCGCGACGTCGCTCGTGCTGCAAAAGTGTAAAAGGTAGCGGCGATGATCGACGTCGATACTGAAAATCGGAAGCGGGAACGGACCAAGCGTAACAAGTAGGTGATGGCCACCGATACGAATAATTAACATCTTGTATCCACTGTTTACACCGAGCCTACTTAAGTCTCTTGAGGCCCAGACCGGGTCAAAGTTTGGTCTACGGGCCGCTTTTGTTTGAACGAGCAGACGACAAAAAGCAGACAACTTTGAGAGAGCAGACGAAAGTTCGAACGATCAGGCGGCCGTGTGAATTTGAAGACGCACTGAATCCGTGGGTAGTCCGGACAACTTGGGGGTTTTCCTTCGTTCATGTTGGAACAAAGCAAATACATCTGGTGACCACAAATTGTGGCCCGCACACGCAATCGTAGTTCGACAGCGTCTGGTTTGCCCTTTTCACGGCTGCTATCCACGTTCTCGGGCGAACGGAGGGGACAGAAACACATGAAAACTGAGCTTCAAACCTTTCCAGATTCTCTTGGTAAAGCCCCCATCGCAGCATTTTGACGAGAAGGCAGGTTTTTGTCTCGTTTCTTCCAAAGGAACACAGGAATGCATGTCTCGCACGGCGACTTCTGCCCACCGCCCCAGACCGGAAGTGCGTCCGGCGCGCCACCACCGCGGCGTGACGTAGGAGAGTTGAGTTGGTGTATATACTTATGGGCATTGCTACCAGGTGTTACGCTAGCACTTGCGGAAGAGGGCAAGGAGCAAAGCCCCCTCTTATTCGAACCCACTTTTGTGTACCCCCTGCCCCCTCCCTGTCTCTTCTAGCCTCCATGGAGTTTAGTCTGTCACTCAGGACTCGTACAGAAAGGCTTTCCTCTCCTTCCCACCCTTGGCTTTCACAGAGAGACAGTAAATCCAATGCACGATGGCGCACGATAACCGGAGTTACATTTCAAGCCTTGCGCCTGTTGCCGGAATGTTAATACTAGCGCACATTTTGGGCTTTGTAATTTTTTTTTTAAATAAGTATACTGATTTGGTTTTTGATGAAGTTCAGCAAGTTTTTAATTAGAATCATGTTTTCATTCACTAAATAAAAAACTAATCAACACGTTTCTTACGCTATAAATGACTACGTATGTGAGCTCGTGTAATGCGTGGACCTCTGTTCGCGGCAGTCTTCTTGATGCTTAGGTAATTTGAGAAAAGATTTATCGGGTCTTTGTAAACTTGCGGAGGAAGAGAAAGCACCACTCATTGGATCAATGAAAGCAATTGCTCTGGTAGGCTATGTTTGGATGTATATTCAGTGGGCGTTGGCGTGCGCTGTTGCAGTAATGGTGCCCTTGGTTGGTTTCAGATCTGTCTGAGTACCAAGCGGTATCCTGGCCTCCAGTTGGGCGTGGCATTGTTTTCTCTCGAGGCGGAAGATGGAAACAAAGGGTGCCTCAAGAGTGGGTACCTGAATGAAGTCGCAGGATATTGGCGCACGAGCGGAGTGTCATCATACATGAAGAATATCACCAGGGATCCCAATTTTCTTACCAACAGTTCATCATGTTTATAAAAAAGAAGAAAACAAAAAAAAACTATTTGAGAAGCCGATTTTGACAACTCGATCGTCTTTATTAAAACCAAAAATATCTCAATCACCGTCTGAAGGATGGGGTACAGTACCAGGGGTCATAAATAACTTTTGCCTCTTAGGTAGTAACTTTTTGATAATTGAATGAATTTAAAGTCGTTGCATCCAAATTAAATTTTGTAACCTTCAGATTTCGAGGAGCGCAGCACTTATCAGTGTAGCCCCCACCGGCGGCGATGCCCTCCTGCTATCGGTGCGCTACTCTCCGCATGCCGTCGTGGATGACTGAGGGCGGCTGTTGCATCGCTAACCTCGTAGTCGTATGCAAACACTGTTCACTTTGAATGTTCTTTTTTGTCCTGTTAAACAGCTGAAAGATTGATGCCGGGAAGTCCGCGCTGTGAGGTGAATGAGGCAAGACGTTTTGGAACTGCATCTCCTCCATCGCGGCGTTGGTCTCGTCACCAACCGCCTTCAATCATGTACGACGGGATGCGGAGGGTAGTGCAAAGGTAACGGAAGTGCATCGCCGCCAGTTGGGACTATATTTAAAAGTTATCTGCTCACGAGAAAGAAGGCCTTCCAAATTTATTTTACATGCAACTTTTCTTTTTCAATTCCATCAGTGAATAAAAAAGTTACAGCCAAGGAGGCAAAACTGGTTGATCACCCCTTCCCTCCACCGTCCTCTCTTAAAAACTTCTCAACGCTTTTTTTTTTCTGCCAACGTATTGTGATTTTGAAAGAAAGTGCACTTACTAATTATTAAATTTCTTAGGTCATCGACGATATTCGTCTATGGAGAGAAAGAAGGTGTGTGTGTGTGTGTGTGTGTGTGTGTGTGTGTGTGTGTGTGTGTGTGTGTGTGTGTGTGTGTGTGTGTGCGCGCGCGCGCGTTTCTGTGTGTGTGGGTTTCTGCGTGTTTCTTCGAATTTTTTTTCATTTTACCAAAACACCGGAAAGACACTGCTTTAATTTATTGCTGTTCTTTCTGTTTGGGGGAGTGCAAAGTTTTAGACGTTTTTCTAGCTCCGGGAAGAGGGGTGAACCCATTGCCCACGAAATAGCTTGGTGCTAAAAAAAGGTCCATATCTTTACTCTTCTCAAAGAGCGAGGAGTTCAGATGTTGTCCAACATTCACAACATTGCTGCTAAAACCCAAGAAGATCATTGACCTAAGTGCATCAATGAGAGTGTGTGAGAGAGGGAGGAAGGGGGAGAGAGAAATAATTCATTCATTCAACTAAGGTCGGGGCCGTGCCTTTGTTTGTCATGGCATCAACGCATTTACTTCAAACATTTTGTATAACGAATATCAAAATTATTTTTCAATTTGACGCGCCGAATGCCAATTGCACAATAATAATAATAATAATAATAATAATAATAATAATAGTAATAATAAATGTATAATGCAGGTGCTTCATATACAACTATATGCACTATCGGAACCGTCGAAACCCTAAAGGCTAATAGGGCGCGTGGCAGAGAATTATATACAAACAGGGGAGTAAGTGCACAACGCACAGAAGTCACGTAAAGTAGAAGACAAAATGAAAAAATATATATAATCTGCACTTTAAAAAAAGAATGTCTAGGCAAATAGTCTTCAATTCACATTTCAAAACCCCGCGAGAACTTGCATCGAGGAGCACGGAGGGGAGGTGGTTAAAAATATGGAATACATAATAAAGGCAAACGCATTTTGCAAAATATGTTTTGATGCGTTCCGTTTGATATGTTCTCATCTCTCGAAGGGCTCGACAAGCAGTGTTGGGCGTCTTAAAGATTTTATCTCAGCAGTGCCTAAGCGCCACTGTTTTTAAAAATAGTGATCTAAAAGTCGGTAGTGAGAGGTCGTTAAAGAAGTTATCAGATCTTCGGAGACTAGAACCCTAAGCTACACCACGCAAGACGCCATTCAGTAAGGAGTTCGGTTTAGACTTTAATAGGTCCGAACACCGTCCGAATAAAGATATTCCGTAACAAAGAATACTCTAAACAAGGACATGCTTCAAAAGACTTCTTCTTGTGATGGGACGAAGTATGAGAAGATTATATATGTTGCACGAAGCGGCTCGTAATTTCTTGAAAATGTAAAAGAAATGTGAGTCCCATGACAAATCGCAATTAAAATAAAGTCCTTGATATTTTGTACTGTTCACATAGACAATTGGCGCACATTCGCAAGAATCACAGTTCGACATGTGAAGAAAACTGGGTTGTCTAAAAGAACCCGTTTTAGTGGACTACGAAAACACACTAGTTCTGTTTTTCGCATTTACTCTAATGACATTGGCTGAAAACCAGTTCATGAGCCGTAAGACATCTGACTGTAGTAGTTCAACAGCCTCATGGTAGCATACATGACTCGACACAGGACAGTATCGTCAACGTGTTGAAATACTGTGCAGAACTTGACCACCTTCGGAAGATCATTGATATAGATGTTAAAAAGAAGAGGCGATAGTATCGAGCCCTGTGGAACACCAGCCTATAGGAACATTTTCAAATTCCTATCTTCACATATTGAAACGAGTTTTGTACGACTTGACAAAGTTTTCTAGCAGTGTTCAAAAATGGCCTCTGAAGCCGAGGCTGAACAGCTTATTTAAGAGGGGGCGCACCTCAGAGCGCCATAGAGAATACATGAGGATTTTCACCAAATTAGATAAATTCTCACATAATAACCGCTGCGCGGATCTTCTTGAAAATTTCGGCTTTAAAGACATTGAGTCATTATCGAGACATTAAGCGGAACAAATGTTTTATTATAAATTTAATTATATTCTTAAAAAATCATGAAAATGGTCAAAATCGGTTAATTCGGCACTCTTGTGTTCGGAGCGAATTTACAAAATTATCTAAATGCAAACATAAAAAGTGTTTCACTTAATGACTTCTAAATTTATTACGGACTCGAATAATATCCAAATTATTCATGCAAGTCAATCTGTTCCGCAACTACAGCAAATATAAAGAACCAAGGTGTCGGTGCTTGTTTTCCTTGGTTTTAAGGTTCCTCTCTCTCCCGTGCGGTGGCGCTCGCTGTCCACAAAATGCGAAATCGTCCGTTCGGAGATGGGCCGGATCGGCTCAGTGCAAGGTGTTCTTCCGCGGCAGTGTTCCGCGCCCGTATCCTGTTTCATTCTGCACGCCGAGGCGACAATGTGCGTGTCTTGCTTTCCTGGTTCTCGATGGGTAGGTCTCCGTGTTTTCGCACGTGGAAAATTCACCTTGGAGCTATGGGTCGAAAACATCCGTCCCGTGACAAGCGGACCGCGAGGTATTCCACAACCTTGCGGTCTGTGAATGCGTTGTGCTTGTTTGTACTTTTTTTATTTTAAAACGATTTTTTTACGCAAAGTTTTATTTTATCGTTATCCTTCACACAAACGTCCTTCGGCCTTGGGGTCGTGGAAATCGGGGATGAAGCGTGCACAGAGTAGGTAGTTCTTTGCCTCCTTTTTATTTTTCACGGATGTCCTGTGACCTCCGTACGGTTCGTGGTCACCGCAATCTAACGCTGGAAAAAACGGGTCGCCTGCTCTGTTTTCAGGGTATTCCTAGAGGAGGGTGATAACTCGCTGTTCTTCTGGAAATGCACATATTGCCCAAAAAGGTGACATGGGTAATGATTAGGGTATGTTTTTTTCCGGTGTTCATTTTTGAGCAAAAATCGGTGCATGTTTTCCGGTGCTTATTTTTTGATCACCAGTGTATTATGGCTGAACGTCTCGTGATGACGCTAAAAAGTGTTGATAAACAAAAAAAAAAATGCGATTGGACAAGAGCATTTCAAATTTCCAATTCTATTAACATATCTGATGCGCTCTTCTCGCGGGAGCATCTATCCTCACGAAAAATGTCTAAGTCATTGAGCTGTGAACGCATACTCAGTGTACAATCTTTGGGCCTGGAGAGGTATTGCGCACGCTCGAACGCGCTTCACAGCCCAGTAGACGAAGTTGGTGGCACCCAGAAGGCGAGTTTTTGAATGGTCTGTAGTAGGCAAAAGAAACAAATAACAATCAACGCATCTCAGTTCCCCAAGCGAAGAGGCGCGTTTCTAAGGTCAATGGTTTCAGACGGCACTAATGTTGTTGGCTTTGTCTTCCAAGAACCACACCGACCTCTGAATATGGAGGATTGACGAGATAAAATGTTTCACAAACTTCTACAGAGGAGGCGTTTCGAAGAAACTAGCCGTCGCTAGGGCGGGAACAGTCACCGACTGGAGTGTTTTGGTTTTACCCACGCCGAATATTTCCAACCACCGGAGTTTTTTGGTTTTAACCAGTTTAGTATTTTCGTCACCGGTGGATGTTTATCAACTCGGAATATTAAAGTTTGTCATGAAAATTATGGCTTTTTTTTTTCTTGGTGAATAGATGTGATTTGTTGAGTTCCAAACTTTACATTATCAAAATAACAAACATCGAAATGTTGAACACCGGATAATGAAGTTGCTAAAAGACCAAAGCGCCGGAAGGCAACCCTGAACTACAACAATATTTATTTACTTCGACTTCGAAACGTATTTCTGTAAGGGAAACTGGATTAGGGCAAGAAAGAAGGGAGAATGGAAGGGCCGGGAAGGGAAAGGTAGTTCGGAAGAATAGAGTGAGAAGAATTGGGAGTTTCAGCAGATCGTTTCCGCGTCATCCGCCCTGAGACCTTGAACTACGCAGAAAAGACTGGAGGCGTGCATGCTCAGTTGCGGCGCCCTCTTTGGGGATACCGATACGGAGGAGAAAAAGTGGAAGCCGTTTACAAATCCCTGTAACGCCGAATTGGAGCGCAGCTCTTGAGGAGGAGGAGTGAAGGGTACTGAGGGGAGGGTAGACCCCTCCCCCTTCTCCTCCTCCTCCCCTCATTCTTTAATATGCTCCGGGGGGGGGTGTCACGTGACTTCGGGGAGGGGGTCACGTGACCTCGGGGAGGCGTGACCTGGGGGTGCTCAAGGCCACGTGACCGCAAAGGTGACCCCCACGTGACCTTGGGGGTCACGTGACCTGGAGGGGTCACGTGACCTCAGAGGGGTCACGTGGGGTCACGTGACCTTGAGATGACCTTGGAAGGGGTCACGTGACCTGGGGGTCACGTGACCTTGGGGAGGCGACCACGTGACCTCGGGGGTCACGTGACCTCAGAGGGGTCACGTGACTTGGGGGTCACGTGACCTTCAAAGGGTCACGTGGGGTCATGTTGGGGTCACGTGACCTTGAGATGACCTCGGAAGGGGTCACGTGACCTCGAGGGGTCACGTGACCTTGAGATGACCTTGGGAGGGGTCACGTGACCTTGGGGGGTCACGTGACCTTGGGATGACCTTGGTTACGCCGACGCCGACGGCGACGGCGACGCCGACGCCGACGGCGACGCCGCTCAAGCCGGGAACGGGCCCCTAAGAGCTGCGCTCTAAAACGGCCTGTTAAATCTCGCCATCTCCGAAGCTGACTGGTAACGTCACGCAGAGGAAACGGCGGCCAAACGTTCCGGGCGTAGCAAATCAACCCCCTTTCGAGATACGCTCATGAAGGTGGTGCTTATGTTATGTTTACAGCGACGCATAGCAAACGCCTCAACGATCGCGATTCCTTTAAACCCTGACCTACGCAAATGATAACCAACAACGCGGTCAAAAGCGATGTCTTGGGCACCCCGATAAGTCGTTTTTGTTCGCACTGCGGATTATCGGTTTCCCGAAGTTAGCCCAAAGAATTTCAAAGTGGGGAGTTTCGGTGTGCCTAAAAGAAAACGAAGCACCCTAAACATTCCATAGCTTCGCTTAGTGAAGTGGCCTACTCATCCTTGGGGTCTCGTGCCTGCTCTGAAAACGGGGAAAAAAAAAGAAACTCTTGAACGTTTTTGCTTAGACCTGAGTGACACACCCAACCCCTTTAGTAACAAGAGTCGTTACAAATTTCTACCTCGTTTCTCTAGGAAGAGCGAAGAGAAACGATGGAGAACGGTGACCTCCGGGTTTGTCATCTGCTAGCAGAGTCGGGCGCGTGCCTTCTCTCTCGTTTTACCCCGCCGAACCTACTGAACTTCCCGGCTGTGTGGAGAGGGCGCTGTGGTCTAAAAAAATGTCGCCACCCTGAGAGTTCTAAATGAAATGGTCTATATATATGGCCTCGTAGGACCGCCGAACTCGTCAAATAAACCCAGCGAAGCACAAGGGATCGCTCTCTTGCGGCAACACAAAAAATATTCAGTTATATAATTTTTACATTCGTTACTTTCACAACACCATGGTACCTTGTATTTTGTCTTTTCCTCGTTCAGATTTCTTTCTGCGCATTATGGTTGTTATGGCGACAGGTGCGACTTCACTCTTGATTTTGAACGTTAGCTGAGAGCAGAAACGCAGAAATAGACCGATCTCACCAGCCAGTTTCACTATGTCACCGCTGCCGCAATGCATCGGGGAACTTTAGTCTTCTTGCGCGTGCGACAGCCACGCTAAAGCTCTGCGCGTGCAGGGCACGAACAGTCTCGTGCACTGACGATTGTCTCCTATGAACTAAAGTTGTGGCTGCCTCGCGCATGCGTCAAACGCTTGGTGAGGTGGGTAATGAGTCAGAATATTGCAATGCGTCCCGAGATTTATGTTTTTATATAGAAAATAGATTTGTTTTGTGAAGTTAGCAACCCACCGAAGTTCTCCAGCCGTGATGTATTTGGAAGGCTGCCATGCAGTGAGAGAAAAATGTGACTTCGGTTACTGCGTCTGGTTCGAGGTCAGCGGGGCCAAGACAGCAGCGGAGTCTAGGGAATTGCAGGCGCTGACATCGTCGGTCCCGAGATACAGAACGAGGCGAAGCGCGCTCGCTTTGCATCTACGTTTTGCCTTTGTTCGACTGTTCGTCGGGTAGAGTTGTTTCTGGTACATTGACTTTCACCGGTTGTTTCTGCGGAAATGAAGCAAAAGGAAACTAAATATTGTTATTGCAAATGATATTTTTCCAGCCTTTGCGTTTATGACAGGGAACACTTGCTATTTTGTCTCACCGGGACCGACGATGTCTGCTTCCGTGCATTGCCATTTCGAGGCGACTGCAAAGCATGGGAAGATGCTGGGCCTTTTCCTCTATATTATTATATGATCTCTATGTTCGATGTAGACCATCGTGATGCTCGTAATAGCCATCAATGCAAAGTCATACTTTTGTCTCCCGCCTGTCTCTATAATACCACCGAGCTCGTCAAACACCACAAACAAAGTGGGAGCTTTCGCGCTTTTGCGGCAGCATCAGTTCTTCTGAAAAAGCTTCTACTATAGACCTATAAGCCTTGCCTATGTTTTATTATTTTGAACGGCATATAAACGCGACGCGCCACTTGTAAAACGTCCAACAAGTGAAAAATGTACGATGGCATCTGTCGTATATTCATTACTTCCATAACATCGTGGCACCTCGTATCCTAATCTTTCCTTGTTTATATGTTTTCTTTCGCATTACGGTTGTTACGGCGTCAAATAAAAAATACGCAACATTTATTTAATTACATGCACGAAGCATGTAATCTAAAGATCGTACACTCTGTGGTTTCAGTCCACCTAATCTTATGAGTCCACCATATAATGTGTTGAAACAAATAAAAGTCATTGCCGAAATGATTAGAATACAAAGCGAGTCTAATGCGGGCATCTCCCAGCCAACGTTCGCGCGCCTTCAATACGATTTCTCAATAAATCGCCACTGTGCTCCTCGGACACACTTTGGGGACCAACACATGTTTACGTCGCGGCCCGAAATCTTAAATCAGCTTGTGGCGCTGCACCACACTAAAACTCAAAACGAACTCTATAGGCTGGTTCACACAGTTGCGTTTGGTTCTGCTCGAGTACGACGCGCGCCTTTCAAGCTCAGGCATGTCTATGCTCGACGCAACTGTAGCCATAGCAACCTCTGGTTGTAAGCCGGCGCAAGTGATTGCAGTCGCAGTCCAACGAAAATGTGTGAACCATCAGCCTTCAATCGCTCCCAACCGCGTAAGCAAAATCAAAAACACACCAAAAACGAAAAAAAAAAATGGAGTGGAGCGATTAATGGGATTCATCCGATGGAAATGCGCGAGCGTTACTTCTTCCTCACCCCCTTCGTGTCACGTAACACGAAATAATGTAATCCTACGTGGTAGCGTGACACGAAAACGTCATCTTACGTAGTCCCTTCATCCGAACTGACGTCATTTTACGTGATCACGTGATCACGTGACACAAACACGCCATCTTACATGATCTCGTTACACGAAATGACGTCATCTTACGTGATCACGCTACACGAAATGACGCCATTTTACGTGATCAGGTTACACGAAATCAAGTCCTCTTACGTGATCACGCGACGCGCCATCTTACGTGATCACGTAACACGTCATCTTGTAAGTCAACCTCTCCCAACAGCAGCGCGCTCCGCGCTTGAGGGCCCGTGCAGTGCTCTAGTCGAAAGCAAGCTCCCTGTGGCAAGCGAAAGCTTCTGAAGTCTCACATTGAGAATACTCGCAAGCGACCCTCTGTGGAAGCTTCGCACGTTGAGGTTTTTGGTGAGATCGAGCCATCGTGTTCCATTAACTATAGTTGAATTTATCGTTTAATAAAGCCCTAAAAAAATATGAATGTAGTTGGAATAGACATCAAGATCTAATCACAAATGCAGTTTGACGTCGTTTATTAACGTGTATATACAAGTGTAGCAATAAATGAGTTATTTGTGCATACATGTTTAAAAAAAGTGTTTATTATTCGACATAGGACTTTGGGAGAAGGATTTGTTCAGATTTTTCTTCATGAGCGCAAATACACCTGACGCAATTAATAGTGACGATTTCGTCGTCCTAGTGGTGAGCAGGTGATTTCTTGCTCGAAAAAATAATGCCATTTCATAAACCAAGTTCTTGGACATATGCTTTTCCAATGTCTGGCCACTATTTTGGAAACCTTTCAATCCAAAGGAGTATACTTCTGTTTGTCTTTGTTAGCTTAGGAGGGGGTCACAGAGCCTATCTTTTTGTCCTCCTCTAGGACAGACGTAGAGAGTTATACCGCGACACGCGTCTGTAGAGCACACAGAGCTATCGCTCTCCTGTTGGCGGTACAGTAGGAGACGACACAACGCAGCTCCGTAGTCTATCGAGGGCACGGCTAGCCGCGGCCCACAGCGCGACCGTTCAGACTAGGGAGATGGTCTTGAAGAACCGAGAAATGGTATATTGTATACAATAATCACATGTCGTTAGTATATTCTACTTGCTAAGCCAAATAAATATTTGCAGCTTGTGAGAATATGTTTGCGTGACGATTTACCGTTCACACTCCTGACGGATGTTAGCGAATCCTTCATGTTCGTGGCTCGCAGTTATCGGTACCCCCTCAGAGTGACTTCACCATATATATTTTTTTTTGGTTGCAATACTTTATAAGTATCACAAAACGCGCGAGAAAAAATCTTATGAGTACGCGTGATTTTCAGCTTCGCAGCTCTAAAGATGCCCGGTAAATGTCGTCCAGCTTGAGAAGAAACTAATCCTTTTTGTTGGAAGTTTGACTAAAGTATGCTGGCAGCTCGTTTCCCGGTCGGTTTTGTCTATACTCCGTTTCACCGTAATTTGGCAACCCTCAGTCAGAGCTGCTGTGAGGGAATCCAGTCGCGGAGCAAAGGACGTGACAGCTACTTTTAGGAGCAGTACTATGGCGCCTGCAGCGCGTCTCCGATTGCTGTGTTTAGCATCCTATGCTGGCCATACGTCACAAGTGGTCCCGAAGTGAAACAAATGACGTCGCAAAAGACGGAGTTTCACGCTGTTGCATCTCGCGATCCTGGCGATTCATCGTAGAAATGCTGGCGAAAACCACGAGCGAACACGAGTGTCGCTGTCGCGATGGAGTCCCAACGAAAAGCAATTATGCAATTTCGACGTTTTTGTAATTCGGTAATTTAAATTACCGTGCTGTATACAATTTTTAAGATGAGTAAAGACATCATAACCAAATAGGAACTTCCGTGCTAAAACATGCAGTGCGAAGTGAAGACAACTACTATTTTTTTTTCTTGACGTCCACAAAAAAGAGGCTATGCAGCATCGATCGTACCGTTTTTTTCTTTTTCGCACATTTTGCGATGTCATCTAACACAAAAGTACCAACGTAAAAGCGCTGTAGAGACGACATAAAAACAAAAATTGAAGTGAATCGAGCTTTGTAGCGGAACAGAAAAAAATAAATAATTAACGACTTTTTACGGTAAACACTTCACCCCTAAGTAGAACTTCAACCAAGTGACGGTTACGCGCTTTCATGCCCGTTTAAACGAAGTTGGGAGAACGATGTACTGCACCTTGTGAATACACATGTGGAGCAACATGTTTACGTTAGAGGCATTGTGTGTAATCGCTGCGCAGTACCTGCCAAAAGAAGATATTATTTGGGCACAGTCTCAGCCGTTTCCGTCTATGTGTGCTACGAATACAGCAACTCTTTTCGTAGAAGTAGTGATGAGGAAATGGCGTGCCCTTGATGCGATTGTGATTATGAAATAAAATTTTTAATCAACGAATAATTGCGACCTGTCCGGTCGCCGAGAACCCCGACAACAACTATCATTCTCTGGAAAGGTCATTCTAATATTTACACGTTTTGTGGAGTTCATCAAGCGAATAAGAATGTTCCAACAATGAGCTAAACCTACACGAGTTCCCGAATCCAACACGGCGCTTTTGAATTTTAGCACTGTAGATAGTTCTGCGAACAGTGTATACTTGTGTGCAAATATTCGTCTAACAGTTTTGCAACGTTGGAAAGCATCGGAATGATTCAGAATCACTGCGGAGTTGATACTCGGGAAGATAAGACGGGTACTTGGGAGAAACGGACCGTGGCATTTGAGACAGGGGCACAACCGGGGGACAAACGTTCTACAATCGCATACCTTTCCAAGGTCATCGCTTGGGCGACCGCGCGCGCGCCCAAGAAACCTTTCTTTTCTTCTTTTTAGGGGGGGGGGGGGGGGGGGAGTGGGGTGTCGTCCCAATCCGGCTGAAGCCTCAATTCGGCTATTGCCTCAATTGGGCTAGAAGTTTCAATTCGGCTGGACGTTCCAGTTCGGCTACATCCTCAATTCAGCTAGAAGCTTCAATTCGGCTAGAAGTTTCGATTCGGCTGGACGCTTCAGTTCGGCTAGAAGTTTCAATTCGGCTGGACGCTTCACTTTGGCTAAATCTTCAGTTCGGCTACAAGTTTCAATTCGGCTGCATGCTTCAGTTCGGCTAGATCCTTGTTTCAATTCGGCTGGACATTGCAAGTTGATCAACCTAGACGTCCAAGCATAAGGTGCCCCCAATTTTTTTTTAGAGAGACGTTAACTATATCTGCATCTTGCCTTAACATTGCAACCTGCAAGCTCAGATAAATAAGTTCTAGTAGCTACGAAGGCTTTGGGCACAGAAACATTTGTGTTTGTGTTGTTTGTTCTGTGGAGCTGCTGTGCAAACACCAGGTCTCTGATTCAAAGTAATTTATCTACTTGCCCAAAGAATGAATTATAGCAGTCAAAAGATTGCTTCTTCTAGTGCTGGCCACTGTTCAGGTGAAAGGGACAGGACGCCTTGGCAGCTCCTACGTCTAACTAAGTTGAAGAAAAAAAGAAGATACCTGCATCAGTTATGAGACAAAACAATGTGGTAGGGGTTCAATCCAATGATTCACATCTTCAGGAGGCAAAGAGGAATGTAACAGTAGACCTGTAATTTTTTTCAAGGTGACAAGTTTGCCTCAAAATTGGCTAAACACACCAGTAGCTATGACTGACCTCGTAACCAAAACCTTACGTCCACGAAAAATTGTTTGGCGACATTTCATTTTCAAATTCGGTCCTCATCATATTTTCCAAGTGAAAGTTTCAACTGGCAGTATTAAAAATATGTTATGATAGAGGTTTGGGCGAGCTGGTGTTGCATACTCCTCCACAGTGCAAAAAAATCGCAACCAGGCACAGGCACACACAAAAGGAAAAGACATTCATAGAGCACTGACTTGCAACTCAGACTTGTATTTTTTCTTCTTTACTTGCGCCTGTCTCTTTAAACAATAACATCTTTTTTTGTTATTTTTGGTTTCATATGGATACAAGATAATCTAATTCTTTTTTCTAATAAATTGAGACAAGGTTTAGTGACACAGTTTTCTTCTGACCTCGAAATCTTTTCAATAATTTCCCCAATTATTTAATTATTATTCTTACTTATTGCAGGGTAGTTTTTTTTTCAGTTCTGCTTCACATCTGCAATCTTGGCAAGGTATGCCTGAGTGCCCAGAAGTCATTCTGTTTATGTTGTAGTTGTGTTCCCCTAGTCTATGTGACATCAGTATATGTGATGTCGGGGGTGGGGAGGGGTTGGGTTTTGGCAGTAGAACTTGTTTCTAACTGGTTAGAAAAATTTCGATAGCAACAAATGAAACCTGCGAAACCCCAACGTTTCCTCAGTGGCACGAAAGAGATGTGTTCCATCCTGTTCTCTGATGTGGTTGTGCTAGCCATGCTCCAAACAAACAAGAGTTTAGAACGAACCATTAGGGCTTCGTAACGTGAAGAGGGGCACAGTTTCTATCACGGAGGAAGCCATTCGCCCGCAGATATTGCGGGACAAGCGAAGGCGGCGGAACTTTCTAGATTTCACCCTTCACCCCGCACAGCCACGATGCGCAGCACGTTCCAGTGGCACCTACGGCTGTGGGTAGCAAGTATGTCAGGGAGCCTTTAAAAAGGTGGGTGAAACAAAGTTTTTCAGTGACCGAATCGAGGAGACTGATAGCTTAATCTAGCGACACCTGGATAAATAACTCTGGTTTGCAAGTTTTTTTCATGGGAGGGTTGGTATTAACTAGGGTGCACTGCGAGTTGTAGAGCATCTAGAGTCACACCGCCATATTCAGCTCAAGAAACCTCATCTAGGCACAGGCAAGTCCTTCTATAATCATTGAGACTACAAATTAATTAACACACTTGTGTCTGGTTACTATTTCTGTCTCTTGATTTTCTAAGAATCAGAAAAATCAGCAAGCAAATATTTATATCTGAATTATTCTGAAAAACTGAATTTAACCAAAACAAGCTCTGAGAAACATCAAATTTTCGACAAAGGTAAGCTCCAGAAAACACCCTCCAAATGCCACAAAGGACTTATTCTGGAAACACGGAATGCCGCTTATAGTGACGGTGCTACATGTCACGCTAGGGCCAGCCAGGCAGGCTCTGGTGCAGCTTGGTTATGACCTGCCCCGCAAAGGGAAGTTTTGGAATTGCATATGAGGCGATACTTGCCCAAGTCTAGAGGTTACCTTTTCAGGGTAACGGAAGCACCCATGCTCACAAGTACGGTAACTGCTCAGGTCACCTTGGAAGGTCTTCAGCACAAGGCAGGCACCGCCGTCTGTCGTAGGTATGATGTGCTGCAATGTCTGATGACACAAACTGCAGCGAAACAAAACATATTTTCCTGTGAAACAGTATCCATAGCTGCAATCTCCATACCAGCACATTGCCTGATTAGCTAATCTCATTGTGCACTTCTTTCTACATTAGAAGCACAGTTTAGCCTGAAGGCGTCAGCATATTTCGGTTCCACGTATAAAAAGTCACTCATACAGATTTACGTCGAACAAACATATTTTACCGCGTCCGTGGCTGTGGCAGAAAATACCGAGAAAGGCGAGATAAATCGACGATTGCATGATTCAAATGGTCAGAAATGGGAGGAAAGTGCCCTACACACTTTCCTCCCATTTCTCCTGCTGTGAACAGCAAGGTCGAGGGAGCCCACCAGGGGTGCAACAGGTGGTTTGCACGCGGCGCTCGAACGTGATTAATTTACAATGTTTGGATACCATCCTTTCAGTCATGTTGCGATTATATCGATACCTAAAGAACTGTCAAACGCCGATTGAAAAAAATTGTACCGGCTCATTCACGGCTTTGTTAGCTATGGTTGCTCCCATTACGGAATAAAGGGTTTGTTCACCAAATAAACGACGCACTCCCGAGCTTTATCCAGTTCGTCAATGAAGGCTTTGTTCGTGTTCGAAGCTAGATCTTTGCTCAAAAAGCACTTCGAAATTATAAACAAATCCAGATCGACTCTCAGCAACCCTCATCTCATTGAACCGCAGTGCAGTTTTCGCCCAAAGGAGCCACAAGTAACGACTCTTGAGAACAAAATAATTATCTATAAAAGCTAGACACAATGCATGGTTCCGGCATTCGAGCACAAGGTACTTGAAGGTCCTTCGGAGAACGCTACGAAAGCTTAGTATTCCAACAAGAGCTTAAAACGCAGCAGAAGCGTGCAACGGGATGCTACAAACACCAAAACGTCACTCATACAGCGATATCTCGAACGGATGACCGTATTTTTCAAAGAAAGAGGCGCATTTGGCAGGAATTTTGACGTCATGCTTCTCCGAGAAGGAGAGGGAACGGCCTCGCGTCTTCTCCGCCTCGCGGCCTTGAGGAAGCGAAACGAAGAGAGGAGGAAACTAGGTATCTTGACGTCACGCGCCTCGTCGGCCTGGTTCCATCTCGACTTCTTTTTCCAAAAATACGGCCGTTCATTTGAGATATCACCTTACTAGTAGTGTTGTAGGGATTGTAGCGTCCCGCCTACATCTCCAGCATCGTTTTTTTGAAATCCAAATTTCGGTTCACCATCCCTTTAAACGTAAAACACTTAAGTTTTCTTCGTATCTGCCTGCACTGGGCGGAGCCACCCGAACGACCCGACCTATGCAAGATCCAAAGCATCTATCGCAAACTGCTGTGTGCAGCACGCCGGAGCAGCCATCTTTCCGACCGTTTGCACGCTGGCTGACATTGTTTCGACGCACATGTGTCTTGCATTTAACGTTTTGATGGCAGCCTTTCACTTCTAAGAACAAAGCGTCAAGTGCTAGCCTGGCTGTCACTAACACTGTTCACACACACAGTTGCTCAATGCGAAGTGTAAACAAGTATGCCCATGGCATGCTGGAAAGGACAGCCTGCCGCCTAGGCAGTATGGCCACGCATGTCCAATCAAAGCTCGCAGGATGCTGTACATAGACTGCGCGATACTGTTAAGCACTAGACACAACAAAGAAATAAATGCACCTTGATCCTACGAGAAAACTCGGATGACACAGAGGATATTAGGACTTGCAAAGCTTGTAACTGGGTTCATGAGCTTTTAATCACTCCCGTGACACACACCTGCACACAATGTGTTATCCGAATTTACCCATTGGAACAAGGTACATTAAATTTTTTTCCGCTGTCAAATGGAAGAAAACGTGCGACAACACTATCCTTTGTCTTACCCTAGCATGAACTAGCTGGTAATGGTACAATCAAAAGCGATTTGCTTTCACTGGTGTCCCTCCTGCTCGAGCTCTCGTACAACCAAATCGCAATTAAAGGCAGGGCGCTCGCTCGCACTTGTAACCACTCCGGCTAGTCCATGCGAAGATGCGACAAAGCATGGCAGGAAGCCTGCCACTACAGCACGTCGGCCGCCGGGCACGACTATCGAGTGCAAGCGCCACGTGAGTCACATGAATGTTCCGCAAAAGCTGGAAGTTGATTGATTGGAGTCTTATGGCGCGAGAGCAACTAGGCCAAAATGCGCCAGGTGCATACACTATTGCAGGAAAAGGGTTAAGGAGAAGACAGAGCTATAGTAGCTGGTGATACAATAAAAGTATGAACATGAATCCTGTAAAAGATATGGATATGAATTTCAGGTAAGTATAAAAGTTATAGTCAATAAGGAATTACCGCAAAAGCTGCATGACTTAAAAGAACCCAGATGAAACGCCGTTCGTTGTGCCATTCAGTGGTGCAGGGGTAGAACATCGGGCTCTTAATCAAAAGGCTGTGGGCTGGATCCCCTATAGGGGAGGCATATCATTGATGTTCTTTCACTAGCTTTGTTAGGTGAACCCTATATTTGATATTATTCTATGTTCTTCTCATTCGACGTGCTTCCATGACCGACGGGGTAATCTATGTCGATCTCCAACAACTGGAACGGTTATTGCATACTCTCAAACCTAGATATACAACACACCATATGACAAAAAAAGCATCCCGCAACGATTACCATAGGAACCGTCACTGGCATCACTAACAGTGACAAGGTACAACGCAATATCGCATCGCTCGGATCTAGCCCATCGAGAAAAGATTGCGCAATCTGTCAGCTGCAGTCCACTGGGAAGCAAAATGGTCTCCCTGTATGTTTCGATTGAATCGGGGCTGTGTGCGTACTAAACGTTCTATGTGCGAGCCTAGCAACTGTGCATATATTTGCCGAGTGAGTACTCTGGGCTGCACCGGAAATTATTTTCTCTCGTGCATTCTTCTCATCAAGAAGAGCGTCACACTACCCCCGTGCTCCTAGATAGCATGGATGCAGCGCAGCGTTCAATGTGAACTCTTTCGTACGTTACAAAAAAAAAAATATTACCCTCTCCTTGCGCAAAAAGAGAAAACACCTTCGGAGTTTCACTAAAAAACATATTCTGAAAACATGGAGCCCTACCTATAGCCACTCCAGTGTATTACATACTAGGGGCATCACCATGCAGCTTCTCAATGAGCTTGGGAACGGCCTTTCCCTCGAAATTAATTCCTGGCATTGCATACTAGGCGATACCTGCTCTCGTCTATGGGTTACCTTTGCAGGGAGATGAAGGCATCCATGACCACACGTACGGTAATTGCTAATGTCGCACATCATCATGGAAGGTCTTCAAGAAGCAGGCCACTTGTCCTGTCGATGGAGACCCACACATATCCTGCATATCTGGGTGAAGTGCCTAAAATTTAATTTAATTACAACTCCAACTACAACTACTTCTCTCCAAAAGCATCATGGCATGAAAGCTTTTCGCTTTTCATACATGGGGCTTGCTAGCACAGCCTAGCCTTTTCCGGTCGGCCAGGGCCTCGAGAGTGCTTTGTAGCGGCCCGCCACACACGCCCTCAAGGTTGAACTTGTGTCGTATTCAAAATTCGGAAGAAATGCCTACTACCAAGAAGGATAGACTTCTAGCAGAGGGTCATGATGTTAGATCCGTAGCCCCGCAACCCAACCTCCATTATCGCCTGCCCCTTTACCGTCTACTTCCTCGCCCATCATGACTACCCGTCACCCCTTGTGGTTGACTGTTGTCCGTAGAGAAGGACTGGCTGGCACTGGTGGGCTCTGCGCCTCTACTTGTCCCGATTTCCAAATGGGGACTGCGGCTGCCCGGTGACATCCGTCGTCTGCTTTCTTTCTTCGGTACTTTGCTTCGGTTAAGGAACTGTTTTTTGGAGAGAGTCTTAACGTGTTGAACTAGCTTACCTACTAATTTCAACGGGAATTCATCTTGGAAGTGCCCGTGCAAAACTGGTGTCGCGATGTGTGGTGATATCAAATGCAGAGAGTGCCTGAAGAATTTCGAGGCTGCTCAAACGATTTATGGATTTGTTTGGACGAACTTTACACTCTAAGAAAAAAGATGGTCTCAAAGGACTAACGGCAGCATTTGGTCCTCTGAACTCCCATTTGCTCCCCGAAGAGACCATCTGGTTCGAGCTAGGTACCGTGCGCAAATGCTGGGCGCGCTCGAGCAAATGCAGCCCCGGGTGCAAAAGCGCAGGAGCAAAAGCAGCGAAAGGCGCGTGGGAGCAAGAGCGCGGGAGCGAAAGACGTGCGGACAAGATGGCGGCGTCTGGTTCATCGCCGATGGCCAGCGTTTGCGACGCACTTACTGTTTCGGAACGCAGGGGGAGGTATCCACAGACAATCGCAGCATCAAAATTTGCAAGAGGGGGCATGTTTAAGGGTTGAAGCTGACTTTATAACGATCGCAGCCTCCGCACCTGCACGTCGTGCAAGCCGCCACTGACTCAAGCGCAGCCATTGTTGATGCACTGGCCATGCCGCTTTTGAGCATTTTCTTGGCGTCCTTCCCCTTTGCGTACTTTTGAACGTGTTTTGAAAACGTTCATATTTTCTTTTTTGGCTTAACTGGAACGTAGAAAAATGTTTTTATCACTTAGCACGCGGTAAAAACGTTTCCAAAGACACAAAGGATAAATTCTGGTTTCTTCTCTTTCTGTATTCTTCACAACTTTTTTTCTTTTTTTCGAAAGAGACGTTGGGGTTGCCACGGAGACGCGCATGCGCACAGTGGGGAAGCTATGCGGGGAAGCGAGAACATGGCTCCTGGGAACCTATGGGGACGGTGTTCTATAGACTGTCACAAATGATTACCGTGTGTACAGTTACTTCTTAGTTAGAGATACACTCCTTGCAAAGTTTAGCAACAATATTGGAGAACAATATTGGTGCGAAAGCAGCACCATATTTGTAACGTCGTTCACGGTTGAGATGGTCACTGACAAAACGACCCCTCTCATATGATCAGTATAAAAGGCGGATGGGTAGGCTTTGGTGTGACGATTGAAATAGCGTGTCGTCGCGTGTGTGTTGTGCGTGTCTATGTGGTTGTCTATGTTGTCTCTGTTGAAACGTGTATAACGTGTGCAAATGTGAAATAAGCGTTGTTCGTATGTAAATGTAATGAGCCCGGAGAAGATCTACCCGGCGATACTATATTTTTTTTACCAACTTTCAATTTGACGTTGACTAGCGCCACCTGGGTGTGTAAGCGCGCAATTTGGTGCTAAATAAGGTAAGGGCGCAACATTTAGTCCCGGGGGCCTAAATGCAAGGGTGCAAAGGTTACTCCTGGGGGTTCAACTTTGAGGGACTAACGGTAGGGGAGCAATGGTTGCTCCCGTCACCGTTGCTCCTCTAGGGGACCAATGGTTGTGACAGCGCATTTGCTCCCTTGAGGGAGCAAGTCACGCTCCCTTTTTTTCTTAGAGTGTATGACAAATAAATCAGCGGCCAGCGGCTCAATGTCAGATCTTCTAAACTGCCAATCGCGACACTTCCCTGATGACTCGCTACGTGCTTGGATATGGTCAAAAAACCTCCCGAGTGAAAAATATTTCTTCAGACTACGAATGCGGAAGGCTCTGGTTCTCGGGGCGCTATGAAGCTGGTCCCCTCTACGGCCGATCGAGCCTTCGGACAGCGGTCATATGCGTGATCAGAGTGCCGTCCAGTGTTACTTTGGTGCCATCGGACGGCACTCAGGTACAGCCTGGATTAAAACAGTTCGTTTTTATTGTTATTGCGGTCACAGTGTAGGTCACTCACTGAGGTGAAGAGGAGGTGAGACGGGGTCCAGTCACCACCGCGGTCAACGACCGAACTCCAGCGGTACCGCAGCTCGCTGACCCTCGCAAAACCAGGAGAACTAGAAAAAATCGTAAGGGTGCAGGCGAGCTGGTGAATATTAACCATGTTGAATTAACCTGAGACTGGGGTAGAGAAGAAACATCAAAACGTAGAAGAGACAGAAAATAGACAGGACGACGTCCTGTCTATTTTCTGAGTTTGAGCTGTGTTTGAGACGTCGTCCTGCCTATTTTTTGTCCCTTCTACGTTTTGATGTTTCTTCTCTACCCCAGTCTCAGGTTAATTCAACAGACCTGCCCACAAATTCACTTTACTGCGAAATATATTATGTTGAAACGTAATGCCTGCGGAAGAATAATCTCAACTGTCTTTCTAGCCGCGCACACCGCAAAGCCCCATCCTGGCCCCTCCGACGGGCGATGCCACATACTTTATTTCTAGAGCTCGCTTGTTCAACGCAGTTCGCCCAGTCTGCACCTCTCGGCTGCGCTCGCTATATCCCTGCGCTCTAAAAAAAACCCACAAGACAGAACGAGTGCACTGGTGTGGTGGGCACGTGGTTTCAGAAAATGCTTTGCGGCCACTTCCCGAACTTATGCTACCACGCTTTCGTGGATACTCACCCTTGATGAAGGAACTGCGAAGTTAGACCGGTCAGTGATTCGGTATTACTTTTGCTGCAATCTGAGGCGTTGATTTGAACCGCTCGTTCTCGAAATAGGCGCCTTGTCTTGAACAAAACCATCCAATAACTCTAAGGCCGCAACTACGTCGCGCACAACGCTCCATCTCCCCCACATGCGTTGCGCCATCTTGGTCCCAGTGTTGCCAGGTGGGGAAAACAAAAATCAGTGAATAGAACTCAATCGAACTCCTAAATATCAGTTAATTAAATCATGCACTTTTTTTTGCTCCCAGACTAATCTTTTAGCAAATATCATAAACTATAAAACAACCGTTTAGCTAAAAATGTATTCCCAAATTGAGCTGTAATTAAACAAAAAAAAAGTTTGCTATACTAACATTGGTGTTACTTTTATTGCGTCACTCTGCTGCAATGTCCGGCAGAAATGTTTTAACGTCCAAAAGTCGCTTTGATTGTATAAACTATTCCGATGACTTGACTCAACGCTGCTATACAGAAACCCAAACACTTCTGCGTGAAAACGAAACTACGTGGATGCGAGTTGCGAAACTTCTTGGTGGTCTGGAAACACTGCACGGGCGGCCGTCTTGAGTTTCGGTTTCTCCGCATTTCCTTCCAGGGCATGGACGCTCTGCCACTGAGTGCGATTCGGAAATTTTATTATTTTCTGACTTCTGACCGATCACCCAACGTGGACAAAGAGCTAGGCCGTCATGCGCGTCATCTCTGAGGACACTTTGAACTCTTTTTTCGATGCGAATACGGATGAAATCGTACTGTTTAGCGGTAGACGGATCTACGGTGTTACATGCGACTCAAAGTTTTATGTTTTTTTTTGTTGACAAAAGGTGTTTTATTTTTATTTTTGGAAAGCTTGGTGTTTTAATGGAAACTGCGTCCTGGGAAATATTTTTCAGGCGTTGCAAGAGCTTAAATTGGTTTCAGATAACATTGATCTCAAGCACAGTTGACGGATATTTCGCTATTTATGAAGATTTGTTCCACCCTGGCAGGATAACTGTATTGACTTTCTCAAGACTCAACCATTATTTTTACCTTGGCTGCGACAAAAAAAAAGAAAAAAAAGGAGATATAAAAATGAGTTTGTGAAATTAATTTGGCACCACCCATGTTGCTCCACTCGACGTTCGCAACGTGTTTTCGCCTCCGCGGCCGTCGAATTTTTAGCCACTGTGATAGCAAAATCCCTTCTTTATGAATGTTGAGCAAACAGACACGCAGTCTGTGTCGGTTATGTTTTCTATAGAAGAATATTTTAACAACAAACTTCTGCTTTGTTTTAGATGTGTTTTACAAACCTCGTTTACGGACGCCAGATAAAGTGTATAGAAATCGCTGCAAAGCAATGAGATTGTTTTTCGACTTTCCAAGGTATTTATTTATATTTTTATTATATGACATTAAAACGAGAGCTCTCTGGTGTTTTCAGCGTTTGTTGTTACTGTTACCCATACGCATCTTCAATTATAGTTTGTGGCGTAGAATATTAAAACTTTCGGTATTGTCCACACACATTGAGCTGCTTGCGCATCAAGAACAACGCAAACCGACTCTACAACGCGCATAAAAAAAATTCATAAGCAAGTTCGGTACCACTTCGTGAAACGATTAGAGCCCAGTTCGACAGTTGTAAATGTCTTCACGCCGCGCGATAACGTCCGTATGTTTTTTCGCGTTGTCATGGATTGTTTTCCTAAAATTTTCTCAAGATTTGTGATACAAAATATCAATAATGAAAAAAGCTGCAAAAAACGAACGTTCCTGCTTAC
Organism: Ixodes scapularis; assembly: GCF_016920785.2. Classification (NCBI taxonomy): domain Eukaryota; kingdom Metazoa; phylum Arthropoda; class Arachnida; order Ixodida; family Ixodidae; genus Ixodes; species Ixodes scapularis. Next base: position 190,272,169 of record NW_024609846.1, on the reverse strand, counting down.
GCCAAGAAGTTTGGGAGTCGCTACCAGGTGGATCCTTTTCGCATCCCAAGAAAAGATTGAATCGATGTTCTTTTTTTTTTCCCCTTTTTACATGTATTTTTTCACAGATAACGCAGGGCTACCTGGTTACGTTAGCGCTGAATCAACATTAGAAACAGGGACATAGTAACTTCATGAAGCGCAGCAACAGGAGCAACCTAAATGCGGTATAGACGCTTTCAGCGCGCGCCCAATTGAGCCGCCATAGCCGACCTTCTCTCGTGTTACCGAGATGCCGAACCAGTGAAGCGGGCGTTGACGAGTTACTACAAGGGCCTATGCTGGGGAGAAGGACACGGTAGAATCTAAAATTGCAATGACCTGCCCTGCTGTGGTAATGATGAAGTGAAGCGAACGGAATAAGAGGAAACAAAAACTGAAGGTCGGTTATGGCGGCACCCATGCACAGCTGCCTGAAAGCGTCTATACGAGACACGGCCGGACATGCCGCAGTGACTCGCGGTTCTAACATGAAAGCTAGATCTGTGCTGTGTGTGGGGACAAAAACATCAGCGCGTAATTAGCACGTGTAGCCGCCGCAGTGAGGTAAAGCCCCTTTATCTTGGGAAAAGTGCCCCCATTCATTGTTGTGGAAATGCTCGAGACACGTGCCGCGCGTCACATCTGGGCGGAGCAAGTATTCTATAGTCGGTTACAGGTTAAGAAAAAAGCTGGAGCTCCGCCCACAAGCGTAAAGCGCCGCTTGAAATGCCTACGCCGTCAAAGAAAATAGCTCCCTAGCAACGCCGTTTTATCCCTCTCAAAGAAACGTCTTCTAGGCCAATACTTAAATAATTTAGTTTATTCACGATACTTAAAGAAGTTGAGATACGTTATTGTCCACGCACGGGTTCAGTATTAATGGACAGGGGTCATGTCTAATGTTCCGCCTTCTAACTGACTTCCTGTCTAAATAGCTGTCTGAACTTCTGTCTTTCAGTGGTTTTGGTTTCGGTAGTCGAGAACCAGACTTTTTTGAAAAACTAAAAAAAAAAAAGAAAGGACATTATTATTTCGTAACTAATGCAAATTACCTTATTTTTCTCAGTTTTATATACTTTATAAATGAATAGTGTATGTTTAGTTGATTTGTTGAATAGAAAATCTTTTGCGTTTCCGGTTTCGACGAATTCGCGATTTGGAAAGTCGTTCTCCGGTTGTGTGTTCCACATGTTTTCCGTCATGGATCCCAACGAGGAAGCTGCGGAAAGTGATTCTTCGGATTCTTCTTGGTCGAGAGACCTACCGTCTATGCCAAAACGCTGGTTCAAGAAGCACAAGAGCGGCCACATCTTGAACAGCGGCCAACGAGAGCTCCTTCTGAACATGTACGTTCGGATGCGGCATACGGAGCCCGACCTCGACGTGATTGAATCCTGCAAGGCAGTCAGCAAACTGGCAGGTGTCAGCGTGTCCAGTGTGCTTGCAATCAAGAAGGAGGCAAGTGCGAATGATGGGCAACTCGCGTCACCCTCTCGGAAGCGCCCAACAAATGCAGGCAAGAAGCGGCGTACTGCCAAGTACGGTGACCTCGTGCTGTGTGCCTTAAGATCGTGTGTGCATCGGTTTCTTCGCCGGAACGAGATGCCCACGGTTGAAAAGATAGCAGCCGAGTTCCGCACAAGCCCAGAACTCCCCTCGCTGCAGGCGCGGACCGTGCGTCGTCTCCTTCTTGACATCGGCTTCAGGCGAGAAAGGAGGGCTCGAAACTCGCTCATGGTCGAGCGAGACGACATCGTCGCTTGGCAGCAGACTTACTTGCGGGACATCACGCGTCACAGACAAGAGGGCCGCCAGATTTTTTACCTCGACGAGACGTGGGTGACCTCCGGGCACACTGCCTCGACGGTGTGGGTGGACAGCACTGTGACCTCGTCCCACAACGCCTTCATGCGAGGTCTCACAACGGGCCTGAAGCAGCCGTCGGGGAAGGGCCAGCGCCTCATCGTTACGCATATCCGCAGCGAAGATGGATTTGTCCCTGGGTGCCTGGACGTCTTCCGCGGCAAAAAAAACCGGCGACTACCACGAGGAAATGGACGGCCCTCGGTTCGAAAAGTGGTTCGACGATGTCCTCCAAAAACTGCCGACGGGGAGTGTCATCGTAATTGACAATGCCCCGTACCATTCCCGGCGGTTAGAGGCGGTGCCGACGACCAGTTCCCGGAAGGAGCTCATCCAGGGCTGGCTCACGTCGAAAGGTATTGCTTGGGACGCCAAGATGCTGAAGAGGCAGCTCCTTGAGATCGTGTCGTCGGTCAAGCCGCAGTACGTGAAGTACCGTGTGGACACTGCTGCAGAAAGGGCTGGTTGCACAGTGGTCAGGCTTCCACCCTACCACTGTGAGTTCAACCCTATTGAACTCATCTGGGCACAGATCAAGAATCGTGTCGCAGCCCGAAACACAATGTTCAAGATTGGCGACGTTGAGAGACTCCTCAAAGAAGAAGCTGAGCAGGTCACGGCTAGTAACTGGTGCAACGCTGTGAGGCATGTCGTCGAAGTGGAAGAAAGCTTCAAACAAGGAGGAACGACAAGTGCTCACATCGAGCCAATCGTCATCGCTCTTAATGAAGGTGACACTTCTTCTGAGAGTGACATGTCCAGTGTGGGGCCCCTCGACGACCCGTGATGTCAACATTAAGGGGGATCAACCCTAAAAACAAAACGGTCCTTTTAAGGACCACTCATATGCTGTAAAATCGGATACGTGTCGCACACGTCTCCCGTGTCTCATGTTGTTGACGTGATGTTGTGCTTCATTACCTCATTGCACTGGTCAAGGCTTTTTGAGGTCTTTAAGGTCTGCCTTACATATTCCACTGGGCCGTAAGTGAGCAGCATAGAGTTTCCAATCCCTCAGCACTGTTCCACTTCCTCGAATCGGCTGGCCCAAAGGCTTAGAAGGTGCAACTCAGAGCTTGGAGTTCCTCCATGCACCTCGACCAACTGGTAGTAGTAGTAGATTGGGGTTTTGTGGCGCAAAAGCAGCTAAGGCTATGATGCGCCAAGAAATGATACTATTGCAGAAGAGGATTTTGGAGAAGAAAGAGCTGTAGTAGCTGGTAATTTGCAAAATGTATAAAATAAGAGTAAGACCATACGTTATAAATAATGCTACAATTTGTGTAAAAGATCAACGCTTTTTAAAAACTTAAAAACCTGGGTGGGTGGGAGTAGTGGTTCATTTCCAAGTAACACACATAGGAGTAAAGGAACGTGCTCTTTGTACAGTTGGAAAAAGTAGTGGAGGCGTTTTTCTTCATACGCAGGACATTCTAGAAGGATATGTGAGACACTCAGCGGTTCCTGGCAATGTTAACATCCAGGAGGGTCCTCCCCACGTAAGAGGTGTCCGTGCGTGAGCCGCGTGTGTCCTATGCGTAGTCGACAAAGGACTACCTCATAAAACTTGTCTCTGTGCCTAGCACTCTGCCACTCACTAAGAAAAGGCTTTATCATGTGCAGTTTGTTTGACACCTGTAGGCTCCATTCTGCTTGCCACTGGGCTTTAACATGGTATTTAATTAGGGCACAGTAATCTCTGTACGGGATGCTCCTAATGTCTACAGCACGGGAGCCAGAAGTGCCCGCAGCACGATCTACCTCTTCGTTCCCTGGGATTCCAACATGGCTCGGTACCCAGCAGAATAGAACATTACATCCTTTCCTGGTTGCCGTTATTATTTTGTTTTGTAATAAAACAACGAGGGCATTCTTTGAGGTTTCAAGCGATGTCAGAGCCCGTAAAGCACTCAGCGAATCTGTATATACAACTGACCGAGAGTTACTTGTTTGGATGATGTGATCTACTGCAAGCAGAAGGCCATGCAGTTCAGCAGTGAAAACAGTAGCGGACGAATTAAACCTACGAACACTTCTTACTGAAGGGCCAATCATGGCACAGCCAACAAATGATTCAGTTTTTGTGCCGTCTGTGTAGTAGTGGGAATGAGAATTGTGTTCCTTGTGTAGTTCGAAAAATTCTTGTCGCATGACCTCAGTTGGGGTATCCTTCTTATTGAACTTTGTTAATGAAAAATCACAACGTAGGCAGTTAAAATCCCATGGAGCCACCATCCTTGCAACTGTATCAACTGGGAGCTTACTGTCTATCCCAATAGATTCTGCCAAATTCCTGTTTCTCATCACGAATGGAGGGATAATGCTAGGCTTGTTTTCGAATGTCTTCTGGTATCTAGTGCTCTCCACAACCTCCCGGGCTGGATGCTGAGCGACTGAACGTATCCTTAACGAATACATAAACCCTAGGGAGAAACGCCGTCTGTCAAGAGACATCTCATTTCCTTCAGCATAGAGACTGAGCACAGGCGACGTTCTGAAGGCTCCAAGTGCTAAACGAAGTCCCTGATGATGGATGGGGTCTAGTGCCTTAAGAGCTGATTGCCTAGAAGATCCGTATACAAAGCTGCCGTAGTCCAGACGTGAGCGAATCACAGAACGATAAATTTGTAAAAGACATAGACGATCAGAGCCCCATGTCTTGTGGGACAGAACTTTAAGGAGGTTCAGTGATTTCTGACATTTTATCTTAAGATTCTTTATGTGAGATATGAAGGACAGTTGACGATCGAAAATAAGACCCAGAAACTTATGCTCCTTCTTTACCGGGATGGTAGTCTGGTGCATTCGTAAGGAAGGCTCTACGGAGATTCCCCTTCTCCGAGAGTAGCAGACACACACAGTCTTATCAGGAGAAAACCTAAAACCATTTTCGTCTGCCCACTTCAAGAGGTTGCTGACTGCAACTTGGAGTCTACGTTCACAAATGGAAAGATTGCATGATGAAACGGATATCTGGAGATCGTCCACATAAAGAGAATATTGCACACTGTGGGTTTCTTTTACGGAGATCCCTCCACTAATAATCCCGCCCGATCGGTATGCGCTCCGCCCGTCACCCAGGGAGTTACACACTGCAACGAGAGACAGCGAATGGGTTTACTGTACCTCTCGGTTGCCCGTCGTCGAGAGGCGGTAGTCCGGGCCCGCCGACCCTTGTTGTCGCCCGTCGATCAGAGCTCACAGTCGGGGTCCGTGTCCAGGCCTGCGGATAGCCTTTTCCACGCCAGCGCTGCGTAGGCTGTCTGTCCCGGGCTATCAATGCCCGAGTCTCGCTGCGGAACCACCCCCGGATCGTCGTAGCCCAGGTCATAAGGCCCGGGCTCGCCGTTTCCACCGGTCTTGCTCCAGACCTCGCTGGCGGACCGCTCCGGGGTTCGTTATGGGCCAGGCTAGGCAGCCTGGCTTCGACGTTCCTTGTCCAGCTACCAGCCTCGCTTAGCACGCAATGTCTCGCGCCAGCTCGTGTCGTCTCCGTCGGCCGCCTGTCACGTGCCCTCTACCTCGTCTTTCACCCCGGCTCCCACTCTCTCCCCATCTCAAGGCCCGGACTTCGGGGGACTTCATGGGCCTCAGGGAGCCGCTGGGCTTCATGGGCGGCCGCTGTTGCTGTTGCCGGAGTGGCCACGTTGCAGCGTCCGAAAGCGGCGTAGGTGGTGGTGGCTAGCGAAGCCGGCAGACAATGCCGACCTGTCTGTCGCTCGCTGTCCCACTCACCGCGATGCAGCAGGGGGCTTGCTCTAAGCTGGTCCGGCCGACGCAGATGAACTTGCCCCGTTCCGCTTAGAGGTCACAGCGGGCTTAGAACTGCCCGCCTGAACCTTTCGTCAGGCCGAACAACTGTTAGCCACCCTGAGCACTTGGGAAAACGAATGGTCCCGTCTTCCCTCCCGGTTGGCTTCCTGGGTTACAGCGTCTATGGACGTCTTTCCAAGAAGCTATTCTGCGCAGAACACACTGTTAAAACAACACACAGCGAACAAATACTCTGCCGCAGATTGTGGCAGTGGCCATAGCCTCTACCGCCATATAGCTTGCCGACGGGTTCATGTACCATGCGGCTAACTCAGCAAGTCTCCATTCGAGAGCTCGCTCCTGGGTCGCCAAGAACAGGGGATTTCTTGTGGCCTACCGCAACCTCATGTTATACGTCTTCCCCATCGCGACAACGGTAATATCCTTTCAAGTCAGCGATGTGAACCGGGCAAGCCTCCTCGTTTGTATCTCGCCGAGTAAGCCTAGAAGTAAGACACGACGCTCGCGTCTTTATACCTCGGGTGCCCTTCTCACCTCGGAGCAAGCGACGCGGGAAAACCACTAGCTGCGTTGCTCAAAGCGTGAGTTTCCTTCAGAACAGGTAACGATGGCGTAAACCTAGTCCATCTTTGCGCAAGCGAAGGGATCTAAAGCCTGTGGCGGGATGACCAAATACCATACCCGCAATTCCGCAACGGCTACACATACCATGTGCTACTCGATGTAAGCGTCAGCGTCCCGTTTCGTCCACGCGTATACGAGCTCTAGGGACTGCTCGGTCCTCGGAGGGGGCGGCAGCTCAGCGAGCAAGCCCGCTTAAACCGTTCACGCCTCAAGGCAAGCTGGACAACTACAAGCCACCTAAATGTCTACCGCCTCATCCCCGGCCAGGTCGTGACGCGACATAAGTTATTAAAAGTCTTGCTGTCACTGCCACGACCGGCCAGAGTGAAGCCGAAAAAGTATCCTATAAAACATTTCGCAGCTTTCTCGGAACGACCTCCTCAAGGGAGAGTCGTCCCTCTGCCTTTCCTCGGTTGTTGGAGTGACGCGAAGCAACTAGCCGTCTTGGCCCAGCGGTTACAAATCATACTGCTCCTTAACTCGCCTGCCAGCGTTCCCGGTGTCAACTTCAATTTACGCCAGTTTATCCAACACCCGCTGACAATCTCGACCGCCAGTGTTCCCGGTGTCGACTGCAATTCCCGCAATCTTTCCGACACCCACTGACAAAACCCCATCCGCACCCCGAGCCTCGACAAGCGCTTACTGGCTCACCACATCACTCCAAGCCTAAATCCTAAATATTCATTACATCCTGGCTGTTTCCCCTCCTGCCAGTAGCTATCCTGCCTTCCAGCGAACCTGCCGTGCCTCTCCTCTGCCTCCGAAGACGACTTTCTTACATCTTAACCGCGCTCCTCGTGTTCCCCCCGGTTACGGCACCTTCTGCCAACCACTATTCTGGGGTACCCGAGAAAGCGCGTCCGCAACCTCGTCCTTAGAGACCTTCAAGTACTCGATTCGAGGAGACACCTGCTGAGCTCTGCTGTGAGACAAGTCACCAAAATTCCAACATGCTTTGTCTCAACGGGCATCGTGAGCGTTACTGAACAACCCGCTCAACGAATCCGTGGGACTCTCTGGGGACGACTAGAAGCAGAGGCATACCGAACGGGCCCCACGTTGGGCGCCATTTTAATGTGGGTTTCTTTTACGGAGATCCCTCCACTAATAATCCCGCCCGATCGGTATGCGCTCCGCCCGTCACCCAGGGAGTTACACACTGCAACGAGAGACAGCGAATGGGTTTACTGTACCTCTCGGTTGCCCGTCGTCGAGAGCCGGTAGTCCGGGCCCGCCGACCCTTGTTGTCGCCCGTCGATCAGAGCTCACAGTCGGGGTCCGTGTCCAGGCCTGCGGATCGCCTTTCCCACGCCAGCGCTGCGTAGGCTGTCTGTCCCGGGCTATCAATGCCCGAGTCTCGCTGCGGAACCACCCCGGGATCGTCGTAGCCCAGGTCATATGGCCCGGGCTCGCCGTTTCCACCGGTCTTGCTCCAGACCTCGCTGGGGTACCGCTCCGGGGTTCGTTATGGGCCAGGCTAGGCAGCCTGGCTTCGACGTTCCTTGTCCAGCTACCAGCCTCGCTTGGCACGCAATGTCTCGCGCCAGCTCGTGTCGTCTCCGTCGGCCGCCTGTCACGTGCCCTCTACCTCGTCTTTCACCCCGGCTATTGAGTTCATCTTGACTATAAAGAGAGTAACACTCAAGACACCGCCTTGCGGAACTCCAGCCTCCTGAACAAATTCTCTGGAGAGAGCAGTGCCCAACTTCACAAAAAAGGTTGGCTCAGATAAATAGCTCTTTATGATAGCAAGCAGCCTGCCACGTGCCCCTACTTCATACAAGTCACGAAGGATTCCATAGCACCATGCTGCGTCGTATGCCTTCTCCAAGTCGAAAAACACTGATACGCAGTGTTGTTTATTAACAAAAGCCTCACGAATTGTAGTTTCAAGACGCACCAAGTGGTCAACAGTGGAATGGCAGGAACGGAAACCACACTGATTTTTATCTAAAATGTATTGTTTTTCTAACAAAAGTACATGAGCCTTTTATTAATGATGCGTTCAAATGTCCTGCTTAGGCAACTGGTGAGGGCAATTGGGCGGTAGCTATATGCGGACGAAGCGTCCTTCCCGGGTTTCAGAAGTGGTATGACTGTGGCTACCTTCCATGCCAGTGGGAATCTACCCTCTTGCCAGACGCGATTGAAGAGGTACAAAATAAGGAGTAGCGTAGAAGGATGAAGGTAAGTAAGCATCCGGTAGTGGATACCATCAGGTCCAGGAGATGAAGGCTTAGTTGAGCGAAGGACCATTTCGAGCTCGTGCTGTGTGAGGGGTTGATTGTAAGCCTCGCGAACACCACCTGAGGTCTTCACGGCATGCGCTTCCGCTTGCTCCTTGTATCGAAGAAATGCAGAGGAAGAGTTTTTGGAACTTGATACATGAGCGAAATGCTGACCAAGAAGATTGGCCTGACCCTCTAGGCTCTCTGGACAGATCCCATTCTGGGAAAGAAGTGGGACTGCGAAAGCATGGTATCGCCCCTCGATCCGATGAACTTTATCCCAGACTTCTTTTAGTGTTGCAGTGCTATTAATTGAAGAGGCATACCCCTGGAAATTGTCTCGCTTAGATTGGCGGCGAATGTATCTTGCCCGAGCTTTCATTTGTTTAAACGCGAGTAGATTACTCTGCGTGGGGTAACGTCGAAAAATACCCCACGCTCTGTTTTGTTTTTTTCTCGATTCAGTGCACTCTTCATTCCACCACGGCTTGGGTCTCCGAGGGAGATGCGTAGAAGTCATAGGAATAGCAAGAGATGCTGCATAAAGAATAGACTCACTTAACAGTTCTGTAACTTGGTCCACCGAGATTTTATCAAATGATGTACAGGCAAGCTGCGCTGACTCGGTAAAAACAGACCAATCTGCTTTCTCGAACTTCCAACGGGCAGTCCGCATCGGCACGGACTTGGGGGAAAAGTTTTTTTTTTTTTCAAGAAAATTGGAAAGTGATCGCTTCCATGTGGGTTAGTATCTGCGACCCACGTAAAAGAAGTAAAAATGGAAGCGCTACCGATGGAAAGATCAATTCACGAGGATGATAATGAGGATGGGCTAAAATAGGTTGGTTCTCCCGTGTTAAAAAGGCAAAGTGAGTGAGACGTTAAAATTGATTCTATCAGTCGACCACGGGCGTCAACGTGGTCGCTACCCCATAAAGAGTTGTGGGCATTAAAATCTCCAAGTAAAAGAAAGGGCTCCGGAAGTTGGAGTAAAAGATCATTAAAATCATTTATCGAAAATGTAAAAGAAGGAGGAATGTACAAAGAACAAACAGTCACTACTTTGTGAAGGAGGAGACGCACCGCTACTGCCTCTAGCGCAGTATTAAGAGCGATTTCGGAACAAGGAAGGTGCCTTGGGACAACCACTGCAACTCCTCCTGCAGAAATACACGCATCCTCTCGGTCTTTTCTAAAAATATGGTAGCGTCTAAGAAAGTTAGTACGCTTTGAACTGAGATGCGTTTCTTGTAAACATAAAGCATGTGGGCGGTGTTGTTCCAGGAGGAACTCGATATCATCAAAGTTCCTCAGTAGACCTCGGCAATTCCACTGAATGATCGCCGTCATTCTTTATAGAAATTTAACTATCAGAGGAGCGATGGAAAAAGGGGTGATGTATGTGATGCTTCATTTAGGAGGGAAAACTGGTGTTTTCCCTTTATGTTTTGGTTTCTGGGTCTGCCACTCCATATCCTCTGAATCTGGTTCTGGGGTAGAAAGGTCGCCTGCCTCTGCAGTCTTTTTTGCTTCTATGGACTTCTTGGCAGGCCTACTGGAGGCCTTAGAGTTGTCTAGGGATCGTAGGGGCAACCCACGGCCCCTGCATTGACCTGATGGGCCAGCGGTCGACGTGCTAGGTCGGCCCGTTGTCCCGCCGGTATCGTCTGTTGCACGTGGCACGTGCTGCCTCCTAGACGGGGAAGTTCTCCCCAAGGAGGAGGAGCGAGACACTCGCTCCGTTGCCTGAGGAGAGGGACCAGGAGGCGGGGACGAAGGTGTAACCTCCGTCGCAGCTGCGGCACCTATGTCCTTGGTGCGACTATGTGGATCTGCCGCTTTCGCAGCTGAGATAGAATGCCCAGGAAGTGCAAGCTTCAGCCTGGGCGTAGAGGACTGCAGTGGCTTCCCGTGGTCTGAAAAAGACACCTGGGTCGCCACCGATACCTTAGACAGTGCAGGTCCTCTGCTGGACACCGCCTCGGCAAAAGATCCTCTCTGGAAAGCAGAGAGGCGGCGCTTTGCATCCTGGTAGGAAATGTTTTCTTTCACCTTGAGAGCAAGTATTTCTTTTTCCTTTTTAAAGTGGTTACATGATCGAGAGTAGGCAGGATGGTCGGCGTTGCAGTTTGCACATTTATAGTCGAGGTTGCAGTCGTCAGCAGTATGGTCAGAGCCGCTGCACCTGGCACAGGTTTCACGACCACGGCAAGCTCGTGAACCGTGACCGTATCGCTGGCAGCGAAAGCAGCGGAGCGGGTTTGGGACATATGGCCGCACTTTGCAGTTAATGTAACCCGCCTTTACGGTAGGGGGCAACGAGTTTTTCTCGAACGTCAGTATGACATGTTTCGTAGGTCGTTCCTCGCCGTCCTTACGGATTTTAATTCGTTTTGCGGCCACAACACCTTGAGTGCTTAGACCCTCCACGATTTCCTCTTCGGAACTGGTTATGAGATCATCCTCAGATATCACACCGCGAATGGTGTTTAGCGTACGGTGTGCAGATGCGGTCACTTTGAGATCATGAATCATATTCAGATTGAGGAGGGCAGTTGCCTGATACCTTTCATAAATCTCGACAAGAAGATCACCGGAAAAAAGCTTTTTCGCTTCATATTTTGCCCCGAGTGTGTTTTGAAGAACTTTAGCAACTAGGAATGGAGACAGTCTTGAGAGTGGCATAGAAGAGTCAGCGGAATGTAGAACGAAAAATCTTGTGAAGTGATCATTTGAGTTGTCTCGTTTCAGAAATGTGGATAGTGCTTCGGTCCGGCCTCTTTTCGGAGGCCGATCAGGTTGTTTTTGCTTAGAACCCATAAGAGGGGAATGGTTTTCGGAAACTGTGGTGCACCGCCCACCACCGAGCCCAACAAGGGAATAGGTAACGCTTCATAACAAGATGGGCTTGGCTGAAGACGTTACTCTATTAGTGCTGCCAAGTTTCTATAACCAAGTGTGGTTTTGGACAAGAGGTCTTTCGCCACCCAAGGTTAGCCCTTGCCGCCAAAGGAGTTGAAAAAGGAAAGAAGAGAAATGAGATGAGTGAAAAGGAGGAGCAGACAAAAGTGAAAGCAGAGAGGGGATAGTAGAAGTGGCGACTAGACTGAATCATCCTGTCGGGGCCTTACCAGGACTCCCGTCTACGAGAAGCGGGGGCCGAAGTGGTGTATTGCCTCTCCCGGGGGGCCCCGAAGGGTCCAAACCTGCCCCGGGTTCGACTCAACCACCAGGATGCCCTTTTCCCCGGACACGGGAAAGCCACGCACAGCCATACGTGGGCAGGCGAACCCGCATGGCTCGGGGTCCGTGGAGACCCCACTCTCCAAACACCTGCTTTCACAGGTGCCCCCTGCGGGGTCGACCAACTGGGTCACCGCTGTGGTAAGCGCAGTTAGAACGGAAACGGAGAGTCCGTATTGATATCTGTATGGATATCTCCCCAATTCACAAATTGTGCGGTGCAATAGGGAGGCTGAGCTTATAGGGCTTGCCTACAACCTCAGTCTCCTACTATCATGCCGAGTTTTATGATTTACATTCTCGTAATGCCGAGCATTACGAGAACAGCGACTCGTGTTAGAAATGGGGAGAGCTAACTTTCACTTGCCAAGATTCGCGCTATTTAACAAGCTTTGCACTTTGTCTGTTTACTTCTATAGCTCGTTTCTTTTAGTACTGTCAATGTTTTATAGCTCTCTCGGATGAGCGTTAACACAAAGAATGTCAGTTCAAACGACACCGGGAAAAGGTAGGTATCGTGCATACCACTGGGTTTATCCTCCCTACAGCAATCGAAGGTGCAAAGGAGGCCGCTATAGCAATCGTCACTTACCATTTGATTGATAGCGACGAAAACTTGGCAGGAGTTGCACGGTTCACAATGAGTGAATGACGCCGTACAACGTCGTTTCAGTAGTTACACTTCGTTTATTTATCCACCGTTGCAAGCGAGGGCGCAGGCAATGCCTAGCAAAGGAACCCGGTGCTGGGGGTGCCGGCAGTTCACTCGTGCTGCTAATCTCGCTCATTCATACTGTTGTTATCACTGGATGATGAGCGCTGCATTTTCATCTCGTCCCACGGAGTCCACAGGGAAGAAAAACGGCGATACCGGCACTGTATTGACAGGCGACTCGAGGCAGGGAACGCAGACCTCCAACGAGAGGAAAAAAAGAAGACGACGTCAGACGAGCGGCCCAGCGATGCTAAGTCTTGCGTCCGCTTCGAACTTTCCAATGGCGATACCATCGCCGGATCATCACGTCGTCGCACAAAAGCTACTGCGAACGCAAGTCGTTACCGTTGAGACTTCGCGGCATGGCCTCGCGTTAGTAAAATACTGTGGCAAGACCAGCATATTCGCTGAAAAATGCTGGTGTCCTGTTGCTAGGTCCAGGCTGCCATGTTGGAAGCTTTCGTCCGGAAAAAAAACAGGATTGGTCCGCAGAGGCCGTGACGTCACGAGGACGCTCGGGCGCGATTGGCGGTAAGTTGACGGCGGATGAATACATATCGATGTGCAGCTTTTTTCTTAACCTGTAACTGACTATAGTACACTGTAGCATAACGTCTGAAATCTAGATCAGTGCTGCGCTGTGCAGCCACGATCTTCCAAGTGCGGCACCTGCCTCGTGGATCGACGCACCTTGTGCTTTTTTTGAAACATGAAGGGGCTTTACAGCGAGGATCGCTGAAGCGCCCCCTTACGTCCTTCTCGCCGCGAATACATTCGTGTTATTTTAGTTCGGACGAAGCCCCAAGGCTACGAGCGCGAGCTCCTAGTGTGACAGCGGCACGGCTAAACGAGCGCTCTAGCAGCAGGACCAACTGTAAAAGTCATTGGCACCACGTATAGGATTTCGAAAGGAGGCTGACGGCGCTTGCTCCATTTTTGTTTCCTTGGTTTAAATATTTTTTATCTACTAGCGCGCGTGGATAGACGCTGTAGTGTCGCTTTATGTGGGCACGCTCGCGTCCTCGCCAGACGACACGGCCGCCGCTCCGCCATCGCTCCCTCTGGCCAGACAAAGGATTCCCGCAAAAGATGGACCGTTTCAACGAGGTAGAGGGGCTTAGAGCGATAATCCGGGGTTCCGGTCTGCACTCGAAAATGACCCCCATAAGGCGGCTGCCATTGTACGCAAATTTGACCACTCATCACATGACCAAACCAAAGACGTGACGTCACAGGAAAGATGGCAGCGCCCATGCGGCGGCTGGCCCCAGCTGGGCCGGAGCGTTGGCCGGAGCTTGTCGGATGCTTTGTTCGGTGTCGTTCGTCTCGGCGAGTTGATTTTAGACACGAAAACCGTCATATGAGGTTGTATGAGGCCGGTCGAAAGCGACTTCGGAGTTCAGCGTGGCGTCTGACGTATTTATAACGTGAAAATACGGAGGAACGGTGTGCATTTCGCTAGTGACCGACGGGGATATTTCCACGAAGGAGACAATCGGCCCTACGTTGCTCGGACCTCGGATTGATTCGGACACAGCTTGAATAAATTTTAAGGCGACGTTTCAGTACTTTCGCTGACCATCGGAGCCTTCGAGATCTGCAGTAAAGCGTGTGCAATATATTTGGATACACAGTTTAGCGACAAAATTGCGTGAGTCGTGTTTGCTTGGCAGTGTGCAATCGTGGTGCCGCTTAATTCAAATGACCGAAGGCTCACTTCGGTTGTGCGGTGCACCGGAGAGCTGCCTTGCTGCTTGTAGTTCCCGTGCCGTGCTAAATGATACTATGCTGCTTCCCAAATTGTTCCGGCGTAGACGTGCACTTTCACGGAGTACAGGTGTGGGGCGCGCTGAAGAGCTGCCTTCAAGCTGGTACCCCCTGTGCTGTGCTTTAGGTGACGCTGCGCTGCCTACTAAATTGTTCTGGCGTAGACGTGCACTTTTACGGAGCACAGGTGTTGCAGTTGATATTCATTCCGCTGGTTTGTCGCACGTTTCGTCGAAACCAGAGTTTCATCAACACTCGTTACGCGAATTGCAAGCTGTATGGACATTTCATTGCGCGTGTTACCTACCCAGTCCACCCGTTCACGCCGCTTTGCGACAGCGGTCTGCAGTGGCTCATTACCAGAAAAGTGGTCCCACATCGATTTCAATTCAGCTTGTCCACGGCAGTCGCCAGACCCCGAAGGGGAGGATTTATTCGGATAAAATGCCACTAAAGCAATGCAGCTTCTTAACGGTCAGAATAGACTCTTTTCTTTCTGCTTTGTTATATTGTCACGGATGCTTGCTCCAGTCCTATTTTCTATCAATATTTACTATTCTGGAAAGTTCCAGGCCATGCCCACCCTACTGAAAAAACCCATATGAAGTTATACCGGATCATACCGGTCCGGTATATTTAGACCGGAGGCCCGATAGCATTATAGCGGCGGCCCGGAGTAGCTTTACCGAGACCGGTGTCCGTTGTCCGGAGTCCCGGTGACGCCATAGCGGCGGCCCGGAGCGCTTTACCGGGACCGGTTTACTTAGCCCGGAGCCCCGGTAGCCTCATAGCGGTTGCCTTAACTGGTGTACCGGACTGTGGCTCCGGTCATAGCGGCGGCCCGGAGTAGCTTTACCGGGACCGGTGTACGTTGTCCGGAGTCCCGGTGACGCCATAGCGACGGCCCGGAGTGTTTTACCGGGACCGGTTTACTTAGTGTGGAGCCCGGTAGCTTTATAGCGGTTGCCCTAACTGGTGCATTGGACTGTGGCTCCGGTCATACCGGGCATTACCGGAACTCCAGGAAAGCAAAGCGGTCGCCCGGTGCGCTAAGCCGGTGAACCGGATAGTCATGGCGGTCACCCGGTAACTCTACTGATAAGCGGGAAAGCTGTGGTCGTTTATCAGTTCGTGATACCGCGGCGAAAAACTGAAGCGAAAAGGCCGGCCACTCGCGAAAAACGGAAATGTTTTAATACACCTGGGGACCTATGTTGGACAAATGTTTCGTTTCTCCTAAAAGAAACGGAAGTGACGACCTCGCGTCTGATTGGTTGAGGCTCGAATGACGAAATTTCCCTACGAAAATGTGGGCGGAGACGGCGAACCGCCCCACCGGAAGTGACAACACTTTGACGTATCGTTTCCTCGGTGTTTCGTCTGAAAAGGGAACGAGTCTGTCGATGGTCTCTTTGCGGTAGCGAAATTGGAAACACGGCGTCTCAGAGGCAGAGCGACAGTTTTTCTATTGTTCAACTTTTTTTTTCCCTCCGGAAAGGCTCCACCGGCAGCACCGCGACACCGCGATGCCTTTGAACTACCGGAGGAAGCTTTTCGGAGGCAGTACCGTCTCACCAAGAATGTGGTCCGTTGATTGTGCGACGAACTGCGCGAGGAGCCAGAGTTGAGGCTGCGAGGTTCGTGGACGGTGATATCTGTGGAACAGCAAGTGTTGTGCGCACTTCGCTTTTAGCCACGGGGAACAAACTGTGCGGGGAGCTTTCAGAGCATGGTGGCGAGCGACGAGCACATAGCGAGGAATCAGGCTACAGTCGGCATTGTTGTGCGGCCTGTGTCCCTCGCTATTGTGCAGCCTCTGGGGATCCGGCGCGGCTGGATCGACTTTTCCCAGACAACCGGCAAGAGGGAAGACGTCGAGAGGGGCTTCCAACGGCTCGGCAGGATACCCGGCGTCATCGGTTGCGTCGACGGGACGATGATCGCCATCGTCGGTCCGTCACAGAACGACCCCACCGTCACGAAGGCGGCGTATTGGTGCCGCAAACAATTCTACGCTCTGAACGCGATGGAGGTACGTATGATCACATATATACTACGTCTCAACTTAGCATGAAATAACTAAGAAGACTGCAAGCGCGAACGGCTTGACTGGAGCACTCGCTGCACGAGCGCTCGTGCAGCCGCCGGGGCTTTATTCAAAGCAGCTAGCTCGCGCTTTTAGCTATAGGTCAATGACCGTTCTGAATGGGTTTGAAAAAGAGCGTAACGCTAATACGGTGTGGATATGCCATTTTAGAGAGTTATGAATTGTTAGTACTCGTTTATCCTCCGCACAAGCGTTTGTTCGACGAAGGAAGGGAGGGTTTGTTAGCTGAAAAGCTTTCGATCTCTGTTTGTTTTCATGTCGTGTTAGGCTTTTAAGCATTAGTCCCTGTCCTGCATGATAAAGTGTAAACTCTCCTTTGAAGAAAAAAAAAACAAATTTGCCTAAACTATTACGTGGATCAAAGGTAGTGGCTATTTATCATATAATTTTAATCTTTGTAACACAGGCAGTGCTCTGTCTGTGTCCTCCTTCATCCAATGTTCCGTCGTTTTTTTGCGCTGTCTTAATATTTTAAGTTTGTAAACCACATTATTTATGGTGGTGTGTCATTCAGCATGCAAATAGTCTTTGACAGGGCCCCATGACAATGAGTGCAATTAATTGTTTGTGGATTCAGTTGAATTAATGTCTACATATGTCTCACTATTGCAGGTGTGTAACGCCGACTGCCGGGTGATGAGCATCGACCCACGGTATCGTCGGTGCACAACTCCTTCGCGTGGTGCTACTCGTGGCTTCGGAGCAACTTCGAGCAAGACCGGCTGATAGACGGTGGCAGGCTCCTGCTCGGTAAGCATACTCCATTTGTTGGTTCTGTACATGATGGCTCTGCACCACTTATAAGCTACAATATCACACATATTGTTCCGAACATGGATAACTGGCATGCGCTCTGGCCATACCTGTGACACGTCTCCTTGGAAACACTCCGACGCAGCTGTCAACTACAGGGGGGAGAGGTTGCAAACAGCAGTTTTACCTGCGTAGTTGTGAGCAATTTTAAAGGGATACTGCAACGAAATTTCGGTGCTTATTTTTTGGTCTATACGTGTTCAAAAGAGCGGTATCACATCGAACTCATCAATACCTTGTTAGAAAAGGCACTAAAAGGCATTTAAATAAATTAGCAAGGAGCATTTTCTAGATCTCGCTAAAGCTGTAATGCCCGTCTAGGAACCTTGACAGGTAGGGATGATAACTGTCTTACCTAGAACTATACATGCTTTGAACCTGACGCCATCCCGACAGCTCTACGGCCAGCAGAAGAGAAAAGGGGAGGGAGGAATTCCACACTCGACGGGACTCTCTTTTGTGTGTCCCAAGATGATAGAAGATTAACCGTCACTCAAAATTCACACAAAAGCAGCTTTGGGGTTAGTTGCGGACTTGCGGTGGCCCGATCGCTGGCTTGCTTCGACCGCTTTGGTTGCTGGAACAGCTAGGGCATCCTGACGACGTCTGCCTCGCCGCAGCTTTGCTCATCCCGAGATAAACTACATCACAATTGCACTGGACGTGACGTGCTCTCAGCTGGCTGCTTTCCGAGCGCTTGCCACTGTGGGCTGTTTATAACGAAAAATACAGCCATCAAGCTCAAAATACAAATGTGCAATTGTCATTTACGGGTATTGTGGATCATATTCAGCCTATTTCTGAGCACGACGAGTATACTTTAACTGTCGTTGAAGTATTCTTTAAAAAAAACAACAAAAAAAACAGCATTAATATCATACATTTCCTTCTCCGACTCTGCAGGTGACAGCGGCTATGCCTTGGAATCTTGGCTCATCACCCCTGTCCCTGGATTCCACGCGACCTCCACCGCTTGCGGCCGGTTTAATAAGGCACATTCTTCGATAAGGTCCATTGTGGAGCGCTGCATTGGGCTGTTGAAAAGCAGATTCCAGTGTCTGCAAAGACACCGGACTCTGTATTATCGTCCAACAACAGCCACCGTCATTATATCGTCTTGTGCAGTGCTCCACAATATATGCCTTTCATTGAGGGAGGCAGAACCGGACCCTCACGAGCCAGGGTTGGGGTCTGGGCCGAGCTCGGAGGGGTCAGTGGCGAATGACGAGAGGCTAGCTCCTGCCCACCCTCGGGTCAGCCTCTCGGACAGGGGGAGGGCTCTGAGGCAGCGCCTTGTTGCCCAGTTCCGAACCCGCCACAGCCGTGCCTTTCCGGAGCCCCACGCACGCCACGATGGCAGTCGCGCCCACCAGGGACACCACCAGTGCCAAGGAGTCTGTCGCCACAATGGAGGTCCCGCCCATCAGGGACACCATCGGCGACAGGGAGCCCCTCATCGTCCTCGCCACGGTGGCACTCCCGCACACCAGGGACGCCACCGGCGACAGCGCACCCCTCGTCGTCCTCACCTCGACTGACGCCCTCGCCACCAGAGAAGCCCCCCGTGGCAGTATGTGCCTCACGTGTTGCTCCACAGTCAAGGCCGTCCATAAGCTCCACAGTGTCAACTCCAATGCCTTGCGCAGTTCGTCGCACAACCACCGTGTTACCTTTACGGTCATGTAGTACCGCCTCCGAAATGCTATTCGGTGCATCACGGTGATGTTGATAGAGCTTTTTTTAATTTGCAAGCAGTGTGCATAAAATGCCTGGAACAATAACAGAATGTTTTGTGGGTTATGTAGCTAGCCAACAGGGCATCTGGCTCGCCCTTGGAGGAAACGTATAACTCAATGAGGCTACTGGTGAGACCCGTTTTGCTTCTTTTACTGCAATATATTGTTTGTATCGGGCTTGGACATCGATTCATTTTCTCTACACTTCCATTGCCCTGTTCCATTTTACAATCTATTATGGTTACCACAGGGCCAGGTGTATTACTCGATAATCGCATATTGGATTTGTGTCAGTTTGAATGTATAAAGAAGACAACAAGCAGTGTCTTTGAAAGTGCTTTCTTTTTTTTTTTGCAACAATGCCGTAACATGAAAAATAAACATGTTTGAAAGCACAGGTTGCAATACTTTCTTTAAAATTGAGCATGGACTATTAAACACCGTATACATTCTTTGTTATTATTCAGGATATATCACAGACATTATTTCACACTACACTTCACTTAATTCAGCACACTGCCATTTCGTGTGTGTTTTGTCACACATGGAAGCATGACAGATTCCATAGTAGAGGCATGTTGAGATCAACAATGATATAAGAAAACAAACAAACGAAAAACACAGGGACACAGACGAAGGAAACAGGACAAAATGCACTCTTAACTGAAGTTTATTGAAAATTTAACTTCAGTTGAGAGCGCACCTTGTCCTGTTTCCCTTCGGCTGCGTCCCTGTGTTTTTTTTCGGCGCTTTTTCTGTTTGCAATGAACGAACTGGCCCAAATCTCCACTTTATTTCGATAAAAGAAACATGGCAAACCCGGAGGCCAGTTTCAGGCGGGTGGCAAGTTGTGGCTAGAGTGCAGACCTCTTGGTTTCAAACAAAGAAAACCCGGAGCGCCCAGGGCCGAGTCCTCGCCAACCAGCGCCAAAATACGTGAGTATGATGACGCCAGCGAGCGCACCCGGGCGCCTCCGCCCCCTGTTTGCCTGCGGGTAAAGGAAGTAATTCAATAGCTTGGTCCACACTATGAGTAAACTACGCAAATTACTTCGCCTGTTTCGCCAGCTCCGAAGCCCGCGCCCGCGCCCGCGCCTTCGACACCCGCATGGCCCAGTAGCGTTTCCAACCTTCCGGCTCCTTCCTTGGAGGCTTCCTTGGAGGCCCGAGGAAGTTGAGCCGGGAGGTTAGCTCGTTCCAGAGACGAACTTTGTCGTCTCTGGACAGCGCCGGGCTCAGCTTAGTTGCGCCGCGTACCAGAGAGGCCACATCCTCCTGTTTCTTGAGCAGTCATTAGCGCCAGTAATTTGAACTAGGCGCTTATCCGCGTCCCGCATGTTGTTCTAGCCTTTTATGCGAGTTTACCCTATCTAATATTTTCTGGAACCGCTACAAAATCAGTTGTTTATTTCAATAGAACACGTGTATTTTTTTAGTTTGACAAGTTTCTTTAAAATAGAGCCGATGTGAAGGTCGCCGCCGCAAGGGATTGGCTGCCATCCCTTGACTAAAAGCAGAAAGTGCTCCTCCGGTTGCCAGAGAAACGGACGCTTGCGTAGGGACTAGGTTCCAGATAGGTACCGCGGAGAAAGCGTAGGTACGGCAGGGGGACAGCGTAGCTACTTCCGCTTTGCGGGGGTTGGCTCTTGACGCCTCTCAAGTGAGTGACAGACGCCAATCTTGCCATGTCGTCACGGCGTCAAAGAGGGCGGTTTCGCGGTGCGCGTCGTTGCTTGGTTACGCTCCTCCTGCCGGTACGTCACTTCTGTTTCTAGTTTCTCGAAAGTCCAACATAGGTCCCCTGGTTTCTACAAATTTAAAGCAAATTAGGGACAATGAAATAAAAATATCTACATAAAAGTGGAGCACGCATTAAGAATGTCTTGCAATTGTAGTCTGTATAAAACAAAAATATATATATCAGAAGTACAAAAAAGGGAATTTCACAGATCTTTATAAAGAGACACAGAAAAGGTATTTATTGTCGAAATTTTTACTCACCCATCTATTGTTCAATCTGCCCCCACAAGATATTTGTAGCATCAAATCTCCTTTATTTTTAATGCTGCTCAAGAATAAGATACTCAGGTTTCCTGCCAGCTTTCCAGTCATGTCGTTACGCACGAGATTGTTTTAAGGTTGTAGAGCACGTGTCGCCAAACTTACACTGTCCAAGAGCCGCAATCAAAATTGTCAATTTTTCGAGAGCAGCACCGGGAAGGGGGGGGGGGGGGGGGTGACAGGAGGGAATATTGTTCTCTTGGCCTTTGCAATAACTGATTGTTTAGCAAACATACAGGAACTATGTTTCACGGAGCTTTGGTTTCCTATCTGATCAATGTCTACCTTCATTTTCTGTTAAGTAAAGGGGAATTTCACACAAGTTGCCACACAAAATTGATGCTGCCTCAACCTAGCAGGTGGGAAGGCAGCAAAGTAGCGAATTTTAAAATCGAGGTGATGTTTTCATCTAATTTGTTCCCTTCTGAACAGATCTTACTTAGAAAAGCTGATCAACATTGTAATTCATGTCATGTTTGCCGCCTGTTTCTTATTGTAATGTTTTCATCAACAAGCTTAGTGTTTCGTCCCAACTATTTTAATTTGGGAGTCCTCAGATTACGAGATCACTTGGCCAATGAAGAGCCGCATGCGGCGAGCCGAAGATTGGCCACTTCTGTCGTAGAGCATCTAAGGCACATATTCGTAATAGAATTAATCCTTGCAATGCGACTTTCATGACCAATTTGGACACAGAAAAGACGGTACTGATTTCAAGAAACTTTGAGTGAGTATGGTCACGACGATCTTGACTGCAGCAGCACTACGACATCACAGGTCTCTGTTTTGTTGGCCTCAGAGTGAAAGGAAATAAAGAAAATCGGTGCTAAATGTATCGACACTATATATCCAACGTATATCATATAATTTTTCTTTCCTGTGTTTCTTTAAGACGCTTTAAGAGTAATTTCGTAAAGAACTTGGAATCTTAATCCCGCAGGGAAATGGGAAAGCTATTTAACAGTAATAGTGCATGATACAAAAGTTTATTTAAATAAAAAGTAGAATAGCATTGGCACTGCAGCTTAGAAATACTAAAACACTAGACAAATTAAAATATTGCATAACACATATCATATTCCATAATACACATTGACAAACTATTTACATTTAATATTGAACACAATCTTTTCTAATATAGTCTTAAAGGGCCCCTGAAATGAAAAAAAAATGTTTTAAACAGTCTAATTGGGACACGCGTGCAAAAAAATAAAAACAAGGCAAAAAATTAATTTTTTAGAGCAATATTGATGGCGCGAGATTTATTTCAAATTCTGTAAGCAAAGTCCATGATGTCACGGGTCATCCTGGAATGACCAAGTCGGTCGTGAAGGCAAAGCCGATCAACCTCTCCTCCAGGCGGCCGAAATGCCGAGAGAAAACAAGTTGAAAGGATGTGACTGCCCACTAAATCGCGTCTTCAATATTGCTCTAATTTTTTTTTTGCGTAAAATTAATTTTTTGAGACGCGTGTCAAACCAGATTGTTAAAAAAAAAACTTTTTTTTTTTAGAGGCTCTTTAATGGCCATGAGCTGAGGTGCTCTGTTGAAACCAGCTAATTTCACTTTTGTTGCGTTACATTGTCTCTTTTGTTCCCACAAAAAACCAAATAGAGAAAGGAATCGAGAGTAAATGCACGACAGATGCCGATATATGCCTTTAAAATGAAGAAACATTTAAATGATCTTCTAAACCTCTGAATGAGTTCACAAGCATGTTTTCACTTATGTCACTAGCTTCTTTTCCCAAATAGTCATACTCAAAACTGCACTTTGTCATTTGGTGAATTCCTAAGCAGCACTTTGTCCAGAATTACAATCTGTAGTAATGTGCCGGCTTAGAATGCTCAGTCACGTTCTACAACATTTGGCAAGTCACAAACGTAGGTGGTCTCCTCGGGTACAAAGTTAATAAAAATGCACACGCAGGCCACAGCCTTAATGTCGATGGCGGTCAGTGTCGCTTGTCGAGACAGAAAGCACTCGTTGATGTGTCTTGGAAGCCTGACATCAGCCTCGACCTCTACAATCTTTTTGCACAACAACACAGATTGTGTTTCACTACCAGTGTTCACTTGCAAGATGCGCATTATCTTGAAATGTTCCCCTGTTTTAGTTAGAATTACACTTGAGTCACTTTTCTTGGTTCTTGAGTACTGGTCGCTGTTGTACACCATCTTGTCTAGTACAAACCGCTTGTACTCGAGAACAGTGGCAGGTAGGGGAATGCCTGCCACTTCAAGTGCAGCTTCTTCCTCTGACGTTAGCCGTCCCACAGCTGTGGGAGAGCCCAGCATACAAGCACCATCTGTGTACAAGTACTTCTCCACCCTCTTGAAGCCCAGCACGTCTTGGCAAAGCTTTTTTGTGGCCTCATGAAGTGGAATGCAAGACAGAACCTGCCGAAGTTCCTGAAGGACAACAACTCTTTCCACAATTTGCATTGGAACTCCTTTAGCGGCGGTTACAGACTTGACTATTCTTCCGTTACCACTTTCAAACACAAATGCTGAATGCGCCCACAGAGGCCCCATCTGCTCCGCTGCCTTCTGAAGATGGAGCAATTGATGAACATTGTAAGTCATGCAGGACTCTTTCTTGTACAGGCGCTCCACCCTTGCCACGAACTTCTGCAGATGGTGGCCTGAAAATATACAAATATATTTTTGAAGACATATCTTGGCAGACACATTCAAGTGAGAGGTCTCTGGGTTTTGTTGCAATTGTATCCAAATTGTCCGTTTTAAAATGTTTTGCATAATACAGTATAGACCACTTACAACGTAACCGCTTATAGTGCAGGACTGGGTATAACGCGGCTTTCTTAAACCACCGGTTCGCCTCCCATAGAGCTCCATGTAATCACATACCGCTTAAGATACGGGCGCGCAAAGGGAAATGCCATTTATAGTGCAGTTTCTGGAACAGCCCACCGACCGTGCCGACCAACCAGTGCAGCGAGCACGCTTCCCTGTGCGACACTAAATAACGGCGCTGGCCGCAAGCGTCACTCGCGGGGCAAGGAAATTGCTCGAAGAAGCGGGGAGAAGCGAAGAAAGAGGCTTCAGTTGCCATAGCGACGGAGGGATGAAAAATTTGGAGGGGGTTTTACGTGCCAAACCAACGACAGGCATCTGGGCGGAGGGACGCACCCACGTGTCATTCACATGTGTGCGTCCCTCCGCAGGGTTGGAGACAACCGCAACGACAGACCAATTGCAGGTTGAGGAGAAGCATGCCGGTCGCGGGCCGGCTTCTTCTATCCGCAAAAATGGCGTCGGTTGTGATTGTCGACGTAGACGGCGTGGCGAAAGCTCATCGTTCGCGTAAAAGCGCTGTCCTTCACTGTGAATTTTCGTTGTGTGTTGCTACGATAACCCAGCACGTACTAGAAGGGAAGATCCACCTATTCGTGTGGCGATGTCGTGGACGCACTCTCAAGACGGCAGAAACGCCCGTGCCGTCGTGTTTGTTTACTTCGACTACAGTGGTGCTTTCTTAGCATTTGTGTTTTCGAACATCGCCCGGATTTCTTATTTGGAGCATTTCATGCCTGTGCTAAAGTTGAAAGTATTACTGGTGCGTACCGTATAAAAATGTGAATTTTCACGCGTTTTCATCACAGAAGAAAAGTGATTAGGGTTAGCAATCCTGAACGCTCGCAACGTCCGTCCACAACCCGCGATGCCATTAAAAGGCTGCGCCAGGCAAAAGTCGCTCATTTCTTTCAAAATGTGTGACACGCTTGAGAGAGAGGTGTACTAGTCTGGTGAATTAAAGACTTTCCTCAAACTACGCTTTATTTTTCATGTAACATAAAATAAATTATTTTACAAAGGTAAGTTGTCTCATGGCATGTATTTTGGCCTGAAAAATTAATGTTTTGGTTAATATGCGGTACCGCTTATAGTGCGGGTTTTTGCGACTCCCGCGACATACGTTATATGCAGTCTACACTGTAGTGCTGTGCAATTAAACCTTTAAAGGTACTTCACAAGCAGCAAACAGAAACAAAAGTGCGGACGGGTTGTGAGGACCTTCCATCATGTGAAAATGTGAAGATCATCTAGGTACAGACAAAAAGCGCAAGCTCCACGATAACTACTGGCGCCAATCTCCTTACTACACATCTTACAGCTTGTTCTGGCCACAGCTCGTTACACTAACACGTGGAAACAAAAGGGTCTGTTGACATTAACCACACAGGAAAGGTAAAGTATGACTGCCTCCCTAATGACCTGGGGTTTGCACTGTAAAAATGTTAGATCACCCAAGGGTAAGAACTATTCAATGTGCCTCACTTCAACATAGCTTTCACAATATCCCCATATTAGTATATTCAGTTAATTTATTTTAAAGGCATCAATGACATCTTTAGCCCTAGCCTAAATAGTGGGGTGAGAAAAGGACAGTACTACATGAATTTCCACTCACCCCACTCTCCAGGGTTCTAGGGCCCATACAATGCTATTTCAGCCACTGCTTTTTTCACATTATTTGGATTTCCTATTGGCTAGCCAGAATTGGAAAACAAAGGGTAAACCCCAAAATATTAAGGCATCATATTTTAATTCGACATTGAAAAAAACTTTTCAAACTACGGTGGCCTCTCGTGGTGTTAAACGTGTGCGGCCGGCTGGTGTCTGCAGAGGTGTCCGTTTCGTGATTGACCAAAGCGTTCAGATGTTTCTTTGTGGAAGCGAAATAAAAGGCTGGATTGGGGGAGCCGTCCTAAGAAGGTAGTTTTTATGAAGCTACAGGGACCAAAAGACAAATAAATTAAGTTTAAACATTGAGGACACAAGAAACAGTAGGTCTGTTTGATTCGCCTGAACTGGCTGAACTAGTTCAGGAGTGCAGGAACTGGTGCATTCGATTCAACCGGAAGTTGCACGGCCGCTGCACTGGTGCGTTCGATTCATCCCAGTTCTGAACAAGTTCAGACCCAGTTCCTCTAAATCTTGCACCAGCTCCGAAGTCAGTTCGGCGTCCGTGCAGAAGCACACGACAAGAGCAGACAGCGATAGCAGACGACACTCCTTGTCCGTCTCTGGTCGAGCCTTGCGGTGCCATTTTTCGCAGCTGCTTAAATGTCCCTGCAATGTTTAACTATAATGCCAATACGGAGGTTGCATTTCCTCTCATTTATGATAATAAAGTACCTGTGGTGGACGCGGAATTGAGGTCATAACCGAGGGTAGGAATTTAATTGATTATGCTATTCTGGAAGAGTTTCAGGCACCTGCTCGTGTAGGTTTGGATCCCTGTGGTAGGTGTTGAAATATTGGCTCCCGTAACTTGTTTCTTTTTGATGCTATGTGGGGATCCAAAATGTTGATATTCTTCCTTACAGACACGGGAGAGGTATTGCACTCTTGATAGTACCCGCTTTCAGTTGCTCTTGGATGCATACTGACGACTCCGATACATTGCAGAGGTCTGGGATTTAGTACATTGGCCCTCACATGCCCCATAGCTGAGCATATTACTGCATGCTTTGTCCGCTGGTATTTGTAGACGCCCACTAACGGGTTTAGAAAAAATGCCGAGAATTGGCATTGGCTTGGTAGTTTCACGCAGGTCTTTCTTGAGAATCAAAATAAACACTTCAGCTTGACGCCAAAGTTGCAGTCGATAACTGCATTGGCCAAAACGCTCTTGTCACGCCTTCGTCTTCGAGGTGACCGCTACCGACCGCGCGCTGCCGCCAGTATCTCCCAACGCAAAATCATCCTGATGCCGCAAACCTATCATCGAAATGCGAAACTTGAGAGACTTGAAATGAATCTACTATTGCTAAATGAATGTGAAGGACACGAACGCTTATGGAAATGACAGGAACTGAACGGCCGTTAAAAATACAGACAGAAACAGATTTCGTGCAGAAACTTTTTAGTACACTCGGATAAAAAATATTCACAGAAATGATTCCGTTATTATACTTTAAAACTAAGGAAACACGAATAGCCTCATCAAACCACGACTTATTAAATGTAGCCTACAACGTGGCGTGGAGAAATAAGAGCCAGCGGATGCAGACGACACCCTCCGCTTCCGCTCGGAAAACCGATCCCAGCGCCAGTCTTAGCACGGCGGCTGCAGTGGTTCTGCGCCGCCGCTGCACGACTCCTGCGCTCCTCTGAACTCAGGCAGAACTAGTTCAGAACTTTCTGGTCAAATCGAACAGACCTAATGAACAGCGCCTCCCCCCAGTGACAGTTCGAACTAACATGGCCGCCTCTCCGTCGCTCGTGCTGGACCGGACGGCTCCATTACTTCGTTGCGACAAGAAAAGCAATTCTGTGTACCGTTTCCACGCGCCCCAACTTCAAGCATCCAGATCAGGGAAAGAAGAATACGAGGCTGCAATTTCCAGAACGCGGAAGCGACAGAGCAACAACTCTGTCGATCAATACTCAAGCTGGCCTACACTACAGGCTAGACTTAGCGTCCCTCCGACCTCCATGTGGGGCGGGAGGGCGCTAACTCCCCGTAGAGTTTGAACGCGAGTGTGTTCAAACTCTACAGGTACCCTTTCTGTGTGAACAGCCTCAGCTTTGACCTCAATTGCTTCAAAAGGCAAGGTTCGTCCCCTCATAGTTCTTGTGCCATTTTTGCAGAGGTGACCAGCTGTGCTGTTACGAGGAACATGTTTAGTGCAACCTCTCGTCGCACAGTGATAATTGCGTTGATCAGATCTGCTGTTTTGTCCAATATAGAGTACACATAAAGGCTTTTGGATTGCCCTTTCATCATGCAGTTGGTATGCCTTAATTCTTCAGTTGTTCATTTTTATTGAAATGTGAAAGAAACGACAACATGAGTGTTGTCTTCCACTTTCTCTGAGGCAGGTTCAAGCCTAGAGTCTTTGCCAGTGTCGCCAGTGGCCTTCCGACGCCCCGCCTTCCTACTAAGAATACGGAGTTTGAAATTGGATAGCTCAGGTACATTCCTAGCAAAATAAAGGAGCAATGGCTCATTTCGAGTGATTTGAGCCGACGATACATACACAACTTCAGAGGCGGCCATGAGCCTAACTTGCACCCAATTGGCCAGTCTGTCCGCTCCCATCCCTCCTGTCACTGTGCCTACCCCCTTAGATGCCACAGAGAGTGCATTTTTGCTTGTTTTTGCTTCTTGCACTTAATTTCGATGTATTTACATTTACATTAAAAATATAAATTGCCGAAAAATATTTTTTTCTCTGTGTTACTAGGTTGTCTGAGTGCAAGTGCTAAACCAGCTGAAAAATCATTGCACAGTCCCTTTAAAGATATCATTTTTAAACCAGCTCGCCCGCACCCTCAAGTTAACTTGAAGAACATGCATGTTAATTGCTTATTTATTACACTTTACACTAAGTAGCTGTGGAAATGGCAAAACAGTGGGGGAATACAGTGGTAGCGAATGAGGCACAAACACAGTTTCAAACATGAATTACAACATTTCGGCGAAATAAATCTGCTAGGTACGGAGTGTGACACTGTTAGAGTGTACTCTAAACGACTTAATTTTGTGGGCTCAATATTCATGAATTTTGCAAAGCGCTACTTTGAGAAATATTTCACAGTCATAGGCCTTCGCAATTAGGAGTGACAATCAATGAGCGCGTTAAGTCGGCGCTCCTTTACTCCTACTCCAACGCTCCGAGTTTCATGCTCCGAGCGCAGCAACTAAACGGCGCATATCGTACAGGAGCGCGACACACCGAGGCTGCGTTCCAAACCTACTCGAATAGATCCGAGTTACCCTGGCGTTTTATGACACGTGACAACAAAAATAGAGAAACGCTGGACGCGGGTAGGTCTTCGATAACCACCTTTACCCTAGAGTTAGATCGAGTAAGTTTTGGAAAACGGCCAGAAGCTATCGACGGGCCACGGCCCACAGGAGCTCCTTCCAACCGTGGATACGGGTGGCAGAAGCCGAAAATATTTCGAAGATAAATAATTAGGCCCGCGTAGAGCGGCAGAGTTTAAAGCAAAAGAGACGGCAACGTTATGAAATTTCTACGAACGCTTTAATATTCCTGAAAGGTTTAAACTCGCTTCGTGCACATATGTGGAAGGTTACCTTGGTTGACCTGTTTATTGACCATGCATGCTGTTCCGATTTCAATAAAAGACAACATTCTTGACCCCGCTCGTCGACGCAGGAAAACCCTCAAATTTATCAGATTCCCTGGTTCCGTCTCGCGGCGAGACGGAAGCTACGCCGATACCGGCACACCGTTGTTCGATTGCACGTCAATTCGTTTTTAGGCGGTATGCATGAACAAACCTTTACCGCAAGGCTAACTGGTATTTCGGCTTTCCAATCTAAGTATCTTTATTCGTCTCGGCCGGGCTAAGCATTCGAAGCAGGGCGACCGTCTGACTGTCTTTTCATCACATTTCTGTCGCCGAGCTATCGGCACGCTCGTTCGATAGATCAGTTCGTTTTTAGGAAAGACGCACGAACAAACCTTTTCCAAAACGGTCACTGATGTTTCAGCTTTCCAATCGAAGTACCTATTCGCTGGGCTAAGCATTATAAAAGGGACAGAGCGGTCCGAATGTCTCATCTCGACAACTTTTCTGTCGCTGTGCTATCGGCACGCTACCGTTTGATAGGTGAATTACTTTTTCAGGCGAGATTCACGGACAAACCTTTTTCGGAACGCTAATTGCCGTCTTGGCTTTCAAATAAAATCGTTTTTACCAGCTAGATTAAGCACTAATCAACTGAAAAGGGGCAGCGGTCCGGCTACGCCTTTCGTCTCGACGGTCTCAACAGGAGCGCAGCCATCTTGTTTGTTTACATGACGTCACGGAGCTTGAAGAAGTCACTCGCGCTCCGAAAAATTCTCGGTGCACGAAGAGCGCGCTCGAGTGTCAGTCTCCGGTGGCACTCCTGTCCGTTTAGTGAAAGGAGCGCCAAACTCTCGCGCTCCGGAGCGCCGACTTAACGCGCCCAATGTGTTCATATTCATGGGGTAACTTATTCGTGTGACCGAATTTTCTCAATTTTTATTAAACCGACAATTTCTTGAAAATCAGCCCATCACAAAAATTAAATAGTTTATGGTGTTACAAATGAGGTATATACAGCGAACTGTTTTTTTGGGGGCTGATTAATCTGCTCAAAGTCCTTGCTTGTAAGCAAAACTAAGACACAGTTTTAAAGAGGTTTATGCGCATGGAGTCTGGTCTGGTTGTTTCTATTTTATATTTAAACACAAAATAAATGGTTACAAGCACTCCTCATGCTTGCCAGGTTGAAGTGATGTAATCTGGTTACAAGTGCCCGTGTTGCATGGTCATGCTAAAGAATGTTTTTTAAATTGCAAAATAATGATGAAATATTTTGCTGCAAGGCTTAGGGAAGTTTATAAATTGAAGATGTTGGAAAAATTTATTTTGAGGCAAATCTAGTTTCATAATGTGACCCCTTTAAAAAGATTGAATATTATGAAACACAAATTCATACCAGCGTGCTCAAGCTGTCTTGGAGTGAACTCCTGCAACAAGAGGATGTAGACCGCCTCCACTAGGCAGCGGAGATGTTTCCAGTAGCGTTGATCCAATATCCCCAAGGTGCACGGTAGGCAGTAAAACAGCAGCCACTGCCTCCACTCGCTTGCCTTCCAAAAGCTCCTGTCGCCGACAGGCCGAGGAAGGCGAGTTACGGAGTGCGGGGGCCGGATACTCAGCAGCCGCTTGTTTACTGTGGCCACCACAGAGGGACTTCCTGCAAGACAAGTGTAATGTTAATAAAGCAGAAGACCAGAACAAACTCAGTCCTATGCATTAGTGTCGCAAAGGTTTTGATTACAACTGCCTTCTCTAACTATCTTTTATTGTAGTCACCTCATCTGGTCTGGCCATCATTAACAAGATAGAAAAATCAATGACCTCGACGCAGAACAGACACTTTGGCATCGGGTCCCCTTGCTTCTTATCTAAGCAGATAGATTACGAAGTTTAACGTCAAAGTTGCGTTGTCTGCACCGGACAAACTAAAGAAGTTGTGTCCGAAAATTAACAACAAGCAGAAGCAACAGGGTGTGTGCGGAGTTCAACATCAACAAAAATACGTCGAATGCCAATGTGCAGTCGTATACGAAATATTGTTTAGTTGTGGGAAAGTGTATGTGGGTCAGACAGGAAGGTGTGTCAACGATCGTCTAAGAGAGCATGCCGTGTCACTAAAGTCGCCGCCAGCAGGCCACTTTGCGTACATGTCAGGGACTGCCAGTGCTCCGTCTTGTTCAGGAACACAAAAATCCTGAAACGTTTCGGGGAACGACGAACTCGCGAGCTCTACGAGGCACAGGTTATTCTGCTCAGTGAGGATGCCTGCACAAGCGCGCCGTCCGTGGCCTTGTCACCAAAAAAACTTTAATTTGTAAGTCGCGATCTTTAACGATCCTTAGCATCTGTGAATATTTTAAACGTAAACTTCCTCGTTCTTTTTTCTACCGTAGTTTCTATTCACGTCCTCCCAGGACTCGATCGTTCTCAACAAGTCATTTAAGCGAGCAACTTAAAGCTTGGTATTCTTAGCAATTCATTTTCAGGCAACTCAAGCTATAGCATATGTTTTTGCGGGTTTTTATTATGCATGTTTTAAAAGCATTCTTGGATTCTTTTTCCTCTTTCACTTTTTCATTAAACGTCAGTTGTTAGTTCAGCGCTCTATCTTGTCTCCCTTGTCTATCCTTCCTTGTCGTATTTGCGCTGTTAATTCAACAATATGATCAACCAACTAGCCCACCAGATGATCGAGATTTGTATTGCGATCGCTGTAAAAAAAAACATGATAAACTATTTTTTCAATACTGTTAATCCTAGAGCTCGGGGCCTAGCTTTGACAAAATCCCAAAATGGAGCATCGGGGCTAACGGCATAACGGGACGGAAAGCTGCCCGAGTTTTTGTCGCAAAAGCACATTTTTTACTTAAAACAAATGAAACATGACTTATCTCGTCGGTGCTGTTATTAAAGATCAATGAGCAATTATTTTTGCACACTGTAATTCATTAAATTCTAGTTATAAAACTATAAGGTCATGTGTCTAGTGGTCAAAAATATGCAACTTGACAGCGGCCAATTGGGGGTCACCGCCCCCCTTTCAGCTGCCAGTTTTTCGCTCTAAGGCCCTCTACCTTGTTGTTCTGTACATATGCCTGTCTGCATACATGCTTGATCAGGAACATATATATGACCAAGTCACTTGACATCCAGCTTCAAATCTCCAAGCGCATTTTTAGTAAGCTTGAGGCAGCTCATCTGCACTGTTATCATTGTGTCAGTATTCACTGCAAGTGTATATTGACAGCTTTCCGATATAGTAGTTCTCCCGGCAGTTGGTCGAGCTGAACAGGTACTCTGTGAACTGCCTGGTGAGACCCAACAGCACACAGTGCATGTAGTCAACGGAGAAACCCCAAACCAGGTTGAAGTGGGGAAGGTCGGTGAGGGGGGAAGGTCCCTTGACTCCGTTGACCGACGCACCGGAGAGCAAGGCGAGCTGCATGTCTCTGCGCACCCCTTCTGGGGTCCTCTCTTCATCAGGTGTTGTGCCCCGATAGCGCAGGCTTCCTAGAAATGCAAAACAATATTAGCTGGTCTCAGCTTTGAAACTACCAACAAATAGAAGTAACCAGTGCACCCAATTGGAGCTATAAGGTTTTATGGTGAATTCCGCTCGCAGATCTCGAGCGTTCCAAAAGCGCTCCATTTGGAGCGCGCATATTCCGCTCGCAGATCTGGCTCGAGTTGGTCATCTTCCGCTCATAGATCTCTGGCAGCGCCCTCAAACCCCGCCGAACTTGCTCTGCGGGATTTCACAGATATTTCCGGAAGTTGACAGAGCGGCCCACTGATTTCCTTCAAAATCGGCAGTGCGCATGCGTGGCGAGATTGCAGAGGTCGGCGGGCCGGTTGGACCACGCTCGAGTCGTCGAGTTGGACCTGTTCGGGTGCGTCGGTTGTTTACGCGGGATTGTGACGGCTCGAACGTCTCTACCTCGCGTAGATCAGGGATACAAAGCCGTGACTGTGGAGCGTGGTAAATCGTAAGCGCTGACGTCTGTGATCATGAGAGGAAGAACGAGAAATGGAACGACGGAAAAGCCGGAGGCAGACGCAAGTTTAGGCCTGTTCATTCTGCAGCCAATGATTGTTTACCTTTTTACATTGCACTCCGCTGGCGTTTTCCCAAACAATAAAGCAAGAAGAAATTAGGCAACGACCGTGCAAGTGATGGTTTGTTACCTCTGTGTTTATTAAAATCGTACCAGAAATCTGAACTCCACCGCTGGCAATCGCTGTCCGTGCCCTGCCGCTTCGAGGCGGCCGAAAGGTATGTGACAGTGCCGAACGCGGACGTCTTCGTTATTTGTGACATGGGCGCCGTGGTACATATATTTCGCCCAGCTTATGCCGGGTGTTATTTCTGCAGCTAAGCAGTGGCAGTCGTCACTGATCGTCGGAAAGATCAGTCGGCTGAGGCATTGGTGGGCTTGTCAAGTTCGAGCAGAGGCCATTTTGAACGGCGGAGGGGGAAGCGGTGGGGAGAGGTGTGGGGGAGGTCACTCAAAAAATGCAAGTTTATATTCCCCTCGTCAATTCGGAGCGGGCCCCACGGAGCGGAATTTCGCCCCCCTCGCGGATTTTGGAAAGCGCTCCGGATCTACGAGTGAAATTCACCATTAGGTAATCTAGAGCATACACAATTACCGCAGCTTCAACATGATTTAAGATTGCATTACTTGCTTTGAGAAACTTGTCTGAATTTCCTGCAGATGTCGGCAACAAACCTTAAACGAACTGATGAGCGCATTGGTTTAAGCTGAGAATCTATAAAAAAACACAGATCCTGTTTTGTTATCGTTCCTCTTTTTCTTTTTCTTTTTTTTACGTCCTGAAATTACAAAACGCTAAGCCGAAACGAACCACTTCTTGTATTCAAGGGGATTCTTTCACACGCAGTACATGGGATCATGATCGGATTGGCGCAATGCATCGGGAAGCCGACGGGGGCACGCACTGCGAATTTCTGGAATGGTCTATTGCAGGGGTGGCCAGGATGACCCAGCCTAAGAGCCGCAAACAAAACCACTAAACTCCAAAGAACCACAGGGGGGGGGGGGGGAACTCGTGTTCAGAGCAATAAACAAAACTCGAACTACTTTCAATCTACCTGAGTCAAAAGCAGTGGAACTGTACGTAAGGTAGCAGTAGCACAGGACTACCAAACCTCAACCTGTATTTCAATATAAAACGCGTTCATTTCTCTTTTGGGAGGGGGGTTAGGGGAAGGAGCCCTAACCCCCCTCCCAAACTAAAGAGTGAAAAAAGGCTTGCTGACAGACACAAAGTGACTACAGTAAGTCCAATGTCCTTACCCTCCAGGTGCTCTCCACTTGCTAAGCACCAGGTGCACCCGAAGTACCCATTGTACTGCACGTGGTGTCGGACCTCGGCCCGCGCAGGTGCGTCGACGCAGCAGCAGAGGGCGTGGACCTTAAACGACAAGACGGTGGAGTTGTGTTCCCAAGTCAGCAAGCCCAGCGACGTCACTTCCTCGACAAACTTGGTCATGAAGAGGCTCATGTCCGGGTGGCTTGAGCCAAACCACAGTCCTCCCAAGACACAGTGGTTGAACCGCTCACTCGGTGGAAGTTCTTTAACAATAAACTGAACTGGCCACACCGACGCTCTCGAGGACTTATACAAAGGGCTGCCATCCGTGTTGAAAGTAATGGTGAGGTCAGTCCATTCATGTAGACCACTCTGCTGAAGGTGTCTGTAGCCTGCTGCACTTGTAATGTCTTGAATAGGGATGCCGCGAACTTTTTTCGAATCGAAGTTTCGATGACCGAATCAAGCGGTTCGAAAGGTTCGAAAGATTTCGATTTTTCGAATTGTCTATATCGTAAAATTCGACGGAGGTCGAATTTTCGAACTTGTTAAGCTAAGAAGTTCGACGCTTTCCGAACCGTCGAACTTATTACGCTAAAAAATTCGATCTTTTTCGAACTTTCGAACTTATTGCGCTGCAAGGTTCGATGCTTGTCGAACTTTCGAACTTGACTGACCAAAAAATTCGATTAATTTCGAACTTTCGAAATTATTTATCAAGAAAATTCGAAAAGTTTCGAACTTTCGATTTTGAAAAGTCAGAAGTTCGACGAACTTCGAACTTTTAGGGTAAAAGTTCGACGTTCGTCGAACTTCGAAAGACCGGCGGATGGTTTCATTTGATTTCAAGTAGTGGGGTACATTCGTAATTTTTTTTTCTCGAACTTTTACACGCGGTGCTGCGTTTCTTACGAAAGACAATGTCATTTATTTCAATGTTCTGGCATGCTTAGGTTTAAAGAAATAAATCCCTGAAGGGGCGAGGACGGACGACGGGTTTTTGACGATTATCGTTTGTGCCAGATTTGAAGCACGCTGCAGCCGGAGCTATTTATGGTAGATATGTTATACTTTTTTTAAGAATGATCTATGTATAGCCTAGGTAAGTGCCGTCTTAAGATGTGATTATTGTTATTCAACGTGAGTTTCGAAGAAATGTCCAAACATGTATCTGCATGCAATTATGACCTAAACTTGATATTTATTTTCGTCTAAGTTGTTTGAGGTATCGCATTTAAATTAACACCACAGACAGTACATATCATTGCCATCTGCAGAATACAAAATAATATATTTATTGTTTTTTCACGTTAAGGAATAAATTAACTCATTGCAGAAGATTTCTAGTAGTGTTCAAGTTCAGCAGGTCATTAAAAGAAAACGTTTTTTTTTTTTCGCTTCACGTTCCTGGGACGTGTTTCTTTTAGCCTGTACACATTTTATAATAAAAGAAACTTGTTTCGAAGTTCTGAACCTCTGAATATGCAAGAATAGAACACTTCCGACGAATTCTTGGTAGTTTTTGTTTTCTCCTGCTTTTTATTCCCGCATTTATTCTTTTTTTTTTTTCTTTTGTTCTATCGGCACAGGTGTTTAGGTCGAAAAGACATAGCTTTGAACTTCCGAACCACTAAGCATGTGACGAGCAGTGCCTTCTGACAACGAGTTTCTAACAGTGACCATCTACGCAACCTTTTATGCAGTGAAGAGCGACAGTTGCTATACATATGCATAAATAATTTCAGATTAAAATAAGCTCGACCACGCCCTCTTTCCCCGTATTGTTTTCTTTAGCAGTCCGAAATACCTGCAAGAGAAAAAAGAGGCTAAAGCCCCCCCCCCCCCCCCCCCCCCGCTACCCTCTTTCCCCCCGTTTTTCCTCTTCCGACGCCACTGGTATGGTAGAACGCTCCTCGACCTCGAGTTGTGTCGGCTTTTGTGCTTTTTGCGAGGCGATTCCTCCGTCCCAGAAAATAAACCTCCAGGACAATTATAAACTTCACCGGATCGGATTACTACCAGCGTGCAAGGGGTGGCGAGGTAGTTTGCCAGGTCGCTTCCAGGTTTTTCTGAGCCTCAACCTCCTGCTCGCCCCTGGCCGTTTCGAACTGGATGAGTCTCGTAAAACAATGTGTTCGTGCAATCACTACTGCGTGATGCAGGTTAAAGACCCCCCCGGGGCTGGCGGTCACAATTCTGCACTGGCAAATATTCTAGCACGTCCGGGACACTCGTGTCCCGGACCAACTGCCTGACCAACTTCGCAGAATCTAGATATCACACCCTAACTTTTCTAAACTTGATTTTGTGAAAACCAGTGAGTCGTGAAAACGTTATTTGAAACTGAAACTGTAGAAAAACTTGAAAATCGGACTTTAAACTTTGAAAACTTGGATTCGAAAAAAATTCAAAATCTTCGAAGGTTTTTTTGTTGTTTTTTTTAAATTTAGCGTTAAAAGAGAATCGAAACTTTCGAACTTTTCGAACTTTATGCCAAAAGAAATTTGAAATCTTCGAATTGTTCGAACTTTATGTCTATAAAAATTCGAAGCGTTCGAAGTTTTCGAATTTTTTTTACAAAGAATTTCGAAATCTTCGAATTTATCGAACCTGAAGTAAAAAAATATTCGAAATATTCGATTTCGAAATTTTAGAAACCGTGAAAGCTTCGAAATTTTCGGATTCGAAACTCCGCTGTGGACAAAAGTTGCGAATTTTTCAAAATCGAACCTCGGTCGGTACGAAAATATCGAAATTTTTCGAAATCGAACCTCAGTTCGCTTCGCAAATATCGAAACCTTTCGAAATCGAACCTAGGGTGGTTCGCGACATCCCTAGTCTTGAATGACATCTGAAGGTGTCTGAGCTTCTTCTCTGAGCTTCACCAAATTCTCATGAAGCACCTGCTTCGTCTGACTGATGATATGTCTCATTTGGTCGTGCAAATTCATTGTAATGAAAAAGCAGCCATCGCTTTTGGCCTGGGCAAGCTCGAATGTCATGGCACATTTGGAGCACACTTTCCTGGCTTCACTCTCGCTGGCATCATCAATGGAGGATCCACACCCTCTACAGTAATAGTGGTATCTGACCACGTTTTCAGTCTTAGCTGCCCAGAGCTTCCTAAAAAGGTATTTGCTGCGTGGTAGAACATCACTTCCAGCACCAAACAGTGTGTTTACTAGGTGCAGTAATTTGTCTAGCGCAGTCCAGGGCATGTTTTCTGAAGTCAAGAAGGCCATGATGAGGGCCACAGCCTCTGCTTTTGTTGTTGTTGAGTGTGGTAAGGTGCTATTCCCATACTCAGCAAAGCTGTCCGCGAGACGCTGAGCTTCATCGTACACGGGCGCATCCGACACACTGTCAGAAGCGTGACTGTCGTGATCAAGTCTCATATTGATGCCGTCGCCCTGATCAACGGGATTGCCATACTCATCTTCAACAACCATGCCGTCCTCTCCGTCAAATGTTTCTTCAAGGAAACCGTCCGCTTCGGCTTGGCCACTCTGAACTCCATCATTTGTGGGCTGGTCGTTCCTTGATGTAGATGGCGAAGGTTCGTTCACACTCGTGCCGTGGCCACTCTGGCTGGTATCGGCGCACTCGGCAATCCGGGCAGAATTACGGTTGTGCGTCGTACGCGGCAGTTGAAACGGCTCACCACTTTCCAAATATTTTTTCCTCCGTTTGTTTGGGGTGGCCATGGTATTTATTTGGCCGATACAAGGGAACTGAAAGCTTACAAAAGACGTTGGGCCATATGCACACTTTTCCCACGTGTGGAACGGTGGAACCCAGTGGGTGAAACACTCTCCTTAATACAGACAACATAGAGTTTATGTATACCAAAGCTTGACACCGATCGTTCGAAGCGCTCTGGCTTTTGCACACTGCGGCTATATTCTAGACTACTAGTGTGGAGACTTGCCGCAGCGCGCAAGAAGGTTGGCATTCGCAGAGCTCTGCGCATTCGAGCGAGAGATGAGTAGGCCAACTTTCCGTTGGTGCCGTTGGTAGTTCGCCAACTGATTCGATCATGCAAGGAGGCGAAACTGGATTTAATTGGATTAGGGAATAATTTGTCTTATTATTTTTTGTTTAATGCACTATACTTGAATAATAAAAACTAAATAGGTATTTAAAATTGGACTTAAATCTCAGTGAATAAAAAAATGTTTAAGGAAATGTTTTTTTATTGTTTTTATTTTCGATATGTATGCTTTATTAGGTGAGCAGTAGAGATCGGAGACGCCGTTCAATGAAATGTCGGGTCGTAGCTGTAGTGTGTGTGTAAATATTGCTTTTATTATAAATTAAAATAAATAAATAAATAGTGAGCTGCAAGGGCGTTTGCGGGAAAACCGAACAGGGAGCTCAAACCCCGCCGAAACGCGCTAGCTGTTCGGATTCGCAAGTTTCGAGAGCATGGCGTTACATATAGATCAAAGGATAAAGAAAAACGATAGTTCCTAATGGGACCGACGTCCGCTTAAGCAAGTAGTAATTGTAATAGTAATCTTTATTGGTTCAGGAGAGCCGTGGCACCGTGGGAAGGCGACAGCCCGTGCCATGGAGGACCGCGCAGAGCCTGGGCCCGTGGTGCCCCGTCTAGTGATGATGATTAAGGGTGGGCAGGACGACGATGATGCTGAAATGGAGCCCGCGGGCGAGGGTGCGGGCCCATGTTGCTGGTGATGAAGGCCCGGTCGGCCCAGTGCACTTCAGTGGGCTGCTCGCCGGGTCGGTCCTCCGTTCAGCTTTCAGATATACGTCTTGACATTGAAATTGAACTGCGGGTCTCCGGTTAATTTCAATAAGAACGCGTCTGCGAAGGAAATACATTCTCGCTTATTCTTTTATGGTGATAAGTATTTTCACCGAAAGAAACATTACCCCAAATTAGGCTTAGGTGTCCGTCGACTCGCAGAAAAATTCGGTTTTTCTTTATTATATCTTTATTCAGGCAAAACATCGAGTCCTGCTCGAACCACCAGTACTACGTTCCGGCGGATTGAGCTCCCTGCGACGTCTAGTTTATTTTCTCGGTGCGAAAAACACTGTTCGGTTTTCTCGCAAAAGCCATTAAATCGGGTACGGCCACGGTAGGGACAACTGGTACGCCTCTATTGTGACTGCTAGCTTTCGATGCTTGCGTTTGCCCGCTTATGTAACATAGGGACGGGAATGCAGACTGACCGAAATCCGGTCTCAGGTTTGATCAGAACTCTAGATGCAGTGACCGGCGATTGGAGCTGGAGCAATGGCTTTCTGCAAAATTGCCGTGTGAGAAGCGCCAGGTGCGTTGGAAGCTTGTTTTTGACTGCCAGATTCCCTCCATGTTAGTGTATGTTTTCTGGTTTAGCATATGTTGGGGCCTACCATGCGGAAGTCTGTCCCGTTTAATTTCTAGCGCGCATGGCATAAACGAAGAAAAAAGCTGGCACTTTCAACAGGCCTTGATATCAGCATACCATGCATTGTGACTTTTCGTATCATAAGAGTGAAGCGAATGATGCATACAAGCACTTGGGAAAACCTAATTGTGCTTTCGGGCAAAGGCGCCTCCGGTTAACAGAGGTTATTGGCAGGTTAATCCAGATACGGGCCTCACAAGCTTGTTGTACGGGCTGTATGCCTTTCTGTACGTGCCTGCGTTTCGAGCGCTAAACCTACGTGTCTGATTTCGGCGTCTTCCTGAGTAGCGTGTATCGTACTGGTGGGAGCAAAATGACAAATTATTTTAATCTAACACACTAAATACACAAATGGACACAGACACCCCTCAAGGTTGCACGGGTGGACACGTTTTGCCAATATGTGCTTCTTTTCGTGTTTTTGACCTCTTAGGCCTTATTCCCTTGGGCCGGGCGCGCTCTATCCGATCTGTAAGATCCAAGCAAACGTTCAGAACACGTGCAGCGCAATCTTGCGCTGCCTGGGTCGTTCCTTCTATCAATCTCCGTCTTCGCGTGTCTCGATCTCGATGAACACAGTACCGGCGTGGGTTCGGCTTATTAAGCGGTCTTGTGTAGTACCGCGTGGACGTACTGCGCAGAGCATTTGACGAAATGCCATTTTAAAGCAAACGGCTGCCTAAGCACGCATACAACCAAGTTGACTGACTGAGCTAGAAAAGAAAACACGCGGAAGCTTTCGAAAGAGTAAATTCATGTTATGGCATTATCATTTCTGCACCGCTCTTTTTGTTCACCAGGATATAATTTACCTCTAAAGATTTAGGTAGGAGGATAGAATATTGGTGGAAAAGGTCTAAGGAGAAAGCAGTGAGTTAGAACACTAAAGGTGGGTCTCTAGTAGGGACGGTACTGAAAACAAAATCTATGAAATTAAAAAAAGGCGAAATATTCTAAGCAAAACCGCTAGGTGACACAAGCTACCACCCACTACAGAGATCAATGGTCTATTCATTCAAGCCAAGCGGCCAAGCCCTTGGGCCAACGCCTCCTCCCCCGCGCAGCGCTGCCCCGCGCCATCCTATGCGTCTTCGTTGTCGCTCGTGGTGCGTGTTGTTGTTACGTTGTTGCCGTCGTGCCCGAATCGTATTGACTCCGCTACTCCGCCACGCTGCTTTGCTGCACACCGGTCGTCGGGATGTATGCGTACGTTGCGTTTGTTGATGGTGGCAAGGCTGTCGTCAGCATAAAGCTGATAAAAAAGTTTTCGCCTAAAAACACAAGCGATTTTAACCCGGATGTTCTTAAGAACGTGTATTGGAAATCCAGCGCCGACGACGAAGGGTATTACAAGGCCAGTGTGCAGCTGCTTTCTGGTAATTTTTTTTTTTTGTTTCATTGCACTATTCGTGCCGACTCAAGATTTGTAATCTCAGTGCATGAAACTTACCACTGGCTTACCACGGCTCATATACAAAATGGCGGCGCCCATCGGATACACATGCATTTGCAGTACACGCATGTGAAAGCACTGCCCAAGCTAGTGCACGAGCGGGATGGCACGTGATGTTGGGTCTTCGGCTGTCGCGCCCCAGGCTTCGCAGGCTTTCTTTCATGTCTGCGTCGGCGCGCGGATAATCTCTATACATGTTTGCAAGTACGGCATCCGGGCGCCGGGGGCCTTGCTATCTGGGGTGTATACACTGAAGGCACGACCAACAGTTGATTGGCTCGAATTTCGTGCCGTACTGCCATAGGGTTTGTGCGGCAAGGTTACAAACCTGAACATAGAGGGGTGACACAAGGCTTCTCACATACTTGCTTTGGTTGTCGCACCCTGCTTGTTTACTGAATCGGTTCTTGAACTTTCTCTTGCTATTGCTACAAAACTCCTAGCTAATTGTGTGGTCAGTCACGGAACCCCATTGATTACTTTATTAAAGATACGCACAGGGGCACTTTCTTGCTTGCTTTCTAACTTATTTATGTAATAAAAACTAAAAGGCACGTAAAAGTTAAGAAACACGGGCACTGTATACAAAAGCAAATAGGTAAAGACACGATTGCAATATTCGAAACATAGACATCTGCAGATATGTCTTAATGTTTTAGCAAGTTAACAGTGCATTCAACTTATTTATTTTTTATATACTTTTTTTCTGTTCATTGCCCTCTGCCATGTGGCAGGTATCCTGGAGACAAATAAATAGACACTATTTGTGTTCTTCCTAAGTGATGCGACAGAATTCAGCACTGGCACCATATCCTTAATGTGAGGGTTGTTTTTAATAGTAATGTAGGGGTTGATTAAAAATATGCAAAATTGTGTATGTCTGTATGAGTGTTGGTCAATCCCGTTCTCTTTTATTAGGGAGATTTAGTAACCCATTTTTCCTCTCCGGTGATGATTTCCAATAACGGAATGATGCACTTGCAAAAGTGCCGGAGGGGTAGCGTGTATTGTAATAAGGGTTATTGGAATGGTCTGCTAAAACTATATAGGGTCTAGTCACCCGCCGCTCGCAAGTGGTGCACTCTGCGCATGCCATCATCTGTCTCCGTGCCAGTCCCGATACTGCTCCT
Source organism: Ixodes scapularis (assembly GCF_016920785.2). NCBI lineage: Eukaryota > Metazoa > Arthropoda > Arachnida > Ixodida > Ixodidae > Ixodes > Ixodes scapularis. The sequence goes on along the minus strand of NW_024609846.1, from coordinate 190,229,811 downwards.
GCGTCGGTCGCAGTACGCAGCGGTTGGTAATTTTTTGGGCGGACGCAGAAAACAAATATCAATGTCAAGGACTCCCTGTTGTTGGAAATGGCAAAGCTCCTGAGGGTGCACACCCACGAATCCGACAAAAGGTTGTCTTTTTCCACAGGTCAACGATTGATTTTTGATTGTGAACATGAAAGACCTCGACACCCACCTTGACAGGCACAGGGTAGGCTCACGGAACTTTGTTTCAGCTAAGTGCGGGCGCATTTTGCCGTTGCCCAACTTCGTCTTGATTTGCTTGTCGCATCAGCGAGCTAGGCCTACTCGCGACCGAAAAAGTTTAGTGACACTTACCACGAAATGCCAACATGCATTTTTTTATCTCTCTAGTGGCGGCAAGTTGGCATTGACAGAAATTTCTTTTGTGGGCAAACACTGCCATACAGTCCTTCACATTCCAGAAAACTGATCTCCATTTGTGGGTCCAACAGCTTCCGCGGAGCAGACGACATGCAGCAACCGTTGCATGCCGTCTGCACCGGTTCTCTTTTGAGCGATTCGTTGCGTCATACGGGTGCCACAGCAAGCCTCTTTGATTGCTGTAACCTGACTAGGAGCCTGATCAGCATCTGCTGAACTCATGCACGCTTGACACGCCTAACCCTGCTATCTGTTATTGGTTGACTCACCGGAGGCCAAGGCGTGTAATGTTTGTTGTCATTTCTGCGGAAGCCGGGGGACTCGCAAACAGCGTCTAAAGCCTTTCCAGATTGATGAAAGATGAAGACTGTGTGCCTCCGGTTGTAAATTTCTGTCAATTTTGTTTTGCCGTGGCTACAGAGGTAGAAACACTCACAATTGCGTCCCTTGAGAAGTGTCACTGAACTTAGGCCGCTAGTAGGTTTCGTTCACTGGCGGACAATGTTGGGTAACGGCAAAATGCACCCACACTTGCCTGAAATGAAGTGCCAATTTTGGGTGCAGAGGCCTTTCTAGTTAGCAATCGAAAGCCATTTCCGTTCTCTTCCTGTGGAGAGCGACCTCGTCTTGTTGCATTCACGGGTATGCGTTCCCAGGAAGTCCATGACCTTGCTATTCTCTCTGTGCTGCTTGCACTGCACCCTGATGTGGCAGATGCATGATACCACATTTGCCGGAAACCGCACGAAACACTAGCAACAGCTGCATAGTGCGGCCGGTATAAGAGCGGCGACGTGACTTGCACAGACACAAAGATGGCGACATACGCAGGGGGCATTACTCACGAGCCGCAGGTGAATAGTCCCTATTGACATCATACGAACAGGCACAGACAAGACTGACTGAGTGCATTGCTGCCATACGCAGTAGCAAATTCCTGAGCAAGAGGCCATTGTGAGAATTTGAGCTTCAAGGATGCCTAACAATTTGAATTCTGCAAAGCGATCCCCGGATCAGCATGGACCTCTTCAAGTGTCACTGCATACACCAGTTTAAACGAGTGGTGTACTGCATTCCTATGCCTATGACAGTAGAAGATTCTTGCTATACTGACCACTGAAAAAGAACAAACCATGGTTGTCTTCCGCGTGAAGGTGACACTGAGGGGGGGGGGGGGGGGGTTCATGCGTTACGCTCGGTGGACTCCGATGACTGATTGGGGGGGGGGGGGGGGTGCATTCGACACTGATGGGGTGCAATGCTGCTCTTTAGACTAGGCCGACTCGTTTGGGGGCCCGTTTTGCAACCCCGATACGATTGGGCGGAGATTCAGTATTAGTGCCAGAGGAAGTGCTAACAGCCAGTTTGTTCTTGCTTGTGTTGCTTCGATCACAATGTTAATATTTTGCTCGCTTGAAGCTAGCTGCTGAAAATTGGAGTGAAACAAATTGTGTTGATGGTCGAGGTTTCACAGGTGTTGCCTGCAATATAATTTTTCAGAACATAAGTGAACTGTTGTAATTTTGTCTTACAGAAACACTGAATTACCTCCTTGAGGAGCTGAGGAGGAAGCACATCCCAGTGCCCCTGATTTTAAATGAGAACTTCGAGGTATGTATGCAGCTTGGTTGCACAGCTTTCTAGCATGAGTAAGGTAAAATTTAAGCCCTCGCACAGTAATTGTATGTATTCTTGGGTGTTTAAAATCAATAGTTCTTTTGCGAAATCCCCCAAGCGCCCCGGCCTGCGTGCGTCGCGAGGAATTATGGGAGAGACTGTCCCTCGCCTGGCCGCTCTGCCTTGAGATCGCATTGCCTTGTCGCTTGCCTCCTCTGAATCCTCTGTTTTTCGATTCCATTACCTATTTTTATCCATTCCAGTGTATTTTTATTGCTTCTAATTGTTTCTTTCCTCTTCTTCACGCATTATTTCTTGTATATATATAATATTTGTCTTTATTTTGCGTTGTTCGACGGGAGTGCCGACGGACAACACGCCGCTTCATGCGTCGTTCGTGGGGTGAGTACTACCGTTGCTACCGATTCTTATCGCGCTGTTAGCTGTTAATTTCGGTTCATTTGACCCGCGTGCAGTCAAGAGGAGCCGTTCATGAACACCCCGGCACATGTCATAGGGGTAGGCAGAGCTCTGAATCAACAATCGCGGCACGAGAGCCCAATGTGCTGTGATTTAACCGCCCCCGCTCGCTCCGTTGACTCGCATTGTAGCGTATGCCTTTGAGTGCCGCTTACTTGAACAAGATACAGCACGCCGCTTTGTCGCCGCGAACCATTTTCTGAATGTTTGCGAAACTGAGGCATATGCAATGCTGCGGCGCCTGACAACTGCGTGCTGCGGCGCGATCCCTTCGCAAGCGCCGACGGCACAATGCCGCGGCTTGAATGCGCCTATGGCACACCTTCGTAATCTATCTGCTAAGCGGTTGTCCGTTGCCAACGCCCTTTTTCAAGTGCAGAGATGTGTTGTCGCAAATCATTTGTTCGAATGCCTGCAAAACCGTAACACTGTTCGTCATACCCAATGCTTCGGTGCCTGACAACTGCACGCAGCAGCGCGAGCCTTTAGCAAGCACCGACGGTTCAACGTCGCGACTTCTATGCACCTTTGGCATGCATTCACGATCAGTCTGCTTGGCGGTTGATCAGTCTGCTTGGAGGCTCAATGTCGCGGAAGCGGCGACATTGAGCCGTCGGCATTTGTGAAGGAATGGCGCCGCAGCGTTGCATATGCCTCAGCTTCGCAAACATTGGGACAAATGGTTTACGGCAACAAAGCGGCGTGCTGTATCTTGGTCAAGTAAGCGGCACGCAAGGGCATACGCTACAGTGCGAGTCAACGGAGCAAGCGCGGGCGGCCTAATCACAGCGCACTCGGTTCTTGCGTCGCGATTGTTGATTCAGAGCTCTGCCTACCCCTATGACATGTGCTAAGGTGTTCATGAACGGCTCCTCTTGACTGCACGCGGGTCAAATGAACCGAAATTAACAGCTAACAGCGCGATAAGAATCGGTAGCAACGGTAGTACTCACCCCAGGAACGACGCATGAAGCGGCGTGTTGTCCGTCGGCGCTCCCGTCGAACAACGCAAAATAAAGACAAATATTATATATATACAAGAAATAAAGCGTGAAGAAGAGGATAGAAACAATTAGAAGCAATGCAAATACACTGGAATGGATAAAATAGGTAATGGAATCGAAAAACAGAGGATTCAGAGGAGGCAAGCAACAAGGCAACGTGATCTCAAGGCAGAGCGGCCAGGCGAGGGACAGTCCCTACCACAGTTCCTCGTGCGCGGGCCGGGGCGCTTGGGGGATTTCGCAAAAGGGCTATTGCGCCATATCACGGGACGGGGCAAAGCCTGCACTCGTCAGGCACTGCCATTGTTTCTGGTTGATGGCAGTGCGGCTTCCCTCATGTCGCCCGTGTTTTTATTTATATTAGGTGTCTTGATATTCGTTTGTTATGCACCACAAATAAAATAAGGAGTCTGATTATTCATTGTGAACAGTTATAATAGATATAAAAAACGCGGGACATTGCAGTTGGTTTCTTTTTGGCTTCACCCCTTCAACTGGAAGCCAAATGGCCATGTAACACCATCTTAATTCAGTTTGGTCGTACCACAGTTAGTGGCCGCTAACTGCCGTTTGCCCAAACAAGGTTAAAACAGTCTGTGTCACTCAGGTATGGCACACATTCAAACACAGACACCACTACCTGCTGCCTAGAAGGTTACACTGGGTACCAGATATGGCTCCGATGCCTCTATTTGGCCAGCTAATCACCTTTGTCATTTTTTTTTATTTTTCAGGTGGACAATGCACTTGTTTTGAAAGAAAGAATGACAAAGCGAAAGCTTCCAAAAGGCTCTAGTGACAATACGGAGCCTGCGAGCAGTGGAGTGACGGCTGAAGAGTATGCCAGAGTTGTACAAAAACTGCAAGCGAAAAAACAAAGGATCTGCCACCTGGAGCTCGAGCTCGACATAAAAAGAGGCATTTCACGGCGTCTTCAAGAACAACTACTGGATCTCTTAGGTAAGCTTTTAAACACATTTGGAAGAGAAGCTCCTGGGCACTGCTAATTTTGGTGATGCTGCTGCTGCTTAGGATGAGGCGTGCTTTTGCCATGTAGTGGCGTGCGATTGTCTCCCTGTTGACACAATGGTAGTGGTGGATCAGACAAAATCTTTTGCATTATGGGGAGGTTACCATATGTTCAGGTGTTTTAGGGGTCCAATGCTTGAGAGGTTTGTGCAGAGGTGGCAACCGCGTGAAATGGCAAGATGGCAACCATGCAAAAACCCAATCACGGCCTTTTACACTCTGGGGAAGAAAATGGAATGGCGTGAAGCCAGCGGAATGGCAAGCCAGTGAAGCGGCCAGGTTTGGCCAAGTAGGCTTTGAGCACGCATGTGAAAAAATGTGTGTGGGCTGGCCAACATTTACATTTGTATCATTTTGAAACAGGTAGCAGATGTAATGGGAAATTTTAAAATTAATTATTCAGTTGAATATCCTTTACTCTAAAGTAAGCTAGCAACAAAAATGTACCACTTTCTCAGCGCTGACTATCAACTCTGTGTTGCAAGTTGTCTTCTTTCTCTGTGTTGTTTACACATCTACCAAACTTTGTTCTTCTTCGTTGCTGTTGCACATAAAATGTGCTCGTAAAGAGAGGAGCAAAACAAGGCGACCAGCTGCATAGAATGAATTACTTCGGCTAACACATTTTTCACCTATTTTCACAATTGTTTCAATTTCTCGTGTGAACTGGTAAACGTGCTTGCCAATTACAATACATTTCTTTTAAGTCTGCTGAGCGTCTGCAGCCCTGCCAATGTATGCCTAGATACGCCTTTCACCACCTCCTCACGCGACAAACTATTGAAGCGGACACAATTGGGGTTGAAGCTAGATGAACAATGTGTTAGCAACCCTTGTATAACATACTGTATTACTCGCAAAATGAACACACTGCCCCCCCCCCCAAAAAAAAAAAAAAAAAAGATATCTGGGTTTATTACGCGGGGTAAAATTTTTGCTTTTACAAACTTTGTGAGAATGTCTTCTTAGGTGCCAATATAACATGGAAGGGTACTGTGGCACGTCTCCACTGATGGATGCACACCCACGACTGGTTGTGGGCGTGCAACAGTAATCATGCTCTATAAATTGCAATCCTTTTTTAGGGCGTTTTCGGCGTGCCTTTTGCCGAAGGAAAAGTACCCTACGAAGCTCACGCCGCACTGAGAGCGACGCGATTGTTCTTACCTAACCACTTGCATGCTTTCACTGTCCGAAAGCGGACCGCAGACGAACACGAGTTAGTTGACATCAATGCATCCGGTGGGTGAAACATGTCCGAAGCTGGGTGATTCCTCGACCCCAGTTTTATTGGGTGTGCTCGCTACTCAGTTTCACTGTTCATCACTTCCGTTACTATGCACTTGCAGCCATGAGAGCGTATATTGCTATGCTTGGCTTAGTTTGGCCTGGCCACTTGGCGGTGAAAGAAAATTGGCTTGGTGGGCTTGGTGGCTAGCTGAGTTGGGCGCAGTTTGAGACTCACAGAGTGGAAAATTGGAGGTGTGTTTATTATGCGAGGGGGGGGGGGGGAGTGTAATCTAAGAAAGAGTTGTACTTGGCAAAAAATAAAAAAAAGAAAGTTTGGTCGATGTGTACACAACATAGAGGAAGAAGACGAAATTCAACACAATGCTGATAGCACCGAGTGATTGGTACATTTTTGTTGTGTGCCTGCATGTGTGTGTCTTGAGTGGAACATACTTGTGTGTGTTGTAAATTAAAATAGTTTTCTAAGATTGCAGAAATTGTTTTCTAGCGAGAATTAAACCACTGGCTGGGTTTTAGGATTTAATAATATTTGGTTTACTAAACAAAGTTGTATTACTGTTATGAGGTGGCAAAATTGGGCTAGTCTACTACCAGCCCAGTTGGTAGCACACAAAATGGCCAGTCTCAGCTGAGACTGGGTGAGAGACAGAGTATTGCCAAGGCTAGTTCATCAGTGAAGTGGAACTCTACTTTGAAACTCAAGCACTCATCCTCTCCACTTTTCATTGGCTTTTTTTCACCTAGTTTCAGCTGGGACACCAGTTGTAGTAACAGGGTGTTTAGCAACCGGGAATTGTCATGGAAAATCAGGGATATTGTCAAAAAGTGAGCCCAGTCAGGGAAAATGAGCCGGAGATGCCATCGAGTGCCCTCAGGAAAGACTTGAGAACTTAGGGGCAGAAAAATTGACAATAAATTTTGCTTAGAGTGGAGTGCGGGCTCTGCTCACTCAATGTAGCGTGTGTTACCCGATGCAAAGGGAACAGCCGATAAATCTAGTCCAAGCCTCGGATTGGATTGGATTGAGGCACCACACTAGGCTAGATCCAGTTAGAGCTAATAGAATTAGCAACAAATGGAAAAGCCGTAGACTCTAATCTGGTATCCTACATCCAAGCCTTAAGCTGAAAATATCCGAAGGTGTGCTTCTGGCGGCTATACTGCCATTTGGTTATTGACGTGTGTGGCTGGGCGTCGTGTTTTCATAGTGTTTCTGGAAGTGGCATTTTTACTGACGATGTCGGTGGCAAGGAAGTGCTGGTTTAATCCGAACTGGACGAACCCGAACCTTTCGGAATATGCAAGTTGGATTAAGCCCTTAAAAAATGATCCTCAGAGTGTTCAATGCCTTGTGTTGTAATAATCTTATATATTTAACCGCCTCTACAGTGGTCAGGAAATTTCACCTGAAATCGTCAGGGAATTTCAAAATGATAATTTGCTAGACACCTTGGGTAAGCCTACCTGATGTCCCGAGAAAATAATAAATGCGTGGAGAGTGCACATTGCTTCTGAGGCTTAATGTGCTTTTGAGACATCAATATAATGCCCACAAACTCCTTGAGTGAATAAATTTCTTAACATGTCCCCCCTAAAAATGGCAAGTTTAAGCTATTATGCTGCAGAGGACGTCTCTAGATGCATTTAAACAAGGTTATATCAGCTTTTGCGTGCCATCTACCGGAAAACAAGCTTGCACATGTTTACTTTAGTTGCGTACGCTCAGTCTGCTAGAAACATGTTTCGCATGGGGTGGGGAACAGGTTTGTTCTCCTGGGTGCTATTTGAGCTGTTGACAATTAGTGCATTGTATACAATTTCAGAGAAGAATCAAGGAGGTGCAGTGGACACACAAACTGGGCCAACAGCCGTTGCCCCAGCTGCAGCAGTTGTCCCCACAGCTGGACAAGCTGCTGCAGCACGACTGCCGGCCGCAGTGCTGCCACCTGCACGACTGCCGGGTGCAGTGCTACTGCCTGGTGTACCAGCACAACTACCTGCCGCAGTGCTGCCACCTGCTGCGGCACCGCCTGCTGTAGCTTCGCCAGCTGCTGCGGCACCTCCTGCTGTAGCATCGCCAGCTGCTGCGACACTGCCACAGCCTGCTGCAGCTGCTGGGGCTCCAGCAGCTCTGCCAGCTGCCGTGGCTCCAGGAATGGGGCTTGTTCACGGCCCACCAGAAGCCCCTTCCCCTTCCCATGGATTCTTGGGCCTCTTCGCAGAGGTAGATGTTGAGGTAAGTGTTGAAGCAGTTATGCCGCCTGTAGGTGCAAACCATGATGCATAGCGCAAGTTTGTCTGCTTCTTTTAATAAACAAATATTTATTGTCCCTTTTCAACACAGACCAGCCCACGAAAGCATGGGTATGCTTGTTACGCCACAACCCCTGCAAAGCATGGGTATGCTTTGCAGGGGTTGTGGTGACATCAGAATGCCAAGCTCCGAGTGGCTCTGATCTGAAGGATAGTGGGTAGACCTCAAGGCAGCTGCTTTGATGTCTACCCACTATCCATTAATCAGAGCTCGGCGTTTTGACGTCACCACAATCCTCGTAAAAGAAGCAGACAAACTTGCGCTCCACAATAAAGGAAGCGGGGTAGAAGTGCTGCGCCATGGTGCGCCAATCCACTTTAGCTGTGCCAACCTGCTCCCAAGCGCACATGTTGCGCCAAAACTGACCAAAACATTTTTTTTCTTGTTAAAGTTGTTGGAGTTCTTTTTTTTATTGGCCACAGTAGTTTATCGTGTTATGTTTGTTCAGGTGATTCTGAACCAATAGGGACTTTTAGCAAATCGATACCGTGACCGTGAGGCAAGCGCTTGAAAGCATGCTTCAAAGGCTCTGGTAATGCGGAACACGGTGAAGGTTTGCTAAAAGTCCGTATTGTTATGAAACCACCATACCAATGTTGTTGTGTCAGCGGAGTGTAGGTCTGATCTCCGAAAATGCAACATGCGTAGGTCGCTTTGTCAGAGTACTCATCGGTACCCTGACACTCAACGAAACGACACCTCGAAGCATCGTTTCGTCGTCATTCCTTACTTTTCTTCTTCCTTTCTTTGCTTTTTCTTTTTTCACAGTGGCGTTGAGCATGGTTGCGTGTATTCGAAATACCACACACACGCATTAAATTGCATATACCGTAAAGTCTCGTACGAACGCCCAACCCCGAGAAATCACATATCTCGTTTTTTTAATCAACTCTACTGCGTGATCTGCGGTATCGGTGCGCGATAAACGTGCCCGCCGCGGGTTCTCTTGTGCTTATCGTATTGTGACATGCGACTCTACAGTATCCTCAATATGTGGGGTATCTTTTTCCATGACATGCATATTCCTAATTCGTTCCCGCATTTTTTTTTTGCCTGCGATTTTTGTGTGCGATATTCGTTACCGTGACATTTGAGTTTCTAGTGGTCGGGTTCTTGTATGTATATCGCACCGTGAAGCGCGAATGCGTTGCATCTGCATTCTGCTGTGGTACCCGTGGTAGGGGAGTTTATAGCGAATTCCCACATACTTTCGCAGGCGCGAGTTCGCCATGTCTGCTATATGTATCATTAATGCAAAGACAGTGAGCAGGCGAGCTGGTGATAGTTAATCATGATGTTTATTTGGGTCGGCGTTTTTACAGGGCCTTATCATGGTATATAAACATTCATAAGGGCCTGCTGGCATATGTTCACCTATCATCTAATTTCTGGCAAAAGCGACAAGTACTATACAAAAATTGAACAAACATTTAGCATAATATTTTCTTTTCTTTTTTGCATGTTTGGGGTGTGTGCTTTTGCTGTGACCGCTTCCATGCTTCTCATTCGTGTCGCAAACGTAACATATAGAAACAATAATTGATTGACTCGATGGTCTGTAGATTTTTTGTTATAAATGATATTTGTGGCGAATACAGTCGCTGGCACAGAAACAGCAAGCTGGTGAGAGGACGAGAAGGTGGGAACATCCCGTTGAGCGAAGCAAATTCTAAACCGTTGTGCTAGAACGCATCCAAGCAATTGACTGGTGAGGAAAACCTTCCATTTTATGGTCTTACTTGCCACTTTTGTTGGTCACTTTTTCTTTATAAAACTCCTAAGCAAGTGTTTTTTTTTTTTAAGTCTGTTATTTTTTTTCTAGTGAGGTTACAGTAAGCATTTCTGTATGAGCAAGGGTGGTATCGGTGGCATCGTGAAGGTTTCAATATTTTGCATTTATACTTTTATCAGATAGAGCAGATTGGTACTCTGTTTAGTATTGGAATAGTTTTGTTTGAAACAGGGACTGAGAAAATTTGTATTTTCTAATAACAAATAGTGTAGTCAATATTGGACTTTCTTCATCTTGAAATGGTTTTGTTTTCAACTTATTTTACATGCAATTTAGGTTGTTAATTATGCACACTGTTTTGTTTTCATGAGGTTTAAGTTGTGCTTCTTTTGTTGACTATGCCTTCTATTGGAAATCCGTGAGAGAGACTAGCCTGGTTACCAGGACAGTTCTCAATAGCTGCTCAATAGTTAAATTAAGATCTCTCTTTGGCAAGATTTGTTAGGAATTCAATCATTAAAAGTTGGCGAACTAAAATTAAACTTTACCAGGATGGATTTGTGGTAGATTACTTCAGAAATATAAATGTGCCTGCCGGGCTCTTATGCCGTCCGCTACCAAGAAGGCAGACGGGGTCTGTCATTGACTAGGTATTTGTAATATCCATTCAGCACCTAAATGTGTGCAACAGTGAAGGGGTAGATCTTCAATCCTGTTTATTCAGCATTCAATAAATGCGAGGCCCGCTCAAGTTACTGCATTTTATTTATATATTTGTGGATTATGCAAATTGGCAGACCTACGTTCTGCAATCCCAGTGAGTCATGTGAGACAGAAGAACAGGAAAGGACACAGGGGACGAGCTCAGAGAACTGATGTATGTATGAGCCAATGTAGAGTATTTTTCTGAGTAATATACTGCAGTTGGAAGTCAACATAACACTCATCCTGCATTACCCCTTGCTCTTCTGTCTCGCATGTCACACTGTTTTTGCTATTAGTACTGTATTAGGATATTGTGAAGCATATAAAAAAAGCTGTGAAAGCTAGGAAAAAGAAATGTTGTGGGTGTTTGCGCTTGCTGAATAAGGAACTTCCACATGTTCTGGCAATGGCAGTAGTGACAGATCTTTCAACACATTACTGAAGCTATCATAGTCCCTGCAGTCCACGGTACATTTTCATGAGTTAGGGAGCCACCAGCTGTTGCAGCATGTATCGAAAGCCATGTGCTCTGCAGTTTGAATTTTATTTGGACCCAATAGTACGGAGCGTTAAATTGGGCATATTAAACACGGCCAGCTTGCATTATGTTTGCTGCAATTGCAACATTGGAGCAGCTCCATGCATTTTATTAGCCCATTACCATCAAGAGTATTTTTGTATTGTGGCCATTATAACTGCTTGTGTAGAATAACACATTGTTATTCGTACTTTCAGACCCACCTTGGTCACGGGATCATGGTCGCCACAAGCAAACTGAAGTACATCTTGGGTGCCCGGGGGGACTCGATGTTTTGCAAAGAAGCAACGAAGGTTGTTTTTGGCGCTGCAAACCTGCAGCGCCGAAGTGTGACTGGACAGGCATGTAGGCGGCTCAAGGGGTCAGTTGCGAAGCGAGCGCTGACCCCGAATAAGCTGGCGGCCGTGGGCAGTAAGTGGTTTTCCTCTACTCCCAACACACCAAACTCTGCCACTTATTTGCAGGCATTTCTATGACATGGCTCATGGTTGACCACTGCTAAAACTTGGTCTCAATAGTTATTTTATGAACATCAAACTTTCATTAGTTTTCATCGAAAAAACTAGAATTGCTAATCTCAACTGATAATTTTCCTAGGATATACCGTATTCGTCGGAGAAATCTATTGGGCTTTAAATGCACGGAACAAGTTGTTTTTTGACACACCATGCTACAATTTACTACAGAGGTGCCCTTAGATCCTTTATTTATTACTTGAAAGTAGGAACTCATGAGGGAATCCCTGCTAATTCTTTTTACTCCTAATCATTAAATTGTTTTCCAGGCACTTGTAGTGCTTATTCCGAGTGAAAGACGTATGAAATGGAATTAAAATTAGATTGAATATTAGAGTCTTTGACTGATTTTTTGGACTTCGCAGGGACTGAAAAAACGTCCGAATAAAAGAGCAGTCTGAAAAATCAGCAGATTAAAAAACTTTTCTTTATTACGTCTAAGCGGGCCTATAAAAGCTGTAAATAGTTCCTTGCTTCAGGTTACGCCTTCGCGCCCTGTTTTAGATTTCGCCTCCGTTTGCGTTCGAGAACTTTCTGTTAGTTTGAGAATCGCTGCCTTCTTTTCTAGCGTTATGGACGAGTACTTTCTGCGCTTCTTATGCCCGTGTCCCACTGGAGCGACAAACCGAAACAAATGACAGCGACAAGCCTCAAACCAGTCTTTCACGATTTGAGATGCTTTGTGTAATAAAGGAGGCTATGCTCAAACACTAGCATCACGCACGCGAGCGTATCTTTGGCGGGTTTCCAACCGCTAGTGCTTACTTCACGAGCATCGAACGACTAAACGCCTGCCAAAGGTACCATCGCGAGCATGCTGCATGGGTTTGAAGCTTGTCGCTGTCTTTTGTTTCTGTCTGTCGCTCTAGTGGGACATAGGAATCAGCGACACATGGCGACAACGGAGGAACAGATGGGGCCATGATGTCCAAGCCAGCGTAGTTCGAAAACACAATTCACCGAGACAAGATCGAGATGGGAGGCGCAAGTCCATGACTGCAATGACGAATGAACAGAGCAAAATGGAAACAATAATGATGATGATAGTGACGTGCAGCTGAAGAGAAAAAAGCCGTACAGCGTCACCTAGCAGTAGGACTTAGCAGTATTTAAGTAGCGCTGCCAAACCAAGCCAATCCATGTGCAGCCAACATAGAATCCAAAATGGCTGCTTCTCGGTGGTGTTTCCCACTGATCGCTCGCGACAATTTTCTCAGAGAAATCAAACTTTCAAACTTCAAGCTGTCTGAAACATTGGTTGTGCATATGCACTTTTATATCGGGTAGGTCACGATTTGTTTGCTGTGCCACCTATAACCCCCCCCCCCCCAAAAAAAAAAAAAAAATGTCAACTAGTATATTAATTGTTACGTTTTCCTGAAACATACATCTTTTTAGCAGCGTTTCCTCCAAAAGAATTTGCTTGGTTCTGCAGTAGTTCAAACACTTAACATGTCGTAACTGTTGGGTCGGTTGAACCTGGTACATGTAACTGATTGCCTTGTCATACCCATTTTCAGATGCCTTCCAGCTGTACATCACGCAGACATCCTCGGATAAGTCACCGAAGGAGAGGAGGTCCCTCATGAACAAATACATCGGCGAGCAATTGCACGATATTAATAGAAAACTTGAGTTTTGAGGAACCTTCGATCTAGGGTATCTAAAGTATTCAATATATATATGTCAACTCACCTGCTTTGGAGTCATTCTTTCTAGAGTGCTTTTTTTGCATGCTGGGGGCCTCGAGCAACACTGCCTAGATAATAAGTGTCTGCATCACCTCCTCTTCCTTAATGAAATGTCATCACAGTCGGATTATGCTGACACGATGACTGGGCCCGAGTCCCACTCTCGACGCGCTGATTGAACACAAGTGTAACCCAAACACTGTCACAGCACTCATACCCAATCTCGCTGTGAGGATGGTATGAAAGTGGTCTGGGGGCCTTGCCTATCTAGGTGGTACTGTCTCGGGATGCTAACCTTTTGTGAACAGGAATTGCATGGCACCCGTATCTGCTGGTTTACGTAGGTCGACCTGTGTCTATAGTCTGGTTGACCTGTGTCTACAGTCAGGTCGACCCGTGTCGTAGGTCGGGTTGACCCGTGTCTACAGTCGGGTCAACCCATGTCTACAGTCAGGTCGACCAGTGTCTACGGTCGGGTCGACCCGCGTCTACGGTCGGGTCGACCCGTGTCTACGGTCGGGTCGACCCGTGTCTACGGTCGGGTCGACCCGTGTCTACGGTCGGGTCAACCCAACCACAGACAGCATGGTTCAGTCGGGTCGACCCGACCCGACTGAATACGGGACCTGTATGTCCATAACACCATATGACCCAAACGGGTAGGAACCGTACTAAAAGTATACGGTTTTTTTCAGTAGGGCAGCTGTCATTGTATATTCTGATGGAGGTGCTGCGCACTTTACCCATAGCCCTTCACTCTGTGTGAACCCTGGCGGCTCCTCAGCCGAGTTGCCCGATAACAAGACACGGGTGGCACATTATCCCGAGTCTAAACCCCCGGTGAGCCGTGAACCAAGTCCTATCCCGAGCCCGGCAGAGAAACCACAAGACGAGCGAGTATCACAAGGACAAAACTCGGAAATACACCATGAAGAACTTGAAATCCAAGCCAGTCGCTGCTACCAGCAAGAACATCCGGATTTAGGTCCTTTGCCAGAAAAACTGAAGCTGACAAAGCCGACAATGACAAACCTGAAGCAGCAAACCACGTCCGCTCCCACCATCGTTTGCATGCCCGTCGCACCTCGCACTCTGACGCCCTTCCACGCAAGGTGCATAAGACGTCGAGGGCTGGATTGAACAATATGACCGTGTCGCCCGCCACAGTGCGTAGATGAACAACCAGCTCCTGCAGAACCTATACTTCTCGGAGAAGAAACTGCAAGGCACTGGTTTGAGAACCACAAATCCTCCTTAACGTCGTGGGAAGTTTGCAAGATCCAGCTGAAGTGCACGTACGATCAGCCAACATTGACGAGAGAGAGCCGAATTCCTGATTCTATCCAGGACACGGACCCAACGAGAGCGTTACCACCTTCATGGAAGATGTTTTGCTTCTGATCGAGCACCCACGCCAACCCTGATGCTACAGAAGACAGGAAGCTAAGAATTCCATCTCCCTCTTGTGAGAGACAACACCTTCGGCAGCCTAGCCCGAAAACCCCACGACAACAGTCGAAGGGTTCATATCAGTGAGGCTTCCAACATTGAATGTACACTGCAGGCCCGAGCCTGTCACTATCAACAACTCCCCAGCATCTTGACACTAGGGTAGTCCAGCTGCAACTTCAACGCCAGCCCCCCAGGCATCCGTGACATCATCCACAACGGTGTCCGGGGGAGATAAAAAAGCTAGTTCCTGCCATCAGTTGCCCGGCTTTTATTTTGATCGCCGAGATTGTTTCAGAAGAAGTTCGACAGGCATTTCAACTGGAGACTTCTTTGAGCGAAGCGGCATCTGACGAACCAAGGGCGACTTATGCCACAAAGTCACAACGACCACCACCGAAAAACCCGTTAATATTCAATGCCAATTCAACGAGACACCCCAACGCCGAAGCATTCCCGACATCGGGAAGAACCAGTGTAGGTCCGTGCTGAACAAAGTACACCGAGGAAACCGGAGGCACTGCGAATGGCCGACCGAAAACCACTCTGCTACCACTGCATGAGGCCGACCATGTCTACTGGAGGTGCCCGTACCAATGAATTGGT
This sequence comes from Ixodes scapularis, assembly GCF_016920785.2. Lineage (NCBI taxonomy): Eukaryota > Metazoa > Arthropoda > Arachnida > Ixodida > Ixodidae > Ixodes > Ixodes scapularis. The sequence goes on along the minus strand of NW_024609846.1, from coordinate 190,214,475 downwards.
CTGCAAGGGTTCGTGCCGAACGACCCTCGACCACGTCTCGATGAGCATCCGCAGAAGACTAAGGATTATCTTCGGCGGTCTTTGTCCCTGGTGCCGACATTACCCCGAAGCTCGTGATCTACTTCATCTGGACGGGAGGTAAGCACGACAAAGCAGGTGAGCGGTAATGCAAGGAGAGTTGATCTGGTGTTGGTTGTCGTCCAAGGATAATACCTAATAATTTGCCGACGCTAATTATCTGTGTCCACGCACGAAGCACAGAATTTCCAACTTTGAGGGAAAATGCCGCTCAGTGACTTAAAGCGATAGAATGGTTGGTTGCTCTCAAAAGTGGACTGCAAGCATCACGAGACTTCACTTCGCCACACAAGACTTACACAAGTTGCAGTGGTCGTGGGATGCAGAATAAATCTCCATTACGAAATGGAAGTGAAATGGCTTGGATAGCAAACAAACATTGTTGCCAGCTATCAAGTCAACGGTACAGCAAAAGGCACAGTTCCATAACCAATACAGTACATGCCCGAGCTTGCTGCATTGATACATAAAACTAACAGGAACATTTTGCGGATTAGAAGCCAGCCCTGCAGCTTCAGTGCATGACGTCAGGGGGCGCACATGACGTATGATTACGAGACGGCATCAGTCCGTTAAAGTTGCTGCTCGACCAAACTGAACGCCGACGTGCCAGGAGCGTCATCCCACAATAAGGTCCACAGGCATTACGAGTTTACGACAACACCTGACTGGAGACTGTCGCAGAAAGAACTCGTCCTGGAACCATTAACTAAGAATCAATAATTATGTAATCCAGTGGAAATAAACATATATGATACACTAACTAGAGAAACATATTTCCGCTTGTCTTTACGCCTTGAGAGTTTATACACAGAGAATTGTGTTCACCGCACGCACAGGTCCTTTTGAGGACACTCACATCTCTGACCCTTCAATATTAATTAATGGGACATACCAGACTGGCAGACTTTTTGCATTGGGCTGCACTCATTCCACTTCTCCGGAACACACCTCTGAGCATATACTTTAATCGTATATGTTGATGTATTGTTATATAGCAGGACACTTCCTATACGTGAGACACAATAGACCCTTTGCAGAACCCCATCATGCAACACAACTGTTACCTTTTTTTTTTTTTCGGCGTAAAGCACAGAAATGGGCCCCAGTTGGCGTAGAATGCTAATGCAGCATTCGAGTCCAATAGGCGCTGAGCCGAGTTCACAGTGATGGTGGACATAACATTCTTGTCGAACAAATGACCAAAGTATGAAAGCCTGGGGTAATTAGAGTAACAGCTACTGTAATTCGTTTCATCACATTTGGCAAGCGGCAAAGGCTACAGTCTCGGTGAGCCAATACGCACGTTGGAGAGAGGCACGTGACAACATGTCGTTCAGAGTGCTCGTCTGCACAGATTTGTCACACACCTTCGCTCCGTCTTTCTGATTGGCTCGAGGGGGCTGTGTCGGTTGCCCTTTTCCAGGTTACAATGATAGGAAGTATAGGCAACCCACACTTTTCAAAAAAAAGTCTATTGAAGAGACCGAAAGGAATGGTCAACATTTTTTTAACAAGACTGCTCTTCAGGCAAGGGATGAACACAAATATTAATCACCCTATCCAGTTATTAAAACAAGTAAATAATTGACCGACTAGTACAATGCACTCTTGATGAAAAAAAGTATTGCTGCAATAAATCCTACGAAAGAGAAAAAGGTGCAGTTAATCTATGCGTACACCAAAACAGTTGTTCTTATTGCAAGTCAAATAGCTTTGAAGCAGGTGCCGGCAACGATTTATTCATCTCCACACTCAATAAAACGTCATCCTCGTAGCTGAAAATAAGTGTGCACTTCGCACTCACCAAAAAAGGAAGAAAAGCGATTGAATGTAGAATCGTCGATTAGCCCAAAGCATTAAAGATCGCAGGAGCTTTCTTGCCAAAAGTTGCTATGGTTATTCGGCGACGCAGGGCTGAAACAACTTCTCCCAGGCCCTAACGCGACGCATACCTTTCGCGTCGATTCTCAGATATTCCAACGTTCAAACAAAGCTAAGAGAATGCGAAAATTTTATTATAAAACCACTCAAAATTCTATTGATCCTCAAACAGATCTCGAATCCGAGCACCGGTACGGCGATACGGCTGATGCTGTCTCACAGGTCCAGATGACCCAGAGCGATCTTGCGCAAAATCGGTGTAAAGTCTCATTCCTACATATATTCACATACCTACGTCAACGAGCATGAAATGCCCGAAATCGTCGGAAAGCAACTGCACATCACGGCTGCCGCGCACCGAACAAACTCGCATCCGCCAGCTCTGGGCGCCGCCATCTTGCCTGTGACGTCACGGCTCTTGGGCGGTCACGTGACGAGTGGTCACATTTGCGTAAAACATGGCGGCAACGGGGGGGGTGCCACTTCCGAACTTCCGGTTTGTCACTCTGAGCCCCTCTACCTCGTTGGACCGTTTGCAGTATGATCTCTATGAAAATATACCTATTACTCCTATTGCTAAATTACCCAAGCATCAAGGAGAATGCAGGGATTGGTTTTCCAGGCGCCACACGGGCATGCCTTCTCCGTATAAAAGATTCGAAGTAAATAACCAAAATGAAGCGTTGACGAACGCGCGTGTAAGATGCAATTTGTTTTAGGGATCTGCTTTGGAAAGTTACTACTGTGAGGCTAGCACTTGCGGCGCGTGAAACACCAATCCCTGCATTCTCCTTGATGGATAATTTGGCAATAGGTCTATTGCTTATCGCGCTTCCCCGCTTGGGCGCTGAAGTGCTAGTGAAGTCACCGGACGGCCATCTTGCAAATAGACAAATTGCGGTTTTGCTGGCGTTACAGAGGCCGCCGGCAACGTGCTGGAGAAACGTTTTCTACTCGTTCGTCGTCATTCGCAGAAGAGGTTTTCGAAGACCCTGTGTAAGCGTTGAGACTTAATGTTGAGAACACGTGGAAAATTTTACGAAAGCGAAGTGCCGCACGAAAAAGGCACAATTCGTCGAGAGCAAGTTTCGCCGGTCTCGCGACGTAATCAAAGTTTCCTTGTCACGCCGAAGTGCTACGTCTCTGTGCCTTCGCACGCTTGGATACCGATCAAGATTTGGCGTCATGTTGATGTGTTTTACTAGTGCAATGTGCGCGAAGGTGTATGTGCCTCTAGAGCAGCGTTTTACTTGACTCTGCCGACTGTATTTGTAACTTGCGGCACTCGCAGTCCAGAAACGAGCTACATCTAGCATTCAGTGGCGACGGAAGAAGGGGGGGGGTACGTTTTTTTTTTTACAGTTTACAGAATACCAAGGAACAGCTGCTCATCGCTGATCAGTGGTCTAACTCATTATCAACAACTGCACGTGACATCAAGTTTGAGCGTGGCTCGATTAATTGTGATCGGTGAACAGATTGCACACCGCTTCAAAGATTTTCAATCTCGCCGTCTTGTACTTTTGCCTTCTAATACCATCCTTGCTCCGCAGCGTTGCTCTATTACCGCTCATTCACACTGGAGGCGGATCCGCGTTCGCAAAGCGGTTGCGAACGCGGTTGTATAAAGATCCAGTGCAATGGACCTTTTTCCGAGAAGCGTTCTGCGCACGCGCGAGCGCCCCATGCCAAGCGGTAGAAGTCGGCACGAAAAATCGAGGAAATTCGGAATGAGGCTGTAGATCAACGAGTAGAACACGTAATTGCAGCATATATATAATCGTGTTAGACAAAAAAAGAAAGTGTACGGAAAGAAAAACACGACGTTTGGGTGGACGCTACGGATTTCCCTCTTTAAAGCCGCTTTGGGCACGCGACGCAGCTCAGAGAGCGAAGCAACTGGTAGCGTAGCTCCCATTATCGATTGGTAGCGCAGGTAGGTCACTTCCTCGATTTTTAGTTCGTGCAGCCACCGCCTGGTGCCGTCGGTATTTGGAAAAGGTCCATTGCACGCGTAATCGAAAGCGATCCGCGTTCGCAACCGCTTTGCGAACGCGGATCCGCCTCCAGTGCGAATGAACGGTTAGTGCTGCTATGTCATCGATTAGAGATCAGTGCTGCAATCATTTGCGGGGCGCCTTTCTCTATTAGCGATGTGAGCGGCCAAAAGCGTCGCTGCGGTCAGCTTTCCACGATTGGCCAAACCACGGGCATATGAGCACTGTCAGATTGTCAACTTTGACGGTGTTAGTTTCGGACTGCGATGGCTCCTAGCTTCTACTGTGCTTTTTAAACACACCATCGAACTCGTCGTCACACCCGATGGTAAGTAGCCAGAATAACAACTGGTGACGTCACGGCGAGGCAAATTCCAGTCGTGACGTCACGGAGGGAAATCATAAGAGTGCGCCACCGAAACATCTCGGCGCTAATAGCCAGAGGTAGCGTGAACCACCCCTCTATCCTGGGAAACGTGACGCCATTCATTGTTGCACAAATGCTCGAGACACGTGCCCCGTGCCCCTTCTGGGAAGAGCATGTCGTCTAAAATCTAGCTCAGTGCTGCGCTGTGCCGCCATGATCTTCCCAAGGGCTGCACGTGCCTCATGCATCGACGCATCTTGCGCTACTTTTTTAACATAACGGGTCTTTGGTAACGATTAAAGCCCTTTCATGTTTTAAACGTAGCCCATAGTGCGTCGATGTAAGAGGCAAGTGCAACGTGCAGCCCTTGGGAAGTTCATGGCGGCACAGCGCAGCACTGAGCTAGATTTTAGACGACATGCTCTTCCCATAAAGGGCGCGCGGCACGTGTCTCGAGCATTTCAACAACAATGAATGGCACCACTTTTCCCAGGATAGACGGACTTTAGTAATGATGGCGGAGCGGCGATGGAACTTGAAGCGGCGCCGTGTCGTCTGGCGAGGACGCGAGCGTGCCTACATACAGCGGCACTACAGCCTCTATCCACGCGCACTACTGGATAAAAATATTTCAACTAAGAAAACAAAAATCGAGCACGCGCCATCAACCTCCGTTTGAAATCCTATACTTGGTGTCACCTTAGCCTGGACCAGTAAAACAACCCCATTGCTTCGCAGCGATTTCTATACACTTTATCTGGCGTCAAACAGAAGCTTGTTGTTAAAATATTATTGAATATAAAACATAACAGACACAGACTACGTGTCTGTTCGCTCAACATTCATAGAGAAGGGATTTTGCTACCGCAGTGGCTAAAACTTCGACGGCCGCGGCGGCGAAAACTTACGTTGCGGACGTCGAGTGGAGCAACACGGGTGGTGCCAACCTCATTTCACAAAACTCATTTTTTACATCTCTTTTTTTTTTTGTCCCAGCCGAGGTTGAAATAATTGTTGAGTCTTGAGAAGGTCAATGCAGTTATCCTGCCAGGGCTGAACAAATCTTCATTAATAGCAAAATATCCGTCAACTGTGCTTGATGTCAATGCTATCTGAAACCAATTTAAGCTCTTGCAACGCCTGAAAAATATTTCCCTGGGCACAGTTTCCATTAAAACACAAAGCTTTCTAAAAAAAAAAAAAAAGAAACACCCCCCCCCCCCCCTCAAAAAAAAGAAAAAAAAAAGAACTTTGAGTCGCATGTGATACCGTAGAGCAGTCTACCGCGAAACAGTACGATTTCATCCGTATTCGCTTCAAAAAAAGAATTGGAAGTGTCCTCAGAGATGAAGCGCATGACGGCCTAGCTCTCTGTCCACGTAGGGTGATCAATCGGAAGTCAGAGAAGAATAAAATTTCCGAATCGCACTCAGTGGCGGAGCGTCCATGCCCTGGAAGGAAATGCGGAGAAACCGAAACTCAAGACGGCCGCCCGTACAGTGTTTCCAGACCACCAAAAGGTTTCGCAACTCGCATCCACGTAGTTTCGTTTTCACGCAGAAGTGTTTGGGTTTTTGTATTGCAGCGTTGAGTCAAGTCATCAGAATACTTGATACAACCAAAGCGACTTTTGGACGTTAAAAAATTTCTTCCGGACATTGACACAAAGTGACGCAATAAAAATAACACTAATTTTAGTATAGCAAAGGTTTTTTTTTTTCAATTATAGCTGAATTTGGGAATAAAGTTTTAGCTAAACTGTTGTTTTATAGTTTATGATATTTGCTGAAAGATTAGTCTGGGAGTAAAAAAGTACATAATTTTATTAACTGATTTTTAGGAGTTCGATTGAGTTCTATCCAGTATCCACTGATTTTTGTTTTCCTCACCTGGCAACACTGGGACCGAAGATGGCGCAACGCATGTGGGGCAGGTAGAGCGTTGCGCGACGTAGTTGTGGCCGTAGAGTTATTGGATGGTTTTGTTAAAGACAAGGCTCCTACTTCGAGAACGAGCGGTTCAAATCAACGCCTCCGATTGCAGCGATAGTAATACCGAATCACTGAGCGGTCTAACTTCGCAGTTCGTTCATCAAGGGTGAGTATCCACGAAAGCATGGTAGCATAGGTTCGGGAAGTGGCCGCAAAGCATTTTCTGAAACCACTGGCCCACGACACCAGTGCACTCGTTCTGTCTTGTGGGTAGGGGTGTCGTGAACCAGCCGAGGTTCGAGTTCGACCAGGTTCGAGTTCGACCAGGTTCGACTTTTTCAAACTTTTAGTGGAAAGTTCGACGAACTTTGCATTGCGGTTCGACTCGTGTGCGCATGCGCGAGAGGCTGGCCAGTTGGTTTCGGATTGGATGGTGATGGCTAAGGGATGAATCAAGGGCAGCGCTGATTGCTTATTTCAGTTAATGCAGTACAAAGAAATAAAGTTATTAACTTCTTCAGTGATTAGAATGGGTTTCTTTTAATTGCAACTGTTCATAAAATAAAATAACCCTTTGCATACAAAAAAATTCTCCAAACCTAGGCGTGCCTGTATCAAGGTCTGGCCACACTGTCCACAAAGTCGAACCGGTCGAATCTGGTGAAAAGTTCGAAGGTTTGTCGAACCGGTTCGACCGAGTCGAACCTGCAAAGTTCGACCTAAAAATCCGGTTCTCCAAAAGTTCGCGATACCCCTACTTGTGAGTTTTATCAGAGCGCAGGGAGATGGCGAGCGCAGCCGAGAGAAGCAGACAGAGCGAACTGCGTTGAACAGGCGAGCTCTAGGAATAAAGTATGTGGCATCGCCCGTCGGAAGGGCCAGAATGGGGCTTTGCAGTGTGCGCGGCTACACGGACCGTTGAAAATATTCTTCCGCAGGCATTACGTTTCACCGGTAAGTCCCACAACATAATATAATTCGCAGTAAAGTGAATTTGTGGGCAGTTCTCCTGGTTTTGCGAGGGTCAGCGAGCTGCGGAACCGCTGGAGTTCGGTCGTTGATCGCGGTGGTGACTGGACCCCGTCTCACCTCCTCTTCACCTCAGTGAGTGACCTACACTGTGACCGCAATAACAATAAAAGCGAACTGTTTTAATCTAGGCTGTACCTGAGTGCCGTCCGATGGCACCAAAGTAACACTGGACGGCACTCTGAGCACGCATTTGACCGCTGTCCGAAGGCTCGATGGGCTGTAGAGGGGACCTGCGTCATCGCGCCCCGAGAACCAGCACCTTCCGCATCCGTAGTCTGAAGAAATATTTTTCACTCGGGAGGTTTTTCGACCATATCCAAGCACTTAGCGAGTCATCAGGGAAGTGTTGCGATTGGCAGTTTAGAAGATCCGACTTTGAGCCGCTGGCCGCTGATTTATTTGTCATAAAGTGCGTTCAAAGAAATCCATAAATCGTTTGAGCAGCCTCGAAATTCTTCAGGCACTCTCTGCGCTTGATATCACCACACATCGCGACACCAGTTTTGCACGGGCACTTCCAAAATGAATTGCCGTTGAAATTAGTAGGTAAGCTAGTTCAACACGTTAAGACTCTCTGCAAAAAACAGTTACTTAACCGAAGCAAAGTACCGAAGAATGAAAGCAGACGACGGATGTCACCGGGCAGCCGCAGTCCCCATTTGGAAATCGGGACGAGTAGAGGCGCAGAGCCCACCAGTGCCAGCCAGTCCTTCCCTACAAACAACAGTCAACCACAAGGGGTGACGGGTAGTCATGATGGGCGATGAAGTAGACGGTAAAGGGGCAGGCGATAATGGAGGTTGGGTTGCGGGGGCTACGTAGCTAACATCATGACCCCCTGCTACAAGTCTATCCTTCTTGGTAGGCATTTCTTCCGAATTTTGAATACGACACAAGTTCAACTTTGAGGGCGTGTGTGGCGGGCCGCTACAAAACACTCTCGAGGCCCTGGCCCACCGAAAAAGGCTAGGCTGTGCTAGCGAACCCCATGTATGAAAAGCGAAAAGCTTTCATGCCACGATGCTTTTGGAGAGAAGTAGTTGTAGTTGTAGTTGTAATTAAATTAAATTTTAGGCACTTCACCCACATATGCAGGATATGTGTGGGTCTCCATCGACAGGACAAGTAGCCTGCTTCTTGAAGACCTTCCATGATGATGTGCGACATTGGCAATTACCGTACGTGTGATTATGGATGCCTTCATCTCCCTGCAAAAATAACCCATAGACGACAGCAGGCATCGCCTATAGTATGCAGTGCCAGGAATTAATTTCGAGGGAAAGGCCGTTCCCAAGCTCCTTGAGAAGCTGCATGGTGATGCCCTAGTAGAGGGGTGGCCAAGCTGCGGCTCTCGAGCCGCATGCGGCTCTTCGCGTGTTAAAGTGCGGCTCGCCGCTGCCTTCCTTATCTCTCCTTTCCCCCCCCCCCCCCCCTTCGTCCCTTCCGGAGCACTTCCCCTAAAAAGAAATGGAACACATTTTAAATCGAAAGACCGGCTGCGGTTTGATAGTGTTGTGCTACTGCTGCCTTACGCTCAATTGGACTGCTTTTGACTCAGATAGATCGAAATTAGTTCAAGTTTCGTTTATTGCTCTAAACAAAAGTCCCCCCCCCCCTTTGCGGCTCTTGAAAAGTTAGTGATTTTGTTTGCGGCTCTTAGGCCGAATCAGCCTGGCCACCCGTGCCCTAGTATGTAATACACTGGAGTGGCTATAGGTAGGGCTCCATGTTTTCAGAATATGTTTTTTAGTGAAACTCCGAAGGTGTTTTCTCTTTTTGTGCAAGTAGAGGATAATATTTTTGTAGCTTATGAAAGAGTTCACATTGAACGCTGCGCTGCATGCATGCTATTTAGGAGCACGGGGATAGTTTGACGCTCTTCTTGATGAGAAGAACGCACGCGAGAAAATAATTTCCGGTGCAGCCCAGAGTACTCACTCAGCAAATATATGCACAGTTGCTAGGCTCGCACATTTGAGTCCGCACACAGCACCGATTCAATCGAAACATACAGGGAGGGCATTTTGCTTCCCAATGGATTACGGCTGACAGATTGCACAATCTTTTCTCGATGGGCTAGATCCGAGCGATGCGATATTGCGTTGCACCTTGTCACTGTTAGTGATGCCAGTGACGGTTCCTATGGTAAGCGTTGCGGGATGCTCTTTTTGTCATATGGTGTGTTATATATCTAGGGTTGATAGTATGCAATAACCGATTTAGTTGTTAAATCAAAAAGTCAAATTGGACGTTTAGTGTTTATACAGTGTAAGGTTGGTCTGCCAGTTGGGGCGACACTGGTTTATACTGTAGATGAGCAATTTTGCCAGTGCAGTACAACTGCTAACCTGGGGTCTTTAACGTGCTCACGCAGTAGTGACACACGACCGCACACCGGTACGATGCTCATCCAGATCGAAACGGGCAGGGGTGGGGCTCGAACCCAGGATCCCTGGGGTTCTGCAGCCCGAGCTTTCGCTCCACGCGCGTCGAGCTGGGTGCGCGCTTCAGCCCACTCGGCCACCGATCCCCGTTGTTGTAGATCGAAATGGATTACCCAGTTGGTCATGGAAGCACGTCGAATGAGAAGAACATAGAATAAACTCAAATATATGGTTCACCTAACAAAGCTAGTGAAAGAACATCAATGATATGCCTCCCCTATAGGGGATCCAGCCCACAGCCTTTTGATTAAGAGCCCGATGTTCTACCCCTGCACCACTGAATGGCACAACGAACGGCGTTTCATCTGGGTTCTTTTAAAGGGACCATGAAATGACTTTTTTTACTTTTTCCAGATAACTTTTACATTAAACCGTCAATGTTCACTGAATGCCGAACAGGCATCCGTTTTCGTCTCGGTTTATTAACTTCTACACAAAAAATTACCGAAATATCGACTTTTTCTTGACCGCAAAAGACGCCGTGACGTACGCTGCTTCCGGAACCGGAAGTTCTCTCATCGGTAGGAGATGGGAGCGTTAGCGGCGACGAGTTGGGGTGCGCCGGTAGGTTTTACTGCGCCGATGTCACCGACGTATTTTCTAAATCGGCGCCTCTCATCGCCGCATCGCACCTGAGCGAAATTCAATGAGATACGTTGCGCTACAGCGACAGCATGGGACTAGTCCCATACACCGGTATGCCTGTTGGGAAGTGCAGCGAGTCTTCCGGTGAAGACTTCAGAAGTCAACCCAACTGTCATTGTTGGTAAAAGGCGGCCAGTGTCAGTCGTTTGCAAAGCGACGTAGATGGAAACAAATTGCCGCGGCGTTTTTCGCGGTCTCGGAGATGCAGGAGCGAGCCGACGTTAAAAAAGATACGTTTGAACTACGAGTGTCAGCAAGAGCCACGTAAATACCTGTTCACACTCGGAGCGGACGCGCGCGTTTGATGGAAGTGCTGTATTCGCGCTGTTGGTAAGCGCTTCGGGACCGATCTTTTACGATTGCAACTCGATACTGACGCGACACTCGGCAAAGAAAGGTTGGACCGGTATTGCACGTATACCTCCCACGAACTGTTACAGCTCGACAGTGACGTGCAGTCTGTCAGAATAAAAATGGCATACCAATAACAAAGAGTACATACCGTGTTACGAAGGTAATCCATACAGCGTTTATTTCAGCTCTATATCACACAAAACAAGAAGAGAGAATCGACGAGGGTCTCTTTTCGACGAGTGTTCGTCAACACTGCCTCAGAAAACAAGGGGAAGAGATTGACCTCACCTCTTAATCTAAAATTGAGGTCAGCGATCAAACTATAATACGGGAAGGGTCCACAAGGGTAGCACGGGCATATTCCATTCAGCACGCCAGCCGGTCGTAGGCAGGCAGACGGTCTTGCGACGAAGCAACGCTGCGCCGAGTCGGAGTGCCTGCTAGGCCTATATTCCGAGAGCTTCGTCGGAGCGGGATTCGCGGCTGTTGTCGCTCTTCTCGGGTGTTTGTGGATCCAGCGTTCTTGTTCGTCGTGGTCTGTTTTAAGTACATTTTTTTTCTTGCTGCTTAAAGTCGGCACGCGCGAGATGAACACAAAGAAAAATAAACGTTCAGTCAGTCAGAGTTTTGAGAGTAAGGAAACCAAAGGAAATAACCGTTCTAAGTCGGCCCTGCCCTACTGCGCACGCGCAGTAGTTGCTTCGTTTACCACACGATAGATGGCGCTTGGCTCTCAGCATTATCAAATTTGGCAATTTTCGCCACACATCTCTAATTATGCTACAAAATGTGGATCTGAATATTATTTAACAAAACGTTTAGGAAACATTCGCCGGCTATTTATTGTTTACGATCGCGGTGCTGGTGAGGTAGGCTCTTACCCAATAGGCGACCTGGATTTGGCTGACGTGCTCCATTTCCGCGCAAGCGTCGTAGTGAACAGGCGAAGGAAGGAAGGCGCAAAAGAGTCCAGTTTTCTTTTAAAAGTTCTATAGCAAATAATTTTTTTTTGCTCCCTAGTTTTGTGTTTTTGTGTTTCTTTTCACACCTTTTACGACGTGCGGTGGATGAAATTCGATTTTAAAATCATTTCATGGTCCCTTTAAGTCATGCAGCTTTCGCGGTACATTCATGTGACTCACGTGGCGCTTGCACTCGCTAGTCGTGCCCGGCGGCCGACGTGCTGTAGTGGCAGGCTTCCTGCCATGCTTTGTCGTGTCTTAGCATGGACTAGCCGGAGTGCTTACAAGTGCAAGCGGGCGCCCTGCGTTTGATTGCGATTTGGTTGCACGAGAGCTCGAGCAGGAGGGACACCAGTGAAAGCAACTAGCTTGTGATTGTACCATTACCAGCTAGTTCATGCTAGGGTAAGACAAAAGGATAGTGTTGTCGCACGTTTTCTTCCATTTGGCAGCGGAAAAAAATTTAATGTACCTTGTTCCAATGAGCGAATTCGGAAAACAGGTTGTGTGCAGGTGTGTGTCACGGGAGTGATTAAAATCTCATGAACCCAGTTACAAGCTTTGCAAGTCTTAGTATACTCTGTGTCATCCGAGTTTTTTCGTAGTATCAAGGTGCATTTATTTCTTTGTTGTGTCTAGTGCTTAACACTATCGCGCAGTCTATGTACAGCATCCTGCGAGCTTTGATTGAACATATGTGGCCATACTGCCTAGGCGGCAGGCTGTCCTTTCCAGCATGCCATGGGCATACTTGTTTACACTTCGCATTGAGCAACTGTGTGTGTGAACAGTGTTAGTGACAGCCAGGCTAGCACTTGACGCTTTGTTCTTAGAAGTGAAAGGCTGCCATCAAAACGTTAAATGCAAGACACATGTGCGTCGAAACAATGTCAGCCAGCGTGCAAACGGTAGGAAAGATGGCTGCTCCGGCGTGCTGCACACAGCACTTTGCGACAGATGCTTTGGATCTTGCATAGGTCGGGTCGTTCGGGTGGCTCCGCCCAGTGCAGGCAGATACGAGGAAAACTGAAACTGTTTTACGTTTAAAGGGATGGTGAACCGAAATTTGGATTTCAAAAAAACAATGCTGGAGATGTAGGCGGAACGCTACAATCCCTACAACACTACTAGTAAGGCGATATCTCAAATGAACGGCCGTATTTTTGGAAAAAGAAGTCGAGATGGAACCAGGCCGACGAGGCGCGTGACGTCAAGTTACCTAGTTTCCTCCTCTCTTCGTTTCGCTTCCTCAAGGCTGCGAGGCGGAGAAGACGCCAGGCCGTTCCCTCTCCTTCTCGGAGAAACATGACGTCAACATTCCTGCCAAATGCGCCTCTTTTTTTTAAAACTACGGTCATCCGTTCGAGATATCGCTGTATGAGTGAAGTTTTGGTGTTTGTAGCATCCCGTTGCACGTTTCTGCCGCGCGTTTTGGGGAATCCAGATTTCGGTTCAGCATCCCTCTAAGCTCTTGTTGGAATACTAAGCTTTCATAGGGTTCTCCGAAAGACCTTCAAGTACCTTGTGCTCGAATGCCGGAACCATGCATTATGTCTAACTTTTATAGATAATTATTTTGTTCTCAAGATCCGTTACTTGTGGCTCCTTTGGGCGAAAACTGCACTGCGGTTCAATGAGATGAGGGTTGCTGAGAGTCGATCTGGATTTGTTTGTAATTTCGAAGTGCTTTTTGAGCAAAGATCTAGCTTCGAACACGAACAAAGCCTTCATTGACGAACTGGATAAAGCTCGGGAGTGCGTCGTTTATTTGGTGAACAAACCCTTTATTCCCTAATGGGAGCAATCAAAGCTAACAAAGCCGTAAATGAGCCGGTACAATTTTTTTTTTCAATCGGCGTTTGACAGTTCTTTAGGTATCGATATAATCGCAACATGACTGAAAGGATGGTATCCAAACGTTGTAAATTAATCACGTTCGAGCACCGCGTACAAACCTCCGGTTGCACCACTGGTGGGCTCCATCTACCTTGCTGTTCACAGGAGGAGAAATGGGAGGAAAGAGTCTAGGGCACTTTCCTCCCATTTCTGACCATTTGAAGCATGCAATCGTCGATTCATCTCGCCTTTCTTAGTATTTTCTGCCACAGCCACGGACGAGGTAAAATATGTTTGTTCGACGTAAATCTGTATGAGTGACTTTTTATACGTGGAACCGAAATATGCTGACGCCTTCAGGCTAAACTGTGCTTCTAATGTAGAAAGAAGTGCACAATGAGATTAGCTAATCACGCAATGTGCTGGTATGGAGCTTGCAGCTGTGGATACTGTTTCACAGGAAAATATGTTTTGTTTCGCTGCAGTTTGTGTCATCAGACATTGCAGCACATCATACCTACGACAGACGGTGGTGCCTGTCTTGTGCTGAAGACCTTCCAAGGTGACCTGGCCAGTTACCGTACTTGTGAGCATGGGTGCTTCCGTTACCCTGCAAAGGTAACCTCTAGACTTGGGCAAGTATCGCCTCATATGCCATGCCAAAACTTCCCTTTGCGGGGAAGGTCATACCCAAGCTGCACCAGAGCCTGCGTGGCTACCCCTAGCGTGACATATAACAGCGTCACTATAAGCGGCATTCTGTGTTTCCAGAATTAGTTCTTTGTGGCATTTGGAGGGTGTTTTCTGGAGCTTACCTTTGTCGAAAACTTGATGTTTCTCAGAGCTTGTTTTGATTAAATTCTCAGTTTTTCAGAATAATTCAGATATTAAATTTGCTTGCTGATTTTCCCGATTCTCAGAAAGTCAAAAGAGACAGAAATAGTAACCAGACACAAGTGTATTAATTAATTTGTAGTCTCAATGATTACAGAAGGACTTGCCTGTGCCTAGATGAGGTTTCTTTAGCTGAATATGGCGGTGTGACTCTAGATGGTCTACGACTCGCGGTGCACCCTAGTTAAACCAACTCTCCCATGACAAAACTTGCAAACCCGGGTTACTTATCCAGGTGTCGGTAGATTAAGCTATCAGTCTCCTCGATTCGGTCACTGAAAAAATTTGTTTTACCCACCTTTTTAAAGGCTCCCTGACATACTTGCTACCCACAGCCGTGGATGCCACGGGAACGTGCTGCGCATCATGGCTGTGCGGGGTGAAGGGAGAAATCTAGAAGGTTCCGCCGCCTTCGCGTGTCCCGCAAAATCTGCGGGCTAATGGCTTCCTCCGTGATAAAAACTCTACCCCTCTTCACGTTACGAAGCCCAAATGGTTCGTTCGAAACTCTTATTCGTTTGGAGCCTGGCTAGCACCACCACATCAAAGAACAGAATAGAACATATTTCTTTCGTGCCGCTGAGGAACCCTTGGGGTTCCGCAGGCTTCATTTGTTGCTATCGAAATTTTTCGAATCAGTTGGAAACAAGTTCTATTGCCAAAACCCAACCCCTCCCCACCCCCGACATCACATATACTGATGTCACATAGACTAGGGGAACACAACTACAACATAAACAGAATCACTTCTGGGCACTTAGGCATACATTGCCAAGATTGCAGATGTCAAGCAGAACTGAAGAAAAAACTACCCTGCAATAAGTAAAAATAATAATTAACTAATTAGGGAAATTATTAAAAGATTTCGAGGTCAGAAGAAAACTGTGTCACTAAACCTTGTCTGAATTTATTAGAAAAAAGAATTAGATTATCTTGCATCCAGATGAAGCCAAAAATAACAAAAAAATCTTATTGTTTAAAGAGACAGGCGCAGGTAGAGAAGGAAAAATACAAGTCTGAGTTGCAAGTCAGTGCTCCATGAATGTCTTTTCCTTTTGTGTGTGCCTGTGCGTGGTTGCGAATTTTTTGCACTGTGGAGGATAATGCAACACCAGCTCGCCCAAACCTCTATCATAACATATTTTTAATACTGCCAGTTGAAACTTTCACTTGGAAAATATGATGAGGACCGAATTTGAATATAAAATGTCGCCAAACAATTTTTCGTGGACGTAAGGTTTTGGTTACGAGGTCAGTCATAGCTACTGGTGTGTTTAGCCAATTTTGAGGCAAATTTGTCACCTTGAAAAAAATTACAGGTCTACTGTTACATTCCTCTTAGCCTCCTGAAGGTGTGAATCATTGGATTGAACCCCTACCACATTGTTTTGTCTCATAATTGATGCAGGTATCTTCTTTTTTTCTTCAACTCAGTTAGACGTAGGAGCTGCCAAGGCGTCCTGTCCCTTTCACGTGAACAGTGGCCAGCACTGGAAGAAGCAATCTTTGGACTGCTGTAATCCATTTTTTGGGCAAGTAAATAAATTAATTTGGTTCAGAGGCCTGGTGTTTGCACAGCAGCTCCACAGAACAAAAAACACAAACACAATTTTTTCTGTGCCCAAAGCCTTCGTAGCTACTTGAACTTATTTATCTGAGCTTTCAGGTTGCAATGTTAAGGCAAGATGCAGATATAGTTAACGTCTCTCTAAAAAAAATTGGGGGCAACTTATGCTTGGACGTCTAGCTTGATCAACTTGGAATGTCCAGCCGAATTGAAACAAGGATCTAGCCGAACTGAAGCATTGAGCCGAATTGAAACTTGTAGCCGAAGTGAAGATTTAGCCGAATTGAAGCGTCCAGCCGAATTGAAACTTCTAGCCGAACTGAAGCGTCCAGCCAAATCGAAACTTCTAGCCGAATTGAGGATGTAGCCGAACTGGAACGTCCAGCCGAATTTAAACTTCTAGCCGAATTGAGGCAATAGCCGAATTGAGGCTTCAGCCGGATTGGGACGTAGCCGGGAAGTGGTGTAGGCCCTGATTGTCTTCGTCCTTTGTGGCTTTTGACAGACGCACAACGAGACGGGCAGAACAAGCGCATGATTCATTTCTTTCGATGGAGGCGTTCTGTCTGTGTATGCGAACATGATTTTTTCCCTCTTTTAGTAGTTAGTTGTTCTTGCCTTGACTCGGGTCCCAGAGGGTGCGTTGTCGTTGTATGCCCACTATTTTTTTTTTTAGTTTATGGTAGTTTTTGCGCTGATGGGGTATCAAAGTAGACAAAAAGAAAAAAAAAAAAAAAAAAATTGCGCCTTGACAAAAAAAAAAAAAAAAAAAATTTGTTGCGATTAGGAACGTTTTCAAAGCCCGGAGCTGCTCGCCTTCGTTCCCGTGACATGTCGCTCGCTTTCGCGTAGCACCCCCCCAATTCTAAAGGCTACTGTGTTCTTCAGGGAAGACGATTTTAGGAGTCTGCAGTGTTACCACAGGTACAGGATTGAGAGCGTAACCCACGCACTTGAAGAGAAGGGAAAGCTCTCGTCTTATCGGGACCCTCTTTTATGGGTTTCCACGTCGCGATTGTCCTTCAATATCAACTGTCGTTTATTTCTCACTCGTGGCTTCCAAGTACTGCACGCAACTAGTGAGATAGGGTATAGTCATACATGATTAACACGATGCATATCTCTAACGCACAATAGTTTTGCGAAATCAAGGTTTCGCTGAAATGGATAACTCTCACGTACAGTTTGACGCGCAATACCTTTGACGTATTGACTCGCAAGAGATGCCCCCAACACGGCTGAGTATGGCAGTGTTCCAGACCTAACATCTAAATTTTGTTGCCTTACCTGTTACTATTTCACGCGCATTTTGAGCCATATCAAAATGAAAGCGCATGATGAAATGAAAGTGACACTCGTTTTCCGCTCGATGGAAATTTCACGCCAGCTCGCTGTCTTTGCTGGTACCTTGAGCGTTTCCCAGAAATGCGGAGAGCTAAAAAAAAAACAAAAACGTACGATGGCATCCTTTGCACACTCATTACTTCTATAACACCGAGCCACCTCGTATCCTTTTGTTTTTCTTTCATGGTTCCAATTTCTTTCTGCGCATTACGGCTGTTACGACACTAAGTCTGTCTGCACCATCGAATTTGAACTTAGGCTCAGATCAGGGACGAACCAGTTTAAATCAGGAAAATATAATTAACACTGTAGCAAAGTAAATCTATCATATCGACCGGAAATACGATTTGCCACATTCCGCTTGAACACATATAGTGCACAGCGAATGCAATAGCGAGTCAGCGTGCAAAACGCCGCCATACTACGCTACCATATCACCTAAATGATTTTTGCATAGAACCGAGCAAGGAAAAGAGAAAACAGTTATTCATTCACATAAACGAAGCAAATTTATTTAAAGCCCGGACACTCCCTACGTCCAATCTAGCTAAGGTTATCAATAGACTCGACCATGTAATTTGTCTAAACAGATAAAAGACGTTGGCAAAATGATAAGATTGAATAAGTGAATCTAACGCACGTATTTTGCCAACCGACAGTCGGACGCCTTCAATACCATTTCCAATTTTCATTGCGCACCTTGGACACACTTTGGGGAGCAATACATATTTACATCGCCGCCCGAAGTCTTCATTGAACGTGTAGTGCTGACCAAAATAAAATACTAACCTGACTCTCAATCGCTCACCGCAATGGACGATTTTGAAGAGGCGGTACTGTAGGTCACTTGAGATATATATATATATATATAAAAGAAACATGCTATAGAAACGAGCGTCATAAAGAAGGGGACCGTCATTTTTATTCCTACCTCCGAGCAGAAACGAGCGCCACCCACTGCATCACACAGTGCAGAGGCCGGACTCGGCCACCGCGCGTATTATCACTGACGTCCGATGCAATGCACATTGAGCTGACTGACCACACACATACCAAGCGCGCGTGAGGGTTGAGGGAGAAGAAACTTCCTCCGCCGGGAGAACACGGCACATTTCGGGGATCTATTTTACGCAGCGGATAACGCGGGCCTTTTCACACTTCGATACTGCGCCATCTAGAAGTTTAGCGTTCAACCACGTTGCGATCCGCGCGCCATCTGGTGGCTGAAACGGACGAATAAATAGAGGTACCGCGCCCTCTTAAAAGTCCCTTATGTGAGACTGAGTCGAAAGTTTTAGAAACATCGGGAAAAAGCGTCCACGTGAAAAGATTATGGTCAAATTCATTATGAAGAATATAAAAAAAATGTCTTCAAGTAAGGGTTGGGTGCCTTTTCTGATAACAAAACCGTACTGTTGAGGAGACATAAGATTATTGTTTTTCTAAGAGTTTCGCCAGTGAAGGCTAGAAACATAGAGGACTGTAGCTTTTGATGTTACCACGATCCTAATTTTTATATAAAAGCCTGACAATTGCTGTTTTGAGCTCTTCTGGAATATTACCTGACTTTATGAAGCCGTTTAACATCTTTAGTATCAGATACCTCAATGGTGCACAATTTTTACCCAAATCAGCAATCCCGACGTTACCAATTCCAGGAGACAATCCCGGCTTGAAACTAAGCAACATACTATGTAGACCTTGCTCTGTAATCTCAGGAAGGAAGGCAGACGATACATTCACCGAAGCTCTTTGGAGAAACAAACTTCTATATCGCGTGAAAGTTTTTAAGTTTTCCCGAAATGTACACTAAACGCCTTTGCCGTGGACTGTTTGTTACAAGGGAAGTATCTGGCGATGGTCTCATCGACAGAGTGTTTCGTGCTGTGGCCCTGGGTAAATCGTTTACAACATACTAAGTTACACGGGGATCATAACGTGAACCAATGAACTTCTGCTTAACGTGGTTACGTTTAGCGGAGTGAATTAATGCCAAAACTTTGTTGCGCACACTTCGGAATTCATTTCGCAGGTATATGTTGCCGGGAGAGCGACGGCAACGCGTCCGCAATAGCTCTTTATACTTGATCGCGGTGATATTGTCATTATTTAACCATATATGCTCCGCACGTCGCTTTCTGATAGTAATTACTTTTTTACTACACCTTGTAAAAGTCTGCCACAGATTGATAAAGTTTATGTAGAGTTCTTGATTTGAATATATTAGTAAATTTTTCTAATTATAACAAGAGATTAATTTGTCGAATAATTTCCGATCGACAACTTGTATAAGTCTTTTCTTCCGGAACGGCGTCTCTAGAGGCGTATCGTAAACTTCGGTAAAGTAATCATCTGCCAGTTTCTGCGAAATGAGAGCAGATTTAACTAAAAGGCCGTGAGTGCGTATATTCACGTGGTCCACACAAGCTGAAACAAGTTGTTCATTCAAAGTTTCCTCTCTGGGAGGTGCTTGAATTGTACAGTTGAGACCCGATTTGGAGAGGAGAATCAAGTACACTGTTAGCAAAAGAATTACACCATTTTCCCGAGGGGAACCATGGGGTGATGCGGAGCATCGTTCCATCACACTTCATCGGAAGAACGGAGTAAAGTGGAGTCAACAGCGGTGATCTGAACGCGCGCAGAAATTGGTTTGCTCTTTATGTTTATACAGCCTTGATGGAGATGCGCCTCAACGGGTAATCGGTCTCTTAGCTGTAGATGAGAAATTTAGCCAGTGCAGTACAACCGCTAACCTGGGATTTTTAACGTGCATCACGCAGTAGTGATCACACGAACGCGTGCCGGTACGAAACTCATCCAGATCGAAACGGGCGGGGGCGGCGGGGACTCGAATCCAGGAGGTTCCCAGCGCAAACTTTCGCTCCACGCTCCGAGCTGAGACACGTTAGCCCACTCGGCCACTTCCTCCCCTTTTTGTTTGTTTGTTTGTAAACGTCTTTATTGGGGCTTTTCGAGGCTGCTCTTGTCCTACGGCATCAGCAGCGGCGGAGGAGAGACACGGGGGATTTCTTTCCTTGGCGGGCCGTGTAGAAGCAGGGCTCCAGGCCCTCCGTCTGCTTGGACGAAGAGGCAGAGTTGCTTCCACAGGAGTTTCCACAGGAGGGTAGACTCCAGTCGATGTAGCTGGGGGGTCGGTGTACTGCCGGTAACTCCGACAGAACGCGTTCCCGGGCTGTGCCACAGGTTGCGCACTCCCAGACCAGGTAAGAGGTGGTCGCCGGCACTGCGCAGGCTCGGCACTGGCCTTTCTTGGGATCATCGCCGAACATTTTCTGCCTGATGGCCGGCGTGAGGGCGGTGTTGGTGATAATCCGCCTTATGGTGACCTGTGCCCTGCGGTTCAGGTCTGGAGGCATCGGTGGAATCTCTCGGTTGTGACGGTTCGCGGCGGCGGCGTCTTGTCTCAGTCGGAGGAGGATGGCTTTACGTTCCTTCTTGGCAATTGCCGCTAATTCCGCGGAGTCTGGTAAGTCGTCCGGCGGGCCAGTTTCACTCGGCGCTAAGGCGTGTCTGGGCTCTTTTGTGTTGTTGGTTGCGTCTGACACGGTTGATCTGCGCAGTGCTGCTCGTGCCTCGCTGTGAGCCCATTCGTTCGCCCGGATACCCGCGTGTGCCGGGACCCTGTCGACTCGTAGTGTGACGTTCCTGTCATGCAGTAGGCGTTTCGCGACGTCGTGAATATTTCGCACCCGTTCGCTCTGACTCTTGATTGCGTTACGGCACTCCAAATATGCCTCCCTGGAGTCCGTGTAGATAGTGATGTCCGTCACCTTTGTTCCGACAGAGTGACGTTCCTCTGCGTGTATCGCTGCTCGTAGATTGGCTTCAAGTTCGGCCCCCTTCACGCCCACACCCGGGGGCAGCGCGCACGCATCCACTTCGAGGGTGGTGGTGTCAACCCAGGCTATTGATGTTCGGAGAGGGCTTCGGGTTTCTTCCGGTGACGGCTGTTCTGCGGCCGCGTCGGTGTAGACCTCCCCTTGAACGCGCACAGCGCGCTACCGCTCCTTATATTCACACTTGAAGGAGAGGAGACTAGGGTAGGAGAGTTGCGCATGCGCGCGCGGTGTAAGTAGAAGCGAACGCACGCGAAGTGCACGTAGCTGGTAGAGAGAGAGAGAGCGGAGAGAGTAACGCGCAGCTGTTGGAGAGAGGGAAGGAGGAGAGTTGCGTATGCGTAGTGTGAGTGCGGACTACGGACGCCGTGGGACATAGACCCGAGCAAGAGATGCTCCGCATCTAAAATAACACGCGCAAACGTGTAAACCGTTGTCCCATGGCGGACACGTCATAACGTGCTCGTTTCACACGTAGTGATGCATGTTATCTGTCTACACATGACAGCTGAGCGTGTTGGCTGAGCGTGCTCTGAGCGTGCTGCTCATAAAACATTGCGGCCAACAGCGGAGAACAGTCGAGACAAGCCCAGCGAGCCGCGCGCCTTTCAGTCGGATTGAGAGCACACAGGAAGCATTTGTTTTCGTTCGATGTCTTTTATACACAGTAAACATACTCCAAGCGGCGGACGTAGCTACGTGCAAAGGTGTGTACGTGCGTCGTCGGCGGTCGGCGGCGTCGGTAGCTACGACGCAGTGCGGCAGCGGTGGCAGTGCGACGGAGCCGGTAGGCAGAAAAAACGAGTGCCGAACTTACATGGACAAATAGCTCGAACTAACTATTTGGAATGGGGCGGTAACTTGCGCCACCTAGCGATATTTCTAGCGCTCTATAAAAAACAACAACAACAACGAGTTTATTCATTCGCTACGACCGATCGCGAGTAGACAACAACCCTACATATATCACAGACAACACGAATACCACGGATCACACAGCACCGACGTATAGACAAACACAACACCAACGTTGCGCGCGACACTTTCTACTCAACGTGCTTTCCTCCCCGCGGCGTATATACGCTTGACATGTGCGGGTGAGCTCTTCAGTCGCTGACCGTTACAGATTTATAGGAGACACAAATCACGGCGCAATGAACAGCCATACATAAGAACTGTTTGCATTTAAAAAGTACGGAGGCAAAACCTATAATGTTAGTCCGTTGCGAAAAATAACGATGTATTAGCAATACATCTTAAACCGGTCCTGGATAAGTTCCAATATTTGTTATTTTCATGCTAGATCATTGTTATGAGCAGTCCGACTAGCTTGAATCAGATAAAGAAAAAAACAAATTACTAGGATTTTATCATTTTGTTATGAATAATAAATGGCAATAATCCTTGCGCAAAGTATTTTTATATATTCTAGTGAAGGACATCCGCCCAACAGTTCACTTCGCTAGTTGCAGTACCGGAGCAGAGGCCTTCTCTTTTGGGGCGTTTTGATGCAGTTTGTTGTCGTATGTCGTGTCGGTGTTGAGTGGAGCGGTCGGGCTTGGGAGTTTGTGAACGGTGTTATTTGTGGTCACCGGTGTAACGCTAATGCGTTTTGTTTTATTTATTTATATATTTTTTTATACCGTTATCTTTCCGAATTTTGCAAATTAACGGGCTCGTGGCACTGCAATAAGCTGAATCGCGAACTCCCCCTCTGTCGACGTCGTTTTCCTGGTACCCCTCGTGAATACTGCAAGCGTTTAAACTTATTGCTTTGTAATTTTGAACTACACAAGGCAGTTATCTCGTTGCTCTGGTTTGATTTATAACAGCAAGGGAAAACGCTCGTAGGTCCCGCCCTCAGTACAGGTTGGACATCTTCCACACTTTGACACCGGATAACTGGATGAACGAGGATTTACATTTACCTAAGAGGTCACTCTCGCCGCTTCCTCACCGTTGACCAGCAGGATCAGCTGGCGACAAGCCGCGGATGAAAGGATTGAGCATCAACATCCCAAGTGCCCTCGGTGCCGACGCGGGCGATGCGGGTTTCTGTCAAACGGTAGGCCACCACAAACCGTGACCGTTCGAGCTCTTCGTCATAACACGTGTTGCAGAGAGCAGAGAAAAATACAACTACATGGACTACCGAACCAAACGTAGTTATCGTAAATCTTGATTGTGATTGCGCCATTGTAGATAATTTTATTTGTTTTGCTGGAGAGACGCAAACGACGGGCATAACAAAATCGTTTGAATAGTCCGCATATTTTGCAAAAGCATTTACGCAGTCATTTGCGAAAAGCGCAAAACACGGAGTCCGCACCGCCCTGTCTTCCCCTGGCTTTTACCTGCTTTAGACCAGTTTGTACCTGGTAGTAGGAAGACCTAGTGTGCCTCAATGCCCTTCTGTTTAGGGTGATGCCTTCGTTTGTAGTACCCGATGCCGACAGCACGCGCCCACAGGGAAAATACAAAGAAATCGCAGGAAACAAAATGTCGCCGTAACACAGTCAGCGCCACGAGCGCGTGCAGGGACACACCCTTTCACGCGCTTCAGAACAAAAAATAAAAATAAGCGTTCGAAACAAAATGGCCAGATGTCATCACCCCAAGCAAAGCGCACATGTAGGCACCCTAGGAAGACCTACTGAAACTGAAATTATGGGCAGTGCCAGAGAGAAAAGGGACAAAGTTAGTTGGTTGTTCATGATTGACGAGGAAACAGCGCACCCTCAGAACAAGCACTCTAAGCCTTCATGCACACGAAAGAAAGAGCCACTTACACAGCGCTGCGTAAGTGGCTCTTTTTTTCTTGTGCATGAAAGATTAGAGTGCTTGTTTTGAGGGTGCGCTGTTTCTTCGTCAGCCAGGGACAAAGTTGGGAAAGCTTGCTCGCTCTCCCCAATTTCCTTAACTCTCAAGTGACTGTACGTTAATAAATGCACCAACGCCTTTTTCCAAAATAGAGGTAAAAAAGCCATGTTCACTACGTAAAAAATGGTCTCAACTCATGCATCTGTGGGCAGGGGGCTATATGTTGCACGTTTTGGACTCCCAGGCAACTAGGGAGAAGAAAGTGACGTAGATGTGAATGAACGTATCTTAGCAGCAACACGTATGGCGTCATCAGCGACTCCACCAACCAACATCCCAACAGCGTTGTTGACGTCACTTCCTTCTCCCTATTCGCCTGGGAGTCCAAACGTGCAACATAGGCCCCCCAAGGTAGGAAATCTTGCCCTAATTTAATCACACCGCATAATGAGCGCAACAAACTCGCACGCGATATACAGGAAACTATCGATGGTGACTCAAGTTTCTCTGAAAGTTTGTATAACCGGTCGTTTGCAAAACCGAATCATCTACTCGAGCGGCGTGCGTCGCTGTGCAAACGCAATCCAACACGAAGCATAAAAACGGCAGATTTAGGACAACAATCCGGAGTCCATTGTTCAATTAAAACGACGTAAGTTTGTTGAAAACGCCCGCAGTTTTTTACTCACGGTATGCGTCGGGATACTTCCACATTTCGAAACGAACGAAGGAAGATTTAATTCTAAAAACGCTCGCTGCGTCCTTTTCAGCTCTTTTTCGCACCGCCGTGTTGCACCAAACAGCACGAGATCGCCGAAGTCAACGCAGCGCTGTGGTGAGCCTCGGCTTGTGGTTGCGCATTCGTGGAGCCTGTGACTCCCTTCGCTTTCCAAGCACATACGACTATTACGAATGATACTTTCCGTCTTGCGGGCACATCACAGGTGCACTTTTCCGGTCAAATCTTGACTACATGGGCTCGCGAACCGAGCAGCTTCTCCTCTTCCCGTCGAACCAGAACAATACTATCGCCATGTTAAACGTGCGTTGTTGTTAGATTTTTCCCACCAAATGAAAACAATGAAAACAAACCGGATCTAGCTTCCAGCGCACATCGGCATTGCACCGTGGTCAAATTTTCTCTGTCAGCTCTAACTTAAAGATGACCTACAGATGCAGCAACACTGGCCACCACGGAGCGCCGTAAATTCTGAGGACGGTGCATAAGAAGCGGCGGTACCTTCTCTTGCAGTCGAAGGGTTGAAGCCAAAACGAAACCAACTGCAATGTCACGTGTTCAGACCGAGGGCACCCTTTATACATTTGTTGTAACTCTTTAGAACGAGTAATTAGACCCCTAAATTTATTTTTGGTGTGTAAGAAACAAATATCAAGACCCCTAAAATAAATACAAACATGGCGACATGAGGGAAGCCGCATTGCCATCGACCAGAATCAACGGCAGCAATGGCTGCAAGTAGGCTGCGTATATTCGGCACCGATTCGAAGTACAGTGGGCGTGTCCATGCAGTGACAACACGGACGTCAAAATAACGTTATTTCGGGATTTTGTTTAATTATTTTGACGTCCGTGACGTCAAGATGGTTTATATTTGTTGTAATTTTGACAAAAAAAAATGGCGTGCTTTGCAAGTTTTCACACCGGCGGCTAGAGAGAACTTCGGCGCGCACTTTATGAGATGAAATTTGGTAACGTCATTATGGAAATAGACGCGGTCTCCTTAGTGCTGTGTTCAACGCCCGGAAAACATCGTGCCTTGCGAGCCGTCGTCGAACGAAAGTTGAGTGGTTTGCGTTTTCCTGTGATGTGATCTCTTCGTTCCACGCGTCCGAGCTGTTTCTTCATTTCAAATCCATTTGGCGCCCCTGCCTACATTGTTGAAGCCTGCCCTCACGATTAAAACACACATCACAAAAAGCTGAAAGCCCGCCGAAGCACCAGAGCTGGCTGACTTGCGAGCTAAACCTAATTCAACAAAACCATTTGATCCGACAGAATAATGTGCTTGATCTTACATTCCATGTCAATAAAGAAATGCGCTGTCTATCTTCGTCACTACATCTTTTATTCTTTCGTGTTTTTCAAATCTTTACCAACTCGCGTCCGATCGAATGCCCCGATCACAACAAATAGTTGGTCGTGCTCCGATGGCCCTAATCATCAGCCGGTAAGGAAGTTACGTCAAGGAACGTCATATCCTGAAACTTTTAAATTATATCACCACCTCTAGTTTCACATTCTGGTGCGCTTGCAGCTTCCTGTACCCCTGGAGGTTCCCTGCGATCGTACTCTGTATATCATGGATTTCTCGCCGTACGCGAGTCCTCTCAAAGGCGGGAGTTGTGTGCAGAAAAGGGACAGGCCCGAGCACATGACAGCGAAAAGCGTCCTTTTTGCACGAGCATCCGTGCGAAAGGACCATTCTGTGGAGCTACGCCTTCGCAACCGTGCCTTTGCTGCACACAACTTATTAATAACCGAGCCGTTCTCGTTCTTTTTTTTTTTTGCACATGACTGTGAAAGAAGTGTCATTGTTGTTTTCTTCTGAAACAAAACTCAGACGCGAGACAAAAGCAAACAGATATGAGTTTGCACATTCACACCTTTTTCACCCTTGTGCGACAGGTTATAGCTGGTCGCGATTCATCAGCAGCATTTATTTTGAAGCTGATGGGTACCACAGGGTGTGAAAGAGGTGACTTGCAGCTTTTCCAAGGCAGCAGCAAGACACTACAAGCCTTCGCAGCAACTGGCTAGCCAGTGCCGCTCTGTTCTGAACAGCACTGCGTGCCAAACAGAGGGTTTATGCAAGCTTTCTGGGTGGCGACGCTAGCCATGGTAAGTGCATTCTATGCAGCTTTCTTTTAGGGATATATGTGGCTTGCAGGCCATGTCGTTCATGTGCCACCCTAGGGACAGCAGTGCCAGGAGCAGGGCTGTGCTGATGGATATCACCACTGCACTGTGTTTTCGTTCAATAACTACTGACAAAGAACCAAGTACTTCCAAAAGATTCTCAGTTGTACTTTGATGAACTCCAGCTCGCTCATGAACAGGTGGATAGCACAGGTGGCTTTTCTTAATGGTCCGTGTTAACAATGTAACCAGACTTCCTTTTAGTTTGTGACGTTTTTTTCCGTTGCGGCTGACTAGCATTGCAGTAGAGAAATATGAAAAATAGTGTAATGTTTGCATTAGTTACCTAAATTAGTTGCAGGAATAACTGCCTACATTCCCGCCGACTGCATTTCTGAGAGGAATAGCCTGGACTAGATAGCTCGCTGCACTATGTCCTTCCACCTTAGCATGTACAACTCGGCGTCTTCCGCTGATTATCTTATGTGGCTGCTTCTGTGTTTGCCTAGGCACTCAGTTGAAATAGTGAAAGCTGTCTGCTTTAAACATAATCCCCATGAAAGCCAGTGTGAACGTAGCTGGGGTAGCCCCCAATATGGCTTCTCTAGCTCAACATAAGTAACGTTCCTACCACTGTCGTGTTCACAGAAAAGAGACCTGCTTAAAAAGGTACTCCAGCGATTTTCTGAGCAACCCCACCTAACTATATTTTTGAAATCGCCATCCTTTAATCTTTCCGGTATGCTATTTACTACCGCGAAATTCAAAATAGTTATTGTGAAATCAGCAAATGAAAATGACGCCAAAAACCAAGATTCCAATATACTTGCGCTTTTCATTGCCGTGACGTCACGGCAGGCACGTAGACAGGATTTCGTTTCAGGGGGGCGCCCGCCTATTACAAAGTGCTGTATGAAGGGGGGGGGGGGGGGGAGAGGAGGTCCCAGAAAAATGGAAGATTTCAGGCTGGGGCCACATGCCCCCCCCCTCCCCCCTCCCCCCCCCCCCCCCCCCTTCCGGCTACGTGCCTGCATCACGGGATGGCAGGCTTGCGATTCGAGCGGGCTGTCTAGAAGTGAACTATGATGACTATTCGTTTCGTGCTGCTGCGCGGGAGCTAAATTCCAAAGTATACTTTTGACACCATGAAACTGTTTGTGATCAGTTAGGAACAGTCTACAGCCCAAAGAGTAAATCCCCGCCTTCCCATGACGTCACAATTTCAATGACATCACAATTTCAATGTTGCCAGTAGAGCTTTTCACTTTGAAGAACACGATGATGACCAAAATTGTAAATTCTGTAACTTTGCGAAAAAAAGCTCTTTTGGCCAAATATTTGTGTTTATATTTCACGATGTTTGTTTGTGTGTTAAGTAGGTTTTTAGGCAAATCGGGGACAATGAAGAAAACGCCGGAGTACCCCTTTAAAGGGGAAATCTACCGACTTTTCGAGCTACCTAATCCAAGGGCATAATCTGAATTCGGGTAGCTTCCTGATTCCGAAATACTATCTTATTCTCCCAGATTCACTCTAGTTAATTAAAAAAATTGATATTTTGTTTGTTGCCGAAACCGAAACATCGTTCTCCCTAGGTGTTCCCCAGTTTTCCCCGCCGCCCAAGCGTGACGTCACTTGTGTGCAGCGAGGCGCGCGGCCGACAATCGGGTACGCTCGCGCCCACCTTTCTCACGTCTAACAGCAAGAAAATCTGGGCGTTCGTGGTGTTTGAAGTTGATAATTATATATATTTGGACAAAGTATGGCCTTGGTCTACGTGCATAACTATAAGAAAGCAAAAAAAGAACAACGGGAGCAATTGGAATTTTTATAACACCGTGTTTGGAACTCGCTACGCTCAAGCCGCGCCTCGCTAGTTTCGTGATATTGCTGGTAAATCCGTTCCCTGTTATTAGAAGATGGCTGGCAAACAAAGGTCGAAAAGTCGCGCAATACATTTTTGATGAATTGCCAAAGCACCGCGGAAAATGCTTGGAATGTGGGTACAGATGCCCCACACGCCCGTATGACCTGAAGGAATGTGCCATTTGTGTTATATTTTCTTATGAAAAGTTACTGTTGCAGGCGTCAGCACGTGTAACTAATGCTTAAACTTTACACTATTTTGTCACCATGATTTTAATGAGGTTCCGCTAGGGGTAGTATGTTTGCCAGAGAGTTTGCAGTTGCCATACATAAATTTAAAGAAAAAACATTGACTACATTTGTCCTCAGTGTTTTTATAGAACACACATCGCTATCAACATCACTTTTTATTTGGGTGGGTAGCACTTGTCTTGAGATGTTTTACTTCCGCATGTCCAAAAAGCATCCTTGCCGGGCAACTGTCAACAGTCTAGTAACCAGCCAAAGCGGGACGGTAATGTTGGAGATATGAAACAGAATAGTACCAAGTGTTAAATATTTATTTGTTTGCTGGTCTGCTAGGCATCACTGAGGTGCTTTGTTTGGCTGTGTGCCTTTATTTTATGCTAATAGAGTGTGCTGCATCTACAACTACTGCTTAGTCGCACTCGTGCAGGGGTCTACGACAGTTGACCGAACACCATTCCATAGAAGCATGTTTTCAAGTAAAGGTACATTTTCTCGAAACTCAGTTTGCAGCAACATTAATTATTGAACAAGGATCGCCATTTAGTGAATCTATTCGATGGGTATAAGCAAACCTGGAAGCACCTAAATGCTAGTGAGATTTACTGAGGCATGTTTGCCTATGCTTTGAGCACTCGCTCTTCTCTCTTAGGATGTAAACCAGGCAAAACGTAAAAGTATTCTTGCGAAAACAGCAGGGTTGCGACGTTCACAGAACATGTCCATCATACTCTGAATTTGCTGGCCGCCCGAGCGAGTGATTCGCTGACTGGCTCGGCTTCACCGTCGGCCAAGGCAGATCAAGCAGTCGAGTTCGGTGAATTGTGTTTTCCTGAAAACAAATTTGCTAAAGGGTGGTTTGTCGCCATTTTCTCTAAACTGTGTATTTTTGAAAGGATTCAATAAAATGGGGGTTTCTAAACCGGTGCTTGAGAAAATAGGTGCCTCCGCTCAGGCCCTACACACCGTTGTTCTCAGATCTATCAGTTGACGAGCACCACAGAAAAGCAGCGTTCAAAAGCAGTTCTCTGTTGCTGGCAAGCAAGCAGGTAAAGGTAGATAACGTTTCTAGCGCCATTGTGTCAAGGCCTCCACGGTCAACAAAGAACATTTTTGGAACGACACTCTTTTTGCATCAAGTGCTGTGAATACCTTATGTTTACGCAATTTTGTTTAGAAAGTCGCTCAGTACATATTAGTTTCTGTGCACTTGAATACACGGTGCCATTTCTTCTTTCTTGGAAGCAGGTCGATATGCTTTATTTTGATTTATAACAAGCTTTTGATAAGATCAACCGCAAATCGATATTGTAAAAAACTTTATTGTATAGTGTAGCATTGCCACATTTAAAATTGTTTAAAAACTTTAGAAACTCGCAAGATGAGGACGGCAGGGAGAAGCTTTAGTTGCCCTCGGCAACTGAAGCTTCTTCCTAGGCAAGCATGCCTCAGAACCACAATAAACACACTTTCCACCGCACGTAATGTGCATCCAACCTTTCATTAGATCTGTCCATAGAACGGGCCTATAGTGTAGCAGATGCCATTGTGCGGATGTGCCGCAAAAAGGCGTCGGGCATTTTCCGAAGCTTGTCAACTGACCTAGATCTAAGAACATATGTACACACATTGCTACCATTGCCAGGCGAGTCCAGACATTGTTGGAGATCTACAGTGTTTGCTGAGAAATGTTTTCACAATGTTCACACTTTGGTCAATGCAAGCACATCTTTTGTAGCGTGAGCTACACTGGCCGAGGTTCAGCAGTCTTGCGTGGCTCGCATAATGAGCTGTGCGCCGTGCTGCGCAAGCGCGAGGGGCAGCGACGTCACACGGCGCTGAGCTGGTGCGCCGGAGCCGCCGCCGCTGCTGCCACTGCGCACGCCTCGCCGGTCTGCGCATGCGCGAGGAGCAGCGACGTCACACGGCGCACAGCTGGCGCGCCGGAGCCACCGCCGCCACCGCGCACGACTTGCCGGTCTGCGCATTCCAGAGGAGTGACGTCATAGCCGCGGCAGACCCACTGGTGCCGCCGCGTGCCCAGCTGCGAGCCTCCGTTGCGCAGTAGCCGAGTCTGATGCTGCACCAAAGCCGCTTTGTAGCGCCTCTCATTTTGTGCGCAATAAGCTCACGCTAAGTATATCCTGGCATAGCCGAAATAATTTTCAGTAATATTGACTAACATTTCAGCAATCAAGGAAGTTGATACCGAAATATTGAAAGCAATAAAGAAATTAAATCTAGGCTGTTCTTGGGGTGGAGATTTTGTCTTGTTTTACTGTTAAGAACAGCACTGATTTTGTTTGCCCCATCATTGAAGCATGTATATCACCCGAGAAATCTGATCTTCCATCGATGTGGAGAAAGCTTACTGTATTACCAGTAAAGGAGGCTGGTGACATGTCTAGGGTAGACAATCATTGCCCCATTTCCCTACTGTATGCTCGTTGGAAAGTGTGGGAAAGTTATACAGACATGAGTCTTTGTACTCGTTACAAGCAGCACCATGGAACGCAATTTTTTTTTAGAAAGTCGCTCAGTACAAATTAGTTTCTGTACACTTGAATACACGGTGCCATTTCTTCTTTCTTGGAAGCAGGTCGATATTATTTGTTTCGATTTATAACAAGCTTTTGATAAGTCCAACCACAAATTGCTTTTGTAAAAACCTTTATAGTATGATGTAGCATTGCCACATTTAAAATTGTTTAATAACTCTAGAAACTCGCAAGATGAGGACGGCAGGGAGAAGCTTCAGTTGCCTTCGCTCCAACACGAGCTTCCTACCTTTGGCAATACTTCGAGCCCGGGCATTCGGAAGACACGTCCAGTCGTTCTCATTCTGTTACGGATTATATCTAACATATCGCCCAAATCGTGCTCGGGTGTTGAATAGACTATTGTATGTTTTTGTACCGACCTGGTGTGGGGGGTGCCTGGAGGGCTAAATGTAGGACAACAAGAGTTGCAGGGAGCAGCCTCTTACATTCGGGATCCTTTGGCATCTTGCGAGCCTCCAGAATGCACGCGCAGACAGAGCATGAGAAAAGGCGACAAGTGCTTATTGGAGGCTGGGCGCTAAGAGATGCCAGATGCCCTGCGTTTCTCATCTTGGCTGTGACTATTTGCACTGAGATGTTCTGGCGACATCTTTTTCGTTCAAAACATCAGAGGCAATTTGATACTTCATTAAACATTTCATCGACATTTCACGCAGCTGTGTCAAGATGGGTTTTGTTCATTCTTTCTGTGAATCGGAAGTTCGCTGCGACGTCAAACTGGAGCACCGCATGGTGGCATTTGCAAAGAAAAGGGACTTTACATAAAGACCTTTTGATACAGTGCATTTACTTTTGCTTTGTCAATCATTTGGTATAGTGCAGTGGGCAATCGTTGCAGGTGATAGCACAGCTTCGCTGGCCAAGAATCTTTACAGCGTGAATAGGAGCCCCAATTTTTTTTTTATTTTGTCTTGCTTGGTGAAGTGTTGTCTGATACTTATATTTACTACCGAACTGCATGCCATCATTATGTGCGCAACTTCTGCGCATTATTTTATATATGCACCGTCGAGGAAAGGACTCAGCGTTAGCACTGGCGCACATTGAGTATGTAGAGGTCCCTAAGACAGACAAGAGTTGTGAGGCCAGTTATTTATGACACTGGAAATTCGCTTAAGTGTTAGTTGTGCAATAACAAGCACAAGGTATATTTACACTTTTACGACTTTAAAGAAGACTGCAAATATAGACAATGTAAGTAGTCACTGTGTGTTTCTCGAAAGCATCAAGCTCTGCTTTTATAACAAATCCAAAAGTTTCATTTGATTATATGGAGGAATCATGATTGTAGTAAAATCATTTGCTTGATCTATTTATGAATTTAAATAAATTACCGTAAAATTCCGAGAGATGCCCCACCCCCGAAGGATAGCCCACCCCTATATTTGGCTTGATTTGCTTTTTTTGTTTAAACACCAAAAGATACCTTCAGACTCCTAATAATAGTAGTATTGGGGTCAATGATGACCTCGGCGTAAATGCGGCTAGTTTGCTATGGCGGAATATAAGTAAACGTTACTAGCTGGGAAGTACAGTTATCTTTGCTTCGTTGCCCTCGCCACCATAACAAGCTTCAAAGGAACATGACCTAAAAATTGTAAGGTTTTAAAATTTTCTTCATTGTACACTGAAAGTTAGGCCACTCCATATTTTCACCTGATTTGCTCTTGATAGGTGGGTTATTTCTCGGGATTTTACGGTATACATATAATTTATTTAGACACAAAGGGTTGTCTGCCGGGGTGAAAAACGTGTCAAAGAAAAGTTAAGTGCCTGACAAAAGTGCCCGAGGCCCGAAGCAAAGTGGCAGCTGCAGTGGAACAGCGAAACCGCCAACAAACTACACGCGATCAAACCTCTTCTAGGCGAGTGGGAGAGTGCCCGACATCGGGAGCGCTTTTATGAAGTCATACTCTGTAGGTTACGAATCGGTCATACTCGTCTCACACATGAACATTTGTTGAGCGGGGAGGATGCCCCTGAATGAGTGCAGTGTAACCTACCTCTAAGTATAATGCACATACTCATTGAGTGCCGTATGTATGACCAATGCCGGTATAAACACATCTCACTGCTTTATAAAGAACACATTCCACTACACCTTGCCCTACAACTAGTTGACGAACCGCTCATTCCATACAGTTGTGTTTTTACTTTCCTCACAAATATCGGGCTTCTACACCGACTGTGATTTTACTTTCTATCCTAAATTCATTGTCATATTGTTTACACTTATACACATTCATGTTCATGGTTTTACAATATATTACGCTACTAAAGCTCTTTCCTCTTCTTAAACCAGAATGGCAATAGTCTAAGCTTGGCGCAATATAGCCTTAGATGCTGATGCGCCATAAACCTCCAATCAATCAACCAATCAATCAAACCGTGTTTCGCGGAAGGCAGACACGGTGTAAAGTTTTATGTTTACGCGGCAGCTCGTGTGTAGACGAATAACACACATGGCTGCGTTTAAAGGGAACACGTTTTGACGTGTCTGCTATGGGACAACGCGAGTTGTCTCACGTCTGGGCGTGTTATTTTTGCTAACAGTCTAGGGGGTCTAGAACAGTGGCTCTAACTATAGCCTCCTCTATACGGATAAACTCTGGCAGTTCCCCGACGGAGCAATAGATTGTGCGGAAGCAGCAAAATAAGCGGAACGGGCAGCACAGAGCCTCTCGTGGTCGAGCCTAGAACCGATCACACCACACTGTGCGGCGGCGGGTTTCTGAAACACGGACGCACTGAGGAACGGGAAACCTGCAGCGTTTTTGTTTTTCTTTCTAGCAGAAAAAAATGAAATAGAGAGAAAGAGAGAGTGTTTTGAAGCTCGGCCGCTTGAGCTTGGTCGGTGCTAGCTACGGCTTCGTATTCCCTACTGCTCCTTTCCCACTTTTAGAGGCTGCCTCTCTTAGCGATGACTGGCTTTCTCGGTGTAGACAAGGGTGTCTTCTAACCGAGTAGTGCCCTGTCATCTATGCCCTTGGCAGTTAAATGACTACTGGGCCCGACCTGTGGGGCATGTCCACAGTGCTGAAGACAGAAATGACACTGATATTCGAGGCAATATTCGCGCGCGCACTTCAGATAGCTAAAATGGCCCTAGCAAGTTAGTATTATTCTATTATAGTAGGTGTATGTGTGCCTATATTAGCTGCCCAAGTAGTTTGTCCAGTAGGAAGGCTTACATGAAATCCAATTTGGTTGGATTAGGAGTAGCACTATTGGCCCAAGCAGAACTGTTCAATCTACCTGCATCATGTCCATGGCCCTCGTGGGGTCCGTCTATCTGACAGATTACACTGTTAGCGCACATCACGGCTTGATACTTCATGACGTGTACCCGTTTGTGGCGAGAAAATGATGGGTTCTGGTCCTTTTATGGATGGCATATAGGCTGGGCCGTGCCGTCGGTGGAGCCCCAACAGTTGTCCGAGGGAGCTTCTTTGTTGGTGACTGGAGAATAGAGAAAAGAGAACTTTATTACATGGCATCATGGCATTGTTACGACACAGCCAAAAACAGTATGAGATATGAGACGCGTTTCCCATGAAGGAAATATTGTATTTACATATTTATGTTTGCAAAAAGTAAACTGTGTAGTAAACTAAGTACATATGCACGATGTAAACTAAGGACATATACACGATGCTTAGAGACCACCAAACGGCGCTTGGAACGCCGCTACCCCAGAGTGCGGAGCGGACCTCCTAAGGCCCGAGATGTTTCAGTATAGACCCTTTCCGAAATTCAGTCTGGCCACTTTGATCACTATCATCATGTGTGGAACGGCATCTGTGCCATACCAATGGTGGCATTCTAGTGGCTGATAAAGGAAGACGTTGAAGATTCTCCTAAGCGGATCTTGCGAGGCCTGTACATTCGGGGGTCACTACGACGCGACGTAGGAATAGAACACAATAGCTACGTACGCGTTTATTTCTGATGACTCAGATTCACTCAATCTGTGGGCGGCACACAATCGGCCTTAAAGCACTTTGGTTTATAGAATTTTCTCTAGACATCTGAGTGGGTTGGAGCTTTGTTCTGAATTTGTATATTTATTCATTTATTTACTCGGTTACCAACAGCGCCTTTACTAGGGCATTATTGTAGGGGGGAAGACAGTACAAGATATACACAAATGCAAAGTACATAATAAAATGCAGGCTGCGTGACGCGGGAACATTGACAATGACAGCAATAGCAAAACATGTAGATGATAAAACCACAGCAACATTACCACAGAAACACCAAGAAAAGATGATAAGATATTGACAGCAAAACAGAGATAACTTATTTAACAGAAAATTTTGTCGCGTTGTAAAAAATGAGAAATGTGGAGCAGAGACGATTTCAGCTGGTAAGTTGTTCCAATCATATACTGTACGTGGAAAGAAACTATACTTAAATATGTTTATTCTGCACCTGTATTCGTGGACTTTCATAGGGTGATCTGTACGGGGAGACACATAAGTTGGTTCTTTTATGTATTGTTCTTTATTAATGCCATTGCTGTTATTAAATATGTTATAAAATAAGGACAGTCTAAGATATTTTCGGCGGTCAGCAAGCGAAGGCCACCCTAATTTGGTACATATAGCAGACGAGCTTTTAGAAAAATCATAATCGCCAGTCATAAACCGCGCTGCACGTTTTTGTATGCGTTCGAGCTCATCTATACTTGTCTTAGTGTAAAGATCCCACGCGGCGCAAGCATATTCTAAAATCAGACGCACGTTTGCCATATATAAAGTTTCTTTGAGTTTTCCAGGCGCTTGCCTAAAGTTACCTTTAAGGAAGTTCAATGTACGGCTGGCCTTAGGGGAGAAGTAGTTAACATGAAAGTTCCAGGATAGTTCGCTAGAAAAAAGAACGCCTAGATACTTATATTCTGAAACAACAGATAAGAGATGAAGAGACTATGCTATGAAGATCTCGCGAGAGTGTACTTCATAGACCACGGTTTTCACCAACTTCCGCCATGGCGCTTTCTTGCGGCCGATGGGGTTCACACTAGTTTTGAAGGCGTCGCACTGCTGTCGGGGCACTTTAAGGCTGTGCTTGGATATGGCAGAACCAACCGGACCTCTCACTGGCTTGACAGGTTTCCAACTGCTGCTTCGCCTAGCTCGAGAAGTCACTTCAATCCATCTGGTTCTCCCCCAGCAACGCAAACAAGCCCTGGCGCTCTTCAGGCACAGCCCGCTGGTCTTGTGTCTGCGGCCGTGAGGGCTATAACTCTTCGAAGAAGCCCTGACGCTCTGCGGGCACAATTCATATTACCCGAATCTTCATCTACCAGTGCCTCGGCCGCGCGAAGGAACCCCGAAGATCCGGCTCCAAGTATCCCGGAGCCTGGTCCCCGGACACCGGCCAGGGTAATCGAGTCTGAGCCCATGAGTGCTCCAGCGCACAGCCCTCTTCCTTCCACTTCGCGGGCTCCTTCGGGTCCATGCGTTGCCCTATCTTCGGAAGAAGTTCCCAGCCTGCCTCCATCTTCATCCCAGCCTAAGTCGGGAATCCCTTCTGCTCCGACAACTGACCCGACGCCCCGTCACCCCTACAATCTGCGGAGTTCGTTCTGACTCGCTGGGACAACAGGTACTATCACCCCCGAGCAACATCATTCAAAATGTTTTATGGAGGCACGCAAAATTATAGATAAGAGATTACGATTTCACCTTCATGCTCAAACACTCCGTAGGTATCTTAATTGTGGCACCGCGCCTAGGGGACTAAGCTTACATTTGACTCCTTCCATAAATACCCTTAACGAAGGAGAAATGAATGAGTGGAATAACGTCTTAAAAAGAGCATCTCTGGATTATTTAATGTTATTGTCAAACATAGTGAACGACGCGCCGGTGACCTTGCCGTCACAGAGTATAGTTACAAGTCCAGCAAATTATTATCTCACACCGAGAAAAACGCGCTTGAAGAATACGAGCGAAAAAGACTAAATGAAATTAACGTAACAAAAAATAAAAAGTTGGCACGCGACAATGTGGTACGATTATCGGCTGCTCCTTCTAACACTGTCACTCGCCGTACGGACATGATCCATATCTCAGATGACCATACTAACATTCAACCCCGTTCACAACTCACTACCTCGAACCAACCACAACAATGCACACAAGTTGCACCAACTGAGTGCTCATCTACCGGAGGAATGATCATCCAATCGCTGAATATTATAAACTTGTCCAGTGTTATTCTATCCGCCACAGAACTCTCATTGTGTTCCAGAGGCCTGAGCTTCTGCCCCACGTCAGGAGAATACAATGAATTCCAAATATATAAGGACCTCGATAACTTCGCAAGAAACCTGAGACTCAGAGAGTATTTCCACGATCATCCGCAAGACACCAGAGAGCGCATTCCTAATACTTCGAGTAAGTCATGGACTCGAAAAGAGCAACGCGACAAGTACCTTGATTTGTACATCGAATCGGTACAGCGTGATGTGATCAGAAACTATCAACAACGAAAATGTCTACGTCACAATCTCACTCCTGCTGAACGCATCGCTATGCGTGAACTCAGCTCAAGAGATGATATTATTATTAAACCTGCTGACAAAGGAGGAGCCATAGTTTTTATGAATAAGCAAGACTATCTAGATGAAGGATTTCGCCAGCTAATGAACCAACAATTTTACAAAGAACTTCAAGCAGATCCGACCAAAAAATTCACTAAACTAATAACGGACACTTTGGACTTAATGCTGGATAATGGAGACATTTCGGAGGAGATGCATAAAGCAATGAAGTCGGCCTATCCAAAGGCTGGCCGCTTTTACACATTACCTAAAATTCACAAACAAGGAAATCCAGGACGACCAATTGTATCCGGAATAGTCACGGTGACAGGGAGAATTTCTAGCTTTGTCAATTTCCTTATTATGAACCTTCCTCCTACGATGCCATCATACATAAAGGACACAAATCACTTTCTTCGAGAAATAACAGAACTTGTAATTCCTACTGACGCAATCCTGGTCACCATGGATGTTGCGTCCTTATATACAAACATCCCTCACCAGGATGGCATCGAAGCAGTAATCAAGGCGTATAACAATGACCCTCCAACAATTCGTGTCAACAACGACGTCCTCGCAACACTTCTCAGGTTAGTTTTAGAACACAACAACTTTGAATTCGAAGGACGACACTTTCTACAGACTCGGGGAACTGCAATGGGCACAAAGATGGCCCCTAACTATGCAAATCTTTTTATGGCGGATTTAGAGTCACGCTTCTTGTCTAGTCGCTCTCTGCAACCTCTGGTTTATAAGCGATACATCGATGATATATTTATGGTATGGGCACACGGGGAGTCAGCACTCACAGACTTCATTCGGGATTTCAACGGTCTCCACCCCAGTATTACGTTTTCGCACAGTTATTCTAAAACGAGCATTGATTTTCTTGACGTAACAGTCGAGATCAGCGGGAATGCTCTGACAACAAAACTCTTCAGGAAGTCGACGGACCGTCAACAGTACCTGCACTTCAAGAGCTCCCACCCTAAACATTGAAAAACAAGTATTCCCTATTCTCAAGCTCACAGATTCCGGAGAATATGCTCCAGTTTAGATGAATTCGAACGCAACGCCAGCAATCTGAAACTCGTGCTATCCAAGCAGAATTATCCGCCAGCCATTGTCGATAAGGCCATTGAAAAAGCACGTGCTCTTGACCGAGAGCAAGTTATCAATCAACCCCAACCCAAAATGTCACAAAACGAGCACGCCAACCTGGGGGTTACATATTCAGCCCGCCTTCCAAATTTAAACAATATTCTCAGGAAACATCACAGTATTTTGCAGCAAAGCGATAAATTACGCACCCTTTTTCCGGTATCACCACGCGTGGTATATCGACGAGGTAGAAACCTTAAGGACATATTGGTGCACTCGAAAAATATAACTTCTGACGTTTCTGGTTGTAGACCTTGCCAGACGCCCAGGTGTGAAATTTGTGAATATGTCGAAACCACCAATCTTGTCACTAGCGCGAACTCTGGCTTTTCTTTCAAAATCACTGGCAACCTCAACTGCGGTACGCGTAACGTTATTTATCTTTTACGCTGTAAACTATGTAACATGGATTATATAGGACAATCCAGTACTTCATTTCGGTTGCGCTTCAACAATCACAAGTCTCATATCAAGTCCTTACCCACGCTTCCCTTCTCAAAACACATGCATCTTAAAGAGCATAGCATTGAAAATATACGTGTCATCCTTCTGGAATCTGGATTTAGCTCTGATCACGACAGAGAGTTGAAGGAGGCTTTTTTCATTCACAAATTCAATTCGGTTGATTGTGGTATTAATGCAAGTCCAGGCGTGCTCACTTGGCTGCCACGCTGTGTGTAGGGCCGAGGCCACACAATTATTTTGGTTTTGCACGGACTGTACTAGCCGAGCCAGAGCCTTTTATACTGGGAGAGTTCGGCGGTTCTTTGATCCAGCCGCCAGTCTGGCAGCACTGATCAAACAGTCTGGCAACTGTGCGCATCCGCCATGATGTGCCTTGCCGTCTAGCTTGATTGCACCTTTGCATTTAATTGCATTATAGTTATAACCTTAAATTGCAAGCTTCACCCTTGTTTGGTGTAAGGCTGGTGGCGGCTGATAAAACCCGTTTGCCCTACTGACTCGAGCCGGCAGTCGGCTCGCTAGAGTCCATGGAGCGAGAGACGACGATGAAAATGATCGTTCTGCGCTGCGCTCTGCCAGACGTTAGATGAAAAAGAAATGGGGAGCTGCAGTGCCGTTGGGTGCTCGAACAACGCGAAAAAGGGGTTCAGGATGTACCGGTTCCCGCAAGGAAAAGAAAACCGCGCAAGGCACAAGATCTGGGAAACCAAGAAGGGCTGACTGGAAGCCGAGTTCTCGATTGTGCGAGGTAAGTTTATAATTAACGTATGATTAACGTAACAAAATGCTTGATTTTTCGACTTTCTCCTTACGCCAACAAAAGCGCAAACGGCAAAACCTACACGCGTATACATTGCATGTCAATGGGGACCCACTCGCCGGGAGGCACATCATGGCTGAAGCGGCGCCCGCTGAGTCCGCTAGACCTAGCGGGCCTTAAGCCCCTCCCACCCGCCGAACTCTCCCAGTATAAAAGGCTCTGAGCCGAGCGTGTCGATGACATTGTTGCACCAAAGGCGCCTGCCATCGTGAGCTCGTTCCACGCCTCTCGTGAACATCCTCGTGAGCGTGCGTCCCGTGGTAATCCTTCCGCTGCGTTAAATTCTTGGGCGCGTAAGCATCATTCAAATATGACATAAATACTTCATAAAAAATCGCCACGGCACCCTTGCGTGGTCTAGACCTCCGCTCCCGAAGCGGTGCTAATCCCAAACACATCCTCATTGCTACTTTTGTGTGCGCTCCGGTTGCTCGGGGGTGATTGTGCTCAGGAGCTGTAACAAAGACTGTGCCAAGTACTACAAATCAATTTATTTCGTTTTATTGAATTGAATTAACATTGTTTATAATTACGAATTTCAAAGACTTAGATAATTGTTTTGCTCCTGTTCTGAATATTTTTAATACCCTTCATAGTAACTCTTCCTCTTCCACACGAACATCAACAAGAAGAAGAGGACATTTCACAACCATTCACCCTGAAGAAAAGCGGTCCCCGCTTGAAACGTCGGTGCAGTAAAGAAAGGCCTTTCCTGGATCTCTTCCACTTTCGTTATATATATATATATATATATATATATATATATATATATATATAAACATATATTCACAACTGCTTTCATGGAACATAATGAAGTGATAGTTCCTAGCGTTTATTTAGTCACCGTGATAGAAGTTGCGATCTCCCCTTCCGAGGATCATGGTGTACCCTCAATGCCAATATTTGACTCCTGAGATTCTAGCCCAGAGTATCATTCGTATCTTGTAATATGTAGATGGCTTGAAACACAAGGCCAAGTGAAACATGTTTCTGCTATTGGAAACAGTCAGCGTAAGACATTTCTTGGCTTCAGAGTATGGCCAAAATACAGTTAACCCTGGTTATTCTCTATGGGTGATCTGTAGTGGGAATGGTCATCATTCGAAACTTTTGCCATTCCAGCAAATCTCGGCTATCGGGCAGCTGACACTGGTGCTGCTGCTGCTGGTCCTGGTGACTTCGGCCACCCGCCAGCCATGCCTGCCTCTGCCCTACAGGCCCCCCACTCCGCCGCCTCTCGACTGTGCTGCCTCTTGGCAGCTTTTCTTTTATTTATTACTTTTTTCAATTTATTTTCGTGCACCAAGACGTGGCCTTAATGTTTTGTTTCCTTCTAATGTACATAATATTTCAATCACAAGAAGTACCTTTCTTTTTGCTGACCAATGTAAATATTTATGTCACAAGATGGTGATTGTTACAATAATGGAAGGGTTATAAACTTCTGTTTTACAAGAGGGAGTCAATTTATTTTGTTCTCACAGCGCATGATGGTTACTTTCATAACGTAACTCTTGGCCCTAAAATGTGTACACAAGATTGTAGCATCCCCCTTTATTAGACACGTTTGCAAGTCCGGATTCAGAGTGCTGCCATTTTGCTCGGCTGGGTGCGTTTGGACGCATCATAACTCGATTACGAAGCCTTGCTAAGGCGTCGTAATCGGCTTATGGTCACGCCCAAGCGCACCTCAGTGAGCAAGATGGCAGCGCTTTGAGACCGGACTTGCAAACGTGTATACAGTGGCCTGTATGCTCTTATGTGAAAGAAGCTGGTGTAATACTTGTGACACCAGGAAAATCGACGGTATCTATCGGCTAGAATAAAAAATTGCGGAGGCAGTTTCGCTCACTGACCATTTCAAGCGAATAAAATATTAACACCACCTGGCCGTCTAAAGACGAAGCCGTGAAAGTGGGTTTAAAAACATATGATGAAAATCACCAATAAACCGACATAGCTTCTTTTGAAAAAAGCACAAGTAGCAATCAGCAGTTCCTCATTCCTGGAAACCGGTTGAATATGTCTACCTTTCGTAGCAACAAGCCAAAACAAAAAAAAAAAAACATTTCTTTTTCTAAACGTTGAAGCTATATACACACCGCTAATATTCATGTTTTCGAACAGCGTACTCTACGAGTCATACAAGCACCCGACTGCGGCGAATCCTCACCAGGAACTTCTTTGCCATGAACTTGTTTATGCCAAATTGTTTCGGCTACAGGGACTAACAACCATAATATTTGTGGACTGCACCGGCCTAAGCATCTGCTCCAAAGTACTGCATATCTCGCAACACATGCAAGCATTATGGGAAATCCGCATTAAACACAGTGACTGTACAAGTGGCTTCGAATGAAATGCGAACAGTGTCGGAACTTCTAGCAGAAAACCGGCGCAGTGTGGACACTGGGATTGTGCTGGGCGAGGCTCAAGCACATCGGAATAGGACGCACCCGCTCACAGCGCTCTACTCTCCACCCCAAAGTTTTATCAGTTTCCGGATGCCTCCTGCAGGCGCAGCATCTGTTGACGGCCACGGGCCCCGGTGTTCGCATTTCATTCGAACCCAATAGTACAGTGAAAAATCTAAAAAAAATGCACATTTGCTAACAAGAGCTTCTTTGCCGGTTGGCATCTGCTAGATGCGGCAAGGGTACATGCGGTTCCTCAGCTCAGATAAGTTGAGACTGAAGTTAATCACCCTCAGCCATTGTGCACCACCTCAAAGATGAAACATAGTGGGCACAATTAGTTGAATAGCATTACTTGATCTTTCTTGCAAGCATCTTTGCAGTCCTGTCATTACTCTGTCAGGGACCTTCATCAGCTTATCTAAAAAAAAAGTTGCAAGTGCCGCAACAGAAATCAAAAGCATTACAAGTGCCCATGCAATCTAGGAACCTGTAGAGCTTTCGACCAAAACGTTAAACAACGTTTAACGTTTTGTAACAGTTCGATTACTAGTGCATTACGTGTAGATGCAATCCTGACCTGCGGAGCCTGCACCCAAAACAATGAATACGAGTCAAAAGCACTACAAGTTTACACGCAAGTTAGATCTGAACGGTTTGTGCCCAAAAGATTGAACACAAGTAAAAAATACTACATGTGCCCCATGCAATCCACACCTGTTGAATATGCACCCAAAACATTGAACACAAGTAAACAATACTACATGTGCCCCATGCAATCCAGACCTGTGGAGCATGCTCCCAAAACATTAAAAAGAAGTTAAAAAACACTACACGTGCACATACATTCAAGCCTGTGGTGCTTACACCCGATACATTAAAACACTTTCCGTACGCACACACACAGAATCCAAACTGGCTCTTTCCGGCACAATATCTACAGCAGTGTGCACTCTAAGAAGAGACTCCAAAGTGACATCGGCACATCCACGGCACAGCACACACACACAGAGTCGAAAATGGCTCCGGAATAACACCCACCACACTGTGCACATGCGCAAAGAAAGTACAAGATGACTCGGGCACATGCACATCACTGTACACATGCGCACACGAAGTCCAAAATGGCTTCGGCACAACATCCACCCTGTGTGTGCGTGTGTGTACAATCACACACGCACACATACACTTCAAAGTGGCCCCGGCGACGAGTTAGATGCATTACCGGTGCTGGCGGCGACGACGGATGCGACGCAGTCGGTCACGGACGCGTTGCAGGTGGGCTGTGCTCGGCAGAAGCACAAGGCGGTCCCGCACAGCCTTCCCCTGACTGTAAAGACGCCTCGACTGGAGGCCTCTCCACTCGCGAGCTGCGTCGGCGCTTTCTTCTTCGTCATCGTCCTAATCAGAACTACTGTCTGAGTCTGACTGGGGCTCAGGCTCAGCCTCTTCTGAGCAGAGACAGACATTGTGGAGCACCGCACAGGCTGCCACGATCGTGGCGGCGATCTTCGGATGATGATAAAGGGTTCGGTGCCTGTGCAAGCACCGGAACCTCCTCTTCAGCAGCCCGGTACAGCGCTCCACGACTGCCCTCATGGAGGCGTGAGCCTGATTGTATTGCCCAGCCGTTTTGCCAAGTGCTGGCCGCACAGGCACAGGCGTTATCAGCCAGGGCTCCAGGGGGTACCCAGTGTCCCCTGCATGGAAGGAAATATGACTGTTCCTTAGACATCTGAACAATTTTACACAGGTGCTACTGATCATCTCTAGTCCCTCACTCGTATCTCATTAGGAGAATGCTTTCACAGGAACCAATCAACGGGTATTATTTAGTTTTAATCAATTGCCTCCCCCCCCCCCCTCCAGTT
The DNA here is from genome assembly GCF_016920785.2 of Ixodes scapularis. Lineage (NCBI taxonomy): Eukaryota > Metazoa > Arthropoda > Arachnida > Ixodida > Ixodidae > Ixodes > Ixodes scapularis. The sequence goes on along the minus strand of NW_024609846.1, from coordinate 190,169,631 downwards.
CCCAGAGTGGGGGGCAAGGCATGTGTTTTGCTCCCCCCCCCCCCCCCCTGAAACAGCCGCCACTGGGCGGGGCAAACACTGGCCGGCGACGCCTAAGGAATATTCAAGGGCAACTCCACTTAATTTCAAAAAAATTTTGAGATGGCCGATTTTGGTTTTTGAAGCACTCAAAAACAATCCCCAATCCTTTGTTTCGCGAAAAATAAAATATTTTTCGTGTAATTTTACTCTATCCATGATGACAAACCGAAACCGAAATGGCGGCAAAGCCGGACAACATTGTATATTCGGCATCACTAAGCATGTACACCCACGTGATATACAAGGGGAAGAAGAAGCTCCCCTCTTATCAGGATCCTCCTTTGTGCCTCCTGGATTAGCACAGGCGTCCCTATTCTCCTCCTAGAAGATTATAGAAGATTAACCTGTCACTCAAAATTCTTACAAAAGCAGCTTCCCTCTCCTCCTTTTACTTGGTGTTCAAAAGTATGCGATGTAACACAAGCCGCGCTCAACGAGGCGATCGGCTTATCAGTAGTATCAATAGTCGAGCGCCGGGCCGGCCGAGCGCGTCACTCACGTCTTTCACGGCGCTGGCGCCACCCGTGCTCTCCCCGGGAAAGAAAACAAAATTGAAAAAAAAAAAAAGCTGTACATGTTTGATGACGTCGCGGACGTGCCGGGAAAAGGAATTTGGAGGAAGCGGAAATGCAGCCGGGCAGTGTTGTCTGGCCCGCACGTCTCAACCAAAACCAGCGGATTCGTGCTTGTCAAACTTTGACAGCGATTTTAATGAACTTCTAGGCGGAATTCCGTCGTAATATTTGCCATGGGGGTTTTGTAGATGATAACAAAGAGAACTGTATAGTTTTGCACTACTGGAAAAGAAGCGGAGTTGCCTTTTAAGGGCACCGCCCCCGACCCGCGGGAGCATATTTTTAACGCGCAGCTGGTACATACCCTAGCAGCGGCGCTCACGCCGGATTGGCTGGCTTGTGGAGATAGGCGCTGCCGCCGTCAACATAGGCACTGGTTACAATGCGAGTTTCCGAAGCGGTACCGTAACTTAGTTGTAAGATGTCTGCCTCATACGTAGCAGACCCAGGTTCTATCCACGGTGTGGGCATCTTTTTTTTTTTTCCTCGGAACATTTTTTTTGTCGAGGCATTTAGCGATATTTACGACATTTCTTTTTTTTTTTACAATTAACACTGAAAAAAAAAATGTTGCCGACGAAACATTGCTGAACTAAATCGTATTCGCAACTCCAACGCCCTATAGGTGGCGGGGCGGTAGTTCCAAGATGGCGGAATAGACGGGGATAGATTCTCCAGGATATCCCATGCGCCTGCTCGCGCTGACGCTGTTCAGCGCGCTAAAAATGATTTATTTGTCTACAAATGCGAAGCGGTTAGGGAGGGGTCATATTACAGGTGACGGAGATGCTGATGCACGTTAGGAAAACGAGCATGCTGATATTTAAAAGTTGCAGAAACCTCAAATTGCGAAGCTTTGTGGTGGGCGAGCGCGTTTTAGGCACCGGCCACGTTACTGTTTGTGGCAGAATATTTTCGAGGGTGATGAAGATATGTTTGCGGCTTTGCCTGGCCATTAGTTCTCTAAAAAGAGAGCCGCGAACGGTGACCGTCAAGCTTCGGAAGAGCAGCGCTCACAGTATTGGTGTCTTCGCGTCACAGCCTCACAACTCGCTGCTCGCCGTCTCGGTTTTAGTGCATTGCAACACGTAATGGTTATTGATAGAAAGTTTGTTACCGCATGCTACCGTGCGGTGTAGCATTAAAACCGCGAGCTCGAGCTGCGCCTTTGAAGCACAATTCTCAGTGCGCGCCAGGAGCGTTGCCGTGCTCATATCACTCTAAAAAAAAAAAAAGAAAATGTTGTAGTTCTTATACCTCTTGGCACATATACGACACTCCAAAACTTCAGTTCGCCGTGCAGCCCACTGACGTCAAACTGACGGCCCCAACTTTTACGAGAGGCTTGATGACGGCGCATTATAAGATATTAAACAGCTAAAGTACGCGTCAAAAAGAACCGAAAAAAACACACACACACACACACAAACGAGGTTTTGCAGTAGGGCCCAGAAAACCCCGATTATTATTATTATTATTTCCTTTTTTACAGTCATTTACACTTACTTAGGCTATTTTAAAAAGTTGCACAACTCGGATATCAAGCCGCTCGTCAGTGTGCTGTACGTCCAACCGAAGTTTAGGGGTGTCGTACGCTATGCAAAAACTACCTATTAATATACTCGGTGTGTTTAGGGGTTTTATTTATCGCTCTATTAAAATACATATTTTAATATACCGTACATTTGTTGTACCGTGTTATTTGCAACATTGCGGTCCCTCTGGTGAAAACTGCGCGTTAAGCTATCGTCACAAACGGCTGGCTAACACAGACGCACTTAAAATGCTTCAAGCATTTCTTTATTTGCTTTGTAATTACCGGAAAGCAAGTACGGGTATTCTGTATTTTTGAAATGCTTGGAATAAATGGTCATGTCCCTTGTAACGGCCTTAAAACGCGAGCCCATTCCCTATTTGTGTTGCTGAACACAGACCGTTGCGCGACGAGTTTTCTCCTTTATGGCGAAGAATAGACTTTCCGCAAACCGTACTATTGAGTTCTCAATTATTAGCAGGAGCGTTTTCCATCACGTTGAGTACATATTGAGCTGGCGGCCATGCACAATACCAGAAATCCGTAGCGTATGCAATGCACGAAAAGTCCCTAATGAAATTAGACATCCCGGCCTTTCGTGCAAGGCTGTTGCAAGGCGGACCACAAGAATTCCTTTTTTGACGCGCTCACTTTTTTCGTTAAAAAGGCTTCGCGCATCAACGCCGACAGCCCCTGCCACCGTTTCCACGCCGCCGCCGTCGCCGCCGTCCCTGTTCCTCTGGTTCTCCGTTCGTCCGCGGGAGGGCGAGCGGCGCGCTGGAGTTACGAATAGGACTCTATTTATGAATGTGCATGGGGACAGCGGGGTTTGGGTTGCCGGCTGCAGAGCGGCATGTATGGAGCTAGTAAGGGGAGGGGGGGGGGGGGCTAAGTGGGTTAGTAGTTTTTTAACTAGCAGCAGCACACTGTCCCCGCGAAGCGGCGTGCCCCCCCTCCCCCCCCCCCCCTCCCCCCCTTCCGCAGGTGGCGGAAGGGGGGGGGGGGTTATATACACGCGCTGTCCGAGTCCGAACTTTAAGTTCCCGCGCCTTGCCGAGCAGCCAATCCGGCGTGAGCGTCATTGCTAGGGGGTCTATCACCTGTGCCGTAAAAGTTAGTGATAAACCAAATTTTCCAAACTTCAGATTCGGCAAAGTTCCGCACATGCCGAAATTTGAAAGGAAAGTTCGGTGTTTTTCGGCAAATGTTTGCGTGCACACACGAACGCGACGGGGCCGTGGATCGCAAATGGACGCCGCTCAGTCGTGTTGTTACCATCGTACAGTTTAGTACAACCAGCGGTTACGGCGAAGTGTGGAGTAGGCGACACGGTAACTGTGCGTTTTTGAGGTTTCGCGAGTGTGGTTCAATATTTTCTGCATCAAGAACAGAAGATCGACCAGTAATTTACGCAGTCCACTGCGCAAGTGACAAATGAAGCGGTGTACTCTGGATAACGTGATTTTCATTTGACGTTTCCATTGATGAAACGAGGGAAACATTGACAGACAACTGACAATTACGTTCAGTGTGCGCAGCCCACTGCCGTCATCGGGGCAGAGTCACGAGAGCTTGCCAGAATGTACGGGATGCAAGTGGGATCCTCGTCATAATGTGATACATGTTTTCCCCCTTCTTTTCTTTCATTTTTACGCACTTTCTGTAGTGTGTATATTCAGTACATTTATACATTGGTTTTGTTTTTTCACATGTCGTGGCGGGCTGGCAGGCGCCCTTCGTAAGGGTTTTCACCTATCTTCCTTGCCCGGGTCGCACACCACCACATGGGCCCCTTTTAGTTCGTGGAAATAAAATTATTATTATTATTATTATTGTTATTATTATTATTATTATTATTATTAAAATGAAAAAGAAGAAGAAGTGTCCGAAGGCAGTCGCTCTTTTTTCATCGTTCTTCATATTTCCAGTATTATTCATATTATTTCAACCTGATGTGCTACCGGCGGACTGTTCGTGGCCCAAGTCGGGCCTTGGAGTCGCCTCGGGCTTAAGACGGCGTCTATTTGCCGTCTTGACTGCGAGTTCGCCGCCTTGAAGATCGCGACTGCGGCCCCATCCACCTCCATCGGTGTCAATCGATCATGCAGCCAGAGGTCGTCGTCTCATCTTACCATCGACGTCCAGCGACCGTCTGAGACTTGATGGCGATTCAGCGACCATCCAGTCCTTCGCGGAAACCGACTATCAACGCACTGTGAGACCTGCCTTTCCCGGTGACCGTACAAGGCTGTCGTCGAATCACTGTTTTGCCGGTGTAGCTTGTCTCTTCAGCTGGTGGCGGGCATACCCTCTGGCCGCTGTAAGGTCTTCCGGCCTTGTTCAGCGGAATCGCCACCATCAGCACCGTCCTTGATGTGTGCTGTGTGTTGGCTGCTTTTGCTCTGCTAAATCGTCCCCATCTACCACCGCTCGAGCACCGGCAAAGTGTATGCCTCTGCCAGGTTTTTACCAGTGATTACGCTTGAACGCTTCGAACACCGACCTAACCAGATATTTGACAGCCTGACTTGCGTTCCACGATGCACGCGCATATCAGCTTTGTTTCGCGCTTAGCAAGTGAGCATACAGTTCAATCTTTTAGTGTATGACTCGCAAACGTCGATCTGCATTTTCCTATATTTATAGCTTCTTTCACCTCTTCCGTTTTGCCATGGCCTCCACTAACTGTTCCAAGTGCCACGAGCCTTTACCTGTTGATGGGAGATACCTGATTTGCGCGAGTTGTGAAAACAGCTACCACCTCGGAAAGTCATGTGCCGGTGTTGCTGCGAGCACATTTAACTCCATGAGTTCAGCGAAACGAGAACAGTGGCTCTGCCATCTGTGCCGCACCTCTGTGACTAAGTCGACAGGAGGAAGCTTGGAAGCGGATTCGCATATAGAGTCCGCGTCATTTGCAGCCCAGTTAGCCGAAGTAAACAAGAAAATCGACTTGCTTCTCTCTCTCAAGAGCAGGGTGGATTCGCTCGCCCAGCTTCCGGCAAAAGTCGATGAGCTGCTCACCGTTAAATCTGCGGTTGATGCCATGGAACAATCTGTCAATGAGGTGCTTAAGTCAGTAGCCTTCTGTTCAGCTCAGTATGACACTCTGCTCAAACAAGTGGCTGAGCAGGATGCTACTGTTTCGGAGTTACAGACCGAGGTGAATTCTTTAACGTCCTCCATGTCAATCCAATCAGAGGAGATCCAACGACTCAGGTCTGAGCTCAACAACTCCGAGCAATTTAGTCGTCGATCTAACCTTGAGATCCATGGCCTTCCCTGCAGACCCAATGAAAATCTTTCGGTTGAGCTTGATGATATAGCACAAAAACTCGGCATTTCCGACTTCCATCCTTCAGAGGTTGAGGCCGTTCATCGCCTGCCCCCTTCGCGTGATACAATTCCCATTACGTTGGTCAGGTTTCGCTCTGCGCGTGCTAGGGACCGCTGGTTGAGGTTGCGTAGCTCACTGGGTACTCTCGCCCGCGAACGAAAACTCCCGAAACTCTTTTTTAACGAGAACTTGACACAGACGAACAAGGAGCTCTTTTGGAAAGCCCGGGCGAAAGGCAAAGTAAAACAATATCGATATGTCTGGGTTAAAAACGCAAAGGTCTACGCAAAAAAAACAGAGGGAGCCCCACTCATTCACATTACTTGTGTCAATGACTTAGAGCTCATTGCCTAGAAACCATGACTTTCACATTTTTTGACTGCGATGATTTCAATTCAATCTTGTGTAATTTTGACTCCTCAACTAGCGGTTTCACCATTTTTCACACTAATATTCGTAGTGCTAGGAAGTACTGGGAGCAATTTGGTCTTATAGCCAGTTCCCTGTACGATCTTGTCGACGTGTGGGTCTTAGCGGAGATAAATGTACCAGCTGCTTCTGTTGATCAATTCTCAATACCTGGTTATCAGCAATTCTTCCATACTCGCTCTGACAGGACAGGTGGAGGTATTGGGATTTTTGTCAAAGATTCATGGGGAACAGAACAGTTAAAAAATACTTTCGTACATGCAGAGTCTGTCACTTTCAAAATTTTCAACTCAGTATACTCTATTGCATTAGTCGCCTGCTTTCGCCCTCCATCAGAAAGCGCCTCGTCTTTTTTAGTTGAACTGAGAGCTTGCTTGACTGACCTTCAGGCCGAGGAACAACTTTGCGTAGTCGGCGACATGAACCTTGACGCTTTGAAACCCACAAAGTCAACCGTATGTGACTACTTGAATCTGCTCTCAGAATTTGGTCTCAACTCTACAATTCAAGCACCTACCAGAGAGGAAACTTTGAATGAACACCTTGTTTCTGCGTGTCTAGACCACATGAATATACGCACTCACGGCCTTTCAGTTAAGTCTACTGTCATTTCGCAGAAACTCGCAGATCACTACTTTACCGCAGTTCAACTGGTTTCCGATACGCCTCTAAGACACGCCTGTCCGGAAACAAGACTTATAGAGGTTGTCGATCGGAAATTATTCGACAAATTAATCTCTTCTTATGACTGGGGACCTTTACTAACATATTCAAATCAAGAACTCTACACGAAGTTTATTAATCTTTGGCAGACTTTTACAAGATGCAGTAAAAAAATAATTACTATCAGAAAGAGGCGTGCGGAACATATATGGTTGAATAATGACATTATTGCCGCGATTAAGTATAAAGAGATATTGTGGACGCGTTGTCGTCGCTCTCCCGATAACATAGACCTGCGGAATGAATTCCGAAGTGAGCGCAACAAAGTCACGGCATTAATTCGCTCCGCTAAACGTAACTATATTAAACAGAAGTTAATAGATTCCCGTTATGATTCCCGTGTAACTTGGTCTGTTGTAAACGATTTACGAGGAGGCCACAGCGCGAAACATTCTGTCGACGAGACGATCACCAGATATTTTCCTTGTAACAAACAGTCCACGGCAAATGCGTTTAATGTACATTTTGGGAAAACTTCAAATGTTTCACGTGATAGTGAAGTTTGTCTCTCAAAATCAGCTCCGGTGAATGTAGCGTCTGCCTTCCTTCCTGAAATTACAGAGCAAGGTCTACATAGTATGTTGCTTAGTTTCAAGCCGGGTTTGTCTCCTGGAATCGATAACGTCCGGATGGCTGATTTGCGGAGAAATTATGCACCATTGAGGCATGTGATATTAAATATGTTAAACGGCTTCATAACGTCAGGTAATATTCCAGAAGATCTCAAAACAGCCATTGTCAGGCCTTTATACAAAAATGGGGATCATAGTAGCATCGAAAGCTACCGTCCTATATCTATCTTGCCTTCACTGGCGAAACTTTTAGAAAAACACATTTTCCAGACAATGTCAGCGTTCTTAGAAGAATTTAACCTCATGTCTCCCCAACAGTACGGTTTTGTTATGGGTAAAGACACCCAACTCTTACTTGAAGACTTTTCCGATGTTCTTCATAATGCATTTGAACATAATCTTTTCACGTGTGCACTCTTTCTAGATATTTCTAAAGCATTCGACTCAGTCTCACATAAGGTACTTTTAAATAAGCTCTTCAGCCTCGGCTTCAGAGGCCCTTTTTACAGATTGCTAGAAAACTTTCTGTCAAGTCGTACACAGCTCGTTTCAATATGCGGAGCTCGGAGTTTGAAAATGTCCCTAAAGGCTGGTGTTCCACAGGGCTCGATACTATCGCCTCTTCTTTTTAACATCTATGTCAATGATCTTCCGAAGGCGGTCAACTTCTGCACAGTATTTCAATACGCAGACGATACTGTCCTGTTGTCGAGTCATGTACGATACCATGAGGCTGTTCAGCTACTCCAATAAGATGTATTACGGCTCATGAACTGGTTTTCAGCAAATGTAATTAGAGTAAACGCGAAGAAAACACAACTAGTGTGCTTTCGTAGTCCACTAAAACAAGTTCTTTTAGACAAACCAATTTTTCTTCACACGTCAGACTGTGTTTCTTGCGAATGTGCGCCTATTGTTTATGTGAACTGTACGAAATATCTGGGACTTTATTTTGATTGCGACCTGTCATGGAACTCTCACTTCTTCTATATTTTCAAAAAAATACGAGCCGCTTCGTGCACCTTATATAATCTTCGCATACTTCTTCCCATCACAACAAAAAGACTTCTGACGCACGCCCTTGTTTATAGTATTTTCCGTTACGGAATAACTTTATTCGGACAGTGTACAGCCTTATTAGAATCTAAAGTGAACTCCTTACTAAATGGCATCCTGCGTAGTGTAGCTTACGGTTCTAGTTTCCAAAGATCTGATAACCTCTTTAATGACCTCTCGCTACCAACTTTTAAATCACTATTTTTGGAAACAGTAGTGCTGAGGCACTACTGGGGTAACACATTTAAGACCCCCAACACTGTCTGTCGTGCCCTTCGAGACGTGAGAACATATCCAACGCCACGCATCAAAACACATTTTGGAAAATGCGTTCGCCTATATTATGTATCCCATATTTTTAACAACCTCCCTTCTGTGCTGCTCGACGTAAGTTCTCGAGGAGCTTTGAAACGTAGATTGAAGACTCTCTGCCTAGACGTCATTTTTTAAAGTGCCGATTAATTTGTTTTCATTTTGTTTTCTACTTGATGTGATTTCTGTGCGCTCTGCACTACTCCCCTGTTTGTATATATTTCTCTTTGTCACGCGTTCTAGGTCTCTGAAGGGTTTATACAAACTTGCTTTGAGTGTGCCTTAAGTAATTCGTAAGGAACTAGTCCTACAAGCCTTTAGGGCTTTGACGGTTCTGATATGTGTATATAGTTCCATTTGAAGCACCTGCATTAAATATTATTATTATTATTATTATTATTAAGTCTGGAAAATAGCTAGCGTAATACCTGTTCACAAAACTGGTGATCATCAGCTAATAAGTAATTACCGTTCCATCTCTCTCACCAGTGTTTTATCTAACCTCATGGAGCATACACTTTTTACTCAACTGTAAAAAAAAAAAAAAAACTTTCTTGACTCTTATAACCTTCTTTTTGAACATCAGCACGGATTTCCTAAATATTATTCTTGTGAAACCCAGCTAGCCGCCTTCCTTACTGTTATTTATTCAAGCTTCGATTCGAATATTCAGACCGACGCCATTTTCATTGACTTTTCCAAAGCATTCGACAAAGTACCACGCCAACGTTTTTCAACAAAGCTTAACGATATTGATATTCATTCCTCTGCTGTTAAGTGGATTTCTGAATTTCTAATTAGCCGTAAGCAATATTCCTCCGTTAACAATGTAAACTCTTTCACCTCTACCTTAACTTCAGGTGTCCCCCAGGGAACCGTACTTGGTCCCCTTCTGTTTCTAATCTATAGTAATGATCTTCACTTTAATATAGGTCCTTCTGTGCGCCCTTTTGCCGACGATTGTGTCATTTACCGACCCATTCTTTTATACCATGATCATCATGCTCTCCAAGAAGACCTTGAGTCTGTTATCCATTGGTGTGAAAAATGGCAGATGACGTAAAACTTCAATAAATGTAGATCCCTATGATTTTCCCGCAGTTCGCGTACCACGCCATTCTTGAATTAATAGCGTGCTCATCATATAAATACCTGGGTGTTTATCTCACATCTGACCTATCATGGACTACTCACATAACTTCTGTTATTTCTGATAATAACCGTGCTCTCGGATATTTGCGCCGTAACCTCAAACTTGCTACACCCTCCGTAAAACGACGGCTTTGGCTTTTAATCCTACCATGGATTAAAAGCCAAAGCCATGGGCCACCAGGTCCAATCACGTTTCACGCAGTACTATGGCACGCTAACGTTGATTAGAGGTGGACGAATAATGCTCTAATCCAAAAGCGCCGCATCATTCCTTTAGCGTCAATGCTGCACAGAGCTATATATGTCGTGCCATTCTTTGCGATGTAAAATTGTTGAGTCATTCAGTGCTCTTTGATTGAAACCACTGCCCACCCGTCCCCTCATCAGTGATCCGAGACGCGGGCACCGATACGTGCACCGAAGCGGAAAACCGCACAATTTCTAAGTGGCTCGTGATTGGATCTGTCGGTCCGTAGCTTTTGCCTTTAGTCCATCGTAGGGCGAGACAAAGCATAGTCAGTGGGCTGTGGCAGCCTGCGTAGGCGCACTTCCGGACGTTGGAGAAGGCTAAATTGCCGAGTTCTTTTTTCAGAGCGCAGCTCTTAGGGGCCCGTTTCCGGCTTGATCGGCGCCGCCCTCGCCGTCGGCGTAACTGCACGGTGCACTGTGGGAAATGCCCTATAATGCACCGCGCGAGGACCCCCGGAGTCATGTGACCTGAAGGGGGGGTCACGTGACCACTCCGTCCCCGACTTCACGTGACCCCCCGAGATCACGTACCCCCCTAGATGCGAGGTCCCGTGACGCCCTCCCCAGGTCACGTGATCCGAGGTCACGTGACCCCCGCTAAGGTCCGGTGACACCCCCCCCCCCCTTCCAGGTCACGTGACCCCCCAAGGTCACGTGACACCCTCCCCCTGAGGTCACGTAATTCCCCTCCCCCCCCCCTGGAGGAGATTCAAGAATGAGGGTAGGAGGAGGATAAGGAGATCAGGAGCAGGGAGGAGGAGTATACCTTCCATCCTCCTCCTCAAGAGCTGCGCTCTAAATCGGCCCTACAGGAACTTGTAAACGGCTTTCACTTTTTTATTCCGTGTTCTACGGCGAATTGAATTTCTCTGGGTTTTTAAGAATACATTGTACTATTTTTGAGAACAAAAAGAAATGAAAGCTGTTTTGGTGAGTTTGTGCGCGGCAGAACAAATGCAACTGGAATGCTTGTTTCATTATGTTCGATTGTATTGAATTGGTTTTATTTAGACACTAGGTCAAGGGTAACAGGACGAAAGGCAGATTATCTCTGCCTGACGTGGTCCTATCACCCGTTTACAATGCTCAGCAGGCGAAAACAAGAACAATAAACCTTAAGAAGTACAAGAAGGTACAATAGCTCACCAAAATCAATTAACACAGCAGATGTTTTACAGAAACCATACAATCGTTAGTTCACTTAACAGTTTGGAAATAAATGAAACAGATAATACAACTCATGCGCAATGAAAATACGATCTGAAAGTATTTACTCAACGTGACATGACAGAAAGTACCGCTTTATACTAATTTTAAAGCTGTGTTTTGATACACAATCTGATATTATTTCTCTAAGAGCGGGTTGTTTATTTAAGAAATCAGGTATTAAGTATGCTAATTGGTGATGTGCATAATTTGTCCTAGACCAAGGTATTCTATAGGAGCCATGACGAAGATTGTATCCTGTGTTACTAGGAAGAAGTGCGTCAAAAAAGCGAGCGGGGTCACTGATTATTTCGTTATAGATATACATTGAAAGTTTAAGGAAGAATAGCTTACTAATGGTAAGAAGACCGTGTTTAAAGAATATCTGTGCTGTGTGGTCAGTTCGCTGAAGGTTTTCTATACAACGTATCCCTTTTTTTGCAAAGGAAACAACCTATCAATATTTGCTTTAGTTGTTGAACCCCAAACTAATAAACAGTAATGGAGATGAGAGTACACTACAATATAGTACAACTGACGTTTTAACCAGCATAGAACCAGCAATCTAATTTTTTTATAAAATACCAATAGATCTTGAGATGCTTCCATGCATTTTATTTATATGAGGTGTCCAGCTTAGATTTTCTTGAAAAACAACTCCCAAAAATTTAAAACTTTGACACGCTCGATGACAGAGTCTTGGAATTTCAAAAGAATTTCACAATCGTCAGGTTTACTTCGTGGCTTAAAAATTACATATTTCGTTTTTGTAACATTTAACAGAATTTGATTACAGTCGAGCCAATCCGATAACTCGTTGAGCCACGCGTTAGCAGTAACTTTTAGATCACGTAAAAATAGACCAGAAAAAAATAAGCTTGTATCATCGGCATACAAAACTATTTCAGGAGTGTTTGGTATACGCACAATATCATTAATATAAATAATAAAAAACAGAGGACCTAAAATAAACCCCTTTGAAACCCCATGCGAAATTTGTTTTGACTTGGACCGGTATCCATTAAAACACGTATATTGTGACCGACAAGGTAAGTAACTACGTACCAAATCTAAAGCGACACGTCGAATTCCATAACACGGTAGTTTATAAAACAATATATTATGGTTAATAGAATCGAACGCTTTTCTAAAGTCTAGAAATATTCCAGTGGTAAATAGCTTATTTTCAAAATCACTGATTAATTTTTCTTTGATATGAAGTAGCGCCATTTCTGTTGACTTTGTTTCTTGAAAACCGTATTGCTGCATCACAAAAACATCTCTATCATTCAAAAACTTACTTAAGCGTTTTTTGATCAGATGTTCTTATACTTTTGAAAACAAAGGAAATACGGATATGAGCCTATAGTTATGAATGTTGTCAAAAGAACCTCCTTTGTGCAAAACAGCGACTCTTGAAATTTTCATGCCATCCGGAAAAGTACCAGTTGCTAATGCAATATTACATATATGCTGCAGAGGAGAACACAAAAGATGAGCGACAGCTATGATTGGTATGGTTTTAATATCATCTGCTCCGGCTACAGTATTTATATTTAAAGATTTAAGAATTAGGTATATTTCTTGTTCATCAGTTGAGGTCAAGAAAATAGTCTTTGACTGCAGATGAAAATACTTTTTAGGCTATCTTTTGACCCACGTGGTTGCAGTGACGAACCCGCAATTTTAAAATATGGATTAAATTTGTCCGCCAAAGAGGCATCACTGTACTGAGTACCATCAAACGTTAGTTTACAAGGTATCTTACTTTTTCGATTTGCATATAGGCTTCTGACTGTACTCCAAAGTTTCCTAGGCTCATTCGATACAGCTGCGAACTTGTTTTTAGGGTATTCTTCTCTTGCTTTCTTAAGGTCCTTACTTAATTTTTTTCTTTTTGTTTATATTCCAGTAATATCGCCTGGTCCCTTAGACGGATAAACTTGTCGTATAGTTTGTTACGTATGTTAATTCTTTTATACAATTATCGCGTAACCCACGATTTTTTATGGTATATACACTCAGCCGTGTCAATCTATAAAGGTCTTGAACGTCGACAATATGTTGCCGCACACGATATCCGAACTCCATGGATATTCCTCGCCCACAACATGAAATTCAAAGAGTCACATAAATCGAAAGGCATATTTTGTACGTACCCCACAACCGCCGCGTTATCCGAAAAGGATTTGAGGAAGGTCTTAAATAACAAAGCATATCCAATATACAGTGTCGGCGATGGTCACTTCACGACGATCGGGCGGAATCCTGCGTGTTTTGGGGCATGTTTTGAAGGAAGAGGCTTTTTTTGAACATCTTCAAAGAAAATGAACAAACGTGTCTCTTCCGTTGCCACACCCCGGACCCAACCCCCTTAGCTATTTTTCGTGAAATCCGGAACATAGCCGAGAAGGCGTTTTGGAGATGATCTCAACGGAAATAATCCTCAAGGGACGTTGAACTGCCTGCTTCGCGGGCTGCTTGACGTTCGCTCCCTTCGTTCGTTTCCTGCGAATGCCAAGCAGGCTACGAGCCCTGGTATTCCCAGGTTCTCACAGTGGACGATAACACACAAAAAGTAAGTATCCTAAACCGGAAAATAAAGTAAAAACTTCCAAGAAAATCCGGCGAACTCGGAATGCACAATGCAGGTGGGGAGCAACGCCGACCGAGTTTCCAGAGCTCAGGCGGGTGGTAGAAATTTCTGGCTGATAGGGGTCGCTCGATTGGCAAAATGGCGGCGGCCGGTGAGCTCTTCTTCCAAAAAACGCTCCTAGGCCGCCGCCATGTTGCTGATGCTGATGCAGCTGGTGCGACTCTCGCACTCTCTGTCAGCTAGAAATTTTCTGCCACTCTCTTGAACTGTGAAGACCCGCTCAACGCGGTTCTCTACATATGTGTTTTGCGGTTTTGCATCCGACGTTTTCTCGCCCCTCTTGAAAGTTTCCACTTGATTTATTTTTATGCGTGCCGCGTACCCTTTTTTTGTTCACTTCCATTGTGAGAAATGAGGCTGGTACGTGCCTGCCATTCAAGCTTTTCTGCTTGACATTCACAGGAAACGGAGGAGGTGAAGGACGTCGAACGACCCTCGACGCGAATTTGCGAACATTGTTCTCCCTTCTCTTAGAGACAATCCGCGTAGAATCCTCAGTCATCTCCAAAAACAGTTGTCCGTGTTGGGGTGGGAAAGGGGTCAGTCGCGTTCGTTCCTTTGACTTCGTGCTGTTGTGAAAATAGGGAAGCTCTCCCCAAAACCTGCCCCAAAACGAAGTAATCTTGGATTCCGTCCGATCGTCAAGCTGTGACCGTCGTCGACTGTGACTGGGTTACTTGAGATCTTTCTCAAATAAATTCTTCTCGCATAACGCTGCATCGTGTGGTACGTACAATATATTGTTCGAATGTTAACACTTTCTGAATTGCATGTCCGTGTCCTGTCCATCGGTAAACACGTTAGTTGTGAGAGTGAAAAATGCATGCCTTTCGGCCCTCTTCTGTTGCAATTTATTTTTGTCAACAAAGCGCTTTGTCGTTTCACATGCGGCGAATGGCGCGGAGCCGCCAAAACTTATCGTAAAAAAAACCCGCAAAAACTAGAACTATACATTCAAGTCGCATTCGTTCTGTCGCGCGCGTACCCAACAAAAATAGTTTATAGATTTTGTATTGCTTTTTTTTTTTAAATGTGGTACACTGCTTTATCAATGACCTCGGTAAACTACACGCACCACGAAACACAAAATACAGCCGGAAATTACGAGAATTTATCCGCCAGAAGTGTTTGAAACTGCGCCTACGCAGGCTGCGCCCCTATCGAGATCACAGTTCACTCGGTTAGGGTTAGCAGGGACGCCTGTGAGAATCTAGCCTCAAACCCAGTGACTGGGCTCAAAAACGGTTTTCTGCCCCTGGGGTTGAGTGTTTCTTGGAGAGGTGTATACTACTCTTATAAGATCGAAGTTAGAATACGCCTCATCAATATGGTCCCTTCACGGCAGTCCTATTTTGCAAATAATCTGAACTCCGTCCAATACAGAGCCCTCCATTTTATTTATAACAACTGCTCACCATATACCAGCGTATAAAGATGATTTCATGAATGACGATGATGAAATAGTTTTGACTAAAGAGAGTGACCACAAGTGTATACTGAAAGAATCACTGACAATGATGAAACCTAGAAATCTATTGGTGCCTTCCCTGTGTTTCGCCATCGAGTGGAAGAAGTTTCTTGGCTTATATTTTTGTTCAAAACAGGTGTGATGCGTCCGTCTGTTTTTTTTTTTTTAAATCTTGATGATGTGCATATTTTTTATTTCCTAGGTTGAAAGCTCCAGGCATTCCCGGTTGTTTGTTCAATCACATTTACCCAAATGTTAGTAGGTTGCTTTTTTTATGTTTACTGTCCTTGGGTATGTCAGGGGTTGTGAACAGTAAAACGCTGTAAGGACCAGGAAGGAATTCCCTTTGTAAAGTGGCGGCAAGCAGAAGAGAAATTGTAAAGACTGACTTCACTTTTTGGGTCGCCTATTCATTTTTTTCCCATTAATACTCAGTTGTGTTTGATACTTCTCTGTGTTTGTGTCATTCTTCAGAGAACCCGTCTTTAATAAAATATGTGTTTAGCCTGTTTAGCTAGCTTGCACCCTCGTTTTTGTTTTTGTTAATTAATAAATGACTGTAGGATTCAACTGCAAGCACGGTGTTAATGCATACTAATACATAGCAGCATACTTTTATTGACTAGTGCTGATAATTGGACTAGTTAGTAGCCAATTATTGAAAATAAATCATGAAGAATATTGGAACAGAGGATATGAACACAACACAGCGCTGTGCTGATTTCCTCCTTCTTGTCCGTGCCATTCACATTCCATGTTTTTAATAACACATTTATTAATAATTTTCTGCTTGGTATCATCTGCTTGGTTCACTGGAACGACCCACCTGCTATTGCATTCACTTTAGGGCAGCTCCCCCTTCCTCATGGTGTCATTGTTCAGGAAGTGCAAGGCGGGTGTCACTCTCACTCTGGTGGTTCAGTTCCCCAGGTTCTTATAGGTTTCAAGCTGCTAGCCAAACTGTGTCAGGCCTTCCAGCCCTCCAGGAAATGTCAATTCCACTCTTTTAGACGTAGACACCCACATTTTGCGTGTACGTGGAAGAGGCTCTAACAGGGAGGAAACAAAATGATTGACCTTTTTTAATGCATCCTTTTCTTTTGCTGAGGACATACATAAACGTTACACGCTATTGTACATTCACTGGTGCGGCTTAATTTAGGAAAATCACTTTTTTTCATATAACTTTTATATAAAGAAAAAACTGAATATAATGGGTCGGGCATAAATGATTGCTATGAACTGCCCTATACATTTACACATTACCTGATATCATCAAAAGAGCAGAGTAGCGTAGGGCTGCACTGCACCAATTACGACTTCGTAACCAATCAATAGTTGACATTTATTTGTTTATTACTATTGGCTATTATTCTTTGACAGAAAGAATAATCGGGCGAGTTAGTACGGTCGTAGTCTTTGAACTCCATCAAATATTCAGGTTTGACATCAGTTAATTTTTTCCGCCTTTTTTCGTGTTTTTGCTTTTTCTAGCTGCTCTGATTTTTGTAAGGGCTTTCGCCACTACTAAAAGACGTGACATCTAAACTCCTTTTATTTTTTTGCATCACACAATCGTAAACTTAAAAAGTGTGCCGGTTCGGAAAACGCGAAGAGACCCAATTTCCGAATGTAAAAGCTCTAAAAACAACGGAGAAGTAAAAGAAACAAACAACACAGGGCGTTGTTTGTTTGTTGTTTTTAGCGCTTTCACCCTCTGAAATATGACGAAGAGACCGCGCGTCTCTGCGGCATAGGCATTAGCTTATGCGAAAAATCATGCTGCATGCTCGCTCGTGTAACGTTTTTCTCGCTCCCGCTTTATGAAACAAATCGGTGGCGAGCGGCTGTTAGGACGAGACGTCAGAACTAGCATAACCTGTGAATAACACTTCGGGACGGCGACTGAATGCTTGAACTGCCGTCAGACGGCACTTGAATGCTCCGTACAAGCGTCGACGGACGAGCGCCGCACTATGGCGCCCAGAACATGACCACAGTTTCGCCGCACGGGAATCTTTCTCACACTGCGGAGCGAGCCAAGGGTTTTGAAGAAGATACGCTCTTTTCAAATAACGAAATAACACAGGGCAGCAGCATAGTTAGAATGAAGCATAGCTTAGCAAGCACACGGTACACGACAAAGTTTGAAACAGCAGCCCACTTCGCAGAAATAAAAGAAAGTTGCTTACCGGCGTTTGCAGGAGTCGTGCATGGGCGGTTCTGA
Organism: Ixodes scapularis; assembly: GCF_016920785.2. Lineage (NCBI taxonomy): Eukaryota > Metazoa > Arthropoda > Arachnida > Ixodida > Ixodidae > Ixodes > Ixodes scapularis. The sequence continues at coordinate 190,152,054 of NW_024609846.1, read as the reverse complement.
ACTTACGGGCGTTGGCAAGACGCAGCGTCTCCCAGCTCTCAGTCATCGATTGCTATTCTTGAACACGGTATTCGTAAGAAAGATATCTAAAATATCCACTAATATGGCTAAAACGTAAAAAAGGGAGATTTCCGAAGCCTCTGGAACTTCAACGACCATTCAACCGAGCCCAACGGAAGATGATTGCGATAGCGATGGTCTTGCGCAGTCTTCAAGAGTCTCTTTTCCTTTTTATTTATTGTAATTTTTGTAGAACGATACTAATCAAATTAATATTATATTAGCAACAATAAAATTGTCACTAAAATAATAATGTAAAACATTACAAAACGTGACTAAATCTTAGGTTTTATTCAAACTTTAGGTTGTTTCTTTTTTGTGTAAACCGAAACCGAAATTAAGCAACGTTTCCTTCGTCGTAATTGTTTGCGTGTGTGTGCGTGCATGCGCGTGCGTGTGTTTTTGCGTGCGCGTGTGGATGCGTCCGCGTGCATGCGTGTGTGCGTCTCTGGTTGTGTGTGCGCGTGCGTCTGCGCGCAGGCGTGGGTGTGCGCGTGTGCACGCGTGTGTACGTGCGTGCGCGCGTGTATGCGTGCAACTGCGAGCGCGCAAGCGTCTGTTTATGCGTTCTATTGCACTGCGCCCGCAAGAAGAACAATTGGATGTCCCTGGAGACTGTTAACACACTAACTTATTGATTAATATTATTATTATTACTCTTATTATTATTATTATTATTAATATTGTTGTTGTTATTGAAACATATCCCTGAGTTCTTAGACACAGGGCCCTAAACTTTTCTATAGCTGGCTGTAGCTGTATTTATAAATTTCTAAGGCCGGCCATGCAAAGCTGCAGGGGGTGATAGCCTGCCATTCTATTTTTATAGACGACCATAAGCCATTTTTGTATGGGATATCTCGGACTGGTTTATTATGGGATTTGCCTCTTTATGTGTGTGAGTTTTTGTGCATGTCACCATATTCTCAAATGAATATTTTACTGAGGTTGACATGGTCATGTGACAGGTTCTAGCAGCATGTCATAAATATTTGTCAAACATTTTCACTATATTTTGATTTCACGTTGCCAGATATAAACCCGAGACTAACTGATTTTTTTTACAGTACAGTTCCATCAATAAATATTTGTAAAAAATGCTAGTATAGAGCACTTCACCCTACTTTCCGATTTCTGAGCATGGAGTGATTTTTAAGAAAATTAATTATGAACTCATATATAAAATTTTGTTTGCAAACATAAAAATTGTATGCAAAAGAGGCACTTTATTATCAGCTACTTGCATGAATTACAACTGGCATTATAAAAAACTAGACTGCTAACAACTGTTACTTTTCAAGCAGAAATCTTACCTGCACACTATGGACCGAGCCATATATAAGTTTTCCGAAACCATTTCAAATTATTTATTTAGCACCCTCTTCTACACCCTTCTCACATTCTTCACTAAATGTAGTGTGTAACACGAAACAGCACCCTTTTCGGTAACATTATGAGGTTGTTTTCCTAGTTTTAGGGTGCTAAACGGGTGTAGCCGAGGGTGTAAGTTGCTACAACACCCCTTTTACACGGTTAAAGCTGTAAAAATTTTACTGTGTAGTACGGCCGAGCATCACTGGCGTCAATCACCACGATAGCGTCAATAGCGTCACGGCGTTGCCCACCACCCGCCAACAACCATGTTGTTAACAAAATTAGCGTTCTGCACATCTAGGTCGAGATGTTCATTTTCTTTTTGTTTTGCGTGTGGTTCGATTTTGAACGTTTCCGTTGCGATTTTAACCGAAGCTGTTAGATTTTGTTGGCTCAGGAAATCAGTATTTTAGCACCTATATAAAACGTTACTGAGACTAGCTTAAGTTTAATCAATATAGGGGGGATCGGTGACCGAGTGGGCTGAACCGCACACCCAGCTCGACGCGCGTGGAGCGAAAGCTCGCGCTGCAGAACCCAGGAATCCTGGGTTCGAGCCCCACCCCTGCCCGTTTCGATCTGGATGAGCATCGTACCGGCGTGCGGTCGTGTATCACTACTGCGTCGTGCACGTTAAAGACCCCAGGCTAGCGGTTGTACTGCACTGGCTAAATTGCTCATCTACAGCGTGTGACTCGTCGCAACTTTAATGGCTGACCAACTACACGCTGTATAAATATCCCACAACCCCAATTATATAATTAATCAATATATGAGAGACGTCTTGTTTAGGCTCTTCCAAACACACAAAGCCTGAAATATACAATCTTATCCGATTCAAGCACAAGCTGATCGGGGTGCGTGGCAAGCGTGGCGGTTTAGTAAGCTGAGTGCGTTGATAGGTTCTTAAGGTAGAGAAGGGGGCTTATGGTCGGTGTACAAGTACACTGGCTGGGTAACGGAGGGTGCGTCTTCCAGGAAAGGGGAGCATGTGCGCCCGATGCACCCAACTACAACTTTTTTTTCTTCGAGTGCAGTTGGGAAGTAAATATGTGGAGCACTAACCGAAAAATCGCGGACGTGGTATTCGTGCTAAGAGGGCCGCGCAGCGACAGAGCGGTATTGTTAGCGCGAAGATGGCGTCGGAGCTGTTTTCATATTTTATTTTCATAAAACAACGACGGGCACAATATTTTCCCACTTCTGGTAATGTTCCAAATGAACATATCACACGACAGTGCTAGTTAAGACAATAGCCTTTCAAGTGCAACGAGAAAAAAAAACTGAATAAAGCGGTGATCGTTTTCTTACGCTAACAGTGTTCGCGCGATGCACGCACTAATATCCTGCCAATCACTCGCTCATGATGCTTCTCTCGCTGCCCGTCGTTATGCCCAAGTTTCGTCAACGCGATGAAAGCTTGGATTATGGGTGTCTTTGCGGCGAAACTGAAAATCAGCACTTTTGGCCGAACGCTTGCTGGCCGTGTTTATGTCCCCGGCGGCCAAGTTGAAAATCAGCACTTCTGGCCGAACACTTGCCGGCCATGTTTATGTCCACGGCGGCCAAGCTGAAAATCAGCACTTCTGGCCAAACACTCGCCGGCCGTGTTTATGTTTCCGGCGGCCAAGCTGAAAATCAGCACTGCTGGCCAAACACTTGCCGGCCGTGTTTATGTGTCCGGCAGCTAAGCTGAAAATCAGCACTGCTGGCCAAACATTCGCCGGGCGTGTTTATGTCCCCGGCGGCCAAGCTGAAAATCAGCACTTCTGGTGAAACACTTGCCGGCCGTGTTTATGTCCCCGGCGGGCAAGCTGAAAATCAGCACTGCTGGCCAAACACTTGCCGGCCGTGTTTATGTCTCCGGCGGCCAAGTTGAAAATCAGCATTTCTGGCCAGGCGCTTGCCGGCAGTGTTTATGTCTCCGGCGGACAAGTTAAAAACAGCTCGTTTGTGGCCGGACTCTTGCCGGCCTTGTTAATATCTCCGGTGGCCAAGCACTTAAAGTGGCCAAGCTGTCCAGACACTGGCCAACCGTCGGCCGACCGAAGGCCAAGGTGCAGCGCCGCCCTGAGATCCTTGCCCTCGCTAGACAAGCTCAAAAAGAATTGAAAAAACTCGTCCACCTCTCACACCGACTGTATGTGCAGAGAATTGCCGAAAAGGCTGCCCGCTCCCCCAAACTGTTCTGGGCCTACATTAACATCCAAAGAAAATCGTCCGCCATGCCCGAATTCACTTGTGACGGCAACATTTTACAAAGCCCATATGACATTGCTGAGCTTTTCAACGATAATTTTTCCTCTGCGTGGACACTTCCACAAGACTGCTTAAAGTATGCAACGTTCAACACAGTTCCTGAATCTCCTTTCTTTACCACACCTACCATCACGGAAGACGACACCATGAGGGCATTACTTCGGATCAAGCCCACACAGTGCGCTGGGCCTGATGGACTTCACCCGGCGCTCCTTAGTGCCTGCTCCACCTCGATTTGTCCTGTCCTTACTAGAATGTTCGGAAGCCTTCTTTTTAGCGGCTCCGTCCCACGGCAGTGGAAGACGGCACACGTCACTCCAATTCACAAGGGCAGCAGTGTACCACTCTCTACTGTGTCCTCTTATCGACCAATATCTTCCACATTCATAATCTGCCGCACAATGGAGCGTATTCTCAATGCCAAAATCCTTGACTATCTGGAGTCCGAAGCACTACTATCACCACACCAATTCGGCTTTCGTAAGAACCGCAGTTGTGAACTCGCTCTCGCCACCGCTGTCAACACACTCAGCAATAGCTTGGATGGCAGAATCCCCTGCGAAGTTGTCTAGCTAGATTTCAAACAGGCTTTCGACAAGGTAGACCATAGCCTACTCCTTCAGAAAATCCGACGCCTAGGATTTACAGGAAGCTTTTTTGACTGAATGTTCAACTTTCTGAGTGATCGTCGCCAACGGGTTGTCTATCACGGAGCTTCCTCCACCTGGTCTGATGTACTCTCGGGCATACCACAGGGCAGTGTTTTGGGACCAACCTTTTTCAACATCTTTATAAATGACATCACCGTCAACCTGGTCTCCAAACCCCTGCTCTACGCCGACGACTTGACCCTGATTATGCCGGTAGCTCGTCCCAGCGTTGACTACCCACGCCTGCAAGAAGACCTCAACGCTGTCGTCCGGTGGTCTCGCATGAACCGCTTGCCTCTGAACGAGGCGAAGTGTACCTCAATGCTTGTTCACCACCATCAGCAGCAGCCTTCCCGCCAAGCTCTCAACCTTGCCAGGACCCCCTTGCGTCGGGTTGTTGCCACAAGGCTGCTCGGTGTAACACTTGACAGCAAGTTGCGCTTCACTAACCATATCAGCAGTGTTCTATCCAAAGCCCGAAGGATGCTCGGCTTTGCTCTGCGGGTATCCAGGGGAATGGGCCCACAAACTCTGAAACACCTCTTCACTGCACTGGTGCTCCCCCACCTAGAGTATTGCAGTTCTATTTGAGATCCTCCGCAAGTACACTTAGTAGCTGCTCTGGAGAGTGTCCAGCGACGAGCAGCATACGCCAGCCTTCGCCAGCAGTCCCCGCTGGTACCCCCTTATCGGGATATCGGAACAGCTCAACTGCTGCGCGCGGTTCACTGGACCCCATTGTCCACTCGTCGCAAAGTCTCCTCGATGCGACTCCTGGCTCTCGTTCTCCAATTTGACGAAAAATCGCTGCCTCTTTTGCAAGTGCGGAAAACCCGTACAGGGACCCTACAGCCCCTTCTATCTCGCACAGAGCGTCATAGAGGCTCTTTCCTGGTGCGGTCAGTAGACCTATATCGCTCACTGCCCTGTGAACTGACGGACAATCTCCCCACAACTAAGGATGAATGTAGGACGTTCTGCAGTGCCATCGCCAGACACCTGCGTGCTGAATGAGCCGAAAGTGTAATGTAGCATCCCGGTTTGCCCTGGGGTGGGTTGTGGCGGAGGCTGCGGACCTTCGAGCAGGTTGGTGTTGCAGAGCGCCCTACGTGACCACTGACTGTAGGGTGCAGTGGGGCGCCCGCGCCGCTGACTGGTTTTGGGGCTTCCGCGGTGTCGGCCACGACTCACTATAGGGATTTCCCAGTCGTCCTTCTTTTCCTTTATTTTTTTTTTCTCCTTTTGGTGCTGCAGGCCTCTGGCATGGACCCTCGGTCTTTCTGCTCTCACCGGCATCTCTTTCTGAGTGCAAATAAATATTATCATTATCATTATCATTCACTTTCTGGTGATGCTTGGGCACGTCCCGAGAGGGAACCATAGGAGGCACACCAAAAACATCTCTTGATGTCGCCGCTAATATGCGGCTCTGACCCTATGAACAGTCTGCATCAGGTCACGAGCCCCGACAAGAAAAGGACGAAAAATCTCGTTTTTTTTTACCGCCTGCATCGTCACTGCTGTCACGTTCGCACGCGCTCATCATTCCATTCGGCGACCACTGGATTTGAGGGTCGGCACTCCGGTTCGTTCCGCATTGAGTTCGAATCTATTTCGCTGATGTCCAGTTTCTCGTTTGTTTTCATCATCCTCTTGCGGCCATCAATGCTGGCTCATGTGTATGGTAACTCGCTCAGCGTTTTTTGTACACTTCCCTAATCTGAGATGTTACCTTACAGTTTCCCCGTCTGCTGATTTCCCGACGCCCGCGAGCTGGAACATGGGTAAGTAGACACCGTATTTGAAACTTCGCCTAATTCGGCTGCATATATTGTCTGAGCTTCACATCAATAGTTCCAGATTCAACCCGAGTAACAGCGCAGCCGACGCTGCAAGCTGATGGGGTCAAAACCAAAGAACTTCAAAATTGCAGCGTCGCAGTATTTAAAATATTGCCGCGTGTCCGCAATAATTGGGTTAACCAAGCGACCCCAGTGAGGGAGATTGACCCGGTCCCTTCAGCATCCGTGCCCGGAATTGTACGTCAGTCAACCTCAGATTGCGTTTTTAATTATGGCGACATAAAAAAATTATACACTTCATTAGTAATTCAAGATTAAATTAGGACCACGCTCTTAATTTACTCAAAGTCAGTCTCGTTTGGTTATTGGACGTTTCTGCTTATAAGACAGAAAACAATTGCCATGTATTAAAAACCTACACGGCTACTGTAGCTTGGTTACTTGGAAAACTTAACTGGATAAAAGTGCAGCTAACACTATATTCTGGTTAACTGTATTAATCAACAAGTCTTCACCGTAAACGCAGAAAAATGTTTGAACAGCAGTAGAGGCTTTATTGCACGACGTTTCGGGAAGACATTTCCCTTCTTCAGGTGTGCAGAAAATGCAGTTGCAAAGCGTTTTTAGAGAAACCAGAAGAGAGAAGGAACATTGGAGAAAGCGAAAGAAAAAATATCATATATATAATAGTAGAAGTCAAAACACTTAAGCATGAAAAAACTACATTTCAACAAAACACACATACAAAAAGAAGTAGTAGTACTAAGGGGGACATGGTCGCGACACTCGGTAGCGAAATTAAGAAAATACATCACAGGCAACGGGCTCCGTCACGTTAGAGTTAAAGCTCCAGAAGCACAAAAATAAAATAAAATAACAACATTCATGGCCCTAGTCGAGTGAGCCCAATCCAGTAAACGCCGAAGAAAACGAAGGAAACGAAGCCCGAAGTGTGTGTAAACGGACACAAGAAATGTCACACGTGGGTGGCACTGCTCAACAGAATACCGAGAACCACTTCTTAAAACGCCTCCCAGACCAAACTTGCCCATCCTCGAAAAAGACAGAAATTGGGACGACTCAAACTAAACTACTTTATTTGCTTCCACGACTCTTCATATACGCAGCAATCTAAAGCCGACTACAGCCACCTTTTCCAAAGAGACATACACTTAAAACAAAAGAACAGGTTACCAGATATCGAAGACCCCCTTGTATCCTGAATATTGGTCACTTAAAAGACACACAAAAAAGAACCGCATCTCCACGTGGTGAATGATGTTGATTGGGGCGAAGCTCTGGTGGTGTTTGTCTGCGGAGACGCTGAGCCGCAGCATGCCGAGCCTTTCGTTCGTTTTCATTCATGTCACGCTGCGGTCCAATGCTGAAATGCGTATATAGCCACGTTCCATTCCACACGTTCTCTTTCTGACATGGATGAAAATGAACGAAAGGCTCGGCATGCTGCGGCTCACCGTCTACGCAGATTAGCACCACCAGAGCTTCGCCCCAATCAACATCATTCACCACGTAGAGATGCGGTTGTTTTTTCTTTTGCCCTACTCGAGCACGGGAGCAGATGCTCACGTGCTCGTGACCCGACGGCGGACGGACATATGGACATGGCTAGCCCCTAAGGAGCTTCGCCCCTAAAAGAGAGAGAGAGGGAAGTTAGCGTGGAATGTCCCCACATCCCAATGTTTTTAACTCCCCCTCTAAGGGTTTTCTCTCTTCCCCGCTCTCCTCTGCGATGGGGAAGGCGGCTTGCCTGTAGTATACAAGAACCAAAACCCCACAAACATCCATATAGGTTTCCCTTTGAAACGTTCATTCCAATGGGGTTCAGGGTTTTAAATTTAGATATATAAGAGGTCTTTTTGTTTTTGCTTTTCATCATTTTTGAAACTGCTTTCCACGATGATGATTTTGTGGTTCTTATGGATGTCGTGGTCGTCAGAGTTAACGTGTTTAGCGACTGGTGTTTGGCCCTTATTTACAATGTCAAAATTATGGCCATAAAATCGCTTTGTCATAGAAGTTATAGTTTCTGCTACGTATTGCTTGTTACACTGCGTGCAAAAAACACACGGGAAACACTGACCGAGCTTGAAAACCTAAATGTTTACCTTCGTCTACCTGACGATCCTACACAGCGGTTTAGTATTATAATTAAGAGAACACTCGAAGATCTGCCTAATTTGAATAAAATTAACGGCGATCAATATAAATACCTTCAGTGAAAAAACGCTCATCCAGGTGTGTTCTATATGTTCATCAATGTTCACAAGCCGAACAATCCGGAGAGGCCTATTATATCAAGCATAGGCACACCAACCGAACGAATTTCTGAATTCGTAGACCACGCGACACCTGCTACAATTTTACGTGAAGGACACCACACACTTTCTTAATCTTATCGACCATATGAACGAATCCGGCTTAAGGGGATACTTCAGCGAAATTTGAAATATTCCCGTCGTACTAAAAAATAGGTTGAATATGATCCACAATATCCGTAAATGACAATCGCACGTTTGTATTTTGAGCCTGATGGCTGTATTTTTCGTTAATAACGGCCCACTCTGGCTAGCACTCGGAGAAGGCCCAGTAGAGAGAGACCACGTGACAGCCAACACAATCGTGACGTAGGTCGTCTCAGGACCTGCAAAGCTACGGCGAGGCTGACGTCGAGAGGATGGCCTAGTCGTTCCAGCCACCGAAGCGGCTGCTTTTGTACGAATTTTGAGTGACGGGTTAATCTTCTTTAATCTTGTAGGGGGACAATAGCGACCTCTGCGGCACACGAAAGACATTCTCGGGAAGAGGGGAGTTCCTGCTTCCTCTCTTCTCTCGTCGTGGCCGGAGGCGAGACACTCACCGTCACTAACTGTCAAGGTTCCTAGACGAGCATTACAAGCGAGGCGTTAGCGACATCCACCAGGTGCTCTTTGCTAATCGTTTAATTCGTTTTAAAATTCCTTTTCGATACTTTTTAAGCAAGATATTGGTATGTTCGATGTGATCCTGCTCTTTTGAACATATATTGACCAAAAAATGAGCACCAAAATTTTGTTGTAGTATCCCTTTAATATCACAGAAAAGCATTTTAGTTACTATCGATGTGAGCTCTTTGTACACTAGCATCCCAAATAATGAGGAACTCGCCGCCGTGGAGGGGTTCTTCTCTCTCTACCGTTCGTCTCTCGCAGACAGTAGCTGTATATCCTGCGCTTATTAAAATTAATTTTAGACTGCAATAACTTTATGTTTGTTGATGATCATTATTTGCAAACTCAAGGCGCAGCCATGGGGTCGAGAATGTCCCCAAATTACGATAATATTTTTATGGGCAAATTTGAGGAGACCTTTGTGTGGACTTACGCCAAAATTCCAGCCGTATGTTATCGTTACACTTACGATATATTTATAATATTGAATGACACTGAAGATGCACTCCTCTCTTTTCTAAGTTACCTCAACGGCTGTGACCGTACGATTTAATTTACCTGCAGTTACTCAGCAGGCTCTATGAACTTTCTCGACTTTAACGCTGCAACGATGGGAACGATTGGTAATGGAGTTGGACAGAAAGCCTCCCGACAAACGCCAGGTTCTAGGCTATGATAGCTACCACCCAAAATGTAAAAAAATAATATACCTTACAGCCAATTCCTTCGGTTGCGTGGAAATTCTTCTGAAGAACCAAACTTCAAGGAAAACGTAACCTCCATGAAGAACACACCATTCAAAAGAAAATATCCCGCATCTATTCTTGACGACGCTACGAGAAAGGCATCCGCTCTGGAACGTAGCCCACTCTTTGAATTCACACGACAGCTTCAGTCCAACCAAACAAAGCTGCCGTTGGTGATAAACTACTATTCGAATCTACGAAGCCTGAATTCCATCTTGAAGCGTCATTTAAGCGTCCTACATGCCGACGATAAACTTTTAAAAAAATATTTCCCGAATCAGCATTTGTCACACTTCGTAAGCGTCGGAATCTTGGAAGGATGCTGTCTCTCGTATAAAAAAAAAAAAAGAATTCATGCGGCGGTTGTGTTGTGTTGTTGTGTTGAATTGTGGCCGATGGTGGAAATATAGAAAAGCAATAGACAAGTCTCACCAGCCACAGAGTCGTGTATAGAGAGAATTCGATGAATAGGTGCGCGGGGAAAGATAGGACGTGTACCAGACGCAGAAAGAGGGCTTGACATACTAGCCTTGACCAACCAAAAGCCGAAAAGATTACCCTATTGGTGGCAGAGAGAAAAAAGTATTAATCACACGTATGTGTTTTTAAAAAGCGCGTAAGAGTGAAGTGTAGTAACCCTTCTTGGTTGAAAATTGGGTGCACGTAATGTTTCGATTATTATAATGGCGATATATGTGAGAAACGAATGTGCCGCTCGAACTCTGTTTTACTCAGACTGAGTGTGACCACTCGGACGACAAATTTCCGGCCCTCGGCACCTGGCGTATGGATTATCTCGATCGTTCCTCTAGCTGCGCTCTTCCACCATGATCTTGGATGACCATGATTGAAACATCACATGCACCATGTTTCCAGTCACCGAGAGTTCCTCTGACGCACTTAATAATTTCTTTCTCGCGACCACCTCCAGAGTGATATGTCCGGCTCCTAGTGTGCACATTAGAACTTAAGACGCCGTGGAACACGCCCAGGCCGTTTTTGCAAAGGTGCTTCCTCGTTTGTCGCCTATACTTCCCGATGAATGACCAAACTCTCCACAAATTTGGCTTTAAAAAAGCTGTGCAATGATATTCAGTTGAATGGTTTTCACTATACACGAGCTTACTGGCACTAGTGGGAGTCAAGGATACTCGCACGCAACTCCGCTGGCCAAGAAACTCCCTTGTTGCGGTGTAATTTCAAGGACAAAAGCGATCATTTTCGTTCAATCTCTCCTTTGCGAAATTTGATGACGTAACGTGGGGATCGCAGAACACCCAAGTGACGATATTTGAATGCGGTTCATAGATTGGACCCGAGCCCTGCGTGGGCACTCGATTTCGGCTCGTGATAATTAATAGCTCGAGAAGCATTCGGGTAGTGGCCCGTGTCCAATCGCTGCAACGACGACAATAGCCGAGCCATAACAATATCTGGAACTCAGCGCGTGCCCTGCGCTTTGCCAACCCCAGAGCGTGGCTATGATCTACATTGGCGGCATATAATCGGCTCCAGATCACGTGTCCGCTTGTTCTGGCTGCGAGTTGAGTGGGTGAACGCTGCTCGTTTTTCTTTAATTTTTTTCTGGAACTTCTATTGCGTGAAGTGAAAAACGAACGCGTGTTTCATAGGTCATTAACGTCAGGGATCTGTTCTAAGCGGTATTTGCGCAAAGTACAAAAATTGTTGCATCGCCCCTTTAACCACGCGGTGCGGCTTCCTCTCCGCAGCCGCGATGTATTCAGGAAACTTTAATCTTTGCGCACGTTCAACAACCTTGCTTGTGCTCTGCACGCACAAAGCATAAGACAGCAGGAGCCGTCTCGCGCATTGCCACGTGCCTCCTGTGAGCTGAAGTTGCGGCGGGGTCCCGCAACACACCAAACGCTTGGTGACAGCTCTATTATCTAGACATGAAAAGAGAATAACGACGGCAAAAGTTATGGAGATCGCTGCAGATAAGGATGTGAGAGAAATGGATTGCGTGGAAAAAGCCACGACGTTTGCGTTGAGAGTACCCTTCAGTGCGGTGACATGACAGTGCAGACATGCGGTAGCTAATCAAGGGTGGGTTATAAATTAGTAATATGGCGGGAAAACGTCTGGTTGCCAGATGTCTGGTCGTGGTTACTGAAATGTCGGCATCTTCAAATGTAATGCCAAACTTTCCCAAGATAGATGCTTCTGCACCGCTACAACTCACCGCGTCTGCTACGCTCATGACCACTGAATTGTACCGAAGCCGACGGTTCACTGTTGATGTCACCTTATATGTAAGAGAGGTTCTACGGTGGGAAAGGTGAACGTCCGTATCGGTTTTGTTAATTTATTTTACGTGAATAATTAGGCTTAATAGGACTGCATAAAAATAATGAGCATATTGTCAGGTGCCTGGAGAGTGGGAAAGCAGGCTTTTAAAAGAAAAGTTCAAACTCGTCTTCATGGTCCCTTTAAGGTAAGCTAGAAGTTAAGCCAACATTATTTGGATGGTCTTCTTGTCTTGTCATCTCGAAGTGATCGTACATTTTTTCCTCATTGTTTATGAATAGGGTTCAGTGTTTTCGTAACCTATTTGATAAAATGTGAGGGTGTTTTTGTGTTGCTTTTTCTCCCCATCGATTTCGTTCTCTTAGGTGTCTATTGTCAGTGTCCGACAATTTGTTTTGGTGTCCGACAGTGTCCGCTAATTATGTTAATTAAAACGAGACTCTTGCTAGGGGTTTGCCAACTTACAAGGAATAGGGGCTGGACACTAATGTTTGTTTAACCTAAAGGTATCAATAAGGGAAGGAAACTATTTGAGGGACGTGGCTCCCGGGAGATAAAAACAGTCTTCTGAGCAATGCAAAGGGCACGGAGATTCAATATTTTTCGGCGCCTCTGTTTTTTGGCCCTCTCTCAGGTGTTAATTTTGGGGGTTTTTCATTATTGATAAATAAAAAAAACTATTTATGGTCCATACCTATTAACTAAATGTACTGCAATATATCACAACCCAGTAGTCGAAATACGCAGACGTAGGGATATCGGTAGACGCTATTAACCATGAGCGTATTAATTGCGTCTGTGACTATAATTTTCACACTGTGAGGGTCATGCGAGCAATGGGAGTCTTTGCATAAAAGAAAGAAATCCCCTTAAGAAAAGAGAAAGTACCGTCTTGACTGTCATGTCACGTGCTTGCAACAAGTCTATGCCCTGATTGTGACACGAAACTGCCTTTTTTCTAAGGACGCTTCCGAAATTTTCTTTTTTTGTAACAATGAAGTGTCTTGTGTTTACGAAATTCGGGAATGAATGTTCATGAACACACATAAATGTAAGATGCCTCACAAGCATGTTTTGTAAGAATATCTCTCAGTGCAAAAAGGCCTTAAAAGGCAGCTGCAGTGAGTGACCTCCGTTTCAACAGTGCACGAGTTTTAGAACGTAACAGCTATGTTGTGAAACTTTTAGCCTTCAAAAATCCTTGACTAGCAAAATCTTCTTTCCGCTTCGACAAGTCTTTTCAATGTGGCATTCGTGAACAAAAAAAAAAAAATACCGTGGTTTACAAAGGTAAGAGTGCATCCATGCTATAGACCTTTTTTGTTTAAAGCGCCGCCATCTTGATGCTCGTGCTGCAGGCGACGCTGTCTAATAGCGCCAAGAGGTTTGGTAGCGCCCACACATGGTTTCTTTTCGTGACGTCATGACCCGGATTTTCCTCGCGGTGATTCCACGAGTTGTATTCCTGGCCACTTATCACGAGTTGCGAACTGCAAGCTCGATGGCGTGTGTAAAAAGTACGAACGAACTTGAGTCATCGTACTCTTAAAGCAACGTCGTCAAAGTTGACGCTCTGACGTTGTTCTTATATCGAATAATGAAAGCAAAATTATTCCCAATAACGCCGTTAGGGTGAGCGTCGGGCCAGACGGGAATGCCGATCACAGCGTCGAGTTTGGTCGCGCACGTCGCCCTTACTTCGTTTCAAACATTGTGTACAACATTGTACAAACTGCTAACGCGAGCATTTGGTTTGATCACGCAGATCATTTGCACGCGATCCCACGCAAACGAAACCATAGATGAAGCCACGCGCTCGCGCCAGTAGCTTTGAAAGCGTTTTATAAAACGGATAGCGGCTTCAAATTTGAAGTACCGCCTGGTTGTGGCTAAAGTGACTGCATCATGGGAGAGTAGCACCATTGTCTTCCCCGCCTGCTAGCGAAACACAAACAAATACTAATGTAGGGACGTCCAAAACATCGCAAAGCGATTGGCTAGCCGGCATCTGTTTCCATGGCGATCGCCATTTCGGCTTCTTCAAATCTTCGAAGTTTCTATAGGGTAATCAAATCCACTCGCCCCAAGATTCGCCCCAAGATCACCATGAAAAATCAACGTACTGAAGCCGTTCCTCGCCAATAGAAGCGTCTTTGGCACTGTGTATGCAATCAACTTATCAGTCATGTCCATCGCCAAAGATCTCTTACAGTTTTATAGTTCTCTTTTGCGTATTTCGAAACAGTAACTTTATTTTCTAGTGCCTCGAAGCACCGCTACCGCATCGGGTGGTGGTACGAAGATGCAGGTTATTTTGCCCGTATGTGGATAGCAAAACCTCGGTATACAAGAAACGTCTCAATAAAGCTACCCGTCGCCAGAAAATTTAGATGGCCACACTAACAATGGTGAGGTCAAAAAGAAAGTGCTCATTTCCGAAGCCAAATAGGTGACCATACGGGGAGCTTGGCGCTACTTTACCACGATCCAGCTATTTTTGTCGTGGCAGTATAGCTAAAGACAACGTGCTTTACATATATATTTTTATTTTATTAGATTTGATTTTACGCGCAAGAACGAACGCCGACACAAGCTAGCATTTGAACGTGAGTTGTGCTTGATCGATCTCTGGGATGCCCTTTTTTCGGTAGCGTCTTGCAGACGCCGCAGCCAGCATTATACGGTGGCGTCTTGTGGATGCGCTCACGTTTCTGGCCGAGTGCGACAGTACTATGCAGAACTTAAAGGGATACTACAACGAAATTTCGGTGCTCATTTTTCGGTCTATATGTGTTCAAAGCAGCAGTATCACATCGAACATACCAATATCTTGCTAAAAAGTCTCGAAAAGGAATTTTAAGACGAATTAAACGATTAGCAAAAAGCACCTGGTGGATGTCGCTAACGCCTCGTTTGTAATGCTCGTCTAGGAACCTTGACAGCTAATGACGGAGGTTGTCTCGCCTCCGGCCAGGACGAAAGAAGAGGGGAAGGAGGAACTCCCCTCTTCCCGAGAATGCCTTTTGTGTGTCGCAGAAGTCGCTATTGTCCCCCTACAAGATTATAGAGGATTAACCCGACACTCAAAATTCGTACAAAAGCAGCCGCTTCGGTGGCTGGAACGACTAGGCCATCCTCTCGACGTCAGCCTCGCCATAGCTTGGCTCGTCTCGAGACGACCTACGTCACGATTGCGTTGGATGTCACGTGGTCTCCGCTGGGCCTTCTCCAAGCGCTTGCTAGAGTGGGCCGTTTATAACAAAAAGAATACAGCCACCAGGCTCCAAATACAAATGTGCGATTGTCGTTTACGGATATTGTGGACCATATTCAACCTATTTTTGGACACGACGGGAATAATTCAAATTTAGTTGAAGTATCCCTTTAAGATGGTCTGTTTTTTGTTTTATTGCAGAGGTTGGGGTGTCTTCAAATGCCGAGCTCTGACTGGCTCTGAGTGAATGATAGCGAGTAGACCTCGCAGCAGCTTGATGTGAGGTCTACCCACTATCCTTCCAGTCAGAGGCAGTCAAAGCTCGCCGTTCTGACGTCACCACATACTCTGCTAAAGAAGTAGAGGAACTTGCACTCCGCATAAGATGGCAGGGAATATTTTCGTTGTCCTGCTTCTAAATCTCGTTCACACAGACCAGTTTTCTTACCGTACGTTACGAAAAGTTACCGGGAAATCTGTGCTTCGTATTAAGCGTGGCTACCAATTCAAGGAGATAGCCTGGCACGCGACATTCGGGACACGAATGTTTCGGTGACTTAGACGTAACGTAAGAAAACGGTGCTATGCGAACTAGGGTGCCTTGATGTGCGCTTTTCTTAGGGTGGAGACTTCTGGCCATTTTGTCCCACATTTTCATTTTTATTTTTTGTACAGAAGCGCGTGAAAGGGCGTGTCTCCGCACGTGTTTGTGGCGCTGGCTGCGCTATGGCGACTTTTTGTTTTCGTCGATTTCTTTGTATTTTCCCCGTGAGCGCGGGCTGTCGGCATCGGGTACTACAAAGGGTGGCACCACTCTATGCAGAAGGATATTGAGGCATCCTAATGCGAACCAGTTTTAAAAGATGAACCAATCTCAACTCCTTACGTTACGACAAGCCTTGTGTCATTGGTTTCCACGGTAACTCACCGTCCTAGCTCGTCGCCACCGAAACATTCGTGTCTCGAGTATCGCGTGCCAGGCTATCTCCTTGAATTGGTAGCCACGCTTAATACGAAGCACAGATTTCCCGGTGACTTTTCGTAACGTAACGTAAGAAAACGGGTCTGTGCGAATGAGCCTTAACGCCATCGTTCTACCTTCAATAATAATAGACCGATCTCACCAGCCACTGTGACCCCGCACCGCTGCCGCAATGCATCGAGGGAACTTTAGTCTTTCTGCGCGTGCGACAACCTCCGTGGAGCTCTGCGCGTGCAGGGCACGAGCAGTCTCGTGCACTGCCAATTGCCCCCTGTGAACTAAAGTTATGGCTGCCACGCGCATGCGTCGAACGCTTGGTGAGATCAGTCTATTTGGCGTCTAAAGGGTTCGACGCCTGCTTGTGCAAGCCAAAGCACTACATACAGCAACGAACGCGTAATGGAGGCTGGCCGTTCGAAAAAGACACCCTGCTCGTACGCCCGCTTATGATTCATACACGTGACATCACGACCAGTAATATTATTTACGATGGACGATCTGAATGGTGTGTGTAAAAAGCAGGGCAGAAGCTGGAATCATCTTGTTTTTAACCTAACACCGTAAAAGTTGACAACCTTACACTCCTCTCAGTTTCGTCAACGAAAGCAGAAATGATCCCACTAGAAACGTCACACTGGGCGCTTGGCCAATCGTTAGGGTAGATCACAGCGACGCTTTTGGTAGCGGACGTCGCCAATACTGCATGATAAAGAAGCTCGAGTGAGCAATTTGTAGGGAGCGAATGGCAATCATTGATTCTAAGCAGCACAGGAGAAGCTTACACTAGTGATTTGTCTCAAAACTGCTTCAACGCAGAAAGACGCACAAAAAAACTACCAATCCCAATTACAAATAAAAATTCTTCTACGCAGAGTGATTCCACCTTTAAAGTTGTTCTGAGGCTAAGAAGCCTGGCCATCACCACTTAAAACGGGAAATCAAATTTAATAAGGGGAGGGGGGGGGGGGGGGCGGCGGTGTAGCTTGTTCTCGACGGGTCACACGTTTGATGGAAATACATGAATGCTCAAGAAGCTAGCGCCACCCGGAAAAAAACAAAGAACACACTCCAGCGTGACGTCACCACACTAGAGATCGAGGAAAATGTATGAATGTTGCTTTCCTATCACGTTTATTTGTCGTTTTCCTATACATAGTTCTCACGTGACGTCGCTTGCTCTACTCCCGCCCGACTGGCCGCCATTGCCAGGAACTGAGAAGCAGACGCGGACGCTGCCGCCACCGCATGTGCTCCGCTCGATTGCGACTTCGCTACGGAATTGGTATCGCTTATACAGAGCGATGGCGAAAGCCATTTGCCATGAGTTTTGCCCTTCCTGTTTCTAAGAGCAATTGTGGGCCCTCGCGGGCGTGGCATCAGTCTAAAGTGAAGATGTGCGACGGCATCGATTCGTACACGCCACGCGTCAGGCGCGGACACCAGTCCAGATGCCGACGTGCAACCAGCTACGACGCATGAAGACATAATTAATTACCTGGTCTTGTCAACGAACTACGTGTCGCTGCAACAGATGAAGGCCCTCAAGGCCCTGGGTGCCCATAACCATTTCACGAGTCGGTGGGTGAAGAGTCTGACGACGATGCCTCTCCGATCGAAGCTTAAGGCCCGTTCACACTCTTGCGACCGAGTACGACTGAGAGAGACGAGATCTCTTAAAAATTCTTTAATGTTTTTAGAATGAGGGAACACACTGGCATTGTGGCGCCATCTATGCGGTGACCCTGGAACTTCATTTCACAAAAGGGAAGGTTTTGCGGGATTTCCGAGGTCAAATGTGCGCAATGCCCATAGAAAGGCTCGTTTATAACATTGACAAAAGTTTTTCGAGCCAAGAAAAACAGGATAATGCGCGAGAAATAAAACAAAAATATGCCGGACCGCCTAGTTTACACTGCTTCCCAATAGATGTCGCCAGCGTGTTTTCTGGTTTAAGAAGTTTTAGGAACCCACAAGTGTTCTACAAACACTACGCAATCGCCGTCGCGCTGCGAGAAAGGCAAAAGCAAATCCCTGCAGCATGACGCTACCAGACACGAAACACTGCCTCGACCGCTGTGGTAATGCGCACAGGGTGCGAACAGAAGCATTCAGCAATTCACGTACGGTTAAGCAAGGTATTTCGTACCGTTAAAGAAGTGACGACTACAGACACGAACGTTGTCCAGGTTCTTAAGGTCCTTCCGATATACGCGAGCAAGCCAGAGGCTTTGGCGTTTCTCGGACAGCAGCATTGTACGCTCACACTGTCGCGAAATGACCTTTGGCAAACGGTCCAGCCCTTCATTGGGCTCTATGTTACTCTGCTGTGCAGAAGACATTGGCTTCTGCTTCGGCAGTCGAACATCGCGCACATTAGCATGACTGTACCACAGCGACCGCAACTCTACACCAGAAGAAAGAAACGTGCACTACGTGCGCCGCGAAGGCCGCAGCGACGCAACCAACGCAGCGACGGCCAACGTTGTTGGCGCCGATCCCGAAACTGAAACTACGTCAGTACCTGGTAATGGCACTGACATATCCCATAAACTCCGGCTGTGCCGTCCGTTAGAACTACGAATAGATAGTTTGAATTTCTAAATATTAAATTGAAAAACAGGAAGAGTAGATCTAAAATATTTTTTAAGTTGGTTTCGTTTGAGTAGGCCAAAACAGCTTCGGAGGTACCGTTTATAAAAATTGTTTGAAGGTATCTTTGTCCATGAGGCTCGAATGTGTTTATTTTTCCAAGCAGCATCTTTGTGTTTCTCATTTTTCTAATATTTTTTTCAGGCGAAGAAACGGAAACGTATCTTACAAGTAAGCTCACTTCTATGTTCATATTTTTTTGCTTCGTCGTATTTATTTTCAAACAAGTTGACGTTGGTGGCATTTTTAAAGGAGCGTAACGCAAGGTTCGATACGAGTTGTTCGCGGAATGACAGGTTCAAATATTTCTTGCGCTTTCTTCTAGTTTCTTAATCTTTCTATTTGGCGGTAGGTTAATAGAAAACAGGCGTGACGTTGATTAAATATAGGGATTGTGCCATTCATTAAAGTATCCACTATCACAAACGCGCGAACTTGTATGTATGTTTAGAAAAGAGCGCCCCGAGGTTACTTTCATTCACAGATTCACGGCCAATTGTGAAAGGGATTGTTTCGCACTCTACAAGTAAACATTTTTTTTTTCTTCAAATAAACAGATTTGTTGCATTTCGGTATGATTTTGTTCGCAAAGAAACCTGCATCGTCGTGGGGCATTACAGCAGGTTTATGTCTTACACACAATCATGCAGAAAATATGATTAGAAGGTAAAAAAAACGTATTAAACAGGAGTAGTATAAACTATACTTGCATTAGCCTAAAAATCGTATTAAAAAGACCGACTTCTTGCTCAACGGTACAAACTTACTGTTGAATGAACGAATTCGTTGCTGTGTAGTATAATGAACACACTTTTCAATATGTACAGGTTTCAGACGCCAGAAGCATTGTGCTTCCCCCGACTACATATTTTGCAAGAACTACTCCGAGCAGCTGAAGAATGCGCACTACTTAATTTCTTTTTCCTTTGATGCTACAACGACTATAGTGCCCAAAATGTATTTAATTAATTCCATTGGAGAAAAATAGTATATACATTAAACAACCTGAGATATATTAACTATAAAAACAACTCCACTATAAAAGCGCCATTCATGAAGCCCAAGTCGAGTATTTATAATCAATCTTCAATAGTGTTTTCGAAGAGGTCATTTTAAACTAAACCTGCACAACTTAAAAGTAACATTGGGTTACTTAATAGCAAGCTTAAAGGAATGTTGAACCGAAATTTAGATTTCATAAAAACAATGCTGGAGATGTGGGTGACGAGGCGCGTGACGTCAAGATGCCCAGTTTCCTCGTCTCTTCGCTTTGCTCTCTCAAGGCCGCGAGGCAGAGAAGACGCGAGGCCATTCCTTCTCCTACTCGGAGAAACATGACGTCAACATTGCTGCCAAATGCGCCTCTTTTTTTGAAAAATGCGGTCATCCGTTCGAGGTATCGCTGTTTGAGTGATGTTTTGGTGTTTGTAGCATCCCATCGCACGCTCTTGCCGCGTGTTTTGGGGAATCCAGAGTTCGGTTCAGCATTCCTTTAAGGAGAACGTCGTATATTTGAGATATTGCGTCCTCTTGACATCCTTTCAACTATATGTTGAAAGAAACAATGACAAAAGCGCCTTCTTGCCTGCTTTTAAGCCATGTGCAGAACATATTAAAGGAATCGTGCTGAGATAAACTTGATGCACACTTGAAGCACGCCGTTTGAGACATATGCGGTCACGATGTCACTCTGAGTTACTGTACGGTAGTATAAAAATGTCAACGTAATACTGGTCATTTGTAGCCTTTCGTGTTAACACTGTTAATATGGCTCAAAAAGACAACAACAGCTTCGTCTGGACACGCGTGAACCCGTCTGTCTTTCGGTACTATGTAAATCTTTTTTGAAAAAAGCGGATTTTTAATACTTTTTGAGGTGGAAGTGAACTTTCCTGTTCATTAAAAAAAAAAAAACATTTTTTCGTTTCATTTGTGCTATTTAAATTGTCGGTTGTACCACTTTATTATTGTAATAGTTCACAACTTAATGTGATTGTTAAACCATCACTACACTGGCAACGCGTCAAGGATGGTGATGTCACTTCGGTAGTTTACCAAAAATTTCATCACCTAGGGTAATATGCATAAGCCTATATATGCTCCAACATAACCGAGGACTTGTCTTCATACTAAATTGCTCTAACTTTTTTTAAGTTCATTTTTATATTTGCATTTCACACCAGTAAATGGGGTTTTGTTCACGAGGCGTATGTGACAATGTGACGAGATTATTATTTAATTTAATTTTTTTTTTCAGCTGTAGTCACTGAGTACACCACTATAGGAACTACGATCATGCAAACATCGGCAGGGGGAGACAGTATGTTCAGCTTTTTTTTTTCTTTTTTTGTAAAAGCATTGCAAAATATAATCAAACAAGAACTTGATACTGACTATAAATATTTGCTTCTTTCTAGACAAAATGTAAGTTCAAAAATCCCGCACTCAAGCCTCGGCTAACCATGCTTATGCACGATGTGCAAAGGCAAATAACAATGAAAAAAACCCGTCTCTATTTTGTCTTTATGCACCCCCACAGTGCATTGATTCTCTGGGCGCATTTCTCGCAAACTTATTTGCCATTTTGCCATGTCTAATCAAATAAAAATGTCCAGACATTGCGACTCCAACTCAAGCCATGTGCAATACCTATATCTTTTCTGATGTGCTTCCAATGTGCCCGGGAAGACATTATAGTGTGGGGAATGGCAAATAAGTAAATGGCGGTATAGCAATTCAAAGAAATTTAGCGCTGCCTACAGCGAATCAAATTTCTAAGCAAAAGCCACCAGTTTAACACATGCTTGTGCGAAAATTACATATAGACCAAATATAATCTACAGGATGTTTAATTATAATTCGAACAGATTTTTCAAATGCGCAAGTGTTACACGATTGTGGACTTCTCCTTGCATGTAATGGATGGCGGACACTATTAGATGAAGGAATATATATAATGGCAAGTTAGTTAGCTAAATTTCTGAAAAATTAACAATTATTAGTTTTGGTTTGTTTTGTCCATCAACGGCTTACTTCTTGTCTTAAAATTACATTTCCTGCCTTTATAATCAAGGTTTTAACCACAAACAAAAAGTAAAGCAAAACTAGAAAAAGAAATCAATACTGCCATATGTTGGCAGAGCCGCAAGCTAAGCCATCAGAGAGCCTGGTTCATCCAGAACGGTTAAGAAGGGAGTTAATTAACTTTTTAAAGTATTTTCTTTCGGAGCATGTTAAACTTGCAATAGTGACGGCAATCACTATTAGTGGTCAGACCGATTGAAAGGATTCTCTAAGAGGTAGTAGTTTCCTTCTATATATTTTTTTATCAATTTTTATACTTTTTCATCCGATTTTAAAATTACGCGCAAAAGGATCACCGCAAGCCCTCGCCACATTCACACTCGGAAGAGTGGTGTAGATATATCCAGTATGTCGTCACTACCTCGGCAGCTTGTCATTGGTGGATGGGCCGACTAGGCGAGTGACGAGCTGACTGACGCGTCTGCGTCACTTTTCTTGCAACCTTCTTGGCGTCATTGTGGGCGGGGCTTGTAACGCTTTTTTCTTGGCGCGAAATTTTCAAATTGGACAAAAAGAAAACGCGAAGATTAATCGTCAATTTTTAAGACGCCATTACTTTTTCGGGAATTATTTTAATTAGCCTTGTCTCCAGTAGTGATTTTCGTCAATCCTGCTATTGGAAGATCACCTAAAAAACCAATACTTAAAAAGTTTATTAATTTTTGTTAATTCGTGATCTTTCCAAGACGATTATCCCGTCATGAAATGACCGGCGATCCTGATAAGTACAGGGTGAAGGAGTTTCTCCCTTAAATTTAATTAACTTTTCCTTAAAAAAAAATTAAAATCTGTTCCAGTTAAAAGCAAGCGCATCGCATTTGGAGTGTTGAAGACTGGCACCATATTGAAAAAAATATTTCTTGTCCTATCTCGCAAATTGTTTCCTACGGTGTATAATTCTAGCGCTAAATGGTACACCGCAAAAAAGGAAGAAAAATAAATTTCTGATGAAGTCGGTTTTCGTATAATAAAAGCCTAGTTTATTTAGTGATTCCGTCTGCGCCAAATCGAGTGAGATTAAAATTAACATTTTGTTCCATTGATCCTGCATTATTCAGGCACAAACTAATGTAGAAATGTTTATCGAAGGTAATTAATAAAATGTCATAGCAGCCCATAACCTTAATGTTGTCAAGTTTGTAGAATTACTCATACTTCGTATTACATTTTAATACTTGAAAATAAAGTGAGGAAGATTTATCACATAACGACATGCCAAAAATCTAAATTACTATGCTACTGAACGAGCGATAGTTTAAGCATTTTTACAAAGTATTCAACAGTCGCCTCGGCAACTGGATATCAACCTGTCTCTTTATCAATTGTCGCAACGTATTGAGCGGGAAAATCTGAATATTCAGATATTTCACGTGACACCAATTTTTAAAGCAAAATATAGTGAGGAAAGTAACTTGGTGCATGGTACGCGTGACTTTAAATTCCCCGCTAAATTTAGCTAGGAAATAGAATTGCTGTATTGGTACGTGAGAGAAGGTAACATTATGATATTTGCCCGGTGAAATATAGCGGGTAAATTAAATTGGCTTGAAGGTCACATGATAAAATTTCCACTCAAAATTTAATGTCGAAACCGTTTTGGCCATATGTTTAAAGACGTCAATATCCCCCCTTTCCCTTTCCTAGAATTAGCCGGAAAACTGAACAGCTGCTAAAGTAGACCGACTGGATTTCGTTAGTTTTTTTAATGATTAAATGTGCCGATTTCGACCTAACCTAATTTCAGATGAAAGCTCAGTGCTTGATTCATCGAACATTTTACAATAATATGCAGAACGGAACTGTATTGTCTCTCTTCAGTACAAAAACTAAGCAATTATAGGAGGAACTTGACGATTAATTTTTTTAACGCTTTATGTTTTTATTGGCTGGATCTAATGAGAAATTATGAGAAAAAATCGCGACATAAAGGACCGTCACCTCAATTTCCGCGCCAATATTAGTGAGAAAATTAATGTCACGTGCCAATTTCCCTGCTAAATTAATGGGCCTCTGACACGCCAAAACAATTCAAAGTGCCCGCCAGTGCCCTGTGACGTAACAGTGTACCGCAAGGTATCGGGATGGTAAGAAGGAACATATTAACTTACGTGACTAAATTGTGTTTGCCTGAAGTCACGTGAGTGTCACTCCTCGTGCTCCCCATGACAGCGCTTAAGACGTTTTTTTTTCTGTCTTCTCCACGAGCGATTGTAGAAAACGAAGTTTCAGTTCCACTAGCTTTTGATCACTGCGCCGTTTGTTAGTTTGCGCGCTGTAAAAGTTGAAAACGAAGAGTCTGTAGATCGACGTAATGGAGGTCAATGATGAAAGCATTGCGGGTACAAGCCAGTGCACGAGTGCATGCCATCAGTCCGATAGTACAGAGCCATACTAGGCACAAAACAAGCTATGGAGTTTTGCAAATAAAAATTAGAACGCTCGCAGAAATTAGGATGTGTAGCATACGACACGCCAGATCACATTGCTGAAGGTTCAGACACCGAGGTCGTCGAATCATGGGATACTCTCCAGGCTCAAGATGTTTACCGTCTAGATAATACGAACTGGTGAGTGTACCAAATGCAAGTAAACGTCGAGTATAAAGTACGTGTTTTGTCTAGAACATGAGCAGAACTTGTTTACTAGGTACACTGACTCCTCTTCTTCTACCGTTACAGCAACATTAAACGATGAAAAGCAAATAAAGAAACAATTGTATGCTTGGATTACTCGCGCAGGTGCAGAGAATAACACAAATATAAAAACGTCATTACGCGAGGCCGCGGTAAGCACGAGGAGGGATACAACTCACGTGACTTACGGCAATGCCTCCCTTCTGACCGCCCCGACCTCTTGCGGTACACTGTTACGTCAGAGTTCACTGGCGGGAACTATGAATTGGCTTCGTATTTTAGTGATATCCTGATACACCATTTTAACGCCTAGCATGAATTTTTTTTTTCTTGGGGCGTGTCAAATTCAGAGTGTTAAGTTCTAAAAAAATAAATGTCATCTAATCACGTTGTGTGACCTCAGGTCACGTGATGTTAACCTCCCCCCAAATGTTGGTGGTAGGTGATGTCACATGACGTCATTTTCTCCTAATATTCAAAGAGGAAAGCAATGTCACGTGACATGACTGCATCATGTGACCTACAGGCGTGTTGTTTCATTCCTGTGAGGTGTTAGTTTTCATTCATCACATTATGTGCTCACCGGTCTTTCCGAGCATAATGAAGCTTCACATTTTTTTGTATTCTTTGTGACAGGATCATCCGAATACTCATTGCTGGGGCAATCTTCCTGTTCCTCATTGCTGTAGTGGCCATCGGTCTATTTGTGTGGCTGAGACCCGGTGAGTGGAGACGAGTGTCGAAGCAGTGAAGCGAACGAAAAGTGTACTTAGTGTGACTTTAAGAGCGCGTATCAGCGTTTGCCAGATGTTAACACAAAATGTGCTTTATTCGCCGGATGACTGACTCTGATCACGAACAGAGTCAAAGCTCATAAGGGCCTATTTGGCCATTAGCCCCGAGCAGGACCGATTGGAGCGCTGCGATCGTATGTTGGTGACGTAGTGACCAGTATCACATGACGAGTTCAGGTATTTTCTCCTCCTTGCTTTGCTTAGGTTGTGTGCTTTAGCGCTTAGCAGCAGAAACTGTTGGCCATTACGTTTTTGCTGTCACGCGGAACGCGCGTAGGATGAAAGCTTGAAAAACAATTCCGAATGCGCCAAGCGGGATGATGGGAAGTTGTGTGTAAGTTACGATCGAATCCCGGCGATAGCTTCATGGTCCCCAACACCGCTCGGACACTTTCGCCGTGAAGGAAATCGAGAATACTTTTACCTGCCTTTTGCGCGCTTTTGGACTTCAAGCAGCAAACGAAAGGAAATACGTAATAGAAACTCCGATTCTCGATGAGGTTCGCTCGATTCACAGCTTCCTGAGTAAACGAAAACAATCCAAACGTCTTCAGCGTTTGGATTGGAAAGGCAGGGAAGAAGGCCTAGCAAGGCCCTTGTCACTCGCTGCCTACTACCAGCGGCCTCGTAAAATAAATAAATTCGCACAACGCTTTTTTTTTTTTTTACGTGCATTTTGTTGGTAGAACAGTGTGAATCTTAACCTAGATCTTTAGGTTCGAGGGTGAGCCCCTTGCCATTTCTGGAGTGTTGTGCGGTAGGGAAGGATCCGAAGGACGCTCACGTTTCAATGACGCAATCGTCAATTCTTTTTGTTGCTTACTTTAACGTAAAGCTAAAATACACACGCTACATGGATTGCCCTCGCATCATGTGGTACGCACACTTTATTTTTTGTGCGTCTTTAAAACAGCGCCAGCAAACTGCGAAACAAACCGGCGATTGGAATTCCAAGTTCAACGCCTGCTCTGCCATTTTCGCGATTTGGTTGTATTTGCTCTGTCTGTTTCCGACAGACTGGGAAAGGAAAAGAAAGAAAACTTGTCCGGAAATCTATGCAATCCCAGAATCTCAGAATCGATGTATGGTCACTTGACAAGCGTCCGAAGCCACGACGACAACCGATTTGGTGGCAATCTGTATAATAACACGAAACTGGGTTAATCTCGATGTTTAAACATCTAGAGTGGGAATGAAACTAGAAGTTATATACCTTGAACATACCTTGAAAAAAGGTGACAGACAAGTGTCTCAGCCGGGTCACTGTGTCCAGATCTGTAGGCCGCGAAGACACTGTTGTCGCGCTGTTTGAGTTTAATTTTGACGAGAAGTACAACGAATAAATTGGGTGAAAATCAACCCTGAGCTCTCGTTAAATTTATCGAGTTAAACACAAACTGTGAAGGGTACACCTCAACCTGCATGTTACCAACGAAGCGCAGAAGCGGTCACATGATCCTTGCTCTTACGTCTCGTAAAGGGGCCGCCAGATGGCGCCTCTTCATGTCCACGGGGCCAATTGCAATACACGTATGCGTTAGTGGGACTGGACGAATACAGATAGGTGCCCCCTTCGCCATAAGCAAATAAGCAAGTAGAGAGGACAACAAATTCAGCCCATGATCCCTGCTTTTGCAACAGAATTTTTTGACCGCTTTCTACTGAAGCACGGAATGCTTTTTTCTTTGACATATTTGTAAAGAATAAATTTTAAGATAATAAATTGGCAAGGTAAGCTCGTACAAAAAGCGTTGCAGCGGCAGACTCTGCACATGCGGATCATCAATCTAGGGCACATGTCCCTAAGTTGAATGCCGTTGTAAAAGAAACGTAGAACATAAGTCGAGACGCAGCCGAGGTAACGGGAACATTCAAGCAGAATTAAAAGGCAAGTCACCAGGCTTTTTTACTTATGACTGGTTCAGCGATGATAGAACACGTACAGGAAGATGAGGAACGCCATGATTGTGCGTCTTTGACGCAGTATGATTGATCCCACCAGCTCGTATTGTACAGCCTGGAAGCACACATTGTGTCTTGTATAAACTACTCGTGCATTCAAATTTGCTGTGTTTTGTTACGGGAAGCCTTGGGCGGTTTTCAACATCTGACCCGATGGCGGATATGTTTCACGTTGCGGGTAGATCACAGCTATATCACATGATGTTCATTGAAAGGGAAGGAGGTCTATCGCTCTCGCTATGCTATCTATTGCTTTTTGTGTGGAATAGAGAATTAATAGACCCGCTCCGGCTATTCATTTGTGCGTTATGATTATGGTGCCTGGAAAGCGTCTCCGATTGGTGTGTTTACCGCGACCAAAAAAGTGGCCCCTCGATTTCCGCCTGATGACGTCCTACAAGTATCATGCTGTCGCCGGTCACGATCCTGGCGGCGTCCTAACAGTTGTGGTATATATGGCAGACGCCTGTTCTGCCTCAGGTCGCTCTTTACTGTGACAGTCCACGGAATCTACAGCAGCTGGAAGTTGGGACGCCTGGGACGCAGTGACGACAGCGACACTTGCGTTCGCTCGTGCTTTTCGCCAGCATTTCTACGGCCAACCGCCAGGATCGCTACAGGCATGACACTCCGGCTTCTGTGACGTCATTTGTTGCCACTCGAAAACCACTTCTGATGTATGGGCGGGACAGGATAATAAACACACCAGTCGAAGACGCGGTCCAGGCACCACAGTTATGATGCACCCAGTTACATTGTAAGATTACGTGGACTCGTCATTGTTGAACTGCGCGCGTGGACGTTCGCGTGCTAGCGCAGGCTAACGCGAGTCATACATAGCTGTACATCTTCCTCGTGGCGCCGAGCTACGGTGTCGGGTTGAGGATCGCACGGTCTGGGCTCTGACTCTCTTTATTTGAAACGTTTATGTTCAAGAGCGAAACAGGAAGCAGAGAAAAAATCGCCGTTGCTACTTGACAAAGCTTCTACCCCCTATTGTTGACAGGTTGGTGCAAGGCGAGCATATACCGCGTAAATGTCGGACATACGTACTAATTTACAACAGTAAATATAGTAGACTTCAAACATATATTTCAAAAGGTATAATATGCGCTAATGTTGCAAGTTCGGAAATTACGATAAAGACATCGATATGCGAACATTAAATGTACCTTTAAGGGATCTTAAAGTAAAAGCACGAAAGAGTCTAAATATACATCAAACGGAAAGAAAGAAATTAAAGCAAATAAGAGTTTACTTAATGCATAAATTATGATTACACTTGATAAAAAAGAAAATGCGATTTAGGTAGCGATTGTGCACATGACAGGGCCATACTTATTTATATATTGAAAGCAATAAGACGACGAGTGATTTTTAGGAAATTAATTGTGGCGTTATCTCCTAGCTGTCAATATATTAGTGGTTAGGCGTAACGAATCTATTACTATAAAATTATCAGCAAAATGAGATGTTCTGCTTTTCTGTGTGTCTTGTGTAGTACTATGAACGAGATATCCTCAGAATCGGTATCTCAGGTACATTTCTGTTACTAGTTGTAAATGCCGAGGTATATGGATGTAAAAGGAACCATTTGTGAGGAAAATAATTTCTAGTATTTCGAATCATCTAAAATATGTGCAGGATTTTTCGCCGCTGCGCCGCCTTGTAAACACCGCTAATTGTGGTAAGGTATGATTAGCTATAACTAAGCAGGGCTTGTATATGCTCGTTCATTGACTGATATGAGCTATGATTTTGTAGTGTAGTCTTGGTCAGGATATTTTTTTTTTCACGTTGAGCATAGCGTTTTACGTATAATGCCAGCTCTTGAAAAAAGTATTTTGTGTTAAAAGGTTATACTGAAACAGGAAATACATTATGATCGCTCAATTTATTCCCACTGATTGACGTTTTTTTTATTCATCAAGCCTAATAATGCATTATGCATCTTCTACAATATGCGGGAAAAAAACAAACTATCCCTACACTTCGCCTCCGTAAGAGAGCCGAGTTTTATGGCGCCAAAGGGGAGTTATGTCGCTATTACACTGTGTTGCCCCCAAGTGGTTTCCCTGGTGGTGTCGGGGCGACTCGTGCCAGGCGCCGGAGTATATCCAAGAGGGAACGATGACAAGACGGGTCTCCCTCGAAATAAACAGGGTTTGTTTACATGATATACAAAATCATAGAGAACGTTTGCGACCCCTTGTTTCCATTTCTTAGAAGGTTGCTGCTTTGTACAAACACCACCTAGAAGACAGGACCGTAGTGCTGACATGTTTGCGACACCAGCGAACGCCAACTCTGGACACGGATACGAAATGAGTTCTGCGTCAGCGCTCGGCTTCGAGTAAAGCTTGAGCCGAATATTGATGCAATCGTCGGGCGCAGTCTTTGCCTAGCTTCGGGCTTCGCTTATAACGACATATCTGTCAGCACCATACGACTTTCTTATTTGGGAGGTGTGGTTTGTACCCCAGCGTTTCCAGCTAATGGTGGCCGAGAAACCAAAGAACGTCTCATGGCATTGCTCCGCTCATGCTCATCCTTTCGAGCACGCACAACACACACCGATACAATTGCGTGGCAGACGCTTTTTCACGTTGTGGCGCCTGGGAACTCTGGCAGTTGAGGTCGGGAGGGTGGGTCGACGAGGCGGCGACAATGGGTCCGCTGTCGGCCCGTCGATCCTGATGCTCCCTCCATCACGCGGCGTCGTTGCTCCCGAAAGAGTTTCGCCGGATAATCCGCGTGTAGCGGCAGAGGATAATCTGAACCTTTATCCCCTGCCTGAGGAAAGGTCGACCTTCACGGAAGTTCCCACCGGGACCCCTTCCTCATTCGGCGAAGACGAACTTGCTTCGTCCCTTGCAGTTGGAGCTGTCTTTCTAAATCTTTACCAGGTAATCCATCGTCGTGGCCTCAGCTCAGGCGGCACTCGGCGACCAAACTGGGCAGGTCGGTTGGTGAGTCGATAGACACTCGCCTCGGGCCAAAAGTAACAACGGGGCGTTTCAACGATAATTGAGCCAACAATCGTTGGCATCTCTCAACTGTCATTGAGCAAGACTAAGCTGTCCGGTGTTACAGTGTAGATAGGACTAACAACCCCACCTTTAAATCCCAGTTGAATCCGAAACGTAAAAATCTGAAGTCATATCACCTTTCTAAAAAGTGATGCAAATGAATTATATGCGCACTTTTCTTTCACAATCTACGTCTAACACCAACTATGTTGAACTGCTTATTAATCTTTAGAGTAAAGAAATGATAATCAAAACGTTTCGCAGAAGTTCAAACAACACAGACAAAACGAGAGCCTTATCGTCGCCGACATCACAATGGCCGCGTTCGCCGAGCATGGGCTTCGGCAAAGTGCGTGATAGTTTCAGCGGCAGCACTGGCCCGGAATCATACTTTTTGCGACAACAATTGCTGCTACAATACTTTCTAGATACCTCCCCCAATCTTCCGCAGTAGTGCGTTCTTCGCTGGTGCTGGCCGTTAGTAGAATGTCTGTGGGAGCCGCCATCTTGATCTCTATTGGTGGGAAGCTTCATCAGTAAACTGAGGTAGGCCAGCTCAATAAACGCAATGATCTTTAGCGTCTTGATGGGAGTTGGAGCTGCCGTCTAACACTGCTCGATCGGGTTAGAGTCAATAAGGTGTTGGCTCAGTGATTGGTGGAACGGTCCGCGTAACAGGAACACATACAGGAGTATTACACGGGACGCTTCAACGATCATTGAGCCAACAAATATTGACTCAATGGCGACTGAGCGGTGTTATATACGGCAGCCTCAACCGCCATCAAGCCGCCAACAATCACTGAGTTGAACTATTGCTGAGTTCAACTGAGCTGGTCTACCCCAGTTAACTGATAGGCATTTGACCCAATAATGCTAAGTTCCAGGGCCCCCCCCCCCCCCCCCCCAATGGCTAGCGCCAGCGTAGCACTTACTATTGAGAAAGATTAGGGGAGGTATATCTAAGAAGTACCGCTGCAGAAAATATTCTAAAAAGGGGTATGATTTGGGTCCAGAGCTATCAAGCCGCCAACACTCACTGAGTTGAACTATCGCTGAGTTCAACTGAGCTGGTCTACCCCAGTTAACTGATAGGCATTTGACCCAATAACGCTAAGATGCAGGCCCCCCCCCCCCCCCCCCCCCAATGGCTAGCGCCAGCGTAGCACTTACTATTGAGAAAGATTAGGGGAGGTATATCTAAGAAGTACCGCAGCAGAAAATATTCTAAAAAGGGGTATGATTTGGGTCCAGAGCTGCCGCTCAAACGGTCACGGCACGTCGGTGAAGTCCACGCTCGGCGAACGCGGCCGTTTTGATGTCGGTGCCGACAAGACTCGCGTTCTGTTGTTTGGATTCTTGTTAAACGTTCTGATTACCGTTTCTTTACTCTAGAAACAAAGAAAAAAAATAAAATATTTTGTAATAAACTGTTATAATTCTCGTAAAGTGTACAGATGATTCATTCCCATCACTTTTTAAACTGGTGTTGTGACGTGTTTTGGTTTATTCTCTTTTTTCAACTGGGATCGAAATTGAGTTTCTTACGCCTATGTTTTGTGTAACACCGGACCACTTAGTTTTGCTGAATGTTAGATGGGAAACGCCAATGACCGTTGGCTTTGTTAAATAGCGTTAGGAGGAGGAATAAAAAGGTTGTACAATATTTACATTGGTGAGAGACGTTGTGATCCGGTGAGGCGTTCGGTATGCATTGCGTCGTTCTGTATTCCTTGAGGCGATCTCGTTGCACCCTTCGTTCTCTTCCTCCTGCTCTTTTGTTTTTCTCGTGATCTAGCATGTCCATTTAATCGTTTTCACTCAAGAAGAAAGTCCTAATTAAATTATTTTACAAACACTCCCCCGCAATGAGCATAGACCTGCTCATTTGTTGAGGGACTCCAGGACGTACAAAAGCTGCTGCAGTCGTTTGGTAACCTTATCATGGGGAAGTTTAACCGCGCATTACCGTACAAGTCCGTCGCGTCCGGGGAAAGTTTGAACTACGCGTCTTGTTTTCCAGCTCTGACGTGGCTGTAGATGTTCGCACACTATGACGAAATCACCTTCGTCGAGTCCACTGAATTTGGTGGGTCGGGAGTGGTGAGCTGAGCGTAGTTTATTCAAGTACTCCATTCGCCATTTCCTCCAGAAGTGCTTAGTCGCTGCTTGCCTGTGTTTCCAACGTCTTTGGATATCGGCGGCGTCGGAGTCAGACGAGAGGTGTCGTTCGCATGAAGGGAGGGACGTCAGCCGTTTGCCGACGAGAAAATGCGCAGGTGTGGGCGGAGTTGGTTCGGATGTCTCGGAGTACAAGAATGTTAGGGGTCTGGAATGTAAAACTGCTTCGACTTGCGTTAGAACTGTGTTTACCTCCTCGAATATCAGGTAACCGTGACCCAATATCTCTTTTAGCGGTGTTTTTACTCCTCGTACCATTTTCTCCGAAACTCCGCCCCACCAAGCAGCTCTCTCCACAATAAACTTCCACTGTACACGTAGAGATGCGAATACACCAGAAACCTGTTCGCATTGTACTCTGTCCCAAAGTTCACGTAGCTCCTTGTCAGCCCTGTGAAAGGTCTGAGCATTGTCAGTCAGAACCACTCGACACAGTCCTCTTCGAGAGATGAATCGTGTGAAGGCTAGGATGAACTTCTCTGTTGTCAGGTCACTCACCAGCTCGAGCTGCACAGCCCTGGTAACCACACACGTGATCACGATAATGTAGCATTTTTTCACCACCACACAATCTTTAGCGAAAAGAGGACCCGCGAAGTCCATGCCTGAGACTTCGAAGGGATCCGCTGGATTGACTCGCAGTGCCGGCAGGGGTGCTGCGGACTCAGTAACCGGCTTGCACTGAAGCCGATCGCAGGACACGCATCGTTTAAGCATCCTCTTCGTCGCCTGTCTAGCGTTTATAATCCAATACTTCTCTTGTAGTTGCGCCACAGTGTACTGAAGGCCTGGATGGAGCAAGCGTTCATGGGTAGTGCGTATGAGTAGCTCGGTGAAAAGATGCTTGGGAGGCACGATAATCGGATGTGTCTCCTCCAGCCGGCGTTGCGCCTTCTGCAACCTCCCCCCGACTCGTAAGATGTCGTTAGAGTCAAGATAGGCTCCCAAGGATCCCAGCGGAGTTACTGTGCCGCATATCTTCCCATTTCGTATTGTTGCCAGTTGCTCCCTGAATTCTTCACGTTGCGTTTGTCGCACTAGGACATCCTCTGCGTTGTTCATCTCTGTTTCTGTTAATGTTCCCTGCTTCTTTTTGCGCTGACAGTTCTGCACAAAATGTAGGATCCATGCTGTCACACGCAGGAGGTGATTTAGCTTGCTGTAGTGTTGCATTGGAACTAGAGGTTCCATTACCACGAGCGCAACACATGAAATTCTTTCCCGTTGTTTCTGTCGGTGAACGTCGTTTTCGTCCTGTCGTTCCCTCGCAATTCGTTGTGGCCATTCCCATTGAGAGTTCAGTAACCAGTCCGGTCCGTTCCACCAAAGTAAGCCAGCGACTAACGTAGGAGGTGTCACTCCTCTGGTCAACAGGTCTGCAGGGTTTTCGCTGCTCGGACAGTGCCCCCATTGTACAGGGTCGTGAGTTGCTGAATTTCCGCCACGAGGTTTGCCACGAAAGGCTTCCATCTCAGAGCAGACCCCTTGACCCAGTGCATGGCGATGTTCAAATCAGTCCTTAGGTATGCGGCTTGTATGGATATGTTCAGCGTGTTCATGAGGTAACGATGCAACCTTGCCGCTATCAAGGCTCCCATTAGTTCGAGCCTTGGAAGGGTCAGCTTCTTCAGAGGAGCAACTCTTGATTTAGACATCAGAAGTGCAATCGTTACGTTTCTTCCGATTTCTGTCCTAAGGTAGGCCACTGCCCCGGAGGCCTTGGGACTAGCATCTCCGAACAAGTGAAGTTGGACAGTCGTGTCATCGCTCCTTTGACTCAGGTTCGCGTGTTTTCGAGGAATCGACACTTTTGAAGCGCAGGAAGTTGGGAACACCAGTCCGACCACTCATCAGCAATGTCGTTTGGAAGACATTCGTCCCATTCCAATACCAACTCCTATAGTCTCTGAAACAATAGCCTCACCGTAACGACTACGGGAGCGATCACTCTGAGAGGATAATATATCCGGGCTGACTTTGGCAGAAGGCTGCGTTTAGTGACCTTTCTCTTGTCCATTAACTTGAGTACGTCTTTCAGGTTTATAGCTAGCCGATCATCTTTCCGGTTTCCTAGCAGGCTGAGAATCTTTACGTTTTTTATGTTGTCACCAGCGGCTGGTGTCCCCTCCTTTTCTGCGTTTGAAGTGAAAACTCGCTGCAGGTCGTCGTCGTATCTGTTCCACTTGCAGAGTCTCATGCGCGCTCTGGTCATGATGTTGAAGGCTTCTTCGTAAAGTGCCCGTGCTTGCTCATTTCTTTCTGCACCTGTGAGCAGGTCATTGACATACAGATACGCAGCAATGATTTCCGAGGTCTTTGGATATGATTCTTTGACACTATCCAAATGATGTCGAATTGTTGCTGCAAGCAGAAAGGGACTGCACGAGGCTGCAAAGGGTACTCTCGTCAGTCTGCTCGTCTCCAGCAGGTTGAGTGAAATATCACCCTTAGGAATGTCTCTGAACCAGAGAAAGCGAGGAGCGTCTCTGTCCTCCGGAACGAGAGACACCTGTAGAAACGCCTTCTCTATGTCGGCACTAAGAGCGATATTATGAACACGAAAGTTCAATAACACTTGGAGGAATCCTGGGTTCAAGTTGGGTCCAGTGTGCAGGTGATTATTGAGCGAGGCACAGGTGATTATTGAGCGAGGATCCGTTGAGGCGTTCGGTAAGCATTGCGTCGTTCTGTATTCGTTGAGGTGATCTCGTTTCACACTTCCTTCTCTTCCTCCTGCTCTTTCGTTTTTCTCGTGATCTAGCATGTCCTTTTCATCGTTTTCACTCAAGCAGAAAGTCCTAATCAAATTATTTTACAAGCTCAATGATCGTTGAAACGGCCACTGTAACAGGGGTATAACAGGGTTTCAGCTTACCAGACAAATTACACTACTTCCTAGGACTGGTCATTTTGCACGAACATTAAATTGCCTGTTAAGATTAATTTCTTATCTTGATATGCAGTGTTTTTTTTTTTTTAAAGCCGCGTAAACGCGACTGCTTATTTAAGGTACATTTACACTGGCGTTAAAATTGCAACCGCGAAATGAATCAGCTCGTTTTCTTTGTTAACCCCTCGAGAAATGTTATCGGATGTCAAGGAACCGCATTCGTGACCGCTTTGCCGACCGAGTTCAACCCCTAGTAAGAATTCGGCATAAGGGCGGAGTAACAACAGTATTCTCGGAATGCTTCAATTCAATTTTTTTTTGTTGTAAACCATTAACTTTTTCTATGATTTTACTCACTTTAATGCTCATCTAGGGTTCCTATGTGGTAGTCACTCAGAAGTAATTTATTTTTTCTTAAGCTAAAGAATTCCCATAGAATTGCAACTCTCTCGTAGGGTTTGTTTAACATGGAGCGAGTGATTACAAGAGGTTGAAGTTAAAATGAACGCACTGGCAGATGTGTGTGTAGTTATGTGCTCTTTACAAGTTCCGCCGCTTGAGGGCCTCTGAAGTACTCGACAGCACGACTGAGGTTGGCTCCCTTAAATTGGCAGGTGGCCCTCCACCTAGATCAAAAGCAATAACTCCGAAGGCAACGCCTAAGAATACAACAACAAAAACGGCAGTGACAACAACAACAACAACAATAAGAATGACTACGTCAACGACAACGGCAGTGACAACAACAACAACAACAACAACAATAAGAACGACTACACCAACGACAGTGACAACAACAACAACAATAAGAACGACTACAACAACACCACTTCCTTGTAAGTATCAGAGACATCCGCTTCTTTTCTGCGAAAATGACTATCGTTGAGCGACTGGCATGACTCTAAATGGGCGATGTTTTCAGTCATTAACACTAATGCCGCTCAAGTTTCCCGCACCGCTGGAGAGTGCCATGTCTTCTCGTACACGCCGAGAAAGTGAAGGAGAGGAGAAGACGAGAGCGCGGCCGGATGTCAGAACACCGAGCTTTGATTGGAGGGATTAGTGGGTAGGCCTGATGCTGGCTGCCCTTTCCTCCACTGCACTTGTCGCACAGGGTAGAACGCGGAACGCCGGCATCCGGCGTTTGATTTTGGCATTCGGACACGTTCGACGAGTACAGTGAAGATTTAATTCCACCCTCAACTTCCAATGAGAGATCGGTTTTCGGACGTTCCCCCCGTGCCTCTCTTATCCTCATCTCCCTCACTTGCTCGACGCACAGTCCAGCGTACGGGGGAGCGCTGCAGACGCTACAAGTCAAGCGATCCAGCGCTGTGACTCAATCGCGTGACTACACTTCCCTTAAGCATCACTGCGTCGCTACCGAAAGTCACGTGACCCTCGGGCGACATTGATTTGACTTTGACGGCACACATCGCCCACTAAGGTGCGTCGTAACGTGAAACATTGAATTGCAGATGGCGCTGCTACACGGACAGATAAAATGGTTTGAGAGGTGCAGCGAAGACCGTTTTGGTGGACGTTTATGTTCCCCGTTTCGCACCCAAATGCCCCGCCCCTCAACTGAGCTGGCGGTTAATTCATTCGGATGCTAATAGAATATATCCTAAAACTCATCAAAACAGGGAAATGCTGCATATAAAAAAACATGTTGCTTAATATGAGTAACTCAAATTCTCAACTGACCCATGACACTCTATACTGCATCTCATGAGTTGCGTGCACTAGAGGCGAAAGCACAGGCGCGAGGGCCTGGCTTTCATATTAGAGCGCAGCTCTTAAGGCGCGTTCCCACCGGCGATGCGATCTAGTCGCGCGATAACTTTCGTCGCAAAAGCGACCATCGCGGGCAAAAAGCGACGCGATTTGAGCAGTCGCTACTCGACCCGACTTTTTTGCGATGCGATCTACTCGCGGAGCGGCTGAGCCAATCAACGGCGTTCGGAGCGAGAGTTTTCCAGAAACGACTCGCCAACGAAGGCGTTGAACTCGCTCATCGCGCACACCGGTGTGACCATCTAACTTTTCTTGCGATGCGATCTAGTCGCATCGCGCGACTGCTTACATCGCCGGTGGGAATGCGCCTTTAAGCGCCCGTTTCCGGCTTGAGTGGCGTCGGCGTCGGCGTCGGCGTAACCGCACGGTCACGTGACCCCCCCAAGGTCACGTGACCCCGAGGTCACCTGATCCCCCAGGTCACGTGACCCCCTAGGCCTCGTGACCCCCCCCCCTCCGAGGTCACGTGACCCAGGTCACGTGGGCCCCCCGGTCACGTGACTCCCCAGGTCACGTGACCCCCGGCCACGTGACCTCCCTCCGAGGTCACATGGCCTCCCAGGTCCCGTGCCCCCCCCCCCCCCCCCTCCGCGTCTTTCCCCCCTCCTCAAGAGCTGTGCTCTAATTCGGCGTTACAGGAAGTTGTAAACGGCTTTCATTTTTTGCTTTCTTATCACGAGCACTCGCGAAACGAAAGCACATCTGAAAACCACGTGCCCGCGCCAATGCCTTTGTCTTTGCTACACCACGGCCGGACTGGAAGCGCGCGCTCTCTTTTTCTTCTTACGGCCTTACCAATTAGGGCAATCACCACCTCCCGCCGCAATTCGCGGGGGGCGCTGTCACCTAGGCTACCCTTTGCCGTTTGCACAGCACAGGTCTGATAGTGTATCTCAACGCTGTCGCAACTTGCGGCCGAGATTTTTATAGCCTTTGACACCTGATCCTTACGTTTAGACCCTCAGCCATATCTACAGCGCTTCTGATGAGCCCAAAACGGTGAATATTTGACGCACATCTCCCAGAGATTCGGGAGTAAAAAGCAGTAAGTAGAGACAGCGATTGCAATTGCGGAAAAACTATACATGTCTTTACCTCCAGGACGTCTGTTGCAATCTCGTGAAATGTAAGCAGGCCCAATCTACCTATTGCCGTGGTCTGCATCATTGTTTCATAGGCCGCACATGAGGTCGGTCATCTGCTCTAGACGAGCGTGTAGTAGTCTATACAATTTTCGCGCAGTGCATACTACCGCTTAAAGTGCTTCCTCGAGGGCTTGTGCCCATATCCAGCTGATTTTTTGTCACAGGGTAACGGAGTTTGCTGATGACACAGCCTGTCGGTAGAGTGACTTAAATCGAAGCGAAGTTCAACAAACAGTTGCCAAAACAGCAACCTACGAAGCTCGAACACCAGCGCAAAGCAGCTCGAAGGGACTCTCCCAGTGGGGTGAACTGGGGTGAGGTGGTTGCGCCCTGCCGGCAAGCAAGTGAATTACCTACGGAGAAAAAATGCCATTGACTCCCGGGCGATTGCATAGGCCGCAAGAAGAGAAAGAGAGCGCGCGCTTCCAGTCCGGTCGTGGCTACACACAACTCGTGAGATAGGTTATAGAAACATGGCAGGTCGTTTTAGTCTCAAGGACTACGTGGTCTTCCTGGAAAGCCTTTGCGAATAGTGCCGTACCCGAAAATACGTGTCTGACATACTTTCTCGGAAACACGAATGATATTTTAATTGTCCGCGTTTAAGCATTTTCTTCTAATCTTTCCAATATTTTTGTGATTCTCTTCTCCTTCACGAGGTTGGAAAGCAGCACTTCGACGCATGTTCACATCCTTCGTTTTTATATTGCATTTGGGAATAATCGGATATCTGAGCATGTACGCGACAAGCACAATTATCTGTGCCAATATATTTGGTTTTTGTCTTGCAGTTTATGCTTCTTAAATCTGCAATTTATTAGGGTATAACCAAGCATGATATTAGTTTTCCAGAATATGCGTCTTCTGACACTGGACTAGGGCACTGCACTGGCCCGGGCCAGCCCAAAGACCCGAGACCGGCCCGGTCCGCGGGCAGGGCTCGGCCCGGGTAGTATGCAATTTCTCGGGCCCGGGCCGAGTTGGGGCTTGAGCAAAACATTTTTTTGGGCCGTGCCTGAGCGGTTGTGTGTCACAAATTCAAAATTGTTGATAACAAAAAGTGTGCTCCTTGGTCTTTTAGTTTCATTGTAAACAAGCAAGCCAAGCGCAAAATCACTACGGCGCCGCAAAAGACAAAAAAAAAATAAAAAATACAAAACGTTTTGCTTTCGGAAAACCTTCAAGTATGTAAAAGAAAACGTATGAAAACGTAAACCAGCATAGTGGGAGAGTGCGCGCTTTATGCTTAGATAGTTTTTGTGTTAAAGCCTGCAAACGTGTTCGGGCTCATGTTTATAATCTGTCAAGCTCGGACCCGGCTCAGGCTCATATTTAAACAAAAAATGGCCGGGCTCCGGCCGGGCCTGGGCCATGTCTCTACCTGGCCGGGCCTAAGAATTCCGGCCCGTGCATTGGTCTAGATTAAACTGCCAAACAAGTACCAGAGTCAGGCTTCACTACTTCGTTTTGCGGTTGTCGCCTAGCTCCTTTGGGCCAGTGTTGCCTAAGAAACGGCAACACTGGCTGTTTTCTTTTCGCTCTTTAGCTTTGAGCCTACATTGTTATACAAGTGCCTGAATTAGGCTTTCCTGCGGCTGCTTCGGTTGATACGCAGCATCTTTGGCTCATCTCTGGCACTTTGGTGATTATGTGGCGAATCGGGGAGGAGCCATAGGAAAGCCTAAGTACTATGTCACTAACTGATGCATAGAAGCACTTAGGCCCATAGGACTGCACAATTAGGGCCACGTAAGGTGGGGTCCTAGTTTAAAAAGTGACCCGCTCATTCACTTTGGTTCGTAATACAGCATTTTCTTTTGCAGGGACGCTGCCGAATAAGACGATTATATGTACTTTTGGGGCTCGATTCAAAACAACTGCAGCGCGGCCCGAGGAAGGCCTCTGCGACATCATTTTCTTGGACTACTTCTACAGATCTGATAGGGGCACCTTTCTCAACCGCAGCTCGGCCGGGTTGAAGTGGTTTCTGGAATTTGCCCGGAACGCCAACGGAACCACCCAATTCGGAATAGGAATTGACCACGGGTATTATTCTTACTTCACATGCGTACCAGGGATATTCGTGGGTGCAGGTTTCTAGCCAGCATAGGTTTAACTCGTTGTTTCGAACTATTTTTCCAACGTGAAACGTTCTTTTGATAGGTTCTCCGTATTTCGTCAAGCCGCATTCCATAAAGCCGTGACCTCTAACATCCCATAATTCAACGCGCGAAGTGTTTCTTTATGGGTGATCACAAACCTACACGCCAATTCAGATTTCAGTTTCTCGAAATGCTAATGTTTAAAGGGATACTGGATCGAAATTTGGACTTCACAAAGTAAGGCCGCAGAAGTGTTGAACGGGACGCTACAACTCCAAAACATCACTCGTACATCAATATCTCGAACGGATGGCCATACTTTTGGAAAAGACGGGCGCTATCAAGCGAGTTCTTTGACGTAACTGTCCTCCGGGAGAACTTGAGTATAAGGAGAAGCGGCCTCCCTTCTCTCCTCCTCGCTTCGGTTCACCAGCTTGACGGGACGTTGCGAGGAGGAGAGAGAATGAGAATCGTGACGTGCCTTCTCTCGTCGGCCTAGTCAGCCAGATTCCAATCGCGCACTTCTTTTCCAAGCAATACGGCGATCTGTTAGATATATGGCCATATGAGTGATATGTTTTATTTTGCAGCTTCCCACCTATCCGCCCGGCCTTGTTTAGTGAGCTCGAAATTTCGGTTCAGTATCCTTTTAAAATGTACAAAGTCTCAGCTCTCTTTTTAGATCAAGGTATGAACTAGTACAGTGACAACAAACAAATTCCATGGGCGGTAACTTTCCCAACTGACAGCCTTATAAAGCTCTCAGCTTTCACCGTCTTGTGACACTAATCCGGCGCTGAGAGGGGTATTCGCACGAGAGATGAATCCCGGGGGTTTCTCCTCGTCATTCGCACCATGCTACAAAAGCGCCCGGTTCTTCCGTTGTGGCGTGTTGACGCTAGCTCCGCGGCGGAAGAAGAAAATCATGCTTTAAGGGTGCAACCAAGTTCGGTTTGGCTGCGGATAAGTTTGTTTTTCATGATAGTTAGCCGTTAAACGCTTCATTGTCCAGTGTGGAAAACGCTAAATTCGTCTGCGGTGGTGTAAAGGCTGGAAACCGCTGAACTTGACTGCAAACGCTGGCATTCCTCCCTTCGCGCGGACCCTGTCGGTGTAAAAAACGGTTAAAGGCCTGACCACACTAGCGGCAACGGCGCCGCCGTCCGGCATCTGGCCTTGGTTTTACGGGCGTTATAGTCACGTGACAGCACTGACTCCCGCGTTCTCGAGGACGCGTGAGAGCCTCCGCCGGATTTCCCGCTCTTTCGTCCTCTGCTCTTTGTCGGATTTTTTCATTTCGGCTCTCATCTTTTGCATATATCAGCATCCAAACCGCACTCGCTGCCTACGTGGTAGGTGTCCTTGATCATCTCGTGATCAACGTGAATGTGATCATTGTAACCTGCTCGTTGATCTTGCGGCTTCGCCGCGCTCTGAAGGGAAGGAGCCGCAGGTTTCGGGTCTGGCCGAGTTGGTGCTACCGAAATGCCGAGAGTCAGGTCAGTGTTTCTCGGCCCCGGTTTCGCGCCAGAGATGAAGGCTATTTTTTAGAGTGACACCGAGTCAACACGACAATCGTCACAACGCACGCGACATGCGACCAGTGCCACGGAGAAACTCACCTGTTATTGCGAATTCATCTTCGATAATATCCC
This sequence comes from Ixodes scapularis, assembly GCF_016920785.2. Taxonomy (NCBI): domain Eukaryota; kingdom Metazoa; phylum Arthropoda; class Arachnida; order Ixodida; family Ixodidae; genus Ixodes; species Ixodes scapularis. The sequence goes on along the minus strand of NW_024609846.1, from coordinate 190,109,830 downwards.
AGCGGTTGTTCTTAACGTCCTTATCTAGGTAGTCCGGCTGCGTATAAATTGTCATAAAAAAATGAAAGACGTTTAATATCTCCTGTAACGCCGAATTAGAGCGCAGCTCTTGAGGAGGAGGAGGAGGGGAAGGTACGGAGAGGAGGCTATTCCCTCATCTTCTCCCGCCCGCCTCCCATTTAGGGAAACTTTCCCGCTAAATTTAAGGAGAAATTGTTTCCGCTAATTTTTGCGGAGAAATTTTCCCGCTAACTTTAGCGGGGAATTTTTTCCGCTAACTTAAACGGGGAAGTTTTCCCGCTAAATTTAGCGGAGAAATTTACCCATAATGACCACGCGGTCACGCCGACGCCGACGCCGAAGGCGACGCCGGTCAAGCCGGAAACGGGCGCCTACACTCTAAAAAAAAAGAGTCGCTATGACTCTCTTTGGGGGGTTTTGGCGCGCCGCAGAATCGACTCCAGTTTGTGGAGACCCTCGACTTTTTTTTTAAGGAGAGTCACCACGACTCTCTGTGGGGGGTCTTTGCGCGCTACAGATTTGACTCCTCCACGACTCCAGTTTGTAGTTACTTGACTCTTATTTAAAAAAAGAGTCCTGCGACTCTCATCACACTGGAGTAATGGTAGCGTATGGGCGACTCCGGGTGACGTAGTCAACTGCGACTCTTTAACGACTCTTACCCAACGGAGAAAGAGAGTCACACGACTCCTTCCCGGTAACCCCGTGACTCTCAAACAAGAGTTGTGAGGACCCTCCTTTTATGAAGAGTCCCCCAACTCCTATCGCAAAAGAGTCATGGGAGTGTATGAGCGACTCTCCAAAAGATAGTCAGTGATGACTCTCACTTTGTCTGGAGTATAGCAGCCCTAGTCGAGTATCAGTTTGTTGAACAAAGGGAAGCATTGTGATCGTTAGGAGATTTCTTGCCGCCTGTGAGGTTCAACTTGAATTTCTCTAAAAGAAGGGTAGTAACATCAACTGTGTGAAAGTATAAAAGTTGTAATGGAAACTTCGATTTCACCTAAAAAAAGCGGTAACATCAATTCTCTGCAAGTGTAAACGTCGAAATGCAGAACTGATATCTTAAGATTTCCTGTAATGTAACATGGAAAAATGAACGATGATGGTCTTAACGACGCTGAACTGAATGCTGCTCTAAAATTTATAATGAAACACAACAGAAGCTTTTAGTACAGCATTGTTTTGTTACATTGGAATTTGCACACAACAGAAAAACGTAAAAGTTTTATTTTAATCGGCAGCTTAATTTCTTTTAGTTTGATTATACTTATCATTTAAAATAGGTTGTATATCTTTTTTATCACATGTCTAGACTATTGGCCAGAGCTGGTGTGAACGAGCATGTTCTGATGCTTTATGCCTGCTTTGAGTGGACAGGTGGGTGGCAATAAATTGCAGGAATCTTCAAATTTAACAATAAATATAGCAGTTTTCTCTCAGCTGATATCACTGCCATTTGTGCAAATGCAACTTCATGAGTCCTACCATGCAGGTACTGCAAAACAAGCCACAAGTATTTAAAACAATTACTTTATTAGAAACTAATGTGATACATATTGGCTCAAAAGCCTGTTTCGGCTTATCACAGTGGTTTTATCACAATAACTAAACAAATAACATCATAAGAAATAATACTAATACACAAAACTGGTATAACTATTAGACAAGAACGAAGATAAATTACAATGACAAGTTTTGTGAAGGCTTGCTTTGCTTGCTTGGTGTTGAGGATTAAATTAGAATAAAAAATGACAAGTTTCCTAAAAGCTTTATTTGCCTACTTGCTGTTTTTTCAAAGCTTTGTTTTTCTTTTTGCAGTTTCTTCTATGGTTTGAATCCTCATATCAACAGATGCACAAAAAAATCTAACAGAAGTTTAGATACACAATAGAACACACAAACCTTTGTATTATAGCTGGAATATTCACCAAATACATATGGAAAATATTAAAACAGTAACCATTATTGGTAATTATTTTTCCCTGCTCTAGGAATGTGCTCCGAGTGTTGTCACAACTTTCACAGCTCTTACCGAAATCTTTGTATTTTTTTACCCATGAGGTGCTCAAGCAGAAAAAGTGTGCTTCGTCAATTCCCCCCCCCCCCCCCCTATGCTCAGTACATGGCTAATACCCGAGAGATTCTTGCTGAAAATTCCAGGATGTCGATTCATAGGTCCTCGCAGACAACGCACATGCTGCCAGATGTCCATGGGTGCTTTCCAGTGAAAAGTAATGCTGGGTTCCCGAAAGTTTTTACTGGGTCCTGAAAAAAAAACGCCATTGATAAGAAATAAGTTCTGGAAGTCAGACGAAGTTTTAGGTGAGCAAAGTAAAAAGTGTCATAGATGGAAAGTCCATGCAGCAGAGTGAAGGCAAGTGAGGCAGACGCCCATTGCTGCCAATCTATATTTCGCTTTCCCCAATTCTCACTTGATTGTGAAGTGTTTCGTACGGTGGAACCGGTGCATCGGGGTGTCAACCAAATTACTGATTTAAAATTCCTTGACTTTTCTGGAATTTCCCTTGACTATTTTTGATAAAAACTTCCTGACCACTTCTGGGTCAAAGGATCATAATTCGGAAACATTATTCAGCATTGTCGTGCCCATGCGCAACCGTCAAGCTTTGTTCCGTATCGCCGTTCCACTTTCAGTGGTCATTTTCCCTGATGAAGCCAACTTTTTGACAATTTCCCTGAGAATTTCAGGTTGGTAGACACCCTGATGATGTATCAGGTTACAGATGGACACCATAAAAATGCAGACTATTGCATTCAAAATTATTTTAGCCATCAGGGGGAACCTAAAATATTCCTATGGAGAGAGATAGAGACTGGAGGGGTTGGGGTGGCTGCTGCAGCTATTGTCTGCTTTTCCTTTCAAAAGAATATCAATTTAAGGCTCAACGGGAACGTAAATAATAAATCAGTAAGTACACTGAGAGCACTTGAAGCACAAGGCGCGTGGTCCCTACTGAGGAAAGAAAGGAGGGTACCAAGTCTACCTGAACCTGTTTTGCAGCACCCTGCCTAAGCTAGGTGCTAGGCAAGACTGGGGCTTAGCTACTGAGACTGTCTAGTACAGTCAAAGAAAGCATTATAAAATTCCTTGCTGGGCAAGCTGCTTCGTGGCTGCAATGAAAAAAAAGAGTACACTAAGACAGGGACAAAGAAGGAAGGGACGACTTTTTTTTCTCAATAAACTAGTTGGTAGTGAGCACTTGTTTCTTCCTTTCTCGTCCCCGTCTTATTGTGCTCCCTTTTTAGTTGTAACGAAAGCAAGCCACGATAGAATTTAGAGAGGGCTTAAAGCTTGCTTTAACATGTGTGTGCATGTGAGGGAACGCTTTATGTAGAAGGCCTACTACAAGGTAGTAATCATCGCAATTCTCCATCTGAGTAACAAAATAATGTATCACTGCACTACAAAGTATCCTATAACATTTCGTCTGCTGTATCGATATAGGCATCTTTTGAAAGTAAACATTTGGCAGAAATCTGCCTGGTTGGGTAAGAACAATTAGAAGAGGAGGAAGGAACGCCGACCAAAAATAAGAAGGAGCCCAACCTTTCGAAACCTGCTTGGTTTCTTCTTCGGGGCGACTGTGTGCGCGAGCAGCAAGTGGTCTTCTTTTACGGCGGTGGACGTGATGTTTTCGCGATCGTAATGTGGCTGAGCCCGCTGACGTAAGCGGACGGTAAAGCGCCAAGGGACCGATTGATGTTTTGGGGTGTGGTTTGGATGTGCCATGACTCGACGAAGAGCCTTTGCCGGGAATTGGTCTCAATGTCGAGGATGCATGTGTTGTCGAAGTCAATGCGGTGGTCATTCGAGTCACTGTGTTCCGCTACCGCGCTGCGCTCATGATCGAATTTTCGCACGTCGGTTTTGTGCTGGCGAAGTCTTTCTTTAAAGTTTTTGGTTTCGCCGATGTATGTGGCAGGGCAATCCGCACAAGGAATCTGGTAAATAACGCCTTGCGCTCTTTCCTTGGGGGGACGATCTTTTGGCCGGGGCATCAGGTGTCCAAGCGTTGACACTGGTTTGTGGGACATCTGGATGCCTTCTTTTGCCAGCACACGTGCGAGCGCTTCGCTCGTTTCCTTTATGTAAGGGACGCAGATGCGCGTGGTTGAGCGGGGATGTGCGATTTCTTTTGTTTCGCCGATTGGTCCTAGGCGTCGATCAGACTTACGTTGACGACGAGCGATTCGCTGAATAAAACTGCCTGTGTAGCCGTTAGTTAGCAGGTCGGAGATAATGGTTTCTTCTTCCTTTTTTCTGTAGTCCTCCGACGAGCAAATAGTCTTCGCTCGGGACAGGATGAATGCATTTCTGCATGCATCTTTTGCATGCAGAAATGGTGGGACACTAAAACTAATAGTAATTTGTTTACCATCTTTGCTTAGATAAATGTTTCTGAAGTTTCGCAGGAAAGAACCGCCTTCCAACATGAGCCCGAATCTGGTCTTCGGTTTGTTTTGAAGTCATGGCCAAGTACACCTAATAAAATATTGAAATAACCAGTTGAGAAGACAGCGGATGATACTTATCTCACTTGGTCTTTAGCTTTAAAAAAAAGAAATGTTTACAGATAGCGAAGACACCCTTTCAAACAGATTTATCTGAAACAACCATAGTTGCATGTGATTTATCTTTAGCATGAGTAGTTACATCCACCACGCAAACGGCACGGCTTTCCTCCGCTATTGTCCCTTCCCCTATCTTTTTTTTTGTTTTGCGAAGATCGGCATTGATAAGAATAGCGTAGGCCCTGAAAACCGCAAACACAGCTTGTTAGTGGTTGTCCGCACCAAACTAATCATAACAGTCTAGCCCTCTTTTCTAAGAATGCAAACAAAAAGATGCCCTCCGCCTGAAAAAAAAATGAAGTAAAGTGGATTAGAGTATGACCATAGCACCTCTAAACTCACAAAGCCTGCCAGTTCAATGACGGAGTCATAGAGTGCCTGGTCACAGATTTGGAGCGTGAGGATTTGGTAGCACAGAGCATTAAAGAGCCATTCCTCGGGGAACCTGGACGTCAGCACACAGCTTTTGCAGTGGCGAGGACCCAAAACATACTTTTTTGGTGTTTCGCGTCCGCTGCGGCGAGACTCTTCTCCTTTGCATGCCACTCCACCTTTTCCATTTCGGCGACCGCTTCTCGTGGCAATCTGCCAGGTTTTGTCAGTATAAAGGAGGCTATGGTACGACATATACTTGTGCTCTGTAGCGGGGCGCCATCCTGCTGTGTAATCTTCAGGCAGCCCCTTTGTCCACAGAACTCTGAGAATGTAGAGGTTATCTATCCTACCTGTGACATCATCTGCAACTCACAAATTTCAGTGCTGCATTGGATTGTTTACAGCAAGGCATGCAAGTGAGTCATGTTTTTTTTATCCGCAAAAACGCAAAACATTCAAATGGCCCAATTGTTTACCTCAGCAAGAACTGCACGGTTCGGGGCACAGCCCACAGGCGGCAAGGCGTTGACACCAAGATGTCCCTTTCTCTTTCCCTCGCTGGCTCTTGTGGTACCCTTGTCTCCGTCGACTGAAAGAAAAGTCCCTTCAGTGTCGTGCATACTTGAGCCTCCACTGAAGCAAAAATGATTCCATATGAACCTACTTGCCATTAAAGACCAAAGTTCACTTCTTCGCTCTTATTTTCTACCTACCTAATACAATGGTTTGTTAACAGGAACACCACCGTTAACTAGAAAACTCATTCTTAATGCAAGTCCTACGTAGTAAGGAATCATGTTCAAGGTGTAATTAAACAACAAGCATGGGCACTAAAGACAGCCTCCTACATGGGTAAGCATTAGTGGACCCGATTTGGCTAACATTTGCAAGGCCTATCTTGGCAACATAATAAATAACATTGTTTCTGGTCACAGTATTTTTTTCTAGATGCCTTGCATTAGTCCTGACCTTGGACTGGTTTTGAGCGCACCACTATAATGTTTGCAACTTCGCCATGGGAACCACGAAGTTCTTTCAAAACTAAGCAGCAAGCTTTAAAATAAAATAACAAAAAAAGTTGTACAGATGCACGAATATAATTACCATTGTCTATGCCCTACCTGCTGGCACCTGTTTCCAGAAAAATCAACAAATACCAAAGTAATGTGCATATTATATATACATCATGAAGAGGCCTGCCGACAACCTGATGAAATGCCAAGAACGCATGAACTGTTAAGTTTTCCGTTCACTGCATGGTTCTCTAAAGGCCCGTTCACACTCTTGCGACCTCTTAAAACTGATTTCCTTAAAACCTCTTACAACGAGAGGACACACTGGCGCCATCTATTGGGTAGTAGTGTAAACTTGGCGGTCCGGCATATTTACTACTTCTCTTGCGCATTATCCTTGCTTTCTTGGCTCGAAAAACTTTTGTCAACGTTATAAACAAGCCTTTCTTACAGGTATTACACACGTTTGACCTCGGAAATTCCGTGAAACCTTCGCTCTTGTAAAATACAGTTCCAGGGTCACCGCATAGATGGCGCCAGAATGCCCACAGTGTGTACTCTCGTCCTAAGAACTTTTAAGAAGTTTAACAGATCTCGCCTCTCTTGGTCGTACTCGGTTGCACGAGTGTGAACGGGCCTTAAGACTCAAGTTTTTGCCAACTGTGTTCATTGTCTTTAATCTTGGAAAGTGCTTCCAAGATAGCAGTGCCCATGTATCCTCCCGAAGTTGCTGGTGCATGCTTGGGACACCCTCGGAAGATTCTGCCGTTGACTTTGGAAACCTGTGGACGCACAGATACTGCGGTTCCATCCTCCAGCCAAGGCTACCCGCTTGCGCTTGCACAGCTTTCGCAGTTTGTTCATGCTGAGGCGAGACGAGGTATAGTGGCATTTGCACATTCAAGATAACAAAACCCACCACCTGTCGGCTCCGAGCGGCATGATGATGATGCCTAAGAGCTATTTCGCGTATGGTCTATAAAACATATATAATTCACGATGCTGGACTTGCCAATTTCTACATAGTTTACAGCCGGGAAGGCGGACATGCAGCAAGGCACGCGCCTGCAATTGCATCCACTTTGACAGATGTAACGGGCTCCTATTGACCATGTCACACTCCTATTGACCAGGTCCTCGCCCTTGTAGAGGCACCGGGACAACAGGATCAGCAGCGCGAGTCGAACTTGGCCTTGCCTATGGCCCAGTCAAATTTTTCTTCTGGTAGGGAAGCCCCGCCTCGGAGGTAACGCTGCAAGTGTAAAGATAATCATAAATAAACAGGTGCTCAAGCAAGTTTTAGCACAGGTATAGGGCCTCGACATATTCCCCACTGGTGCAATTGCCATCTCGTTCCTCCCGTGTATTAAGAGTTGTCCCAAGGAAGCAACAATAATGTAACAAAACCGAAAGTGTCATGCTGTCGAAAGTCTGCAGTTGGTCTTCAAACCTCTAGTGAATAAGACAAGCAGGCACAAGTGCCGCTGTCATCATGGCGTCCCAACTTGTTACTGTGAAGTGACTGTGGACTGTCAAGGCACCGTAAAGAATGGTGCGGCAAACACACCGGATGGTTAACCCCACCTAAAACCCCTTGACGAGTTTTAGTTTCGTAAGTGGCATCAAAGCGCCTGAGCAGGAGGCTCGTGCAGGACTTGGAAGCAAGTGGCAGTGTAGCCCTGAAATAAGAGGCACTTGGAAGTGAGTGGCAGCACGGTACTCACTCGTGGCACGTGTCTCTCGCTTTCACACAATTAAGGCTGGACCGCATGTAAGCGATTTAGTGAGCAACGAGACGAGCATCGGCAACAGCGACGGAGATTTCTCACGGTCGCTTGTAATGCTGCTCGGTTCTTGAAAAACTAGAAAACGTCGCTCATCACATTGGTCACTTGCTCCTGTCGCTTTCACGCAGTGTGCCACGTCGTGTGGCTGAGCGATAGAAAAAAGGTTCGCCATCACTTGTCCCGTCGCTCCCTTCATGGTTGTCAGGGCTTGCAAAAATGTGAAGTGTGAAATTTTTGTAGGGCTTTGTCCTAGCCGGCTCTCAAACTGCTGGCAGAACTTTGGGTTTCAGTGAAATACGACCACATGGTTTCTCACTCTGCTTATGCACTGAGGAGGAAAGCTGACGAGGAAGTAGTTGAAAAATCAGTTCATGATCTCTTCAAGAAATTCGTTCGAAACACCTCGTTTTCTGTTTTTTTTTGGCTGTCTATAGTGCCGTCCGACGGCACTCCACCCGCGCCTACAAGTGCCTTCCGAAAGAAAGTTGAACTGCACATGTATCCCTGGGGAGCTCGTTAACCAACCCCCGCATACATTCATGACGCCTCGCGGCAACAGTATGCGGCTGCTAATTAAAAAACTATTAAACTACTTGGCCCCGTTGCACATGACGCCTCGCAGCGTCCAGCCCCTCTGTGCCATACCAAGCCCCGCTGTCCCCCATGTACCTCCGGAAAGGGACGCTCATACCATATTGTTAAAGGGGCCCTGCAATCATATTGAAGCGCCTACCTTCTTTGCGGTTTTCACGTCTCTTGGGGTTCGGGCAAGCCAGCGGGCACGGAGAGAGTCAATAAATATCAGTGAGTCATAATTTAACCGGAAACGCAGAAACCTCCTCCACCTACGAGGGCGACCCGCATTGCCCAAAGCGAGCAATATGTGACATCTTTGGTCCTGGGCTTACCACTGGTCAGATCCGCTAAAAACTTTTTTTTTTGTCGAAATACAAAATATAAGTGTCGCGAACCGTTTCAATTATGTATGAAAGTAGTTTTTGTTCGGTAATTTAGATCAGAAAAGAAACAAATGCAGTTTATAAAGTACGGAAACAAGAAAAGACTCGTCGACAAACCCGCCACCAAGCGGCGGATAAAACGGCGCATACTAGAAAAGCCTTGTGGGATGAGGCTCCGACGAACAGCGAGCGTAGAAAGGTTCCTGATGTACGCGGCGGCGCTGCGGTCGTATACCGGATCGAGGATTCAACCGGTTCCGAGCGTTCCGAAAGCTTTCGGCTCGGGCTTGGCTGGCGCTTTGGCCATTTGGCGGTATGGCAGCGCGAAGTGGCTCCCGTTATGAACTGATCTTTACACCATGTTTGCTGTAGTTTGTGGCCAATGAAGTGTTATGCCAAATTAGTCCTTAATCGCGCAGCAAATGCAATGCAAGCCGCCCTGGCCACCCGCCTCATACAGCTTATCCAGAACAAGCTTTAGTGGCGCCCTCTCGAGCCGTCGAAGCGGAGTGCGGCAGCCGTGAGCGCTCGATGAGCTCACTACTCCTCTAGTTCACGGCCACTCAAGCCAGGGCCTACGACGTCATGAAGGAGGTTATTTTTTCTTTGTTTTTGTAGTTCTAAATTGCCTATAAGTTTTAAAATAAAGCGAAATTTGAGAAAAGATTAAGTTACTGCTATCAGTGCGCTCAAGTTCGGTGCAAATTAAAAACCAGTCAAAAAGTTGTTGCAGGGAACCCTTTAAGCAAAGTCTCATCAACAACATCCTTTTTTTTTCCCAGTGTTAATGGTAAAAAAGAAATGACGTAAATATCGCCAAATGCCTTGACGAAACAAAATGTTCGAGAAAAAGATTTTAAAAAGTAAGCCCACACTGTGGATCGAATCCGGGCCCGCTGCCTATGAGGCGAGCTATGCTACAATTTCCAATAAGGTACGCTACAACTTCGAAAAACTCGTTTTCAGAATTCGCTTTACATAAGACATTCGGACGGCACTACATTATATATATACATATATATATAATGTAGTGCCGTCCGAATGTCTTATGTAAAGCGAATTGTCAAAACGAGTTTTTCGAAGTTGTAGCGTACCTTATTGGAAATTGTAGCATAGCTCGCATCATAGGCAGCGGACCCGGATATATATATATATTTTTTTTTGGTAATTACTCAATGCTCGTTTTTTCCCACAACCTTCACAATACACTACAGCCAGAGGGCTAGCAAATAAGTACAACATGTACAGCATTTTGTATAAAAAGTTCGTGCCCTAGTCAAAAAAGAACTCTTCGGAAGCAACCTCATCAATGCAGAGAATCGAAACTGAATTCGAACACCCACAGTGAAAGCAAACGGGGTGCAAATACGAGCGCCAGTACGTAATGGGTACCTTTAGCACTCATGGGTTCCGCGAAACACACCACCTAGTTAGGTGGTACCAAGCACGGTTGGGCAGAAATACTCAAAAAATGTATTTGGAAATACAAATACTGGGATACATTAAAATAGTAGCTAAGATACTGATACTGCAATCTATCTGTAAAAGTGTATCGCGATACGTATCGGAAATACATTTTAAATAGAGGCAAAAAGTATTTGGAAATACAAATACAGGAATACATTTTAGGGAGGACAGAAATATAAATACAGAAATACTGATACGGCAATAAATTTTTCAAATTTGTTTCAGACGCCAAATGAGATGAAGCTTGAAACTGGAAGTGGAAGTTTTTGATGCTGAAATTACTTTCCCGTAGGCTTGGCACTTTGCCTTGAAGGTAGTGATTTCCCTAGTAAAAAAATCATTTGTATGATAAATTTCTTGTGTCCAATAAACACATATGAATCATACAAGATATATAAGAACATATAAGAACCATATAAGAATTATATGAGAACTATATAAGAACCATATAAGATATATAAGAACCCCATAAGAAACATATAAGAAACTTCCCACGAGTTGCTTATATGGTGTTTGTATGTTCTCCTATATCTTATATAATTATTATATAGTTATTATATGGTTCTTATACGGTTATTATATGTTCTTATATACCTTGTATGATTCATATGTGTTTATTGGACACAGAAATGTCTCATACAAATGAGAATTTTCAATAGGGTTCGGATGACAAGTAGTTTTCAGTGGGCTAAAAAAAATGTTCCAACAAAGACTGACCGCGGTCCCTTCCCTGACATCCTGTCTGTCTGACAAGGAATGCGAAAAGACCTCGACCTCTAAATAAATTCTATGTCATCCTATAAATTCCACCGAAATGTCACAATGCCCCTGTCCAATAAGGACGCCCCTGTAAACATTTATCACATGACATCACGGTGGAATGAACTGGTATTCTTTGTCTATAGCTGTGACCTTGAACATGAAACTTTACCGCGCTGTTGTATGAGAAGACAATACGGGCTTTCGTAGTAGGTTACCTCGTCGAAGATCATGCAGGCAGTGTCATTTGGAATTTTCGAAAATAGTGAGCCACCTAAGCATCCTGGAACACATGTCTTCTGTTACGGTTGATAAAATGATACGGTGGCATCCCTGTTGTGAAGGTCCTTCCTACCGAACCTCCGCCACCAACGCATGAATCGCAGTCCTCAAGTTTCGTCTTGCATACTCCAGATAGAGACCTCGTGGATTGCGACCTGATATTGCCGGCACAGGTACGAGCTCTCCGAGAAACAGCGCGCTCGAGACAAGTCGCAGGTGTACAAAGTCTGGGCCGGCACAGCGAGGCCACGTCTGACCTCCGTCCTGGGTTTCGGATCACCAGAACAGCAAATCACTTTCACGTCGGCTGATGACGTACCCTTGAGCCGTGCAATGTTACGGGCACAGCCGCAGACGCATCCGAATATGTGTTGAACTTCACTGCGTGAGTCATCCTACTATTTCAAGTCAACCACCGCCAGGCTCGTGCTGTAATGGCCTGTGAATCAGCTTTGCCGGCTGGATGTACTGTATACGCTAAAGCAAAAGAGACGGTTAGCAGCGGGCTTTGGATGCCAGCAAACAATGACTCAAGAGACCCCTACCTAAGGACTTGCACACAAGATGCTCTGCCTCCACTCCTGGCAAGCCACCTGGTTCAAGTCCCCGACTACGCAACACTTCTCAGAAGAGAAAAGAGGACGCATAGAAAACTAGTTTGGAGAATCGGAAGGAACCTTGTCCAGCATGGTAACAATGCCCCAGCATCTCCTTGACCCTAATGTCCTCAGAAGTAAAAATAATACTAATAATAATGCTTTTGGATTTGCATTTTTTTTTTTGGGGGGGGGGGGGGGGGGAGGGGGCGGAGGAATTTATTTCTCAAGCAATGTACCGAAATACATTTCACCCTGATTGTATCGCGATAGAAAGAAACATTCTAAATGTATTTCGATACAGCAATACAGATACTGGTGAAGAAAAGGTATCGCGATACAGAGATACTGATACAAAACGTACTTCTGAAGTACTATCGCGATACATTTGTATCGCGATACTGCCCAACCCTGGAAGGCGCCACCCGATTTGTAGAACTCGTCTTGTCCACCGATCCACGAGATGAAGCTCCAGGGCCCGTTTGCTCGAAACGCTAACCGCGGCTAAAGTTAGCCGCAGTACCTAGGAGAGGGATTTTTTAAAATCACGTGACTGGCTCGGTAGGGATGCGGGGAAACATGGCGGCGCCCCAACGAGTGAGCGCCGCTCGCTTTGGAAATAATATGTCGTTGTAGCTGCAATATCGGGCGCGTTAGTCAGCAAGGAATGGTGCAGGAGGCTTTCGCTTTGCTTTACCTCGCCGCATTTTTAGATAGTCTTTCGATTCTGGGCATTCCTAAGCCTAAATGAACGCGATAATTGTCGGCATGGCAACGTCTTTGGAAAGCGGATTGTTGATAGCACGCAAGAGTAGACAGCGTCCCAACATACCTTTTTTTCTAAATTATCCAAGCACCGAGGTGCATGCTACGACTGTAGTTGCACGCGTCGCACGTGCTGGCGTCTGCAATAGTAACTGTTCTGAAGCAAAAAGTATAAAACAAATTTTGCCTTGCACGCGCGTTCGTTAAAGCCTTATTATGATTTTTTACTTCGAATCTTTTATAAGAGGAAGGCCAGCGCGTGGACCATAGAATTACACTTCCAGCGTTCTCCTCGCGATGCTTGGATAATTTAGAAGAAAGTCTGTTGGGACGCTGTCTGCTTTTGTGTGCTCTCAATACCCGGCCGATTGAGTCAAGGCAATCCGCTTTCCAAAGACGTTGCCATGCCGACAATTGTCGCGTTCATTTAGGCTTAGGAATGCCCAGAATCGAAACGCTATCTGAAAATTGCGCCGATGTCATTGCCCATGCTTTGTGGTTTAATTGAGGTAAAGCAAAGCGAAAGCCCCCTGCATCATTCGTTGCTGACTAACGCGCTCGATATTGCAGCTACAATGACATATTATTTCCAAAGCGAGCGGTGCTCACTCGCTGGGGTGCCGCCATGTTTCCTCGCATACCTACCGAGACAGTCACGTGATTTCAAAATCCCTCTCCTAGGTACTGCGGCTAACTTTAGCCGCGGTTAGTACTTCGAGCAAACGGGCCCAGATACACTAACGAAGTCCCGTCCCCCCCCGGCTTCGGTGGGACCTTCGCCTCTGTGTGCGTTCCCGCAATCTGACTGCTCGCTCAGTCACAGGCCGTGGTGGCAGGTCGGTTGCGGGACTTCCTTGGGAAAAGCTCGAAGGTAATCCCATGCGCAAAGCACGTGTGCGACAAGGAGAAACACGTTCGCCGCGTTCGCCTTCACGCTTCCTGCACACACACACAAGGACACTTCACAAACGCTCCAAAAAGAAAGCACTAAAAAAGTCAAACGAATAGGCGAGCACTCACCAAGTAGACTCAAACCCACAGCTGGTTCCATGGGCAAGGCGGCACCTGGGACACTTTTTGTTTTTCGGAGAACGTTCTTCGATGTTTTTTTGAAAGCCTAGAGGCCTAAAACTGTCCGAAAGTTTGCAGCTTGCTTTGTTTTTCATTTTGGTTACGGTGGCGATGGCGACGCGGCGAAGTTCGCTGGTTACGACGAAACTTATTTGACGCAACGTGAAAGTTTCTCTTTTAGTCGACATATATTAGAACTTTTAAACGGAAAGAAATTTTTTTAAACATTTATCTAATCCTTTGTAATGAAGTATGTTGGTTGTGTACTAAACTGAACCTTGGTCTGGCTCAGCTTCGTTGTGTACTAAACTGTAGCTTGGCCTGCCTCAGCTGGGTTTTATTTCAACATGGCGGCGACTATCGTTGCGTGCTGTGTCGTGCTCAACCTATTTTCTGTGCATTGTTCGTCCTGTTAGCCACCTCCTGCAATCCACATGAGCCGCAAGCATGCTGCCGGAGTATTGTGTGCCCGCCGGAAAGAATATAGAGCCTTCTCGGATCGTTGCTCGGACGTCGTCGGCTCCCACGAACCGCGTCCGCTAGACTCACGTCGTTTGCTTGGTTCCTTTACGTTTCCACCGAGGAATCCCCCAGGCTTGGCCTTGCCCTCATCCCTACAGGACCTAGCTGGTGAAAAACAATCTGCGACAACGCGGCCTCTTTGGAATGCGATTGCTACGATCAGTGGCTCTTAAAACCTCAGTGACCCCCTTCAATTGTGAGCTCTGTGTGTGTGTGTAGGCGTTGTAAAGAGAACTTTTCGGTGTGAGCGCTCTTACCTTCACAGTGTGCAAACTCTTCAAATGGTTATTCAACAGGCGGCGCTGCGAGAGGCGAGCCTTCGGCGTTGCTTCAACTCGCAGTGTGGTGGTGTGGTTCTCAAAATGGGCACTTATACTCATTTTCGTACATAGCGTGCAAAGCTGTCAAAGGTACTGAAATGGTGTGCATGAAAATACAAAAAAAAATGTGTTCCTGGGTGCGTTTCGTGGACGAGTGGTAGGGCAGCTCTGGCGATACCAACGTCTCGGCGGCAGTGGTTCGAACCCACTAGACGCGCAATTTTTTTTTTTTTTTTCTTTTTTAGACATTTCTTGTGAAAGATTGTGCGCGTTGCCGAACTGCATATTTCAATTCCTCCTTTCTTCTTGCTTTTTATTTATAAGTCGCCGAGAGGCCACATTTCTACAATCTGCTCTGCCGCTTTGCAAGTGTTATTTGCGTCCAGCACCGAGTTATATATTTTTTTCGTGCAGCGTGGAATGAGGAATCTCACTGGTAGCAGCCTTGCCCCAAAATTTATAATAGGACGTTAATCGACAATAGTTGTGACCTGAACGGTTTATTTTGAAATAGCTGTCAAGGGAATCCCCCTCTCGGGGTGCTTGCGATGCACCTTCAGGCGAATGGCGTTGTGTGTGAATTCGGCATGCTTGACAGTCCCCGTGCTCGAAACTTCTATATGGCGAGGTCTTCGCTTCGGGGGCGCCAGCTTGCCAGATAGACACTGCGCCTTGTATTTCGCGACAGTACTGGCGCACACTCCGGTGTTGTTACTGACCGTCTCCAGGACTTCACGACCGACTTCTCCGGGAAACGCGTTCTTGTACTCGCGTACACGTTGGCGATCACGTGCTTGCACTCTTTCAAGGTCCGCGCACAACGAATCTTTGAAAATATCCGAGCAGGAGAGCTACTTGAGCTTGTTGCGTATGACGCCATCTTCTCAAAACCAGCCAGTGCCACACAACCCGAAAACCCGCAGCTGCTGCCGCACGGACGAAAACGAAAATAATTTAAAGTAGTTAACATAATCTTTTTCTTTCTATTGAAAAAAATTCTGCTCCGTCAAAATCATAACATTACTATCAGGTGCTAGCTCTAAGGAGGCACATTTTTCGACTTTTGTATAAGTGTTTTCGCAGGGGACGCACTATTTTATGGGGTGAACGTAGACACGATCGGCGATGCAAACCGGTGCGCTAGCTTCGACTGCGTTGCATGCTACGTATGAAACGGAGTATAGTCTTGAATAAGCTGCTGCACCGTTATTCACCCCCAGAGACGCACCCCACGACAGTTCTAGAAATATGTAAAATGCAGACGCAGGATTCGGTTTCGAATAATATGCACGACGCGAAACTTCTTGAATCTTGTATAAAACGAATTCTCAAAGGGAGTACTCGCAGGTGTAGCTATGTGGAAATATGCCCGCTGCTTGCGCAGCGAACTGAGGTTTGATGCAAAAAATAAACATACGTTTTTTTTGTTCGTTTGTTACAATTATTCTTGAGAAAAGTGAATGTCGACGAAACTTTGTGCATTATTTTTTTTCTTTCCTTTTTAATTTTTTTTTGCACAATTATTATTGAAAAAAATGTCGACAATGCTTTAAACTAAATGGTGTAGGACTCCATTTCTAGAGGTGCATAGGGAAACGGCGGGGCTTGGGTTGCCGGCTGGACGCCGCGAAGCAGCATTCATAATTTTTCTTTCGGTAGGGCAAATGCTGCTGACCTGTGTCTCCCGTTGAGAAGGGGAAGAGTCAAAACAGAGTCACACAAAAAATTTACTCTCTAAGAGAGTCGTGAAGTGTCAAAGAGAGTCATGGAAGCAGTGACTCCCTTCGGACCCCTTTTTTTTAAGAGTATAAGAGCTGCGCTTTAAGAAGGGAAAGAGTAGCAGTGTTTCGAGGAACAGCTCCGTTGGGAAAGGCATTGGGACAAGTTGGGATAGCAGACGAAACAAAACAACGCTACCCTTACGAAAATGGCAGATCTGGACTTATATATAAAAAATATGGTTATATAAAAAATTGTCCATATCAACCACATCAGTTTATATAAGCCTTATCTAGCCGGATCTGCCCAATTTTTTATATATCCATATCTGGGTCTGCCAAACAGGGGTATAACTGCCTCCCATATCAGGGCAGATATGCCCCGATCAAATAAGGCAACCTTCATATACAGAGTGTTTTTTTTGTTTATTCTTGCAGATGTTCTTTTTGTTAGAAAAAGTCACGAAAGCTACGCTTTTGCAGTTTGTGCGAGTGAGTTATACGCCCCGGGGGACATTATGTGGGTGGCCAATCTTTGCAATAGGTCGACTAATTATTTGAAATTCACTACTCAACTTTTCAATGAATGAAAATAGACATACGGTTCCAATAAGAAACTTGCTGAGCGTCGTCCAAAATCCCTAGATCAGTCATTTTCAGAAAGGCTAATGATTTCGGTAAGGCGCCCGCGCAATTTTCCCGTCACTTATCTAGCCCAAGCCTTGCACCTGGTCCACGAGTGGTAACTTCAGCGCACTACTGCGCTTCACACGCCCTCAAAGTCTTTCTAAATATTTATGGTTTAGGGGTTTTGGACGACGCTCAGCAAGTTTTTAATT
Source organism: Ixodes scapularis (assembly GCF_016920785.2). Taxonomy (NCBI): domain Eukaryota; kingdom Metazoa; phylum Arthropoda; class Arachnida; order Ixodida; family Ixodidae; genus Ixodes; species Ixodes scapularis. The sequence continues at coordinate 190,092,740 of NW_024609846.1, read as the reverse complement.
GAAACCATATGTCTATTTTCACTAAGTAAAAGTTAATTAATGAATATTAATTAATTAGCGGACTTATCGGGAAGATGAGCAAACTGCATAATGTCCCCCTCGGCGTATCACTCACTTGCACAAACCGCATAAGTATAGCGTTCACGGCTTCTTTTAAAACAAATCTGCAAAAAAAAAAAAAGAACGGTATTCATGCTTTGCACGTACGTCCCATCATGACGTCGAACACCGGTATCCACCATGCTGGTGGTTGACTCTTCGACCCTTCACAGCGAGTGCAATGGTAGACTGCGCCGCGCTCGGCTGTAGCAATTACCCCGTATCCCGACGATCGTTTCGTCCGCATGAACCACGAGGCAGATTGTCCGTCAAGTTAGAGAAAGTACGAGCGGCAGAAGAGGGATACGTCCGCGGATGACCGAGTTTGCGGCACGCATCTTATAGCCGCGAGCAACTGCACTTTTCTACCGTTGTTTACGCTCGCGCACGCCTTGGCATTGGCTTTTGCCCATTCGTTGTGTAGATGTCCTGTGCCTATCGTTACACAACGCCGTTTCCCCGCTTTGAGCTCACGTTCGGGGCTCCTGGCCGAGTACGCATGCCTTTGCATCGGTTTTTGCCCATTCGTGGTGTAGATGCCCTTTCCCTTTCGTTACATAACGCCGTTTCCCCGCTTCGAGCGCATTGTCCGGGCTCCCGGCCGAGTACGGGCGAATGTCGCGCTACGAGCCCTGCCCGACGGCGATCTGTCGGCGGCGGACCCCGTGCGCAAGCTCCCCGAGACGCCGCCGTCAGGGGATCGGTTTGCGCTGTCCGCGAGACGGTAACGTTTGCAAGGAGCTAAAGTATGTAGGAAAGCCGGTTAGGAACATCGTAATATAAAGCCTTAGTCAATGAGAGTTGCACGTTATTTGATTTATCCTTATTTCAGGGTTTAGATAATGACGGTAACCTAGCGTTCTTTACCAGTATTTCGCGAAATCATAACAGTCTTTCTACAAGCGACTCGTAAAGCCGCTCGTCGAATTTTGGAACGCGTAATTAAGAGTCTTTGTTGCTGTTGTTTTTTGCCGACACGTCATAACTTTGTCTGTGGCATATCGAAATTTTGTGCTTGTAGCGCAATCGCACCAATGCCGAAACATTCTGCACAATTACTATTCCGGCTGCGAGGAGATAGACACGGCCTAATTCTAGACGTACTCTGGCAGAATTCCTTTAGGAAAACGATCAATTGTCGCGAAGTAGGTTTGAGCGCACTTACGTTGAAGAGACGGCACTTTAAAGGTCTAATTCGAGAAAGATGTCGACGTGGCCACGGCAAAACCACCACTCGAACACAAAAACGAGAAGTCAGATTCGACACGATGTAGCACAAGCTGTCATTTGTAGACCCGAACACTAAACACATCACAAAAAATTATCGGGCTTCCTTGGAGAGATCACTTGCATAATCAGAATTCCGCAGCAGAAAACGCAGGGCGAATTCGCACGCCAAGCTAGGTCCGGCTAAACGCCTTCCGAGACAGCCAATGGCTAATGCGTCTTCCATCAAACCACGCGACTAGGTACCTTCTACCACGCTTTCAGCTTAGGAAGAGAAAAAAGAAGAGAAAGAAAGGCGAAAACGGGACTGTACGAAAAAAAAAATTATTTTATGGGGCATCAACGGTCACAACGAGCGGATTTGTCACTTGTACCGCAGGTTGACAGTGCAGTGAATGCTATTTGTGGCCTTGGGCTCCAGGCAGGTGCCATGTACTGCTTTATCACAAGCTTCTAGATTGTAGTCACGTGACCCTAACCGGAGACACGATTGGCCTAAAATACGCAAACCGTCTACCCTGCTGTCAATACCGAGTGAACATACAGCTGTATGAAGTCCAGCGTTTGAACTTTCAAAGAAGCTGTCCAGCTGAAAAGTGACCTAAAACGATGCGAGTTTGAAGATACTACGTTTTACGCTATATAACCCACGTTATAATTTGAAATGAAAAAGAAATGCGACTATTTTTTGTGCACGAGGTTCACAAATAAATCGATAAATAAATATGTAAATTTAATTTTTACTAATAAATTTAAAATTATGGGTACACTGTTAGGTTAGCGTTTTTAAATTTCATTTTTTTACGAAAGAGTTACCCATAAAAGACACCACGGACAGCACATCTTTCGACTTTCAACACACGATGAATTGCTGACGCTCGCAGACGAACGGATGGGATGCTGCGCGAACGGTTTTTGAAAGATTGGACTCCGGGCGCAACAGCTTCGCAGCCATTCAAAGGGAGAAGGATCCGAGGCGACGAAGTAGCGCCTTGTATCTTCAGTAAGCTAACGGTTCGTGTTTATCCGCTAAATTTAGCGGAGAAACATGAACAAAATTAGTTTCACTGCTAGATTTAGCGGGAAAATTGACGTCACGTGACATTCGTACTAATTTAATTTCTCGCTAAATTTACCGGGGCGGTTACACCGATTGTGACGCCGACATCGCTTAGCTCGGAAACGGGTACCTAAGAGCCGCGATCTAAAACCCATTATTTGATTAACTCGCTTTCCGATCGCACTTCGTCATATTGTCACACGTCAAACATACAACCTAATTTCATTTGTCTTTCAATCCTCCATATGCGCAATTCATTATTGGTTCAAATACCAGGAATAACTTTACGCTAAGGATGTTATCAATAGTTTACCAATTACATGAGACTCATGTAATATAGATCGATCAGCTAGTGCCTTAGCGAGTACATATGACCTATTGCTTGCACGACCGAAACGGGCCCATATATCATTATCAGGGCCCATATTTGCACCATATATGGCTATATATGGCCGTATTTACGCACTTATAGGGCCACATCTAGAAGTATTTGCAAACTGATATGATGAAATATGGCCGTATTTGCTCCGATATGTGGCGGAATATGGCCATATTTAACTGCTTATATGATCATAAATGGCCGTATATAAGATATATCAGGGCAATATCTGACATTTTCGTACGGGTACGCTCCATCGCAAGGAGAAAGCCGCGCGAAGAAGCGGCTCGGACTTTGCCATGGCGTCGCAACGTCACTCTCTACGCCACCTCCCACTGGCTTCTTTCTCCTGCGGCAAGAAACGGCGAGCCCTCAAGGTTGCACGGGCAGGTTGCCTTGACTGCACCGAGCGGCGATCCGCTGAGGGCGAAAACTAGTTTTGGCCTTCAGCCCGTGGCGGCCAGCGGCGCGCGGGAAGCCTCCACAACGCTTGTGAGGTCGGGCCTTTAGTCAGGTGCTCCCGAACCGTTTGAGACCGACAATTTCACTCTTGAGGTCGTCACTGCCTTTTAAGCTAATAAATAAAACATTCGCGTGGTGCACAAGTAATGTACGAACACATTTGGTAGAAACAAATCAATCTCGTAATTTTATTTTAAATCCGGTCTTAGAGCCCGAACCGGCTTCCTAAACGTCAAAAAAAAATACACAGAAATATAAAACAAGATATATATTTTATTTAAAGGTCTTACACCGGGTGTTTCAGAGAAGGTTTTAAAAAAAAATCACTAAACTAGGGTGATTGAGCAAAAAAGAAACTCTGTGCGGAAGAATCTGCCAGCCGCGACGGACATCAAAGAATGTAAGAACAGTCGAATTAGGTAGACATGTTATGCTTAAAAGTTTAGTGATTAAAAATAAACATCTTGCTTTAACAAGGAAGTTGTGAAGCATCATCGAATACTCCAAAATCAACTCATTTCAGAAATATTAAGGCAAATGACACGTTTTATAGCATTCCCCAAACAAAACCCCTTGGGACGCGTTTTTAGGTTTCCACTCCTTACCAGAGCGCATCTTTGCGCCCGCAGCCCCGCTTCCTGACGGCCGAAATGCAAAGCCACCGCCTCGCCTCATTTGTAAGACGGGTGGAAGTATGGCGCACGTGGCGTTGCACATCTCGGCCGCTGGGAGTCATGACTGCCGGCATAAAGATACGCTCCGATAGAAAACCGAATTCTGGAAAGCCGTCCAAATAGAGCGTTTTTTTTTTTTTTTTTTTGTAACGCCGGAAAATGTGAAAATGTTACGTCTGGCTTACTACATATTTATAAAATATGTTTATGTAGTGGTTTTTGATTATGCTTATCGAGATTCTTTTGAAAACCATGTTTATTTTTACTAATTAAATCACGTTATTACAAATAATTTGATTTATTAATTAGTATTTTTTTCATTCCTTTTCTTTTCTTCACAACCATCGTTTATGAGAGATTTCTTAAACCCTTCTCTGAAACATCCGGTATCTAGCGAATGAATTGATGTCTACAGGTAACTTGTAAACGAATGCACGAGTTGCTTTGCGTGAGGCTGGTTCTGCGGATATACTGCAGATATCACCGTTTTAATTAGGCGGTATATATTTTAAGGACTTGAATACGTATTTTTCTTTTTGTTAACTGAGAACGGTGCTCTTGAAGTGGCAATTGATTCGAGTGTTATTCAACCAGAGCTTACGCATATGTGCAATTTTTCCCAGCAATGCCCTTGGAGCATACAACGACCTCACCGAAGCCGATGGTATGAGCACATTTTCAGACTTCTGGAAGATGAACATCAGGCATTACGGACTGCTCAAGTTCCGAGTGCACGACGATCTTGTAACCAATAGGAATACCGTCCAGGACTACGATAATCTTTTGAAGGTAAGGCACAGCCTTCCTTTCTGGAAAAACATCTGAAATATATACTTTGTCGGATCTCAAATACACCAAATAATAAGAATGCAATATAAATGCGTGTATCATATTTGAAGGTTACCTACACAAATGCTCGGTTCTAGCTGCTGAAATTGGCTCTGAAATTAAATCCATATCACGAAGCCGGATACATTTACACCGTGAAAATGTGGCACGTTAGGAAAGTATCACAATAGCGCATTCCGAAAATCCCCAGTGCCTCTAAGCGCCTGTCTGACAACGTACGGCAATGCTATGTAAGGTCCTTGAAAGGGTAAAGTAATAAATAAACGCAGCAGGTAATGTCGCTTATTATTTGCGATTTCAGAACGCCAAAAGTACGGTTCGATAACAAAGCAGGGCATTTCCGTCTCTGTGACCTGCTCGCTTTGTTTTCTTTGAGTCCTGAACTCGCAGTGAACAGAGATAATGAAACGAACCACTTATAGGATGGACGGAGGCCGCGAGCTTAACCGAAAGTACATTGGAACGGCTGCACAATTCACACCACCATGTGCTCCAATGTGCGGTTGTCAAAAGGCATTGTGGGATTTTCAAAAAAGGTCTACACTCCGCCACGACTTTTCTTGTCATTTTTGCGGAGTGTAGGAGAGCCCGCGAACAGCTTGATTCTGCGCTCAAAATGGAAGAGGAAATGCGAGCCTCTACGTTCCTCTGCATTGCCACGAAAGGTTGTCGCGGAGTAGAGTGGAAACAGGAAACCAGCAAAATGAGTTGCCGTTCTTCCTTTCCAAAATTAGCCAGACACTAATTATACGTCTACAATACAAATAATGGTGACTTTCATTTTGACATACACCACTAAATTTTCGTTTGGAACAGGTCTTGACGTCCCTGGTAGGAATTTCAACCACAACATCTCCTCACGAATGTGAGGGTCGATGCCTGTTCGAATTTCAGCGCATCCGATGCCTACCTTCACACCCTTTGGCTTCGCCCCTATCTCAAGGAAATTAATTTTGGCTGCCTTCAGAGGAAATTATAAGTTCTGCGCCTCAGAGGCTTTGTTAACTGTTTTTTGTCGTTCCCGGTGCGGTACTGCTCAATACGGGAAAAATACTGTCGACTCGTTGGTTACATGCAAGCGCGCGCCCCGTGACTTACGTATGATCTTCTAAAACTACGTAAGTTTTCGGGGTTAGAGCGGTCAAGCGCGACTTAAAAACGACTATAGGTCACTGTTAAATGCGAGTACTTCTTCCGTCTGCCGCCCTTGCAAAGCGAACACAAGGAAAATGGCACTGACCCGTCTGCGCTCTCTTTTATTCCCTTATGAACACTACAATGCAATTATGACACCGCTAATTGCAAGCCCCCAAGTAAACACAAACAAACTGTTAGCTCATTGCTAAAGTGCCTAATACTATCACAATCACCATGAGTGTGAGCACCGCTCTGTGTCGCCTGCGGTAGTATCAGTGCCCCTGTCCACTGCTCCGTGAATTATAAGTTGAGACGCTTTGCAGACGAGACATATACACCCGTATTCTTCAGTCGCGAGTAGTGCCACTTTAACCACTGACTAGCGACGTCATCGACTAAAGTTATCACGTGGTGAGTAATAGCCATCGCCATGTGAGCGTTTGGTATTCACTGGTCGTGTTTAGGGCCTAGTCGCCTCGCGCGACTGAGAGGTCGACTAACAAATCTTAGTCATGGGCTAGCCCATACAAAATGTCCTATCGCCGGCTATAGAAAATTCTTTGTATGGTCGGCTTTAGCTATTTGGCCCATCTAGCTAAACAATTTTTCATCGCTGTCTTTAGCATATTTTATGGTCGCCTTTAAGGCCGGTTCACACATACAGCGGAGCGCTAAGTTAGCGCTACGTGAGCGCTCTAAGGAGCGCTCATGTGGCGCTTCCTGGCGCGTGATGTAGCGCTCTGTTAGCGCTTCAGAAGCGCTTTGTTAGCGCTCTGTTAGCGCTACAGAAGCGCTCTGTCGGCGCTCTCACGCCCCTTGTGCCGTGCTTGCTGCTGCGGAATGGCGCGTGCACGGCGATTTCGTGGTTGTTGTTTTTCCTTTGGCATTGAAAGAAGAGGAAGTAAAATTGCCGCTCTCCAAGCAAAGGGTCCGGCAGGCGACCCAGAGTCATGGACTCTGAGCGACTGATTGATTGGGTACGACCTCATAGCTTTCTATTCGATATGTGTGACGCTGATTTCAAGGACACGCAGGTTAAAATAATCGCCTTCGAAAGAGCTCTGTGTCTCGGTCCCTCAGCCTAGGAACAAGGTTCGCCGGGTACCCGTCGGTTACTCGGTGGCGAAAGATTTCGCACACCCAGAAGGCTCTTCTGGGAGTTAAGCCGCCCACACAGATATGCACTAATCGCGTATGTAAGAGCACTTGTCGCATTTCTATTTCAGCATCTCACATGTCCGCCATGGTACTGCTGATGCACACCCAACCACAGGAACCGAAACCGCAGTGCACCTGCTAATCCGCAGCACCGCGGTACAAGAAGCGCTAATGAGGCGCTAACAGGGCGCTACTGAAGCGCTAACAAGACGCTACTAGAGCGCTAACAAGGCGCTCACGCAGCGCTAACTTAGCGCTCCGCTGTATGTGTGAACAGGCCTTTATGGGCCTCTTTAGCTTTGTCTATGGCCCTATCGTTGTCCAGCTATCGCGCTCTTTAGCTTTTCTAATGGTTGGCTAAAGACGTCTATATGTCTTTTCCTATGGCTCTCCTGAGCCAGCAAACCCTAAAAAAAATTTACTTCAAGTTTTCTGACTTGTGAACGCTAAATGCTGTATGTAAATCTATGTATAGCTATACATACATCTATGAACACACAGAACACTTCCCCACACAGTAGCAACAACGCAGATCGACAAACGCTATGTTCGCACTAGCTGTATATATGGCAGTCTAATTTTTGAATTCGACTTTGCCGGGGACCCATCAATTGTCGGAAAAACACGGAGAGGTGGAGCAAATATTACTCGTACTTAATACATTTCTTGAATTGTCGCTAGGAATACCACATTTCTTAATTCAAAACCCTGAAAATAGCAAATATAGATTATTAGGCTAATTAACTAACATGTATTAATCATCTTTTTCATAAGTTTGATGAATCACGTTGACAATGCAGTGATAACATGTAGTACACTGGTACTGAAGATTGCAGTCAATCTATTGCTTGATGTTCGGTGCTAGTGTAAGTTATTTTCACTTTTGGGGGTAATAATTAATTTTAATTGTTGCACAAATATTTTAATGGATTTTTCAAACAAACAATTTTACTGGTTTTCACGACTCGTTTCAACAGAAGAGAACAAATCTTGGGTCATGGTTTTTCACCGGCCCGAAAGAAATTTAGTATTGAAATAGTTTTCTAATGTGGAGTGTTTTTACTAAAAAAGTAAGCGCCGGTAGTGATTTTCTGTAGGCGTGGGAAGAAAATTTATCGGTTCCTAGCCTTTAAACTCGGGGCCATACATTTTTCTATAGACAGATAAGGACAATTTATTGGTTTCCAGTCTTTAAACTCGGGGCAAAGGAGCTATTTATAGGCGGTGAAAAGAATATTTATGGGTTCGCGCGAACCAATAAATATTATATGGCCCCGTGTCTAAAGACCGCGCGGTCTTTAGACAAGGGGCCATATAATATTTTATAGGCGTCTAAGGAAATTTTATTGGTTCCCAGTATTTAGACTAAGGGTCATAAAGTCCCTATAGACGGCTAAACAATTTATTGGTTCCCAGCCTTTAGTCCTGTAGCCAAAGTATTTTCTATAAGCGAGTAAAGAAAACTTATTGGTTGCCGGTCTTTAGACACAGTGCCATAGGTTTCTCTATAGCCGGCTGTAGCTGTCTTTATGGATTTCTACGGCCGACCATCGAGGGCCATGAGGGTTGAAAGCCTGCTATATAATCTTCCATAGGCGACCATAGACCATTTTTGTATGGCAGGGCTAGTTTAGCAGGTGCTCAGCGGGTGACTAGTGGCTGAGCGCCATGGCCGACTAGTATCACGCTGACCGCCAGCGCTAACGAAGCACTCACTGCCTCGGAACGAAGGGAGACACACCTATAAAGAATTGGAGGAGCAAATATTTTGCAAATAACAAACTTCCGTGTTCCTCGCTAGCGTTTTTTTATTCATATTTTTGTTAAACTTTCTTTTGGAGAATAAGTGTCTTGTGATAACTTTTTTTTCTGATAAAAATTTAAATATCAGTTTTTATATGATAAAATATACATTTACAGAGTGGCATTAAAAGGGGTGCGGAAATGAAATTCCAGCGCTCATTTTTTAGCGTTAATGCGCTGCATGTTGCAGCATAAGCTCCAAAATACCAGTCTTTCAATGAAAGGAACAAGAAGACTAATTTTAAAGCTCATTAAACGATCTTTTAATGTGCACCTGGTGGATGCATGCGGAGCCTATTTGGGAGGTTATCTAGCAACACTGGGAAACATGCTACGTGGTCATGACGTAGCCAGTTCCATCGGAGCAGCGCCGCTCTTTGCAATTCAGCATTTTCCTAGATAACTTTCCACCTCAACCCACAAATCGCGCATTGTACCAAACAGTTAAAAAAAAAAAAACAGATCCTCATTTGTGTACCCGGACACAGCCTTTCTTCTTTAGAAGATTAGCCCGTCGCTCAAAATTTGGACGAAAGATGCTTTTTCCGCCCTGTTCAACCCTAGGCTGACATTGCTGCGTGCTACGTGCTCCTTGGGCAAGTTACACGCTCGTCACCTAACGGGAACTTCGAACGGCTCGGTTGTAACGCGTTGACGCTATTGACACCACCACAACGCTGACAACGTCACCAACGGCAAAGCTCATAACCACGCAAGCCTTGCTACGTCACGAACGCGGAGAATCTTTTTGTTTCTGTTTTTGTTTGCGCCGGATATCCCATGACGCATCGCGCCCTCCGTTCGCTTCTCTTCGAGCGCTTGCTCGAGTGCAGCGTTTGGAACAAAGCATATAGCCAGTCGTTCAAAATACAAACGTGGTATTATCATTTACGGTTATTATCCCTTATGCCTGACTCATTTCCGAACGAAATTTGAATATTTCGCTTTTCGTTTACGTACTCCTTTAAGATCATGTATACGTGACATATTTTTATGTCACTTCCGCCTTTTAGTTCTGACTAGAGAGTCACCCGCTCGCTTCGCGCTCGTGAATGCCGCTCGACTGGTCCATTCTTAGCCGCTGATATTTTCTCTTGGTTCGCAACTACTTAATTGCGATACTAACTTTAAAACAGCTCCAGTTAGTCACGACTGTTGAATACGGTTGAGTGGGTCTCCAGCGATCGTGTCCCCATTCTGCAGTTCCGGGTCGTGTGCTAGCGAAGAACGGTCGGCGGAACCGCAAAACTGTTCACCAGTGAACAAGAGCATTTTTAGCTAAGAATATGCGCAAGCAAAAATAACTTACGAAGGTTTCGGAACAATGCTAAAACTGCCTAATATTCACTTCTAGTGAGTTTTGCGAGAGCGAAGGATCGCAAATCCGCACTCGCAAGAAGTCAGCGCAGTTCAAGCGCAGCTCATATTACGCTCCTGGAACCGTAAAAGCAACATGGCACAGCATTAATCAATTGCAGACTTTCCCACAGTGACGTCAATGTCACTCTGAGTCTTATCGGGTGATGACCGATCAACCACCTCGAAGCTCGAACGGATATTACAAATGTTTGCCCCGTCACGCACGCGTAAAATGGCGCAAGTGTGTAAGACAAATTGACCCCCCCCCCCCCCCCCCCCGTTAGTGATGATGCCACAACATGGCGCTGCGCTGCAAACAAACCGTTGCTCTGCTGGCTGGAAGCAGAAGTGTGCCGGGCGGGAGCGAAGGGCTGCACAGAGTGGCGATGAAAACGACCCGTCTGTTCTTCTCGTCTGCAGACCTCAGTGACCCGAGGGGTGGCGAAGATTTAAATCGCGACACACGCGCTGCCTGCAGCGCGTGTTTTGAAAGGTCACAGAGTTCCTTTATATTTTGACGCATGTTGCTGTAACTACATGAATTTCGCCCGTTTCGGACGTTAAATGAACCGTGCACCGAAATTCTGCGATGAAAATTCCACGAAAAAATATTTCGAGACCGCCAGGAGCGCTGCTGTCGGCAGGCGTGTTAAGCGGGGTTTGCCATTTGCACAGCATCAGCCGGGGGATCACGTGACACTCCAGTGATGCCACCCCTCTACATCCCGTATCTCTACCGGTCGGGGTCACGTGACATTTCCTTTCTTCGCGTTTTGTCGGGTGGTGTTATTTGGGTTCGTCGATCATCTAGCTGGCCGCTCCGCGAACGGGTAGGCAAGGCTGCCGCGAACCGGCGTTTGTGGGTGGTTCGCAGTTGGTCGTCTGCGAGCAATGATCTCTGTTTATTTGCTGGATCGGGTTAGACCAGCTCGCCCATGGACGGAGATGCGGCCACGGTCGGCCATCTTTTTCGTAGAGTTATATTATCTCTACCCATCGTAATAATATGGCGGACGCCGCTATTGCGGCAGGCTGTCCTAAAATAGCCTTGGATCTACTACAGAGTACCTTGGGTCATAATTTATGGTTGACAGAAGTGGTTCGGCGAAGCAGATTCTTGAAAACCGGTGTGAACGGTAGCCTTATCTTTGAGAACCCAAGGAAAGTTCTAGGAAAGCGCAGCACTAGGGTAAAGCAGCGCAGCTTGCATGGCAAGCAGATGCAGTACCGGCGTCTGCTTTCGAGGTTTTTTTTTTTTTTTTTATGCGACTTTCAATGCGTGCTGTGCTGCTTTTTCCCGGTGCTGCGATTTCGTGAAACTTTAACCGGGTCCTCGAAGATCGCGCTACCATTCACGCCGGGTTTAAACAATATGTATTGTCAAACAATTTAAAACAAGAATGAAATATAACCCACGGCTATTTTTGCCACAACGCTGTCTGCCATGAATGGATGATAGTGGCTGCACTAGCTGTACATTGACTAGAGGTAATATGACTCTACCGAAAAGATGACCGTTAGTGGCCGCATTCGCGGAGCGGGCAAACGCGATCCAGCAAATAGACATAGAGATCAGAGTTTGCGAGAGTCTCAGCATTCCCGCCTGCTTTCCTCCTCGCCACGCGAAAACACAGCGCATGCGCACTTGCGTCCGATCTCCGCTGGTGGCGTCCGCCATTCAACAGACCCTTTGCTCAATCCCCTAAGCGCCTTAGTCTGCACTCGAGAAATTGTGTTAACGGTGGTCCTTCAGCTCTTTAATGATCGGTGCTTTCGACTTATCCGGCGGTTACACAGTTTCGAGTGTAATCCAGAGTCACATTGAACAAGCATCATGCAGAATACAAGGAACTGTCTTGTCCCTTTTAAAATTTCTCGTAGCTGTTTGCGTTTTTGATACTGTTCATTTAACCCACCCTTTAATCTTGTTCTGAGGAAACAAAAGAGAACTAATTATGTCTAGGCTAGAAACTAGAGGAAAGATACCTTAGTAGCAAAGGGGAATATAAGACTATTGGGAAGGGGGATGACACAAGTTTTTGGAAAAGAAGAAAACGAAACAAAATACAGAATAACGGGCAAAGGCTGTCAGGTTTAATTCCCATCATTGAAGTTCATCAGGTAGATAACAAAAATTAAATAAACGAGATTATATCTTGGCTTATATTTAGTAGATGCATTTTAACCTACGAATAATTGAGGACTTACGTCAGTGAATAGAATTTACATCAAGTGGCCTCGGACGAAGGCAGTATTATGCGGATGTTTTAGCATCTACTAATTAAAAGACATCGTTTACTATAGGTATGATACATAGGCAAAATGCTAAGAGTATAATTATTCGTCCTTATGTTCCTATGTGGTGTAGAAATTGAGAGACCTCCAGGAAGTGAATAGAGCCGGGGACGCCAAGAAATTTGGATACATCATCCTCGGCGTTGGCCTCTTTGCCCCCAGGAGCGGCAAAGTCTATAACTACCTGGAAGAACTTCTTCGGTACGTTCTTAGATTGCAGGTAAAAAAAAACAACAACACATACACTAAAAGGCCTTAAACGTAACGCAAACGGAAGGAAGAAGTGACTTTTCGCGAATTTGCCATGCTCCCAACAAAGGACTGGATCTGTTTTAAGCTGAATATCCAGGTAATCTATGTAACCGTCCTTCGGCCTTTCAAGCATATCATTAATTCAGAAGCTATCTCAAACACTGACTTCTCTAGAGATTATGTCAGAGACACGTCTGTAGAACATTCGCTAGACCATTCGAGCACCGCGGCGGCAACGGCAGTGGTGTATCCATACTTGTTAGAGAGTCCTGCAGATAGAAAGCCACCGTTTTCTGCAAGGATTCATTTTTATCTACGACCTTCAGAGAGGGAAGGGGTAGATCGAATTCGTGGTATTTCACAAAAAGCTGAATGCCAAACCACGTGAGACCCCGTTAAGTTTTGTAGCTGCCCCCACAATATCGGTGTCCATCATAATTTGATAGAATTTCCCATTTGGATTGTTTCAAACGGCCGTCGAACGCCTTGAGCAAACTCCCCAAAACCCATGTATTATTCCTTCCGATGCTCCAGTTTTGGCAATACAGCGAACAGTCTGCCTTATTGGTTTATAAAGTACCAGCTATTTCTCTTCAACATCACTTTTAAGCGCCGTGGTTCTAGTGAAATTTCAGTGGTCGCTTCTGTACGAGGCATATACGAAATCCGACGTATTTTTTATTGATGACGAAAGTAGCGTGGGTTTATTTCTGCTGGGTGGGACTGGTGACATCACGCCACATGAATCGCAAAAGCAATATTCCTCCAGGAGGGTGTGATGTTTACTTTGTTAAAATAGGTTATGTTTGTATAGACACATGGACGGTATAAAGGTTTACAATATTCCTCAGTGCAGATAGTGGAGACGACAGAACCGGGACATAATTTTTTCCGAGGGTAGATCTAAAGTTTTAAAGCTATAAATACCACATCGTAATTTCTGATTTCTAATGCAAACCCATCCGTCAGCATTGAAGAAGAGTTGAAGCTCTCACCAATAAAAACAGTCCAAATTTAGTCACAGAAAGAGTTCACGGTTTGCCACTCACTCTAAAATTAATAAGAGTGTCAAGTTGCTTTTCTTTAAGTGTAATTAGCATGTCCCAGAATCCACCCCTTTTGCTAGAGTAAGCGTCAAACTTCAAAACAGAGTAACTGGAAGTCAACCTTTCGGTATGAGGGTTACTCTTGTCTAGATTAGGAATTACTCTTCGCAGGAGGAGTACCGTTAACGCTTACAAAGCAATAGCCATTACTCTTACAGTTCGTGTTGTACGCATGCTGAAAGCGAGTGATGGCAACACTGGGTTAGTCTACGTTAGCGACCCTTGCCAAGAGTTAAAGTGACTTTCATATCATGTGTTAATTTCACTCTTGATGAGAGTAACCTTCAACTCTTTTATGAGGGTTGCGTAAACTCCGAAAAGTAGGGTTATATGTAATATATATTAACTGTCGTAGCAACTCTGCTGAAGTTCAACCGACCACTTTTACGTGCTGTTGAAATATTTCATATAAAGTGTTCAATCTATTGTAGAATAACTGCAATTAAGTTACTTTCTTGTGTATTGTAACTCTACTGGACGTTTATCAGTCCTAAAATACTGAAAGTTTATCAGTTTATCAGTCCTTGCCCAGAAGAGTCGCATTCACCTCCTGTAGTGTAATAATTTGGAATAAATATTTTCATGAGATGAATGGTAGTCTAAGCTTCTGAAAGTCATTTAAGCATTTTCCACTGCAAAAAAAAAATAAAAAACATTTGTGTCGAAACAGATGAAACGACCTGAATGCAACAGAAGAGCGGCAAGCGTTCCTTAAAATGGTGCCTACAATTGCATACGAAAGCTCACGTTGCTCCTTGTGAAAGGTCAAGGTGTGACAAATAATGGTAAAGTCATGGAGTTTTTTATACAAATTAATTTTAATTACAAAGAAAATAATTGTCAAATCCGACTTTCTGACCATATCGAGAAAAGGCAGCATGCTTTCATTCATTCTTTCATTTGCTTATTTTTTGTGCTCGTGAAGAGCCTGACGCCTTGGTAATGAGGCACAACAAAATGTTCATAGGTCAGTGACAAACGACTTATAAGGTAGGAAATTTGGTTTAAAAACATCAATATTTGCACTCCTGAGGGAATTGTTGTAGTGTGGAATACGGGTCATGTGACTGGTTTGGTTGACGTGATTACCATGGAAAGTCGGGGAAACCCGCAAAACTCGACTCGGAACGTGAATATTAATAGCAGATGTGAGATCTGGACACTCAATTAATCCATGAATGCATTTGTATAGGAAAACAAGATGGCGCTGACGCCGTCTGGAACTCAAAGTAGGGCATTTGCTTCGTTCCATCAGTCTTGCCAAAAAATAATAAACAGTACAAACAATGTAACGATCGTAAACAATTCGACAAAACGCTTTCGAACATTTTCAATCATCTCTTGGCTCGTAAACTAATACAATTCCAGACTACAGACGAAAACTCCAACATGGTCCGGATTAACGAGAAATACAACCGTAGATAGATAGATAGATATGAAACTTTATTAGGCCCAAAGAATATGAGCAGGGGGCCTCAGTCCAGGCCCCCTCTGGTGGCGTACTCCAGAAAGGACTGGATGTACGCAGCCAGGTAAATTTGGTCCGATAATGTGGTGGCCGTAGTCAGCCACTCGGGGTTGGGAAGGAATGACAGGGAGGTGGGGTTAAGGAGGGATGGAGGCGGGGGACGGCAGATTTATAGGATGTTATGGGTATTTGGGCGGTCGTCACAGTGGATGCAGGGAGAGAATCCTCAGGAAGTAGACCTCGTAGAAGGTGGATGCTGGCTGGGGTGGGAAGAGTGTCACTTTGGGCGTTGCGCAGGATGGTGCCTTGGTGGCGTGTGAGGTGAGTGTGAAGGGGAGGGGGGGGGGAGACTCCACGGGCTCGTCTATATCACTCGAGGGAAGGTAAGGCCACGGGAAACATCTGGGCAGATCTGGGGATGTCGGGTGCCCGGTGAAGCGTTTCGCGGGCGAGCAAGTGTGCTTTCTCGTTGCCCGGTATGCCCCAATGACCTGGGATCCTAGCAACCTCAACGGGTAATAGTAGGTCGCGTTCTAATTGTTCTGCGATGGCAAGTGGGAGCGAGTTGTGTATGAGTCGCCGGCAGGCGGCCATAGAGTCGGTAAAGATGGTGGGAATAGACGAGGTAAAAGAGCCTGAGGAGGTATATGTGATAGCCGCTGCAATGGCGTGTAGTTCCGCCAAGGATGGGTCCATGGGAGGAAGAACGGCGGTGTGTTTTGTAGTGAAATGATGATCTGTGACCGCTATGGCCGTGCGAGTATCAGTCGTACTGGCATCTGTGTAGAGGTATGTGCGATGAGGAGTGCGGGCGGTGTAATGTGTGAAAAAAGCAATACGTTGAGCGCGTCGCGCTAAATTCAGCATCGGGTGCATGTGTCGAGGGAGTGGTGCTATGATAAGATGTGAACGGGTGGTGGTGGGGAGAGCTGCTGCTTTTGGAGGAAGTGAGGATGGGACATTATGGCCCAGTTGAGTGAGTATGTGTCTTCCCTGGGGGGTGAGAAGGAGTCGGATTTCCTGACGGCGTTTGTGAATAGCAACGAGCTCATCCACGGTATTGTGATAGCCCATATAGAGGAGGCGGTGGGTGGTAGTGGTGATGGGTAGGCCCATGGCGAGCTTGATGCCTTTACAAATGAGAGCATCCAGTTTCATTTTTTGTCTGCGTGAGTTTAGTGTACGGGAGGTGGTAGCGGAGGCGGGATATCAGTAAGGCGTCACAGAGCCTCCCCACGCTCTTTTCTTTAAGTCCGCGAGAGGAAGTGGAGACGCGGCGGAGCAGGTTCAGAACCTGTTCGCCTTGTTTGAGGAGATGATTACCCGTGGTTGAGCCACCGCCATCACGCTAGATGTGGAGTCCTAAAAGGCGGATGCTGTTAGGCTGTGGGATAGGGATGCCGTTTTGTTCAAGGTGAATCTGTGGCGGTTCCCAGCGGGGATTGTGAACTAGAAGGAGTTCCGATTTAGAAGGAGCACATTGTAGGCCTATGTGGTTCGCGGCTTGTTGGATTCTGTTGAAAGCATGTTGTTATGTGTCCTACTGAGCCCCGATTTATCCAGAGGGTGATATCGTCGGCGTATATAGTGTAGTGTTTGTCTGGTATGGGAGCCAGCGCTCGATGTATATGGCACCTGGCGAGATTGAAAAGAGTAGGTGAGAGTACTGAGCCTTGTGGAATGCCGCGTTGGGGATGGTCGAATGCAGTGGATGTGATTCCACCTAAACTGAGGGAGTATGTGCGTCCGCGCATGAAGCATCGGACGTAATTGTAGAGCCTGGTGCCGCAATTGGTTGCCTGGAGCTCTTCTAGCACACTGTCGTGATGGACGTTGCCGAAAGGCGTGTGGAGGTCGATTGCGAGAATTGTCTTCAATTGGAATGTGCTAAGAGTGGAGAATACTTCTTCCTGGAGTTGGAGGAGAGCGTCCTGAGTCGAGATGTGTTTCGGGTAGGCAATGAGGGAGTGTGAAAGGTGTTGTGTATTGTCTAAGTAAGTCTGGAGTCGGCGAAGGATGACTCTCTCCATAAGTTTTCCCGCACGGTGGTGGAGGTGAGTGATATAGGACGAAGGTTTTCTATATCATGTGGTTTGCCCGGTTTGGGGATGAAGCTGATCATGGCCGTCTTCCACTCGTTTGGGAGTAAGCCAGAGCACCAGGACTCATTCATGAGTGCGAGTAGGTGCTCGTAATCCTGATCTGTGAGGTTGCGCAGCTGCTGCGGTGTAATTCTGTCGGGTCCCGGAGCCCTGTTGAATCGGGTTTCCGCTACTGCCTGTTTGAGTTCGGCGAGTGTGATGTCCTCCGACAAGGAGTGGTCGTCAGGTTTGCGCCCGGCGTAGTGGTTGTACGCGGGCTGCATCGGAGTGGTGATGTACTCCTCACGGAGAGCCTGAACAAGCTGATCGGGTGCTGTATATTTATCGAGGAGTTTGTGTAGGAAAGTTCGTGCGGCCGTCTTGGACTGAGATGGATTAACTAGACTGCGGACGAGACGCCACGCTGAGGCAAGATTCAGGATATTCCTAAGTCTGTCACAGGTGCTGTACCACTGCTCTTCCGTAAGAGAGTCCGAGATAGCGGCTATTTCGTCATTGAGAAGGGAGATGCGTTTGCGTAGGCGGCGGTTGCGCTTGTTGCGCTTCTACCTTCGAATGAGGCTATGACGAGCTTCCCACAGATGGCAAAGGTGAGCGTCCGCCGCCGGTGCATCGTCTGGTTGTTGTAATTTCTTAGAGTGAAGCTAAGCGGCGATGATGAATATGTCGCATCCACATGTGGTAGTCGGCGAATGGGGAGGAATCATGCGGGTCGGTGTCCTCACGAAATTTCCTCTAGTCAGTGAGCGATTGGGGGCGCTTGGATCGTTTGTAGTTGGCTGCGTGAAGGTCGATCTTGATCAGGATGTGATCACTAGTGAGCGTGTCGTGCGTGTTGGTCCTCGTGGCCTTCGTCGAACCTTTTAGAAGGGTGAGATCGGGAGTAGTGTCCCGTTCCACTGAATTTTCGTGGCGGGTAGGTGAGTCGGGATCATTAAGGGGAGAGAGGTGGTGCCTCTGAATTATGGCTAAGAGTTTGTTACCCTTGAGAGAGTTCTTGTTGTAATCCCAGGCCGTGTGGGGCGCATTGAAGTCGCCTGCAATAAGGTGCGTAAAAAGTCGTGCGGGGCGGAGGCGCGCTGTCGATTCAAGAAACTGCACCGACTGCTTCGGGGGGCCGTAGGTATTTGTTACATAGACGCTGTGGGCCGAATATTTACCGAAGGGATGAGAGGGGGAGAGTTTAATTGTGTGGCTATATGGCGTATCTTGGATGGCGGTGATTGCAAGGTCTTTTCTGGTTAGAGGGAGGAGAGTGCGTTCAGTGTCAGGTGTGGTATGAGCATTGTACCCAGGAATAGATAAGATGGAGCCAGATTCTTGAATGAGGATGATATCTGGTTTATCCGGTTGAAGGACGATGTACTGCGTGAGGAGGCCGCGCCTGCGGGCGAGACCCCTGCAGTTCCACTGCCAGATGTGGAGAGTATCACTCATGTGATAGGCTTACCGGCAGTGTCACCGGTAGGGGGTAGGGTGTGGGGCGAGCACTTCCTGAAGGTTTGCGAGCACGTGTGAGGTCTGATTCCTCCAACTTAATTAATCAAAGGGAAAGGGACTGGACTTCTGCGGCGAGGGAGGCCATGGTGGAGTGCAGTGTGTCGATCGCTTGGTTGATTGTGCGTGCTGGTTGTGCCTCAAGCGTTTCTTCTATTTTGGTAGTGAGTGAGGCAATGGTGGTGTTAAGGGTTGTAGTGATGGCTACGAGCTTTGTTTCGAAGCGGGTTTTCATTGCGGTGATGGCACCATGAATGTGCGCGTCGATAGCATCAACGGTGAGGGCGCGGGGTGTTTTTTTTGGGAAGGGGGGGGGGGGGTGAGACAGCGGAGGGAGTAGAAAGATCATCTCTAAAGTGAGGCTATTTGCAGGGAGGAGTGTCAGGGTCTTCCTTGGTGTCCGTTTCGAGAGCGAAGGTTACAGGCGGGTCTGACGGGGATGTGCGGGGTGAGGGTAGGGGATGAGGTGTGTGTGGGGCAAGGGTTTTGGTGAGATCTAGGCGATAGTTTCGTGCGTTTTGTTTAGTCGAGGTGCGAAGAAAAGGGGGGGGGGGGTAGGATGAGGGATGGTGGTTGATTTAACGGTGGGTGGTTGGTGGCTGACGGCGGGTCTGGAGGGCTGCTGCTGCTTCGTTTGGCGTTGCGATCAGCTGTCCTGGAATTGTTGCGACCTCGAGTGAATTTGTTCACCAGCTTGTTCGTTGCAGAAGGTGCTGCCAAAATCTGAGGAGTTTGTTGGTGAGGGAGAGTAGGGGAATTGCTGCCAGGAACAGGATTATCCGACGGGGCTGCGCGTAGGCTGAGTCGTTTGAGGTAAGCGGCCTTGCGGAGGGCCAGGTCGGCCGTTTGACGAACTTCGCATTTGAAATCGTCGGCGGCGTGATCTTTGCTGCAATTCGGACATCCAGGCTTGCAGTTATGAAGAGTTTGCGGGTCCAGGATATCGGTGCCACAGATGTTGCAGCGAGGAAGGTGACTTCGTGGACAAACGTCTTGTCGATGGCCGATGGCCAGGAACGTTTTATAGAACTGCGCTTTTGGGCGGTGGGGTGTGCAGCGCTGTGCCCCGTGCTTGTAATAGACAGCACGTGGGACGTAGGAGCCGCCAAAGGTGATTAGGGCTCTGCTGGTTTTGCTCATCATGCGGGCCGAGAGGATGTCGCAGGTTTCGGTCTCAAGGTTTTTAAAGAGCTCCTCCGGGGAAGTATGGGGCTCTACTTGGTGTATGACGCCTTTGCAGGAGTCGTTCGGTGGCAGTTCGTATATCTGGATAGTGTGATGTTTATCAGAAATGGTGAGGGAATCGACAGCAAGGAGCTTGGGTATGGTGTGAGAGTCTGTTATACTGAGAGTGGCGAGATTTTTCGGAGCTTGAATTGTAACAATAAGGGGACGGGTCTCACTATCCGTAAGGCGAGCCATGGTGCTCAGAGCAGAATGAAGGATTTGGGGCCATAGCTTGGCGAGATTGAGATCAGGGGAAGGGCGCAGAAGGAGAAGGAATTCTGCAGGTTTACTGATTTTCGATAAACGTTGGATTGCAGTCGTCCACCCGTCGGCGTCCGTAATGTAGCGGCGAGCCATGCTTGGAGGCAGGAGGGTACGCCGCCGAGCCGCGGCGTAGGCCGATGTTGGTGGCGGCTGGAAGTGAAGCCGTCCCGCAGCCCGAAGCGGCGTTAGGCTTACCGGCTGGTTTCCGAGTTGCAGCACAGAAAGCGCTGGTATAATTCAGATCGGTGGTCTGTTAAAGGTCAAACCTGGCCTGGAGAGTCACGGGGCGCTTGGACGCAGGATTCGAGGGGTGGTTCAAAGACACCCGTCGAAAATCAAGGTGCAGGTCCAATTTTGAAAGGAACGAGGCGAGTCGTGTCAGGCGAGCCATCGACGACGACGACGACGACATTACAGGTTGATCTGGAGAACTCACGCGTGATTCTGGAAATTACTCCCAGCTTACGCAAAGAGTCATTTGTAAGGTTGCTAACATGTACAGTAAAGTGTAACGAAAAATCTATGTATACACAAAGATAACGCGCGCACTCAACTCTTCGCAGGGGATCATTGCCAATCTGTAACAAAAGTTTATTTTTTCTACCTTTCTACAAAAAGACAAAATAACGGTTTTAGAAGAATTGAGCGTTAGCATGTTCTGACGACACCAATTGCACACACGCGTAACATCCTCCATAAGTTTTTCACAGTCTTCTAAGGATATGATCTGCCTAAGCAACTTGACATAATCTGTATATTGCAAGATGTGCGAATTGTGAACAATTGAGCTCAAATCATTAAGAAAAACATTGAAAAAGCTAGGCCCAAATATGGAACCTTAAGGCAGACCCAAAGAAGAAACATAAGGCCTGGAGTGATGTCCAAGAACACGAACAAAATTGTGTCTATTAGATACATATATTAGAAATAGGGAGCAAAGTGAGGTACTCACGCCGTAGGAGTCTAGTTTGTGTAGAAGGAGCGAATGGTCTACTAAATCAAACGCCTTAAAAATGTCAAAATATGCAACGTCTACCTGTCCATGTTGGCACACAGTAGGCGAAACAAAATTTAAAAAAAACAGCAGATTTGTTTCAACGACCTTCCACGGATAAAGCCGTGTTGTGAAGGGCTTATCGTATGCTTAAAAAAAGTTTAAAATGCGCTCAAATAAAACAATTTCATAGATCTTAGCAAAGGGAGATAGCAACGACACAGGCTTGTAATTTTTTACATCATCCGTTCTGTCATTCTTATGTACTGGCACAGTAATAGAGTTCTTCCACAGGGAAGGAAATGTAAGGCTCTGCAACGACAAGTTAAAAATATGCGTTAAGACGGGCGCAAAAATAGAGGAGCATCCTTAACAATGGAACTTGGAATGCCGTCAAATGCAACTGATAACTTTCTCTTCAGTTTCCTGATAGCAAATTCAATATCAGTGATTTCAACAGATGAAATTGACAGGTGATCACTGGCATTATCACTGACGCCGTACGCAGACAGTCCAGTTTGGCCGCAAGGATAAACCGAAGAAAAATAACGCGCGAATGTATTTGGTACATCTTCAGGCTCAGACAGCACTTTACCAAAAAAGTCAGCTATGTTTAGTGATAAAAAAAGTTGTAGTTGTGCGATCCTTTACATATCGCCAGAAAAGCATTGGGTCACGATTTAAGCTGCGTTCTACTGACACACAGTGTAATATTTTATCGCGCTTCAACAGTGTCTTACCTAGCGCACGCGACTCAGAAAATTTTAGATACCAAAAAGTGGAATTCGCGACCATATATTTCTTATGACAGTGCAAGTTTTGTCTTGGAACTGATCTAAGCCCCTTGGAGTACCAGTGTGGATAACGACTTGTGTAAGGACGCTTTCTGGACGCGAACCTTTCAAGTGCATATAGGATATAGTTTGTAAACACTTCAACGACACGATTTACTTCGGTAATACTATATAAGAAAGCGCAATCTATATTATCTAAATTTAGATAAAGGCCAAAGTAATCGCCTCTTGAGGAAGCAAGCGACTCGCGGTTTTTGTGCTTTACTTTCCCCATTGAAACTGATGAATGCATTAAATCAACATTGCAACGGATCTTCCACTTTTGTGCAGTAAAAGCTGATACCCAGAACAATGAAAGAATGATCACTGCACTGCTTGCTATGGCTGTCACCTTAAATAAAAACTCCTCCTGCTCCACAGCGGTGATGTATTCAGAGCCCGAGACCTTTTCCTTGATGCGCGTCACTTCAAGAAAGTGTATTGTCAGCATGTATTCGTGTAAACGGCAGAATAATTTTCGTGTATTGTTGTTAGCGACTCTTCTCAACCTGAAAGTAGATAGAATACAAATAGTATTAGAATAGGCCGGACAAACAACAGCTACTCGGGAAATAAATGACTTCATTTGGGGTAAAAGTTAAGGTTCAGTGGCTGCTGTGGCCTCCCAGAGAGATGCGACAAATCAAAAGAAAGGCTGTCATACCCTACTTTACTATGGCTCTTCACTTAAAATTGTTATTTTTGTAAATTTTTGTATATGTCTGTCTGGTCACCCAGGCACAACTGGAAACAACGCACAAATAACAAAGACGAGGAAGATGTAGCCGAGACAAGCACGGGACCTCAACTGAATAATTAATAAAAGAAAAAAAAAAAACATCCAACTAACAATCTATAAGGTGTCCCAAGTCATTAGGCTCGATCTAAAGTAGACCGTAAAAATCGACACCTGCAGGTAGCAACCTCAACTTTTCGTCAAAGGCGTATTTCACAAATCGTTTCGTTCTTGTAAAATTACAACACTCAGACGCAATTCCGCTGGCAGCAAAAGCGCCGTCGTCATGAAAACGTGTCTATTTTTTATTAAAGTTTCGCTCCTTTTCTGTAAACCATAGGGCCAAAAAACCTAGCCAGGGTGAACGTCGGGTGGCGGCGCAGACGACCGAATAAGAGTAGAGGGCGTTGGGAGCAGCGTCTGAAGGTTTAGCCGACCAGCGAAAGGAAGCTTACGACACGCAGACGCAATTCCGCTGGCAGCAAAAGCGCCGTCGTCATGAAAACGGGTCCTTTTTTTTTTCTCCTTTAAGTTTCGCTTTCACTGTCCGCATTTACTATGTAACTAAATGTATATTACAAAAATATTATATTCATGTTAATAAAGCACGATGGTCGCGAGAAGTCTTGATAAGGAGGTAGCGTCGTCTATCAATACGGGCGCCATACCCGCCCAGCAACTCGACTTGGTCGTCTGCGTCGCCACCCGCCGTTGACAGTGGCAAGTATCTTCGCCCTATTTTGTACAGAAGGAGGACGACCTTTTGTAAATGTACAAAAAAAAACGACTTGTAAACTACACTTTTGGTGAAAAGTTTAGATCGCTACGTGAAGGCCTCGATTTTACGGTCCATTTTAGGCCGAGCCTGGTGACTTTGGACACCCTATATATTTCTGCGAATGGCGACGTGACAAAACAAGAAATAATGAAAAAAACTGAAACGTTTATTGGGGTAAACTTGGGCCCAAAATAAAAAAAAAAAGACGATAGCAACGGAGCGTCGCGGGCGCCAATTCAGCGGAACAGCAGAGACGAAAGCTGGGGCTAGATTGACCGCGGCTCGCCATGCGGAACCCCTTCATGTACACGCGTCGGCTTTTTGAGCAATCGGCGTAGAAGGATCGGCGACTTGAACATACAAACCTCGAACAAGCAACAGGGCTCTCAAATTGATCAGATGGTTAAACTGATAGAATAAATAAAATACGCGTAACTCCCAGGAATTGAACCCTGGACCGCCGCGCGAAAGTAAAGCGCGGTAACCACTTGGCCATGCGCGCGCTCGCCCGCCGACGCGCGTGGCAATATCACTATCGCGTTGACACGTGCCTATAAAAAAGTCACTTAATACTTGTGTAAACAAACCGAATTTTGACTGACGCATGTTCAATCTACAAGATAATGTAATAATGTTTTAGATAGGAGGCGCAAGATGCGTCAGTTAAACTTCAGTTGGTTTACATAGGAAAAAGGGGACTTTTTTGAGGACTCGATAGTGTTGTGGATTGCTAATATGATGTTTTTTCTTTTATTAAATAGTGAGTTAAAGTCGAGCTCGTGTCCCTTCTGCACCTTCCTCATTTTGTCCTGTGTGCGCTGTTTCGAGTTCCGTCATGAAGAAACGCGCCCGCATTGCCACTTTATTTCACCCCTTGCATTGACCATATCTTAAGTTTCATCTACAGCTGAAGGAAACAGTGATGTTCAAATCCTATACTACACTCTAAGAAATGCATGCTCGTCTGCTTACCCCCAAAATACTCGAATGGGCAATGTCTGCGATCTGTGAAATCGGCTCAGCTAATTATGATGCGGAACAAGCCTTTAAACCTAAAAATAAAATCTGGGCTGTGACATTACGTAATGCAAAGCGCCATGCTTGCATTGCGTAATACCACAGCGCAAACTTCATTTCGAGCTCTAAACAGATGTCCCGCCTCGTCATTCGATGAGCTGATTTTGTAGATCGTGGAGTGTGGCTCTTCGACTCTTTGAGTGTTTTCCGGGTAAGTAGACGGACAGGCATCTCTTATAATGTATAGTCAGTGACAGGTTCAGACGTCAGGGGAAGCTCCCTCCTCCCCTCCCTTTTCACTTTGGCAGAGCAAACAGCTGGAAAGGAGGCAACCTCCTCTCCATTGTTAACTCTGCTAAAGTGGAAAGCCATTAAAGGTGCTTCCCCCGAGCTCAATTGGTCACCGACTTTTCACACAGAGAATTATCCGCTTGCATGTCCACAACACTCGACACAGCGGACACCAACCAGGCATAGCGTCTACATCGTACTAATTTTTATGAAAGAAATATATTCAGTAACCGACAGGTGTGCAAGTAAATGAAACAGGGACTTGGTAAGTTCTATATACAATTGTGAACCACATTACTTTAAATAATATGGCAATAGAACCTTCCACTCAATTTGTGAGTTACGAAATATCTAAAAAAATACCTGTTAGATAACTTTTACTTGCTTATCAAATCACAGACAAGATACAAAAACGTGTATGCATATAGGATGAGTACCGTATGACTATTGCAATGCAACATGCATTATTAAACTAGTAACGTTCAAGATCACCCTCGATGGGCTCTCAAAATCAGTTGGCAGTACCTGGTATAAGCACCGCACTTCTCACCCTACAAGTACAGTCAAATTTACAGCACCAAGCACTTTGGTAACATAACAATGCTCGCAGATCCGACGTAGCATATTCTCAGGAATGACAAGGGATAGGGCGGCGAATAACTGAGTATTCTCAACGTTGAATAGGATGAACTTGTGCCCAAAAGTAAAAAGGAAACAAGGTAACAGCTAAGCGTCGCGGGCGTCCCAGTCGGCGCAAGAGCAGAGTCGAACGCAGGGGCAAGGCTGACTCGAAAAGGTCGCGGGCGGCGTGTTATCTAGAGTGCGTCACTATCTCGAAGATTCGCCGAAGAAGGTTCGAGCGTTGCGCGCTCGAGTCAAGAACGAACAAACACTTTTTACAACAGCAAAAGCAGGAATAAATGATAGAAGTTATGTCCGGAGCAAGAATAAACGGGAACCTTTCAGAAGTTCATGACGTCGCGTTGCGTTCTCGGCCCTCCGCGCTGCATTATCCCCCCCCCCCCCTCCCCCATTTAAAAGCGCATCGTCCCGATGCAGCACAAACGGAAACACAAATCCAAAACAAAAGTACCGTAGAGTCGCGAGCCACAGTTCACATTTCACAAGTTTGACGAGAGTCCAAATTTCTAGCATTCGTAATACGGCTTGGGGCTCACGACGTGGATCACTTCGGGTCGCGGCTGGCTTTGTCTTGATGGTCGACTTCCGTCGGGAAGTACCTCGTAGATTAGGTGCCTGAGACAGAAAAGAACCTTGCAGGGTCCAAAGTAGCGCTTGCGAAGCTTCTCGTTGAGCGCACGTCACCGAATTAATGTTTAAACCCATACGCTGTCCCCGGGATAAAAGCGGGCGTTACGCCGGGGAAGATTGTAGCTGCCGGCGTCGACATGTTGCTGGTCTTCAATCCGTAGTCTGGCTAGCTGGCGGACCTCTTCTGCCCGTTGAGCAACCACCTGGGCGTCATCGCTCCCGTCATCAACTGGCTCATGCGGCAAAGTGGAGTCTAGCATAGCCGTCACGGTCCAGCCATACACCAGCTGGAAGGGCGTCACTCCTGTGGTCTCTTGCACTGCCGTGTTGTAGACAAACGAGACGTAGGGCAGCAATTTGTCCCAGGTTTTCTGCTCGACGTCGACATAAATAGAGACCATGTCGGTGTTTGTCTTGTTGAGCCGCTTCGTCAACTGGTTGTTTTGCGGATGGTATGCACTTGTTCGATGATGGTTCGTGTGGTTTAGACAAAGTATCGCTTGGGTCAACTGTGCCATGAACACTGCGCAATGCTGGAGGACGATGGACTTAATGAAGAACTTGGCGACTTCGACAGCAATTCCCAACGGAAGGGCATTCGTCTCGGCGTAGCGAGTAAGATAATCTGTGGCGACGATTATCCAGCGGTCGTCATCATCGACGGTGAAAACGGACCCAGCAAATCGATTCCAATTTGCTGAAAGGTTTTGGTTGGCAAGGTAATTCGTTGAATGAGACCTGCTGGCTTTGACGGCGGTTTCTCGTGTCGCTGGCACTCATGGCACGATTGTGTGTAGAGATGGACGGTCTTCGGAAGCTTAGGCCAGTAGTATTTTTTACATGTTCGGGCTAGTGTCCGGCTGTAACCAAGGTGTCCTGAAGTCAGGTCGTCATGGCAGGCTTGCAATATTTCTTATCGAACGCTCGTAGGGCCTACCAGAGGCCACAGCGAATTACTGGTTCCGAAATTCTTGTTATAATGTACACCTCGTTGAATAGCGAAGGTCGACAGGGCTCGCGAAAAGACACGAAAACGGTACTTCCTCTTCTTTCTAGATCAATCAAGGCGCGCAGGTTAGGATCGTCTCGTTGAAGTCTTGCCATATCGTCGGTGTCAGCGGCACCTATGAAAAATTCGTCGTCATCGTCATCGGCGCCGGCAATAGGAGGTTCGATTGGAGCTCCAGACAAACAATCAGCGTCACTGCTTGTGGCCTGACTTATGGACAATGGTTACGTCGAATTCTTGCAGCCGAAGACTCCAGCGGGCGAGGTGTCCTTACCGATCCTTGAGGTTTACGAGCCAACAGAGGTCGTGGTTGTCTATGAGCACGCGGAACGTGATGCCGTCAAACTACGGATGGAACTTTGTTATCGCCCAGACGAGAGCAAGACATTCTTTGTCGGTCGATGAATCATTTTGTTCTGCCTAAGACAGCGCCCGGCTTGCGTAAGCGATAACTCCCTGTGCCCCTTCTTGTCGCTGAACTAGTACCGCACTGCCACCAGTATTGTTGGCGTCAATGTGGATTTCTGCCTCAGCCGACTGATCAAAGTGCCCGCGGATAGGGCGCGACTGGAGCCTTCGGTTGAGTTCGTTGAACGCATGTGCTTGCTCCTCTCCCTACTTCATCTGCACGTCGTCCTTCATCAGATGCGTCAGCGGTGCAGAAATTTGTGCAAAATCAGCAACGAAGCGTCTGTAGTAGGCGCAGAGCCCCAGGAATCCTCGAATGGCTTTTTTCTCTGATGGCTTCCGAAATTTGGCGACAGCAGATGTCTTTGCAAGATCAGGGATTATACCATGAGCACACACGACGTGGCCCAAGAATTTTAGTTCACCATAAACAAACCGACACTTGGAAGGCTTCAGTGTCAGCCCAGCAGCCTTGAAAGCCCGTAGCACGGCTGGCAGTCGTCTCAGGTGCTCGTCGATTTCGCTCGGGAACACTACAACGTCGTTGAGATAGAGGAGACAGCTTTGCCATTTCAAGCCGCAAAGGAGTTCATGACGCGCTGGAAGGTTGCCGGCGCTGTGCACAGCCCGAGCAGCATTACTTTAAATTCATACAGTCCGACCGGCGTGACGAAGGCCGTCTCACGATCTTGTTCGTCGACGTCAATCTGCCAGTACTCGCTCTTCAATTCCATCGACGAAAAGTATTAAGCGTGGCGGAGCCGGTCCAGGGAGTCCTCGATTCGGTGCAACAGATAGACGTCCTTTTTTTGTTACAGCGTTCAGCGGTCAATAGTCCACGCTGAACCTCAGGGTTCCGTCTTTCTTCTTCGCCGGGATTACTGCGGAAGCCAACAGCTCTACACCGCAGGTGGCTTCTTCGGTCCCGACGGGCACAAAGACACTCGCCAGCGGCGGCAGGTTTGCGTGGCTGGAAAGAACTCGCACAGCAGCTAACGTCGCTTTGGGATTTTCCTCCGATGGGACAGCTTTCCGAACGTCCCATTGTTCTCCGCAAAGTCCGATGATGGCGCCGTATTTACAAAATAAGTCCATTCCGGGAATGACGTTCCTCGAACAGTCTCGCAGAACAACGAACTTCGCACTGAAGGTTTCAATGTGGATATCAACGCGAGCAGTGCACCTGCCGACAGGTGTGATGAGATATCCGCCGGCGGTTCGCATCTGCGGTCCGTCCCACGACGTCATAACTTTCTGAAGGCGGCGAGAGAGTCGCGTCGTGACCGTCGATGATAACGTCGAGGTTATTCGACACTCTTCCAGAAACATAGATTCGGGGTGTTGTGACATTAGAGTGGGAGTGCTCCGACGATCTTGGATGATCTTGGCATCGTTCGTTTTCGGCAACACAACCTGCCGGCATTGCCGCGCCTAGTTTTCTCGACGGGAAGCCGGCGGAAGAACGATGGCGAGCGTCGGGGAGTCGGTGAACGGAATCCTCGGCAGGAAGTCGACTCAGAGGATGAAGAGCGGCGGAGGTAGTCCTCGATGTCCCGAGGTCACTCTCCGAGACATGGTGGAGGGTCGTTGAGTGAAAACCCTCGTAGGCCCAGCTGGCGGTAGGGGCAACGCTGGTCGATGCGATCCGCTTCACCGCAGTGGTAACATGGTGGGCGTCAGTCGGCCGTCCTCCAGACGTGACTCTTCCTGGGCGCAGGTTGCCTTGGGCGGACGTGCGCCTGATCGTCCTGGCGTCGAGGGTACTGCGGCATTGGGGCGTCTCTTCGGGGTGACGGCGTGCCTTGGCGGGGAGCTTGCCGCGGTCGTCGGGCCATGGCGGCGTAGCTGAGAGATTTTGGGGGTTTATGGCGCAATAGCTACGAGGCCATCTGCGCCAAACTAATTTTAGTCTTCATTGTACTATAAAGTGGGTTTTACAAACGGATAACCAAGAAGCTAACATCGGTGTAAAAGGCAAACACTACCAAGAAATTCTATTACTCGTTCAAAAGAGACCAGAGGATTCTCGCCCAGAAGAAGAGCAGAATAAAATGGGATACGATATTGAAAAAAATCAGGGAAATGAATGCGGCACTTGGGCTCAAGGCTGGGGCACAACCACAAGATATGCAAAACAGTGAGCCTATCACCACACTGATGGCAGACTGGTGGATCTTCTCCCGAAAGCAGATACCTATGGGTTATAAATGAGTATCCGATTCTCAAACGGCACAACAACGTTTCATGAAGTCGGATCTTGCATGAAGAGCTTTCCCAAACTCCCAAAGCCGGTTTGGTAACATCAAGCTTGTTATCGCACTCCATTTCCCATTCCAATTGCCAAGAATGAAGAATCGAGGACTTCACCAGAGCTTAATATCTTGATAGGGTAAACAGGACAGAGATTGTGGAAGATTACCGGCAGACCCTGCGAGCCTGTCGGCTTCTTCATTGCCTTGTATGCCAATGTGACTGGACACCCAACAAAATATTATATTTTGACCTCCATGCAAAGCAGAGTTAAGTTTATATCGAATATGTTGTACAAGCATATTTTTAGTATCTTTAAGAGAGCAAACTGGAAGAATCACACTTTGAGAGTCAACAAACAGGACCGCCCCCAGTATTTTCCAATTGATAATGCATTCGATCGCCATTGATACCGCATAGACTTCCGCAGTAAAAATGCTGGCAACACAATGAAGTCGTTGAACCTTGGAGAAGCTTTCACATTACGCAGCGCAACCGACAAAAGAGGAGGTCTTGCACCATCAGTATAAACATGAAGATAACCGTCATACTTAGATTGCAGTTCACCAAACTCTTGCTTAATTCCAGCTTGGGAAATGCCATGCTTGTTAAACTTCCCGAGAGACCAGTCGGATTCAACTCGCTGTGCTTTCCAAGGTGGAATACCGTTGACTTTCCTAACGAGGATTATCTGGTCCAGAGGAAGGTGCAGAGAAGTGCGAAGAAGTTCAATACGGAAGCTTAACGGTGTTACAATGCTTGGTTTATTTTCAAAAAGGCGAAAGATCCTCGACCTTGTAAGTGAAGAGTACGTCGGATGCTGGGGGTCGGCCAGAATCTTGTAGGCATATGTTAGACTAAGATATGTACGTCGTTTGTTCAGGGACACCTCATTGGATTCTGCATACAAACTGAGGACGGGCGACGTCCGGAAGGCTCCTGTTGCCAGTCGCAATCCGAGATGGTGAACTTGGTCCAACATTTTAAGGACAGAGGGCCGAGCTGATCCACACACTACTGCACCGTAATCAAGACGGGATCATACAAAGGCGTTATATAACTGCAGGATACATTTTCTATCAGACCCCTAAGACTTGTGAGATAAAACTTTCAACAGATTTGTGGACTGAAGGAATTTTTGCTTCTGCGCTTTAAGGTGGGAAATAAAGTTAAGCTTTTTATCAAATATTACGCCAAGAAATCAGTGCTCCTTTCTAACTGGGCTAAGGGTTCCATTTAATTCCAGGGATGGATCCGAAGACAACACACGGCGTAAGGAAAAAGGCACACAGACCGTTTTTGAAACAGAGAACCTGAACCCATTTTCGTCGGCCCACTTTGACAGTTTGTTTATGGCTAACTGCAACTGACACTCACAACTGGAAAGGTTACAAGATGATGATGAAATCTGTATATTATCAGCATAAAGAGAAAATGTAATTGAAGGTGGCAGCAGTCGTGCAAGTGAAATCATTGCTAGTAAAAATAAAGTCACACTTAAAACACCCCCTTGAGGGACTCCGTTTTCTTGAACAAAGGAATCAGATAGGACTGAGCCGAGACGAACTTGAAAACTCCTGTCCATCATATTTTCCTTTATGCATTGTAGCATACGGCCACGGATATTACAGGCATACAGGTTTCGGAGAATCCCATACCTCCACGCTGTGTCATATGCCCTTTCTAAGTCGAAAAAAACTGCAACACAGTGCTGCCTGTTTACAAATGCTTCTTGTATCACAGTTTCCAGGCGCACTAAGTGGTCAAGGGTAGATCGACCTTGGCGGAATCCACACTCATTATTATCAAAGACCCTCTGGCTTTCAAACATGTATACCAGTCGCCTGTTTATAAGCCTTTCAAACGTTTTTCTCTAGGCTGCTCGTAAGGGCAATTGGGCGATAACTTGATGGTTGTGAGGGTTTCTTATTGGGTTTTAGAAGGGGGATGATATGTGCATGTTTCCAAGCCTGAGGGAAGCATGCTTTTTTCCACAAAATATTGAAAAAGAGGAGAAGGTTTTCAAGGGATTCTGAAGAAAGGTGGCGAAGCATTTCATAGTGAATTTTATCGGGGCAGAGAGTTTAGTTACATTAAGGGCCATCTCAAGCTCGCATCGCGTAAAAGGTTGGTTATAAAATGCTGAATTTCCTCCCGATATGACAAATTTTGTCGCTCCGCACAAGCTTTCCACTGTACAAAAGTAACACTTTAGTTGGCCGAACTAGACGCATTATAAAAATGTTCCCCGAGTATATTAACAATGTCTCTTAGTGATGAAGAAGGAACAATAAACGTTGGAATAGCAAAGCACCTATAATCTCCATTTATTTTCCGATATCTGTCCCAGGCCTCTTTTGCCCGGGACAAAACTAGTTAGAGAGGAGAGATATTTCATCCACGACTTCCGCTTTGCTTGCTTCCTAGTCCAACGAGCCTTAGCTTTTCGTCGCTTGAACTCAAGGTTGCGTGAAGTGGGGTATCTGCGAAATCGGCCCCACGCCCTATTCTGGTCCGTCTGGGTTGTGGCACACTCCTCATTCCACTACGGTTTGCATTTTTTTGGTATATTACCAGATGTTCGTGGAATGGACTGCTGAGCAGCCCTTAGTATCTGCTCCGTAACATAAAGAGTAGCGTTTTCAGGGGACATAGAAGAAAGATTCGAAGGATCTAAAGTGGAGTGAAGATTAAAAAGCGTCCAGTCAGCCTTGTCTAACTTCCAACTAGGGACCCGCTTTAAAAAATTAGGCAATTCAATGGTGCTTTCTAAAATAACTGGATTGTGATCACTTCCAAAGGGGTTATGAAGAACCTTCCAGGAAAAGCAAGGAAGTAATGAATGTCAAGCAATAGTAAGGCCAATGGATGTGAATGAGTTTTGTGCCGCACTAAAAAAAGTTGGCTCTCTCCCGTTAAGAAAGCACAGCCCAGAAGACAATAAAAGACGTTCAATTACACCACCACGGGAGTCCTGACGGGAACTACCCCGCATGGGATGATGAGCGTTAAAATCGCCTAAAACTAAAAAAAGGTTGAGGAAGCTGTCCTACAAGTCCCTGCAGCTCTTGAAGGTTCAAAGGAACATTTGGTGGCAAGTATAAAGAGACAACTGTTACAAGGCGGTCCACGAGGAGACGCACTGCAAGAGCTTCCAGAGGCGTGCAGAGTGGAACTTGAGAGCAAGCGACTCCACTCTGCACAACCACTGCAACACCACCAGAAGGAGGGGAAGCCGGACGGTCTTTCCTATAAACCTGATGATGTCTTAAAATGTAAAAAGAAGTGGATTGAAGGTGGGTTTCTTGCAAAGCAAGAGCGATGGGCCGAAGCTCATCCATGAAATAGTTAACATCATCAATATTTCTCAAAATACCGCGACAGGTCCACTGCATAAAATGTAACGTCGTCATCTATTAAAAGTGTATATATGTAAATATATAATGAGTGAAACATAGTAAATAAATAAAACCATGGAGAGGCCAACAAAAATCAAGATATGGCCACAATACGGCTACTGACGGGGTCATCATTTGGGCGGTACTACAGGCTGTATTTTTTTTTTATCTGCGGGAGGGCGTCTCCCATTCCATGCCATCGTGGTCAGACCCAGGAGTGGACAGCGTGTCAACATCTGTTGGCATCTCCCCCTGCTGGGAAGTGTCCATTGGAGTAGATACGGAGCTTGTCCGGCCCGGCCCACGGGGCGGCAAGCCCCGGCCACGGCCGGCTGGAGGAGTGGTGGACGAACTGGGCAAGGGGTCACCCGAGCTCGTCTTGTCCTCTCCTTTCACTGGAGCTGCATGGGCTTCATGCTGCTCCTTTGGTAGGGGGCCCTCTCCAGCGAGCAAGAGAAAGAAACTCGCTCCTTCTCCCTAGGAGGGGACCTAGGAGAGGGAGAAGGCGCGGCTGCTTCCGGCCTGTCCCTGGATGGAGGGGCAGCCCGCGTGCTACCACCAGGGACAAAGGCAAGCTGCCGCTGCCCCTGTTGGGGAGCTGGGGCCCTGAGGTCGGCCGCCAAGATCTCTGGAGAGACCTCTGTGGCCCTCGACTCCGAGCGTGGTGCTGGGCCCCTGCGCACCACGTCGGCAAAACTCCCCTTTGACACAAAGGAGAATCGCTTCTTTGCTTCTGAATACGATAAGTTCTCCTTCACTTTAATGGTAAGGACGTCTTTTTCTTGTTTCCACGAGGGACATGTACGATAGTAAGCGCGGTGTGGTCCACCGCAATTAACACAGTGGGCCACAGCCTCCTCAGGAATGTCAGAAACATGGCCCTGACTGCCACACTTTGCACACGTCTCCTTCCCTCGGCAGCTGCGTGCTCCGTGACCAAAACGTTGGCAACGGAAGCACCTCTGGGGGTTGGGGACGTAAGGGCGAATGCGGCAGTTCAGGTATCCTGCCTTGACAGTCTCTGGGAGTGTGTGCTTTTCAAAGGTCAGAATAACATGTTTCGAAAGAACCTGTTCACCATTTTTCCGAAGCATGATGCGTATAACAGCGACAACGCCTAAACTTTTGAGTCCCTCGAGGAGTTCCTCTTCACTTGTGTACAAAAAGTCATCCTCGGAGAGGACTCCACGAATTGTGTTAAGTGTGCGATGAGGACTCACCGACGCCTTTACGTCAACAATGGTAGTCAAGTTGAGGAGTGCTTCGCTTTGTTTTTTTGTGTTTAACTCCACAAGGAGGTCTCCAGAGTACAGTTTTTTGGCCTTGTAGGAAAACCCTACAAGGTGCTCTAGAACTTTGGATACAATGAAAGGTGACATCTTTGCAACTGTCTTCTGTTCATCAAGAGAGTGAACAACAAAAACTTTGTAAAGGATTCTATCTCGGGATCTTTGTCATTGGTTTTGTGTTCAAGGCAACGCCTTTTAGGGGCGTGCCCTGAACGGGGTTTAGAGGGGTGGGGCGCCATAGAAGGGCAAAGAGTGTTCGGAATCCGCGGTGCACCGCCCACCACCGAGCGCAACAAGGGGTTAGGTAACGCACCATAACAAGATGAGCTTGGCTGGAGACGTTACGCTAACAGTGCTACAGGGAAACTATACCCAGTGTGGGTCAAGACAGAGGTCTTTGGCCACCCAAGGTTAGCAATTGCCGCCAAAGAGGGGCGAAAAAGGAGTAAGAGAAATGAGTGAAGTAAAAGAAACAGGAAAGGTAAAGGTGAAAGATTGGAGGGGATAGTAGAAGAATAGGCGACTAGACTGAATCCTCCTGGCCGGGCCTTACCAGGACTCCCGTCTACGAGAAGTGGGGGCCGAAGTGGTGTATTGCCTCACCCGGGGTGCCCCGAAGGGTCCAAACCTACCCCGGGCTCGGCTCAACCACCAGGATGCCCTTTTCCTCGGACACGGGAAAGCCACGCACAGCCAGACGTGGGCGGGCGAACCCGCATGGCTCAAGGTCCGTGGTGACGCCAGTCACCAAACACCTGTTTTCACAGGTGCCCCCTGCGGGGATGGCGGCGTAGCCGAACGTCGGTTTTGCTGGTGCCACAGCGGTGACGGGAACCTCTGGTTGGAGCGCCCGAAGCACTTCCTCTCGAACAGCCTCGGCGATAGAAGGGGTTGGCGGACGACTGACGATTGGCAGCAATCTTCGCAGTTCCTCCTGGACGACGTCTCGGATAATTTCCCGGATGTCCGGCGTACCCGGAGTGTTTACGACGTTAAGCAGCATAGAGTTATTATAGTGTACGCTAGAGGTTCAACAGCCGCTAGTGTCTCTGCGACTTCCGTGACGCAAATTGAAGGAGACAGCAACCAGTCTACTTTTGCGGTGCTCCTGTGCATTCCTATGGGAAAACGCGCGTGCATTTTGTGTCTTCGCCGGAAAATAACATAGAACACTTTGGTTATTTCGGTCGTAATGAATAGTATGTGTCTTAATTAGCATTGGAAAAGTGTAATTGCTTTAGTTAGCGCATTTTTCTTCATCAGTGAGCGATGTTTAACTTAGCTGCATTTCAGTCCCAAACGCGTGTTCCGCAGAAGGTGTTTAAAACAAGCGACGATTCAAAGCAAAATTAAGATCGAAACGAATATAGAGCGTGTTCAAGGCTCGTCAGCATTCCGGTGACGCTTGTATATTGATAATATGCCAGTCCTGTCACCATATGAAAATGATCCCCTCGTGCATGAGCGGATAAAAACCTTCAACGTAGAGAATAAAGTCCGTTGGCTACAAAAGGTGTCTCTTTGTATTGTTTTCTCTGCCGGGCAGCTTTTATCGCGCACTTGTTCTCAAAGATGTCTAGCGCGCAGGTGATACTTAGAACGTAGAACACGCAGCTTCGCTCAGGACAGAAAGAATAAAGCGGTACTCGCTCATTTAAAATCGGAATAGATTACGTGGCCTTCAATTTATTTTGATCGTACATGCACCGCGAGTTACTGATCCGGTGTTGCTGCGTAGTTCTTGCCGCCGCTCTTGATTTTCCAGATGTCCTTCGTTCGTTTGGAATGTATATCCCCCATGCTGAAAATCGCCGACGCCGCGTTCGGGCTAACAGTGTCCGATAGTGGACATAAATACACGTATGAAGCCGTTTTAGCACCGTTATTAATGCGATGAATTTGAAAGAAAAACGCCGTAACTCACCGATTTTTTTGTCGGTCTGACTGAGAAAT
The DNA here is from genome assembly GCF_016920785.2 of Ixodes scapularis. NCBI lineage: Eukaryota > Metazoa > Arthropoda > Arachnida > Ixodida > Ixodidae > Ixodes > Ixodes scapularis. Next base: position 190,056,094 of record NW_024609846.1, on the reverse strand, counting down.
GTTTCAAACTACCTAGTACGTACGAATTATTTCGGATAGTTGCTGTTATGATCGAGCGCAGGGAGAAAATGCACTCACATTTTCCCATAGAAATGCATTACCGGAAGTCAATTTTCGACTGGTTGCTGTCTACCTCAATTTGCGTCAGCACACTAGCACCACTTGAACCTCTAGCGTACATTATAACTCTATTTTAAGCAGAGTGGGTGCAGCGACTCCTGGATGTCGCTGGCAATGGGAAGCGCGCGCTTGAAGCGCGCGCTCGATGATGGTTGCCTCGGCGACGAAGGCGTCGACAGTTGCCAGCGGGTTACGGACGAGGCCTTTAAATATGTCGTCCCTCACACTGCGCACGCGGACCAACAGCTTCTGGTCTTTTGAGGCTTGTGGGGCGCACGGGCGGTAAGGCGCAGGAGACCTTCCACGAATCTCGTGACGCTTTCTTTGGGTCCCTGGGTTTGAATCCGGAGAAGATCTTTCGCCCTCTCTCGTCTGTGTTGTTTGGCGAAGGTCCGCTGCAGTTCGGCCACACAGATGTTTCACGAATGAACAGAGCCTCGTGGTTATCGAACCACTGCCTCGCGGTGCCCTCCAAAGAGAAGTAGAGGTTTTGTAGGCGCTGCTCCCTGGTTCATCCTTTATGGCGGGCAACGCGTTCATAGTGTTGAAGCCAGTCCTCCACATCCTTGAGGCCTCGCCATGGAAGGTCTTCGGTGTTCGTTGGGCTGCGGGCAGGTAGACGACGGGTTAGTTGGTCTCGTTTTGCGCCGACTGGCTGTTGATAGTGGACCGGGCTTTCTTCGATGGTTCTGGCAGTTGACCACACTCTGGGGGCAGGCCCTGGAGGCGATGGCTTGCTCGGGTCTCGGCGGTGTCTTCGTTGGATATTCGTGGGATTAATGTCGGAGTTGCACCGCGGGTCCTCGGAGGGGGTTGCTGCAGGGGCATCTGTTACCCCGCACATCCACAAGAAATGTCACGAATGGCAAGTGATAAGGCGGCAATAGCTGATTAAACTGAACGTTTATTGACGCGAGGTGGTGCCAAAAAATAAAAATAAAAAATAAGATAACAGCAGAGCGTCGCGGGCGTCGAAGTCGGCGTAAGCGCAGAGTCGAACGCTGGGGCAAGACTGACTCGACAAAATCGCGGGCGGCCACTTATATAAAGTGCGTCACTATCTGGAAGATTCGTCGAAGAAGGTTTGAGCCTCGCGCGCTCGGTGCGAGAATGAACACGCACTTTCTAGAACAAAAAATATTAGGAATAAAGGGTACAAGTTATTTCCGGAGCAAGAATAAACGAGAACCTTCTAGAAGTCCGTGACTGAGTGTTGCTTTCTCGGCTCTGCGCGCTGCAATATGGTCTGTGAACAACACCTGCCTAATTGAGGTACTTACTGAAGCCCGACTATTTAAAGGGAACATAAAATGACAGCTTAACTTTTGTGAAATATTTCTTACATAAAACCCCTACCGTTCAATGAACATCGAACAGGCATCCGTTTTCGTTTATGTTGCTTAACTTTCTAAAAAAAAATTTTTGAAAAACTCGAGCTTTTATTCTGTTCAAACTCACCTCAAAGCAGGTCGCGGCGTAATTATAACGGCCATGACGTACTCCGGCACTGGAACCAGTAGGTCTTTCGGCAGTAGGTCAATGGAAGCCTTAGCGGCGAGCTGGTGGTGCGCTGCTAGGTTTTACCCAGTCTTGTACACGTTACTAAAAAAAAGTAATCGATTACAATTACTATTACTCTTGGCTAAAAAGTATTCGATTAGATTACTTGATTACTCGACGGCAAAAGTAATTGGACATTACTTAAAGAAGTAATCGTTACTTTTCCGATTACTTTATTGTGTGAAGACACATCTTTAGCGCTCATAACAATATTTCACATTTGCACAAGTATTGAAGAAGAAAAATTGGCTCCCTCTTCGTGGTCGTTCCACCTTCACAATGCGGACACAAGCATAGACCATTTTGTTCTTAGCCCGAGACTGAGACAGGAAAAGAGGAAAGTTTCGAAGTAGAAGAAAAATGAACATTCTTGCGGATTTGAAAGTTTTGTGAAGTGCTTGTTGAATGTGAAGGTGTAAGTGGTTTCTTCCTTTGTGTATCACGTGGATTGATATCTTCTGTTACCGGGATGCTTTGTGATTATGGGTCGGAGAGTAGAGGGAGGGAGTGTACTGTGTACGCGAAGGATTCACAAGTGTCTTCCGGATGAGGGGAGCTATTGTTCATTGCTTTGTGGAAAACGTCAAGGTCGTTTGACAATTGTGGTGGAAAGATGTGAGACCTTTGTTATCTTTTGGCTTTCGAGATCGGGAAGGTGCTGTGGTGAAGTTTGTGGAGTGTATATAAGAAGGTGACCAAATAAACTTGTCTTTAGCTGTGTTAGAGACGTGTCCTCGACTGTTCATTTTTCTTCTACTTCGAAACTTTCCTCTTTTCCTGCCTCAGTCTCGGGCTAAGAACAAAATGGTTAACATCCACCAGCTCGCCTGCGCAATCACTACATTATCATTGACTACAATAACAAGCATAGAATTCGTTTGAAGACGTTTAATGATTTGGGCGTTCGCCAGTGTGTGTGTGTGGGGGGGGGGGGGGGGGGCGGAGGGGGTTCTAGATCTTGTTAAACTTGAGCAAGGGTTGTCGCTCAAAGTTTGCGTCGGTAATTTTATTATTCACATGTGGATGAGCTCGCATGTTATACAAAAAAGCAGCAGCTCTAGGATTTGAAACGGATCATGTGTAGTATCCATTAGCGGAAGAGATCGCCCCGACCACTTCTCAACTTGAAACATTGCTTGTCACGAAGACCACGTAGTGGAAATGGGGAAACATTTCAACTGCCTTTGTTATATTTTGCATCCGCTGTAGGCAATCTTCGGTTCTGGTTCTCCTACGGGCTGCGAGTAGGTACCTAAGCAGGATTTTTTATTTTTTATTTCTGTGTGTGTGTGTGCGTGAGGATGCTAGTTTGAACGAAGGACTAACAAAGCTACATTCTGCTTCCTCAAACTTCGCCCTGAATGGCCTTTGACACAAACTGTGGCTTCCCTGGGGCTTCCCACTCCCAGTCCCAGCTCGAAAAAAAAAACGGACATTCCGCAGAAACTGTACATAGAAAGAGATTGACCTCGTTTCCTACAGCTCCACAAAATCTTTCTTTTTTTCCGCTCGAAAAAAAACTTAAAAAAAAAGCAATCGTGTATTTTTGTTATTTCATAAAAAGAAAGGCGGTGTGCCCGGGGGGGGGGGGGGGGGGGGGGGGGGGGGGGGGAGGGGGGGGGGGGGGGGGATGGGGGGAGGGGGGGCGTGGACAAATTGTAATGATACAAGTAATTTTATTACTTCAAAAAAGTAATCAGATTACTCTTGTGATTACTGCCAAATAAAAGTATCAACTGATTACAAAATACTTCAAAAAGTAATCGATTACAAGTAATTTGATTACTTGTATAATGCGTACGGTACAAGTCTGGTTTTACCACAGGGTTTTAACTGCGCTAATGGTGCCAATGCCAAGGCATTGGCGCCATCTGCCTTGCGCTGCATCGACAGTATGAAGCTGGCCCCATGCGACGGTACGAATGTCGGAATGTGCAGTGAGTCTGCCCTCGACGACTCCAGTTCCTCGTAGGAATCGGACTAAAAGGGGTGGCGACTCCTAAGTACTGAGTGTTGCGAGCATGCACGAATGACCTTAGACTTGAGATCCCTCAAACCGATGAGCCTGCACCAAGTGCTTCGGTGTGATTCATCGAGTAGCAAGCCGTGAAACTGCAGCCATTTCTTTTTAATCTCCGGACACACAAACTGTAATTCGGACACTTGCAACGAGCGCGTTGGCTACGATTGCGTCCCTTGTGACCGGAGCTACCGGAGCAGCCGCTCTGCACCCCGTCTACACGCTCCCGCAACCACTGCGAAAAGCGCAGCAGGTCGTCAGCAGGACCGCCAGTTCTCCACCACCGTCAGCTGTTTACGCGGTGCCTTTTAAAGGGAGAGGGAACGCTGCCACTCACTGACTGCTCACTGGCGTACAAGAAAATGAACAAATATTTCCATGGGCTCAGGCTTTATTAGTTTTTATTTTTTCAGAATATGCTCGCAGAGAGGAATGGAGGAAAAAAGAAAAGACAATGATGCACCACGCGTTTCTGGACGATCACGGCTTTAAAGTGGTAGGGAAATGAAATTTCAGCGCTTATTTTTTAGCTTTAATGTGTTGCATGTTGCACCTTAACCTCGAAAACACCAGTCTTCCGTTGAAAAGCACAAGAAAACTAATTTTAAAGCTAAATAAACGATCTTCAATGTGCACCTGGTGGATGCATGCAAAGCCTGCTTGGGAGGTAGTCTAGCAACGTTTTGGAATCTGCTACCTAGTCGTGACGTAGCAGATTCCTTCGGAGCAGCGCCGCTCTTTAGCATTTCAACGTTTTCCTCCTCAACTCACAAATCGCGCATTGTACCAAACCTACCAAACGGTCCAAGAAGACGGAAAGGAAGCACCCCCTCTTTCTCGGACCGTCGTTCGTTCAACCGGACACAGCCACTCTCCCCCTAGAAAATTAGCCCGTCGCTCAAAACTCGAACAAAAGTACCTTTCCCCACCTCGTTCAGTCCTAAGCTGACAGTGTTGTGGAAGCTACGTGCTCCTTGGGCCAGCCACACGCTCGTCACCCCAAGGGTACTTCCAACGGCTCGGTTGTAACGCGCTTACGCTATTGACACCACCACAACGCTGACAACGCCACCAAGGGCAAAGCTCATAATCACGCCAGCCTTGCTACGTCACGAACGCGGGGAATCTTTTCCTTCTGTTTTTGTTTGTGCCGGATATCCCATGACGCATCGCGCTCTCCGTTCGCTTCTCTTCGAGCGCTTGCTCGAGTGCACCGTTTGGCACGAAAAATATAGCCAAACGTTCAAAATACAAACGTGTGATTATCATTTACGGTTATTATCCGTCATGCTTGACTCATTTCCGAACGAAATTTGAATATTTCAATTTTTGTTTCCGTACACCTTGAACACACGACTTTACCGATAGTACAAATCTCGCCACATGCCTTTTCTATGATTGCAAAAGATGGTGTAATGCTAGCAGCGAAATAGCAACGCAGAAATATGATTTCGTGATCACATATGCCCATTTACGTTGAGGGAGTTAAGAAATGCTTACGCTAATCAATGAAAAAACAGTGAGTGCGCAAGCGAGCTGGTGGATGTTGATCATGAAGTAGAGAACCCGATACTGTGGTAAAACCAGGGAAACGGTGTCGAAGAAAGACAGGGGAAATGAACGTCTCATTTTTGATACGTTCGTTTTCCCTGTCTTTCTTCTTCAACACCATTTCTCTGCTTTTGCCACAGTCCTGGGTTTTCTACGTAATGATCAACACTAATCCGCGTCGATATTGGTATCCTTCATACACATCAATCTTCGTACACTCACATCCTTTAAGCACACACATCGTTCATGCGCATACACCAATAATATCTTCAACTTGATCACACCCATGGAATGCGCAAAAGTCAAGAATTCGGGCGATGTTCGAGGACAGAAATGCTAAGAAGGCTCTACTGTAGTCGAAGTAAACAAACATGACGGCACGAGCACTTCTGCTGTCTTGACGGTGCCACCACTTCATCGCCGCTCTGGTAGATAGATCTTCCCTTCTAGGACGTGCTGGGTTATCACCGCGACATACGACGAAACTTCAGTCGTGGATGTCGCTTTATGCGGAACGATGAGCTACCACCACGCCGACCACGTCGACGATCCCCACCGACGCCTTGTTTTTCAGCAGATAGCAGGAACCGCGACCCCACCTTGCTTCGTTTACCACACGACAGTGGCGCAAGGCTCAGAGCGATATAAAATTCGCCAATTTGCGTCACAGCGCTAGTTATGCTAAAAAATGTAGACCGGAATATTCTATATCAAAAGTTTTAAGAAAAACTCGCAGGCTCTTTATTGTTTATAATTGTTAGGATCTTATCCTAACAAGATTGTTAGGATCTTATCTAATACGCGACGTGGATTTCGCTGACGTGCTTTTTCACCGCGGATGAACCGCAGTGAAGAGGCAGAGAGCTCTCGACGGAAAAAAAATATATAAAAGAGCCTGCTTTTTTTTTTAAAAGTTGCATGGCAATATTTTTTTTTGCTATTTATTTTTCGTATTTTGTATTTTTAACATAAAACAAAAAAAAAATTACACCTGATGATGGCGCATGGTGTTACCGTCAATCACACCGGCAAACAATGTGGGCGGCTGTGACAGTATCTCAGCAAATCATTTTGCGATAGGAATTTCTTTGCCATGGTTCCTTTGCCCCATACTGCTTCTCCTCAGCAACACACTCCACAGAAGTTCTATTATGAACCTGCAAAACATAACGCAATCTTTGAACCTTTGGATGACATCGCGTCAGTGAACACGGTCATCATCATTTTCTTGCTGGGGTTACGCAATTGAAGAGAGAAGGGTGTGACAGCTAAACTCCCGCAATATTGTGTGTTTTTGTAGCTGCTAAGAGACGAACGCTGCCCGCTGACGGTGAAACTTGGATACAAATTAGTTGTCACAGTATATTAACCTGTCACTCAAAAGAGCAAAAATCGCTTTTTATGGTATGCATATTGTTTGACCACCTATGACTCTATGACTTCAAAGCTGATAATGAATCGAGACTAAATAAAAAGGAACATATGTATCTAGACAGGAAAACGTGACTTAATTCTTTTTAAACTTAACAAAATACCTAAAATAAGATAAAATCATTTTACCCTATTTTAACAAGATGAAATGAGATTGTTTTCTCCCGTACTCATAAAACTGAAAAATAAACGTACGGCGATTTCTTTCATTAGAAATAAAGAAATGCCCCCCCCCCCCCGCCCCCCCCCCCCTTTTCTGATATGACCCGTTCCAAAAATGAGAAGCCACAGAAGGAAGAGATGTGTAAAGCAGCGCAAGAGTTCAGAGCTGAACCAAAAAGAAGATGGGAACGCCAGGGAGGGGCTTTACTTCTCCCGCCTCCACCACGAGCTTCTTATACGGATCGCAAGTTCGTCTGCTTCTTTTGCAGGGGTGTTGGTCACGTCAGATAGACATCGCGATCTGATTGGTTCTGAATGAAGAATAATGGGGGGACTTTAAGGCAAGTTGTTTTGAGGTCTATCCACTATCCTTCAATCGGAGCGGACCGAAGCTCGGCGTCCTTTTTACGGCGTCGCAAGTCCTGCGCATAAAGGAGGCGACCTGCTGTGCGCATACCTTCGACAACTCTTGGCGCCCCGAGAGACTGGAGGTTGCGCGCAGCCAAAGCACGGCCGAAGGCAAGAAGCACGTGCTGAAAGGCAAGCGTTAAAAAAATGAGTTCTGCTGTTCTTGGGTTCGACTCAGTTCGTCGAACAACGTCTTAGGAAACGTCGTATTTCCATCAAAAGACACGTTGGCGAATTATCTGACGTCGCAAAACGGCGTTTACGGGTGGGGCAAGGCGGGTTAATATTTTGTAGTGAGCCACCGCAGACTGTCGCCGCGAAGCGGCGTGAACGCACGGAACGGGTGGGTTAACACACGTTCAAGTTATTCACTTCAACGTCGATTCGCTCAAATGACCGCTGTTCGCTAAAACGTCATTCGCTGATGTGGTATGGACCCGCACCATAATATCGTTACATTGTAAGCTCACGCCTTACGTTTTTTTAATAGGATTGCTTTCGAACGAACTACGTGAAGGCCAAAATAGCTAGGTGTCGCAGAACCCGGCGATAACCACAATATGGCTGATTGACGAAAATATGGTTCCCTCGTGTTACGGAGAAAGTTATCAAACTGTTTCCTTAATGGTAGAGCCCAATTGTTCGCAGACACGCCACTTCCGACATTTGCAATTTGATGACACATACCTTTTCTATCTACAGACTAAACATTGTAACACCCATAAGCGTGTAAAAATGGTGTAAGAAGGGTGTAAGTTAGGGAAAACACCCGTTTTACACCATTTTTACATGATTTCTGATTATTGGTAGGTGTAAAAAGGGTGTGCTGACGTCTTACACCCCTAACACGCCCTTTTCATGCCCTACTTGAAGAAATTGTGTCCAGAATCGTGTAAAAAGGGTGTATGGGCGAATTTTACGCCCTTCATTCACACGGTGTAAAAAGGGTGTAATGGTAATGCTGTCAAATACACCAATGATTTCATAGCCGTTCATGTCTATTGCTTTGGTGAAGCTGTTGCTGATGTACGGCGGTACAAACATAGAGTATAATTAATGACCACATGAAGTGTAGTATGATTAGGACGTTCTAGTGAATAGATTTGCAAATCCGATTGAACTCTCCGTCCGACACGAGCCGAAAATTACGTGTCGCGCGTGCATCAGTTTTATCAGTTCAGCTTTGATTTTAAATAAATAATATCCGCTAGCAAAAATTAATGAACACGTTTAAATATACAACCGAGGCAGCGCACAGTATTGCGCCGTTATGGAATTATATCGGAAGGATTGTGCCGATACCATTTTGGTCTAGTCAATATTTGTGAAAAATGGGATGGGTCGCGCCGACTCCATCCTGGCATACCGTACACGGCGCCGTTTTTGGTTGAGTGTCAAGAGTGTCCTGCGTGAATCGCCATGCCGGCGAGGTATTTTTATTTCTTGTCTGCTTAAAATCCGACGTTAAACCAAAAAACAAAACAAGATTGAGCAAAACAGAATCTGCTTACCTTTAACGCGAGAAAGACCTCCTGCGATAAAGCCTTCAACAAGCTGTGGCGTCTTCATTTTGGATATTACAAACTCACCTGACTGGGTTACGCACTACTTATAGCACCTTCACTGAGATTTTATTTTTGTGGGCACATCTGAAGAAAGAATGTCGCAAGACAATTGAAAGTGCCGGATTCATGACACCCCGCTAGGCTTCACGGCTCTTATCTCTGCGTAATGACACCAAAAAATCAAGCGTACCGACGTTTTTTTTTATTCTTATTTTTTTGTTATACGTGAAGCCGCGTCTCTTTTTGTTTCATGCTCTTAGCGTCTTAGCTTTGTCCCGTGCTTCGACGGCTTTCAAACTTTCTTTTTTGTATTCATTTTGTGATCTCGTGGTCCGCACCAGAGAATGCCCTTCTACATGAGTGAGAGTTTGATGCGCTCAAGGTTGTACTACGCAAAGCAATTCCAGACGAGTCTCATTTCGCGATCCTCCCCGGACAGTCCAGGTTGTCATGCAAAGAAGCAGAGGGAGATTAACTGCTTTGTACAACCCCCTTTGACCTCGTCTTCTGATAAGCCTCCACACCTTCTTCTGTGTCTTCGTGTGGCTGTGAGCGAGTGCGAAGGCCGCTTCTACCAAATCAGAGGGGCGGCGGGAAACACGTGACCGCTCTCCGTAGGACAAAAACGCTTTCATGAAAATTAGTCACGTGACTCGCTCTTGCGCGCTGATGCGCTCACTGGGGCCGTAGTCCTTGCCGTATGCCAAGTTATGGTGAGTTCTAGGGGCCACTTAGGTCCCGTTTTTAAAAAGGGGCGCTCGTCAGTGCTTTTCTCTTCTTTGTGCGTTACAGTCGTGGCCGGGATTTTTCGTCGCGAATGGCCCGAATGCATCCATGCCAACTTTTCGGTAATGGTCGTTTATTTCGTCGGAGTCCATGGAATTATTGTGCTGTGTTTCTTGGACGCGTTTCAACAAAGAGTTGCTCATCGGCGGCCGTGAGGCTTCCGCTGAATGTGATCGACCGCCTTCAACCTCGGCATTGTGTTTGCGTTGTTTTGTGCTGCCCGAATCGGATTACGCATCTATCACGACAAAGAGGTGCTCATCGGCGACCACGAAACTTCCGTTGAATGTGAGCTACCGCCTTCATCCTCGACATTGTGTTTGTGGATTGTTCTGTGCTGCCAGAATCGGATTAGGCATCTCTCACGGATTACATGAGATCGCTCTTTTATTTGTAAGTACTCTGCAAGCATGCTTCTGGTAGTAGTCTTGCTTCATTTTACTCTTACATTTTACTCTTACATTTTACTCTTACATTTTACTCTTACAAACATGAACTGCCGCTTACGTCCCAAGCAACTCCAGGTCGTTCTGTCTTTGCAAGCCTGCCAGTTTTGTCCAAGTCACCAGTGCTAGAAAGCATAAATGTCGCAAGAAAAGTAAAGTTGGAGATTGAACTAGGGCCTTCGGTTGTATAATTTAAAGGGGTTATGTAACAATATCCGGTTGGAATGTTCATAACTTTACACGCTCAAGGTTCGCCACTGGTTCAGAAGCGTCTTGGTTGTGGTGAAATTGCGAGGATAAAGGGGAACTATTTCTTTCACTCTTACCCGCAAAGTTTGATGACGCGCGCGTGAACGTAGCTTTGCCTTTTGCAAGCTCGTTATTGTACGCACTTGCCCGCATAAGCAGAGGCATGGCTGCGGCCAGATGACCTGCTTGCAATCGTCTATAGAGAATTTAGTAGAACCTGGTTGAACCTTGATCGAAAAATAAAAAAGTGGACCAGGCATGTTTCGACTCCTTTGCAGTCATCTTTCCGTGCACTCGTTTGGGTTATTAGACCCTACTTTATGGGTGTTGGTCATCGCGTCTTTTTTTTATTTTCATTTCTGGCGGTTGTACACCCAATTTAGAGGGCGTCCTGCGCAGTCATAACACCCTAATAAAAAGGTGTACAGTGTAATCAAACCCTATTTTAAGGGTGTTCGGAATAACGCCGTCCCTTAAGGGTGTTAGGAACAACGCCCTTTTCTTAGGGCGTTCTGCTACACCCATAAAGGTGTTAGTTATATAGGACAAGCCATTTACACCCTAAAGGGTGTGATAATGTTTAGTGTGTACGGGTGAGCTCCGCTGGCGAATTTCCAGTGCTTATAACGCGCCCTCTTTGGAGCTCTCATCTTCTGCTGGCAGATCCAGATCAAGTTGGTCATTTCCCCTTCGTCGATTCCTTCCAGCGCACGCCCCGTGGAGCACTCCAACCCCGTCGAAGTTAATCCACGGAATTCGACGGAGCTAGCCGGAAGTAGACAGACGAGCGCTACGTCAGTTCCTTTAACTGGGCGGCATTTCCTTTAACACGGCCGTACACTTGTGCACTCGAGGTCGCGGTGTCATGCGGACCGTCGAGTCGGATCTGGTAGGACGCATCGGTATTCTTACGCGGGGCTGTGCCTTCCTGAACGGTGCTGCCAGGTGCAGAGTCGGGTCTGGAGCGTGGAAAATCAAAGGCTAACATTTGTGATTCTGAGAGAAAGAACGAAAAAAAAAATGAACTACATAAAACCTGATGGAACCAGGTGGCGTGTCTGTTTCTTTGCATCTGGTTGCTTTCCTTGTAACACAGCATACCGCCGTCATTTGTTCGTGCTATATGCAAGAAAAGACAAGGCAACAACCATGCAAGTGATGATTCGCTTCCTCTTTCTGATTTTAAAAGTCTCACCAGTGCCCAGCCTGTGTCGCCTGTTCCTTCTGCAGCTGGACAGTGCAAGTAGTGAGTTGTCGTCGGAAAGTTCAGTTGGCTAGTCAACTTGTAGTAGCTGCCATATTGAACCGTGGACCGCCTCCAACGGGTCTCTTTAAAGATGAGATCTCCGCTGGTTGATTTGATTAGGGGCCAACGGAGCTGATTTTTACCTCCCTCGCAGATTTTGGACAGCGCTTCGAATCTACCATCGGCATTGATCATACGTCATTGTAAAATTGATACGGCGTCGCCATAATTTCCGTGTGTACCTATTTTTTTTCTTGGTGTTTTTGAAGTTTTTGCGGCTGGCCTGAACATTCTGTTCACTCTTAAGGTGACACTGCCACCAAAGCTACAAGCGCGAACTAGTCCCAGCTGCTGGCTTTTAGACTTGCATTCCTAGCGTAAGTGCTCGCACTGCGGAAGACCGCTTCAAAGCAGCGACCTCGAGCTATTGTGCTTGTGGTACCGGTTTCATCCCTTCTGCTTGTCTCATTTTCTTATTTTTCGTTCATTGTTGTGGCCGGCGGAGCTCGCGCGCGCACGTCTTCAGCAGTCGGTTACGCTTCCCTCACCTTCTTCGAGGTTATATCGGATTTATCTTAAGTATCAATGCGTTTTTTTATATAAGTAGCAGAGTTTCATTTTGTGGGTTAGTCAGCCGTTCAGGAACAATTGAAAACCCTTCCACACAGCACTCTGTGACAAAACACTGAACACTTGACTCATCTGTGAGTCCCGCCTCTAATATTAACACCTGTTTGTTTGATTTCTTCAGGACAGCTCCCATCGACGCCATCATAATCAGGACACACAACCAAGATCTGGCTCCTGCCAAAACGTGCATGATCTCGGGCCCAAACGTCTACCTGCGCTCGTGGAACGTATATGAAACGTCAATGGTGAGGAAGTCCTGACTTTTGCACGGAAATGCTGAAACCTTACAGGAGGGCCCATGTGTTGCAAACCCGATATCTATCTATATATATATATATATATATATATATATATATATATATATATATATATGGGTGGTTTCATTTGAAATCGAACACGCTTGTCGGGTTGGGTCGTTTGATTTTTTTTTCAAAAAATATGTGTAATTGCCCCATTTCTGGAAAGAACAAAACCGCTTTCCAAATTTTTTTTTTTTTAAATATTCGCTTCACAAAAAATTATTAAATGAAGCAGGGTCAAAATCAGTTTTTTACTCCGTGATTTTTCTACCCACTTCTGTACGCAGCTACGAATACGAGAAGCATACAAAACTCACAGTAATTTTTCGTGCTCTTGTATGTTATATGGACTATTTTTTAGTGCAAAGGAAAATACTTTTGTATTTTTGTTTATTGAGGTAAAAAATGCCAAACATCGTCTCTTTGACAATCCGGTGACATCTTCAGAGCCCTGTAACTCATGAGTCAATTTATTTTTCGCTTATTATGTACTATGCGGGTCTAGCCCTATACATGAGCTATCGACCATAAATTTAGTTGATTTTATGTTCACCTAATGTTTCATATAAAATTTGAAACATCGTCGAAAATGAACTTAACCAATATTTTGAACCTACTTTATCTAAAAAGGCCATTTTTTATTTCATTCAATTTTTTTCTTATAGCTGCCGATCATATGAACTTTCGATTTGCTTGATGCGATTTCCCCCGTTTTTTGTAGTATCTTCTCTAGAAGTGATCGAAATCGTTCCCACGTGCCAATGCGATGACAACTTCAGAGCCTTCTAACTCATGAATTATTATATTTGTCGCTTGCCAAATACTATGCGGGTGTAGCCCTATACATGAAATATCGTCGGGCATAAGTTTAGTCTATTTTAGTTTCACTGAATTTTTATATAAAATTTGAAATATCGTCAAAAATGAAATTAATTGATGTTTTGAACCCACTTGATCCAAAAAGGCCCTTTATTATTTCGTTCAATTTTTTTATTATTGCTGCCGATCACATGAACTTTAGATTGGCTTGAGGCGATTTCCCCCTTTTCTTGTTGTATCTTCTCAAGAAGTGATCAAAATCGCTCCCACGTTCTCTGAACGGCCGAACGCAGTTTCCGCATGTCGGCTTTGCTGCAAAGACTATACTGCTTATTTTTGCGTTCAAATGCAGCGGGTAAATTTATTTCGATTGAGAACACTCGTGCTTGGCTACATTGTATTTTCTTAATTTTTAATGATGGCAACTGGCATTCCCTAGTCTGATATTTAACGGTGCAGCGGATGTTCCATTATCCGACGTTTAAAGCCAGGGCACAAAGGGCGGAGAAAACGGAACGAGCTCCCCATGGGTAGCGAGACCGGGGTCCTATACCTGTGCAATTTTTGCATTAAGCTCGGTGCGACGAAGTGGAGAAACTAGAAGTCTACAGAGACATTAAGTGACTGCTTTCGCTGCCTTCTGTGCACGTGAGAATCCTTGCTTCTTGGCATCAGAGATAACGACCAGTCTTGAACAAAACCCAACACTTTTATTTTTAACTGCACACACTCGCTCAAACAGAAGGGCCACCGTCTCGGGTTCACCGCTCGCTCGGTTTGGCTCCAGTTTTCGTTCTTTCCGTCTCGACTTACCACGCTGTTGAACTTCTCGGGTGCATCCGACCGCTGCGGTACAGAGTTCAGCTCGCCCCACCGCTCGATCGTCTCCACAGGCAAGCCGATGCCGTTGTCAAAAAGTTCCAATATTGCGTTGCTCCTGAACTGGACTATTTAAAGCACAACAACATATTGTTTTACAAGTGAATCCTAAATATATTAGCGTTAATTAATAGAAGTGACTATTTATTGCCAATTGGTGTTTGTGTTCTGTAAAAAATTGTCTTCACTTCATGTAAACTCAGTCTGTTTTCCTCACTTTTTTTTTTGCAAACTGTTTTACCTTCTTAAAGAGGAGCATGTGATATTACATATTTTTGATATACACGCTGACAATAAAGAACAGGTGATTACATGGTTATTTCATCGCACGCGACAAGACACATCATGGATTTGCGTCCGTGCCGGATGCTTCCTGGGTGTAACGGAGATGGGCCTATAGCGCAAAGGGCCGGGCGTGCTGTACGTGCCTTACAAGCTGTGTATAGCACAAACAGATATGGGACCCCGGTCTGGCTACATGAGGAGCTCGTTCCGTTTTCTCCGCCCTTTGTGCCCTGGCTTTAAACATCGGATAATGGAACATCCGCGGCACCGCTAAATATCAGACTAAGAAATGCCAGTTGCCATCATTAAAAATTAATAAAATACAATGTAGCGAAGAATGAGTGTTCTCAATCAAAATGAATTTAACCGCTGCATTTGAACACACAAATAAGCAGTATAGTCGTTGCAGCGAAGGCGACCTGCGGAAACTGCGTTTGGCTGTTCTGAGAAGGTGGGAGCGATTTCGATAACTTGCACAGAATATCCAACAATGAAAGGGGGAAATCGCATTAAGCAAATTGAAATTTCATATGATCGGCTGCAATATTAAAAAAATTGAACGAAATAATATATGGCCTTTTTCGATAAAGTGGGTTCAAAATATCGGTTAATTTCATTTTCGACGATATTCAAATTTTATATAAAAAATTCAGTGAAAATAAAATAAGCAAAACTTATGCTCGTCCATATTCCATGTGTAGGGCTAAACCTGCATGGTATTTGGTAAGCGACAAATATAATAACTCATGAGTTACAAGGCTCTGAATTTGTCACCGCATTGTCTCGTGGGAGCGATTTCGATCACTTCTAGAGATGATACAACAAAAAAAGGGGGAAATCACATCAAGCCAATTGAAAGTTCATATAATCGGCAGCAATAATAAAAAAATTGAACGAAATAAAAAATGGCCTTTTTTGATAAAGTGAGTTCAAATTATCGGTTAATTTCATTTTCGACGATATTCCAAATTTTATATAAAAAATTCAGTGAAAATAAAATAAATTAAACTTATTCCCATCGATAGCCCATGTACAGGGCTACACCCGCATAGTATTTAATAAGTAACAAATATAATAACTCATGAGTTACAAGGCTCTGAATATGTCACCGGATTGTCAAAGAGACGATGTTTGACATTTTTTACCTTAATAAACAAAACTAGAAAAGTATTTTCCTTTGAACTAAAAAATAGTCCAAATAACATGCAAGAGCTCAAAACATTACTGTGAGCTTTGTATGATTCCCGTATTCATACCAGCGTACAGGACTGGGTAGAACAATCACGGAGTAAAAAACAGATTTTCACCCTGCTCCACTCAATAATTTTTTGTGAAGCGAAATATTTTTTAAAAAAATTGTGGAAAGCGCTTTTGTTCTTTCTAGAAAAGGGGCAATTACATATTTAAAAAAAATCCAAAGACCCACCCCTACAAGCGTGTTCGATTTCAAATTAAACCACCCATATATATATATACAGCGTGTTTTTTTTATACTTACACATTTCTTTAAAAACAACCGTGAAAGCTACACTAATGCGGTTTGTGCAGGTGGGTTATACGGCCAGGCGGACACTATGTGGGTGGCTAATCTTTGTGATAAGTCGGCTAATTAATTAAAATTCGTTAATTAACTTTTATTTACTTAAAATAAACATACGGTTTCAATTAGAAACTTGCTGAGCATCATCGAAAACCCCAAAATCAACTATTTTTTGCAAGATATAACGCCGGGGCAGCATTTTACGGCGTTCTGTAAAGACGCTTCATTTGGACGCGTTTCAAGATTTTGAATTCTTATCGGAGCGCATCTACGCGCCCGCGATCCTGCTCCCCGACGGTCGCGGCGCGAAGCCACCTCCTCGCCTCCCTCGTAGAATGGAGGGGAATACGGCGCACGTGTGTTGCGCGTCTCAGCCACTGGGGAGCAGGACCGCAGGCGCGGTGATGCGCTCCGATAAGAAACCGAAATCTAGAAACGAGTCCAAATGGAACGCTTTTACAGAACGCCGTAAAATGTTTCCCCGGCGTTACATCCTTCCAAAAATAGTTGATTTAGTAGTTTTCGATGATGGTCTACAAGTTTCTAATTGACACCATATGATTATTTCCACTAATTAAAAAGTTAATTAACAAATTTTAATTAATTAGCCGACTTATCGCAAAGATTATCCAGCCACATAATGTCCGCTTGACCGTGTAACCCACCTGCACAACCGCATTAGTGTAGCTTTCACGGTTTTTTTAAACAAATATGTAAGAATAAAAAAACACCCTATATATATATATATATATATATATATATATATATATACGTGACTATACCGTACAGGGGGCTGACACCACCTAGAATAATCATAGCCTGTGCAGAAGAACTCTGACGTCATCACGGTGCGATTGAGCGAAGAAACAGATTGGAAACGAGTGCTGCGTCAGTGCTCGGCGGGGCTTCGTGTCCAATCAACGCATTGGAGGACGTCCGGCATCGGGCACGGGTACAGTTGTGCTGTCCTTTAGTGTTGACGTTCTATGGCAGAAAGGGAGGTCGTTCGCAGGCCTTGATTGATCGAGGTGGTGTTGACGGCATACTCCGCATTGCTGTTGTTTTGTGCGGTCGACAAACCAAGAGGTCTTTTTTCACAGCGATATAATTTTCGTTTTGATCGTACAACAGTTGCAAGTACACGACATGTCACGAGACAGAATATAATACTGAATCGAATTGGTTCTTGATTCAAACTCAGCTAAAACTTTTTCTGTCTCTCTTTGCCGTTGATTGCATGGCGATCTGACTTTATGTTTTGTGCAGTTCCCGCGGAAAACCACAAAACTTCCTTTACCCGTTTTATGATTTCACAATCCATGTTCAACCGCATTTTTCTAGGGTAGCTTCTGTATGGATTCGCGAAATTCAATTCCTACAAGTAAATGGGCGTAACAAGAAGGATGGAGCGCAATCACGGAGCGGTTTTCGAGTACGCCAAAGTGACTGTACCACGGGGTTGTCCTCAAAAAGCTCAACTCTTTGTAACTGTTTTAAGCTACGTGGTGAAGGCTAGCGCCGCCCCCAGAGTGATTCAGCCCTGCTGCTGCCATATTAGAGGATGTGGCTTCGTCACTCGTCTCATTAGCACCGCTCACGTTCGAAGTCGACGTGTTGGAGCACTGCGAAAGTGACGTCAGCATTTGCGATTCATCACGAAATAGATTATACCGAGTGTAATTGTGTTAAACAAATCTATCTCTAGGGATTTATTTCTCTATTCGAAGTTCCCAAAAAGTTCTCGCAATATTTATATTTATTTATTGGTATTTACATAATACCTGCTGCGCTAATAGGCATACCAAATCAACACAACTTTGCGTTGTTTCGTAAAAATAACCTCCTTTGAAATTGAAACTAACTCTTCCGTAAGTTACGTGCACTCGCGACTGGTCTAAACAAAAAAAAAAAAAAATAAATAAAAATAAATAACTAAAAAAACACAATAGTATGATAACCAAATGTTGCTTGTTGTTTTTTTTAACGTGAAACGTACTTTAAATAGTGTGTGCCATTTTGTAATGCCAAAGAGTGAAGGCTGGATAAAAGCGTGGCCGCCAGGCTCGGCTTTGATTTAGTTTTGAGTGGAAGACTCCATCGCAGTAAAGAAGCTTCTGCGCCAGACAGGAATCGAGCCCAAACCATTTAGATCAGTCAGACAGGGTCTTCCCAGGATGGAACGACACTTTTTTTTTCGTTATTGCCGGTTTGTTAACATGTACAATCAAACACAAGGACACATCATAAAGCGAGGTACGCTAAACGTGAATAGGAGTTAAAAATGTGAGCCAGCTTTTGGCTAGCGCTGAGGATCTATCATTGCCTCATTGACACCAGATCCTCGAAGGTCGGGAGCCATTCGGGAACACATTGCTGGGTCTTGATAACTTCAATGTATGTTATGACACTTTCGTGAAAGTACTCCCATGACTACCGCGCAACGCTGTCGGCACGGTGCGTGGCTATTCGGGTTCTCCAGATAATGTGTAAGCATAATAACATAGTCAATTCAATGGCACGCCATCCTCGTGATCAAGCGTCAAAACCATAATCCTTTGGAGATCTAGCTGTAAGTCTCTTTTTAGGGTACGTTGGAATGCGCTGCAAAGAAGAACGCCGTCCAAGCACTCCACAAATACATGCTCGGTTGTCCCCGGCTTGTTACAAAGGATACAATGGACGCCTCGCGGAAGTAAAAGTCCGTTCTTTCCGAGAAATATTTCTACCGGTTACGAAGTTTTGCGTAGCTTAAAGAAAAAAAGGGTTTTACACCGAGAGGTACTAGCATTTGTTTCACATGTTTTAGGACGTCATGTCCAGGGCCCGCGCTGTACAACGCCTGATACAAGGACGCAGGAAAGTCAACATCACACAAATCCTTGTACAATTGTTTCTACGTGTCGTTCCATTTAAATATTTGAAACGGAAACGAGCTGCTAGAAAGTGACTCGGTTCTACCACGTCTTTAAAGACCGACGATCAGTTCGCCCTTTCCACTTTTCGCCCGCTTTCTCCTCTCCCTCCGACCCTTTCCACCAACGCCCGCTCCTCTTGGTCCCTTCTTTCCATCCTTCGCTTCCCTCGCCCGAAGGCGTGGAGAGGAGGGTCTTCTGCCTTGCAGAATCTCGAGTCTGGTCGTCGGCCTTTAAGGTAACCGCGTGAATGCCCCCTGTCACACACGACGAAGAAGCAACAAGCTCAGGAATGCCCGTCCCATTCTATCGCGGCATACTGGGGACAGAAAAAAAGATCATTAGCAGCGTGGAAAAAATCAGTTATTAGGTGTGACAAGCTTAGTCCTCCCTCCCTCGCGAACGCTTAAAAAAATATTCATTCTGCTTAGGCGCTTCATAGATATGTCCGAAATAAACACCGGCAAACACTCAATGCAATTTCTGCACATTTACGGGGAAACAGTGCAGAACTTAGAACACGTACAACAAATTGCCCACGCACAAAAAAAAGCAAGAAAAAAAAAAGCAAGGGTGAAACCATGGCACGCGCTAAAATTGAAAGACCATTTCTTACCTTTTTTTCCAGGAGCTCTAGTAACTGACTGCGACAGTAAGACCTTTCGCGGTAGTACTCGAGAGTACGCCCAAATATTTTACTGTAGTAGTTACCCACGTCACATTAGCGAACGCGCCCGAGGTGTTGAAAAGCACTCCTCATGCCAATAAAAGAGACATATATCCCAGTTTACCGCACTTCTACTCACATCACAAAGAAGGCTTAACAGTATTGGCAACCTCCACGCCACTTTCTTGGTTTTTAAAAGAACAATACAATCCCGTCCGCACACGCCAAAACACGCATCTTTGAAGGATGCAGTTGAAACCCACATATTCACCTGATATTTTCATCATCGAGAACAGATAAAAGATCATCATAGGGTACGCGGTCAAATGATTCTTCAGGGTCTACTTCAAGCAAGGCTACGCGGCTGTGCAAAACATCACAAATCTCCACGCCATTCTGCTCAATATGAATGTTGATAAAAGAAGTTCTGCCCTTTTTGCCACATTTTTTTGTTTGACCCAGACTTGTGCTGGTCACTTGAAAAATGTCATGGATTGCGATTGCAAATTATTGAGCCTCAAATGCAATTGGTTACCATACCAAATTACTTTTACTGAAACTTAACGGATTACTTTTGGTCGTTACGTTACAAATCGCTTTAACGTTACTTTGTCTGTACACTTATCCAGAAAACAATAAAAATATTTTTGATATTTTTCAAAGAAGTTTTGGAACACGGGCTTTCATTTTTTTATACGCCTGTAATATAGTAGTTCTTTTAAAAATAAAATATTGTATTTAAACAAAGAGTGTAGGTGCACTGTTAACCTGTAAGCTGACGAGGCACCGAAAGCTGCGATTACACCCGCCATCCGGCAAGCTTACAGCCTCCGGAAATGATCCCTGGAATTCTGCAGACAAAGCCAGCGGTGCGCATGCTCAGTAGCAGCATCTACCTCCGCTACGAGATTCGGAGGTAAAGAAGCGATCTACAAAAGCTCCCTTTTGACTAGGGTGTTTGCCAATTATTCTTAAGAAAAGAAAAACTTGGTTCTAACGTTACAATGTATAGCGAATGCTGATAGCAGGTGCACAGGCTTAAATTTATGTGTTTCTGTAGATAAGTGTTTGTTGTTGTTGCTGATGACAAGGTGAGTGTGTGGGAGTTTTTTTTTTTTTTTTTTTTTGCAAGCAAAGTATGCTTTGGAACTTTAGGTTTCCGTTCTCCTTAATGCGCTGAATTTTAAACATATCATTTAGAGATGGCCACGGACACGACGGACATTCCATGACCGAAAACTCCACCAGTAAGAAAAAAAGTGGCGGTTAGTGGTTGTAGATCGTTCGCCGGTTCTCACTTTGATACTGATATTCGTGGACGCCAGTGAAAGGGAGGGCATAGAAAACGAGAGAAGCGGTGGCCGTCGGTCTCACAAAACAATAGAGCATCACTCCACATTTACGCGTTCTCTCTCGGTCAACACTCCTTAGGTGGCTTCCCCCCTCCCCCCTCCCCTTTATGTGGACTGTTGATTGTAAAGTGAGAAGTGGATTCTACCACCGAGCCCGAACAAGTAATCCCAAGGAAGTATCGTCCATACCCTGGAACACGATGCTCTTAGCCTAGCACCGGGCGCTTTTCAGCCGTGCCTCGAGAGTCTGCTAGAATGAAGAAACGTACGCCATGGACAAAGAACATTCGAACCCCCCCCCCCCCCCCCCCAAACCCGAGGCTACATCGTCTGTTACGCGAGTTGTGAACCCGCGAATCGAGGGGGGACGGACCGGCGTTTGATGTCTGCGCAGGTGGCTGGAGACGTCGAAGGAGTTGGAAAGGGTGAAATGGTGTAAAAGACAAGAAACAAATAAACACGAACAACTTTCTCCTGCAGGGAAGAAGAAGAAGAACAGGATGGAAGGCGACGGAGAGCCTACTCGGCCTTATTTTACTTGATTTTTGTGTTTCGTATATTTGTACATGCCTTGCCCGTTTGTCTAGAGGTCCTAGTAACCGGTCATAAAAAAAAGAAAAATATGATTTCTCGTCGGCTATCCTTCCTTTCTTGATGTTTTTTTTTTGTTGTTGAACTTGCTCTCTTTAAGCTGCTGAATCATCTGCTCGTATTGCTCCAGTTACTGTATTATGCTCATATTAAAAAAAATGTAAAGAGTAATTAAAGTGATCCGTTACGAATATTTTGAATTGAATTTATTTTACAAGTTACTTCAAAAAGTAACCTAGCAATTACAAAATACCTTAAAAAGTAACAAATTAGAAGTAATCAGTTACTTGTAACGGATTACTTCCCATGACTGGTTTGTCCAAACTAACTGGGTAACAACGGATTGCACGCTCCTGGCCAAAATCTTCATCAGCATTATATAGTCGACATTGGTGTAACAAACTGATCGATAAGATGTAACTTGACGGAGTTGAACTATATCGTCTGTTTTCGGAATGAGGACGGTGTTTCGTCGAGGAATCCAAGGAGCCGTTGCAATTGAGACTGTTTTTAATGTCGGCCGGGTAATAATAAAAAAAACAATCAAGAGCAAAAAACAACAAAAAACTCGATCCGGTACATGTTCTTTCTTTTAGCTGTCTTCTTTTACACTATCGTTGTCTTCCACTTATCGCGATCCTTGATCTCTTGCAAGATATTTTACATCTTCTCCCCTCTCTTATGTTTAGTGAAAACAGTCCTCAAGTGGGTACAGGAGTTGAATCGGCCTTCTTAGAATCTTATTTCGTGGTCCTCCGAGAAAGCATGTGCGTACAAGCCCGTCTCGTACCTGGGTACGTTTTTCGGCCTTACACATCTTCCAGACCGCCCGATGCTTCTTGTCTCCTAGCAAAACTAACTGCCCCTCTTTTATGTGACTGCCCTAAACGTCCGTTTTCAGAAGAGCGCCTCTTATTTCCTTCAGATACTTTTGATTCCATCTGCGCCACCAGTCTTTCGATAAGCAGGCTCTCTAATATCAGTGCCCCAATTTATGCTAGAGCTGGTGAGGCGCTGTTTTCCGCCAACTATATCTGCAGGTGGGATTGCAATCGGTTCCTCAGCTTCGTTGTATGGGTAGGCCAGTGGGCGCGGTTGTTCATTGCACCCTCTACTTCAGCGGGGAGTGTGAGCAATCCCTTGCTGCTAAGCAACTTCCGTCCAATCACCTTCCTCATTGACGCCTTCATGCTCCTTATCATCCGTTCGTAGAAACCTCCCCATCACGGTGCTCTCTCTGCAGTTTATTTCTACTTGACCTCGTATGTTTTTATGAAATCTTTATTCCGGGGGCCCTGTACGATCTATCTCCGCCTCACTGATACCCTTCTCCGCTCTCTTGAATGTTCCAGCGTCATCGCGGTACACCACAGAGCACACTCCTCTTCGTCCAACAAGTCTTCTAAGCGCCTGCATGTAGCTGCTTGTCGATATGCTGGGCAAGACTTCCAGATATACCTCTCTGGTTGCCGCGCAAGTGAATCTTGCGTTGTACATCTTTGTTACACCTCCGGATGATTTTGCGTAAAGGGGTCCAATGAAGTCCATACCCACAACACTAAATGGAGGGCTCTGCGTGACTCTGTCTGCTGGTAAGGAAGCCCTCTCTTGATCCAGCGCTCTTGTGTTGAATTTTTTTGCGCTCAATGCATGTTAAAATCTTTTTGATTAACTTGCAACAGCCAGAACTTCGTCCTCAGGCGTGTGCAAGGTGAGATGGTGCACATGCCGCACCAGAAACTCAGCGAAGTGACTGTTCTTCGGCAATATCGCTAGATATCGTTCTTCAAAACCAAGCTGGCTCTCCTGAAGACGACCTTCAAGCCTGAGCACCCCATCTTCACTCCTGAAGACTTTCGCTCCATGCAGCAGCTCTCCGTCTTTTCCTCCTCTCACCTTCGTTGCGACTTCCTAGTTTAGGAGTGATATATTTTGCTCATGTTTTATAAGATAGCGGTCAGCTTCTTCCAGTAGTTCAGCTGTCCGTGGGCCCGTAGTATTCCTAATTAGAAAATTTATTTGCAACACTGTCGACAGGATTTTGTAAGAGACGCGCAGAGGTTAAGAACACTGTGTCTTCGTGTCCTTTTATGTACCTGACTACCCAAGCTGTCACTCTCAAGAGCCTCACGTATAAGCTAAACCTTCAAAAGTCGATTATGTTGGTGAGTGTTAGGTTTACTACACACAGTTCTGTTTTCACCGATTCACTTCCTTCTTGTTTTATTTTATACTCTTCAAGTGGTCGTGTTTGGTTGTCGAATAGACATTCTGGTCCTTTCTACCATAAACGTAAGGTCACAAGTTGACAAGCTTTTACTCCTCTCGTTATTAGATCGGCAGGATTTTCTACACTTCGTACGTTGTTCCACTCTTCTGGTTTTGACCTCTGAATCATTTTCTTCAACGTGTTTTCGACAAACGTTTTTCTTGTTTTACTTTCTTTGATCCAGTGTAGCACAATAGTAAATTTGTCCAAAAGCAAGATTGACTGATCCTCCAAACTGAATTCTTTGTGACATATTCATTCATACTTGCTGCCATGGTAGCGGCTGAAAGTTCTAACCGTGCTAGTGAAATTGCTCTCAGCGGGTGAATTTGACCTTTTGCTAGAAGCTGTTGCGCTTTCTTGTCTCCAACTTCGTCAGTGGTCACTGTATACGCAGCTGCGCCGTAATCAAATGAACTTGCATTTGAAAAAAAAATATGCGTGTCGGGTTTTCTGCAACGATTGTCGCTGATTAGCAACATAACATCGGTGTACACTGATTTGCTTTAGGTCCTCCAGCTCATTTATCCATGTCGTCCATTCCCTAGTTTCCTTCTCTGGCGGTGGATCGTCTCATGTGAAGCCTTTCTTCCGAAGTTGTTGAAATTCTCTCTTAGCTCTCACGGAAAGTGGTCTGAGCATTCCCAAAGGGTCAAACAGTCTTGCCGTCATTTGCAGCACTTGCCGCTTGGTAAGGGTTCCTGCCTTGGGCCTAACCATCCACTTTTCGACTGTAAAACTGAGCTTGTCCGATTTATTTTTCCATATCAGGCTCAATACTCCGTTCTCTTCGGCTTTGTCCACCTCGGCGTTGCCCTCATTGTCATGCGCATATTCATTTTGGACTTCCTGATTATTCGACACCCCTTTTCGTAAGTGTATTGTCCTTCTGGAGAAGATACATCGGGCTTCAAGGTACGTTTCTGTAGCCTCCTATTTGGTGTCTGCTCCGAGTAACACGTCGTGGACATCACTATTCTTCTTTAATTGGGCAGCTCTTTCCAAAAACTCGTCCTCCTCCGTTCTTTGATGTGATACCGAAAAGCAGCCGAAAGGAGAAAGGTGCTTGGTGCAGTGCCAAAGGTCACCGTCTTCTTCCTCCATAGTTCAATTGTCGGGTACTTCTGCGAAGTGCTCTACTTTTCTTTCCACCAGTACAAGCGGACGGTATCTCTCTCTTCCTCGTGTATGCCAGTCTGTAAAAACGCGTTTTCAACGTCCGCCACCATTGAGATACGATGCTAACGAAAGTTGATCAGTAAAGCCACAATATCTTTGTTTAAATTTACGAAAACTTCAAGATTGTCGTTTAACGCAGATCCGGGAGAACCACATGATGATGCATCGAATATTATGCGGATTTTAGTGGATGCCTTGTCATCTCGCATTACAGCCTGATGTGGCATGTAGCGGCACAGTCGGCCGTTTGCGTTCTCAGCTTTCACCTTTCTGCAACGCCAGTGTTTAAATATACCTGTAGCGCTCTTTCATTCACCCCCAGTAGTTCCAGATCTTTCTGTAACCTTCTTGTCAGTTCGATCTGCCTTTTTATAGCCAGTTACCTGTTGTCATCTAAGCTAACTGTTGGCTTCCATGGCACTCGGACGTGGTATCTGCCCTCCTGGAAAGTTACTGTATCTTGAAACTTGGCAAGTATGTCGTCGTCGTGGCCGTTTTCTAATGGACTATTTTTTATGACTGCTGTTTCCAGTTCCCAAAATTGCTTCAAGGCGCCGTTGACATCCTCAACTTTTGCGGGTCCTGGGATTGTCCATCTCAGCACTGTTTCCATGGCAGTGATTCTATTGTCTAGCTTCTAAATTCGTCCAGTACACATGCCTCAGTAATGATCCGAACCAATCAGAATGCTCGTAGCTTCGTTATTGATTACCTTTTCTGAGTCGTCCGTTAGTGGTATGCTCATCCTTTCGGGGTTCCTTTGAATATTGATGTCTGGCCATGGCAGCGTCTCTCTTGAGACGATTTCTACTTCTAAGGCTTCTATCAAAATCCTTCTGTCATCGTCTCTTTTTTCAGCTTCACGTCCACTACATTGAGTGTTCGCTCCACCTTTTTTACCCCTAATAATCCAATAATTAGTCTTTCTTTTCTGAGTACTTTGCATCCTAGTTTCTTGGACAATATTGAGGTTATAAATGACCGCTGGTTGCGCTATTTAGCATCATTCGACAATAATATAATGGTAATCTGCGTTCTGACCAAGCGACCGCTGTTTGTAGTAATACGCACGTGCTGCTACGGCAGATATGTTGTGAGGGATGGAAATTGCACGCCCTCTTCGTAGACCCCTCTTGATCTTGGTCAAAATTTATACTACTAGTGTGTGCGCTTTGATCAGCTGTGTTTATTGTTATGCGTTGAGGGGATGTGCTTTGGTTGAATCCCTCACCCTACTGGTTACGGCGGAACATTGATGTTGTATGCCTTTGTTTGCAGGCCTTGCAGGCTATCCTGGCTTGGCAGAACCTACCAGTGTGGTTTGGCCTTGTACAGCGAAAAGAACTTTTGTCGACGCGTTGTTTCCACTTCCTGTCCTCATATGCTTGCTTTTTTGTGCAGTCTTCGGTGTAGTGACCAATGTGATCACAGAAGAACCACTTACTCGCTGCGGTGTGTTGACACCCATTGAGAATTTCTCGCGGTTGGGGATGGTGCTGTCGCGTTACTATTTCTTGTTTGTCCTTCTGTAACCTCTTCCCTGCATTTCACTTTATGTTTGATGTAGTCGATTAGGCTCTTCAGCATTTTCTCATTTGTTCTTCCTGGGTTCCCGTCCACTCGCTATGACGTGGACGCGACTGGATTACCTGGTCTTGATTGTTCCTTCACTTTGAGGTCTACCAGCACGTGTTTTGGTACTGTTTTCTTCTATATCCGAAACACCACTGCAGCATATGACCCAATAGGTACCCCATTGCTTCAAACCTACTTGTGCACCTGTATCTTCTGGTACATCTGAGCTAGACCACTATGGTCTCTGCAGAATTTCACTTTATTCAAGTTGATGAGAGCATTGATATGTGCCTCGATCAAGTTGTCACTCCCAAAGTTTTCTTTTATTAGATTCATCGTTTGTTCATAGTTTCTTTCCGAAAACTGCAGCCCCTCAATGGCCAAGGCGGTTTTTCCTGTAGTCGCCGTCATAAGGCGATTGAACTTATGTCCGGTTAACACTCCAGGTCCCAGATAAATTGACGTTTCAAACTGATGCCATAATTGTTGCCACATCAATTTGTTTCCATCGAACTTCACAAGTTGAAGCTTTGGCAGCTTCACCAGTTCATTCATCTCGCGCGGTGCGGTTCGTCTTAACGCTGAAACATCGCCACCATGCTCTCCTCTCTGCATACCTTGCGTTGTGTTTTGAATACTGACTTCTAACTTAAAGATTGCAGTTATTACATTGGGATCGTATTTGATCACCCTCCCATATTCTGCATCCGAGCTTTCGGCTGTCAGAAAATGTTCCATTTGAGTGTTTGTCTCTCAGAGCATTTCTGCGATTCCTTTAATCAAATTAACCGATAGCAAGAGATCGTTTTTGTCACCATATTTTTTTGTCGGCTTTTAATATTAGGTGGGTTATTTGTGTCCTTAGAGCCTTTCTCTTTCTGGTTACAACGTCCCTGCTCATGGTAATATGTTCAGAGGGCTTACGACTGCTGAGCACCGGTGTCCGGTCCTCGCCTGCTGTTCGTCGTCTTTTCCTCCTGTTCTGTCCAGGTCCTCGTCAGCCGCTCCTGTGCCGACTTCTGTCCACGTTCCTTTGTTGGCAAAGCGGTATTCTGGTCACGGTACCATGTTTCGTCGGGGAAGCCAAGGAGCCATTGTGATTGAGACAATTTTTAATGTCGGCCGGGTAATGATAAAAAATCAAAACCAAAAAGAAAAACAAACAAAAAAAAACTTTGATTTTGTATTTCTGTTTTCTTTTAGCTCTCTTCTTTTACACCGTCGTAGTCTTCCTCCCACCGGAATTCTTGATCTCTTGCAAGATATCTTACAGACTGTATGGGACAATAAAAAGGATGGTGGAAGGACAATAAGATTATGAGTTTCTTTAAACACTTCGCAAAAACAAATGACACTGTATATTTAAGCTCCCTGTCAAACGCCCCACTGAGCACGTCAGATCTTGCGGACTCCCCCGGATTAAGAACCGTAATTGCTATCACTACTACTCCGGTAATGATAGTATCCGGTAAAAGTTATTTAGTCTCATCGTCTAACCGGGGCATCAAAGGCAATTTTTTTTTTCAAACCCCTCGATGTTTACATTGTTGTACGCAAGCAGGCCTCTGTATTAATTGAAAAACGCCCGTTCGATTTCTGCTTTCTCTCTCGTGACCCTCGCAGCCCCTTCAACTTCACCAATCTCATTATGTCGGACGTATTTTTCTTTTTTCTTTTTTTCAGTGCCGTAAGCTCGCTTTCGGGGCGCTTTCCCTTTCTTGAGCCTATCTGCCGTATCTCGCACAAGTTCACCTTCAAAACAATTTGTATCTAACAGTTCGAGCTTTTTTTTCAAGGTTGATATGTCATCTCTGAAAGCACCAGGCACTTCACATTCTTCTTTTAGCAGCATCTGCAAGTTAGACCGCGTCAATTCTGCATTTTTTAGCTCGTTTTCGTTTTTCTTTTTTTAGAGTACACTCTTTGAGAAACGAGTACCTGTAGTCTTCCATAAGGCGAGAGACGTTCTCTTAACCTTTTTTTCCTTCAGAAATGGAGAAATGTTTTTCCTTAGAGCAAGGTAGCAAAGTTTCTGCGTCGCCTGCGTCTCATTAAGGCGGCCTCAATCGAGCAAATCGAGCTCAATAAGGATTAAACGTCTTTGTGCGGGCGAGAGGAGCAGCAAATAAACACATAACACCAGCTTTCCGCGAACTGTATTCATTTCCAAAGCCAACTTCCGCCCGCAGGTAATGAAACTGGCGTTTCGAGAGAGTTACTGAGTTTTCTCGTCGTCAGCACTGCGACTTTAAACGGAGAAAACCGATAACCAGTGACTTCGTGCACTTTACGTCTCACCTTTGCTACTCCTCAAACCAGAATTCTTTCGTCGACCGCACATCACGGAGGAGTGGTAAACCATTCGCGAAACCAAAAGCCGCTCTGAAAAGTGGAAATTCGAAGCGGCGGTTGCACGGTAATCAGAAAGTATCGCGGGGTGTGAAAGAAGGTAAAATCGCTTGCCACCAAATGACAGGGTCAAGCAGAGCAATTACAAGTAGCTAGGCTAGGTAACGCCAGGTACCGCCCATTTCATATTCTACAAAATATGCTTTTATATACTTCCGCCACCATTGCACTTTGGGACCTTCGGGAAGCTTTATTATACACAGATGTAGATACGTAACCTATACTACTAGTATCAGATGAGTATAACCATTTGACCGCACACATACACGGCACATATAAACGACAAATGTACGGCACACTAACCCAATCGCTACATCTGTGCTCGGCGTTTCCGACTTTTATAATGGTCGTTTTAAAGCTAGGGATTATCTCAGTTACCCAATGAGAAATAACAAAAAATAATCCCAGCATATTGACGTTTTCCCAGCAATGTCCTATCTCTGAAAGTGTTTTTAATCGCTCCGGGGATTAATCTCTTAGTAAAAAGTAAACATTCATGCCGTAATTATTTGAAAGCCAATAAACAAAGTCACTCCAATGCGGTTCCTAACCATGTGTTTGCTTCCCCGCCCGGTACGTCTAAGCACTATTTCCACAGTAGTGCTTGTTTTTGTACTTGTGCTGTTCGCGTGCGGCTGAAATTGTCGCCTTGAATTAGTTTCTGTGAAGAGGGTATTCACTCATGTAGAAGCGAAGCTTCACAGAAAGAGAAATCGCTTTTCGATCAACTTGAATGCAGTCAAAGCGGCGACTTGCGGTTGCTGTTAATTGTACGGAGCTACGCTGCGGCGAGCCAGCAAACTTCTAGCGCTCATCCCACCCCGCAAGTATAAGGGCAGCTCCTGCCGAAACCATAGTATATTTAAACAGCGAAATAGAGGCAAGGTTTTTTGTCGATTTTACCTACCACCCTCCTTTTAAGGGGCCCTGCAATCGTATTTAAGCTTCTACCTTTTTTGCGGTTTCCACGTCTCTTGGTGTTCGGGCAAGCCAGCCGGCACGGAGAGAGAACTAAATATCGGTGCGTCATATTTTAACCGAACGACGCGAAAACCTCCTCCACCTACGGGGGCGACCCGCGGTGCCGAAATCGCGCTGTATATGGCGACATCGTGACGTTTCAGGTACTTGCCTTTCTACTGCTCAGAGGCGCCAAAAGCTTCTTTTTACTGGAAATACAAAATATAAGAGGCGCGAGCCTTTTCAATTATTTATAAAAGTGGTTTTTCTTCTGTTTTTTAGATAAGAAAAGAAACAAATGCAGGTTTTGAAGTACGGAAACACGAAATGACCCGTCGACGGCGTCGATATACTCGCCACCAAGCGGTGAAAAAGGCGGCGCATACTAAAAGGAGTAGTGGGCTCCGACGAGCGGCGAACGTAGAAAGGTACCGGATGTACGCGGCGGCGCTGCAGGCGAGGATCCGACCAGTTCCGAGCGTTCCGAAGGCCGTCAGCGAGCGGCTTGGGCTTGCGGTTTAGCCCTTTGGCGGTCGCATCGCGATGTGACTCCCGTTCGGAACTGATCTTTACCCCGTGCTTGCTGTCGTTTGTGGCTAATAAAGTTTCATACCGAATTAGTGTTTAATCGCGCAGCAAATGCAATGCGATCCGCCCTGGCTGCCCGCTTCATACAGCCTAGCCGGAACGTGCTTTAGTGGCGCCCTCTCGAGCCGTCGACACTACCGCTCATTCACACTAGAAGCGGATATGCGTTCGCAAAGCGGTTGCGAACGCGGTTGTATATAGATCCAGTGCAATTGCACGCGCACCCGATCACATCAAGTGCGGGTGCAATTGTACTGGATCGTTATACAACCGCGTTTGCAACCGCTTTTCGATCGCGGATCCGCTTCTAGTGTGAATGAGCGGTTAATGCGGAAGCCGGAAGGCGATCGCTGAGCTCACCACCCCTCCTCTAGTTCACGGCCACTCAAGCAAGCAAGGACGTCATAAAGGAGGTTATTGTTTGTTTGTTTTTGTAATTTTAATTTGCCTATAACTTCTAGAATAAAGCAAAATACGAGAAAAGAAATGTTTCATTAAGTTATTAGTTCAGTGCGCTCAGGTTCGGTGCAAATTAAAAGCCAGTAAAAAAATCCTTGCAGGGCCCCTTTAATGCTAAAATTCTAAACTGTAAATATATGTACTTTCGGTAATCTTTTCATGCACTGTTAGCAAGTCCCGTGTATTTAATGAATATTTGGGGTGAAAAATAATCTATTTACACAAATTGGCCTAAATTTACACGTCGAGTAATAGATATTTCATTCAAAAATCATGCGAGGTTGTAAGAAACGTGTTTTGGTTCGGTCACACATGAACGCATATCCGTGTAGCCGACCTTTAAAACACGCATCACCCCTGCGACGACCGCAGCATTGTCGGCTATCGAAGCACCGGAATGTTTGGGGACACACCTGTAAAGGAGCGTGGAGACAAATGCCTCGGAAAGAAACTTGTCTCGGAGACAGATACGCACCATAAGCCATTACGCCATGTCGCAGGACGGGGCGAATCCCGCGCTTGTTGCACGCTGCCCTTGATCGTGGTCCATAGCAATGCGGCTTCCCTCATGTCGCCCATGTTTGTATCTATATTAGGGGTCTTGATAATAGTTTCTTACGTACCACAAATAAAATATTGGTCTAATTACTCGTTCTAAACAGTTAAAATGGACACAAAAGCATGCCCTCCATTTGAACACGTGACATTGCAGTTGGTTTCGCTTTGGCATTAATCCTTCAACCGCAAGCAAAGCGGACGTCTAACACCGGGAGGGGGGAAGGTTTTCATAACCCTCCTCAGAATTAGCTGCGCACACTTAATACCAGTGTTGTTGCATCTGTAGGTCATATTTACGTTAGAGCTGACAGAAAAAATCTGGCCACGGCGCAACTCGGATTTTCACTGGAAGCTTGAGTCGGTCTTGCGTTAGTTCTTTTTGTTTGGTCAGAGAGAATCTGGCAACAACGCGTGTTTAACATGGTCGCAGTGTCGTTGTAGTGTTTGTGTATATGTTCATGTTGGTGCTGTGTTATATGTGGTGCTCGTGTAGTATGTGATGTATGTAGGGTTCCTGTCTGCTCGTGATCGTTCGCAGCGTACGAACAGACGCGGTTTTTTTCATAGGTTGCTGAAAGTCTCACTAGGTGGCGCAAGTTACCGCCCAATTACAAATAGTTTGCTCGAGTTATTTATCTATGTAAGTTCGGCATTCGTTTGTCTGTCTAGCAGTTGCGTTGCAGCTGCCCAACGTTGCGGCGCCTAAGTGACACGAGTCGTCGCCTGTTTCAGATATATGAGACGTCGCTGACGTGGATTAGAACAACAATGAAAGAACTTTATTGGATCTTCGTCTTTGTCAGTATAAACCCTGGCGCGTGGCCAGGCCACTGCTGATACACGTTCCTTTATCTAAATGAGTTGAAAATTATTACGTTATACAAAAAAAAAAAAAAAACTCACACAATTACAGACGTATAAACTCGAACGCAGCTGAGCGCAGCCACGTCACTCGGAGACAAACTGTAAAGCTCTACTATTTGTTCAAAGTCTTCATTATATGTCAGACGCACTGATGCCTTAATCGCCCTTCCCGACCTACGAACTTCGAGTGCTGGAGGTTGCTCGGGTTGTGTCGGTAGGCAACCTTGACATCATGGCGACACTGGAGGCACTGCAGCTGTGGACGTTTAAAGTGCTGTCTCGCTCTCAGTTTCAGGACCTTTCTCGCGCATTCCTCTATCATCAAACTCTTGGATTTACTGAAAGTCCTCAGTAGTCTTCCTCAGGTGCTGTCGATTACGGCGTACCTCTCTTCCTTCTTCTGTCATTCCCTGGTAGGACCTTGGCGCCACGGCCTGCTCGACTTGGGCTGGGTTGCTCCAGCCTTTGTCGGTTTGTAGTCGCACGATGTTTCCTCGTTGGAAGGGTGGGAGACTCCGACAGATCTTAATGTCCTGAACATGCTTTTGAATCACTGAAAAGGCGGGCACGCCAAAGTCAAAGTCTGGAATTCGGCTTCTCAACCTCTCTCCCACTAGGAGTTCTGAAGTGCATCGCCCGTCTTCCAGGGGGGCTGTGCGGTAGTTCAGAAGTCAGATCCAGAAGTCCTCGCTTGCATACTTGGTTTTCTTCAGTAACCTCTTAATTACTTGCATACCCTTTTCCGCCAAACCATTTGACCTCGGGAGCCGGGGGCTGGAAGTGACATACGTAAAATCATATAGATTGCAAACTTCCTGAACTCTTGGGATGTAAATTGTGGGCCTCTGTGAGTGCACACCTCAAGCGGAATGCCATGTCTGGCAAGTAGGCTTGACAATTTTTCTATCACTATTTTACTCAAAGCCGTCTGCAAAAATTCAACCTCTGGATAATTCGAGTACGCGTCGAAGGCAACAAAATAACTTCTGCCCGCGTATTCACAAAGATCGACACTTACACGGGCTCATGGCAGTCGAGGCGTTTTCCTAGTGCATAAAAGCTCTGAAGGTTGTTTATAGACCAATGTGCGACAAGTTGCGCGTTTCGCGATTATGTTTTCAATGTTCGTGCTCATGCCAGGCCAGTAAATTAAAAGCCTAGCTCGTGCCTCGCACTTATTCATTCCTAAGTGTCCTTCGTGAAAGCGCAGAACCATTTCTTTTCTTAATGTTTTCGGGATTACAACTTTAAGTCCGCGCATTACTATGCCTCGTACGCAAGATAGTTCAGATGAAAAAGAAGCCAGTTCTCATGCAACTGTGTTGTGTGCATAAAGAGTTTTTTGAACTTTAAGCAATTCTTCATCTTGCGCTGTCGCGGAAACTAGCCTCGACATCATCGTGTCGCTTACGACACTCGCTAACACAGCATTTTCGTGGATAGACATGTCTTCGGCACGATTTCCTGTATCAGATTGAGGGGGCGTTCGTATGCGGGACAATGCGTCAGCAAGCAATAACTTCTTTCCAGGCACATACACGAGGATTCAAGCAAATTTCATTAACCAGAGGAAATATTTCTGAAGCCGTGGTGGCATGTCACCGACATTCTTCTGTGCTATGGCCAACAAAGGACGGTGGTCTGTTTCTACGGTTATGCTGTAACCATATATGAATTCTCGAGAGCGCTCACAACGAAATGTGATTCCCCGGGCTTCTTTTTAAAATTGGACATATTTAGTTTCACTGTCCTAAACTACACGGGGTGGCATAAGCCACAGCTCTCCAGTCTTTCTCATGTAATTGAAACAACACCGCACCCAGGTCAAAACATGATGCATCAGTTGATACTTTCGATTTTTTTCTTAGGATCGAAAATGGCCAATATCACAGCACTAGCTAGCATGTCGCACTGGTTCACCCACTCAATCTCATACGCTCCATTCCAGTCAAAAACACTCTCTTTCTTTGTCAAGTCACGTAAGTGATGAGTTTTCTTGAACAAGCAGTACAGAAATTTTCCGAAATAGGTAATCACGCCCAACAAACGTTGCACATCCGTTTTACACGTTGGACGAGGCAGATCTTTTGCACACTGAACTAGAGTGCGTCAGGCTTAATGCCGCTTTTGTCTATCAGGTCTCCCAAGTAATTAATTTGTTCGACCCCAAACATGCATTCGGCTGTTTAGTCTTAATCCTGCAGCTTCTGCAGCCTGCAAGGCTGCTCTTAGTCTCATATCGTACTCGTTGCTCGAGAAACCTCAGATAAGTACGTCGTCGATGTAGACACGTACGCCTTGCAAGCCGTCAAATTCTTGGGTCATTGTTCTCTGAAAAACCTCTGCTGCTGATGCAATACCAAACGATAACCACAAAAATCGATATCGCCCGAACGGCGTACCGAACGTACAGATCTTGGATGTCAAATTTGATGAAACCCAGCGTTTTCCTCTAATTTACTAAAAAGCTCAGATCCGGCTAACTCAGACTTAATGTCCTCCCGCCGTGGAAGCTTAGGATGTTCATATTTTAAGCCTTGGTTTACATGACAGGGATCCATGCATACCCGTAAATGACCATTCTTTGTAAGCACAACAACGAGAGGGCTCACCCAATCTGAAGGTTCATCTATCTTGGTGATTATTCCCGCTGCTTCCATCCGCTCTAGCTCTTGCTTGAGCGGCTCTCGCAGAGCATGCAGCACACGCCTTGTAGGCTGAATAACTGGCCCTGCATCTTCCTTTAGAGTCATCCTATAGACTCGCTGAGAACATCCTACTCCTTCAAACAACTTAGGGAACTCGTTGGCAATCTGCTGTTTCAATGTCTCTGCAGTTGACAGCTCATGCACACGTGAGACGACCCCAAAAGCTTCGCTGGCTTGAAGACCTAGAAGAGCTTTGCCTCTTTTAACAACAAAAAAATTACTAGTTCTTGTTTACCTTGCTTTTGTAAGAGCAGAGCCGTTGTGCCAAAGAGTTCAATGGCAATTCCGCCGTAGTTTGTCAGCTGCGTGTTACACGGCCTCAACGTTTTTTTTAAGAAACTTTTGTGAATAAGGAATACGGAAGCAAGTTAGCGTAAGCTCCTGTATCAACCTTGAGATGCACGGAGTGCCCTTTCAACAATCCTTTTACAAACCAATCGCTCTAGCTTGACACCTCTCCAGTACTGATGTATAGAATTTGACAGTCATCTTCTGGCTCTTCTCCGTCTCTTGAACTTTGGTGCTCCACCTCTTGAACTGTTTTTTTTTTTTGTTCTTTCGCCAACAACAGGCGGCGCTCTGAAGGGGGCAGGTGTTCCATCGTGCAGCAGATTTCAACGTTTAGGCTTTCGGCTTGAACACATTTGACACTATGTTTTTGATATGACACGTCGCTGTCGTGTATTAAAACAACACTGAAGGAATTTTATTGGATCTTCGTTTTGGTCAGACTGAACCCTGGCGCGTGGCCAGGCCACTGCTGATTCAATTCTAACATTTTGCTTCTTTGAGTCATTTATCTATTCTAAAAAGTTCGGCATCTGTTAATCCGTCTAGCAGTCCTGTAGCAGCTACCGACGCCGCCGATGCCTGTATGTCCCCATGCACGTAGCTATGTCCGCCGCTTGGAGACTGCTTATTGTGTAATAGACATCGAGCGACAGCAAGCGCGTCCTGTGTCCTCTCATTTCGTGCAAAAAGGCGCGCGGCTCACTGGGCTCGTCTCTCGCCTGTTCTCGGCTGCTGGCCGCCATGTTTTATAATGAGCACGCTCAGCAGGGTTTCGCGGAAGGCAAACACGATGTATCATGTTAAGTTTACACGGCACCTCATGTGTAAATGAATAACGAACATGGCTGCGTGTTAAACGAGCACGTTTTGACGTGTCTGCTATGGGACAAAGGTTTACACGCAATGGCGTGTTATCTTTGCTAACAGTGTACTGTTCTGACCTTTGCCCAGATCTCAATCGCTCTCAGGGAGGAGACATGAGGAAATCGCAGACGACAGTCACATTGGCCAATGTACGATAGGAGCTACGGTTCAGACCCGCGTTACAACATGGCTATACGCAGTTCGTCCGATCGAATCGTAAACCCTCAAGCGGTCTTAAACTCTTTAAAAAGATGGTGAACCGAAATTTGGATTTAAAAAAAAAATGCTGGAGATGTATGCGGGACGCTACAATCCCTACAGCACTACTAGTAAGGCGATATCTCAAATGGACGGCCGTATTTTCGGAAAACGAAGTCGAGATTGAACCAGGCCGACGAGGCGCGTGACGCCAAGATACCGAGTTTCCTCCTCACTTCGCTTCGCTCCCTCAAGGCCGCGAGGCGGAGAAGACGCGAGGCCGTTCCCTTTCCTTCTCGGAGAAAACATGGCGTCAACATTCCTGCCAAATGCGCCTCTTTTTAGAGCGCAGCTCTTAGGGGCCCGTTTCCGGCTTGAGCGGCGTCGGCGTCGCCGTCGCCGTCGCCGTCGCCGTCGGCGTAACCGCGCGGTGCATCATGGGAAATGTCCCATAATGCACCGCGCGAGCCCCCCACCGGGGTCACGTGACCTCGTGGGGGGGCACGTGACCCCCCGAGCTCACGTGACCGCGCGGTGCATCATGGGAAATGTCCCATAATGCACCGCGCGAGCCCCCCGACCGGGGTCACGTGACCTCGTGGGGGGCACGTGACCCCCAGGTCACTTGACCCCCGAAGTCACGTGACTCCCCTGAGGTCACGTGACCCCCCGAGGTCACGTGACCCCCGCCGATGTCGCGTGACCCCCCGATGACGTCATCGTCACTGATGACGTCACCGGCATCCACATCGTCATCATCACTGACGACGTCACCGGCATCCACATCGTCATCGTCATCATCACTGATGACGCCACCGGCATCCACATCGTCGTCGCCATCATCACTGATGACGTCACCGGCATCCGTATCGCCATCGTCATCATCACTGATGACGTTACCGACATCCGCATCGTCATCGTCATCATCAGTGATGTCGTCACCGGCATCCGCATCGTCATCATCACTGATGACGTCATCAGCGACGTCACTGATGACGTCACTGACATTCGCATCGTCATCGTCATCATCACTGGTGAAGTCAGTGACGTCACGAATGACGTCATCGGTACCCGCATCGTCATCGTCACTGATGACGTCATCAGTGACGTCAGTGATGACATCATCGGCATTAAGGGTCACGTGACCCCCAAGGTCACGTGGCTTCCCAAGGTCACGTGACCCCCCTGGTTAATTTAACCCCCCCAGTGCCCTTTCCTCCTCCTCCTCAAGAGCTGCGCTCTAATTCGGCGTTACAGGGAATTGTAAGCGGCTTCCACTTTTTTTTTAACTACGGTCATTTGTTTGAGATATCGATGTATGAGCGAAGCTTTCTTGTTTGTAGCATCCCGTTGCACGCTTTTGCCGCGTGTTTTGGGGAATCCAGATTTCGGTTCAGCATCCCTTTAATGCAAATCAAAATGTCAACCTGGAACACCTCCCCCCTCTCTCTGATCCCAGAATGACTGGCGGCATCAATGCCCGACATTTTGCGTCATCTCATCTTGTTACATCACTGATACGCGAACACACAGTCACATAGGCGAAAATTCAAGTCTTCTGTCCACAACGCACAATAATGCCAGCGCGATGTTGCTGCTATAAATTGCTGACACGCGGAAATGTGGAACCACATTAATTGCCGGTTTCTTACTCGGCATCGGAAAACAGAACTGAACTCAGCGCAGAAGGCACCCAGGCACCCGGCAAAAAAACCGTCCGGTCTTTGACGCAGTTTCTGCGATTTTCGTAACGCCCTCAACGTCGACACAACATTCCGCGTGGTTCCGCGTGGTTCCGCGTGGGTTCCGCAATCCGGAACCCTGGTCCGGAACTTCGCTTTTTCTTGCGGCTTCGCTTGCTGGTTTGACAAGATTAATGCTAAGAACGTCAATGCAACCAAAATGTTCTGCACGTTTGGACTGATTGACGAAATTTCAGGCGGCCTTCGCTGCTGCTGAAGCTCAATCTTCTCAACAACATTTATTAAACAGCGTGCGCGACGTGCTCAAAAAACTAAACCGATTGAAGATGAAGCGGGAAGGCGGAAGCTTTTTCCCGCCTGGCTGAAGAAGGTGAAAAACGTTTCGTTCCTCTTTGTTCTGGTGTCCGCTTGGGGCGCGTCAGTAAAAGGGGGGAAAACGCGCCGTTGCTACCGTTTTCCTCCATTTTTTTTTTCTTGGAGTGTAGCTCCATAGAGCGCCTACACCTTAACGTCCTGCTTAAAAATTTTCCATCGCAAGCCATACCCTTAGCTTTGTCCCCCTTTTTGTCATCTGCCACCTTGGCCCAGACTTCTGCCATAAAACGTTCTTCTTTCAGAAGCCTTGCGTTAAGTTTCCATAATTCCCGTCTGAAAACTTTTCTGATTTTGTTTTTAACTCTGATACAAAACTTAACAAAACAATGGTAACTGAACGACACCGGTCAAGCTTTGGAATCGTGTGTAACAGAAAATAATTTTGAAGGTAGATACGCGCTGCCTAACCGAGCATGGCTAACCCCCTAAACATGACCGAACATAAGCCCCGGCCATCACATATAGATTCCCCGACATCCTCCGAGCCAAAATCATTAGGTATATTTCTGAAACACACTGTGCTCGCGTCTGTAAAAGGGGTTCAGCTTGAATTGTAGCGCGCCGAACACACGCAATTGAAATATTTAAGCAAAATTACCAACCGCTGACAGTTACAATAATGCCTGAAGACTGAATTCCATGGAGCGAGTATACGACGAATAACTGACGAACTTTGCCCGGCCGCACGTTCGCTTTGCGAACCAGGCACCAGCCAGTGTGCCAATGCCAAGCACAGAGCAAAAGCCACATGGCGAAATTTGTCGATTTTTCGCATCACATTCGTACCATAAGTCCAACCTTAATGCTTAAAAAAAATGAAAGACGTTTACATTTTTTTGTAACGCCGAATTCGAGCACTGCTCTTGAGGAGGAAGGGCGGCTACTGAGGGGAGGTTATTCCCCTCTTTCTTCCCCGCTAAATTTAGCCGGAATATTTTTCCGCCACATTTAGAGGAAAACGTTCTCCGCTAAATTTAGAGGGAATATTGACAATAAAAAGTTTTAGCAGTTCGTTTTTTCGCCCGATAACGACACCTCCTCTCCCTTCCGGCGGCCTTGGGCATGCATCGTATCGTTGTTGGGGCGAAAAAAAGATGTGTTAAAACACTCTAATGTTAGATGCGTGTGACGTCACGTGTTTTCTCGATTGACGCCACAGGTGATTTCACATGTGACGTCATGCGAGTGTAGTTGTGACGTTTCCCTCGTGGGTGTAGCCCGAATCAACACATTCCCGTTTGAACCCTTCCCATTTCGACCCATTCCCGAATCGACCTTCCCGTTTCAACCCGCCCCGTTTCGTCCCATTCCCGTAACTATCCTCTCATTTGAACCCGTCCCGTTTCAACCGATGCCCGAAAGACCCTTTGCGTTTGGACCCGCACTTTTTCAACCCATTTGTATATTACCATGCGCATCACAATTTCTTCGCTAAAAGTGTAATCGTTCTAACCCTGGTTTGCCCACCTTTTCTGCTTAAAGAGATACTACAACGAAATATCGATGCTAATTTCTTGGTCCAATCGTGTTCTAGGCAGCATTATCATATCAGAGAGACCAATCACTGGTTGTCAAAGACAAGAAAAGGAATTTCAAACCTAATTAAACGATTAGCAAAGAGCACCTGGTGGATGTCGCTAGCGCCTCGTTTGAGATGGCCGTCTCAGAACCTTGACAGGTAGTGACGATAACTGTCTCGCCTCCAGCCACCACGAAAGAAGAGGGGGAATGGTTACTCCCCTCTCCCCGAGACTCTTGTGTGTGTTCGAAAAGTCGCTATTGCCCCCTTACGACATTATAAAAGTTTAACCCTTCACTCGAAATTCGCACAAAGCAGCTTTGGGGTTACTTGCGGTGGCGCGATCGCTGGTGTGCTTCGGCTGCTTTCACCGGAACTACGAGCCATCGGGACCTATCCAAGGCCGTGCGAATGTCCCGTGAACTTGGAGAGGGGGCACAGCGACGCGCGGAAAGCGTATCACAGGCTACGTCCACAGATGCCACAGAGCGGGATTGGCTGGGATAGCTCGCAGGCTTCCGCTGCGTCCGGACGTAAAGTCCCGAGACAAACTACGTCACGATTGCGGCGGATGTGCCGTGCACTCCGCTGGCTGCTGTCCGAGCTTTTTCCAGTGTGGGCCGTTTATAACAAAAAACAACCACCAGGCTCCAAATACAAAAGTGCGGTTGTCATTTAAGGATAGTGTGGATCCTATTCAGCCTATTTCTGAACACGACGAGTATATTTCAAATTTCGTTGAAGTATGTATGTCTTTAAGAATATATGTCCTGACATATTTTTCCACGCCAATAATGTATTCTAAGATTATGCAGCTCTTTCAGGCAAGCTTCGAAGTAATGAATTATTCTTACTTCAACAACTTAAAGCGTTTTTGTTTTTTTTAGGTAAACGGTCAGCTAGAACGAGAGGGACAAACACAGACAGGGAGAAACAGAGACATACACACCGCTGACTATCAACTAAGACTTTAGATTTCTTCTTCATCACTTCGACCCACAGATTCACACCTAAAGTAAATGAATGATCCTAAATCCTTACAGTACACTACTAAATCAAAATACTGATTAAATAATATGAAATTAAAATTGAAACTAAATAATTACATTAAATTATTAATTATTAAGTTTGGTCCAACCCACAGACCACTGCCGAAACATATCCCTCCTAGTCCCTTTCACGGCGCCGTGCCACACTGCAAAAACTGCCTTTCTTTCTTGCTGACCGTGATGGAGGGCATGCTCACGCAGTCGTCGCCGGTTTGCTCAATGGCCAGGGCCTCGAGGATCTCGCGCGCATAAGCATTCCTGTGTCTGTTAATAATGGAGACGCTACTAAACCGTGGCCTGCACCCGCACGTGCGGCAATGGGCAGCAAGGTGCCCAGCTCCCGTGCCTTGCACCGACGCCGCGTGCTCCCTGACTCTGTCGTTAACGCAGCGTCCCGTCTGCCCAATGTAGCAGCTCCCACATGACATAGGAATCTTGTATACCACACCGGTCTCGCACATGGTGAACTTATTCCTGGGTGCAGTATTGCGGGTTGGCTGGCAGTTCGTGGCCCGATTTACTTGGCGGCACATAGAGTTCCCTCTGTTCGGTGCCGAGCGCACCACCCTGACGTTTTGTCGTGCAGCGATCTTTTTGAGCCGGTGGGTGACACCGTGGATGTAGGGGACTACTGCGAAGTTTGCTCGTGAAGTCTGTCTGTCTCGCTCGGTACTGGGTGATCCTCTTGAAAATTTCCTGCAAATTGCCTCACATACGGCTCCAAGGAGGACACCTGGGTACCCGGAGTCACAAAGCCGGGCCATCTGCTTCTGAAAGCTGGCGTCAGCCTGATGGTTGCATGACTTGCGCAGCGCTGACACGAGTGCCATGTTGGCAACACTCCATTTTATGGTTTTCGAATGGCAGGATGCAAACTGCCATTCGAAATGCCATTCATTGCCAACACGGCACTCGTGTCTGCGCTGCGCAAGTCATGCAACCATCAAGCTGACGCCAGCTTTCAGAAGCAGATGGCCCGGCTTCGTGACTCCGGGTACCCAGGTGTCCTCCTTGGAGCCGTATGTGAGGCAATTTGCAGGAAATTTTCAAGAGGATCACCCAGTACCGAGCGAGACAGACAGACTTCACGAGCGAACTTCGCAGTAGTCCCCTACATCCACGGTGTCACCCACCGGCTCAAAAAGATCGCTGCACGACAAAACGTCAGGGTGGTGCGCTCGGCACCGAACAGAGGGAACTCTATGTGCCGCCAAGTAAATCGGGCCACGAACTGCCAGCCA
This sequence comes from Ixodes scapularis, assembly GCF_016920785.2. Classification (NCBI taxonomy): domain Eukaryota; kingdom Metazoa; phylum Arthropoda; class Arachnida; order Ixodida; family Ixodidae; genus Ixodes; species Ixodes scapularis. The sequence goes on along the minus strand of NW_024609846.1, from coordinate 190,013,767 downwards.
ACCTGCAATACTGCACCCAGGAATAAGCTCACCATGTGCCAGACCGGTGTGGTATACAAGATTCCTATGTCATGTGGGAGCTGCTACATTGGGCAGACGGGACGCTGCGTTAACGACAGAGTCAGGGAGCACGCGGCGTCGGTGCAAGGCACGGGAGCTGGGCACCTTGCTGCCCATTGCCGCACGTGCGGGTGCAGGCCACGGTTTAGTAGCGTCTCCATTATTAACAGACACAGGAATGCTTATGCGCGCGAGATCCTCGAGGCCCTGGCCATTGAGCAAACCGGCGACGACTGCGTGAGCATGCCCTCCATCACGGTCAGCAAGAAAGAAAGGCAGTTTTTGCAGTGTGGCACGGCGCTGTAAAAGGGACTAGGAGGGATATGTTTCGGCAGTGGTCTGTGGGTTGGACCAAAATTATTAATTAATAATTTAATGTAATTATTTAGTTTCAATTTTAATTTCATATTATTTAGTCAGTATTTTGATTTAGTAGTGTACTGTAAGGATTTAGGATCATTCATTTACTTTAGGTGTGAATCTGTGGGTCGAAGTGATGAAGAAGAAATCTAAAGTCTTAGTTGAGAGTCAGCGGTGTGTATGTCTCTGTTTCTCCCTGTCTGTGTTTGTCCCTCTCGTTCTAGCTGACCGTTTACCTAAATTATGTACCAACTAGCTCAACTTCAGCCAGTTATTCAGTTTTTGTTTTGTTCTTATTTCAAGGGGATCCGTGACGAGCGTGAAACATCGTCCGTAGATGTAAAAGTAAAACATTTCAACGACAAAAATGACGGCTAATGCTTCGTTTTCCAATTCACTGTACTTCTTATCAACTTTAGTCAATGTTTGCGACGCATACGCCTTAGGAGAAGTGTTCCCATTATCGCTTATATGTAAAAGAACAGCACCTACGCCATCCTACGGTGCGTCTCACGCAATTTGTAATCGCTTACTTAAGCCGTAGTGGGCCGAAATTGAGGACGTCGCTAATGCTGTCTTAATCTCCTCGAACACCGCCTGACATGCTTTGTCCCAACACTAGGGCTGGTCTTGACGCAGCAGTCTGTAAAGCGGGCTCGCCCGGGTAGAGAGTCGTGTAACACACTTCCCTTATTAATTTACCATGCCCAAGAATGACTGCAACTGTTGTTTGCCTGTTGGAGCAGGAATCTTTACCAGAGCCTCGATCTTCTCTGGCGTCATACTTACACCTGCTGCTCTTCTGACATGACCCAAATAATGCAGGTCTTTCTGGAAAAATTAATACTTTCCTTTCGTCACGCTAGCTCCGCGCTCTGACAACCGCTTTAGAACGGCTTTCATATTGATATAACGCTCTTCCGGCGTTCTACCGGTGATTAGAAAGACGGCATTCAGTATCAACTGACAGCCTTAAAATCTTTAAGCATTCTGTCCATAATCCTCTGAAATATGGCTAAAGCTGAGGAGATTCCGAACGGTAACCTGTTTACGGCAAACAGTTATTTGTGCGTGTTCAAAGTTAGGCAAACCCTAGATTTCACAGCAGCACCACCTGGTGGCAGGCACAATTTAGGCCAAGCTTCGAAAATTCCTGGCCTCGCGTGAGTGCTACGAACAGTTCGTCGACCTTCGGGAGGGGATAAGGGTCAGTGTCAAGGCAAGGGATCACAGTGGTTTTGTAGTCGCCGCACGACCTTATTCCATTCTGGCTTCACTACTGGAACAACCGGCGTCGCGTAATCACTCGTCGTAACTGGTGATATTGCCGCGCGCATCGCTGGACAAGTAGGCAGTCCGGCCGTGGCCTAACGGTTATCGCTCTTGCCTCCCACGCGCAGAGCCAAGGTTTGATTCCTGGGCGCTACACGTTTTTATTTACTCTTGCAGTTTAGTGTTCTGGTAAATTCGAAAACTCTGTTGCATCTTAGAGGTTAGAATGTTATATGCGCGAACCTTCTGCGCGGATTGTTCCAGAAGCCCACGCGTGTACAAAAGGGGCTCCGCGTGGCAAGCCGCAGTCAGTCTCGCCCCAGCATTCGATCCTGCTGTTATGCCCACTTCGACGCTCGCGACGCTCTGTTGTTATCTTTTTCCTTTTTATTTTGGGCACAAGTTCGCCACATTAAAAAAAAATATTTATTCCCGTTTATTTATTGTACATTTGGTCACCATCCGTGACAACATGATGCCCATATCCTGCATTTCTTTTAGTTAAGAGTTGACAACAGGTTGTAAGAAAACGGCATATTTCTTGCCTTAAGGAATTTCGGTACGCTTTCCTCTTTAAATGATAGCTCCACCCTTTCCTCGGTATTAGTTACCAGTTTGTTCTTGAACAGATACTGGCAATTGTCGAGAAATGCACCAAGCTTTGTGTAATGGTAATTGTCGAGAAACGCAACAACGTCTCAGGTGGTCAATTTGTTGAGCCCGCTTGTATGATCAGTGCTGTCTCTACGGCTTTCTAGAAGGTTAGCTTGTCTTCTGGGAACGACACACGCTAAGTGTATTCTCTTAGTAAACCACACACAAAGCGGTCCCTGAGAGTCTGGTCCAAGGATGCTTCAACGTCGAACGTTTCTTGCAACTAACATAATTCTGCAACGAACATTGATACAGATTCATTCTCTAAATGCATTCTTCCTTAAATTTGGAACGCTCGCTGAAAACCGATGGTTTCGGTGGCTGGCGGTCCCCCAAAAGCTGCTCAGAACGTTTTTGTTGCTTGCAACTCTGGCGTGGTCAATGACTCAAGAATGGTGCGCGTTTCCGAGTCTACGAGACTCAGAAATGCGTGTACATTGACTTCCTCGGCGATTCTGTTGACCAGAAGAAACGATGTTAATCGTTCCTCGTACGACGGCCAGTCGCAGGTCCATTCGTCGATAGGTTCATTGAAGCCCACTCGAGTGAAGACTTTTTTTTAGAGCTTGGAAACTTACTCTTAGTCTTAAAAGGCAAGTAAGGGGAGTAGTCAAAAAGCGAATTGACCGTCGTTTTGAAATATACCTGGCCCTTTCTCTAAGTCATTTTGCTTCGTCGAACAGGCGTTCTCACATAGTGAAAGAAAAATGAATCGTAACTTAGAAGTAAATCGCCGCCTAAAAAATATTTGTTCTTTAACCCTCCAATAATAAGTAAATAAAGAACTCGATGCGACACGAGACGGGAAACTGTGACTTAGGGGGGCGTCGTAGTGAGTTGAGCACAACCTACATAAGTTTATTTTCATTTCGTTATATTACCGCAGGTGGAAGCTCTGGACTATGTGCAGAGCCGGCAGGCTCAGTTCACCCGACGACAGCTCATGGTGTCGTTTTCAATGGCCGTTGTTTGGTTCTGGCCGCGGCGTAATAATGAAACGCGGTTCTACCAACCCGGACAGCCCTGCACGCACACTTTCATTGGTTCTACGTTCGGGGTGAGTGACTTGCTCATTAGTGTGATGGATTCAGTTTAAGCACCACGATTAAACGGCTGGCTTTCGGGCTTGGCCAAACGATCGAATAGTAAATGCCATGACTGCAGTGTCACTCCTTTTTAGGCATAAAATATTTTTAAACAACCCCCCCCCCCCCCCCCCGACCTCAGAGTTTTTTCTTTCCGTCCATCCATCCGTTTGCTCGTCCGTTCATGCACTTTCCGCTAAATCTTGCGGGAAAATAAACGTCAATTCACATGAGGTCACGTCACCCCTACACCAAGTGGGAACATTGACGTTGCGTGACCTTTATGCACGTATTGAGTTGACGGTATCTGTTCTAAAACTCGGTGTCTGTACACGGGTCAAGCTGTCTATATTTCACGATTACCTGTCCAAAAGGAATGATATGGAGATGTGCTGTATTCTGCCCAATTTCTTAAACTTCAAATCATGAATGTCCGATGATTTTGGTCAAGATGCTTCACTAAGCATCAAGCCAGCGATGTTGATGGAAGTACGAAAATGGCAATTAGTTTTTTTTTAGTAGTCACAGAGAGAAAGTGAGGCACGCCCATTTTGGAATGCACTGCAATACTCCACATGGTAGGCGAATTTTATAGATCCCACGTTGTCTTGTGACTGATAAGATAAAAAAAAAGATATAAAATTGTCTGGGGGATCATAAAATGACTCGAATAATGTAAGGTGCCTAGGGGAGCCTTATCTGGGCTGCGCACGTGGGCTCACTCTGGGTTTCATGAGGGGAGTCCTTGTGAGCTGCCCTCCTTTGTCCCGTGCGAGACCGACGAGAGAGGCTCATGGGTGTTGCTCAAGTAGGCCCCATCTGAATCCCGCGAGGGGAGGTCGTGTGGGCTCCCCAATTAGGTCCCTTGTGGGTCCCCGAGGGCAGGTAGCGTAGCCTGCCCAGGTGGGCCTCACATGGGCCCGGCTTGCAAAAGCGACTTGGGGCACGTGGGCTGCAGAAGTGGGACGCACGTCGGTCCCGCTTCTAGAGCCAATTTTTTGCTTCTTAGTTATCACCCACAGTTGAAGCACCTCCAGCTGTGTCGGCTTCGGCACCGGCTGAATAAGGCATCCCATCGGGCTGGGACCGTGTCGGTTAAGTTTGAGAGTCAACGCGCCCGTCCCGCGTCAAGACCCCAAGGTTAGGATGCTGCAGTGCCCTAGTGGGCAGAAACGAATATCCTAGAACCGGGCTAAATAAGGCCTAGGCACTTAACACCATGATTGCTTGTGATCAGTCTTCAAAATTATCTTCGAATATCTCAAAACGCAGACTTGTCGTTGAGCTCCTCTCAGCCGCTGTAGTTGCACTTAAAGCAAACTGTCTTCTGTTCGAAAAAAAAAAAAAATACCTGGGTTTCATTTTTTTCACATGCAGTTGTGCCAATTCAAAACGATGTACCGCGGCACAGTCATTCCAGACTCGTATGTGATGGTCGGCTTTTCCTTAAATACGGCGCACGGCGCCGCTTACGACAGTCTCAAGACTATCAATACGAAGGTGAGTGCCACAAATATTTTCAGCATCTTCTCGTCATTGCTGTTTCGATAGGTTGAGTTTCCTTACATGTCTGTCCATTCGATTTGATTACTAATATATACACAATTTGAATATATTGTAAGGGTCACTAAGGGTTGTATATGATAATTTATTTTGAATGGATTTTACAATGAGGCGTGATGGATTGGCAGTTCATGAAAGCCCCCAGTCAAAAAGCACGAGCCTTCTGAGCACGCCTGTTCAGAACGAGCTCTTTGTCTTCCTCTTTTCCCAACAATATCCCCCGGCTCGTGGAGGCGCCGGTCATTCGGCGGCTTCTGATGGGACAAGGGCCATGCAATTAGCAGTTCGGGCGGTAATAGGGCCGAATTTGTGCGACGTGAACAATGTCAGACGCGTGTGACCGGCGTTCGCGAGGGGGCTACAGAGGTGCCACCTCGTAATTGGTAGGCGACAGTTGGCGGATGACGCGTAATGGGCCGATGTACTTATTCTGGACCTTTCCACATGTTCCAACAGCACGAGAAAGTAACCAGAGGAGTACTTCATTTCCAATGTTGTAAGTCGCGGGTCGATGAGATTCGTTGTAGAGGAGCGTTTGTTGCTGTTGCGATGGGGACATCTGTAGGCGGGCGATTCGGCGGGCGTCTTCGGCTTGGGAGACGATATGGGCGGGATAGGGGTTTAAAGGAGGGTCGTCTGCGTAGGGGAGAACGGTGTCCAGCAGGGTGAAAGGTTCTCAGGCGTAGAGAAGGTAATATGGGGAGTAGCCAGTTGTTGATTGTAGAGCCGTATTGTAGGCATATGCCAGGGGTGGCCAACCTGCGGCTCGCGAGTCGTATGTGGCTCTTCGCATGTTAAAATACGGCTCGCGGCTTCCTCCCCTTAACCCCCCCCCCTACACACACACACGCACACGCACACACTCTCCCAGTCACACGAGCACTTCCCCAAAGAGATAAATGGAACGCATTTTTATTTGAAAGATAGGTTGCGGTTCAGTAGTCTTGTGCTATTGCTACCTTACGTACAGTTGGACTGCTTTTGACTCGGATATATTCAAAGTATAGCCCGAGTTTCGTTTAATGCTCTAAAAAAACGTTTGCCCCCCCACCCTTCCCCCTTCTTCTGCTCCTTCCCCTTCCCCCCCCGCCCCCCCCCCCCCCCCCCCCCCGGGGCTCTTGGAAGTTTCGTAGTTTTGTTTGGGGCTCGTAGGCCGGGTCAGCCTGGCCACCCCTGGCATATGTGATGTAGGGTACGACGGTATCCCAAGCAGTTTTGTTGTTAGAAACATACATTGAAATCATTTCGGTCAAGGTGTGGTTGAGGCGCTTGGTAAGTTCATTAGTTTGCGGATGGTATGCGGTTGTGACAGTATGAATGGTGGATGCAGGTCGCAGAAATTCGCGAAGTTGTGAAACGAAAGAAGTACCTCGGTCACTGATAATATATTGCGGCCCGCCGTGGCGGAACAAAATGTTATGCAAGAAGAAGGTGGCAACTTCTTCGGCAGTAGCAGTTAAAACTCATTTGGTTTCAGCGTAGCGGGTGAGGTGGTCAACGGCTACAATAATCCTCCTATTCGTTGTTGAAGGAGGAAATAGACCCAGCAGACCGAGCTCTTTCTCTTCCTCTTTTCCTGACAATATATATGTATATATTAATACGAACCCGGACTTATATTATTCCGTTCCTCGCGATGGACTTCTCAAGGCTGTTCGGGATAAGATCAACGAGTCTGGAGAAATTAGATTTCAAAGTTCCGCGGGCGTTAGCAGCGATCATTTTTTGGAGCTGCTAGTCTTTTATCTTCAGTCGACTGCCGTCAGTTTTGACCAGAGATATTTTGTACAAAAGTCTGGTGTGTGCATTGGGTCGACAGTTGCCCCTGTTTTGTGTAACATTTTTTTGGCATCACTGGACCGGCACATTTCAGATAGACTTGCAGATTTCCATGTTTTAATGACTATTTTTTAATTTTAGATACAGATTCGGGTTTGGATAAAACGGTTGAGAAGATTGTCGGACTGTTAAGGGAGGTGTCAGGCGGACTTAATTTTACCTGGGAATTGCCTGTGAATAACTGCATTCAGTTTTTAGACATTTTGATCCTTTTTTCTGAAGAACATGTCTGTTGGCAGTAATGTCCGCGCACTAAGACAAGCCTGGTGTTGTCTGAAAGTGCTCACTCTAAACTGGTAAAGAGGGGTATAGCCTTGACATGTCTAAGTGCGGCTCTGGAAAAAAGTTGCAACCACCAGATGAAAATCAGTTTTGAACTACAATCAAAAAGGTTAACAGACGCGGGATACCCCCTTAAACTAATCTCTAGTTGTTATGAGAGCCTTCTTCAAAAGCTAAAAAGAAGTAAAAAAGGCAGCGAGGCACGTAAAGAAAGGAAACGAGTGCAAGCCATTTCGTACATGCATACCGTATCTCATAATCTAAAAAAGGTAGCTGGTAGATGCGACATTAACGTGGTTTTTTCTGCACCGTGTAAACTTGCCAGGATATGTCCGATGTTGACAAGGCAGAAGAAGGCACCGTGCTCCAAGAAACACGCGGTGCAATATACTGCGTGCGTCACCAATGTGGTGTACAAGATTCCGTTTAGTTGTGGCAGAGTCTACATTGGGCAGACTGGGCGCTTCTTCAATGATAGAGCACGTGAACATAATTTGTGTGTGCACAACAACACGGGGGCCATCTCGCTGACCATTGTAGGAGATGTGGATGTAAACCTGACCTGACTGGCACAAAGTTTTTAAGAAAGGCAAAGGAAAAAACGGAAAGAGAGATTATAGAGGCATTCTACATAAAAAAGAAAGAAAACAATTGCGCCAGCGCTCCGTCTTTGTATTTGCTCCAGAGTGAGATGGTGTTTCTGGAAGGTTGGCTCTGATTGTCACGATTGAATCCGATGTGGTTTGGGCAATGTGTATATATAGGTTACAATGGTGTTAATAAAAACCAGTTGAGGGTGAAGCGCCTGTGCTGTCGTCCGTGTTTCTTTTTTGTCCTCGTTTGTTCGCGCTTTTTAACCTTTTATTCAGTATTGAGCAGACGCCGCCGAGAGCTGGCGTATTTAGCAGACAAGGAACTGCAGTTCCTTGTTGTTACCGCGCCTGTTTTTGTTTCTGCTACTGTCGCCGCCCGCGGAACGCGCCCCGCTTTTGAGTCGAAAAGATTGTCTGCTATAAAGACGCTGGCTCTCGGCGCCGTATGCTCGCTCGTTGGCAGCGTTCGTTGCGCCATCTTTTGTGTCCCGTGCGAAACGGCACCGTGTTGTTTGAAGACCGGTGGCGTCGCTGCGTTTCCATAGGAGCGAAGCCTTTTTCTTTCTTTACTTTTTCCTCAGGTAAGTTCACTCTTTGCAAATTTTACAAAAAAAAAATGCACCATCAGTGGGCAACCTGCACAAAGTCGTAGCGCGATAGGTTAGGAAACCAAATTTTCCGGTCAATTTAAAGAGCCTGCCGTCTCCTTGTTTCACCCTGTATATCTTAATGATGATCACGAGGGAATGTTTCTTGTCATGTGATGTCATATGCTTAAAGGGGCGATGCAACAATTTTTGTACTTTGCGCAAATACCGCTTAGAACAGATCCCTGACGTTAATGACCTATGAAACATGCGTTCGTTTTTCACTTCACGCAATAGAAGTCCCAGAAAAAAATTAAAGAAAAACGAGCAGCGTTCACCCCCTCAACTTGCAGCCAGAACAAGCGGCCACGCGATCTGGAGCCGATTATATGCCGCCAATGTTGATCATAGCCACGCGCTGGGGTTGGCAAAGCACAGGACACGCGCTGAGTTCCAGACATTGTAATGGCTCGGCTATCGTGGTCGTTGCAGCGATTGGACGGGGGCGACTACCCGAATGCTTCTCGAGCTAGTAGTTATTACGAGCCCAAATCGAGTGCCCACGCAGGGCTCGGGTCCAATCTATGAACCGCATTCAAATATCATCACTTGGGTGTTCTGCGATCCCCACGTTACGTCATCAAATTTTGCATAGGAGAGATTGAACGAAAATAATTGCTTTTGTCCTTGAAATTTCACCGCAACAAAGGAGTTTCTTGGCCAGTGGCGTTGCGTGCGAGTATCGTTGAGTCCCACTAGTGCCAGTAAGCTCGTGTATAGTGAAAAACATTCCAACTGATTATCGTTGCACAGCTCCTTTAAAGTGAGGCTTACGGGCATTTTCAATGGCTATGGGGCATGCCGATGGTAAACACTCAATCTGAGTTTGAAGGTATACAGGTTCCTAATATACACTAGTTGGAGTGTAAGTAGCATTTTTATTTTATTATGTGTGGAGATGAGTTTTAGTCGTCAAGGTGCTATTATGTGGGAACACGGGGGGTCATACTCTGCAATACATTATACGTTTACCTGTGTCTACCCAATCATATTATTATATGTACAATAATAAGCTGTATATGTCAAGGATGTCCCTTAGCAAAAAGAGGCCGTACTTCAAACGAAGTTGAAATATATTTAGTACAAATATTCATTTTGTATTTATTCTGTATTATTTTGGCCGCATTCGAAATACGCGCGTAATGTATTCAAAATGCATTATAAATATGAATCAAAAAATATTTTAGATATACCAAAAATATTATCCCTTCACACTCAAGATGCCATTTGTGCATTAAAACCGGTTACACGATTTTTTTTTTTTCGATTTTGTCACCAAATGGTGTCCCTGTGGTATTTGAAGGCACTACTAGATACATCTCACAAAGCTACATTAGAAACGAACACAAACACAAACACCATGACGCACTGAACAGCTCATTCACAGTCCCGTTGACTGCTCTAGAGCCTTATATAGCCTACATATTGAAGGTAATCATTTTTTCGGTGACCACCTCTGCGCTTATTAGGTTCCAAGTATTCGATCTTCTCCTTGGGAGTCTGTCAAAGGGGAAACAGTGTTTTGAAGTTCGTGGACGATATCTGTCAGTAAAAGGCATCGGTACAACTAATAACAATTCGGCGCAGTCCTTAAAACAATATCCACACAAACGGCTCATAAAATACATGTTATTGCTTCTCTGCGTAGCACCACTCAGGACGAAGCGAATCAAGGCAGTATCTTCACTTTAAAATACTGTAAACGACTTTATTTTCGCGAGGACCTAATTCTCGCAAAGTTCGCGAATCGCCTACAATTCCGAAAAATAGGTCCCGTGAACAATTCCGGCAAAATGCAAAAATATTAAAATCCATATTGCGATCCCAGCGCGTTGCGAAAATTAGAATTTGCGAATTATTCCAAAACTCCAACTTTGACCTAAATCGCGAAATATTGAGCCCGCGAAAAATAAATATTTTACAGTAGTTGTTTTGCCTTTTCATTTTAGTAGTTGATTATTTAATATGGTAGTTAATATCACTATATTAAAGTCACTATTCACATTACGTACAATGGTGAGTATACACGTTCAGTGAACTAACATTGTGCTAACAAAACCACTCCAAACGTATCTGTTCACAGCACCTGCTGAAGCTTTCCAGCATCAGCAAATGTCGCGGTTGTAGTCCCCGAACCCCGTTTGTGATTGGTGTGCAAGGAACTGATCAGGTGTGTCCTTGATAGAAAAAAGGAAACAATAACATAAACTGGGCTGATTTATCAGTGCGATGCTCCGCAGTTCAGTTGACAAACTAATCAAATCTTGTATTTAGGCGCTTCAGTGTACTCCATACCTACTTGAAGTCAACTTCTAGAAGGGGAGCTTTTCAATATTTTGGTAGTTTAAGTCAAACTACCAAAGTATTGCAGTCAAAAGGTACTTAGAGTATAACGCTACAGTATTTAAGATTTTCAGGTATTTTAAGAGTATTCTGCACGTATTTTTGATTGCTCCATTTTTTTAGGGTTGGAGTATATTTTGCATGAATTAAATAAATATTTCAAGAAATATACGTGAAAGGTATTTTGTGCCTATTAATTTAGTATTTACATATTTCAAAACGCATAAAGGGAACTTCAAATGTAGTTTAAGTAAAGGTATTTTAAAATGATTTTTAGAAGTATATTTTAGTACTAAGTAAAAAAAAAAGAAGTTTATATTTTCGGTCTATTTTTCGTGTACTTAAAATTATCAACTGTATTTCAAATACACTCAAATTAGAATGTGGTATATTTCAAACGTATTAGTTTTCGCTAAGGGTCAACATCCACAGATATTGCAGTGACAGCATTCTGAAAACCTTCTCTAAGTTCATTGACTATTTCTAGCGAGCTTTGCACCAAAAAAGGGTCTTTTAGCGCAAGAGTGTCCAAATGGCGCTGTAAGAACTGACTGATCTGAACCTGCCAAGTGTTCTTTTCTGACACAATGGCTCGGAATGGACACTCAGCCTTGTGTGTTTTTCCCGCGAAAAAAATTTCCAAAATTCCACTTTCTGCTTTGTCTACAGCTTTCCTTAACATGTCTAGGTTCAGACCCTTTAGCAACTCAACAGCCGCAGATTTTTGAGGCTTTTGTCGAAACTTAACTTCTTTGAAGTTCTTATCTATTGCTCTCAATGCTTTTTCCTGGAATTGGCCCTTCGACATTACAACAAATCCCCCTTCCTTAACGGCCTGCACAAGCGAGAGTTCGTTGAGCTTGAAAAAATCTACAACCTTCTTAAAAGGTGGTTTTGCTCGTTCGCTGCTCGTTCGTTGTCTGCCGTCGTCGTCTGCTCGTTCGTTGGCGGCAGTTGGCGTCGCGACTGCTTGCGCCATCTCTTGTCTCCCGTGCGAAACGGCACCGTTCGGTGGCGAAGTTAAACTGGCTGGTGAGATCGGTCTATTTGGAAACTGCCGTGGAGCCTGCTTTGTAAAAGTGGCTCTAATCCGTACTCGATAACCGAACTAAGGCCGATCGCAACGCCGCCGTTTCTTCCGCAGCCTCCACTCCAGGAACTGCACGGCCGCATGTATTGGTTCGGGTCGAGTCGCCCAAAGGCCGGTGGCGCTTACTGGCAGTGCCATTTTACCGTAGCTATATAGATCATCTTTCATATTTTCACTCGTCGCTCAAGGGGGGCGATGTTTTCATATATAGCTTGGTTTCGGTGGACGCTAGCGGTCTGGCTTTCAAGGGTGAGTTTCGCAAATGAGTGATTTAGTCATTTTGTTTAGACCTCAAGAAAAAATGTTTTGCGCATTTTTCGGGTGCCGCGTGATCTAGTTCTTATTAGATTAAAGCGCGAAACACATGTACGACGAAACCGTTCGATCCGACGACCGACCACGCAGTACGACGGTCGGAGGCGAGGGTTTTCAACGCTCTCCGATGCTACGAAAACCCTCGCCCGCCAAGGTCATTCCGGCAGTCCGCACTTCGGATCGGACGGTTCCGTCGTACATGTGTTTCGCGCTTTCGTTGTCGTAGAAAGGAGCGATGTTTTTGGCATTCGAAAAGTGTAAATATTGATAAGATAACATAACTAATCTAAAATGCACCTACATATATCTTAATTCTCTAAACAAAGAGCGAAATAAGTAATGCTCCGTAAGGAGCCGGACTCTTTTTACTACGGTTCATGAGGTGACCACGTATATACTTATGGTCATTGCTACCAGGTGTTGCGCTAGCACTTGAGGAAGAGGGCAAGGAGCAAAGCCCCCTCTAATTCGAACCCACTTTTGTGTACCCCCTGCCCCCTATCCCGTCGCTTCTAGCCTCCATGGAGTTTAGTCTGTCACTCAAGATTCGTGCAGAAAGGCGTTCCTCTCCTTCCCACCCGTGGCTCTCACAGTGAGATAATAAATACAATGCACGATGGCACACGATAACCGGAGTTACATTTCAGGCCTTGCGCCTGTTGCTCGAGTGGTAACATTAGCGCACATTTTGCGCTTTGTAATTTTTTTTTAAAATATGTACACTGATTTGGTTTTTGATGAAGTTCAGAAGTCTTTAATTAGAATCATGTTTTTATTCACTAAATAAAAAGCTAGTCAACACGTTTCTTATGCTATAAATGACTACGTATGTGAGCTCGTGTAACGCGCGCACCTCTGTTCCCGGCAGTCTTCTTGATGCTTGGGTAATTTGAGAAAAGTTTTATCGGGTCTTTGTAAACTTGCAGATTAACAGAAAGCGCCACTCATTGGATCAATGAAAGCAATTGCTCTGCTAGGCTTTGTTTGGATGTATAGGCTATGGGCGTTGGCGTGCGCTGTTACAGTAATGGTGCCCTTGGTTGGTTTCAGATCTGTCTGAGTACCAAGCGGTATCCTGGCCTCCAGTTGGGCGTGGCATTGTTTTCTCTAGAGGAGGAAGATGGAAACAAAGGGTGCCTCAAGAGTGGGTACCTGAATGAAGTCGCAGGATATTGGCGCACGAGCGGAGTGTCATCATACATGAAGAATGTCACTAGGGATCCCGATTTTCTTACCAAGGATTCATGTGTATAAAGAAGAAGAAAACAGAAAAATAATCTGAGAAGCCGATTTCGACGGCTCGATCTTCTTTATTAAAGACAAACATGTCTCGGTCAGCCTCTGAAGGATGGGGTACAGTACCAGGGGTCATACATAACTTTTGCCTCCGAGGTGGTAACTTCTTGTTAATTGATTGAATGTAAGGTCGTTACGTCCGAATTAAAGTTTGCACCTTCTCGATTTGAAAAGCGCATAACTTAATAGTGCAGTCTTTCCTCTAGTAGTCTTTTTTAACAACGTTGTTCAACGCAACAATAATTTTCTGAAAGCGTTTGCACAGCTCTGATCTAGCTGTAGCGAAGTTGTTACCGAAACACCCGGAACCATGACATGAGAAGGCGGCTTAATTTCGTTCCGTTCCGAATTATTAAAAAAAGCGGTCTTTCTCTTGCTTCGGTTCTGTGTGGGTTCGATACGACAACTTGCCCGAGAAAACCACGCTCGCGCTCAGAAATAAAATCTTACGCTTCTATTACTTTTTCTTGATAAAAAAGGCAGCAATTTTAACGCGAAACTCTTTTAGATGGATGATAAGTTCGTAAGTTTGGTGGTTTTTGTTACATCTCTTGTTTTGCATCGCCAACCGTCAAAAACGGCGGTGCTGCCCTCGCACTGGCCTCGAGTCACACTTGCAGCCTTGTTCCGTTTCGTCCCGTGTGCGGAGGAGAAGGGGAAGAGGAAACGGGTAGCTCCGTTTTTATTTGTTGTTTATTTAAAGATGCATATCTTAAGATTCTTTAACAGAAACATTATATTTTTCGAGACATTCTTCTCTTTAGCAATATAGATGATGTTGTCTTTCTCATGCTATAATAAATATTTCAAAACCTAGTGTCTTTACATTTATGTTTGTTTTTCCCTGGGCTGCTATGGGCGAAAGAGGCTATTCAAACAGCGTGCCAGTTGCTTTTTCCTCTGCCTCTTTTCCCTCATTCAGGGATCAATAAAGAATTTGAATTTGAGGAAGCTACCTGACGCCACTAAGTTTTCTCTCGAAGCGTTTTGGTTGTTTTATTTGTTATATTTTCTTCGTAGACCGGTTACGCTGAATCTTTTAGGAACTGCACTGTAACATCTAAATCGGAGTACAATCGGACTCAAGTTATTGTAGCAGCGTAATTGCAGTTGCTGCTGCGCATAACTTTCTTCGTACTTGAGCATTGATCTCGCGCTTCCTCGTATGACTCGCGTCTATTCCCTTTCAACGAAACTCCTCGAGGCATTCGCATTAAACGGTGGGCCTACCCTGTAGCATGGCCCTGGCTGGTCTCTTCATTTTTATTCTTCTGATCCCCCTTTCCTATAGCCAGTGACATGTACACATTGAGCGTCATGAACTCCTACGTCGGTTTCTGACTCCTCGTTTAAATTGAAAAAAATTACTCATTTTTGTTGTCAAAAAAAGAGCGAGGCGCAATCCAATTGAGCTTTTTTTCCGGATGCACCCTCTGGAATTGTGAGCTTCGAGCTTAGAATGACAGAGAAAAGGATACTTCGTGATACTGCTGCGAAATATAGGGGATCGCGTAAGTATAGAGCCGCACGAAAGCCTGGCTTGTCTTCATGCGGAGTCCCCGTTGAGAAGATAATTAGGATACTTATGCTTGCATGTGGATTGAGTTGGTGATTATTTCATAAAAATGCATATTTTTCTTTCTACCCGATTTTTGTGAGAACCACATCACGCAAGGTATAAAATAAACGTTTAAATCTTTTTTTTTTTTTTTTTGAGTTGACGCTTATATTTATGGTGCTGGGTTCACTGGCAAGGCAGAGAAAAAGGTCATGCGATTAATGCCAATATCCTGAGACGCGCGATATGGATAGGGTCGATAAAAAAAAAGGCTCGAGGTATGCCTAAGCACTTCTTATGAGTTGCGAATGCGAAAGCATGCAAGCCGGTCGGCCGCTCGTTTATTTCGTCTGCTGCGTACTTTTCGTCGACGGTCAGTGTGCGCGTTCTCCTGCAGGTGCGCTGGCCTTGGACGCTCCGTGTTAACGGAGCGCTGACGCACACACATTGCCATGGGGTGAACGGTTGTTCAAACTGACGCGCAGCGGCCAATGGGAGCCTCGTCAACGGGCGCCAGCCAATAGGACCGAAGCCGAAAATTCATTAGCTTTAAGCTCTGTTCACACGATGCATCTTTTAGGCGCGCAACAGTTTCGCGACACACAAGTTTCGCGAAATGTGCTCGTTCACATATACCGCTTCACGTGGAACAACGATGACGTTTAGACTCGCGAAAATAGTTTGCGTGTTGACCATAAAGTGGCGCTTCAGTTGAAAGCCAACATCATCATCATCACTATTAGCCATTCAGCGTCGTGTTCTCCATCTCCCGCCACAAAACGCAGGCGAGCTGGTGAACAATCATAATTGAGAAATAAAACCTTAAGACAAGAAAACGAAAAGGGACATACACACCACCGGCTTAAAACCAGCACAGCATACAGCTGTCTTTTACTTCCATTTACTAAATTTCCTCTTAAATTGTCATTTACTATACTCTGTTTCACCTTATGATGTACCGCAGGAAAGGCTACAAGCGCGAGCTCCTTGCTCTGGGGCACATCTCGGCGGCACAAGCGCTCGTGCATTAAGGGCAGCTGCCAACGCTATGAGCTCACGCTTCTAGCCTTCGCTGCGGTACAACATAAGGTGAAACAAATTATAGTTGTTGAATTGTCATTTACTGCCATTTACTTTATTTACTGTTGAATATATATAATTTGGATGGAGGTTGACAAAGAAGAAGACTGTTGTGGAAGTAAATGAGAGCTGTACGCTGTGCTGGTTTTGAGACGGTACTGTGTACGCCCCTTTTTGTTTCCTTGTCTCAAGGTTTTATTTCTTAATTATGACTAAAAATAGACGCGAATTATCATCATCACCAATTACGTCTTCGTCCATCGCTGTATTTTTTCCCGATATGCTACTCACTTTTCCTTCAGTGGTGCTTGACGTGCTTGCGGAAGCGCCGGCAGTATCCATTGTTCGTGGTTTCGGTTTTTTTCGGATTTGGCTGGGCTACAACACAGGCAGTGAAGTGGTCTTTTCAAACAGCTCGCTCCCCCCTCAAAGGCCACGTGGGAGCGTTTCTGAGCAGCCATTGGCGGCGCCCTCAGAGTTATTGACAGGCCTCGGCAAAGTTTCAACAAAAGCTCGCTCCAGAAGCGAGGTGTGCACGCAACTTTTTTTAGAAGCGCGCGTCCTTTTCGGACACGTTCAGACGGCGCCACCATTTCGCGAAACTACGTTTCGCGATACTAGATGCGCGAGAAAAATGCATCGTGTGAACGGGCCTTTGGGATCGGGGAAACTAGGCGCCGTTGACTAGGCTTTTCGCATGGTTACATAGCTTGGAGCTAGCTTCTCTTAAAGAAAGGATCTAAGGTGCCGTTTTCGCGCTTCAAACTGATGACGTCGGCTCGCTCCCTTGGAAAGTTAATGCTTTCGCATTAAAAGAAACAAAAAAGCATCACAATCACAGTAAAAGGAAAACTGAGGTATTTGAATAAAAAGTTTACCGGAGACGCTTTTTAGTTAAATGCGTAAATTTATAGGGTTCACACAAAGTAAATGAGAATTTCCTCGCATACCCCTGGACCGTACACAAACAAAAAGGCGGACACTCACGGTGAAGTCTTTCCTTTTGGCGTAAAGTTTTGGAAGCACAGTGGACCTAACCCCTCGAACGTAGTGCGTCACGTGCACGGTCGCAAAGTCTGACGGCTTGCGCAACGTTCGAGTGCGGATCATCAGTAACGTTTATAGCATCAGCGAGAGTTCAGCGCTTTCTGTTTCATAAAAAAACGAGCAGAGATGACATTCTATTATTAATTATAAAAAATTAATCTGCACCCACATCTAAATCTCACTGCATGGTTGTGTTTGTACTTTACGCCCGTAGGAAAATGACCCCAGTGTGCCCCGCTTCGCCTCGATAGGCACGCGCGTCATCGATAGAAATTAACCATTCGCGCCACAAACACAAAAGCTTACAAGTCAAGACAGTCGAAAACAGCGCTACTTTTTGAGATGTTTACTACGAATACAGGCCACTCTCGAACGCGAAGTGTGAAGACTTCTGAACTCATGTGGCGCTAATTTTCGCCTCGAGTTGAGCAGGCGATATATGTTTACTCATGGCTAATCTCACTCGTCGTTTTGGAGCGCGCCGGGATCAGTAGACCAGATCCGAGATGGAGCACGTGATCCGAATGGAGTCGTTTGGCTTCCAAATCCCCAGCGGAACATGACCACTTCTTCGGGTTAAGCGGATGGCTTCCTGTCATTCACCCTCCTGCGAATCCCCTTCTTGCGGTCCCCGATGTCGAAGCTTATGTTTTCAAAATCACAGCACTAACCACGCGTGTTCAACGCACGAGTGAAATTAATCATGACGTGAAAGATGCGTGTCGATAAGCGATGTGCATCAGTGTAGCCCACTTGCCTCTTCATCCGAGTACACGTGAACGGTGTCCAAGTACGTCACAATTTTCAGCCTTTTCTGCGGAAGTCCGAGAAGTCAGTCGAGTTCATACCAGACATGCAAGTAATCCTTGTCGCGCTAGTGGGGCCGCTGCTAATAGAGGAGCTGCTCGGGCAACTTGACGACCAACTCTCTTCAAGTAGCAGCACCAGCTTTACTGCTGGTGCTGCTACTTGAGGTCAATGATATTGCCTTCAGTCACGTTTTTGTAATTTCCGAAATCACAGCTTTTTGCTTTGTGCAGCATTGGCATACTTAATTTCTTTCAGTCTGCTTCATACTTGGTGCCTGAAAGTATTTGAGGGTTGTGGTTCCATGCTCTTGGTGATTTTTGCTTAAAAGGTTTAAATACAAGATGGCCAAAACCGATGTTCGCGATTCATTTGAAGTGGGTTAGATCCCTTTGGGTCTCGCAGTAGTTCGTTGTAGCTAATTAGCAGCAGGAGATACGAACCCTTTCTTCTTTCCACATTAAAAGAGCAAATCCCGGAGTCCGCTTTCCTCTACTCCAAGGTTCATTCCAGTACAGTGTATAGGACGGGCATATAGAACTGCTGTCCTTGAGTTGCAACGCACTAGTCATTGGTAGCCGTGTCTTGGTTTGTATTGTTGTTTGCAATATGTGTGATAGAGAATCTCTGTTATATCGCAGTGCGTTCATCTTGATTCTGGTTTGTACAAGACTCAGACATTTGAGTTCACCGCGGTGAAGCTTCGCTACTCCAAGCAGTGTTCCAATTATTCACTGTTATTTTCCGGGTAGACACTGATTGTTTCTGTACTTTTTTTGTGATAATTTTATTGACTGTCGCGAACTAGAGCCCTGAAAGTGTTGTTCCAGATGCCTTTATTGCGCTTAGTGGTTTCATCTAAGAACTTTTATAAGATATCTAGCCATGCCATTGATTTCTTGTCCATTTTGTTTGACACAGCCACAATGAAACCATTGTCATTTACTTTCAGAACTAGGCCGCCTTCATCTATTATAAGGCCCACCCTTGAAGCATATCACACCCACAAAGGGCCATAGTACCTTTCTTTATGGGGTAAAAGTGATTCCATCAAGTGTACACTTAACCTGTAATAAGGTGGTGAACTGGGCCATTTAGTTGCTGTTATACATGATGGGGAAAACAGCTCGGAAACCGCGGACTATAAAAAACAAACACGACAGGACAGCACTGTCCTGTCGTGTTTCTTCTTCGTGTGCTGTCCTGTCGTGTTTGTTCTTCGTAGTCCTCGTTTTCTAAGCTATTTTCCTCATCGTGTACATTTAACCCCAAAGTGGATCCTAGTTCCCTCCAAGAGGAGGTAAAAGCAGCGCCATCAGTCATGTCGTCTTACCTCTCGAAAGGTTTGAAATTCCCCTTTAAAGGACGTACAGGCTGACCCTGGAAGGATGCCCTTTTAACACCAAAATGAACTGAGGTTACCTCCAGAAGGAGGCAATGTTGCACCCTAATCCAGGGGGTAAGTTTGCACCTCGTTGCGGGGGGTAACGTTACCTCCAAAAGGGGTTGCCCTGGGTGCAAGTCGGTTACCCCCTTAAAAAGGGTACTATAGTACCCTTTTTTTTAGAGTGCTGAGCGTGTTTCTTTTGGAAAAAGGAATATTTACTTTATATGCATCCCTCTGAAAGAGCAAAAAATATTGCCGTCGGAATTCAGAACTTAAGTAAACGTAGCTGAAATTCAATGATCCTGCATTGCCAATCGCATTCAAATATGAAAAAAACTGAGCACAGTTCTGTAAATTACTTGATAGTTATCCTGGCTGCAAAGAAAAATCTTGACATAGTCTTTTGCTGGCTTCCTAGCCATGTTGGCATTCCTGGAAATGAAGCAGCTGATTGTGCAGCCAGCTCTGCTAATGATAGAGAAATTGACGCACACCAAATACCCTACGAAGATTGCCACAACTCTCTGAAACGTTGCATCAAAGCAAAGTAGCAGCTGCAGTGGAACAGCGAAACCGTCAACAAACTACACGCAATGAAACCTCTTCTAGGCGAGTGGGAGAGTGCCCGACATCGGGAGCGCTTTTATGAAGTCATACTCTGTAGGTTACGAATCGGTCATACTCGTCTCACACATGAACATTTGTTGAGCGTGGAGGATGTTCCTGAATGTGTGCACTGTAACCTACCTCTAAATATTATGCACATACTCATTGAATGCCCTATGTATGACCAATGCCGGTATAAACACTTCTCGCTGCTTTATGAAGAGCACATTCCACTACACCTTGCCCTACTACTAGGTAACGAACCGCTCATTCCATACAGTTGTGTTTTTAATTTCCTCACAGATATCGGCCTTCTACACCGACTGTGATTTTACTTTCTTTCCTAAATTCATTGTCATATTGTTTACACTTATACACATTCATGTTCATGGTTTTATCATATATTGGGCTACTATAGCTTTTCCTCTTCTTAAACCAGAATGGCAATAGTCTAAGCTTGGCGCAATATAGCCTTAGATGCTGATGCGCCATAAACCTCAATCAATCAATCAATCAATCAATCAAAGCGTGTTTCGCGGAAGGCAGACACGGTGTAACGTTTTAAGTTTACACGGCACCTCGTCTGTAGACGAATAACACACATGGCTGCGTTTAAAACGAACACGTTTTGACGTGTCTGCTATGGGACAACGCAAGTTGCCCCATGTCTGGGCGTGTTATTTTTGCTACCAGTGTAGGGGGTCTAGAACAGTGGCTGTAACCATAGCCTCCTCTATACGGATAAACTCTGGCAGTTCCCCGACGGAGCAATAGATTGTACGGACGCAGCAAAACAAGAGCGCGGAACGGGCAGCACAGCCTCTCGTGGTCGAGCCTGGAACCGATCACAGCACACTGTGCGGCGGCGGGTTTCCAAAACACGGACGCACTGAGGAACGGGAAAGCTGCAGCGTTCTTTTTTTTCTTTCTAGCAGCAAAAAGCGAAAGAGAGAGAAAGAGAGAGTGTTTTGAAGCTCGGCCGCTTGAGCTTGGTCGGTGCTAGCTACGGCTTCGTATTCCCTACTGCTCCTTTCCCACTTTTAGAGGCTGCCTCTCTTAGCGATGACTGGCTTTCTCGGTGTAGACAAGGCTGTCTTCTAACGGAGTAGTGCCCTGTCATCTATGCCCTTGGCAGTTAAATGACTACTGGGCCCGACCTGTGGGGCATGTCCACAGTGCTGAAGACAGAAATGACACTGATATTCGAGGCAATATTCGCGCGCGCACTTCAGATAGCTAAAATGGCCCTAGCAAGTTAGTATTATTCTATTATAGTAGGTGTATGTGTGCCTATATTAGCTGCCCAAGTAGTTTGTCCAGTAGGAAGGCTTACATGAAATCCAATTTGGTTGGACTAGGAGTAGCACTATTGGCCCAAGCAGAACTGTTCAATCTACCTGCATCATGTCCATGGCCCTCGTGGGGTCCGTCTATCTGACAGATTACACTGTTAGCGCACATCACGGCTTGATACTTCATGACGTGTACCCGTTTGTGGCGAGAAAATGATGGCTTCTGGTCCTTTTATGGATGGCATATAGGCTGGGCCGTGCCGTCGGTGGAGCCCCAACAGTTGTCCGAGGGAGCTTCTTTGTTGGTGACTGGAGAATAGAGAAAAGAGAACTTTATTACATGGCATCATGGCATTGTTACGACACAGCCAAAAACAGTATGAGATATGAGACGCGTTTCCCATGAAGGAATTATTGTATTTACATATTTATGTTTGCAAAAAGTAAACTGTGTAGTAAACTAAGTACATATGCACGATGTAAACTAAGGGCATATACACGATGCTTAGAGACCACCAAACGGCGCTTGGAAGGCCGCTACCCCAGAGTGCGGAGCGGACCTCCTAAGGCCCGAGATGTTTCAGTATAGACCCTTTCCGAAATTCAGTCTGGCGACTTTGATCACTATCATCATGTGTGGAACGGCATCTGTGCCATACCAATGGTGGCATTCTAGTGGCTGATAAAGGAAGACGTTGAAGATTCTCCTAAACGGATCTTGCGAGGCCTGTACATTCGGGGGTCACTACGACGCGACGTAGGAATAGAACACAAGAGCTACGTACGCGTTTATTTCTGATGACTCAGATTCACTCAATCTGTCGGCGGCACACAATCGGCCTTAAAGCACTTTGGTTTATAGAATTTTCTCTAGACATCTGAGTGGGTTGGAGCTTTGTTCTGAATTTATATATTTATTCATTTATTTACTCGGTTACCAACAGCGCCTTTACTAGGGCATTATTGTAGGGGGGAAGACAGTACAAGATATACACAAATGCAAAGTACATAATAAAAAGCAGGCTGCGTGACGCGGGAACATTGACAATGACAGCAATAGCAAAACATGTAGATGATAAAACCACAGCAACATTACCACAGAAACACCAAGAAAAGATGATAAGATATTGACAGCAAAACAGAGATAACTAATTTAACAGAAAATTTTGTCGCGTTGTAAAAAATGAGAAATGTGGAGCAGAGACGATTTCAGCTGGTAAGTTGTTCCAATCATATACTGTACGTGGAAACAAATTATACTTAAATATGTTTATTCTGCACCTGTATTCGTGGACTTTCATAGGGTGATCTGTACGGGGAGACACATAAGTTGGTTCTTTTATTTGTTCTTTATTAATGCCATTGCTGTTATTAAATATGTTATAAAATAAGGACAGTCTAAGATATTTTCGGCGGTCAGCAAGCGAAGGCCACCCTAATTTGGTACATATAGCAGACGAGCTTTTAGAAAAATCATAATCGCCAGTCATAAACCGCGCTGCACGTTTTTGTATGCGTTCGAGCTCATCTATACTTGTCTTAGCGTAAAGATCCCACGCGGCGCAAGCATATTCTAAAACCAGACGCACGTTTGCCATATATAAAGTTTCTTTGAGTTTTCCAGGCGCTTGCCTAAAGTTACCTTTAAGGAAGTTCAATGTACGGCTGGCCTTAGGGGAGAGGAAGTTAACATGAAAGTTCCAGGATAGTTCGCTAGAAAAAAGAACGCCTAGATACTTATATTCTGAAACAACAGATAAGAGATGAAGAGACTATGCTATGAAGATCTCGCGAGAGTGTACTTCATAGACCACGGTTTTCACCAACTTCCGCCATGGCGCTTTCTTGCGGCCGATGGGGTTCACACTAGTTTTGAAGGCGTCGCACTGCTGTCGGAGCACTTTAAGGCTGTGCTTGTATATGGCAGAACCAACCGGACCTCTCACTGGCTTGACAGGTTTCCAACTGCTGCTTCGCCTAGCTCGAGAAGTCACTTCAATCCATCTGGTTCTCCCCCAGCAACGCAAACAAGCCCTGGCGCTCTTCAGGCACAGCCCGCTGGTCTTGTGTCTGCGGCCGTGAGGGCTACAACTCTTCGAAGAAGCCCTGACGCTCTGAGGGGAACAATTCATATTACCCGAATCTTCATCTACCAGTGCCTCGGCCGCGCGAAGGAACCCCGAAGATCCGGCTCCAAGTATCCCGGAGCCTGGTCCCCGGACACCGGCCAGGGTAATCGAGTCTGAGCCCATGAGTGCTCCAGCGCACAGCCCTCTTCCTTCCACTTCGCGGGCTCCTTCGGGTCCATGCGTTGCCCTATCTTCGGAAGAAGTTCCCAGCCTGCCTCCATCTTCATCCCAGCCTAAGTCGGGAATCCCTTCTGCTCCGACAACTGACCCGACGCCCCGCCACCCCTACAATCTGCGGAGTTCGTTCTGACTCGCTGGGACAACAGGTACTATCACCCCCGAGCAACATCATTCAAAATGTTTTATGGAGGCACGCAAAATTATAGATAAGAGATTACGATTTCACCTTCATGCTCAAACACTCCGTAGGTATCTTAATTGTGGCACCGCGCCTAGGGGACTAAGCTTACATTTGACTCCTTCCATAAATACCCTTAACGAAGGAGAAATGAATGAGTGGAATAACGTCTTAAAAAGAGCATCTCTGGATTTAGTTAATGTTATTGTCAAACATAGTGAACGACGCGCCGGTGACCTTGCCGTCACAGAGTATAGTTACAAGTCCAGCAAATTATTATCTCACACCGAGAAAAACGCGCTTGAAGAATACGAGCGAAAAAGACTAAATGAAATTAACGTAACAAAAAATAAAAAGTTGGCACGCGACAATGTGGTAGGATTATCGGCTGCTCCTTCTAACACTGTCACTCGCCGTACGGACATGATCCATATCTCAGATGACCATACTAACATTCAACCCCGTTCACAACTCACTACCTCGAACCAACCACAACAATGCACACAAGTTGCACCAACTGAGTGCTCATCTACCGGAGGAATGATCATCCAATCGCTGAATATTATAAACTTGTCCAGTGTTATTCTATCCGCCACAGAACTCTCATTGTGTTCCAGAGGCCTGAGCTTCTGCCCCACGTCAGGAGAATACAATGAATTCCAAATATATAAGGACCTCGATAACTTCGCAAGAAACCTGAGACTCAGAGAGTATTTCCACGATCATCCGCAAGACACCAGAGAGCGCATTCCTAATACTTCGAGTAAGTCATGGACTCGAAAAGAGCAACGCGACAAGTACCTTGATTTGTACATCGAATCGGTACAGCGTGATGTGATCAGAAACTATCAACAACGAAAATGTCTACGTCACAATCTCACTCCTGCTGAACGCATCGCTATGCGTGAACTCAGCTCAAGAGATGATATTATTATTAAACCTGCTGACAAAGGAGGAGCCATAGTTTTTATGAATAAGCAAGACTATCTAGATGAAGGATTTCGCCAGCTAATGAACCAACAATTTTACAAAGAACTTCAAGCAGATCCGACCAAAAAATTCACTAAACTAATAACGGACACTTTGGACTTAATGCTGGATAATGGAGACATTTCGGAGGAGATGCATAAAGCAATGAAGTCGGCCTATCCAAAGGCTGGCCGCTTTTACACATTACCTAAAATTCACAAACAAGGAAATCCAGGACGACCAATTGTATCCGGAATAGTCACGGTGACAGGGAGAATTTCTAGCTTTGTCAATTTCCTTATTATGAACCTTCCTCCTACGATGCCATCATACATAAAGGACACAAATCACTTTCTTCGAGAAATAACAGAACTTGTAATTCCTACTGACGCAATCCTGGTCACCATGGATGTTGCGTCCTTATATACAAACATCCCTCACCAGGATGGCATCGAAGCAGTAATCAAGGCGTATAACAATGACCCTCCAACAATTCGTGTCAACAACGACGTCCTCGCAACACTTCTCAGGTTAGTTTTAGAACACAACAACTTTGAATTCGAAGGACGACACTTTCTACAGACTCGGGGAACTGCAATGGGCACAAAGATGGCCCCTAACTATGCAAATCTTTTTATGGCGGATTTAGAGTCACGCTTCTTGTCTAGTCGCTCTCTGCAACCTCTGGTTTATAAGCGATACATCGATGATATATTTATGGTATGGGCACACGGGGAGTCAGCACTCACAGACTTCATTCGGGATTTCAACGGTCTCCACCCCAGTATTACGTTTTCGCACAGTTATTCTAAAACGAGCATTGATTTTCTTGACGTAACAGTCGAGATCAGCGGGAATGCTCTGACAACAAAACTCTTCAGGAAGTCGACGGACCGTCAACAGTACCTGCACTTCAAGAGCTCCCACCCTAAACATTGCAAAACAAGTATTCCCTATTCTCAAGCTCACAGATTCCGGAGAATATGCTCCAGTTTAGATGAATTCGAACGCAACGCCAGCAATCTGAAACTCGTGCTATCCAAGCAGAATTATCCGCCAGCCATTGTCGATAAGGCCATTGAAAAAGCACGTGCTCTTGACCGAGAGCAAGTTATCAATCAAGCCCAACCCAAAATGTCACAAAACGAGCACGCCAACCTGGGGGTTACATATTCAGCCCGCCTTCCAAATTTAAACAATATTCTCAGGAAACATCACAGTATTTTGCAGCAAAGCGATAAATTACGCACCCTTTTTCCGGTATCACCACGCGTGGTATATCGACGAGGTAGAAACCTTAAGGACATATTGGTGCACTCGAAAAATATAACTTCTGACGTTTCTGGTTGTAGACCTTGCCAGACGCCCAGGTGTGAAATTTGTGAATATGTCGAAACCACCAATCTTGTCACTAGCGCGAACTCTGGCTTTTCTTTCAAAATCACTGGCAACCTCAACTGCGGTACGCGTAACGTTATTTATCTTTTACGCTGTAAACTATGTAACATGGATTATATAGGACAATCCAGTACTTCATTTCGGTTGCGCTTCAACAATCACAAGTCTCATATCAAGTCCTTACCCACGCTTCCCTTCTCAAAACACATGCATCTTAAAGAGCATAGCATTGAAAATATACGTGTCATCCTTCTGGAATCTGGATTTAGCTCTGATCACGACAGAGAGTTGAAGGAGGCTTTTTTCATTCACAAATTCAATTCGGTTGATTGTGGTATTAATGCAAGTCCAGGCGTGCTCACTTGGCTGCCACGCTGTGTGTAGGACCGAGGCCACACAATTATTTTGGTTTTGCACGGACTGTACTAGCCGAGCGTGTCGATGACATTGTTGCACCAAAGGCGCCTGCCATCGTGAGCTCGTTCCACGCCTCTCGTGAACATCCTCGTGAGCGTGCGTCCCGTGGTAATCCTTCCGCTGCGTTAAATTCTTGGGCGCGTAAGCATCATTCAAATATGACATAAATACTTCATAAAAAATCGCCACGGCACCCTTGCGTGGTCTAGACCTCCGCTCCCGAAGCGGTGCTAATCCCAAACACATCCTCATTGCTACTTTTGTGTGCGCTCCGGTTGCTCGGGGGTGATTGTGCTCAGGAGCTGTAACAAAGACTGTGCCAAATACTACAAATCAATTTATTTCGTTTTATTGAATTGAATTAACATTGTTTATAATTACGAATTTCAAAGATTTACGATAATTGTTTTGCTCCTGTTCTGAATATTTTTAATACCCTTCATAGTAACTCTTCCTCTTCCACACGAACATCAACAAGAAGAAGAGGACATTTCACAACCATTCACCCTGAAGAAAAGCGGTCCCCGCTTGAAACGTCGGTGCAGTAAAGAAAGGCCTTTCCTGGATCTCTTCCACTTTCGTTATATATATATATATATAAACATATATTCACAACTGCTTTCATGGAACATAATGAAGTGATAGTTCCTAGCGTTTATTTAGTCACCGTGATAGAAGTTGCGATCTCCCCTTCCGAGGAGCATGGTGTACCCTCAATGCCAATATTTCACTCCTGAGATTCTAGCCCAGAGTATCATTCGTATCTTGTAATATGTAGATGGCTTGAAACACAAGGCCAAGTGAAACATGTTTCTGCTATTGGAAACAGTCAGCGTAAGACATTTCTTGGCTTCAGAGTATGGCCAAAATACAGTTAACCCTGGTTATTCTCCATGGGTGATCTGTAGTGGGAATGGTCATCATTCGAAACTTTTGCCATTCCAGCAAATCTCGGCTATCGGGCAGCTGACACTGGTGCTGCTGCTGCTGGTCCTGGTGACTTCGGCCACCCGCCAGCCATGCCTGCCTCTGCCCTACAGGCCCCCCACTCCGCCGCCTCTCGACTGTGCTGCCTCTTGGCAGCTTTTCTTTTATTTATTACTTTTTTTCAATTTATTTTCGTGCACCAAGACGTGTCCTTAATGTTTTGTTTCCTTCTAATGTACATAATATTTCAATCACAAGAAGTACCTTTCTTTTTGCTGACCAATGTAAATATTTATGTCACAAGATGGTGATTGTTACAATAATGGAAGGGTTATAAACTTCTGTTTTACAAGATGGAGTCAATTTAATTTTGTTCTCACAGCGCATGATGGTTACTTTCATAACGTAACTCTTGGCCCTAAAATGTGTACACAAGATTGTAGGATCCCCCTTTATTAGACACGTTTGCAAGTCCGGATTCAGAGTGCTGCCATTTTGCTCGGCTGGGTGCGTTTGGACGCATCATAACTCGATTACGAAGCCTTGCTAAGGCGTCGTAATCGGATTATGGTCACGCCCAAGCGCACCTCAGTGAGCAAGATGGCAGCGCTTTGAGACCGGACTTGCAAACGTGTATACAGTGGCCTGTATGCTCTTATGTGAAAGAAGCTGGTGTAATACTTGTGACACCAGGAAAATCGACGGTATCTATCGGCTAGAATAAAAAATTGCGGAGGCAGTTTCGCTCACTGACCATTTCAAGCGAATAAAATATTAACACCACCTGGCCGTCTAAAGACGAAGCCGTGAAAGTGGGTTTAAAAACATATGATGAAAATTACCAATAAACCGACATAGCTTCTTTTGAAAAAAAACACAAGTAGCAATCAGCAGTTCCTCATTCCTGGAAACCGGTTGAATATGTCTACCTTTCGTAGCAACAAGCCAAAACAAAAAAAAAACATTTCTTTTTCTAAACGTTGAAGCTATATACACACCGCTAACATTCATGTTTTCGAACAGCGTACTCTACGAGTCATACAAGCACCCGACTGCGGCGAATCCTCACCAGGAACTTCTTTGCCATGAACTTGTTTATGCCAAATTATTTCGGCTACAGGGACTAACAACCATAATATTTGTGGACTGCACCGGCCTAAGCATCTGCTCCAAAGTACTGCATATCTCGCAACACATGCAAGCATTATGGGAAATCCGCATTAAACACAGTGACTGTACAAGTGGCTTCGAATGAAATGCGAACAGTGACGGAACTTCTAGCAGAACACCGGCGCAGTGTGGACACTGGGATTGTGCTGGGCGAGGCTCAAGCACATCGGAATAGGACGCACCCGCTCGCAGCGCTCTACTCTCCACCCCAAAGTTTTATCAGTTTCCGGATGCCTCCTGCAGGCGCAGCATCTGTTGACGGCCACGGGCCCCGGTGTTCGCATTTCATTCGAACCCAATAGTACAGTGAAAAATCTAAAAAAAATGCACATTTGCTAACAAGAGCTTCTTTGCCGGTTGGCATCTGCTAGATGCGGCAAGGGTACATGCGGTTCCTCAGCTCAGATAAGTTGAGACTAAAGTTAATCACCCTCAGCCATTGTGCACCACCTCAAAGATGCAACATAGTGGGCACAATTAGTTGAATAGCATTACTTGATCTTTCTTGCAAGCATCTTTGCAGTCCTGTCATTACTCTGTCAGGGACCTTCATCAGCTTATCTAAAAAAAAAGTTGCAAGTGCCGCAACAGAAATCAAAAGCATTACAAGTGCCCATGCAATCTAGGAACCTGTAGAGCTTTCGACGAAAACGTTAAACAACGTTTAACGTTTTGTAACAGTTCGATTACTAGTGCATTACGTGTAGATGCAATCCTGACCTGCGGAGCCTGCACCCAAAACAATGAATACGAGTCAAAAGCACTACAAGTTTACACGCAAGTTAGATCTGAACGGTTTGTGCCCAAAAGATTGAACACAAGTAAAAAATACTACATGTGCCCCATGCAATCCACACCTGTTGAATATGCACCCAAAACATTGAACACAAGTAAACAATACTACATGTGCCCCATGCAATCCAGACCTGTGGAGCATGCTCCCAAAACATTAAAAAGAAGTTAAAAAAACACTACACGTGCACATACATCCAAGCCTGTGGTGCTTACACCCGATACATTAAAACACTTTCCGTACGCACACACACAGAATCCAAACTGGCTCTTTCCGGCACAATATCTACAGCAGTGTGCACTCTAAGAAGAGACTCCAAAGTGACATCGGCACATCCACGGCACAGCACACACACACAGAGTCGAAAATGGCTCCGGAATAACACCCACCGCACTGTGCACATGCGCAAAGAAAGTACAAGATGACTCGGGCAGATCCACATCACTGCACACATGCGCACACGAAGTCCAAAATGGCTTCGGCACAACATCCACCCTGTGTGTGCGTGTGTGTACAATCACACACGCACACATACACTTCAAAGTGGCCCCGGCGACGAGTTAGATGCATTACCGGTGCTGGCGGCGACGACGGATGCGACGCAGTCGGTCACGGACGCGTTGCAGGTGGGCTGTGCTCGGCAGAAGCACAAGGCGGTCCCGCACAGCCTTCCCCTGACTGTAAAGACGCCTCGACTGGAGGCCTCTCCGCTCGCGAGCTGCGTCGGCGCTTTCTTCTTCGTCATCGTCCTCGTCAGAACTGCTGTCTGAGTCTGACTGGGGCTCTGGCTCAGCCTCTCCTGAGCAGAGACAGACATTGTGGAGCACCGCACAGGCTGCCACGATCGTGGCGGCGATCTTCGGATGATGATAAAGGGTTCGGTGCCTGTGCAAGCACCGGAACCTCCTCTTCAGCAGCCCGGTACAGCGCTCCACGACTGCCCTCATGGAGGCGTGAGCCTGATTGTATTGCCCAGCCGTTTTGCCAAGTGCTGGCCGCACAGGCACAGGCGTTATCAGCCAGGGCTCCAGGGGGTACCCAGTGTCCCCTGCATGGAAGGAAATATGACTGTTCCTTAGACATCTGAACAATTTTACACAGGTGCTACTGATCATCTCTAGTCCCTCACTCGTATCTCATTAGGAGAATGCTTTCACAGGAACCAATCAACGGGTATTATTTAGTTTTAATCAATTGCTGCGGTACGTCCGAAAAGAATACCTAGTAGTTTGCTGACACCTTTGCGCGTGCATCGTATCGATCTATAGAGTGTCATTCTTGGAGGTGAAGAATGCTCTACTCAAACTCCCTACCAGTGTCAAGTATGTGCTTCATAACAAAGATGCCTTAAAACTGATAATGCATGTTCTATTTCTGTATCTCAAGAACTAAAATTTTTCCACGAACCTTGACTTGACTTAAATGGTGGTCGCCTTTGACTGAAACGTTAAGGCCTTTCCACACACTTGCGATTAACTACAACCGACTGAGACAAGACCGGTTTTTAAGCCTCTTTTGATTGCTTACTACCAGCTCCGCAGCAACGCACCCAGTAGTAAGACGCTTAAAAAACCGGTCTTGTCTCATTTTGTCGTACTTGGCTCCAAGTGTCTGAACGGGCCTTCACGGTGCTGAATTAAGATCACTCACCAAGCAGGTGCTCATTGTGCCTGACAAGATGGCCAGCGACGCACTCCTGGCGCACCCACGAACGCCTCCACACATATGAGTTGTGGGTTGAGCCGGGCATCCTGGGGTCGATGGCCAAAATACGCAGGTCGGCGTCAGACATCTAGAATAAAGAGGACACGCTAAGGGAGGTAGGACAGATGCTCGCGAACAGTTTGTACAGTTGTCGCATACATTCCTCAACCCTTACGGGTCGCTTTTTTCTCATACAGGTGTTTCTGGACAAGTTTAAATAGCACCACGTCTACCCAGTGGCATAGCCAGGGAGGAGTCTTTTGGGATTTCAGAACCTTCCCCCCTCCCCCCCCCCCCCAGCCGACCCTATACTATACACATATATTTAGAGCCTCCCACCCCCTCCGCCCCCCCAAGTCATGGACATCCCAATCACCTTCCCCCTCCCCTCCCTCTCCCTTTCCTATTGAAAACAATTCCTGGCTACGCCACTGCGTCTACCGGACACACAAACATATACGACTCTGGAATGCCCCTGGCCCGAACACTTACGAAAAAGAGTAAGGCTATACGCCCGACGTCGTGCACCTTGGCCGGAGATGGCTATACACACGACGCGGAGGGATCATGCCATTTGGGTCACCCTTTTTGGACGGCGCGTGTATCACTGTGGAACGTGTTAACCAACCCCCCCCCCCCCTCCCCCTTGCATTCACTCCGCTTAGCAGCGACAGTCTGTGGCTGCTCATTACAAAACTATCAATCCAGTTTCTTCCCCGCACACGCCGCTTCGCGGCGTCCAGCCGGCAGCCCAAGCCCCGGTTTCCCTCATTACACGCCTCCCGAAAGGGAGTCCCATACCATTTATTTCAGCAAAGTTTCGTCGAAAACTTTTTTTTTTTAGCTCTAATTGTAAAACATGAAATGTCTAAAATATCTCCAAAACAATTATGCCCATTTTCTGGATTGAACCCGGGTCCGCTCCGCGACAGGCGGACACCTTCCCACTAAGTTACGCTACAACTTCAGATATTCGTTTTATACGAGACCTGACTCTATCGGAGTAAACGCGATTTGGTATTCACTTCTTGTGCGTCTGGGAGCAACACGAACTGGAAAATATGTTGTACTTACCACCATGACGTTCAGGGTGTAGTACAGTTTTCTACACCAGTAGAGCACCTTCGTCACGGTAGGGTTGTACTTTGAGGGCCCCTTTATTGCGATGAAGATGCCGTCGACGCATCCGACGACTCCGGGCAAGGAACCGCGGCGAAGGAAGGCTTCTTGCGTCGCCGCCCGTTCCTCTAACAGTTTAGTAACATAGGTAACAGTTTAGCCATACCGGTCACCAGTTTGCCAAAGGGGTCGCCCGTATGGCTCAAAGGGGTCCCCCGTATGAGCCATAACGGTCACGTATTTGGGCAAACAGGTCACTTCTTTGGCAAACGGGTCACTCGTCGGGGCAAATGGGCGACTCGTTTAAGCAAAGTTGTCGCACGTTTGCTCAAACCGGTGAACATGTTGCACAAGCGGTTGACCGGTGACCGTCAAACTGTACCGGTTTAATCAAACCGCTCCCGGGAGCCCGTTTGGTATTGAACGTACAGATTGGCGGCCCCTTTGAGCTGTTTGGGGTCCATATCACAAGAGCGAATGACATTTTAGCGAGCGGCGACTTTTGAGCGAATGGACGGTTTAGCGAATAACGGGGGCGCGCGTTAACCCATCCGTCGCGCTGCGCTTTACGCCGCTTCGCGGCGACAGTCTGCCGCAGCTCATTACAAAAATATGAACTCACTTGGCCCACCCGAAAAAGCCGCTTCGCGGCGTCCGACTATACGCTAAAGTGTCGTTCGATGAAACGTGGGCGTTCGCTAAAACGTCATTCGATCAAGTGAGTGCCTCCCGAGCTGTTTGAGCCGTGGCAGCCAATGTTTCCGGAAGGCTGGGAGCGCCGGTTCATTAATTTCAGATCGTCCGCGTAATGCAAGCAATTGCATTTATATATTAAGGGCGCTGATGTGCGCTTATACTGCAACTAAAACTAACACATTTTCTTTTCTTCTTTTTACGTAAACGCGCGACGTTGGTGAGCTGATATTTTTGACAGAACTTTAAGACTTTGTCCATCTTGTTTGCCTCAATTTTCTTATTGAGCTCGAATCTCTCTCGCAGAAGACGCGACCGCATGAAAGAATGTACTTCTAGAGTCCGTTTCACTACATTTCAAGACGCGGCAAAGGTAGCGCGAACACGTGCCTGCAAGAACATCGAGCATCGCGAGAGCACGCCCGCCGTTGCAGCAGTCAAATTACGAGCTTGTGCTGGGTGCTTTTTTGGCTCGGGCGCAAGCCGAGCTCATGGCCGACGCCATTTCCAGCGTCCGTGCTGAAATGCGCGCGTTTCGTTTCCTTTCCAAGGCTGCAAACGCGACGTGCAGTGGCAACTCCGAGAGAGAAGAAAAGCGCGTGTACAGCAGTCCGTGCACCCTCTCCCCTAGCATTGACTGCATTGCCACAAAAAGCCAACCGCAAGTTGTTTTTTTTTGTTTCTTTTTTTTTCCTTATAGAATGCATGAGGAGAGTGTTGCGAGGGAGGGGGGTGGGGTGT
Source organism: Ixodes scapularis (assembly GCF_016920785.2). Lineage (NCBI taxonomy): Eukaryota > Metazoa > Arthropoda > Arachnida > Ixodida > Ixodidae > Ixodes > Ixodes scapularis. Next base: position 189,980,173 of record NW_024609846.1, on the reverse strand, counting down.
CCCGGTGTCTTGCTCCTTGACCTCGCCGTCGCCCCCTTCCTCTTCTCTGGTCGGCTCTGTCACGTGACCAGAGAAAGGGTAGGGCACTCTTCACGCTGATAAGCGTAGCCAGATGCGGCTGCGCGCGCGTTGACAGTCTCTTGTTTCTTTGTCTGCTTGTTTTCCGTTGCAACTTCGTTTGTCCTGCCTGCTTCGATCTGCCGCCTTTCCCTGCGGACTTATAGGAATGTCTCTCGACAACGTATGGGATGTGCACCAAATGTTCGAAAACTCCTACGGGTATATCGGCAACAAGCGATTCTTCAAAGAAGTAAGGAATTCTTGCGGTTTGGCTGGGTTCGGCATATGACACCTTGTGCGCCGCATAGTGTTGAAACTTCAACGAGCCTTCCTTTTCGTTTTTGTGTTTGTGTGGTAGCCCTGCTTTGACCGCGACGACAAACATCACGGATTACATCTTTCAAGTCCGCTATTTTTATGGTAAGTGCTTTGCAAAATACGTGTTGGCAACGATTGACCGCTCTTCTACGCGTACTCTTCCAGGTTATCCGTAGAATTATGCAGCGCCTATTCACGCGGCTGCCGAAAAAATAATTTCCCCGAAACTATAGCTGTATAGTCTAGAAATACCTCGGGTCTTGTTTGCTTTGCAATCTTCTCAGTTGTATAAAAGCTTAAAGTGCCTCGCACATTTCACAGATCGCTTGCACGTATGTACTTGTCGTCAGGAGAGGTAATAAACTTCGAGGAGAATTGGAAACAATCCTTTGTGTCTGTTTTCCTGTCCATTTGCAGGCACCTACGCGAGCCCATTTGTTCTGCGTGTTTTCCTCGTGTTATAAATACGTTTATGAGTTTCGGGACGTCTTAAATAAGTTTAAAATAATTAACGTCCCAGACGATACCCATTTAGGGCTAGCAAATCCGAATGGCACGTTCAAACGTGTGGTCACGTGCCAGGTCGAACGGGCACCCGTGTCAAATGGGCATCCGTATCAAATGGGTACCGTTTCGAACGGGTACCGTTTCAAACGGGTACCCGTATCCCATAATCACGTTTGATTCAAACGGATCGACAGGTTTGATTCAAACGGGTCGACCAGTTTGAATTTCAAATGTTTTTTTTTCAGTAGGGTGGTGACTGGCTTTCTCAGTGTAGACAAGGCTGTCTTCTAACCGAGTAGTGCCCTGTCATCTATGCCCTTGGCAGCTAAATGACTACTGGGCCCGACCTGTGGGGCATGTCCACAGTCCTGAAGACAGAAATGACACTGATATTCGAGGCAATATTCGCGCGCGCGCTTGAGAAAGCTAAATGGCCATATCAAGTTAGTATTATTCTATTGTAGTAGTTGTATGTGTGCCTATGTATAGCTGCCCAAGTAGTTTGTCCAGTAGAAAGGCTTACATGAAATCCGATTTGGCTTGATTAGGAGTAGCACTATTGGCCCAAGCAGGACTGTTCAATCTACCTGCATCATGTCTATGGCCCTCGTGGGGTCCGTCCGTCTGACAGATTATACTGCTAGCGCACATCACGGCTTGATACTTCATGACGTGTACCCGATTGTGGCGAGAAAATGATGGCTTCTGGTCCTTTGATGGATGGCATATAGGTTGGGCCGTGCCGTCGATGGTGCCCCAACAGTTGTATAAGGGAGCTCCTTTGTTGGTGACTGGAGAATAGAGAAAAAAGAACTTTATTACATGGCATCATGGCATAGTTACAACACAGCCAAAAATGGTATGAGATATGAGACGCGTTTCCCATGAAGGAAATATTGTATTTACATATTTATGTTTGCAAAAAGTAAACTGTGTAGTAAACTAAGGACATATACACGATCCGTAGAGGCCACCAAACGGCGCTTGCAAGGCCGCTATCCCAGATTGCGGAGCGGACCTCCTAAGACCCGACATGTTTCAGTATAGACCCTTTCCAAAATTCAGTCTGGCCACTTTGATCACTATCATGATGTGTGGAATGGCATCTGTGCCATATACCAATGGCGGCATTATAAGATGCCGCCCAGCAAGGATGCATGTCTGATTTGCTCTCGCTGTTTTTACGGACGACAAAGATTTCTTCGCTGCACTGAGTGCCAACTTCGCGCGCATACGAAGTGCGTATGCTTTCCGGAGACCGAACGCACATTTCTTCAGCGTGAGGTGAGCTCATTTGTCTGCCAAAGCTGTGCCAAGATCAACGGTGGAGCTAGGCCTAACGTCAGCGGCGCGGTCTCCGGTGACCCCGACGACCAGTTCGCCCGCTCTCCTCCTCCGCCATCGGCCTCCCCTACTCGTCCGGCGACGCTGCCTGCCTCCTCTCCCGATGGCCTCGACGCACGTGGGGACGCCAGCCTTCAGTCCCTTCGGTCCCTTCTCCTCGACGCGCTGGAAGGAATTTCTTTCCTCACCGAGGAGGTTGCTTCCCTCAGTGAAGACAACGCGCGTCTCCGTCGTGAGCAGAGACAGCAGGCGGAGCTCCAGGCAGGCTCCATCGCCTGTCTCCGGGCGGAAGTTCGCAGCTTACGCGATGTGCTTGGTAAGCGTGCAAGAACTGATGTTGAAGTTCAGGCAGGGCCCTGTGGAGGAAAAACATTTGCTGCAGCCCTGCGTTTCCCTCCTGCCTCGGCTCTCTCTGCAAAGCCTGCAGGTGCACCAGCAGACGGGACGACGAAAGATGATGCGCTGCCTGGTAAGCCGAACCCGATGAGCCCGCAGGCACCGGCATCTGCGCTGGTGAGCGAGGCGTCGGTAGATGATCCACTTCCTGTCAAGCCCAACCCGATCAGCCCGAAGTCTCGAATCCCCGCGCAAGCCGGAGCGTCCGTGGCGTGCAAGCTGAGCGTTGCCCCCTCATCTTCCCGCCGGAGGGCATTGTTTGTGACCAAGCTGGATCCGGTCACCACCTCCACTGACGTCGTTGGGCATCTGTGTTCCCTCGATGTGGAAAACTTGAAGTGCCACCGACTGAAGACTCGCTACAACACTTACGCCTCTTTTCACGTCTCTGTAGCAGCCGAAGACTTTGAGAAACTCTCTGACCCTGCTTTGTGGCCGAAGGATTGTCTTTTTAAACCTTTCAGAGGCGCTCTTCGTCAAGAACTCCTTCACTCGTCTGAAGAAGCCCACAAGCCCAACACTAAATACAAAGATGAGTAACGTCGATTTGTTTTACCAGAATGTCCGTGGCCTGCGGACGAAAGCTGAATGTTTCTTTGCCAACATTACTCTATCTAATTACTCAATTGTTTGCTTAACGGAAACTTGGTTATGTCCTAGTGTTAGTTCCTCCGACTACTTTCCGCCTTGTTTTGATGTCTACCGTCATGATCGTGATTTCTCTTCCCGGGGCCGAGTAGGAGGCGGTGTATTGGTCGCGGTTAAACAATATAGTTCACGAAGACGTGAGGATCTGGAGAGATTTCCTGAGTCTCTGTGGGTGGAAATTGAGTGTTCTAGCAGAGAACGTATTTTAATAGGTCTGTTTTACCTTCCTCCTCAGACGACACCAGATGATTTCCAAAGATGTCTTGCTGACATTGAAAATACTATTAATGATTCACAGGGGAGCAATATCTTAATCTTGGGGGATTTTAACGCTCCAGGGATTAACTGGACACAATTCAATGTCCTTACTGGCAACTTTTATTGTAAACAAAAGTGCAACTATCTCCTCAACTTTACTTCCTTTTTAGATCTTAGACAGCACAATAACATTCTAAACGACCAAGGTAATGCTTTAGATTTATGCTTTTCAAACACGGACGGTATACATGTGGCTCGAAGTGAACTTTCTATGGTTCCTGAGGATAGCTATCACCCAGCTCTTGATGTAGTTCTTTCTATTTTTGATCCTCCGGTCCTCAGTCCCTCTAATGGTCCTTCCCCACACACATCATATAAGTATTCAGCGGGGGACTACACTGGAATGTATCACCATCTTTCGGGTGTTGACTGGGCTTCTATCCTGGAGTCGTCTGATATCAACGGCCAAGTATATCTCCTCACAACTGTTGTTCAGGAGGCTATGGACATGTATATCCCTCTTAAAACGTCTAAAAAATCTCGCTTCCCTATATGGTTCTCTCGTGAACTCAGAACTCTTTTAAAACGGAAAGATTTTTTGCACAGGAGGTTTAAGAAAAGTGGTCCTCCAAAGTGGGAAGTTGAATTTAAAATTTGCAGAAAGCGATGTAAGAAAATTTTCAACCGTGATCGCCAGGCGCATTCTGACTCGGTGGAATCAGATCTTGTTAAAAATCCCAAGAAATTTTGGAGGTACGCTAAATCGCGCTTGGGGAAGAATATTGAGTCCGAAATCGTCTTGATTCAGCATAGCGACAGTGCGAAGGGCACGTCTGAGTTGTTTGCTGATCACTTTGCGTCAGTTTACATTAATAATAATAACTGCTCCTCATCTATTTTGCCTCACTCGAACGTTTTTGGCGACTCATTAGGTTCTGTGGTTGTCGATGAGGAATGTGTTAGGCTATGTATTAAGAAAATGAAACCCACATTGTCTGCAGGTCATGACGGGATACCCGCTGCAATTGTTAAGGCTTATCATGAATTACTTACGCCTATACTGTGCACGATTTTCAATAACTCCTTGACGTCAGGGATATTCCCTGACGACTGGAAACTGGCAGTGGTTGTTCCGGTACTGAAATCTGGAAATAGTGGTGATGTTCTTAATTACAGACCGATTTCTCTTCTCTCTTCTTTTTCCAAACTCTTTGAAATGGTAATCCATCAATTTCTCTCCTTCAAGTTTCGTAGTATAGTCATTCCTAATCAGCATGGTTTCATGTCCGGCAGATCGACATCCACCAATCTCGTATCTTTTATGTCTGCTGCCTCTGAAGTAGTTTGTAATAGAGGTCAGCTTGACGTTTTTTATTTCGACCTGAGTAAGGCATTCGACGTAGTCAACCACAACATCCTCTTATACAAGCTTTCTTCGTACGGAGTATGTGGTTCGGTATACAATTTGTTAAAAAGCTATTTGTCTGATAGGCATGCCTACGTCCGCGTCAACAATACTACCTCGTCCTTGTACAAGGCAAGCTCTGGAGTGCCTCAGGGATCTGTCTTGGGCCCCCTCCTTTTTAATATTTTTGTAAATGATGTCTCTCGAGTTATATTAAATTCTTCATTTCTGCAGTACGCTGATGATATAAAACTTTACAAAAAAATATCGACCTTAGAGGATTGCATCGCGCTTCAGAATGACGCATATTCCTTCGGTCGTTGGTGTTTAGACAATGACCTCCGTTTGAATCATTCTAAAACAAAAATAATGACATATTCTCGCAAGACCCATGATATATTCTTTCCATATAGTTATCATGGCGAACTGCTGTCACGTGTAAGTGAACTGAGGGACCTTGGAGTTGTCTTTGATTCAACCTTGAGATTTGACACTCACGTCATCAAAGTGGTTCAATCGGCCTTGCGCACGTTAGGTGCCGTGTCTCGCATAACGAAGGAGATCAAAAGCCCGTCCGCTTTTTTTACGCTGTATTGTTCCTTAGTTAGATCCCAGCTAGAGTACGCCTCGGTTGTTTGGAACGGCATTTCCAAAACTAACAGTTCATCTGTCGAGCGAGTCCAAAACAAATTTATTTCTATCTTTAAATATCGTTACCTTGAGAATGGTGATCCTTGTCTGAACGGTGTGTGTAACTCGCAACTTGTCAACTTGTTGAGCCTCCAGCAGCGTCGGGTGAAGGCAGATTTGTTGTTTTTGTTTAAGACCCTGCACGGCTCGATTAACTCTCCCAGCCTTCTGTCCGAAGTGAGCCTCAGAGTTCCACGTGTGCCTACACGGCTCCAATCATCTTTTTATATAGCTCGACATTTTAGCAACCTAAACCCGATCCAAAGATCGGCGGAGTGTTATGATCGCTACTCTGACACAATTGATATTTTTAACTCATGCGGGAGCAAGTTCGGAAATGCTGTTCAAATCTTCCTCTTGCAGGAAAAGGGCTGATCAGTTGAAGCGCTGATGTAGTATTTGCTTTTTGCTCTCACACCTGGTGATGTCTCTGTTTTGTGCTTTTGATTTCCCTTGTTAATCTGAGTGTTTTTCATACTTGTTAATATTTTTATTCTCAGACTGGAGAACTACGTTCTCCTTCTGCACTCGTGTGTATGCGTGTTTGTATGTGTGTGTTTTTGCTCATTTTTTTTAGTGTGCCAGCACTAAGACCGATTGGTTGTTCCTGGACACTTTAATAAACATTGATTGATTGATTGATTGATTGATTGATAATAGGAGTTTATTTTCCAACAAAGTACAGGTTGGAGGGCGGCTTGGAAAAAAAGCTCTTAGCACAGCTTGACTGGTCCCAAGCCCCCACGACATCAGCAGCGGCAGAACAGCGGGAAAAAAAGATGAGAAAAAAAAATCTACATTTTTACACGGAAGAATCATTTGCACTTATATTAGAAACCAAGTCGAGCTCTATAAGAGGACACTGCCGCAGTTTTTTCGAACGCAAACACATGAATTCCCACAAGAAAAAGCATACATTGCACAAAACACTCTCGTATAAGAAATACAACAAAACATTCAAAAGCATCTTTCAGTCATGGTCGTTCCGGCTAGAGAGTGTAATTTCCCGCAGACCGCCCACTGATAGGTTATCAAGTTATATGTCATCTGTAGAAAGCGGATTCAGAATTGTTGGAAGTGTGTGAGTTATGGTTTGACGACCGTAATCTGTTCTAGAGAAAGGCAGTATCCATGGTAACATTATACGTGTTTGATAACTGCATTCTCTTCTTTTTAGATTTGATAATTCTTCAAGATATCGTATGTGCATATTTTGTTCAATTTTATATTTTATGCATAGGCGATATCTATACAAATCAAACATCTTCATTACACCAAGTTCATTGAAAAGCAAATCTGCCGGGTATTCCAGTGAAACATTGCAAATACTTCTTAATGTCTTTTTTTTTGCAGTACGAATACCTTTTGAAAACTGGTAAGTGTGGTTGTACCCCATATTAAATGACCATAGTTTATGTGGGAATAAAATAAAGAATTATATAGTAACAGGTTTATTTTACGTGGCAAGATATGCTTATTGCGGTATATTAAGCCAGCAACGCTGGATAATTTGGTTATAATGAAGTTAACATGATCATCCCATGACATAGTCTCCGAAAGAGATATACCTAGGGTTTTAATTGGTGAAGCTAATTTTATTTTAGTGGAGTTCAAAAAAATTGCATTGGTTATATCTACTTGTTTATTCCTTGGGCGGAATAAAATTGCCTTAGTTTTATTTACGTTCACTTTTAAAGCGTTACTTTTGCTCCATCTCTCTAGTTGCCTGAGTGCATCATTTGCGTTATACATGAGTTCGGTGGCGGTATCACCAGTAAACAACAAAGTGGTGTCGTCAGCATAAATTATGAACTTCGCTGTTTGGCATATATTTATGACGTCATTTACATAAAGGTTGAATAAAAACGGTCCAAGGATCCTTCCCTGAGGAACGCCTGATCTAATTGATTTTACTACTGATGAATGACCGTTGATATGTACATATTGTTTACGATAAGACAAATATGAATTCATAAGCGCTGCTGATTGACCACGAAATCTATACATTTCTAACTTCTTAATAAGCAAGTCGTGATCGAGATAGACAAAAGCCTTTGTAAAGTCCCCCGCAGGGGGCACCTGTGAAAGCAGGTGTTTGGAGAGTGGCGTCTCCACGGACCCCGAGCCATGCGGGTTCGCCCGCCCACGTCTGGCTGTGCGTGGCATTCCCGTGTCTGGGGAAAAGGGAATCCTGGTGGTTGAGCCGAGCCCGGGGCAGGTTTGGACCCTTCGGGGCCCCCCGGGCGAGGCAATACACCACTTTGGCCCCCGCTTCTCATAGACGGGAGTCCTGGTAAGGCCCGGCCAGGATGATTCAGTCTAGTCGCCACTTCTTCTACTATCTCCTCCTTTCTTTCATCTTTGTCTTCTTCTTCTTTTCACTCTTCTCATTTCTCTTCTTTCCTTTTCAACTCCTTTGGCGGCAAGGGCTAACCTTGGGTGGTGACAGATACTCTCGTCCAGATCCACACTTGGTTATAGTTTCTGGGTAACGCTAATAGAGTAATGCTTCCAGCAAAGCCATATTTGTTATGGGGTGTTACCTATTCCCTCGTTGGGCTCCGTGGTGGGCGGCGCGCCACAGATTCCGAAAACCCTTTGCCTTTTTATGGCGCCCCTCTCTTCTCAACCCCGAGCAGAGCGACCCCCGAAAAGGGTTCGCCCCGCTCCCCCTACTTTTGAAAAAGCTAATGAACCTGAAAAATATCCTCGATTTCTTGTACTTCACTCTACAAGTGACGCTGTGCATCTGTCAAAAGTTTCGCCCCTTGTCATTGCAAAGCATTTAGAACAAGTGGTTGGAAAATGTTATAAGGCAAAGAAGCTTGCTGGAAACCTCCTTGTTGAGGTAGAAAATAAGCCACAAAGCACAGCACTCTTGAAGATGACAAGCCTGGAGACTACCCGGTTACTGTCACCCCCCACCGTACCCTGAATACTGTTCGCGGTGTCATCTCAGAAGATGACCTCGAATGCAGTGAAGACGAGATCCTTGAAGGTCTGCGCAAGAGTGCTGTCGTTGCTGTTCGACGAATCACCTTAAAACGTGACGGAGAAGAAAAACCAACCCGCCATCTGATACTCACATTTGAGCTCCATACTCTTCCATCCACCGTGAAGGCAGGGTACTTGAATTGTAGAGTCCACCCTTTCATCCCAAATCCTCAGCGGTGTTTCCGCTGCCAACGTTTCGGGCATGGTTCCCGAAACTGCCGCGGCCGAGAAACATGTGGAAAGTGCGGTGGTACTGACCATGTAGCAGACATCTGCGAAAATGAAGTCAAATGTGTGAACTGTAGCGGAGCTCACCTGGCTTTTTCTCGCTCCTGTCCAAAATGGAAGGAGGAAAAGATGTCCTGACTTTTAAAGTAAAACATAACCTTAGCTATCAAGCAGCCAAAGAACAGCTTGCCTTTCAGGCAAGGGGTTCTTATGCCCAGGCAGTGTTGAGGGGACCCCCACTGTCTATGGCATCTGTGGAGACACAGACTTCTTCGGAAGACCTGTCCTCTCCACAGGGGTCCCCTTCCGAACCTCTGAAGGTGACGCACACTCAGTCACCTTCATGTTCTAAGGGTGCTGTACCCTCCATGGAGGGTACCACTCCCTCCAAGGTACCAGAGGTGCCATCAGCGGCCCTAGCTGGCCCTTCTGGCAGGGGTCGAGGGCTCTCTCCTCGTGCTTCCTGCAGCCACCTGAAGCCCAGGCGGACAGAACAACCTCCTCCTCCGCCCAAGGGCCCAGCGCTCTCGCCGGATGAAAAAATGGACGAGAGCCTACCGCTCTCTGAAGACGATCAGTCTCTCCCTGAAACAGAGTCTCCTCCTCTGGTCTCCTCTGAGGTTGTAGGACGACCAAAGGACACTTCTAAGAAAAAAACAATCCCACGTGTTGAGGCACCAAAAGCCCCGTAAATTTATGTTCTAGCTTTCTCTGGTATATATATATATATATATTCTGACTTCCTTTTAAGATATCAATCTCCGTTTTTCTTCAGTGGAACTGTAGAGGCCTCCTTCCTAACTATGATGATGTGAGCCAGCTACTTGACGATCACGGCCCCATTGCATTTTGCTTGCAGGAAACACATTTAAAAGCGAGCCACACTAATATATTAAAGTACTTCCAGGTGTTTCGCAAGGACCGGTTACAAGCCGTTCATTCATCTGGAGGCGTTGCAGTTGTAGTGCAACGCTCAACCCCATGTAGCGAAGTGACTCTGCAGACTTCGCTGGAGGCTGTGGCAGCCCGCATTTTGTTAGATCGTTTAATTACAGTATGTTCCTTATATATACCCCCCAGTTATCAGCTAAAGATTGAAGAGCTTGAAGACCTTGTTAGCCAGCTCCCACCACCTTTTCTGCTTTTGGGAGATTTTAATGCACACAATCCTTTGTGGGGGAGTGGCAGACGAGATCCCAGAGGGGCTCTCATTGAACGCTTTCTTCTTTCCTCGGGATTCTGCCTAGTTAACACAAATGAAGCCACATATTTTAGTTCAACAACTCACACTTTCACTTCCATTGACCTATCTGTTTGTCACCCATCATTATTCCCCTTGTTTTCATGGAAGGTCATCCCGAATCCTCACGGAAGTGACCACTTTCCCATCATTTTAAAATTTAACCATCTTCCCATGACAGTCCCTACGCGCTCTCCTCGATGGAAATTTGAAAACGCCGACTGGTCAACTTTCAAAGAATCGTCTCTTTTGGCATACACATCACTTGACGATCTCGATATCGATAGAGCCACTGAACATATCACTCACCACATTTTACAGGCTGCCATTCTTTCCATCCCCATGACGTCCTCGCATCTACCCAAAAGACCTAAGCCCTGGTGGAACAAAGATTGCCGTTTGGCCAAAAAAAAAAACAAAATCGAGCTTGGGGTATTTTTAGGCGCTACCCTACAGCAAACAATCTAATTGAATTTAAAAGAAAAAGGGCCCAGGCGAGGTGGATTCGAAGACAAGCAAAGAAAAAAAGTTTTAGAGCGTACGCTTCCTCAATTAACAGCACTATACCTGCGAAGGAAGTCTGGGATCGCGTACATAAAATTAACGGCTCTTACCGGGCATTCACTGTCCCACTCCTGAGTCGAAATGGAGTGTGTCCTGCAAGTCTTGAGGAACAGGCCAAAATCCTTGGCGAGCATTTCGAGTATGTCTCCAGTTCCCAACATTATACTCAGACGTTTCAGCGACACAAGATAAATGCAGAAAAAAAAGCTGTTAACACATCAGGTGGCACGCACGAACCTTATAATACTCCATTTACATTATATGAACTTCAAATGGCACTTCTTTAATCCGAACAAACTGCCCCTGGACCAGATGGTATTCATTATAAAATGCTTGAACATCTTCATCCATCCACTATGGAGCTAATTTTGTACCTTTTTAATAGAGTTTGGCTCGAGGGCCACTTTCCATCCTCTTGAAGATTGCTATCGTTGTACCAGTGCTGAAGCCCGGAAAAGATCCCTCTTGTGCATCTAGCTTCAGACCAATAGCTCTAACTAGCTGTCTTTCCAAGACACCAGAAAGGCTGATTAACAAGAGACTGATGTTTTTCCTAGAACGAAACAACTGCCTTGATAAGTTCCAGTGTGGCTTTCGTTCAGCACGGTCCACTGTCGATCATCTCGTCCGCTTTGAGACCTTCGTACGTGAGGCGTTTGTCAACAGGCAACAGTGTCTCTCCGTCTTCTTTGATTTGGAGAAGGCATACGACACTGTCTGGCGTTACGGCATACTGCAGGATTTGTTCGATCTTGGTTTCCGTGGCCGAATGTTGAGTGCTATACAGAGTTGCCTGCAGCACCGTACATTCCGCGTGAGGCTGGGAAAAACTCTCTCTAAGGAGTTTTTACAGGAAAATGGAGTCCCTCAGGGGGGTGTGCTGAGTGTCACTCTTTTTATCGTCAAACTTAATTCCATTGGCCGTGCAATTCCTCCTTCGGTACAGTATTCTTTATATGCCGATGATCTTCAGATCTCCGTTTCATCCTGTAATTCCTCAATTTGTGAACGTCGCGTCCAACTTGCGGTCAATAATTTGGTCAGATGGGCCGATACAAATGTTTTTAAATTTTCTCCCGAAAAAACAGCTTGTGTCAGCTTTTCTCGTCGACGTGGTGCTCTTCAGGAACCGTCTTTGAACATGTATGGCTCTCCTATTGTTGTAAAAAATGAACACAAGTTTTTGGGCCTTGTGTTTAATTCCAAGTTGACTTTCGTTTCACACATTAAGAGCTTAAAACTCAAGTGTCTTAAATCTCTGAACATCCTTAAGGTCTTGTCACATGTATCATGGGGCTCCGACCGACTATGTCTGTTGCATATCTATCGCTCAGTCATTCGCTCTCAGCTTGATTATGGTTGTATTGTCTATAACTCTGCTAGGGCATCAGTTCTAAAGATGTTAGATCCTATTCATCATCAGGGACTGCGATTGGCTACAGGAGCATTTCGCACCTCCCCAGTGCTTAGCCTTTACGCGGAAGCAAACGAACTGTCCCTTGAGTATAGGAGGTTTTCCCTGGGTTTTATGTACTCTGTCAGGGTGCGCTCTGTCGCGGAGCACCCCGTTCGAGATAATATTGAGACTATCAAGTTCCAACGTACGTTTGAAAACAAACCTTCCATAGTTCCGCCTCTCTCTATGAGGAATAATACTGCAGCACAATCTGTTGGGATTGATGCAAGGCCTCAGCTAGTCCAGTACCCACCAGATATAGCTCCATGGAACAACTGCCACATACATTGCGACCTTAGACTGACCAAGTATAACAAAAAGAATGTTCCACAGGAAGTCATAAGGCAGGACTTCTTTGAGCTTCAGACCAAATATCACGAGTATGCCAGTTTTTATACAGACGGGACAAAAAAGGACTCGGTAGTAGGCTGTGCTATGGTGGGACCATCAATGAATCAGGTGAAGAGAATAAATCCAAAAGCCTCTATACTAACAGCAGAGCTTTATGGCTTGCTGCTGGCTGTTGATTACATAATGAAAAAACGACTTTCTCACGCTGTAATCTACACAGACTCTTTAAGCTCTCTGAAGACTGTCGCATCAATGAACCGTGTAAAAAACCCACTGGTTTCTGAGTTAAAGCACAAGATTATCCTGGCTGCTAAGAAAAATCTTGACATAGTTTTATGCTGGGTTCCTAGCCATGTTGGCATTCCTGGAAATGAAGCAGCTGATTGTGCAGCTAGCTCTGCTAATGATCGAGAAATAGACACGCACCAAATACCCTACAAAGATTACCTCAACTCTCTGAAACGTTGCATCAAAGCAAAGTGGCAGCTGCAGTGGAACAGCGAAACCAGCAACAAACTACACGCAATCAAACCTTTTCTAGGCGAGTGGGAGAGTGCCCGACATCGGGAGCGCTTTTATGAAGTCATACTCTGTAGGTTACGAATCGGTCATACTCGTCTCGCACATGGACACCTCTTGAGCGGGGAGGATGCCCCTGAATGTGTGCACTGTAACCTACCTCTAAGTATTATGCACATACTCATTGAATGCTCTAAGTATGACCAATGCCGGTATAAACACTTCTCACTGCTTTATAAAGAACACATTCCACTACACCTCGCCCTACTACTAGGTGACAAACCGCTCATTCCATACAGTTGTGTTTTTAATTTCCTCACAGATATCGGCCTTCTACACCGGCTGTGATTTTACTCCTAAATTCATTGTCATATTGTTTACACTTATACACATTCATGTTCATGGTTTTATCATATATTTCGCTACTATAGCTCTTTCCTCTTCTTAAACCCGAATTGCAATAGTCTGAGCTTGGCGCAATATAGCCTTAGTTGCTGATGCGCCATAAACCCCCAATCAATCAATCAATCAACCTTTGTAAAGTCAATGAACAAGCCAAGCGTTAGTTTTTTATTTTCAAAATTTTTAAGAATATATTATTTTTGTTGAGGAAGAGCAAGTTCAGTTGACCTTTGTTTGCTGAAGCCAAATTGAGGTGTGCTGATCAAGCTATGATTATCTGCAAACGCTGTCATTTGAGTTAACAAGAGTTTCTCAAGGCCCTTTGAGAATACTGACAAAATTGATACGGGTCGGTAGTTTCCCAATTCATTTTTATTACCTTTCTTATATAAAACTGCAACTTTCGCCACTTGCATCCGCTTGGGAAACACGCCGTTTAAAAGGCAAAGGTTAAATATATGCGTCAAGCAAGGGCATATAATGTCATAATTAGAATGCCATTAAATGCAAAGGTGCAAGCGAGCTGGACAAGAATGATGAAAATAATCCCTGGAGAAGGGGAACAAGGGGGACAGAGGACAAACACAAATCTCCAAACACAGCTAGGTGACTGGTGCGCGACCGAAAAAATCCGCCTGGTCCGGGTATCGAACCCGGGACCTCTCCATTACAGGTGCAGCGCTCTACCAATTGAGCTAACCAGGGGTTAGACATCAGTAGAGCAAACGGGTTTTATCAGCTGCCACCAGTCTAACACCAACAAGGGTGAAGCTTGCAATTTAAGGTTATAATTAGAATGCCATTAAATGCAAAGGTGCAAGCGAGCTGGAAAAGAATGATGAAAATAATCCCTGGAGAAGGGGAACAAGGGGGACAGAGGACAAACACAAATCTCCAAACACAGCTAGGTGACTGGTGCGCGACCGAAAAAATCCGCCTGGTCCGGGTATCGAACCCGGGACCTCTCCATTACAGGTGGAGCGCTCTACCAATTGAGCTAACCAGGGGTTAGACATCAGTAGAGCAAACGGGTTTTATCAGCTGCCACCAGTCTAACACCAACAAGGGTGAAGCTTGCAATTTAAGGTTATAATTAGAATGCCATTAAATGCAAAGGTGCAAGCGAGCTGGACAAGAATGATGAAAATAATCCCTGGAGAAGGGGAACAAGGGGGACAGAGGACAAACACAAATCTCCAAACACAGCTAGGTGACTGGTGCGCGACCGAAAAAATCCGCCTGGTCCGGGTATCGAACCCGGGACCTCTCCATTACAGGTGGAGCGCTCTACCAATTGAGCTAACCAGGGGTTAGACATCAGTAGAGCAAACGGGTTTTATCAGCTGCCACCAGTCTAACACCAACAAGGGTGAAGCTTGCAATTTAAGGTTATAATTAGAATGCCATTAAATGCAAAGGTGCAAGCGAGCTGGAAAAGAATGATGAAAATAATCCCTGGAGAAGGGGAACAAGGGGGACAGAGGACAAACACAAATCTCCAAACACAGCTAGGTGACTGGTGCGCGACCGAAAAAATCCGCCTGGTCCGGGTATCGAACCCGGGACCTCTCCATTACAGGTGGAGCGCTCTACCAATTGAGCTAACCAGGGGTTAGACATCAGTAGAGCAAACGGGTTTTATCAGCTGCCACCAGTCTAACACCAACAAGGGTGAAGCTTGCAATTTAAGGTTATAATTAGAATGCCATTAAATGCAAAGGTGCAAGCGAGCTGGACAAGAATGATGAAAATAATCCCTAGAGAAGGGGAACAACGGGGACAGAGGACAAACACAAATCTCCAAACACAGCTAGGTGACTGGTGCGCGACCGAAAAAATCCGCCTGGTCCGGGTATCGAACCCGGGACCTCTCCATTACAGGTGGAGCGCTCTACCAATTGAGCTAACCAGGGGTTAGACATCAGTAGAGCAAACGGGTTTTATCAGCTGCCGCCAGTCTAACACCAACAAGGGTGAAGCTTGCAATTTAAGGTTATAATTAGAATGCCATTAAATGCAAAGGTGCAAGCGAGCTGGACAAGAATGATGAAAATAATCCCTGGAGAAGGGGAACAAGGGGGACAGAGGACAAACACAAATCTCCAAACACAGCTAGGTGACTGGTGCGCGACCGAAAAAATCCGCCTGGTCCGGGTATCGAACCCGGGACCTCTCCATTACAGGTGGAGCGCTCTACCAATTGAGCTAACCAGGGGTTAGACATCAGTAGAGCAAACGGGTTTTATCAGCTGCCACCAGTCTAACACCAACAAGGGTGAAGCTTGCAATTTAAGGTTATAATTAGAATGCCATTAAATGCAAAGGTGCAAGCGAGCTGGACAAAAATGATGAAAATAAGTCACCTAGCTGTGTTTGGAGATTTGTGTTTGTCCTCTGTCCCCCTTGTTCCCCTTCTCGAGGGATTATTTTGATCATTCTTGTCCAGCTCGCTTGCACCTTTGCATTTAATGGCATTCTAATTATAACCTTAAATTGCAAGCCTCACCCTTGTTGGTGTTAGACTGGTGGCAGCTGATAAAACCCGTTTGCTCTACTGATGTCTAACCCCTGGTTAGCTCAATTGGTAGAGCGCTCCACCTGTAATGGAGAGGTCCCGGGTTCGATACCCGGACCAGGCGGATTTTTTCGGTCGCGCACCAGTCACCTAGCTGTGTTTGGAGATTTGTGTTTGTCCCCTGTCCCCCTTGTTCCCCTTCTCCAGGGATTATTTTCATCATTCTTGTCCAGCTCGCTTGCACCTTTGCATTTGATGGCATTCTAATTATAACCTTAAATTGCAAGCTTCACCCTTGTTGGTGTTAGACTGGTGGCAGCTGATAAAACCCGTTTGCTCTACTGATGTCTAACCCCTGGTTAGCTCGATTGGTAGAGCGCTCCACCTGTAATGGAGAGGTCCCGGGTTCGATACCCGGACCAGGCGGATTTTTTCGGTCGCGCACCAGTCACCTAGCTGTGTTTGGAGATTTGTTTGTCCTCTGTCCCCCTTGTTCCCCTTCTCCAGGGATTATTTTCATCATTCTTGTCCAGCTCGCTTGCACCTTTGCATTTAATGGCATTTTAATTATAACCTTAAATTGCAAGCTTCACCCTTGTTGGTGTTAGACGGGTGGCAGCTGATAAAACCCGTTTGCTCTACTGATGTCTAACCCCTGGTTAGCTCAATTGGTAGAGCGCTCCACCTGTAATGGAGAGGTCCCGGCTTCGATACCCGGACCAGGCGGATTTTTTCGGTCGCGCACCAGTCACCTAGCTGTGTTTGGAGATTTGTGTTTGTCCTCTGTCCCCCTTGTTCCCCTTCTCCAGGGATTATTTT
Organism: Ixodes scapularis; assembly: GCF_016920785.2. Classification (NCBI taxonomy): domain Eukaryota; kingdom Metazoa; phylum Arthropoda; class Arachnida; order Ixodida; family Ixodidae; genus Ixodes; species Ixodes scapularis. The sequence goes on along the minus strand of NW_024609846.1, from coordinate 189,963,459 downwards.
CATCATATAATGTCAATTATGTATTTAACAGGCTTTATTTGACAACCATCACAGTCACAACTTTTACAATTTTTTAATGCATTAAATACGTTTACTACATTGGTTTCGATAACGTTTAAAACTTTGAAGTTTTTCGGTCTCTCTTGTTTTTAAAAATTTTGATATAGCATATTTTTTCTACGTATTTTAACGACTATCTTTTTTGTTACCCATGGCTTACGAATCTTTCTAGAAGTTCTTGATTTATATGGAAAACATCTTGCATAGAGCTCTTGTAATTTAGTCAAGAACATGTTATATGCATTATCTGCATCAGTCTCTTGAAGTACATAATTACAGTCTACTAAAGAAAATTCTCGTCTAAATTTATCAAGGCCATCTGGCGTTATATCCTGAAACTGAACCGACTGATTTACGTTTTTACTTATATTTGTCTTTACACAAAGAAATATACCCAAGTGGTCGCTTTTATCAGTTACTACAATGCCAGATTTAATTTGTGATTCAGGAAAGCTCGTAACGGACAGGTCAAGTAGTGACTGATAAAGGAAGACGTTGAAGATGCTCCTAAGCGGATCTTGCGAGGCCTGTACATTCAGGGGTCAGTACGACGCGACGTAGGAATGGAACACAAGACCTACGTAAGCCTTTATTTCTAATGACTCACATTCAGTCAATCTGTGGGCGGCACACAATCGGCCTTAAAGCACTTTGGTTTATAAAATTTTCTCTAGACATCTGAGTGGGTTGGAGCTTTGTTCTGAATGCAGGTTCTTGGTCACCATCGAACTGAAAGTGATCGAGAAAGAATTCATACTGAACGATTCCTCGCGTGCCGTTGACTTGCGAAAGTGACGGTGCCGATACAAGTACATTTCCGCCATTGATATGGCAAAACCTAAACTGCTTTACAAGCCACCAGATGGCACTAAATTTCGGTAAGGGTCTATTCACTGGCGGCCATAGTTGAGGCAGCAGTTGCTTGCCGCGTGCTAATACGGAGCTTGTGCAATGCTTCCTGAACACCATCGAGATAGTCGTCTGAAGAAGAGGCTCGCTCTTAGCACGCGCTGAAAACAGCGCGCTACAATATGGTGTCTCGCGACACCAAATGTATACCACTTATGGTCGGCGAGAGGTAAATATTGTGATAGAAGCTCCGCCTCTAGACTGGGCTTGTACGGCCGATAACACAGGCATGCAAGAGCAGCCGAACTCGACAGAACGCAACAAGCGCGAGCTGGAGGTGGAGCTTCTGTGTCAGCGTGTCAATAACAATAGGGTGCCTCGACGTCTGTCTGTGTTAGGGTGAAAACAACCATTGTGGTGCCACGTGTGGGCAGCGCGTGCCGAAGCAAACACATAAATAAACCTGGGCTGGCAGATAGTCACGTGACCCGCCGCCGAAAGAGAAAAGGTAGGAGGAGGAGGAGGATTTCCGTGAAGTAGTAGAGAGGACGGAGTTTGTCATGCGGGAGAAACGCCGACGATGTCCCGTCCGAAGAACAGAGGGAAACGTAAAGAAGAGCAGAGAAAGGAAATAGGAGATGTGGAAGGAGAAAGGAAGGAAAGAGAAGGAAAGCCGGCGTTCAGTGTTAGTAATCACTTGTCGCTACACATCCACACCCACACACACACACAGACGTGCTGTTCTGGAATCGGCTGCTTTTAAAATTGTGCTAAAAGTCCAGAGTCCTTTAAGAAACGCAAGAAAAGGACCTGCATATGTCTGCGACGGGCTCGAGAGCCCCGTGGGAAAATAATGTCATCAGTTTCCTCAAGTGGAGGACGAAGGTCCTGAAGTTGCTGGGAGAATCTCTGCCTTTGAACGTTGTATTTAGGACATTCCCAGAGCATGTGCTCGGCGTCTTCTAAGACCTTGCAAGCGTCACATAGAGGCGACTTTCTTCGGCCCCATCGATACAGTACTTTTCCGGTTTTCGCACTTCCAGTGCGGAGGCGAAGTAGAACTGTAGCTTCTGCTCGGCTGAGACCACCTAGGAGGCAAGGTTGGTGCCCTGATTCTGCCGCTGGACTCAGTGATGAAATATGCAGGCGAACTTGCTTTTGGAGCCAGCGGTCGTCTGTCGGACACTTGAGTGTCGGAGCGAAATCGTGGGCTCGAGAAGCGAGACGATCTGCTGTTTCATTTCCGCTTACTCCCACGTGGGAGGGCACCCATTGGAAATGAACGGTGAAACCAGCGTCTTCTAGTGCATAAAGAGCTGTTCTTGTTGTTTCCACAAGTTCCCCTATTTGGGTTTGCTTGCGTAGACAGAAAAGGGCTCCACGGGAATCAGTTAGAATGACGGTGGGCTGAGGCGGATACGTCTGTAGAGCCTTTAAGGCCTCAAGTATGGCACAAAGTTCGGCTGTCGTAGTGGAGACCATTCTTTCTAGCCGTCCAGCCCACTCTATTCCAAGGCTTGGGATGCAGAAGGCAGAGGTGCTGCTGCTTTTGAAATGGTCAACCGATCCATCGGTATATACTCGAAGAAAATCTTTGAATTCGGTCGCAACGTGTTCATCTGTACAATATTTGAGATTCGGGGGATTTGAATCATTTTTCTTCTTTACGCCTGGAACGTGCTCATGGGATGAAACCGTGCGAACAGCCCAAGGAGGTGTAGATTTTCTGGTGATGACTGGTGGTTTTGGTTTCCACCCGAGGTAACGCAGGGTGCGAAGAGAAATGCCAAATCGTGATAGGGGTCGTCGGGTGATTCTTCGAAGCAAAGAGAGGCCCGCAGTAGTTTCTTCAAGGCGGAGCATCTGTTGTAGGAGGTGCTGGGAAGCCATTAGAGGCAGTGACAGTGTTCGGGCTTCTTCGTAAACTTTGAGGTTGCTGGTTTCTCTCGGAACGCCAAGGGCTGTGCGAAGTCCTTGTCGATGAATGCGTTCCAGTTTGAGAGCTGGCGTGGGTAGGATGTTCATATAAGGCAAGGCATATAAAAGGCGGCTCACTACTAATGCTGAGTGAAGCGAGAGCATTGAGCGAGGGGAATTGCCCCAGTTTGCGTTACCAACTCGGCGGACGGCATTTCTACCCTATTGGAAAAACCAGCATGAAAATCAAACTGGTCAAGCTGGTAATTAAGGTGGTCAAGCTGGTAATCAAGGTGGTCAAACTGGTCAATGTGGTAATTAAACTGGTTTAGCTGGCAATCAAGCTGGTTTAAGCTGGGCAAGCTGGAATTTAAGCTGGTCAGTCTGGTCTAAGTAAAAACCAGCATGGTCTCACTCGAATCTGGTTTTAGATTCAATCTGGTGTAGCTGGGAGCCAGTCTGGTCTTAACTGGTCAAACTGGTTTTCCATGGAGCCAATGTGGTCAAGCTGGGAGACGAGCTGGTCATGCTGGGAGACAAGCTGGTGAATCTGGTCGAAATAATAATCGTGGTGGTCAAGCTGGTCATGCTGGGAGCGCGCACGCCAAGGTCGGCTAGAGATAGCCGAACTGGCATTGCTGGGAGCGCGCGCGACAAGGTCGGCTGCTGGAACGAGGCCACGTCCTGTTCTTTGTCCTCTCGTTTTTGGTAGACCACCGGGCGCGTCAGGCGCGCTGCAAGCTACCTTTGTGTGCGAGAAAAGAGAGAGAGAGAGAGAGAGTGGTAGAAACGGAGAATCGAAGACGCGTTTGGATAGCTTGGGCAGAGGGCAGATCGAAGGGACGGCTGTGTGCGCGTTGTTTGGAGACTAGTTGAACGACGGTGCAAGCGAAGCGGGTTTTGAGAAGACAGCGAGCGGCAGTCCGTTCAGTGCGGGAAGATGTCAGACGTCCCGACTGCGGCGTCGCTTCGTGTCTTCGAACGTGTGTGTGCCCAAGAATGACGGCGGTGCCGAGGAGTATCGCCAATGCCATCCAAGCCACACGGATTTCCTCGCCTCTGCCGACCACGCAAGTTGCCGCTTCGCCCCCATCGCTGGCGGGACCCAGGTTCGCTTCTCTCGTCCGTGTAGTATTTTCGTCTGCTATTGCCTGTTTTTGGCCTGTGTCTAGTATTTTTTTCGTGTTGAGAGATAAGCAATCTGGTTTTATTAACATTGTAGACAATTTGCACCGAGAATCTGTGCGTCGGTTAGTACTGTGTCAGCGCCGAGGATGTGTAGCATTTGAGTTCATGTGAGGCTGCCGCAAGTACGAAAATAATAAATTGGATGCCGAGTTGGCTTTTCTGACGAGCTTGGCTTTTTTATTCTGTGTATTAATTTAAACAGGTTAAACTGGTTGGGAAGTTCACCAGCATGACCAGTTTAACAGCATGACCAGCATGCCAAACTGGGCATGCTGGGGCAATAACCCAGCTTGAAGCTGGGACCAGATCAACCATCATGACCAGTATGACCAGATCAACCAGCATGACCAGCATGCCAAGCTGGGCATGCTGGGGCAATAACCCAGCTTGAAGCTGGGACCAGCTTAAGCTGGTTTTTTCAATAGGGTAGCCGAGATTGTAGAGCTTGTCATCGCCTTCACTTGGTTTGTCCATTTCAGCCTTTGATTTAAGCTGATTCCTAGAAATCTATGGTTTGCGACTTGACGTAGAGGAGAACCGCCAAGGCACAGGTCAAGTTTGGTGGATCGTTAATTTTTCCCCGGAAAAATCATGAAAACAGTCTTTTCTGCGGAAATGCGCAGGCCACAGTCTTTAAGGTATGTCTCAACAGATGTTATTGCCGACTGGACAATTGCTTTCAGGTTGCAGTGCTTGTGACCTGTCGTCCAAATACATATATCATCCGCATACACGGACATGTTGACCCTTGGTGTGGTAAAAGGAACCGCGCTTGGGAGACCGGAGAGGACAACATTAAACAGAAGAGGTGAAAGCACGCAACCCTGTGGTAAACCGCATGGGGAAGGACGGTTGGCACTGAGCGTTTTATCGAGTTTTACTCGGAAAGTTCGCTCCGTTAGAAAGCATTTAAGAAAGCGTTGCACAACCCCAGTGATGCCTAAGGATGTGAGTTTTCTTAGCACAACTGATGGGGTCACACTGTCAAAAGCCTTTTCGATATCGAAGAAAACCGCCAACGTTGATCTTTCTTCATTCCAATTGTGTTCGACTGCGCTGAGCAGGTCTAATAAATTGTCTGCCGTTGAAAGCCGAGTTCTGAAGCCTGTCATAACATCGGGCAGTAGTAGTTTAGCTTCAAGCCACCAAGAAAGTCGAGCGTGTACCATGCGTTCCATTAGCTTTGCCACACATGAAGTAAGCGAAACGGGTCTATAAGATGAAGGTTCGGTTCTCGGCTTTCCGTGTTTGAGGATGGGCACAACCCAGGCTGAACGCCACTCACCAGGTACGTTTCTCGTCGACCAGATAACGTTATACTCGGACAGAAGCAGTTGCAGACCTTCATCTGGCAAGTTGCAGAGCATTTGGTGGGTAATGCGGTCTGGTCCGGAGGCAGTGCGCTTTTTGGTGGAACGGAGCGACGCCTGGAGTTCATCAAGGGTGAATGGTACATCAAGAGGGGACGAAGTCGAAACTATGACGCACGGTTCTTGCGATTGGCTCCGGACCGAGGCGTAATAGTTAGCGAATTCGTCCGCTATAACCTGGAGGTCTTTTCCTCGTTGGAGTGCGAGAGAGGCCTGGGGCGACAGTTTGTTTCTTGCTCCCATAAAGCAATCGAGAATATGCCAAATCCGGGAAGCTGGTGTGTGGGCATTTGATTTAGCACACACATCGTGCCATTGCTGTTTGCGTAGCGTCTTCGCATAGCGCCTAGTTGCGGCGTTTAATTTGTTGAAATGCGATTTTAGTAGCGGATTTCCAGAACGCTGCAGCTTTCGTTGGGCCTGTCTCCTGCGTGCGCAAAGATTCAGAAAAATCAGGTCCGGTTTGGGGTATTGTACTGGAAGGCGTATTTGCACTGTTGATGCTTTTGCAGCGTCTACAATAGCCGCGCATACGTCTTCCTTTACCAATAAAAGGTGACTGCGGAAAGTATCCCAAATGATCATATCAATTGTGCGCTGCTTGGACGGTTGGTAGCCTTTTAAATCCAGGAAAATAGGAAAATGATCGCTTCCCATTGTATCGGCTAATACTTGCCACGTGATTTCGAGGTCTGTACAAGGGGCGGTTATATCTATGGCGCTATAGGTGCAAGGAGGGCGGTAGAATGTAGGACGGCCATCATTTGCCACGACGAGATCGTGCCTCTCTAGAGCTGTAGCCAGAGCTAGGCCCCGTGCGTCTCGTTTAGCGCAGCCCCACAATTCGTGGTGGGCATTCCAGTCCCCACATAAAAGCAAGGAGCTTGGGCACCGTTTCTTAAGCTCCGCCACTACACGGGCAACAGGAAGGCCGCATTTTCCCGGGCGTGCGTATACGGACCCCACACATAAAGGCTTACCAAATACGCTGACTTGCACTGCGACGATTTCTAGATGGTCACTACACAAATCAGTGACATCGATAGAGTGTTGAGGGAGAGACTTTTTGATGAATAGTGCAGCACTCCCATTTGTAAATCCGCTCATGGTGGGGTTTGAGTATCTCACGTAGCCGGAGATGCTCTGATCATTAGGGAGGCCAGCTTCACATAATGCAAGAATAGGTATGGGTACAGTCAATAAGTAAAGCAGCAGTTCTGCAAGACGGTTTTGGAGACCTGCACAGTTCCATTGCATGACTAGCGGAATGTGTCTGAGCTTTGGCGACGATCTGTGAGGTTGTACGTATCTTGCAGAGTTTTTCATCCAAGAAACGCAGCCACAAGGGGCATGGCTAGATCGATGATTTTCAATACTGACGAGGCAAGTGGGTTGTTGATGCCCGCCACCAAGCTGCGAAGAGCTTGCAGGAGGGGCATGACGAGGCTTTGCCAGCTTGAGAAAGAGTGAGGTGGAAGTGCAGTTGCTGGAGGAATTCTCTGCTTCTTCTGACTAGAAGATCTTTCTGATGACGCCTCACGGTAAGGGGCTTGTCTGGCGACTGTTTCTCTTTGATTTCTCAAAGAAAGTGGTTGAACATTCCCTGCCTCCGCAACAGCGGGATTACCTGGAATCGTGGGGATACTCGGCGTGCCGTCTTTTTTCTCAGGGACAGCATTCGCTTCCAGGACGCTTGGCCAGGTTGAGTGGTGTTGCAAAGCTAGCGGCAACTGTTGTGGCCTCAGCTGGGAGTCTTCCTTTGTTTTGTTAAGCGTAGCGACAGCTGTTTTTGCGGTAGCGTGGTTCACTCCATTTTGCTGTCGGTAGTCGTTGATCTTTCTCATGAGTTTGATTTTCGGGCAATGTGGCGATGCCGCGTGATGTTTTCCTCAGCAATTCACACATTTGGATGGGGCGTTTGGCGGGCATTCCTCGGTGTCATGGGCGTTGGAGCAGCGAAGGCATATCTTTTGACGCGCACACGTTGGGGTTAGATGGCCAAGTTTCCCGCACGAGTGGCATTGCACTGGACATGGTGAGTATGCGGTGACTGGACGCCGGACGCAGCCCACAGCGACATGACTTGGCAGCTCACTTCCGAGAAAAGTGAGGCGTACTGTTTGGGAATCACCCAAGCGCCTCAGTTGAGCAAGCTTAATTGTACTCTTAAGCTGTGCCTTGAGCTCTTCCTCAGTGATGTCCTTCGCTACGTCCTTCACGACACCCACAGCATGAGTTTTGGACCTTGGTTCATAAGCGTACATCGGTACACCTAGCAGAGTTTCACGCTTCAACAGCTGCGCTGTAGTTTGTAAGTTCCGGGTGTCAATAGCAATGACGTTTAGTGCCTTATTTGGCCTGATTTGCAGGATACTGGACGGAGCGATGTTTTCTAACTCCGCGGTCAGGCGAATGCTATTAAAGCTTGTGACTTGCTTTGTGGGGTCTTTCGGAGTGAAGACCACTACATTGCCCAGAGCCGAAGGGAACGTGGTGGTGTGTCCCATTATCTTAGGCGCAAGGTTGAGCGCTCTTTTCCTCCGTTTGCTAGAGTGCACGGTTTGGAAGTCCCGCATATCGAACGTGATCTCCGAGGCGTCCGAGGTAGACTCTGCGTAGTAGTGCGATGAGAGCGGTAGTGCGTTCGTTGGGTCCATCACTTCGGTGAGATCCTCATCACGCTCTATCCTGTTGACGTCGGCCTGAATTTCTTCTGGGGGGAACTTTAGAGCGGGCAAAGAGGCTGCCTCCTCGGCATCCGCCAGGGAAGCATTGGTCAAGGTGGGGTTGGTCGCATTTAACGTTTTTTGTTCTTGGGATGTCATCACCGCTGGATACTTGGTTCTCCCGTGCCGGGAGAACCGATGTCCTCAGTTGCAACTTGCAGATGCAATTGAGTGAAAAATAAGAGTGTCCTGGATAAAATAATACAAAATATTGCTGACCTGCGAAAAAGTACTGCTCGCAATCCGAACACTTCGTCGTCCTCGTCAGAAAAGGTAGATCACCAAGCAACGGATAAGAGAAGAGTCATTTAACGGGCGCCCGCTGCGGCGAGACGCCGAAACGCACTAGATTTTTTTTCCTCCTGTTGACGAGGGTAAATAAAACGCTCACCCCGTCCCCGTTCCTCCGTTTCGGTTTCGTCTGTTTTGTATGCGCTCAAAATTGTGCGGCAAACTGCTGGGGCTGATTGATTACAGATTGCAGCTATTGATACACTGGAATTGCGTCGAAAGGTCAGTATGTAAGATGACGACGACGACGTTGAGAGGATGACACACCGGGCAACGCCGGTGCCTCAATCTGAGCCCTGAGTCTCGGATCCTCGGAGGCGGCAGTTTCTACCACGACCACGGTGGAAGAAATTCATTTAGGTGGTGACTCTGGCCGCTCTTCTCGTGGGGAGCGAGCGACCAGATCGTGTTCGGAACTAGCCTCGAACAAGGAGTATACTCGGTTTCACCTTATGATGTACCGCAGGAAAGGCTACAAGCGCGAGCTCCTTTCCTCTCCCTAGGGAAGAATTCAAGAGAAAAGAATCGGTGATCCTCCGCCGCATACGCACAGGAGGAGCAGTCACACCCAGGTTCAGATACCAAATGGACCTGGCAAGACTTAAGAAACAACAACCCTACGCTGTCCCTCCCGACCCCAGATGCCAGCGGTGTCAAGCCGAGGAATCCATTCCCAGACTTAAACACATACTCTGGGAATGTGTGGCCCTCTCCACCCTCGGAACACTCATCTTCAGTAAGATGGCGAATGACGAAAGACCTTCAAAACTGCAGGACTGGACGCACCCAGCGGGCGACACCTCACGCAAGACCAGGATCCTCAGATCTCTCTTAGAGTATATTTCTGAGGGAGACCAGGGAAACTCCATCTAACACCTTTAACCGAGGAGACGATGCCAAGCCTTGAGGCCACCGCGTCATGAAAACTTCGAGTCTCCAGAGATATATATTTTTCTCTTTAAATAAACGTATTCACCACCACCACCTTGCTCTGGGGCACATCCCGGCGGCACAAGCTCTCGTGACTTAAGAGCAGCTGCCAACGCTATGAGCTCGCGCTTCTAGCCTTCGCTGCGGTATAACATAGGGTGAAACGAAGTGCAGTGTTCCGTGCCGCCGCGGAGGGCGCTGAGGTGTGAGCACCGTCAGAGCCGTTTATACTGAGCACCGTTAAAGCTCCGTGGGTATGAGGTCTCTCCTCTGCGGCCACGGTGTCAGGGGCGTAGCTTGCTCGCCTTTTTCGCAGTGTGGTGGTGGTGTGCGGTCAGTGGCTGGCCTCATGTTTTGCTTTGGTGCTGTGTCAATCACCGGTGCCACCATCGTGCACGAAGATGAGCATTAACCCGAAGAAGTTATGCTATAAGGATGGGAAAGACGTACTTCGTTCCCAACTGCAAGTCGGGGTACCGGAACTGCGGAGAGCGAGCGTCCTTGTTGAAAGCTCCATCGAATGACGCTCGCCTGGAGCAGTGGCGTCGTGCAAACCCGAGGACCGATCGCACGTATACCTAGTCTCCTCATCTCGTTGGGAAGTGAAGACCGAGCTTGGCAGTCTAATTTCCGTCGAAGACTGGGAATGCGAAGATGTCTGGACAGAAAAGGCTCATAAAACCAAGGCTTTGGACTGCATGCTATATTATATAACTGGGTTTTTGAGCGTGAAAATAAAAAAAAAAGCTACACGCTGCCCTGCATGCCGATCCGCTTTCAGCATCGACAAGGACACTTCTACTGAAGCAGCACTGACAAACGTGAATAAAAGAGGAGGCCTTACACACCCCAACAAGAACCTTTTCCAGCTATTGAAGAAAGCGGAACAGTTCTTTGTGTAAAATAAAAGCCACAAGACTGCCTACTGGAACACAATCGACAGTGTTCTTGACACATGCACAATAACGTTTCCATGCGCTGAACACAAAGAAGAAACAATTGCCCGGTTGCTCCACTACTACTTCAGCATGCGAATGCGACAACACTGTAAGCATATTACGATAAGTAGGAACAAACAAGCTCAAGAGATAAAGAAATCAGCAAAGCAGCGCTCGCCTTAGTTTAAGGGTATGGGCGAGAAACACAGGATGTAGGAGGTGGCGTTCTTTAGTAGTTTGCAGTGAATTCAGATTTTATGTACATTTTAAAGCCAAAATATTTGTCAGGTATTTTTTTACCTTTGAGACGGGGTGACACCATATTGTGCGAGTATAGATGAAAAGTGATTTATGTCTTATAACCACTACTATTGTTTGACTTTCAGTCACTCTGTCATCATATCAGTCAGTATGTCATCATCCTATGTCATCATAAATAGGAATTTTTTCTGCTCACAAGGCTTGTATGCTCCACAGTACGAGTTAACATTGTATGTATAAACCATTTTTTAATGTTAATACCTTTATGCGCATGTAAAGAATTATTTAGGCCCCACTATGTAACATTATTACAATTTTTTTTTCAATAAGGCAGGAGCAGGGTGCAAAAATATCACCCGATCTCATATAAAGGCACGCAATGTGTAAACAATTCATAGAACTGTCACCAAACATGTTTGTTGACGAAACATTCGAGCATGACCCAGGTGTTTACTCTAAATTATTGAAGACCCAGTAGATTATGCCAGGAAGTTTTATATTTATACGAGTATTTTTGTCACGTTGAGTCATCATCAAAATGTTCTCGTTTGGAAAGAAAGAAAAAAAAAAAAAACAGGAACCGCACGGGGGAAAGACAATCACTGCCAGTGCGCCAACATAAATCCATCATTTCACTACACAGTACACCGGGACCGAGTAAAGAATGCATAATTTTGTTCAGAAGCCCCCCTATGCGGAGGGCAAGTTAGTCTGCTATTTGCGCAGGGGTAGCGGTGACGTCAGAACGCCGAGCCCTGATTGACTGATCGCGACCCCCTATCTGAGCGTCGTCTGCTCCTTTGCAACGTCGTCTGCTCGCAACGTCGTCTGCGTCTGTCTCACCTTTCCTGCGACTTTCGGAAGTGCAGAGGCCAGATTAACAAAACAATCTTAGGCCAAAAATATGCGTAAGACAGAACTTGAGAACAAATTCGTATTCACGAAACGAAAATTTCGTAAGTTTTGCGCAGGTTACAACGAAATCCTACGACAGCTCCGAAGCTGTCTTAATCAAATCAGCATGGCCGACAGCGTTGCGGTCGCGACGACCAACGGACATTTATTTTTCTACGTGCGCTTCTCACGCCCCGCGACTTCAAGCAGCAAGAAAAGAGTAAAAGGTACTTGAAACAGACCACGACGAACAAGCTGGATCCACAAACACCTGGGAAAAACTCCAATGGCCACGATTCCACCGACAACGACCAAGCGAGCACGGCAGATAGGCCCAGGCACTCCGACTCGGCGACCGTCTGCCCGCGACCGGCTGGCGTGCTGAATGGAATATGCCCGCGCGACCCTTGTGAATCCTTTTCGTCTTATACTTTGATCGCTGACCTCAATTTTAGATTAAGAGGTCAATCTCTTCCTCTTGTCATCTCCTTGTTTTCTGAGGCAACGGTGACTCTCGCCGGTAAAAAGCGGTGAATCTCCGACAGACACAGGAAAGGTAAAGCAGCCATCGCTTTGACTAGCAGACGTAAAGCAGACGACGTTAACTGCGCCAACCGGCCAACGCCGTTAAAGAGTGAGAAGTCTCGCTGCACACGGAATGAGGGAAAAAGTATTTCGGAGGGAACTTGCGGACACTAACACGCTCACTCTCCGTTCTTAGCAAACAAACCTCGGCGCCTCGGGACACCTCGCCAGTGAGTCCTTTGACTTCCCTCCTTGATGCGCGTCGGCTAGTTGTTAGACAAAAGCAACGTACCGCTCGAGTTATTTCGTCTGCCCTCTCTGAATGGCGAAGTCGAGCTCGCTTGACTTCTGAAAGTCGCAGGAAAGGTAAGACAGACGCAGACGACGTTGCAAAGGAGCAGACGACGCTCAGATAGGGGGTCGCGATCAGCCAATCAGGGCTCGGCGTTCTGACGTCACCGCTACTTCCTTTTTCATGCGCAGAATACGAAAATGAGCCCACTTGCGAGGCGTATACAAGCCTTCACAAGCCCCTCTATACTTGCGCGCCATCTATCCCCGTGCGAGTGAAGCGCGCTCGGTGCGCCGAACATAATGTGGTCGCCGCGCGAGACAGAGAGTCATCACCTAAATGTATTTCTTCCACCGTGACCACGACCTGCTTTATGGGGGCGACCAGGTCTCCCGTTGCACCGCGATGGCGCCACATTTGCTTTTGCTTATTTCGTTTTTCGCTAGTTCGCTGAGCCGCCACCGTGTCCTCTGGTGCTGTAGCTTAACATACTAGCACACGCTTTCGCGTTTTTGTCTGCGTGTGTCCGCTCCACGACCGCCGGCGTTTTTCTGGATAGTCGGCCGTATTTTAAGGACTGTTCTAATCGTTATTGCGATCGTACGTTCGGTAAGGAGCTACAAGTTGATCTAGATCGCATTCTTCCTTGGTCCAAAGATAACAAACTTCCCCTAAGCTTAAACCAAATGCGCTACTATGCACATCACTGCCTCGCGCCAACCTTCGACCCCTCCAACTCTTCTTCTGAACCGAGTGGAGATTCTAAGAACAACACATATTCACCTCCTAGGTGTCATCATCGACCAGCATTTTGATTTCCATCGCTATGTCCAAAACAGCGTGTCCGGGAAAAGGTTACTCTTTGACTTCGTCATTCGGTCCACAAGAAGAGCCATTCCCGATGTGCCCAGATTGCTGTTCACAGCACTTGTGTTGCCCATCCTGGAATTTTGCTGCTCGGTATGAAATTCGGCAACCAGCCAACTCGTTGCCTCCTTCGAGTCGGTGCAACGCCGTGCTTCCTACCTTATTATGATTCTCCAACTTGTCCTCCGAACACCATCCTATCGAGCACTGCACCTCCTTCGTTCAGTTGGCAGGGACCCGCCTCAACATCAGCGTCAAGTAGCGACCACGCGGCTCCTAGCCACTTTTCTGTTACCGGACTCCTCGCTTCCTTTTTGTCTGCTCCCTGTGGCGTACTCGCTCTGCTAGACTGCAGCCCCTTTTAACCCATACGCTTCGTCACTAGAACTCCTTGGCACATCGTGCAATGCAACTTTGGAGGTCCCCCGCTCCCTCACGCCAGTCACCGCTTCACCACCAATCCACAGTGTCTCACCTCGAACATACAGCAAAAGCGTCACGGCCCACCTGCGGAGCATCTAACTCGATTTGCATTCTCTCAAAACTCAAGGACACTCATTACTTATGTACCGGCTTTAATTATTTAATTAAATATTTTTTCTTTTTTCTTTTTACATAGAGGCACTGTGGACACCTTGATATAGGCTAATGCCCGCTCACAGTTGCATTACCCTCCTGGGTTGAACCAATAAACGAACAAACAAACAAACAAACTGTGATGGAGATAATCACTTTCCCTGAATCTTCGGCTCACAGTTGAAAGTGTACAGTCATGCAGGTGCAAAATAGCTCCACGCGAGTGGGCGTTTTATTTTTAGGAACGTTTGATTGGTGGCTTATGTCCGAATTAATGCTGACGTCAGGACTCATTCATCAAGTAGACAGGCGGGCGCTCATCAACGGAAACAAACCGCTCTTATCGTCTGTGTCTTTGCCACTGTGGTCTCATTGAAAGGAGGCGATTTCGAAAAACATTTAAGATCGGTGAAAGCTCGTGATAGGGTGAGATTCAGAAACAAATAAAAATAACTCATCATATTTTATACAGCGCTTTGGTTTTTTTGTACCACTGCTATTAATTTTGCCTTTCCTGGTCCGGCTGGCTCGAAACAGTGCCTCAGCTGAGACCGACTTTAGAAAGCACTGACAAGGTTGGAACGTGAGAGCCCGTGAGACATTTAAGATTGAGCGCGTGATATTGGGCGCCACTTTTGACATTTTCCTACACGCCTTCTTTGCCTTCGGGGGAGGGGGGGGGGGGGGGAAATCGAGTGGTCTAGCGCACAGCAGGGGATCTGAGTTGGACGGCGGTGAGAAAACGGGCGAGAACACGTCACGAAGGCAGGAAGCTCTTAAAGGGACACTGACAGGGTATTTATGCTCGCCGAGGTTTTTAGTTGTACGTGTCATATGAGAGCTCAACTACCCAGAACAGAATTTGCGGCTCAAAATTCGGTTTCTTTCCGCCCGAAAACCGCCGATCAAGAACTGGCCGGTTCGAGTCTCGCTCACTCTCTTTTTCGAGGTCACGGGCTGTTTTCTAAGGTATCGATGCGACCACCAAATTTAAAGTCGTGGGTCACTGAAGGCACACACTCAATATTAAAAATAGAAAAAAATATGAAACCCATTTTTTGTGGCTTCTAAAAAGCTGCAAATACGTTGATTGAAAAAAAAATTTCCACAGACAACCGGAAGCATTCTGTGCGTTCGTCGTTTCGCGTATCGTGGGACTCGCGGGCGGCGATGGCAGCGGACGACGGGCGTGGGGCCTCTATTTCAGAACTGTCGTTCGCGGTACCGGCGAATTCTGTCTACCTTTAAAAGAGAAATTTGGGACTGATCAAAAGAATTGGTATTCATCCCGTACGACACGCCCGGCCACCAAGCCGATTTGCACGAAGACGTCGCCGAGCCATCGCTCCCTTCTCGTGGCTGAAGACATCGCTCGCGCAAACGTCAAGCACGACGTGTCTACTTCGAGTTGAATATGCACGCGTACGATTTCTTTACTAGGTGCGAATGTCCCCAAAGCGTGGTGCTTCCCGACTTCGACTCGGGAGTGCTTTTGCTAGAGAAAAATCGACAGCAAACTTTCCAACTTACAGTTTACCGGCTGAATTATTACAAAGGAAAGAGATCCACCAGGAAACAGATCCCCCAGTAGCGCAGTGGGCAAGACGTCCGGTTTACACGCGGTAGGACCGGGTTCGATCCCCCGTTAAACTTTATTTATTTATTTTTTTTTTCAAACATTTCCCGATGTTTACGTATCTTTTTTCTATTTTTACAATCATCACTGAAGAAACAAACAAAAAATAATAAACAAATGTTGCGGACGATACTTCGCTGAATTAAATGGTATGTGATTTCCTTTTTGACACCTGCGAACTCAATGTAATCACTTTCCACAAAATGCAAGGAGCATATAAATCAGGTAGCGTCCGCTTTCCGAGGTGCCCGTATATGTTCTACAGGAATTGCAGCCAGCCAATGGTCCCGATCCCGTTGATCTTTCGGAAACTCTGTCGCACAATGCCACTTTTTTTCGGATGCAGGACATGTGAGCCAGCTCTTCACGCAACATCTTGGGTGTATTCTTTTTGGAGCCGATCATGGAAATTCACCACGGGCACTCGCTACTCATCTCCGACTCCTCAATGTACAAAACAACTCATCTTGGAGTACAGAACAACGAGCGTAACAAACATAACTGCAAAAGAATCGCCCGGCGAGCAGTTCCCGCACGCCGCATCGCACGCCGCATGTCGTGTCGTCTGCTACGGAGAAAAGAAAAAAAAAAAAAAAAAAACGCACGGTCGGGTGTAGTTACGTGACTTCCGCCACTCACTCTCTTCTCTCCACTTCTCCGACCTCCGTCGGGTTTCGGTTTCGGTTTCGAGCAGTTGCGTCTTTCGGCTTTATTAAAAAAATACGCTACTCTGTTGCAAAATATTAATTGGGTAGTCCTCCGACACCATAATGAAGCCCCTGGCAAAAAATGAAAAAAAAAAAATTTTGGGGGGTGTCAGTGTCCCTTTAAGAACCCGCCCCTGAGGCGAACTGCGCCGAGTTTCACCCTCCTTTCTTACATTTCCGACCCCCACTTTGGCTGAGACGTCACGCGAGTCTAGCGCCAATCGCCCCTTCGTTTTCCCTACGGCGCACCGGCGGCGCAGGCGCCTGCTTTGAGGCTACGGTCGTCTGCTACGGTCGTCTGCTACAATTCAAGGGACAGAGCGGAAAAGGCCGGACACGTCGCACGCGCGGGTTCCGCCGGCCCAGCGAGCGAAAACGACAAATTTTACAGGAGGAGCGTTCCGCATCGTGCGAGGTAATGCTAAATTTCAGGACGGATGGACTCCACGCCCATAAATACGCGATATGGACGCAGCTCGTCGCAGAGCTGAACTCCGACGGCACTCCCGTAAACCATTTCGTCGTTTACCCTGAGACTGCGGTTTTTTTTGAAGAGCAGAAGTAACAGAAAAAACAGACAGGTCTCAAACTCAGCTATACGTTTATTTCAACTACTTCCTCTTATATAGTTGTTGACTTCCACCAGCTAGCCTGTACTCCCGTAAAGGAGGGGCCACCTTGATAAAAGTTGTCGAGAGCTGCAACGTGAATCTAATCGATTCGGGGGAAATAAAAACTTAAAAAATTGTGTTGTTTGCAGTGATCTGCGATAAACTAATGTATGCAACATTTCTTCGGAGTGTTAAGTCGTCTGTTACGATCGGCGGCAAATATGGAGCCTACAGCAAAAATGTCAAGGTCGGATCCGCGAGTGTCAGCAGCCCAGCGCGAGGTACTATTGAATTTTATGGCAGAACATCCCCAAATCGCGCTGGGAGCCGCTGCTCTCGCGCCGACAGTTACAGAAATGGATAAAGATAAGCTCTGAGCTGAGCTCGTCGCCGAGCTCAACGCCATCGGACCTGCCGTGAAAGGCAGGAGAAGGTGGCAGCACTATTGGACTGACAGGGTGCGCGCCACCAAAAAGAAGTCCGGTGAGTTCTGCAAGAACAGCGGGGGAGTGTTTCCGACTTTTGATATTGGATGCATGGCTTGCAAATATGACGCATTCCGCGGTGTTGGAGGATAGCGATTGCATATGACAAGTGTCACATTTACCGTCTGAAGACTGAGGTTTCCATTGCAAATAAACCACCAAGGGAGATGAGTAAGCTACGTCTGTAAAATTCAATTCCATCCATAGTTTTGACCAAGAAAAAGATAAAAACTCATATTGCGACGTTTTTCTTCAGAGGGACGGGCGGATGCGCACTACCTGGCGAGGCCGGGAGAATAATTGCCATTACCGGCTCCGATGCCGTGGAGGATCGCGGGCCACCGGCGGTGCCGGGGCCACAGGTAAGGAGCTGTTTTGTTTTTGCACCAGACCTTCAGACATGTTTTGCAGAACAAATTATTTAATTGTCTGCAGATTTTGTGAAACCGAAACTTATATCGAGTTGCAGTTTCTCAATTTGGTAATTTTAGACAAATGTTTATCTATTAACCTTTCACCTGATGATTACCGATTACTTGATCGGAAAGTGGCAGTTGCAGCGTGCTGCTAAAAGGTACTCGGTAGAACACGTGAGCATATCTGGCAAAGATTGCAGCAAAAATACTGTACTTAAAGAGGCTGCATTTGAACTTTGGTTTGGGCTAGTTGGTCCATGGTAGGTATAAGGTTTAAAAGCGCAAACAGACAGGGACAATAGAAAATAAGGCAAACGACAGGGACAAGGTGCTGTCCCTGTCGTTTGTGTTAATTTCAGTTGTCCCTGTCTGTTAGCGCTTTTAAACCTTACACCTGCCTTTAAAGTTTTCAATAAGCAGTGAGGCCTCATCACACACGCCGACATAATTAGAGTGTTCATCGGGATGCTTTTGTTTAGTTATGGGGTCCAAATGTACTTGCAGCACATGTCTTGTACTCGTCTTCACCTCAAAATGTCATAATCTGTGCAACCACAGGAATTGTAATTGTTCTCAGCAGTCGTCGACAGTGATAAATATGGTTAGTGCACACATTGTTAAATCACTACAATGTCTGTTGTAACACAGTCAACAGTAGCACTCTGAGAGTGTGTTCAGGTACAAGAAGCCTCTCTATAGAGTGCCAGTCGGATGAAGTCCTCGGAAGACGGCTGCAGCCACTTTTCGTGAATTACACAAGTTTGCATGTGATAATACTGTAGGGTTCTAGGAATGCCATACATACTGATTGACTTTCTTGTCTCTCCTACTGTTTCAATATTGCTCGATGATAGCGAGATTTACCTGAACCCCGTCACTTTCAGGCTGTACCACCGCCAGCTGCGGCAGGCAGCAGTGTATCTGTTGGGGAAGTCCCAAAAACCAGTGGCACCGGCAAGTGTCTCTTACAGCATGCGTTGATATTTGTGTTTTATTTGACGAAAATCCTTCCTATAATAACAAATACGAAGAAAATCCAGAAACTGGAGGAATGCGAGACTTTAGGCAGATGATCGAAAATGGTGTCCGGCACATGTGTCCACAGAACCGCTCTATAACTACAAACAGTAGTTAGTGAAGGAAGGGGGGGGGGGGTTATTACGTTATCATTGTTTGCAAACTGAAATTGCTCCGAGTTCAGCTTGTGCCCTTTCTGCATGCGCTTTCGATATGGACCAGTTTGCTGTCTTCATAATGCATAGACTGCCCAAGAGGTGTCATAGCACACTCGCCGCTGCCGGCTGCAGTTCCTGCCTTGTTTTATTGTCCTTCCCAGCTTGGTTCACAATCGCCTTTGTGTTTAGCTCAGAGCCAGCCGCCCAGCCGCCCCCGCCCCCGGTGTCCCCGGGCAGAGCAGCGTTCTGTCGACACAGTGGCCGAGGAACTTATCAGAGGACAGCAGCGACTAGTGGAGCTGGACGTGGTTAGGCTTGCTGCCCTTGAGCAGGTACACGTATAAGACGGATTCCTTAACGCCCTACGAAGTTTTTTAGAGCGCAGCTCTTAGGGGCCCGTTCCCGGCTTGAGCGGCGTCGGCGTCGGCATAACCAAGGACACCCCAAGGTCACGCGACCCCCAAGGTCCCGTGGCCCCCAAGGTCATCCCAAGGTCACGTGACCCCCGAGGTCACGTGACCCCTGCCCCAGGGTCACGTGACCCCCAAGGTCACATGACACCCAAAGTCACGTGTCCCGCCGAGGTCACGTGACCCCCCGAAGTCACGTGACCCCCCCGCCGAGGTCACGTGACCTCCCCGATGACGTCATCGTCACTGATGATGTCACCGGCATCCACATCGTCATCATCACTGATGACGTCATCAGTGACGACACTGATGACCTCACCGGCATCCGCATCGTCATCGTCACTGATGACGCCATGAGTTACGTCATTGATGACGTCACCGGCATCCGCATCGTCATCATCACAGATGACGTCATCAGTGACGTCACTGATGACGTCACCGACATCCGCATCGTCATCGTCATAATCGGTAATGACGTCATCGGAGTCCGCATCGTCATCGTCACTGATGACGTCATCAGTGACGTCACTGATGACCTCACCGGCATCCGCATCGTCATCGTCATAATCAATGATGACGTCATCAGTGACGTCACTGATGACGTCACCGGCATCCGCATCGTCATCATCACGGATGACGTCATCAGTGACGTCACTGATGATATCATCGGCATCGTCACGTGACCCCCAAGGTCACGTGACCCCCCCAGGTCACTTCACCCGCCAGTACCCTTTCCTCCTCCTCCTCAAGAGCTGCGCTATAATTCGGTGTTACAGGGAGTTGTAAACGGCTTTCACTTTTTTTTGATAGGTTGATGACTGGTATTGTGCCCGTGCGTTTGCCCTTGTTACCAAAGACAAGAAGACTGCCACATCAGACACTGCATGCATTTGAAGGGTTTTATGACCAAGTAGTAGTTTAGTCACTACAATTATGGTTAAGAAAAAGGGAAAAAAAGATAACATCAGTCACAATTCAGTGTTGCTGGTATGTGTGAGTACAGTGAAGAATACACAATAGCACAATTTACAAAACTCGTAAAAAAAGGCACCCCCAGCTATCTTATGACGGGCCGAAGGATTCAATAAGAGTTATTAGAAAAAAAACGTGTTGTTATATATGCCATGATATGTTCCAGCATCATCAGCTGGTGCTCTGCGTAAAGGTGAGATTACAATAGGACACACGTATGTACACACATAACAAAAAAAGGCATATATGAACCTCGAACATTAAACGTTTGTAATTTTCACTCTACTTCCAGCTCAGACAAGGATCAATATATATATATATATATATATATATGGGGGATTTCATTTGAATTCGACCAAACTTGTCGGGGGGGGGGGGGTCTTTAGATTTAATCGTAAAAAATATATATGATACCCGAATTCTTGTGATGAAAAAAACTGCCTTTGAAAAAAATTAGAATTGTATAGTTTGAGAGAAAAAAATTCTGAGGCGCTGCAGGGTAGAACACGTCAAATTCCCAGTTTGATTTTATCTCGACTTTAGCCGCCATTTACAAAATATCGAATTCTTGCAGAATTATTATATTTATTACGCAATATTTACGCAGACTTGGCTATTTTTAGAGGTAAATTTCTGTCTTCTGTTATTTTAAATTAATTTTCTAAAAAATCTCAAACATGCAACCTAGAGCAAGTGTGACGCAACTTCGGACAGCTATATAAAACGAACGGTAGGGCGCAATGACGTGAGACAGATATATGTGCGTAGCTGTCAATGTAAGCTATCGATTGACATGTATTTTCTGGTTATTGTGTTTACCGTGTTGTTTTTATTCTGCCACAAATATAGACAAAAATGAAAAATATGCAAATTTTGAAGTAAATTTTCTCTAAAAAGCCATTTTTTATTTCGTTCATACTTTTTTAATTTATTGCCCAGATTCTGCTTAATAACCGGGTATAAATATTGCGTGACCTTTTTTGTTGTAGTTTTAGGACAATCAGTTGAATAAGTCATTTTTATCGCGTAATGCCAACCTCCGGCTCCGGTATGCGGGCTTCACCGCAACATTGATAATTGGCTCAGCAATATCAGATTTCACTGACAACCACTTTACCTCGTTGCATTCCTAGTAATATACTTTTTACAAAAAAAGAAATGTCACAAAAAAATGACAGAAGGCAAGTGGCGTAGGCAAATTTTTTTTTTCTCTTTCAAACTTTTTAAATTGATTTCCCGTGTGTTGCTTACCAGCTGGGTATGCACGTTTTCTGGCGCTTTTCTTTATGTTTGTTTTTACATCAAAAGAAAGAGCCATGTTTGTTACATCAGTTGCAACTGGTCCAGTTGTTAGGTGAAGTACAGGTTCAGTAACCTCTTCGCGAGCGCCAGCAAAAGGTTGCGATTCTTATCATGAAGATTACCATGCGACTCTTAGTTGACCTCGGCGTGCGCCGTTCCAAGAGGGTTATACTAATCTTGTTAGAGTGGAACTCGCGTCGTCACAGGCTGTCGCAATGCATCACAGCGAAGTGGAACTGTGTGAAGCAGTCCTTGTCCTTCTCCCAATAAATTTATGGGCGGAAGCTTGAGACTCTTTGGTGCCCGAAGTTTCTGTAGCTCGGCTGGGTCAAGTTTGTCAAAAGGAGAAAACAAATACAGTAAACACTAGACATTATCACGCCGGTCGATGGAGTCGTAACTGTATACATACAGCTTTTGCGGATACTTATTTGTTTCAAGGGTGGCAAGTTATCACCAGTACAAACATGGCCACAGTGTCGGCAAGAGCATCAGAACAAAAAGGAAGGTTTGGTTGGCTTATCATTTTGTGTCTTCGTTGCAGCGCTTTTCTCCGGAACTAATGTTTGTAGTCCTCTTTGAGCCCCTGGTGCTATGGTCTGTCTGTTTCTCTTTTCCATTATTTATTTTTACTTGTAAGCGAATAACACGCACCATGACATTTCTGGCGTCCTTAGGTGGATTCGCTAATCAGTGTCTATATTTGACAAACTCATCTAGTATAAGAGAATAAAAAAAATATAAGAAGAGGGCTTGCAGCAATGAATTTGTATAAGAAAACTGCGGAACTGCGTCGAAAGCAGAAAGCCGGAACCTCCCGAGGAATGAACGCGTTATTTTGAACTCAGTCATGGCTGCCGTTTTCAGCTTTAAAAGAAAGAGTTGCGCGGACTACTTCGAGAGACATAAGCGAAGGGTATACCGCAACCGACGTTTTTGTTATGTCACCGATCTCAACGTAGACGCCTTGAAGATGATCCTGCCTCCATCAAAAGCCGCGGCTCTTGCGTTGGATGACGTGCTCTGCCAGAACTGCTTCCAGTACACCGGTGAGAAGCTTTCATCATCTGTCAGTGATCCAGGCTCGAGCTCTCCAGCAAGCTGCATCGAAGAGCACGAAGTAGTGGAAGGTCTTAACGAAGAGATATCTGCTGCTGGGCTTGAAACAACTCCTTTGCGCATGCCTTCTACAGTAAACCCGAAAAGCCGTCAGGCATATGCTGAAAGAAAACAGCGGGAGATTGAAGGATCACACAGCCGACAGGTACGAAAAAAGTTGGCGACTGCATATACCTTGGAGCCAAGTGGGTCAAGTTCTCGCAGTGATCAACCATGCCTCGGCTGCGACGGGTGGTGGGCAAACATCAGAGAGGCCTTTGTGAAGGCGGCATCTTACCAGGAGAGATGTCAGCTCCTCACGCTTGTGGCCAAGGGCGTAGCCACTAGGGAGGTAGAACGGCTAATTCCTGAGGCATCGAAGTACCTTCTGAAGAAATCAAAGCAGCTTCGTGAACGGTTCGGCGTATGGGAGCGTCCGGAGCCTTATCACGGTGGAAGCATAAGCGAGGACACCATACGGGCAGCCACGCAATATTACACCGACGACAATCTCGACTGTTCTCGGCAGAGCCCAAACAAAAAAGATGCTGTTAAGCTTCTGAAGGATGGCGAAGAACATGTGGTCGTGAAGCGGTATATGACAAGGTCTGTCCGAGAGACGTACAGGCTGTTTAAGGAAGCAAACCCGGACTCAAAATTAGGTCTGACTAAATTTTACTCGCTGCGGCCAAAGTGGGTCAAGCTAAACCCTGAACAGACTGTCTGTGCATGTGTGTGCTGTACGAATTTCGATTTGTGCTTTTCCACCCTGAACAGCATGCGAGAAGAAAAAAATAACAAAAGAGGAGATTCTCGCTTTGTGCCTCTGCCCTGAACCCTCGTCCGAATGTTTCAGAGGCGAATGCAAAGACTGCCCCTCGACTGACAGACTCTCCTTAGAATCATTGGAAATGGTGCCTGAAGAGGAAATTACATTTTTCACATGGGAGAATGGTAATTTGATAAGCAAGACTGCCGACTCCAGCGCCTTTTTGAAAGAGCTACAGAAATGGGCCACAAGGTTTTCCACGCACGATTTTATTCGTAGGACACAACGGGAAGCCATACGGATTGAGAAGTCTAGTGTGACCTCAAGACACATCGTCATGCACTTCGATTTTGCGGAGAACTGGACGGTAATTTTGCCACACGAGATACAGGAGTACCACTGGCACAAGCGTCAGCTCTCTGTTTTCACGTGTGTGGCATCCACGTCGCAAGGCTCAAAATGCTTCGGCGTTGTCTGTGAGGACTTATGTCATGACACTTCCCATGCGCTGCTGGCTCTGAGACTTATAGAAGACTGGCTGGAGGAGCACATCCCAGTTTACGCTTCACTAACGTACATATCCGACGGGGCACCTGCTCATTTTAAAAATAGATTTCGGCTGCATGAGTTCGAACGAGTGGGCCATACCCAATTGAAGTGGATACTTTCTGCCTCTGGGCATGGTAAAAACTCTTGTGACGGGGTTGGAGGGCTTCCCAAACACCACGCAACGGTGCACTACCTCCGTTCACCGGAGGAGCAGCTCGTCCGAACATCAGTAGATTTTGTGGACAAGGTTGGAAGGCGTGTCAAAAACGTAACTCTCATGAACTTAACCGAGAAGGAGGTGAGTGACTTCCGTAGAATCAAGAAAACAGAGTGGAGTTGCGTACCGACTCGGAAAGGCATCCGCGCTTCGCACGTGTGGCGACGCGAAAGGGGCGAAGTGCAGCTTGAGCGAACTGTTCTATCTTCGTCTTAATGCATGAACCTCTGTGGTGCACGTGCGGAACTCTCAGATGATCTACGGCTTTGTTTTGTTTTGTTGTTAAAGCCTCTTCTTGTACATTTGCGCTTCTGTGAAAAATTATGTGTTTCTATATGTGTGCCTTGTTAACCCAAATAAATTACTCAATAAATAGAGTGATTTTGTTAAACTGTTACCTATGAATGTTTTATTGCATACTGCCAACAAAAGAGTATGATTACTGTAAGCTGAAAAGCAACTTCCGATATGCTGTGCGTAGCCCAAAAAATTTAAACGTATGCAACAAGTAGTCCAAAAGCCGAAGGATGGACAAAATGTAGTCAATTTTTTTTTCACGTACCTCGGAATACTAAGGGCCAATGAAGGATAGGCGAAAGAATGCCATGCGGTAAATTTAAAAAATTCGAGCCGATTTTCCGATAATGTTTGTATAAAATAAAGATTGTCCGAAACGCATAAACGGGGATATTGTTTTTCTGGACTGGATAGTGCCGTAGAATGCAACCCGACATGATCGAAACGGATGAAACGTCTTGGATCTCTCCACTAAATTAGGCTAGTTAACATTGATGTTAACTAAATTTACTTTTGTTGTTGTTTATCACGGCACAATGTTCAAACAAATAATTTAAATATATAAGTTTCGTGCAACCTCAGTAGTAAAACGTTGTCGTGGCGACGTTCGAAAATGCAAGCTGTGACTTCGCAGACATCACTTCGTCAATTCAGCCATCTCTCATTTCTTTATGACGTTACTGATTTTTTTAAAAATATATTAGTAAAAATTCAACGGGGTAAAGTAGTTTTCAGTGAAATCTGATATTGCTGAGCCAATTATCAATGTTGCGGTGAAGCCCGCATACCGGAGCCGGAGGTTGGTATTACGCGATAAAAATGACTTATTCAACTGGTTGTCCTAAAACTACAACAAAAAAAGGTCAAGCAATATTTATACCCGGTTATTAAGCAGAATCTGGGCAATAAATTAAACAAGTATGAACGAAATAAAAAATGGATTTTTTGAGAAAATTGACTTCAAAATTTGCATATTTTTCATTTTTGTCTATATTTGTGGCAGAATAAAAACAACACGGTAAACACAATAACCAGAAAATACATGTCAATCGATAGCTTACATTGATAGCTACGCACATATATCTGTCTCACGTCATTGTGCCCTACCGTTCGTTTTATATAGCTGTCCGAAGTTGCGTCACACTTGCTCTAGGTTGCATGTTTGAGATTTTGTAGAAAATTAATTTAAAATAACAGAAGACAGAAATTTACCTCTAAAAATAGCCAAGTCTGCGTAAATATTGCGTAATAAATATAATAATTCTGCGAAAATTCGATATTTTGTAAATGGCGGCTAAAGTCGAGATAATATCAAATTGGGAATTTGACGTTTTCTACCCTGCAGCGCCTCAGAATTTTTTTCTCTCAAACTATACAATTCTAATTTTTTTCAAAGGCAGTTTCTTTCATCACAAGAATTCGGGTATCATATATATTTTTTACGATTAAATCTAAAGACCCCCCCCCGACAAGTTTGGTCGAATTTAAATGAAATCACCCATATATATATATATATATATATATATATATATATATATATATATATATATATATATATATATATATATATATATATATATATATATATACAAACATATATTCATAACTGCTTTCATGGAACATAATTAAGTGATATTTCCCAACGTTTATTTAGTCCTCATGGAAGAAGGTGCCATCTCCCCTTCCAAGGAGCATGGTGTACTCTCAATGCCAATATTTCACTCCTGAGATTCTAGCCCAGAGTATCATTCCTATCTTGTAATATGTAGATGGCCTGAAACACAAGGCCAAGTGAAGCATGTTTCTGCTATTGGAAACAGTCAGCGTAAGACATTACTTGGCTTCAGAGTATGGCCAAAATACAGTTAACCCTGGTTATTCTCTATAAGTGATCTGTAGTGGGAATGTTCATCATTCGAAACTTTTGCCATTCCAGCAAATCTCTGCTATCCGGCAGCTGACACTGGTGCTGCTGCTGCTGGTCCTGGTGACCTCGGCCACCCGGCAGCCGTGCCTGCCTCTGCCCTACGGGCCACCCACTCCTCCGCCTCTCGACTGAGCTGCGGCTTGGCAGCTTTCTTTTATTTAATATTTGTTTTTTAATTATTTTTGTGTACCAAGACGTGGCCTTAATGTTTTTTTTCCTTTTAATGTACATAATATTTCAATCACAAGAAGTACCTTTCTTTTTGCAGACCAATGTAAATATTTACGTCACAAGATGGTGATTGTTACAATGGAATGGTTATAAACTTCTGTTTTACAAGATGGAATCATTTTATTTTGTTCTCACAGTGCATGATGGTTACTTTCATAACGTAACTCTGGGCCCTAAAATGTGTACACAAGATTGTTGCATCCCCCTTTATTAGACACGTTGGCAAGTCCCAATTCAGAGTGCTGCCATTTTGCTCGGCTACGGTGCGTTTGGACGCATCATAATTCGATTACGAAGCCTTGCTAAGGCGTCGTAATCGAATTATGGTCACGCCCAAGCGCACCTCAGTGAGCAAGATGGCAGCGCCTTGAGACCGGACTTGCAAACGTGTACACAGTGGCCTGTAAGCTCTTATGTGAAAGAGGCTAGTGTAATACTGGTGACACCAGCAAAATCGATGGCATCTATCGGCTAGAATAAAAAATTGTGGAGGCAGGTTCGCTCACTGACCATTTCAAGCGAATAAAATATTAACAGCACCTGGCCGTCTAAGGACGAAGCCGTGAAAGGGGGTTTAAAAACATGTGATGAAAATCGCCAACAATACCGACATAGCTTGTTTTGAAAAAGAAACAACACAAGTAGCAATCAGCAGTTCCTCATTCCTGGAAACCGGTTGAATATGTCTACCTCAGGGTGTAAGATAGACAGGTGGGGAAACGAGAGCCAAATTAGCGCCCAGATTGTGTCCCCCTCGGTTTTCTCTTTTTCTGTGGCGCCATCTATGTGGAGCACCGCGAACTCTCACTCCAGGTGGGCGACCGGTGGCGACCGGCTAAACTGACGGAGATGGTTTCTCGTGGATTTTTAATGGAGGACTGTCGTGCTCTCGGTTTATTTTGCGAACTCTTTCATAAAGTTCCATGCAAATCCGATTCCAATTTTTTTCCTCTCGCCGCAGCGCCATCTGTCGCAAATCGGCGGTACCCGCAGGCAGACGAGTACACAATCCGGTGACGGCGCTGCGGTAGGCTTCTATGGGCCGTTTCCCCACCTGTCTATCTTACACCCTGGTCTACCTTTAGTAGGCGAGCGCGTCGGCGCTTTCTTCTTCGTCATCGTCCTCGTCAGAACTGCTGTCTGAGTCTGACTGGGGCTCTGGCTCAGCCTCTCCTGAGCAGAGGCAGACATTGTGGAGCACCGCACAGGCTGCCACGATCGTGGCGGCGATCTTCGGATGATGATAAAGGGTTCGGTGCCTGTGCAAGCACCGGAACCTGCTCTTCAGCAGCCCGGTGCAGCGCTCCACGACTGCCCTCATGGAGGCGTGAGCCTGATTGTATTGCCGAGCCGTTGTGCCAAGTGCTGGCCGCACAGGCACAGGAGTTTTCAGCCAGGGCTCCAGGGGGTACCCACTGTCTCCTGCAAGGAAAGAAATATGATTGTTCCTTAGACATCTGAACCATTTTACACAAGTGCTACTGATCATCTCTAGTCCCTCACTCGTATCTCATGAGGAGAAGGCTTTCACAGAAACCAGAAATCAATTGCTGCGGTACGTCCAAAAACAATACCTAGTAGTTTGCTGACGCCTTTGCGCGTGCATCGTATCGATCTATAGAGTGTCATTCTTGGAGGTGTAGATTGCCCTACTCAAACTCCCTACCAGTGTCAAGCATGTGCTTCATAACAAAGATGCCTTAAAACTGATAATGCCTGTTCTATTTCTATATCTCAAGAACTAAAATTTCTCCACGAACCTTGATTTGACTTAAATGGTGGTCGCCTTTGACTGAAACATTAAGGCCTTTCCACACACTTGCGATTAACTGCAACCGACTGAGACAAGACCGGTTTTTAAGCCTCTTGTGATGGCTTACTACCAGCTCCGCAGCAACGCACCCAGTAGTGAGACGCTTAAGAAACCGGTCTTGTCTCATTTCGTCGTACTTGGCTGCAAGTGTCTGAACGGGCCTTCACGGTGCTGAATTAAGATCACTCACCAAGCAGGTACTCATTGTGCCTGACAAGATGGCCAGCGACCCACTCCTGGCGCACCCACGAACGCCTCCACACATATGAGTCGTGGGTTGAGCCGGGCATCCTGGGGTCGATGGCCAAAATACGCAGGTCGGCGTCAGACATCTAGAATAAAGAGGACACACTAAGGGAGGTAGGACAGATGCTCGCGCACAGTTTGTACAGTTGTCGCATACATTCCTCAACTTTTAAGGGTCGCTTTCTTGTCATACAAGTGTTTCTAGACAAGTTTGAATAGCACCACGTCTACCCAGTCGCATAGCCAGGGAGGAGGCTTTCGGGATTTCAGAACCTTCCCCCCTCCCCCCCCCCCCCCCAGCCGACCCTATACTATACACATATATTTAGAGCCTCCCACCCCCTCCGCCCCCAAGTCATGGACATCCCAATCACCTTCACCCCTCCCCTCCCTCCCCCTTCCCTATTGAAAACAATTCCTGGCTACGCGACTGCGTTTACCGGACACACGAACATATACGACTCCGGAATGTCCCTGGCCCGAACACTTACGAAAAAGAGTAAGGCTATACGCACGACGTCTTGCACCTTGACCGGAGATGGCCATACGCACGACGCGGAAGCAGACATGTACAAATTACTCAAAAAAGGTAGTTACCCTATTGAAAATTCCATCAAGGTACGTAATTTGGGACACTGACTGCCAGTCAGCAGCCCTGGTGGAACGTGCCCTGATGGTCCATCAGACGACGTCTGACTGCCACTGATGGAATGTCCCAAATTACGTATGTGGTGGTCTTTGATGGAACGTATTGTGGTGGTCTTTGATGGAACGTATTTGATGCAAGGTGTGATTGTGATCACTGCTGAGCTGATAGGATAGGCTAACCAGATTGCAGCGTTGCCAGAGAAGCTATTACATACTTTCGACTGCCATAGGATCACTGCAAGTTAACTT
Organism: Ixodes scapularis; assembly: GCF_016920785.2. Taxonomy (NCBI): domain Eukaryota; kingdom Metazoa; phylum Arthropoda; class Arachnida; order Ixodida; family Ixodidae; genus Ixodes; species Ixodes scapularis. The sequence continues at coordinate 189,934,017 of NW_024609846.1, read as the reverse complement.
CAGGGAGAACAGCCAATAAAATGACAAGTAAAATGCAAAATCAAACCTGTTGTATCTTTATTAGGTCACAGAAAATGCCTGCCTTGAGCGATGCTCGATCTGAAAAGGTAAAACAAACAGCACAGTTAGAATAAATTAAGTTAAAGCAAGTGGTAACTGCAATGGTGGAGCTGACAAATGGTGATTTGGAGCTCTTGTAGCAGGCAAAAACTGGTCTTGGGGCAGACATTCTCACTTTTGGAGCAAACATTTTACCAATGTTATTGCGTCCTTTCCAATGCAGAAGTTCAAAAATGCTATAGCAACTTGGAACCTAATGCCGGTGCTGAGGGTTTCTCAGCAATGGTGACAGCTGCTCATATTGAATTCAAACAAGGGAATAAGTGTGTACCCGTCCTTAGTTCTTGTTTTTTTCTTTCACTTTTGAAATTTGCGTTTTTTAGGCAACAGGGACATCCTTCACAAACGGGCCCACGTGCACCCAAAGCATGTTTCAGAGAAACGCCTTCGATGTCTGAACCTTTCGGGACGACCGTGTACTTTAATTCACAAAACGTATGCGACTCAGCTGAAGCTAGAGAGCAAGCATGCATGCTACGACAGGCAGCCCTGGCTTCCACGGATGGACACGAGCAGCAGACATATCTGAACTAGGCTGGCGGATGCTTTTTGTCTGCGCTCTTCATGAAACAATAATAACGAGCTGCGACATAGCGGTAATGCCAATACCCCATCTGTAAAAAATTTTGCCCTTTTTTACGGAGAAAATCTCTGGCACCTATGCTGCCGGAAAGGTCATCCGTAATTCTAATGACGGAAAAATCCTTTTAAACACGTACACAATCCGTAAATAAAAGGACATTCCGCAAAACAGATTACGGGAAGTGCTCTACTATCCGTAACGCTATTCAAGAGCTGTCCGTAAAACAACGGACTGGAATACGCATTCCGTAAAACCTATTACGGAAATCGCTCTAGTATCCGTAAAAGTGCTTACAAGTTGTCGGTAAAAGGGCAAACAGGGTAGGCTTTCAGTAACTTATATTACGGAAAGCACTCTTGAGTATCCGTAATCCTATGGGGAGCACAAGTTTGTCTGCTTCTTGCACAGGGGTTACGGTGATGTCAGAAGGCCGAGCTCTTATTGTCTGATTGAACAAAAAAAATAGGGGGTAGACCTCATGGTGTCTAGCATTGTGGTCTACCCACTATATCCTTCCAATCAAAGCCAATGAGAGCTCGTCACCGTTTGTCTGTGCAAGAAGCAGACGACTTTCTCTCCGCATAGGGCGGTGGCAATAGAAAGGTGGGCTGTAAAATGAGCGAAAAGAATCAATGCCTTCATTTAGCAAGCTGAACTTATCAAAGGTTTTCTTTTTGTGACACAGATTCCCATGAAAACATTTAAGGTGCAACTCCAGTCTGTGAAAAATAGAACTAAATTATTTAAATTTGACAATGGGCACCAATGTATACAATCGAGAGCTGCCACAACCTGTTGTGGAAAGCAGGCAACATAGCTGAGCAATGCATCTGCAGCAAGTTTCCTCAATGTCAGTTGTTTTTTCTTCTGTCAGTTTTGGCATTCAGACCAATGTGCACAATTATAGAAGGTAGTGGGATTACAAAACATTATCTGCAGTCTGAACGACCACCGCAGTCATTGCATTTTTAAACAGCGATATAAAGCACCTTCTCGACAACACCAAACGTCACTCTCACTCATCTGCGTCGGCACTCATGCTTGAAAATAGAATGCTGTTTTCACATTCCACAGAGACGGAGCTGTGCCTTCACATGTCACAATGGTGTTCACCGCTAAAATAGACCTTTGGTAAGAATATGAGCTCAATCCTTGTAGGTGCAGATTTCTCCAGTTCATTTAACAGCCAGTCCCTTAGTGATGCTGCCCTATACATAAAGTAATGTTCATTATGACGCTGATACAACCAGGTTTTCTATAAAAAAAAGTTACAGAATTTTGAATTGGAAAAGGATCTTTTTAAACGAATATTGAGTACTCTTTCCTATGCTGCTTGCAGCAATCATGCAATGTCACCTGAATAATTGATGAGAAAATAAGAAAAGTACCTTCGAACACTGTATTTGGGTCATTGAAGAGCCAAAGTAGAGCCCCCCATGGTGTTTTGCCTTCGTTTTCAGGTGCTGCATGTAACATGATGTGCTAAAGAAGAGAAAACAGAGAAAAAAGAATTAAATATCTATATCATATCAACAAGACGTGCAAATTGAGCTTGTGCATAAAACACAGCCCCCCTCAGCCCATTTAATTATTAGCCATGAATCTTATACAAAAGTCAAATGGACATTGCCTCTAATTGTTCATCCTGTGACCCGATATCTAAAACCAATGTTTGACTTGAGGGTCTTGTTCTCCTGTCCCTTAGTCAAAACCGATACTCTTCAAGCCTAAATTCGTTCGAAACTTAGAAAAAAATGCAAGGCCGGAATTGCAATAGTGATTTGGTTTATAATGTGAAGCATTTCTTGAGAACTGATGAACCAACCGGAAAACTCGATCCAGTTTGAGTAATGCTTTATTTCTAAGGTTCATGAGATGTTGCAAAAGAATCTTTGTAAAACTGGCTAAGCTCATATCCCAGACTTTCATAAGTTTGGGCAGCCACTCGAAATCTCCCATTAGAACGAAGGGCTAGTTGCACTCTTTCTCGTTGTCGAATCAGGTGGTCAGCCTCGAGTGCTTAGACCATAAAAACTTGAATTCCTCTTTAGATATCCCTGAAGGTTTTCACAGAACTGAGCGGGTGAAAGAGTGCATGTGTACTAAAACTGCTATCAAAAACTGAAGACTAAGCAGTAGCTTAGTCCCTAGTCCCCAATCTTACAATTTGGGAGCTCCACCCTACCCACGTTTGAGCACACCTGTGCACACGCTGTTGAGTTGAGCGAGTGGTAAAAATTTACAGAGTATTTATATATGGCATGCAAGTCTGTTTGCAAGCTCCACACTTTGTGCACCTGATTACCCCCAAAATGTGATCTAGCCATTCCCTTTACCCCAAGTGCCTACCACTCAAGGAGCTTGCTTGGCCACCTCGTCGACGCATTCTGACTGCACATTTCTTTTGTTGCCCGTTGAAAGGCGGACCTTCTTCATAATTTTCTCTAAGAGACTGTTCCGATGTGTGCGAACGATGCATTTTGGTGTACCTTCATGCCATATACTCCAATTTACAAGTTGGATTTGGAGCTGACAAAAGCATAGGGCCAGATGCAAGATTTTAAAAAGCTTTCTCTCTGCGTGAGCGCTCATACAAACCAAGCTGTCATCATGTGCCTCTGCCGTTGCCTGTGCTAGAGTCAAATCGGTCACACAAACCATGAAACAGACCAACCGACTGGTGAAAAGTGACAAAAAGGTTCGCCCACAAATGCTGTCGAATTTAACGTGAAAATAAGTCAAGCCGAGACAAGCAAACCATTAAAACAAAGGTACCTTGAAACTTTCATTACACCAGTTATTTTATATCTACAAGAAATAAATACGTGAAGCCAACCGCATGAGGAAAAAGCCAATCTTGTGGAAGGCCTTCTTAATAACTGTGGCCTTTGATCTAGTGAAGCTGTACAAGTTAGGAGAAAATAAATGTTAGACACAGATTTTTCTCCATACATTGTGGACAAATAGACATCCGACTATGACTGTGGAGGGGGACACAGGCAGCAGCCGCATCTTTTTTCTGCGTGCACCTCGACCAAGTCGTATTAATTTGGGTTGTGGGGACCTGTACCTGCATGTCTTGGCACAGAAGACTGCCGAGCACAGCGATTTCTGTGCCAAGACATGAAGGCCACAAGACATTTTTCAAAGAACTGGGCGGCTAGCAGGACTAGTGGGCAGCGAAACCACAGCCACCCACCGTGGGAAAAACCCTGGTTAGATGTGATCAATATTGTCCAAACAGTTTTCAGAAGGGTGCTGTCAGTCACATCAAGTTTGCTTTTCTCTCAGACATGATAGATTTTAAAAACTGAACTATTTACTTGCCAGCAAAAACATGTGCAGCCAACTTCACAATATGACTTTTTCAAAGTGACCAATCGTCAAAAACTGCTCCACGTTGTACAATTCCAAATGTAGTTCCTGAAAAAAAAAGACAAACACGAATGACAATCTATACAATGAGAGTTGCTTAAATCGTAGCTGGCTATAACTATCCAAGGTAATCCTGCGGTACAATGGCCACAGGAGTCTGCCAGAAAACAGCAGACTTGTGCTCCAAGAAATTCCTACATACAATACTTAAGAACCATGCAGTTCCCTTTACTTAAAGGTTACCTTGTAATGTGTTAGAATATATAAAAAAACAGATTTCAAATCTTAGAGCAAGACCTTGTAGGCATCGACATAAACTAAGCAAAAAAATTATGCAATGAGAGGACCCTTACAATATTTGTCGCCTTGGGCCAAGATACTTTATATAAAAAGGCTACCTAATTAAGCTAGTTAAGAAAAAAGTAACCTATTACAGTTACTCCTAAGAGGTAATTCCATTATTTTACTTTACTTCTTTTATTAAACAAATAAACAAGGAAAACTAGGAACTGGCTATGCACAGGTTTTTTGCACAAAGTGCCTGCATCAGTGTTATTACATCTTATACTAAAGCAGCAGTTGCTTTTTTAAATTTTCATCCAAAAGTTTTACTTTACTGAAGGCAAGCACATCCATTTCCATCGCTGAACAAGCTTTCAACTAGCACACTCGGTGGAATGGCTTGCATGCACAAGGATTTGTTCCTGGTTAAAACCTCAAAAACACACAAAGCTATTGCCTCTGAGGTTACATTTCTCCACCACTGCTGCTCACTGTACGCACAACTGTTGTAGGGAGTTGAAAAAAAATATTCTCCTTGTTTATCTGTTGTCAGTGTTTTCCCTGCATTGCCAGCTGCGCTTTGTCATTGGCACTTGTCATCCGTAATCCGAAATGCATACCTAATCTTTTTGGTCATTGTCTATCCATGACAATCTAGATATAAGGTATGCATCAGATCATGCTCCTCAATGTAACTGTAATTAGAAAGATTAGAAAATAACTACAAAAGAACATTGCTACTTTTTTATTCAGTAAAAATAACGTGATACAGAACTTACTTCCCACAAACTTAGCGTGTGACAGTTAGTGTTACCAAGAAAACAATTGTTACATCAATATGTTGCTTGCAACGTGTCACTACTTAATACTACCTTTGATTCAAACGTGGCAAGTACATCGGTTACAAAAAGCCAGCAGCAGGTGACCTAGTATGTTTGAATGTAGCTATAGTAACTAGATTCAAATGAATTTAGCATATTATGTTTGAATCTAGCTATAGTGTATAGTAACACCAGTTGGGGTCAAAACAATGTTACATGCGACGGACACAACTACAAAGCTTGTCGGAAGTGACACCAACTGGATCAGCGTTGTCTCCCTCTCAGAGTCGTGCTCGATCTGTAATAACTCACTTTTTACTTACCATGAAAATACACCAGAGAAGTTGACTCCGTAACTCGACTTGTTCAAATAGTTAAATCATAAAACGTTGCTCGACGTTTCGAGATACTAACCGTATCTTCTGAAAAACAAGACATACACAAGACTGTCAGAATGCCAGTTAAAGCAAGTGAGAGTGGCTTAAATCGCAGTTGGCACTGGACATGCAAAGTAACCCTGCAGCGCAAGCATGGCTGCAGGAGGCTGCAAGAGATCAGCCAACTTGTGCCCTGAAAAACCTCTACAAAACGAGAATGAACCATGCAGTTCCATTTTGAAGTTAACTCATAATCTGCTAAAATATGCATTAGAAAAAGGCTTGATACATGTTCAAACTGGGGCTTTAGGGGCAACATGTTAGATGTGGCTGATATTGCTACAACAGTTGTCGAAAAAGTGACATCAGCTACACCAGCGTTGGCTCCCCCTCAGGGACATGCTCAATCTGTAAGAACTCAAACTCGTGACTTACCATAAAAAAAAAGCGAAGTTGACTCCGTAATTCAACTGGTTCAAATGGTTAAATCATCAAACATTGCTCGTCGTCTTGAGGTGCACACTCTATTTTCTAAAAAATAAGACACAAGATTGTCAGACGGTCAATTTAATCAGGTTAGAGCAGCTTAAATAGCAGTTGGCACTGGACATGCTGAGTAATCATGCAGTGCAAGCATGGCTGCAGGTGGCTGGCAGACCGGCCGACTTGGGCTTTGAAAAACCTCTATAAAACAAAAAAAAAGAACCATGAGGCTTCACTTCAAAGCTTAAAAGTTACTATTTAAATGGTGGTGCAACGATTTCCGGACTTCGGCCAAAAATTTGTGGAGGTTGCTCTCCGACACTTCTGAAGTAAAGAACAGGAAACCGATTTCGCCTGCGCGTCCTAGTTGTTGCATAAAAAAAAAAGATTGCTATTGGCATTTCGGGCACCCCTCAACTCACTCCCAGTCTTCAGGGTCACACCTGGTCGCACTCCTATACTCGGCGACAACTTTTCTAGGCAATGGAGTGGAAGGTACGTCCCGCGTCCCCTCTCTCATTTTGAGTGTACGCAGGCTCTCCTCCTACCCCATTTCCGGGGAGAGGAGGAGAGCCTGCGTACACTCAAAATGGAAGAGGGGCCGCGGGACGTACCTTGCACTGCATTGCCAAGAAACGTTGTCGCGGAGTATAGTGACGTCATTCGGAGTGCCGTGTAGGTTCCCGTGTGCTATCTCGGAGGACGCTTCCTCTCCCTCTCTCTGCTGACATTAGCGGGCGTTATGCTGCAGCTTGGAGCCGAGCGGGGGCACGTAATCTTCTAGCCGTAGTTCCTTCGGCTGCCACTCGCGGCTGCGGGTGGGGCAAAAAGCTTGGCTTTTGTTTTGCGATTATGCAGCGGAATCACAACATTCTTAATGAAGGAGATGTTTTCTGTATCCTCCGGGACGTGATAAACAACGTAAAAATGACGAGATGCAAATTCTCTTAATCATAAAATCGTTGCACCCCCCTCTAATAATAATACATTTAAATATCAAACGAATAATTATTTTGTGCGAGAGCAAGGGGCAAATAAATTGCAAGGAGATAATTTGTAACGTGGCAGGATGCCGGTTGCTCTAATTAAACAGACGCAGACTCCTAATAATACGGGATATGAATACCATATCATGTCGGCCACATCTGCCTTGACACTGTAGCACTCGCACTGCGTGCATGCATCACCGGTTCACAGCAGCGTACCGCAGCAAATCATGTATTCGCTCTGGGGGCTCAAACATTTTACAGATCAACCATTTTTGGTTACAATTATAGGATGACTTCCCGTTTTAAATAAACGAGTTGAAATAAGTTTTATTTGCATACAGTTCCCAGACTTGTGTGTGGGCTTTTGTGAGTCGTTTCAGTTGCTTTTTTACGATGGATTGAAAATTCATCGTATTTCAACGAATTCTCAGATTGAAAATTCGTACAACTGCCGAACCGTCCTATCTGATGAAAGTATAAACAAAATATGACATCATTCGCTTCGACATTTGAAAGTTCTGAATACTCACAAAGCCCTTTGTTACGCTTTTCAAAAGATTGGCATCAGCCACATTAGACTTGTCTTCCTCTTAGGTACATGCTAGATGTGTAGGAATTGAAATTTGCACTTACCATAAAGAAACATACAGGTTCAAGGGATTTCTGTGGAGACTTCATTTGAAGCCCTTCAGCATCGCTAAAATCTTGCGCTGGGCCGTCCTTCGCTTCACTGCTCCCATTCTCTTCAAGCCCTTCTCCAGGTTGATTTGGAAGATTGGTCTAGGAGGATATATTGCATCATCTAACATTAATGCCATGCCTGCTTCATGCATAGTCAGCCTGGTGAAGGTGAAGTCATTTATTTTCTATTATCAAGTCAGACTATGGTAGTGTTGGAACATGTTAAACCTGAATGACTGCTGAACAAGCACACATTCTATAGACCGACACCCTGTTTATAAGCAAGCCCGCGTTTGCCCACACCAGGTGTGAGCACTGTGCGTGCGCAAAATCCAAATTCGCGTGAAGTGAAGCGTCTGCGCTGTGCCGCCGACAGCGCCACCGCAGCTGCGTGACGTCAGTGCCGCGAGCTGGTCTCTACAAGATAACCATGCTTCCCTGCCTTGAAAGTTACAGCCTAATGACAACCAGTGTTCCCACGTTATCAATTCATTATAAATATGCCGCAGCGTAATTCTTTGTAAAATTAGTACAGCTCAAATGTTAGTGCGAGTTGTGAAAAAGGGCGCTACGGCACGATAAATGATAGGGTAATATAGATTATGTCATTCTATGACACATCCTGTGGACTTGACGCATTTCAAGATTTTCTCACATTTGCATAAACTCGAGAGTGGCCAAGGCTTCCTTTAAATAGGTAAATTCAACAAGTAAAAAGCTTCAAATAAGACGCATACCGCCTTCAAGAATGGCATAGGCTCTTTAAACATTGGCCGATGCTCAGTGACAAGGAAGCAATTGTCGTTGAAGATGCCTCCTGAAAAAAATATGAGCTTGCCTCTCAGACAATTTGAAACTGCAGGAACGGTGGCTATGTTCCTTACAAACAGTCTGACTGAGGAGCAAGATTAATGCATACAATTTTGCAGTCCGTTGAACAGTGGTATTACGTGCCCTCCTGAGTGGCGCCGTGCAAGTATTGAGCGGAGGTATATTGCTTTAATATACACGTAGAATATTATGAGCATAAAAATGTATATTAATACAATGGTCTTAGACCATCTGGTTGGGGGGAATCAGCATATGGTGACACAAGTGCATTCTGTGAAATAAGAAATTCATCGGCTGCATTATGACTGCTAACCAACCAGTGAACGTGAAATACGCAGTGGTGATACACCGATGGAAAATCAGTTCATCGAACGACGTTTCCTCGACAGATCGTTTCATCGACAGCTCAAATTACCCTTCTTTTTTCTTTCTTTTTTTTTTGGGGGGGGGGGGGAGGGGGAGGGTAAGCTGCATGATACTGTCGCCGCGAGGCTACCTGTACGGGTCGGTTAGGTGGTTTAACATTTTTGTAACGAGCAGCCGCAGACTGTCGCCACGAAGTGGTGTGAACGCAGGCGGAGGTGTGGGTTTACGCGCACTTCAGTGATACACGAGTGGCGAAACGTCCCTGCAGCATGAAATTCACGTAACGAGTGTCGATGAAACGTTCGTGTCAACGAAACGTGTCCATGAAAAGTTGTCCACGAAACGTACTGCCGCAAAACGAATTTCGACGAAACGATAGGGACCGCTCGGCGAAATGAGAAGGCTACAGGGCGCGCGAACAACGATGCGAAACTCGTAAAGCGCACTCACGCACTCAGAGGATGCGTTGTCACGTGCTTTGCTGCAACTCTCGTCAGCCAGCACGCGCGAATAGCATTCCAATCGCTACAAACAACGAACCGCGCGTCCCAGCGAGCTCGCGACATGACACAAGGTTCAAACGAGCACCCGACTTGAGCTTTCGTCTCTGAGAAGAACGTCAAACACGAACTGAGATAGCGGCGACAGTCATTGAACCCGAAAGTTTCAAGCGACGCAAATCCGTGGTTTCGTTTCTTTCGAGGAAATAACTGTCAAAAATACGAACGTATATATGTGTCATGATTTATAAGACAAGGAAAAAGAAAAGGAACGAAGGAGAGATTTGTGGCAGCATGAAAAAAGAAGAAGAATAAAGAGGCGCGAGAGGGGTTCGAAGCAATCCGACGAGGCGCGAGATTTGACGGCTGTCTTCTGGGGTTGCGGAGCTCGGGTCGGCTATGTCCCGTCCTCGAAATCGACTCCGCCAGGCTTGAACCGGTCGGCTACGTTCCGTCCTCGCAATCGACTCCGCCAAGCTTGAACCACCGCGCTCGGCATCGTCATCTTGGTCCGAAGGGCACCAGCGGGCCGGACATCATTCTCCGACGACGATCCACCCGCCACATCCCATGGTGACTATACAGGGTGATGACTATTTGTGCTGACAGTATATATCTTTACTTTGAATGCAATATTTATTTCATTTATCCGACGCTGATCGTATTCCAGTTTTTTCCTTTTTTTTTTCTTTTTACAGTAAAGTACGTTTGAGTTCTCCCGCTGGCTCTGGCTTCCATGATTCTCTCTCACCTTCCCGAACGAACCTGACAAATTGGCGAGCCTGCCAGGATTCGTCTAGGCCCATTAAATCCTGGTTGCGTTTTTCCGGGAAGTGAGAGAGTTGAGGGGAAGCTCAGTCCATTGTGTTTTAATGGAGCTAGAACGAATAATTGCGTTGGGTAAGGAATTGGGGTATGCTGGGGACGAGCTAAAGAAATGGGTAGCTGAAGAAAGAGTTTGGGCGGATGAAGAGAAGGCGCGCGTGAGAGCCGAGAGAGCTGAGGAACGTGATAACGTAAGGGAAGACCGGGAAGCAGCCGAAAGAGCGTTAGCTGCAGAGTGCGCTAAATTAGAAAAGGAAAGGGAGATTCTGCAGCTGAAAATCGCTGCACGTGAGATTAGTCATGAAAGTGCAGGAACTGTGGGAGACGAGCGCGGGGAAGCGCCAGGCCTAGTAATTCGAGGGAGTCCCCACAAGTTAATCCCGCAGTTTGACGAACGGAGGGATGATCTAGACTCGTATCTACTGCGCTTCGAGCGTACAGCAACAGGGTTGAGCTGGCCTTTGGAGAAATGGGCCACCACACTAAGCTTATGCTTGACCGGGGAGGCACTGTCTGTGGTTGGCCGGATGGCACCGGCGGATGCGTTGGATTACGGAAAGGTCAAGCTAGCGCTCTTCCAAAGATTTAGGTATACTAAGGAGGGGTACCGCGAGCGGTTTCGCAACGCCGAACCCGAGAAGGGCGAAACGCGCAGACAATTCGCTGCCCGATTGGCCGGATTTTTTGACCGATGGCTCGAGATAGCTGGAGTTGAGAAGACTTTCGAGGCACTACGAGACCAGGTCCTGGTGGAACAGTTCATGTTGACCTGCTCCAGCAAACTGGCCGTCTTTCTTAGAGAGCGTGATTCTCAGACTTTGGAAGACGTAGCAGCAAAGGCAGACCTGTTCCTAGAAGCCCAGACACCATCCAGCTCGATTAGGCAAAAGTCAGACGAGGTGACAACCAGGCAAGGTGCTGGAAACGGAGACACTCACGCAAGGGGAGAGACGCGAAGAGCTATCCGCTGCTTCATCTGTGGGAAGGCTGGACATAAGGCCGAAAATTGCAGAAGCAACGCGCAAGGCAAGAAAACAGTGGTGTGTTGGAATTGTGGCCGCGCTGGTCATAGAGCGGAAAACTGCAAGGGAAGGCAGAACGAGAAGCAGCAAGCCTCGTGCTTATGGACTGCGTCAACAGGGGCCGTCGACGCGCCTGACGACCCCTACGTAACACTGGATAATGGTGACAAAATCCCGGTAGTAAACGCGGCCATGGGAACACCTCCAAAGTTCTTAGTAGAGAACATGCCGGTCGTGGAAGGCCGTCTCGGGGAGCACAAGATAACGGTATTAAGGGATACCGGGTGTAACACCGTCGTGGTCCGTAAGGAGTTGGTTCCCCGAGAGAGCCTAACAGGAAAGTCAAGTCCGGGGTTTCTGCTAGACCGCACGGTTCGGTATCTGCCCGAGGCGGATATATTTGTACGAACACCCTACTATACAGGGAAGGTGACGGCAAAATGTGTAAGTAATCCTCTCTATGATCTGGTACTCGGGAATATACCCCAAATGCGGGAGGCCAATGATCCAAACCCAGACTGGGAAATTAAAAACGAAGAGGGTCAAGGTCAAGTTTTGGCCAAGCCAACGTCGAAGCCGGAAGCACTTCCGAACGCCGTTGAAGTCAGCTTCAATAGTCGCATGACACCGAGATTGTCTAAATGTACTGACGAGCTCCGGAAAGACAAACCAGCAGAAGTTGCGTCCGCGAGGGCGAGGGGAGCAGATGGTCAAATGGAAAGACCAGACCGACCTTTGAAGGTATCGCAGGCGGCAGTGGTCGATGCGACAACCGAGGAGCTCGCCATGGAGCAAAAGGGGGATAAGACTCTCATGAAGTGTTTTGGTAAGATAGGGGAAACTACCAGAAAACACAAGGGCAGGACGAAGTTCCAGTTTTTTCTCAAGAATGGTTTGCTACATAGGGCCGTTGAATATTCATCCGGCAGAAGGATAGAGCAACTTGTACTCCCGAGAAGGTTCAGGAGCGCCGTCGTGGCTCTAGCACATGACAGCATAATGTCAGGACACCAGGGCATGAAGAACACGCTCAACCTGGTGTCGGAAGAATTTTTTTGGCCTTGTATGCAGAGCGAGATCAAGAGATACGTTCGGTCGTGCGATGTGTGTCAACGCACAGTACCCAAGGGCAAGCAGGGCAAGGCACCCTTAGGAAGCATGCCGACTATCGAGACGCCCTTTCAGAAAGTCGCGATAGACATAATTGGCCCTATTGTACCAATCGCGACCCCAGGAAACAGGTACATTCTGACAATGGTGGATATGGCTACGAGATACCCGGATGCGGTAGCGTTGAAGAACATTGGATCCCAGCAGGTAGCCAAAGCACTGGTGGAGATGTTCACGAGGTACGGTGTGCCACAAGAGATCCTTAGCGACCGCGGGACCAGCTTTACCTCAGAACTAATGAGGGAGGTGAGTCGACTTCTATCAATGAAGCACCTCCTGACCACCCCGTACCATCCCATGAGCAACGGCTTGGTGGAGAGATTCAACGGCACAATCAAGCAAATGCTAAGAAGGATGTGCCAGGAGAGGCCCAAGGACTGGGACCGATACCTTCCAGCTCTACTGTTTGCCTACAGAGAGGTTCCACAGTCGAGCCTCAGGTTTTCGCCTTTCGAGTTACTCTACGGGAGAAGAGTGCGAGGACCTTTGACTATTCTAAGAGAGATGTGGTCAAACGAAGCTCTCAAGCAAGATCTGAAGACTTCGTACGGATACGTGCTGGAGCTAAGAGAAAAGCTGGAGGACACGTGCAAGTTAGCACACACTTGCCTGGAAGAAGCGAGGGCAAAATACAAAGGCTACTACGACAGAAAGAGCTCTAACCGAAGGATGCAACCGGGAGATCAAGCACTCATTCTTCTCCCCACCGATCATAACAAAATGATCATGCAGTGGAAAGGACCGTTTTCTGTAACAGCAAGAAGGAATGAAGTGGACTACGAGCTAGAGGTGGGAGGCAAGAAGAAGCTATTCCATATCAGCATGCTCAAGAAATATGAAGAAAGGAAAGAAACCTCACAACATCAACCACTTTGCAATGCGGTGGTGAATAAACAAGAAACTGACGAAAACGAGTCTGATGACGAAGAATGCGACATCCCGATGCCAATCTGGACCAGACAGCAAGGGTGTGAGGATGTGGTCATTAATAAGAACTTAGAGAGCGAGAAGATAGCCCAAGTGCAAGAATTACTAAGAAAATTCGAAAACATATTTTCTGATGTCCCCGGGAGGACAAATCTTATGACGTGTGATCTTCATCTCACAACAACGCGGCCGATATACGTGAGGCAGTACCCAATACCTCTGGCAGTACAAGATGTGGTTGAGGATGAAATCAGCAAGATGCTCGAGCTGGGGGTAATCGAGAAGTGTACATCGTCGTACAACGCTCCGGTCGTGATTGTGAAGAAAAAGGATGGATCAAACAGATTTTGTGTCGACTACCGACGATTGAATGACGCGACAATGACAAATGTAGAGCCAATACCCAGAATTGATGTGACATTTGCTAAAGCGGGACACAGGAGGTTTTTCTCGAAATTAGATGTAGCTAAGGGCTACTGGCAAATTCCCATGGAAGCAGATGCAAAAGAGAAGACGGCGTTTTCGTCAACAAGCGGGCACTACCAGTTCAGATATATGCCCTTTGGCCTCAAGACCGCCTCTGCTACTTTTACCAAGTTAATGCGAAAGGTTCTAGACGGTATTCAAGATGCATATCACTACATAGATGATAACTTGATCGCGACGAGCTCGTGGGAGAAGCATGTGGAAACACTCAGGACGATTTTTGAGCGTCTTTGCGAAGCCAACATTACGATCAAACCAAATAAATGCCAAATAGGGTTCAGTGAAATCAACTTCTTAGGACATAAAATTGGACTGGGGAATATCGCTCCTGACCCAAAGATCCTGGAAAGGATTCAAGACGCACCAAGACCCAAATCGAAGCGCCAAGTTCGGTCATTCCTCGGGCTTACGGGATTCTATAGACAGTTCGTACCAAACTACGCAGATATCGCAGCGCCGTTAGTGGATCTAACGAAAAAGGGATCCCGCAATGATATTGAGTGGAGCCCAAGAGAAGAGGAGGCCTTCACGGAGTTGAAAAGTCGACTTGGACAACCTCCCATCCTGCTATCACTGGACCCCGAAAAGGAATTCGTGCTGCGCACGGACGCCTCTGAATCAAGCTTAGGAGCAGTTTTACTACAGGAGAGAGATGGAATACTTCACCCGGTTGCATACGCGAGTCGTAAACTCAGTAGCTCCGAAAGGAACTTTGCTACTGTAGAGAAGGAATGTCTTGCACTGGTCTGGGCAGTCACTAGGTTTAAGCTGTTTCTTTATGGAAAAGCCTTCCGCGTTCAGACTGATCACCAGCCGCTAGAGTTCCTCAACAAGGCGAAACACACTAACAGCCGAGTAATGAGGTGGAGCATGGCTCTACAAGACCACACGTTCAGTGTAGAATACATAAAAGGTAGAGACAACGTTGGAGCGGACTATTTAAGTCGCGTTTAGGCTTTATTTATTTGTTTTTGCTTTATAGGTGGCAACTAATTGATAAAAATCAAGTGTATCGAATGCCCAATCTGTATTTTTTGTATATTTTTCATGTCTGTTTCATTTTTTTTTATAAAACACGTTCCTTTTGTGTGCGCGCGTGCGTGTGTGTAACGGTACCGTGCAGTCGCGTCGGTGTGGCTGTGCATGGTGCATCAACCAAACAAATGTGACTCCTGCAAGAGTTCAGCGTGGCCAAGTTGACGATGAAGACGAGGTGCGGAACTGCTGGGTTACATGCCTCAATTTTGGGTCGACGATGACGGAAGGATTCTCTGGGCAGAAGATAAGGTGAAGAAAGAAGTTTCTGGGAATAAACTTCTCGTAGTTCGGGGGTATTGTCATGATTTATAAGACAAGGAAAAAGAAAAGGAACGAAGGAGAGATTTGTGGCAGCATGAAAAAAGAAGAAGAATAAAGAGGCGCGAGAGGGTTTCGAAGCAATCCGACGAGGCGCGAGATTTGACGGCTGTCGTCTGGGGTTGCGGAGCTCGGGTCGGCTATGTCCTGTCCTCGAAATCGACTCCGCCAGGCTTGAACCGGTCGGCTACGTTCCGTCCTCGCAATCGACTCCGCCAAGCTTGAACCACCGCGCTCGGCATCGTCATCTTGGTCCGAAGGGCACCAGCGGGCCGGACATCATTCTCCGACGACGATCCACCCGCCACATCCCATGGTGACTATACAGGGTGATGACTATTTGTGCTGACAGTATATATCTTTACTTTGAATGCAATATTTATTTCATTTATCCGACGCTGATCGTATTCCAGTTTTTTCCTTTTTTTTTTCTTCTTACAGTAAAGTACGTTTGAGTTCTCCCGCTGGCTCTGGCTTCCATGATTCTCTCTCACCTTCCCGAACGAACCTGACAATATGACAGTCCCCAATTAATGTTAATAAAAAGAGCAGAACAAACTCACCGTTTTGATAACAACAAGGAAAGCTCGCACAGAAACCGAGCGGAGATGGGTAGATGAAGAGATAGCGGCAGTGCAACGAGGTAGAGGGGCTTAGAGCGATAAACCGGGGTTCCGGTCTGCACTCGAAAGTGACCCCCATAAGGCGGCTGCCATTGTACGCAAATTTGACCACACGTCACATGACCAAACCAAATACGTGACGTCACAGGAAAGATGGCAGCGCCCATGCAGCGGCTGGCCCCAGCTGGGGCGGAGCTTGTCGGATGCTTTGTTGGTTGTCGTTCGTCTCGGCGAGTTGATTTCAGACGCGGAAGCCGTCATATGAGGCCGGTCGAAAGCGAGTTCAGAGTTCAGCGTGGTGTTTGACGTAGGTATAACGTGAAAATACGGAGGAACGGTGTGCATTTCGAATCTGACCTACGTTGCTCGGACCTCGGATTGATTCGGATACCGCTAGGATAAAATTTAAGGCGACGTTTCTGTGCTCTCGTTGACCATCGGAATCTTCGAGGGTTGCAGTGAAGCGTGTGCAATATATTTAGATACACATTTTAGCGACGGAAATTGCGTGAGTCGTGCTTGGCGGTGTGCAGTCGTGGTGCAGCTTCGATCAAATGACCGAGGGTTCACTTCCGTTGTGCGGCGCACCGGAAGGCTGCCATGAAGCTGGTAGTTCCCGTGCCGTGCTGAATGGTGCTGTGCTGCTTACAAATTGTTCCGGCGTAGAAGTGCACTTTCACGGAGCACAGGTGTGCGGCGCACCGAAGAGCTGCCTTCAAGCTGGTAGTTCCTGTGCCATGCTTTAGGTGATGCTGTGCTGCTTCCGAAATTGTTCCGGCGTAGACGTGCACTTTCACTGAGCACAGGTGTTGCAGTTGGTATTGATCCCGCTGGTCTGTCGCACGTTTCGTCAACACAAACGTTTCATCCACACTCGTTACGCGAATTGCAAGTTGTCCGGACATTTCATCGAGCGTGTTACGTACCCAGCTCACGCCGCTTTGTGGCAACAGACTGCAGTGGCTCATTACCAGAAAAGTGGCCCCACATCCATTTCAGTTCAGTTCGTCCACGGCAGTCGCCAAACCCCGAAGGAGAGGATTACTTGGGAGAGAATGTCACTAAAGAAATGCAGCTTCTGTAGTGGTCAGGATAGACTCTCTTTTGTCAGTTTTGTTATATTGTCACGGATGCTTGTTCCAGTCCTATCTTCTATCAATATTCACTATTCTGGGACACTGCAGGTCATCCTCAGCTGTAATTGTATGTTCTGGAGGAGGTGCTGGGCACCGATAGCCCTTCACTCTGTGTGAACCCGGCGGTTCTTCAGCCGAGTTACCCGATAATGGGACACGGCTGGCGGACTATCCTGCGTCTTATACCCCCGTCGAGCCGTAAGCGAAGTCCTGACCCGAGCCTGGCAGAACAACCGCAAGACGACCGAATACCACAAGGAGTAACCTCGGAAATACACCACGAAGCACTTGAAATCCGAGCCAGTTGCTGCTACCAGGAAAAACCACCGGAATTCGGTCTCCTGTCAGAAAATCCGAAGCTGACTAAGCCAACAATGACAAACCTGTAGCAGCAAACCGTGTCCCCTCCCACCATTGTTTGCATGCCCATCGCAAATCACACTCTGACGCTTTTTCACGCAAGCTGTATGAAGACGTTAAGGACTGCATTCAACAATATGACAGTGTCGCCCGCCACATTGGGTGGACAGACAACCAGCTCCTGCAGAACCTATACTTCCCGTGGAAGAAACTGCCGGCGCTGGTCTGAGAACCATGGATCCTCCTTAACGTCATGGGAAGTTTGCAAGATCGAGCTGAAGCGCGCATTCGTCAGCCAACATCAACGAGAGAGAGCCGCATTCTTGATTCTGTCCAGGACACTGCTCCAACGAGAGCGCCACCGCACTCGTGGAGGATGTTTTGCGCTTGATCGAGTGCCCACGCCCACGCCGACCTTGATGCTACAGAAGACAAGAACCTAAGAATCCCATGCCCCTCACGTGAGGGACAACACCTTCGGCAGCCTTGTCCGCAACCCCCAACAACAGTCGAAGTGTTCATATCACTGAGGCTTCCAACATGGAATGTGCACTGCATGCCTGAGCCTGCCACTATGAACAACTTCCCGGTGTCTCGACACTCGAGTTGTCCAGCTACTACTTCGACGCCAGCCTCCCAGGCATCCACGACATCATCCACGACGTTTTCTGGGAGGAGGTCAAGAAGCTACTTCCTGCCATCAGTTGCCCGGCTTTTATTTTGATTGCCGAAATTGTTTCGGAACAAGTTAGAGAGGTATTTCAACCGAGACTTCTGCGAGCGAAGCGGCATCTGACAAACCAAGGGCAACTTACGTCACAATGGCACGACGACCGCCACCGGCTGCCCCTTAGTATTCAATACCAATTCAATGAGACACTCTAACGCCGAAGCATTCCCGACATCGTTGTAGGTCTGTGCTCAACAAAGTACACCGAGAAAAACGTAGGTGATGCGAATGTGCGACCGAAAACCACTTTGCTACCACTGCATGAAGCCGACCATGTCTACCAAAGCAGCCCGTATCAATGAATTGGTCTGCGAGGGTTCGTGCCAAACGACCCTTGATTACGTCTCGAGGAGCGACCACGGGAGATTAATGATTACCTTCGGCGACCTCTGTCCCTGATGCCGAAAAAGCTGAATCGAAGATTCTGAATCTCTGATTACCCCGAAGCTCCTCGTGTCCATCACCTCAACTAGAGGTAAGCACGACAAAGCAGGTGAGCGGCGATGCAGTGACAGTGGATTTGGTGTCGGTTGTCGTCCAAGGACAATACCTAAAAATTTGCTGACACCAATTTTCTGTGTCCACTCCACGAAGCACACAATTTCCAACTTTGAGGGAGAATGCCCCTGAGTGACTTGAAGAAATAGAATGGTTGGTTGCTCTCAAAAGTGAACTGCAAGCATCACCAGACTTCGATAGCAAACAAAAATTGTTGCCAGCTATCAAGTCAACGGTACAGCAAAAGGCACAGCCACGTAAGCAATACATGCCCGAGCTTGCTGCATTGATGCTGAAAACTACCAGGAAAATTTTCGGATTAGAAGCCAGCCCTGCAACTTCAGTGCATCAGACGTCAGTGGTCGCACATGACGTATGATTGCAAGACAGCATTAGTCGGTCAAAGTTCCCACTCGACCAAACTGAACACCGACGTGCCAGGAGCGTCATCCGACAACAAGGTCCACAGGTACTACGACTGAACGCCTGACACGAGACTGTCGCAGAAAGAACTCGTTATGGAACCATTTCCTAAGAATCAATAATTATGTAATCAAGTGGAAATAAATATATTTGATACACTAACCAGATAAACATATTTCCGCTTGCCTTCATGCCTTGAGAGTCTACACACCGAGAAATGTGTCCACTGCATGCTCTGGACCTTACGAGGACACTCGCATCTCTGACCCTTCAATATTAATTAAGGGGTCATACCAGACTGGCAGACTTCTTGCAAGGGGGTGCACTAGTTCAACCTTTCCTGAACATGTGGTGCATCCGAAAACCAACTCCAGTGATGTGAAAATGTTATTTATTAATTTATTCCTTCCAGGGGCATTCGTAGGCATTGCAGAGAAGATACTTAAAACTAGACACATGATAATAGCATTAAAGCACACTGCTGTAACTTGTTAATTGGAAAGACAAACACACCTCTGAGCATATAGTTTAATAGTATGTGTTGATGCATTGTTATATACCATGACACTTCCTATACATGGCTTGCATTGACGTCACATCAGCCGCCATTGCTCCGTACCATTCTCCTGTGCCCGTAAATTCTTCAGCCTACATTTGACACCACTGAATTCGTTTTTCTGGTCAAGGCTTGCCGAGAAGAGCAGATTCGATGGTGCCAAATGTTTGCCGCAGAAGGCTCCGTACAGGAACCTGGTACGGAGCAATGGCGGCTGATACGGAGCCATATGACGTCACGTGCAAGGCATCTTATAGATGCCTTGCACGTGACGTCACGTACACAATAGACCCTTTGCAGAACCTTATCAAGCAACACAACTGTCACCATTTTTTTCGGCGTAAAGCACACGAATGGGCCCCAGTTCACGTCGAACGCTAATGCAGCATTCGAGTCCAATAGGTGCTGAGCCAAATTCACAGGGATGGCGGACATAACATTCTTGTCGAACAAATGCCCGAGGTCTGAAAGCCTGGGGTAATTACATTAGTAGCTACAGTAATTTGTTTCATCAGAATTTGGCAGACGGCAAAGGCTACGGTCTCGGTAAGTCAATACACACATTGGAGAGAGGCACATGACAACATATCACCAGAGTGCTTGTCTGCACAGATTTGTCACACACTATCGCTCCGTCTCTCTGATTGGCTCGAGGGGGCTGTGGCGGTTGGCCTTTTCCAAGTTACGGTGATGCGATGTATAGACAGCCCACACTTTTAAAAAGAGTCTATTGAAGAGACCGAAAGGAATGGTAGTCAACATTTTTCAACAAGACTGCTCTCCAGGCAAGGGATGAACACAAATATAAATCATCTTATCCAGGTAATTAGAATAATTAAATAATTGACCGGCTAATACAATGCACTCTTGATGGAAAAGAATATAGCTGCAATAAATCCAACAAAACAGAAAAAACGCGCAGTTAATCTATGCATGCACCAAAACAGTTGTTCTTATAGCAAGTCTAATAGCTTTGAAGCAGGTGCCTGCAACGATTTATTCTTCCCCATACTCAATAAAACGCTATCCTCGTAGCTGAAAATAAGGGTGCACTTCGCACTCACACACACAAAAAACGAAAAGGGAAGAAAAGCGATCGAATGTAGAATCGTGGATTAGCACAAAAAAATCGCAGGAGCTTCCTCGCTAAAAGTTGCTATGGTTGTTCGGTGACGGAGGGCTGAAACAACTTCCCTTAGGCCCTAACGCGACGTACACATTTCGCGTAGATTCTCAGATATTTCAACGTTCAAACAAAGCTAAGAGAATGCGAAAATTTTATGTTAAAAGCACTCAAAGTTCTATCGGTCCTCGGACACATCCCGGAATCCGAGCACCGGTACGGCGATGCAGAGCTGATGCGGTCTCAGAGGAGTTAATATCCAGATGATCCAGAGCGATCTTGCGCAGAGACGGTATAAAGTCTCATTCCCTCATATTTTCACGTTATACCTGCGTCAGCGAGCACGAAGAAGCCCAAAGTCGTCGGAAAGCAGCTGCATATCACGGCTACCGCGCACCGAACAAACTCGCATCCGCCAGCTCTGGGCGCTGCCATCTTACCTGTGACGTCGCGGCTCTTGGGAGGTCACGTGACGAGTGGTCACATTTGCGTAAAATATGGCGGCAACCGGGGGGGGGGTGCCACTTCCAAACTTCCGGTTTATCACTCTAAGCCCCTCTACCTCGTTGCGGCAGTGTGATTATACTAGTCAAAAATCTCACCTCGTACTTTTCAATTTAGCGGTAACTAGCGCCACCTCGTTTCGGAGCGTTTATCATCAGTTGCTTGACAGTGCAATAAATTATCCTTTAAAATGTGAGAACCGTTGTCTATTAGTCTAAACCAAATAAAACAATTTTCAGCTTGTCGCAAACAATTTTAGTTGTTTAAAGAATCGTAATTTTAGATTTACGGACAAGTCAATCGTATTTCAGATTACGGATGCTTCTCCGTAGCTTTTAATTAGAAGCTCTACGTTTTTTTACGGAACGTTTTTACCGTGCACACCAGATAGGAAGATATAAACTTTCTTGCCTAAACCTCTTGGACCGAGTCAAGAGCATTTCAGTATTGCAGCGAGAGGTTCCGGCAATGAGTGCATCGCTCTAATGCAGCGAGAGGTTCCGGCAATGAGTGCATCGCTCTAAAAAGTGCTTCTGCCGTATATGCAGTTAAACCAAGCAATCGTACATCAATCGCCGTACTTCAGTTCTACTCACCTGCCATGCAGAGTAGTTTCGCGTCGTAGAATCCTCCTTTCGTTGGAGCGTCTCCGGCAGAGTAGTACACCTTGCCGTCTTCAACTACACCGCTAAAGTGCCTTACATCGTCGGAACTCACAACAGGCTGGGTCTTGTCGAGTAGAAATTCTACTAAAACGTAAGACAATGTAGAGCCCGGGCAGGATCGACAGGTTGGAGCAAGCGGGCAAACAAAACGAGTCGAGAGCGATCGTTCATGGAAGCTCGGCCGCTCGGCTAAAGTGAACTAGTTTAGCTCGGCGAAGAAATTCGGCGTTTCGGCGGGCTTCTGATCAAGGTTGTCGGTCGGTTGCGTGTCATATCTCTAACATCAGCGGTTTTATGGGCTCACGTCCCGAAATCGTTTTCTCGTGCATAGATTATTTTTCGTATTCCTAGATTTGACGAAATAGTGGTATCCGAACGAACTTAACGTACTTTGACCGTACGTCTGTCTGCACGTCAAAGCTTTTTGGCGTACAGTCAAAGACAGTCGATGTACAATCAGAATCGCCACCAAGAAATCTTGACGGCATTTCGCGGCGGCCGACTGCCACCAGGAAACCATCAGAAAGCCGACAAGCGGGGTCTGACTGGAGTTTGACTGTCGGTCAGAGTAACTTGTTGGACAGTCAGGCATGCTTGACGTACAGTCAGGCACAGTCAGCGGTCCACTAGAAAACATTGACTGCCAAACAGGGTTACATTGATGGATTTTTCCTTCGGGTAAGTTAATGAGTATTGACGCCAAAATTAATTGGAGTAGAATAGAAATTACGCATTTTAAATAGTAATTAAGTAAACTACTAACTACTGTAAAAAGTAGCGAGTTACTTTGAAGTTACTTCCGAAGTTACTTTTTATGTTTTTTTTTAATCGCAAAATGAACAGCAGTTTTGATCAATGAAAAACTCTGCGAGCCTAAAATAAATGCAGTCTATTTATGGCTTGCGTTTTCGCCAAAATAGTTTATTCGCTCGCAGAAGCAATGAACTTCCAAAGTTCTTGATAGGAGAGTTTCCCCCTTTTCCTTCTAAGGACGTCCCCAGCCAAGCTAAATAGACGTTCCACCGACGGGCTGGATGGAACGGCAGCGTTGAATTTGAGAAACAGGCTGTGCAGTGTCGGGTAAGCGAGTGTCGGAAACTTAGGTGTCCGTGACTAAACACGTGAGGTTTGCCTCGGGTAGAGGGTCCTTTATAACAAACTTTCTTCCTTTTTTCTTCGTCAAGTTGAGATTGTTATGACTGGCCCCTCTTTATTCCGACGTCGTTCTAAAAGTACGCTGAGCCAGTGCACCAGACCGTCAAGGGTTCAAGTCTCGCGCCACGACGATGAGATCATCCGGACGACTGCGCGTCCCGTTGTAGTGCTAGTGCTACGCTACTGAAAAAAAAAATTGTTTTGGTTTAACAGAAGATGAAAAGAAGTATACTTCGCCGCTGACGCCGGGTCCAAAAAAATGATCTCCCAAGGGTAACTCGCAATCCTCGCCGGCGACTACAATATTCCGATGCGCCTGACACGCCTGACAAGTAAATCGTTATAACAAAGAGGAGGTCTCCTGGCATGGATGGTCGGAAGGACGCGAAGGATTACGTGAACAAGCATCGTTGCTCGTATACAGTTGCAGCTGGAAGCGAGGACGTGCTCCCATGAACCGATTATCTGTGCCAGGGTTTGTGCGCGGGGGAGTCCGGCTTTGCAAAGGCGTATGCGCTGACGACAAGGCGACCATAAGAACAGGCGCCCAGCTGCGAGCTCATTTCAGTGGCGCCTCCCGTGGAACCTACCGCTTGAGTCAGAACTCACTAAAGACAGACAACACGAAAACAACAACTCTCGAAGTGTCCCCGTCTTTCACGGTTGCAGCTGGAAACGCGGCGCCTACGTGCATTACCGGATTAGGTCAATACCCGACCAAGGCTTGTTAAGCATCTCTTCCTGCGTTCGTGCGTACCGGTGTTATGTTTTGGCTGCTCGTCGCCACCTTGGCCCAAGGTCGCCTTCCCGAACAAGGGGGGGCCCTTGTTCGGGAATGCCACTTTATCTGCCGGCGTCTTATTCATTTCTGCACTCAAACTTTCGTGATGGGCAAAATTAGCACTATATAATTTCGAAAGTAGTTAGTAATTTGAGTAGAAGTTACCTGAAAAAAGTAGTTAAATTAAACTACTAATTACCCAAATCAAGTTGTAATTGAAAATTGCCAAATTACTCGAAAAAGTAGTTAAACTACAGTAGTTTGAGTAGAGTAGTTGAACTACGTCCAAGTCTGCGCGGAAGGATCATGCCATTTGGGTCACCCTTTTCGGACGGCGCGTGTATCACTGTGGAACGTGTTAACCAACCCCCCCCCCCCCCTCCCCCTTGGGTTCACTCCGCTTAGCAGCGACAGTCTGTGGCTGCTCATTACAAAACTATCAATCCAGTTTCTTCCCCGCACACGCCGCTTCGCGGCGTCCAGCCTGCAACCCAAGCCCTGGTGTCCCTCATTACACGCCTCCCGAAAGGGAGTCCCATACCATTTATTTCAGCAAAGTTTCATTGAAACTTTTTTTTAGATATAATTGAAAAACATGAAATGTCTAAAATATCTCCAAAACAATTATTCCCATTTTCTGGATTGAACCCGGGTCCGCTCCGCAACAGGCGGACACCTTCCCACTAAGGTACGCTACAACTTCAGATATTCGTTTTATACGAGACCTGACTCTATCGGAGTAAACGCGATTTGGTATTCACTTCTTGTGCGTCTGGGAGCAACGCGAACTGGAAAATATGTTGTACTGACGTTCAGGGCGTAGTGCAGTTTCCTACACCAGCAGAGCGCCTTCGTTACAGTAGGGTTGTACTTGGAGGGCCCCTTTATTGCGATGAAGATGCCGTCGACGCATCCGACGACTCCGGGCAAGGAACCGCGTGCGAAGGAGGGCTTCTTGCGTCGTTGCCCGTTCCTCCGTGGTCTCGGGGAAGGCGATCCACCGGGGACCGAGGCTGCGCACATGGCCGTAGCCACAGCGCGGACACAAGCGCTGACGGTGGCGTAGAATCGCAGCGCACAAAGCACCTGCTGCTCCACCGTCATCCCCGTCCTTGCGCGTCGCTGCCGCCTCAAGGCCGCGTCGTCTCGAAGCTCGTCGCAGAGCCACCGCACTATGTTCTTTGGCAATCGGTAGTGCCGGCGGAACTCGTCGTCGTCCATTTCGAACGCGTCGACTTGCGTGAAAAAACGCTGTTGTCGGCGAAACCATAAGTACAGCAACTCATACGCCGCCATCTTCGCTTCTCGTTTGAACTCGCCACTGTTTGCCCCTCTCCAACCGGGCGCGCATTTCGATCTCGTGGCGAGCAACGTTAATAGATTAGCTCAGTTAAGGAACTGCTCATAGACGCTGCATGCACGAACAGTACCCCCCCATACGCACATTCGCGTTTGAGCGCGGTGCGTGTGGGCCGCGCTCGCCAAGCGTCGCTCGACGCGCCGCCGGACGGCTGCTTTGGTACCTGCAGCGTATTCTATGGGAATCGGGCACGGTGAAATCAGGTCGGGATCGCTACGTACGTTTCGAACCACGGCGTCTAGATGGCGCTTCATCTCTGCTCTCTGGAACGCACAGTTATGAAACCAAAATCTAGATGGCGCTTCGAACGACACTTGGCGGATTGAAGTGAGTGAGGGGGGGGAGGGGGGGGGGGTACCTCCTTCCGCTTGAGTTCCACAACTGAAGTAATCTAGTAACCTTGGTGGCGAGTCACAGTGACATCAGCATGACGTCACGGGGAATTCGCCGGCGAGATTGCGTTTTCAAGTTGGGCGACTCTGTTCGCGCCACGGTGACGTTAGAGTCTAGGGAGTTGCCGGCTCATGGTTCAGTCGCGGCGCCGACTAATCACGGCGGTCGGCGCCTCGGCGAATTTTCTCGCCGCTTCTCGCCACCGTTCAGCTTAGGGCCAGCCGAATGAAGCTAACGGAGTTCCCGGTTGGGCCGATGCGTGGCGCCGCGTCGATGGCTTCCCTCTCATACGTCCATCCAAAGAGCAGATTCGTTGGTCTACGAAACAGTTTCACACTAGACTGTTTCACCGCTGTGCTTTTGAGCGATGGCGTAGTGTATATAAGCTTCGCTACCAAAACGTAAACACCTCTGGACTCTTCCAATCAATCATCAGTAAGGGCGAGGCCCGCATGGGCGTACTAACCGGGGGGGAGGGGGGTGGGGCAAGGGGGGCGCTTGCCACCCCCCCCCCCCCCCAGTTATCAGAGTGGGGGGCAAGGCATGTCTTTCGCTCCCCCCCCCCCCCTGATACAGCCGCCACTGGGCAGGGCAAACACTGGCCGGCGACGCCCAAGGAATACCAAGGGCACCGCCCCCCGACCCGCGGGAGCATATTTTTAACGCTCAGCCGATGCATACCCTAGCAGCGGCGCTCACGCCGCATTGGCTGGCTTGTGGAGATAGGCGCCGCCGCCGTCAACATAGGCATTGGTTACAATGCGAGTTTCCGAAGCGGTAGCGTAACTTAGTTGTAAGATGTCTGCCTCATACGTAGCAGACCCAGGTTCTATCTACGGTGTGGGCATCTTTTTTTTTTTTCCTCGAACATTTTGTGTTGTCGAGGCATTTAGCGATATTTAGGACATTTCTTTTTTTACAATTAACACTGAAAGAAAAAACAAAAAAAAACGTTGCCGACGAAACATCGCTGAACTAAATCGAATGGGACTCTATATATGAATGTGCATGGGGGACAGCGGGGTTTAGGTTGCCGGCTGCAGAGCGGCGTGTATGGAGGTAGTAAGGGGAGGGGGGCTAAGTGGGTTAGTAGTTTTGTAACTAGCAGCAGCCCACTGTCGCCGCGAAGCGGCGTGACCGCAGGTGGCGGAGGGGGGGGGGGGGGGGGGTTATATACACGCACTGTCCGAGTCCGAAATTCAAGTTCCCGCGCCTTGCCGAGCAGCCAATCCGGCGTGAGCGTCATTGCTAACGGGTCTATCACCTGCGCCCTAAAAGTTAGTGATAAACCAAATTTGCCAAACTTCAGATTCGGCAAAGTTCCGCACATGCCGAAATTTGAAAGGAAAGTTCGGCGAAAATTCGGCAAATGTTTGCGTGCACGCACGAACGCGACGGGACCGTGGATCGCAAATGGACGCCGCGCAGTCGTGCTGTTACCATCGCACAGTTTAGTGCAACCAGCGGTTACGGCGAAGTGTGGAGTAGGCGACACGGTAACTGTGCGTTTTTGAGGTTTCGCGAGTGTGGTTCAATATTTTCTGCCTCAAGAACAGAAGATCGACCAGTAATTTACGCAGTCCACTGCGCAAGTGACAAATGAAGCGGTGTATTCTGGATAACGTGATTTTCATTTGGCCTTTCCATTGATGCAACGAGGTAGTTGAAACATTGACCGACAACTGACAATTACGTTCAGTGTGCGCAGCCCACTGCCGTCAAACGGGGCAGAGTCACGAGAGCTTGCCAGAATGTATGGGATGCAAGTGGGATCCTCGTCATAATGTAATACATGTTTTCCCCTTCTTTTCTTTCCTTTTTACGCACTTTCTGTAGTGTGTATATTCAGTACATTTATACATCGGTTTTGTTTTTTCACATGTCTTGGCGGGCTGGCAGGCGCTCTGCGTAAGGGTTTTCACCTATCTGCCTAGCCCGGGTCGCACACCACCACATGGGCCCCTTCCAGTTTGTGGAAATAAAATTATTATTATTATTATTATTATTATTGTTATTTTATTAGTAATATTATTAATATTATCATTATTATTATTAAGTCTGGAAAATCGCTAGCGTAATACCTGTTCACAAAACTGGTGATCACCACCTAATAAGTAATTACCGTCCCATCTCTCTCACCAGTGCTTTATCTAAGCTCATGGAGCATATACTTTACTCAAATATAAAAAAAAAAAAAAACTTTCTTGACTCTTATAACCTTCTTTTTGAACATCAGCACGGATTTCCTAAATCTTACTCTTGTGAAACCCAGCTAACCGCCTTCCTTACTCTTATTTATTCAAGCTGCGATTCGAATATTCAGACCGACGCCATTTTCGTTGATTTCTCTAAAGCATTCGACAAAGTACCACGCCAACGTTTTTCAACAAAGCTTAACGATATTAATATTCATTTTTCTGCTGTTAAGTGGATTTCTGAATTTCTAATTAGCCGTAAGTAATATTCCTCCGTTAACAACGTAAAATCTCCCACCTCTACCATAACGTCACGTGTTCCCCAGGGAACCGTACATGGTCCCCTTCTGTTCCTCATCTATAGTAATGATCTTCACTTTAATATAGGTCCTTCCGTGCGCCCTTTCGCCGACGATTGTGTCATTTACCGACCCATTCTTTTATGCCATGATCATCATGCTCTCCAGGAAGAACTTGAGTCTGTACTCCATTGGTGTGAAAAATAGCAGATGACGTTAAACTTCAATAAATGTAGATCCCTATGATTTTCCCGCAGTTTGCGTGCCACGCCATTTTTGAATTACCTCACTAACACTCAAGTAATAGCGTGCTCATCATATAAATACCTGGGTGTTTATCTCACCTCTGACCTATCATGGACTACTCACATAACTTCTGTTATTTCTGATAATAACCGTGCTCTCGGATATTTGCGCCGTAACCTCAAACTTGCTACACCCTCCGTAAAACGACTAGCGTATACTGTATAGCTTTGCAGCGGCAGTCTCGAAAGAAGCGATTTATAGCGCGCGTCCCTTGCCTTGAGAGGGTACGTCAGTGTAGCCTGACTGCGCTGGGGTGTGGGTTTTCTATACTTCCGCTCATCCTACCATGGATTTAAAGCCAAAGCCATAAGCCACCAGGTCCAATCACGTGCCACGCAGTACTATGGCACGCTGAACATTGATTAGAGGTGGACGAATAATGCTCTAATCCAAAAGCGCCGCATCATTTCTTTAGCGTCAACGCTGCACAGAGCTATATATGTCGTGCATTTTTTGCGATGCAAATTTGTTGAGTCATTCAGTGCTCTTCGATTCGAACCACTGCGCACCC
This sequence comes from Ixodes scapularis, assembly GCF_016920785.2. Classification (NCBI taxonomy): domain Eukaryota; kingdom Metazoa; phylum Arthropoda; class Arachnida; order Ixodida; family Ixodidae; genus Ixodes; species Ixodes scapularis. Next base: position 189,905,205 of record NW_024609846.1, on the reverse strand, counting down.
GTCCCCTCATCAGTGATCAGAGACGCGGGCACCGATACGTGCATCGAAGCGGAAAACCGCACAATTTCTAAGTGGCTCGTGATTGGATCTGTCGGTCCGTAGCTTTTGCCTTTAGTCCATGGTAGGGTGAGACAAAGCATAGTCAGTGGGCTGTGGCAGCCTGCGTAGGCGCACTTCCGGACGTTGGTGAAGGCTAAATTGCCGAGTTCTATTTTTAGAGCGGAGCTCTTAGGGGCCCGTTTCCGGCTTGAGCGGCGTCGCCCTCGCCGTCGGCGTAACTGCACGGTTCACTGTGGGAAATGTCGAATAGTGCACCGTGCAGTTATTATTAAGCATTAATATTGTCTGCCGCCGTTCTTTTTTTCTTTTTTTTCCTTCTTGTGCATTGTTGTTTGCTGTCGGTCCGTAGCTTTTGCCTTTAGTCCATGGTAGGGTGAGACAAAGCATAGTCAGTGGGCTGTGGCAGCCTGCGTAGGCGCACTTCCGGACGTTGGTGAAGGCTAAATTGCCGAGTTCTATTTTTAGAGCGCAGCTCTTAGGGGCCCGTTTCCGGCTTGAGCGGCGTCGCCCTCGCCGTCGGCGTAACTGCACGGTGCACTGTGGGAAATGTCGAATAGTGCACCGTGCAGTTATTATTAAGCATTAATATTGTCTGCCGCCGTTCTTTTTTTCTTTTTTTTTCCTTCTTGTGCATTGTTGTTTGCATTTATGTGATTTACTGCATTGTATTACCCACTCCTGTAAAAGCCCTGTTTAGGGCTGACAGTATCAATAAATAAATAAATAAATAATGCACCGCGCGAGGCCCCCCGGGGTCACGTGGCCTGAAGGGGGGGTCACGTGACCTCCCCCGAGATCACGTGACCTCCCCGAGGTCACTGACCCTCTGAGGTCACGTGACCCCCGAGGTCCCGTGACGCCCTCCCCAGGTCACGTGACCCCCCCATGTCACGTGACCCCCCCGAGGTCATGTGAACCCCAGCCAAAGTCCGGTGACCCCTTCCTTCCAGGTCACGTGACCCCCCAATGTCACGTGACCCCCTCCCCTTGAGGACACGTAATCCCCCCCCCTGGAGGAGATTCAAGAATGAAGGGAGGGGGAGGATAAGGAGATGAGGAGCAGGGAGGAGGGGTATACCTTCGTTCCTCCTCCTCAAGAGCTGCGCTCTAATTCGACCCTACAAGAAGTTGTAAACGGCTTTCACTTTTTTATTCTGTGTTCTACGGCGAATAGAATTTCTTTGGGTTTATAAGAATACATTGTACTATTTTTGAGAACAAAAAGAAATTAAAGCTGTTTTGGTGAGTTTGTGCGCGGCAGAACAAATGCAACTGGAATGTTTGTTTCATAATATGTTGAATTGAATCGAATTGAATTGGTTTTATTTAGACACTAGGTCAAGGGTAACAGGACAAGAGGCAGATTATCTCTGCCTGACGTGGTCCTATCACCCGTTTACAATGCTCAGCAGGCGAAAACAAGAACAATACACATTAAAGAAGTACAAGAAGATACAATAGCACAAAAATCAATCAACACAGCAGATTTTTTACAGAGCCCATACAATCGTTAGTGCACTTAACACTTTGAAAATAAATGAAACAGATAATACAACTCATACGCAATGAAAATACGAAATAAAAATATTTTCTCAACGTGACATGACAGAAGGTACCGCTTTATACTAATTTTAAAGCTGTGTTTTGAATCAAATCACAGCTTTAAAAAATAGTTTGAGTATCACAAAGAAAGGCACGAGCCCCTCCACTCACATCAACCACAATAGGAAAAAAATATATTTACTCGCACGCGCAGTTTACAGCATTCACGATCGCTTACCATTGTGAGCAGTCCTCGAAGTGAGTTGGTTCAGACTCTCGAATGAAGCAGAGTAACAGGATGGAAGATTTTCTCCCGCTGTCCTAAGCCTAACACTCGACTGGGTCGGCGAAGTTAGTCGCCGAACGGACCGCCATCTTTGTTATTTTTTTCACACGAGTCGTGAACGGTGCTGGCTGCGCTGCGGTGACGACTCGAGCGGCCGGAATGGGAGAAACGAAAGAAAAGAGCGTCCCGACGCCCCGAACGTCTCGCGCGCGCATGCGCAGTGGCGTCGCCGATGCTTTCGAGGGCGAACCGTTCGCGTGGAACCCCGCAGGGGGCACCTGTGAAAGCAGGTGTTTGGAGAGTGGCGTCTCCACGGACCCCGAGCCATGCGGGTTCGCCCGCCCACGTCTGGCTGTGCGTGGCTTTCCCGTGTCCGGGGAAAAGGGCATCCTGGTGGTTGAGTCGAACCCGGGGCAGGTTTGGACCCTTCGGGGCCCCCCGGGGGAGGCAATACACCACTTCGGCCCCCGCTTCTCGTAGACGGGAGTCCTGGTAAGGCCCGGCCAGGATGATTCAGTCTAGTCGCCACTTCTACTATCCCCTCTCTGCTTTCACTTTTGCCTGCTCCTCCTTTTCACTCATCTCATTTCTCTTCTTTCCTTTTTCAACTCCTTTGGCGGCAAGGGCTAACCTTGGGTGGCGAAAGACCTCTTGTCCAAAACCACACTTGGTTATAGAAACTTGGCAGCACTAATAGAGTAACGTCTTCAGCCAAGCCCATCTTGTTATGAAGCGTTACCTATTCCCTTGTTGGGCTCGGTGGTGGGCGGTGCACCGCAGTTTCCGAAAACCATTCCCCTCTTATGGGTTCTAAGCAAAAACAACCTGATCAGCCTCCGAAAAGAGGCCGGACCGAGGCACTATCCACATTTCTGAAACGAGACAACTCAAATGATCACTTCACAAGATTTTTCGTTCTACATACCGATGACTCTTCTATGCCACTCTCAAGACTGTCTCCATTCCTTGTTGCTAAAGTTCTTCAAAACACACTCGGGGGAAAATATGAAGCGAAAAAGCTTTTTTTCCGGTGATTTTCTTGTCGAGATTTATGAAAGGTATCAGGCAACTGCCCTCCTCAATCTGAATATGATTCATGATCTCAAAGTGACCGTATCTGCACACCGTACGCTAAACACCATTCGCGGTGTGATATCTGAGGATGATCTCATAACCAGTTCCGAAGAGGAAATCGTGGAGGCTCTAAGCACTCAAGGTGTTGTGGCCGCAAAACGAATTAAAATCCGTAAGGACGGCGAGGAACGACCAACGAAACATGTCATACTGACGTTCGAGAAAAACTCGTTGCCCCCTACCGTAAAGGCGGGTTACATTAACTGCAAAGTGCGGCCATAGGTCCCAAACCCGCTTCGCTGCTTTCGCTGCCAGCGATACGGTCACGGTTCACGAGCTTGCTGTGGTCGTGAAACCTGTGCCAGGTGCAGCGGCTCTGACCATACTGCTGACGACTGCAACCTCGACTATAAATGTGCAAACTGCAACGCCGACCATCCTGCCTACTCTCGATCATGTAACCACTTTAAAAAGGAAAAAGAAATACTTGCTCTCAAGGTGAAAGAAAACATTTCCTACCAGGATGCAAAGCGCCGCCTCTCTGCTTTCCAGAGAGGATCTTTTGCCGAGGCGGTGTCCAGCAGAGGACCTGCACCGTCTAAGGTATCGGTGGCGACCCAGGTGTCTTTTTCAGACCACGGGAAGCCACTGGAGTCCTCTACGCCCAGGCTGAAGCTTGCACTTCCTGGGCATTCTATCTCAGCTGCGAAAGCAGCAGATCCACATAGTCGCACCAAGGACATAGGTGCCGCAGCTGCGACGGAGGTTACACCTTCGTCCCCGCCTCCTGGTCCCTCCCCTCAGGCAACGGAGCGAGTGTCTCGCTCCTCCTCCCTGGGGAGAACTTCCCCGTCTAGGAGGCAGCACGTGCCACGTGCAACAGACGATACCGGCGGGACAACGGGCCGACCTAGCACGTCGACCGCTGGCCCATCAGGTCAATGCAGGGGCCGTGGGTTGCCCCTACGATCCCTAGACAACTCTAAGGCCTCCAGTAGGCCTGCCAAGAAGTCCCTAGAAGCAGAAAAGACTGCAGAGGCAGGCGACCTTTCTGCCCCAGAACCAGATTCAGAGGATATGGAGTGGCAGACCCAGAAACCAAAACATAAAGGGAAAACACCAGTTTTCCCCCCTAAATGAAGCATCACACACATCACCCCTTTTTCCATCGCTCCTCTGATAGTTAAATTTCTATAAAGAATGACGGCGATCATTCAGTGGAATTGCCGAGGTCTACTGAGGAACTTTGATGATATCGAGTTCCTCCTGGAGCAACACCGCCCACATGCTTTATGTTTACAAGAAACGCATCTCAGTTCAAAGCATACTAACTTTCTTAGACGCTACCATATTTTTAGAAAAGACCGAGAGGATGCGTGTATTTCTGCAGGAGGAGTTGCAGTGGTTGTCCCAAGGCACCTTCCCTGTTCCGAAATCGCTCTTAATACTGCGCTAGAGGCAGTAGCGGTGCGTCTCCTCCTTCACAAAGTAGTGACTGTTTGTTATATGTACATTCCTCCTTCTTTTACACTTTCGATAAATGATTTTAATGATCTTTTACTCCAACTTCCGGAGCCCTTTCTTTTACTTGGAGATTTTAATGCCCACAACTCTCTATGGGGTAGCGACCACGTTGATGCCCGTGGTCGACTGATAGAATCAATTTTAACGTCTCACTCACTTTGCCTTTTTAACACGGGAGAACCAACCTATTTTAGCCCATCCTCATTATCATCCTCGTGTATTGATCTTTCCATCGGTAGCGCTTCCATTTTTACTTCTTTTACGTGGGTCGCAGATACTAACCCACATAGAAGCGATCACTTTCCAATTTTCTTGAAAAACAACTTTTCCCCCAAGTCCGTGCCGATGCGGACTGCGCGTTGGAAGTTCGAGAAAGCAGATTGGTCTGTTTTTACCGAGTCAACGCAGCTTGCCTGTACATCATTTGATAAAATCTCGGTGGACCAAGTTACAGAACTGTTAAGTGAGTCTATTCTTTATGCAGCATCTCTTGCTATTCCTATGACTTCTACGCATCTCCCTCGGAGACCCAAGCCGTGGTGGAATGAAGAGTGCACTGAATCGAGAAAAAAAAAAAAAAAAACAGAGCGTGGGGTATTTTTCGATGTTACCCCACGCAGAGTAATCTCCTCGCGTTTAAACAAATGAAAGCTCGGGCAAGATACATTCGCCGCCAATCTAAGCGAGACAATTGTCAGGGGTATGCCTCTTCAATTAATAGCACTGCAACACTAAAAGAAGTCTGGGATAAAGTTCATCGGATCGAGGGGCGATACCATGCTTTCGCAGTCCCACTTCTTTCCCACAATGGGATCTGTCCAGAGAGCCTAGAGGGTCAGGCCAATCTTCTTGGTCAGCATTTCGCTCATGTATCAAGTTCCAAAAACTCTTCCTCTGCATTTCTTCGATATAAAGAGCAAGCGGAAGCGCATGCCGTGAAGACCTCAGGTGGTGTTCGCGAGGCTTACAATCAACCCCTCACACAGCACGAGCTCGAAATGGTCCTTCGCTCAACTAAGCCTTCATCTCCTGGACCTGATGGTATCCACTACCGGATGCTTACTCACCTTCATCCTTCTACGCTACTCCTTATTTTGTACCTCTTCAATCGCGTCTGGCAAGAGGGTAGATTCCCACTGGCATGGAAGGTAGCCACAGTCATACCACTTCTGAAACCCGGGAAGGACGCTTCGTCCGCATCTAGCTACCGCCCAATTGCCCTCACCAGTTGCCTAAGCAAGACATTTGAACGCATCATTAATAAAAGGCTCATGTACTTCTTAGAAAAACGAAACATTTTAGATAAAAATCAGTGTGGTTTCCGTTCCTGCCATTCCACTGTTGACCACTTGGTGCGTCTTGAAACCACAATTCGTGAGGCTTTTGTTAATAAACAACACTGCGTATCAGTGTTTTTCGACTTGGAGAAGGCATACGACACAGCATGGCGCTATGGAATCCTTCGTGACTTGTATGAAGTAGGGGTACGTGGCAGGTTGCTTGCTATCATAAAGAGCTATTTATCTGAGCGAACCTTTTTTGTGAAGTTGGGCACTGCTCTCTCCAGAGAATTTGTTCAGGAGGCTGGAGTTCCGCAAGGCGGTGTCTTGATTGTTACTCTCTTTATAGTCAAGATGAACTCAATAGCCCGGTCTATACCTCCATGTGTGCAATATTCTCTTTATGTGGACGATCTCCAAATATCCGTTTCATCATGCAATCTTTCCATTTGTGAACGTAGACTCCAAGTTGCAGTCAGCAACCTCTTGAAGTGGGCAGACGAAAATGGTTTTAGGTTTTCTCCTGATAAGACTGTGTGTGTCTGCTACTCTCGGAGAAGGGGAATCTCCGTAGAGCCTTCCTTACGAATGCACCAGACTCCCATCCCGGTAAAGAAGGAGCATAAGTTTCTGGGTCTTATTTTCGACCGTCAACTGTCCTTCATATCTCACATAAAGAATCTGAAGATAAAATGTCAGAAATCACTGAACCTCCTTAAAGTTTTGTCCCACATGACATGGGGCTCTGATCGTCTATGTCTTTTACAAATTTATCGTTCTGTGATTCGCTCACGTCTGGACTACGGTAGCTTTGTATACGGATCTGCTAGGCAATCAGCTCTTAAGGCACTAGACCCCATCCATCATCAGGGACTTCGTTTAGCACTTGGAGCCTTCAGAACGTCGCCTGTGCTCAGTCTCTATGCTGAAGGAAATGAGATGTCCCTTGACAGACGGCGTTTCTCCCTAGGGTTTATGTATTCGTAAAGGATACGTTCAGTCGCTCAGCATCCAGCCCGGGAGGTTGTGGAGAGCACTAGATACCAGAAGACATTCGAAAACAAGCCTAGCATTATCCCTCCATTCGTGATGAGAAACAGGAATTTGGCAGAATCTATTGGGATAGACAGTAAGCTCCCAGTTGATACAGTTGCAAGGATGGTGGCTTTATGGGATTTTAACTGCACACGTTGTGATTTTTCATTAACAAAGTTCAATAAGAAGGATACCCCAACTGAGGTCATGCGACAAGAATTTTTCGAACTCCACAAGGAACACAATTCTCATTTCCACTACTACACAGACGGCACAAAAACTGAATCATTTGTTGGCTGTGCCATGATTGGCCCTTCAGTAAGAAGTGTTCGTAGGCTTAATTCGTCCGCTACTGTTTTCACTGCTGAAGTGCATGGCCTTCTGCTTGCAGTAGATCACATAATCCAAACAAGTAACTCTCGTTCAGTTGTATATACAGATTCGCTGAGTGCTTTACGGGCTCTGACATCGCTTGAAACCCCAAAGAATGCCCTCGTTGTTTTATTACAAAACAAAATAATAACGGCAACCAGGAAAGGATGTAATGTTCTATTCTGCTGGGTACCGAGCCATGTTGGAATCCCAGGGAACGAAGAGGTAGATCGTGCTGCGGGCACTTCTGGCTCCCGTGCTGTAGACATTAGGAGCATCCCGTACAGAGATTTCTGTGCCCTAATTAAATACCATGTTAAAGCCCAGTGGCAAGCAGAATGGAGCCTACAGGTGTCAAACAAACTGCACATGATTAAGCCTTTTCTTAGTGAGTGGCAGAGTGCTAGACACAGAGACAGGTTTTATGAGGTAGTCCTTTGTCGACAACGCATAGGACACACGCGGCTCACGCACGGACACCTCTTACGTGGGGAGGACCTTCCTGGGTGTGAACATTGCCAGGAACCGCTGAGTGTCTCACATATCCTTCTAGAATGTCCTGCGTATGAAGAAAAACGCCTCCACTACTTTTTCCAACTGTACAAAGAGCATGTTCCTTTACACCTATCTGTGTTACTTGGAAATGAGCCACTACTCCCACCCACCCAGGTTTTTAAGTTTTTTAAAAAGCGTTGATCTTTCACACAAATTGTAGCATTACTTATAATGTATGGTCTTACTCCTATTCTATACATTTTGCAAATTACCAGCTACTAAAGCTCTTTCTTCTCCAAAATCCTCTTCTGCAATAGTATCATTTCTTGGCGCATCATAGCCTTAGCTGCTTTTGCGCCACAAAACCCCAATCTACTACTACTACTACGTTCGCGTGGAAACGACCTGCTAAAACTCCCTATTTATACAATGCTACGGTCGAGTCCAAGTTTCAAAAATGGCGGGATGACGGTTGGAGTTTCCAAAGAAGCGTAGGAGGAGTTCCTGATGGGCAAACGTCTATACAATGCTACGGTCGGGTCCCAATTTCGGCGGGATGACAGCTGGAGCTTTCGTGAGAGGAAAGCGTAGGGCAGTTCGTATCCGGGGGCGGGTGAAGAAGCTTGACGGTCGGGGCCAAGTTTCAAGGACGGTGGGATGACGATTCTAGCTTCTTGAGAGGGGGCGCAGGGTGACTTTGTATCCGGGCGGGCAGAGGTGACCTGGACGATAGCGTACAGTAGACCCTTTTCACAAGCGCGCCGCCATCTTTAAATATCGTCACTTCCAGTATGGGCGAAAACTTGTTTTGCCGTCGCCACGCCAATAGATTGCGTTTAGGAGAAAAGCGTAAACGTCACCCAGTCCCGTTTTCTCTCCCCTCTATTATTTTACTAATTGCAGGTTGAAACGTTTTAATATTTTTTCGTCGCCGACACCCGATATGCCTTCTGAATCCCGGAGAAAATCTCACCGGAGAAAAGCTCACCGGAGAAAAGCTCACCGGAGATAGGCTCACCGGAGAAAAGCTCACCGCAAAACCGGCGGACGCGGAGAAAAGCTCACCGGCCATTAAGCGTATGCAGAGAAAAGCTCAACAATTTTTTTTCTGATTTTTATATGGAGGCTTTTGGATCATGCGAACATATATCAATTTATTATCATTAAAATTTGTCAGCTGTGTAAAAATAAAATGTCCTTTTTTGTATTATTTGTTAAGCTTGTTGGGTATATTCCTCTCAATTTAATAATTGCGGGCGAGTGTTTTCTGTGGCTTACTCCGTAGGCAACGAAAGCCCAACTCAACACTTTATAAACTTGAAGAACAGGAAAACGTTCGGAAACCTATAATGTCTGCCTAAAACCTAAAATCAAAACTGTAAATGTCGAAAATCCAAAAGTGCATGCGCAACAACGCGGTGCCTGAAATTCTCTTTGAAGTTTTTGTTAACCTTTGAAAACAGGACAAAACAGTCAGTAGGATAACGAAACTTTTTTCTTTCACGGACAGGCACGTTTTCTAGCCGTCCGTGTTGGTGTTTCCACGCGTTGCCTTTTTGAGATAGTGCCTTTCTAGGGCGAGACGCCCATGGCCTTCACAGCTGCACACTCTCAGCGTTGTTACTCGTAACCTATATAAAAAGTAGACTTCTGTAAGGTATCGAATAGGGCGAGTTGGTAAACGTTATACACAATGAAAACGGCTCAAACGACGACGATGGATTGTAAACAACAAACACGACAGGACGAATCTGTTCTCGCAACTAAAGTTTTGTTAGTGAAATTAACAGAAAGAAAACAGCGTAGCCGACACTGATTACATCAACAAACACATACTTATCTAATAGGCACTAAACAATATTTGAAACTGGAACGGTTCACACACCGCTATTAATATTAGCTCGCAAAGAACAAACCTCTTTTTTCGACAGAGCTACGGACGGCACAATGCCAGTTGTCAATGAATTGTCTTTTTTACCGGCGTACGATATAGTTCTGATTTTATACTTGCGGCTTCATTAATATACGGAATGAGTGATTACTAATTTCTGATGAATTAGTAAATATGCCCAATGAACTTGAAGAATATTCCGAAAAAGTGGACGTATTTTTACTGAATATGACGAATGCGAATTATGTTAAATTGCAACGTTTGACGCAGAATCCGCTAAGCTAAAAAAAAAAAAAAATCGGTTAGCTTTTTTCCGCACCTGCTCAGAGGCCAGTGTGCTTTTTTCCGTATCTGCCAGTTTTGGGGTGAGCTTTTCTCCGGTGAGCTTATCTCCGGTGAGCTTTTCTCCGCCGCCCATGCCTTCTTGGCGGTCGGGGGCGAGAGTAAGCGATAAATGTCTATAGACCCCTTTCGAAGTACTGCCCCCTGTTGGCAGGTGCGGAATCCCTGCAGAATGGCGGACTTAAACCGCGACGTCACGGCAGATTTTTGGCGTTTGTTTGGACTAGAAGGCAATAACTCGCCCACAAAAAACTTAATGAGTCCAATGACGTTGCACTTCCGACTCTGTTTGATGTACTCGTCGGCTCCTATCGTTGGCCGCGGTACGACGTTCGCAATCTTATGGAATGGCTTGCACGTTCCATGATGCTAGTTGTTCCGCCATTGTGCAGTGGTTCTGAGCTTCTAATAATCGACACGTGACTTTGGAAAGGGGTCTATAGACGAAAGACACACGCGCAAACTACAATGCTGTCTCAGAAAAAAAAAACAAAAAAAAACAACAACAGCACGTTTATTTTTTTTTTTGTTAGGCATGCATGAGTTAGACCGACCTGTTCACGAAGAAATTAGAATCTCAGTTCCTTTGTCCAGGCCCCATAAAGCCGCTAATATACAAAAGGTTTATAGATAATATATTTATTGTCTGGTCGCACACTGAGGAGGAGCTGGTCGACTTCATAGGTCGATACAACGCTGCTCATCCGAGCATCCGCTTTACACATTCGTACTTTCAAACCGAAATAAACTCCTTAAACGTCAACGCTAAAATAGACGAAGGTAAACTCACCATGAGCCTGTACCGCAAGCCAACAGATCGACAGCATTAGCTGCATTAACAAAGCGACCGCCCACACCATTGCAAGAACAGCATTCCCTATAGCCAATCTCATCGTTTCAAACGAATTTGCTCCAAAGAGACACGAGCAGACCTTATCAGCCCGTGCCCCACGCGAAACAACACACAACGCCCAAACCTATTTCTAACTTATAGCGTGAACCATCCTAATGTAAATAATATCTTAACAAGACATTATAACATTCTCGAACAAAGCGAGTGCCTTAAACGCGCGTTTCATCCGCTCCTGGGGTAGCCCACAGACGATATCGTAACCTCAAAGACGGGCTAGAAAACTTTCAGATAAATTCATCGCCATCATTTAACGAATGTAGGGCTTGCATGCATTCAGCATGTCTGATCTGTAAACAGATGCAGCACACAAACACGGCCAGCAGCACGCACTCGCAGTTCTCGATCAAAATTAAAGGGCACCTAACGTGTGCCTCGTCGAATGTCGTCTACTTATTCGAGTGTACGCTATGCAAAATGCAATACATAGGCCGACTAGAACGGCATTTAGACTGCGCTTTAATAATCACAAATCTCACGCCATAAATCTTCCGACACTTCCTCGATTCAAACATCTCGCTCTCCGAAAACCCTCGTTTGATAAATTGTCAGCTACGCTCCTAGAATCTGGTTTTAAATCAAATCGCGAACCTGAACAGCGTGAATCCTACCTAATTTACCGATTCAACGCTATTAGACAAGGAATAAATGAAAGCTCCGGTACTGCGGCATCGATTTAAATGCTAACAGACGAATAGCAACTGCGATCAGGGGACATCTTTGCAGGTTCCAAACCTTATTGTTAGCAGTGGTACTGTGTTTGTGGCCGGAACTGGACCATAAACGTTTCTCTTTTATTTTCAGGGTTTGATATTCGCTTTCTTTCTTTTCATTTCTAGGTTTAACATTGTCCCCTTCGAGGTCTGACTCATGCATGGGGCATGCATGAGTCAGCGTACCGTTTCTTTTCTTTTTTTGAGACAGCACTTTAGTTTGCGCGTGTGTCTTGCTTGTATTGTACGCTATCGTGCAGGTCACCTCTGCCCAGAGCCCCTGCCCGCCCGGACACAAAGTCACCCTGCGCCCCCTCTCCAAAAGCAACCGTCATCCCACCGTCCTTGACACATGGCCCCGACCGTCAAGCTTCTTCCATCGGATACGAACTGCCCTACGCTCCCCTCTCGCGAAAGCTCTAACCGTCGCCCCGCCGTAATTTGGACCCGACCGTAGCATTGTATAAACGTTTGCCCATCTGAAGCTTTTCCTACGCTTCTTTGGAAAATCCAACCGTCATTCCGCCGTTTTGAAACTTGAACTCGACCGTAGCATCGTATAAATACCACCCGTGTTCATCTGTACAAGTTATTCCTGACGAAGGCCGGACTCCGGCCGAAACGTCGAAGAATAAATCGTCTGCTCCTGCTGATAATATTATTTTTCTTGAAATATTTCGGACTTCTCAGTATATTGCGCCAACAGCGGTCATCTGTCGCCTTCGGGCGGACTGCCGTCAAAAAAAATGTCGAACCCTGGCCGGAACAATCGCACCGCCTCCCCGAACATCTCTGACCAGAAGACTACGTGCGCAAAAAGACACCGAGACATAAGCGAATTCGAAAAAGACATGCAAAGCAATAAGGACGACGCCCCCCCCCGCCCCTTTCCCCCATTTACACTGGTATCTCTTAGAAAAGATCGAGCAACAGGAATCCCAATCATGTTCAAGGCTACCAATCCAATGGCATCCTTTTGGTTGGTAAACCCTAAAAACCTGGCCAGAAAGATAGTCGCTGTAGCGCAAGAAAAGCAACTAGCCCACCATTTTACAAAGGATGGTGACCTAGTCGTGAACGTGTAATTTCTGGCTTCAGCCAACAAACTCCTCGCCATCACAGCACTCGCTGCAATTGCATGTACAAGTAGTGTTCCCGCATCGTACCCCAGAAGCGTCGGCAAAATACCAGGAGTGCCTCGAGAATACAAAGGTGAGCAGCTGCTGGAGTACTTGAAAGACTCCGGAGTTACAACAGTTCGTCGACAGGCATCGTACATTCGAAATTACGATGAAACTATAACAGTCAAGCCTCACGAGTGTGTGATCCTCACATTTCGACCTGACAAACCGATGCCAACAGAAGTGTTTCTCGGCTTTACGAGCCACCCCGTACAAGAGAACTTCGGAATTGCCATGCAGTGCTTCCGTTGTCAGAAGAATGGCCACATGGCTAAGCACTGTAAAGGCCCACAGAAATGCAAGATCTGCGCGGGCGCACACAGCCACACTGCTCTGTGAGGCGTCAACCTTGCTGCGCAAATTTTGGTGCACCTCACCCGTCATCATACGGCCTATGCACGCAATACAGATATGAAGTACGACAAATTTCCAAAACGCAAGCCAACAGCTGTAAACCCGGATTTCGTAAAGCCAACCGTGGAGCATAATCTGATGGTTAATGAGGAGAACTACCCGCATCTTCCAAACAGCAGTAAACAAAACAACGGCCGCCATCAAAAAAAATCCAGCCCATCATCAGAAACTCGACGGCCTACGCCTGCTCCTCGATTTCGAAGGCCACCAAAACTGAGGACTTCTGATTCAAATCAACATAAGACACCTACCCATCTGGCAACTTGGAACAGAATCCTTTGCTTACAATTCTATTTGTGGCTCTAAAAGCTATCATTCGATCTTTACCGGGAGCAAGCGACCTTGTTGAAGTTCAAGCTTTGCTCTAAATGTAAACAGTATTAAAATGTTCAGTGCTTCATGATGGGTTGAATAACCAGCATTATGGGTAAACCCAGCCAAACCAACCGACGTCCTAGGACACGACCCGCACAAGTCCTCCCTACCGTGATTCAATTGAACACCAACAACCTTAAACCACGCCTACTAGAACTCCGCCAGCGCCTGAGAGAAACCCAAACGGAAACGCTTGCTTTTCAAGAGTCATATCGTTAGCGAGGTACACAGAGGCTTTCACCATACGTCGAATATCACAGCAAAACACCCCATCCGGACGGAAGGTCACGGGCATCACTTTTCGTGAAACAATACATCTCGCAAATGGAGGTCAACCTTGATGACATTAACACCGTAATTGATGAACACGTTGCCATTACTTTGCGCTTGTCTGGGCGGGACGTTACAATCATATCCACTTATATTCGCCCGGGTCAGCCTTGGGATGCTGCATCAATACGGCTTATTCGCGCACGCTGTCCGGGTCCCTTAGTATGGTGTGGATATTTTAACGCTAATCACCCCGCTTGTGGTAGTGATGTGACGACATCACGAGGCACAACACTGTTAGACGTTATGAGGGACCTCGACCTCAATGCCTCAACTCAGGGACACCAAATTTTATCCGAGCACACATAAGAAATGCCAACGTGCTGGACCTCACATTTGCTTCCCAAGACATCCAAATGGTATGGGACATAGAGCCGTCCTCATGGGGTAGTGACCATCTTCCCATCCGACTGACGCCTCAAAAAAGTATCCCAATCGAGAAAAAAAAATTATAAAGTGATCAATTGGGATCTATATTGTTCTTGTCTATCCAAGTTGATGTCCGTCCCACCGATACCTGAAATTGAGGGCGCGATATCAACAGCACTCAATGCAGCAACCAAAACTAAAACTCTCCCCGTAACGAAGCCCATCCCTAACCTCACTTATTTAAACCTTCGTGCGGCTGCCCGGCGAGCTCAAAGAGTTGCTAGAAGAACAGACGAGGCGGAAGATTGGACCATATCAAGGCAAATAGAGGCCGTGCTCCGAAGACGCACTGTTCGGCTCGGAAAAACGCAGTGGCATCAACGGAGTGATTCCCTAAACAGAGACTCGGGGTCTCGAACACCCTGAAAAACAGTAAAACAGTAAAATGCTTTCGCTTTCCGATTTCCCTTAGCTGTCATTTTGCGGCTATTGCTATTAAAAGCAACATCACTGTGTCAAGCCTGGCCGAAAGTTTCGCAAACGAGTTTGCGCTAAAGTCAGCCTTCCATGCGACGCCCCCTCCGCACATGAGCCTCACATTGCATGTCGCACCACCGTCTGCATTGATAACAACTTTACGCTCGCTGAACTCACCTTCGCGCTTTCTCGTTGCCGAAGACGAGGCGCACCTTGGCCAGACGGAATTACGAACCAGGCCTTAAAGAATCTCGACACCAAACATCAGACTGTACTTCTCACTCATCTCAACGACATTTGGAACTCTGGAGATATCCCCGAATGCTGGCGGCAATCGAAAATAACGCCGATTCTTAAATTTGGAAAAGGAACAACTGAAGCTTCTTCGTAACGACCAATCTCTCTTACCTCTTGCCTCTGCAAAAATATGGAGCGCAAGGTTTATAGACGTTTGGTCTGGCAGCTAGAGCAGACGGACTCCTTTGCTCATCAGATTTTGGGGTTTCGCAAATATCGCTCAACTACAGATGCAATAGGAAATCTGGCCTCATCCCTCGAACAAGCAAAGGCACAAAACAATATCGCACATGCGGTGTTTCTAGATATACATCGAGCTTACGATGCTCTTCCTCATACAAATATTCTTGAACGTCTGAGGCTTATTGGAATTGGTGGGAAAATATTTTATTTATTTATTTATTTAGGAATACTGCAGGCGAATTGCGGCCCAAGCAGGATTGGGGGTTACAAAAGTGGAGTAAAAAAAAACGCAGCACCAGGTAATCCGTAAAATGAGAGAGGGGAACAGGGGAAAATTAAGCAAAAATTGTAATAAAGCACATGTAATAGCTCACAACAAAGTTGGGAGGAGTGGCGGCAGTGGGGAACAGGAAAATAAAACACAATGCAAAGAGTTACACATCAAACAAACGCTCAATCGACTTCAAAACATTGTCAGATATAAATATGTGATGAGGTAGGTTGTTCCATTCTGTTATGGTTCTGGGAAAGTAGGAGTATTTAAATGCATTTGTTCGAGCGAATACTGGAGTTATTTTATGCGGATGGTCATGCCTTGTGCGCCTAGTCGATGATGGGTGAAGAAAGGACGACGATTCAAGCCGGAGTTTTTTAAACCAGAGTTGATAAATTTTAATCTAGCTAGCTTCCTTCGTGATTCAAGAGAGATGATGTTGTTACTTTGAATTAAGGCAGCAGGTGAGTCATCCGGGTGGTAGCGATTAAATATAAAACGAGCTGCTTGCTTTTGAACATCTTCCAGTATCTTGATATATTTTTTTGTGAATGGATCCCAGACTGTAAAGGCGTATTCTAATTTCGTTCTTATCAATGTGTTATAGGCTAAAAGTTTCACATGAGAAGGCACGTGCTTAAGCTTGTGCCTTATCATACCTAGTTTTCGACGGGCAGCTGCACAAACATGTTCAGTGTGTGAGGACCAAGATAAGTTGCTAGAAATTGTAATACCAAGATATTTAAAGCTCATCGTCCGAGAGATGTAGTTATCACCAATAAAGTATTCATACTGATGAGAGGACTTTTTGTTAGTGATGCGCATGTACAAGGACTTTTCTTGGTTAAGCTTCATCTCCCAACGATCGCACCAGCTAGATACTGCATTAAGACTTTCGTTCAGAACAACTTGGTCCCTAGTAGAGTTAATATCCTTGAACAATAGACAGTCGTCCGCAAATAAACGAATACTCACGCTTTTATCTATACAAAAAGTGAGGTCATTAATAAAAATTGAAAAAAGAAGAGGGCCAAGGACACTCCCTTGCGGAACACCCGAAATTACAGGAAGAGGATCAGAATGGTGACCGACTACATCGACAAATTGTTTTCGCATTTGAAGATAAGATGAAATCCATTGAACAACTGTGCTGGGAAGGCCAATCTCATTAAGTTTGTATATAAGACCGGAATGAGGAACTCTGTCGAAGGCTTTGCTAAAATCAAGGAAGATGACGTCGACTTGACCAGGCCTATCTACTATAGAAGCAAAAGAATGAATAGTTGAAATGAGCTAAGTAGTAGTAGAAAGTCCCTTTCGGAACCCATGCTGAAAAGGCGAGATTATTTCATGTTTATCGAGGAAATCATTGATGTAATTAGAAATTATATGTTCCAGTAGTTTACACGAAGAGCTGGTGAGTGAAATTGGGCGATAATTTGTTAACATTGTACGGTCTCCTTTTTTAAAAACGGGTACAACCCGAGCAATTCGCCAATCTGAGGGAACAACGCCAAATGAAAATGACATCTGGAAGATAACAACAAGGAATCTAGAAATCCACTCAGCGTAACGACGAAGAAATGCATTTGGTATATCATCAGGACCATTTGACGATTTAGGTTTGAGGTTAAGTAGCATTGAAATCACTTCATTGAAGCCTTTCTCCGAGGAAGAACGTTTTACGTAAAGTTACTGAGAGCAGAGAGTTCTGCACGATATAGCACTCAAGGCATCCCACAAGGAAGTGTCCAAAACCCACTACTATTTAACATAGTGATGGCTGGACTTCCTCCTGCACTACCTCAGTCGTAAACATTTCCAATACATTGCACGATCTACGCCGACGATATTGCTTTGTGGTGCACTGGACCCAGCCGCCTATCTACCACAATACAAGCCAGGCTGCAACGCGCCCTCAATGTTGCTACATCATTTTTGCACCACGCAGGGCTAGCAATATCTACAGAAAAACAATTGCACTATCCTACCGACCACGTGGACGCCTTCGAGGTAAATAGTCATCTTTGAAGTTACATGGCAAGTGGATTAGGAGAGAAAACACCGTCAAATATCTCGGTGTCATTATTGACAACAGAGTGAACTGGCAACCTGCTGTAAAAAAAGTCTTTTCAGAGGCTGAAACGTTTCTCGGTGCAATCCAACCCATCGCGGGTCGTGACTGGGGAAGCAGTCAAAATACAATGCTGAGCCTTTCTAGGGGACTTTTTCTAAACCGCTTCCTCTACGCTCTCCCTCTTCTGACAATATCAAACGCGCAATGGAAGAAGCTCGAGCTCTTTCACAGGAAAGTTTTGCGCAGATGCTTGAGCCTCCCTAAAACTTCGCAGTGCCTGCCTACACTAATTGAAGCAGAGGATTCACCGCTAGAGCTGCAGGCCCATGAGAGCGCTCTACGACACATGACTAGACTTCACCGTGCCCAGTCAACTTCCAAATTCATCGACACACTAGCACCCCGACACCATTCTCGCTTTGGTCAAGTCGCCAAAGCTTTCCGCGACTCAATCGACTATCCGGAAAACGTCCCACCTCTGCCGCCACCACATCAGGAGTTACTCTTCAAAGTTGCCGCGGAGATTCCTGACCTACTACAACGTACAACGTCGGCGTGCAGCAGCGGTGATATCCCGGAAAATTGCACTAGAACTAATGCACACAGATTACGATAGAATGTTACATATTTACACTGATGGCAGCATTAAGAACAACACAGCTACAGCAGCGTACACTGTCCCGGAACTTGGCCTCAGCAACATGGGACAGCTTGACACTTCCTTCGACACCACAACAGCTGAATTAATGGCTATCTGGCTAGCAATCACCGAGACACCCCTCCCTCCAGTTCGCCGATCGGTTGTGGTGCTTGCGGATTCAAAAGGAGCATTACGCCAACTTATGAACCTGGAGGATGCTTCCCCTCTCGCTCGAACAACTGCAGAACTTGCACAAGCCGCAGGCAGAAATGGAAACACCTTTTACTTTCAATGGATTCCTTCCCACGTCGGCATCCAAGGTAACGAAGACGCTGATGCTCTTGCCACAGCTGCCCACTCCGACAGCTCACCAAGCTTTTTTGTGCATACATACAATTCGGCCAATTCTTTTATTCAAAGAAGCATTAGAATGCTACACCCCAACCCTGAGACAGCAGCAGGATCTCCTCCACATCTCATTCCGAGGAAACAATCTAAGAGAAAAGAACCGGCGCTTCTTCATCGACTTCGAGTCGGATGCGCCAACACAAAAGCACGACTCCACCTCATTGGGCGCTCCACTTCCCCGCTATGTGAAGCCTGCAACGTGGTGGAAGACCTTGACCATATTTTATGGACGTGCCCATTACTTGCAGACTGTCGTAAAAGCTTCCTTGGAAATGTGAACACAGCCGCCATATCTTCTCCGAGTACTACAAAGGTTTTATTTCCAACGGGATCACGTGCAGTGCGAATAAGTGTTCTTCGAGCGGTGCTTCACTATTTGTCATCATCAAGAAGAATGGCATCTCATCTATGATATATAATTACTCCCCTCCCTTCCTCATTTCTGTCCCTCTTTCACCCCACTTCCCAGCAGGGTGATACAGCTGTCCTCTCTCCTGGGAGACTAACCTATCACCCTGCATCCCCCCTCTTTTGGATTATTTTAGTAGAAAAACATCACCACCACCCACTATAGATATATATATATATATATATATATATAGACATGACAAGAGTACTCCTAGTAACTGCGAAAAATGTTCCTTAATATGGGCTAAAACACATGGCGAGTATAGGGCTTATGGCCCAGTGCACTAAAGCTGAGAATAGAAGCTCCGCTTTTAGCGCGAGCTCGCTGGCTTCCGCAGTGCTCTGGGCACGAGGGTCTGTGCGTTCACACTTGTGTTAGTATGGGCAGGAAGATCACGCTGAAGGTAGAGCTTCTAGTCTCAGCTCAAGGGTGAAAGGGGTGTAGTTCAAACTTTTAGAATTGGCGACGTGCGCGATCGAATGCGTCGCTGGTCGACTTTCCAGGATCGGTCGAGTGTTGGCTAAAGCCTGATTCACATGGTGCGATTTTGTTCTGCGAAATTGGTGAAGCGATGAACCGCACATGCGAAATTTCGCGTTCCCTTTCGCATTGAGTGAGAACATATCCGATTTTCCGCACGTGCGAAGCACATGGTGGGAACCCTTGGAGTCTTTTGGGGATACTTATTTCGATATTTAACAAAATTATAAAATTTTCAGATTTTTTTATTAGCTTCTGGTAAAAAGTGCGCGGTATACTTATATATAGGGCCGATTCAGACGTTAGCATCGGCTGAATTCGCATCAACGAAAACGACGAAAACAACAAGTACGACGAATGCGACAAGGACACCGGGAGAGCCACAACTCATAACTGCTTGAGCAAGCTACTTGTTGCGTTGCTTGGCATGTCGCGCAAGGCGAACAGTTGTCCCGGTGGCTTCGTCACGTGGACGATGTTCTATATTGAAAGAGGGCAAGTGGCAGCGCATCTTGATTTTCATAGAGCATGATGGCCGCTACTCTAGATGACGACATCACGATCATCTGGTGGGCTAGTTGGTTGATCATATTGTTGAATTAACAGCTCAAACACGACAGGAAAGAGAGACAAGGGAGACAGGATAGAGCGCTGAACTAACAACTGGCGTTTAATGAAAAGGAGAAAGTGGAAGAATAACCGAAGAATGCTTTTAAAAGATGGATAATGAAAACCCGCAAAAACATATGCTATAGCTTGAGTGGCCTGAAAATGAATTTCGAAGAATACCAAGCTTTAAGCTGGTCGCTTAAATGACTTGTTGAAAACGATTGAGTCCTGGGACGACGTGAATAGAAATTCCGGTAGAAAAAAGAAAGAGGAAGTTTACGTTTAAAATATTCACAGATTCTAAGGACCGTTAAAGATCGCGACCTAAAAAAGTAAAGTTCTTTTTGTGACAAAGGCCACGGACGGCGCGCTTACGCAGGCATCCCAACAGGACAGAATAACCTGTGCCTCGTAGAGCTCGCGAGTTCGTCGTTCCCCTAAACGTTTCAGGATTTTCGTTTTCCTGAACAAGGCGGAGCACTGGCAGTCCCTGACATGTATGGCAGAGTGGCCTGCTGGCGACGACTAGAGTGACACGGCATGTTCTCTTAGACGATCGTTGACACACCTTCCTGTCTGACCCACATACACTTTCCCACAAGTAAACGGTATTTCGTAAACGACCGCACATTGGCATTCGACGTATCTTTGTTGATGTTGAACTCCGCACCCATCTTGCTGCTGCTGCTTGTTGTGAATTTTCGGTCACAACTTCTTTAGTTTGTCCGGTGCAGACAACACGACTTTGACGTTAAACTTCGATACAATCTTCTTAAGGTTGTGGAAAATGTGGTGAATGCATGAAAGCAGAGCCGGTCGGATATTTGTGTCCCTTTGTATCGTCTGTCGTCCCCGTGTAATGATATTAGACTCGGCGACGTCATACAAGATGGAACTTGGATAGCCAGAATCTTGAATACGCTGCACTTGATCATGAAAGCTTCCCCCGCTGAATGTACACAAAATTTCCTTAGCGCCGCATTTAGGTTTTTTTTTTTTTACTATTCCTCTCTTAATAAACTTCGAATGTGCCGAATCGTATTGCAGAAGGCCTATTTTGGACCTTGGGGAGTACTTCCAACAAGTACTCCCCAAGGTCTTTGAACATCATACTTGTTGGAAGTACTCCCCAAGGTCCAAGAAAGGCCTCCTGCAATAGGATTTGGCACATTCGAAGATTATTAATAGAGGAATTGTAAAAAAAACTCCCTAAATGCGGCTCTAAAAAAATCTTGTGTACATTCAGCGGGGAAAGCTTTCATGATCAAGTGCAGCGTCTTCATGATTCTGGCTATCCAAATTCCATCTTGTATGACGTCGCCGAGTCTATTATCACCACACGGGGACGGCAGACGATACAAATGGACACAACTATCCCACCGGCTGTGCTTCCATACATTCACTGCATTTCCCACAACCTTAAGAAGATTGCATCGAAGTTTAACGTCAAAGTCGTGTTGTCTGCCCCAGACAAACTAAAGAAGTTGCGTCCGAAAATTAACAACAAGCAGCAGCAGCAAGATGGGTGCGGAGTTCAACATCAACAAAGATACGTCGAATGCCAATGTGCGGTCGTTTACGAAATACCGTTTACCTGTGGGAAAGTGTTTGTGGGTCAGACAGGAAGGTGTGTCAACGATCGTCTAAGAGAACATGCCGTGTCACTAAAGTCGTCGCCAGCAGGCCACTTTGCCATACATGTCAGGGACTGCCAGTGCTCCGCCTTGTTCAGGAAAACAAAAATCCTAAAACGATTAGGGGAACGACGAACTCGCGAGCTCTACGAGGCACAGGTTATTCTGTCCTGTGGGGACGCCTGCATAAGCGCGCCGTCCGTGGCCTTGTCACCAAAAGAACTTTACTTCTTAAGTCGCGATCTTTAACGGTCCTTAGAATCTGTGTATATTTTAAACGTAAACTTCCTCTTTCTTTTTTCTACCGGAATTTCTATTCACGCCGTGCCAGGACTCAATCGTTTTCAGCAAGTAATTTAAGCGACCAGCTTAAAGCTTGGTATTCTTTGCAATTCATTTTCAGGCCACTCAAGCTATAGCATATGTTTTTGCGGGTTTTATTATGCATGTCTTAAAAGCATTCTTCGGTTCTTCTTCCTCTTTCTCCTTTTCATTAAACGTCAGTTGTTAGTTCAGCGCTCTATCCTGTCTCCCTTGTCTCT
The DNA here is from genome assembly GCF_016920785.2 of Ixodes scapularis. Classification (NCBI taxonomy): domain Eukaryota; kingdom Metazoa; phylum Arthropoda; class Arachnida; order Ixodida; family Ixodidae; genus Ixodes; species Ixodes scapularis. The sequence continues at coordinate 189,882,982 of NW_024609846.1, read as the reverse complement.
CTTTCCTGTCGTATTTGCGCTGTTAATTCAACAATATCTAGATGGCGAGTTCATACTGCTCTGTAAAAAGGAACACCTGCTTCTGCGGAAAAGAAAAACAAAAAGAAACAAAACTGCTGCTCTTAGATGGAAGCCCGCGTTGATGGTGGGTCAGGCCGTGCTGACAAAACAGAGCCGAAGAATCGGAAATTTACTCATCGGTAAATCGACTTGTGCTTTTCTGCGAGCAGGTTTCTCGAATACTTTTTCTCTATAGACTCTCTTTATGCTGCACAGTTTCGAAGATATTACCGGATAATGCCGAACACTTTTGAAAGACTCCACGCTCGCCTGGAAACAATTGCTTACGAAGCAGTATGTCGTCAGGGAGCCCATTTCGTCGCGGGTGCGGCTTGCTATCATTTTGAGGCAAAATGGCATTCTCTTTAAACTGCACTGTTTGGAGTGGATACGAGGTGCAATTAAACTGGTTTATATGGCGAACTCATTGCTAGTTTCTCGGCTTCCAGACATTAATATACTCAGCAATGTTTTGTTTTTATTCAGGTACCTCTCATCGGCAACGTCAACGCAGGAGCGTGCACTGCAATTGAAGGTTGGAGTGTCAACTGTGGCATCCATCGTGCATGAGAGATGTCCTCATATATGGAAGGTGCTTCTCCCAAAACACATGAAGGTAAGCAAAGAAATATGATTTCGTTCTTTTGGTAACTGGTGGAAAAGAGGGCCGTTTCACATGGAGCGAATTTTGTTGCGATTTCGCAGTTGCGACGGCGCTGTTGCGGCAAACAGGCAGGTGCAATGCTATTATGAAACAATCGGAGCTGCGTCAATTGTCGAACATCTTTCGTGACGTATAACCAGAGCCGCTACGACGGTACGGAAAGACAGCCAATAAAAACGCGCCTCGTCCAAAACCAACCGTATCCTTAATGTCGCATGCATGCTGTGAAAGAGTCGCTGACGTCTCGTAATGAAAAAAACTCTTGAAATAGAGGTGGTATTCAGGTCGTGTGGTATTCACTGGCGGCCATAGCTTGCGCCGGTTGCTGCTTAGAGCACGTGCTGTTAGTGATTATCCACAACGCTTCTGCAACGTATATTTCACACCGTCAAGATTGTTTATCTTTGCCGGCAGTACGTAGCAGTTCTTTTTGAGCTCTAGCTGCGAACAATGCGCGCCAATAGGGCGTCCACTAAAAACCGCCTTTGAAGATGTAGATCATTACGAAAACCAAGTCACAGTTGTGGTCTTGGGCAAGTGATGGATTCAAGTTCCACCCTCCCCCCCCCTCCCCCCGTGCCCCGGTGTACTCGTTTAACACACTACTAAACCACGGAATCATCCAGAATTATGAATCAGTGGGTGTTGCAACTATTCGGCGGTGTGGGGGGGGGGGGGGGGGCTGTTAAGAGGGGGTGGCCTTAGGTCTAGATTCACTGGTCAAGAAATTCTGGGGGGTGTCGTGCCCAACCTGGAGATAAATAGGGGGTGTTGGAAGGGGCTGGCCTTAGGTTTATATACGTTGCTTAGGACATTCTGGGGGAGGGGGGGGGGGGTGTCACACCCAACCTGGAGATAATTACGGGAGTTGGGTGTGCAAATCACTGCAGCTAACTCGTCCTTTGCAGCTGCTGCAAACTAGACGGGATCGCAAATATTGAGGCAAATTCTGTGGTTCCATGGGTTTATATGCGAAGCCGAAATATCTAAATGAATCATGTTGAAAGCTGTACTGTCAGAAATGGTTTCTCGAAAGGTTTACACAACAGAGAGCCATTGATTTATGATCGTAGAGACAAACTTGGGAAGAAAGGGCTACAGACCTGAGGATGTTGAAGGCCCCAATGCTATTACTGCGCCACCTTCGAAAGACGGGGTCACACATTACGCATCCTACGAATACAATTTGCAGACAAATAGTATCTCGAGGCACCGCAGCATCCCTGCTTTCTATGTCGCACGGCAACCAATGAAAGGAGCAGCCTGGCACGCGGTTTATGAAACACGGATGCGTCAGTGAGTCGCGTTCGATCGATGTCTCCAGACTGGTTTTTGTCTTTTGTATAAGCAGTCTGACACCGGCCTGACTTGGGCACAATATGATGGCTCAAAAAAGTAAGTTGTAAGTGCCTGGAACTGGGCTAGTTGGTTAAACATGCTTCTGAAAGTTTCCAGCTGAACGTAGAAAGAACGGAGTTACAAAAAAAAAAAACAGACACGCAGCTTTTCAGATTCAGTTACAAAAGTATTCGCAATTCTTAAGCGTCAACACGTATTTCTCATATTTGAGGATTCATTTATTACCAGTATTACTATAGGTAAAGTAAGACTACCTGAACTGCTTTTAAATAACAACATAAAACCGTGTATGAACTTTGTGCTGTAATTCTAGCTCCCATCAAGAATCACAGACTGGGAGGAAATGGCCGAGGGCTTTAAGACAGGAAGGAATTTTCCTTCGTGCGTGGGGGCCGTTGACGGAAAACAAGTACATATCGAGGCCCTTGCCGATTCTGGAAGCCTGTACTATAACTACAAGGGGCTGTATATGGGTTTACAAATTTACTTTAACATATATCATGTTTTGCAAGAGCGCATGAAGTAACGTAACATTCGGATTTTCAGGATAAGCTACTCTATAGTGCTGACGGCCGTCGTGGACAGCAAGTTGAGGTTTGTGGCCACAGACGCTGGAGCGTATGGCCACCAAAGTGATGGTGGCGTCTTCAAGGCATCCCGGATAGGACAGTGCCTCAGTCAAGGTGCCTTAAATTGCCCACCACCAAGTCTGCTGCCATCTTCCCATATTATCGCCGCGTATGTCTTCGTTGGAGACGAGGCATTTCAACTGAGGCCCAACTTTCTGAGGCCCTGTCCTGGTTGATACCTCACTGACTATCTAAAAATATTCAACTATCGACTGTGTAGAGCGAGGTAACCTTTAGAATTGTTGCACTTTCATTATAATAACAAAAATCACAGTGTTGTCTTTGTCTCATTTCCAGAAGGTGCGTCGAGAACGCATTCGATATTTTGGCTACTAGATTCTGCACCTTCCGCAGGCCAATCGACCTCCTCCCAGACCACGCCACTGGAGTTGTCCGCGCAGCTTGTGTACTGCACAACTACCTACAAGACGACAAGTTGCACATGCTAAATGCCTATGCTGATTGAAGTCGACCACTTCGGCAACATCGTTGATGGCCAGTGGCGCAAGAAGGTCTCTCAACAGACAAACGCGTTGCTCTACCTACCGAGGCTGAGATCGCGGTACGTCGACCGATCTCCCCAAAAATGCAACACAATGGCCACCGCAGTGAGAGACCTGTACTGCAGGTACTTTGTAAAGGAAGCTGGAGTGTCCTGGCAAAGGAACCGTAGTGTCAGTAGTCCTAAGTAGTGTCAGTGGTATGGTGACAAATCACGAAGTTTTCAAATTTTTGTGTGTGACGATCATCTGACCTATTTCCGGTGGAACAGGGAGCTGAGGCCACCATTACAACAATATTCTGCCGGTGCGAGTTAGATACTTTTGAACGGGCGTTCTGGTGTGAGATGGCTTCCGTGTGAGGCCCACTAGGACTTTGAACAGAGAAAATGAAACATCTGTATTGTGCCAAGACCGGTGCTACTGGAGGGGGATGGAATTAGGGACTCTCCCTGTTCATGTACGCTCTTAAGTGCTTAACTAGGAGTGGACATAATTTATACTCTGCCTCCCGTGGAGGAGTGACCCAGTCCTCTCAGATCCTTGGTTGGTTAAGTGGGACGAGGGTTTTCAGTGCACGTTCTGCAAGATCCTGAACTGACGCGCATCCTTAAAGGGAAGCCGGAACAATTCTTAAAAAAAAAATGAAAGCCGTTTACAACTCCCTGTAACGCCGAATTAGAGCGCAGCTCTTGAGGAGGAGGAGGGGAGGGTACTGGTGGGGGGGGGGTCAAGTGACCTCGGGGGGCGGGAAGTCACGTGACCTCGGGGGGCGGGAAGTCACGTGACCTTGGGGCGTCACGTGACGTCGGGGGGTCGCGTGACCTGGGACCACGTGACGATGCCGATGACGTCATCAGTGACGTCACTGATGACGTCATCAGTGATGATGACGATGACGATACGGATGCCGGTGACGTCATCAGTGACGTCACTGATGACGTCATCAGTGGCTATGACTTCAACGGGGGGTCACGTGACCTCGGGGGGTATCCCCAGGTCACGTGACCCCCCCCCCCCCCGGGGTCACGTGACCTGGGTAACCTTCGTGACCCTCGTGAGGGTAACCCTAGTAACCCTTGTGAGGGCAACTCTGGTGACCCTCGTGAGGGTAACTCTCGTGACCCTCGTGAGGGTAACTCTCGTGACCCTCGTGAGGGTAACTCTCATAACCCTCGTGACCCTCGTGAGGGTAACCCTCGTGAAGGTAACCCTTTTGAGGGTAACTAACCCTCGTAACCCTCGTGAGGGTTACGAGGGTAAGTAACCTTCGCGGAGGGTAACCCCCGTGAAGGTAACCCTTTTAAGGGTAACTAACCCTCGTAACCCTCGTGAGGGTTACGAGGGTAAGTAACCCTCGTGAGGGTAACCCTCGTGAAGGTAACCCTTTTGAGGGTAACTAACCCTCGTAACCCTCGTGAGGGTTACGAGGGTAAGTAACCCTCGTGGCCCTCGTGATCCTCGTGAGGGTAACCCTCATGAGATTAACCCTCGTAACCCTCGTAACCCTCACGAGGGTTACGAGAGTTGCGGTTACGCCGACGCCGACGGCGACGCCGACGCTGACGCCGCTCAAGCCGGGAACGGGCCCCTAAGAGCTGCGCTCTAAAATGAGATAGAGGTTGATTCTAGCGTAGTTTTTTCCTGTGAATATGAATAGGGAGTTTTAGTAGATCGTTTTCGCCGTCCCGCAATGCTTTCCGCATCCCACTACGATACCCTGAACTCTACAGTCAAGGCCATGGGCGCGCAGGCGCATTAGCGGCTTCTTCGTTGTGGAGGGCTTAGCGGAGGGGGAAACGCGGTCTACGAAAACTCCCTAATATCGCGTTCGTTTTCCCCGAAGATGTAACTAAACGCGAGAAAACACGAAAAACACCCGACCCGTCGTGGCGTCATAAGAGGACCTTTCGGTCGCAAAGCTCGTGTCGCTCGAGGGCCGCGCATGCAATCCCTAGCTTGCCAGGTGCATTCACCCGTACTGGCAGAAGTGTTGACATCGTTTTCTGCTCTTCTTAAAACAAAATAGCAAGCGTACGCGTGCATAGCTTTGATGGACGCTGCTGGAAGGAAGATTCCGAAAACTCCTTTTGTGACGTCACGCTCCTGGGAGGGGGGCCTTCGGTGGTACTTTGAAAATGATTTTCTGCAACCTCAATGCACCAAATTATTAAAAAAAAATCGATACTCGAGATTCTGGAGGTGAAATGAAGACGATTTAAGTGTGTTTCCTCGAATACAAAACCGCTTCAGCTTCCCTTTAACTTGGTGTGTGAGAGTTATTTGAGTAGTCTCCGAAGTACGTGCATTTAGGTGGTTCAGGTAGATCTGCAACGTGCTAGAGGTAGTGTAGTGTTGAGAGCGAGTGTGTTTATACACGCCGAAGAAGCGTAGCATCTGCCCTCTCTGCGTCGTCTTCTTCTAATTGCTGAGTGCAGACGTGTTTTCTTTGCGCTCCGCCGCAAGCGATTTCTGTATCCTGTTTGGGGAGTGCTAGCCCCCCGGACACAACTCAAATCAACGAGGACAATGCCATGGACTACCAAGGGTCCCCCCGTCCAGCGATTTTGAACCCCACAGGGGTCAATTTCGGCGAATTTGGAAATTGAGAACATGGATACCGTGGTAAGCCTAACCTCTGGCACCGGCGGTCCTCAGACCTCGACAGATATGACGCAGCTGCCCACGCCCAACCTCACGACCATTGATATCCAACTTGACGCCGGACTTCTCATGCATTTGGGAATTGCCAAGGAAGACATCGGAAAGCTGATAACTGGACTTCTTGTCAATTACGCTCAAGGGACATTGAACCTAACCAGAAGCTCAAGTCCGCAGGGCGCCGCGAATGAGCAGGTGAGCTCTTGTTTTTTACACGCGTTTCCGACGCTGGAAGAATCTCAAAATTTGGAAAAGCCCTTTGCTAAGGAAAGCAAAGCTCAGCCTGACGGCACTGGTACTGTCATAATGGGAGGGAATGCCGGAGACGACATCGAGTTCCTAGTCGCGAATATGCGCAGGAGGAAACGTTCGAAGTGGACCAATGTAGAGTCGGACGACATAACAGCTGCGGAAAACACGCAGGAAACTCAGGCGTCCGTGCAAACCGTCGTTCTCAAGCCCATCTGCAAAGAGAACGTTAAGAACCTTACAGCGAGGGAAATTAGGCGAGCCGTAGCAGAGGCGGGAATCGCAGAATACGAAGACTACAAGATTCAAATTCAGCCCAGAGCTAATACTGTCGCGCTCACCACCAGGGACGAAAAGATAACAGAAAAACTACTCCAGGTGACGGAAGTGAAGAAAGACAAAGATTCATACGCCCTGAAACCCTACAAGGCAATGGGTCACAATCAAGTGCGTGGGGTTATCTACCTGCATGGAGACAACAGCGCTGAAACCCCAGAAACACTCGTCCCAGATCTGGTATGTCGAACCGCGAAGATCGTCTTCGCAAGACTTATGGGCAAAACTAGCAACGCGGTCGTCATCACGTTCGAGGGCACTAGGCTACCAAAGAACGTAATGTTTAGCAGAGAGATCTTCACGGTGAGGCCGTACCGTCCCCGGCCCGTCGTATGTTACAATTGCCATGGAATCGGTTACAAGAGCGATGTATGCCCTATCAAAGAAAGCAGATGCGGCAATTGCGGCTACGCACACGAGGAAGATATGGAACAATGCAACAGGGAACCCAAGTGCCGAAACTGCGAGGGGCATCATGTCGCCACTAGTAATGCGTGCCCGAAAAGGAAGATACCCTAGAAAACGAAACTCCGAAAGCAGTCACCAAAACACCAACCAAGAGAAAGCTATGCCGCGGCAACAACGGACAATCGAAGACCACCTGCAGAACAGCCCATGGTCGAAGCCAAGCAAGGATCAACGCAAGGAATGATTCAGGAAGAGCAGGACTAGTGTCTTGCCTGGATGCCCGAATGGGCCCAACCGAGGGCAACTCTGGTGCCGGCAACGCGACCGCTCAAATCATTCTTCGACGCAGAAACTGAGCACAACAAACTTCGAGAAAGAGATAGCAGAACTGAGACATGCACGACGTTAGAAGAATGACGACCGGACGAACAAAGACGGATGTGACCCGCATCGTACAATGGAACTGCAGCACGTTTACGGCAAGAAGTGCGGAACTTAAACTGCGCTTCGAACGACAAGCGCCGCCAGAATTTCTATTACTTCAAGAAACGAGAAGCCCGAACATGACCCTACCCTGCTATAACTTTTACTTAATGCCTAGCATCGAGACCGTCCCGAGCCCCTGGGAGAGGAACCCGGTGACTCGGAAGGGATGGGCGGCTATCGGAGTTTTTCGGCATCTACCACAGGCGCAGCTTGACACCTCCGTGCTGTGTTCTAGCGACAGGGAGGTCGTCGCAGCGAGAGTCAGATATGGCGGGCTCAAGATGGTACTCGCTTCTATATACATCAGACCCAGAGCCAAACCAAAGGACGGAGAGACGGCAAGCTGGATCCGCGGCCTAGTTGAATTAGCCGACGGAGATTCACTGATTGTGGCCGGGGGCTTCAATGCCCCACACAAAAAAATGGGGGTACGCAACAAATACGAGAAAGGGAAGGGAACTGCTGGAAGCCATGAGAAGGGAAGGCCTGGAGCTTCAAAATGAAACTGGAGTGAAGACGAGGCTTGCTAAGCACCAGAGACAAAAGGATACCACACCGGATCTCACGTGGACCATGGGGGACCTGACCCTCGAGTGGAAGCCATGGAGGGACACGTTGGGCAGCGACCACTACCCCATCGAGTTGAAGGTAGCACACTGCGCAGGGAGGAAAGGCCGAGAGATGAGACCTATCATCAAGTGGGATCGCTTCAGAGAGATTGTGACCCAAAATATTGGGAAGGACAGGGACATCGAGGTCTGCATACAAGAGGCGCTCACGGGGTCGAAGACGCAAATCTCGGTGAAACGCGGGAGCCCCACGCCAGACACACATATGTTAAATCTTTGGGCTAGCCGGCTCCAAGCCCTACAGAAATACAAAAAAGTTAGGACGACACCGCAAAAGATTAAACTCAATATAGCCACAGCCAAAGCCACCAGGTATTCCAAGGAGCTCGGCAGGACGAGATGGAGGGCGCACTGCGGATCCTTCAATGAGAAGACCGGCCTAGGGAAAGCCTGGAGGACCTACAGAGGCATGGACGGTAAAAGGCGAAAGGCAAGGAATGCGGCACAAAACTTAGCCCTCCGGCTAAACATAACCGAAGAAGAAATGGCAGTCAGGGCAGGCGAACTTTTCTTTCCACAAGTTAGCGCAGCACCGCCGAGGACTAGCAAAACATCCGAAAGTACCCACACCCTTGAGGCACCAGAAGAACTTGGGATGGAGGACCAGCTTAACATTGGAGAACTGTTGGAAGCCTTATACACGGCCAACACAGGCAGCGCACCGGGTCCCGACGGCATTACGTACCAAGCCCTAAGGAATCTTCCCGAAAAGCCAAAGAAAAACTTCTGAACAGATATAACGAAGTTTGGAACTCTGGAGTGCTGCCGAGACAGTGGAAACTCTCGTGGGTAACGCCCATCCCCAAACCAGGCAAGCTCCTAGACAGGATAGAGAATCTAATACCGGTCTCACTGACATCGAACATTTGCAAAACAATGGAAAAAATTGTTCTCCAAAGACTACAGTGGTACTTGGAAACTCACAACAGGCTCGATCCCAGACAAACGGGTTTCAGGGAGGCGATGGGAACCCAGGGCAGCCGCAAGCTCCTCTACGAGGATGTCATGGCCAACAAAAATCAGCAAGACCCACGCCTCGTCGTCGCCCTGGACATTAAGAAGGCCTTCGATGCCGTCCCACACTGGGCAGTCATAAAAGGAGCGAGGAGGTGCGGAATCCAAGGAAAATGCCTGGCCTTCATACAAGACTTTCAGCGGGGCAGAAGGTTCCAAGTGAAGATTGGTAACACTAAAGGACCCGACACGCCGAACTGCAGGCGTGTACCACAAGGAGCAGTGATCTCACCGACACTCTTCAATATGGTGATAGCAGAGTTGCCTACCAGGCTTCGGAATATCGATGGTCTGGGCTTCACCATATATGCAGACGATGTCACGCTCTGGACACGCGGAGGCTCCTTGGGAGACCAAGAACAGACGATGCAAGAAGGTATAGATGAGGTCGCTCGATATCTCTCTGAAGTTGGGATGGAGCCATCACCGGATAAAACACAGTACATGGTTGTGGCCAGACCAAGGGACAATAGGAAAGGAATAGCCGACCTGATACGACTAGAGATCAATAGACAGGAAATAAGTAGACGCCCACACATCAAGATACTGGGGGTCACCTTCGAGGAGACGGCCCGCACCACGAGGTGGATACCCGAGCTACAGAAGTGGTGGGCACAAGGTCTCAAGCTCATCCGAAAGATCACGAGTAAGTCCTGGGGCGCTGACGAGAAAACCCTCAGGATCCTAACGGAGGCAGTACTCACACCCAAAGCATTGTACAGCTGCAACTAGCTCAATTTGACCAGACAACACTGGAAGAAACTTGAAAAGTTGAACTACCAATTGATGAGGGCAGTCACAGGCCTTCCAAAATACACAGCTATAGAATACCTGAGGAAAGAAGCCCAGATGAACACTATCGAAGAGCGTGCCGAGGTTCAGAACATTGCCCAATTTCAACGGCTCAAGAGAACAGAGCACGGACGCAAGCTCCTAGCAATTCTACCGGGTGAAACAAGGAGACGGTAGGCTCTTTAAATCGACCGGAAAATTCGGTTTCTTAACCTATCGCGCTACGACTTTGTGCAGCGTTGCCCACAGATGGTGCATTTTTTTCGTAAAATTTGCAAAGAGCGAACTTACCTGAGGAAAAAGTAAAGAAAGAAAAAGGCTTAGCTCCTATGGAAACGCAGCGACGCCACCGGTCTGCAATCAACACGGCGCCGTTTCGCACGGTAGACAAGAGATGGCGCAAGCGGTCGCGACGCCAACTGCTGCCAACGAACGAGCAGACGACGCCGAGAACCGGCGTTTTTAGCAGACAAGGAACTGCAGTTGCTTGTTGTTACCGCGCCTGTTTTTGTTTCTGCAACTGTCGCCGTTTGCGGAACGCGCGCCGCTTTTGATTCGAAAAGATCGTCTGCTAAAAACGCTGGCTCTCGGCGCCGTATGCTCATTCGTTGGCGGCGTTCGTTGCGCCATCTCTTGTCTACCGTGCAAAACGGCGCCGTGTTGATTGCAGACCGGTGGCGTCGCTGCGTTTCCATAGGAGCTAAGCCTTTTTCTTTCTTTACTTTTTCCTCAGGTAAGTTCGCTCTTTGCAAATTTTACAAAAAAAAATGCACCATCTGTGGGCGACGCTGCACAAAGTCGTAGCGCGATAGGTTAAGAAACCGAATTTTCCGGTCAATTTAAAGAGCCTACCGTCTCCTTGTTTCACCCGGTAGAATACGACATGCGAGACAGGCCCCCGCTAGAGAAACCGCAGCCTCCATGGCAAGATAACACCATCCCCGACCACAAACCCATGCCGAAGACTCTCAACCAAGGGAAGCGGGCTCGAGCGGCCAGGCTACACGCAAGCTGGTGCAAAACGCACGCGACAGAAGATGAGTTGCGGTACACGGACGCCGCCAAGACAGAGGACGCCACGACTACGTCGTGGTACGATCCTCGAAGGAATGAAGAGAGCACCGAAATACTTTCCGAAGGGGCTTCTATCAGAGAGGCGGAACTGAGGGCTATCTTGGCGGCGGTGAAAGACGTGCTCAAGAAACTGACCCAGCCAGGCAAGGCACGACTTTTTACGGACTCGCAAGAATCAATACGTGCGTGCCGATGCAGCAGAACAAAGAGTCGCACGGTAAAGCAAATAAAGAAAGTGGCAGTGGAGCTCCGCACAAGGGGCACCATACTTACAATCGAGTGGCTACCCGGACACAGTGGCATACCCGGGAACGAGAGGGCACACCGAGCCGCAGCGAAGACAGCCTGTAGTACTCACTCCGCACCAGGCTCAACCTCTCGGGAGAAGATGAAGGCGGGAGCAATGGACCCGGAGGAACGGGCCGAACTCGCCAAACTGGAGAGAAAGGCCTACCTCCGCAGCCAGCTTCCGCCGACAGACAGCAACATACTGGTACAATACAGTCGGTGGGAAACCGTCAGGATTCGAAGAATAAGAACGAAGACTGCACTTACACCATCCAAACTAGTATTTTTTGGCCTGAAAGAAGATATAGACCCAACCTGCACGAGCTGCTCGGAAGGAGCCGAGGCAACATTTCAGCATCTGCTCTGGGCCTGTAAGGGCCTCAAGCATCATAGGAATGATGTTCTGAACAAGATCCAGGGCGTAGACAAGTCTACGACGCTCGAGGAGTGGACCAATCCAACGGGCACTCCTCAGCATAGGAAAGCCATCCTCGACTCCTTGATACAGTATATCAGGGAGTCGGGTGTACATAGCCTCATCTAAGACGTCATTACCATCATCATGAAACCTCCCTCACCCCCTCACCCTTCACAACCCTTCCCCTCTCGTCTCAGGAGCACAACTCCATAGCGGGTGAACCCCTCATCAAATAAAAACATGTCTCTCTCTCTCTCTCTCTGCCCTCTCTGCAGTGCGGGGTGGGCTTTAGGTGGTTATGTGGTTAAGACAAAACTATAATACAAGGCACGGCGAGTTTCCTTCTCGTCGTGCCTTGCGTTGTAGCTTCCGGGTCACGTAGGGGTCGATTTCGTCTGGCCATTGACAAGGGGTACTCGGATCGTCGGCGGCGTGCGTAGATGAGTGGGCGGCCTTGCAGCACCGGCACACAATGCAAATATTTGCCTTTTGGCGCCGGTGCACCTCATGACTCCAGCAACGTGTTATGCTCGTCTTTATTCATATTTGATGTCTGCCAAAAAGATGAGCCTGTATTTGTTTTTTTTTTCTTTTGTAATCGCAACTTTTTGTCTTTGTTAGTTGTTATCTTTCAACATTTAAAGCCAGTAATAAAATATTTATTCCTGGATCACACCTGCCTGATGTCACCTCTCTAGTTTATTTTCACCCCGGACCTGTTGCGTGCAAATCAGTCCATTTTTTTATATAAAATTGGTGTGGTCTTTGCCTCTTTTTCGGACAAACTGGCGGACACTTTTTGTGGCAGGTATAGCCCAAAGTAGATCGACAGAGTACCGGCTGATCCCCCACAGAGTGAGGTGCTATTTTACTGTTTTCGTAGGACCTACGCTGTCCAATCGGGTCTTTACTTAACACAGCATGTGTTTTATCGGCCGATTTTCATGAAATGAACGACACGCTGGACCACACACACTACGTGTGTGTCTGTGAATAAGAACGTGAAAAACACATTCTGTACTTCCTCAGTGTAGGTCAGCATGAACAAGCTTACGTAAATGTTTAGCTTTTTTTTTATTCAAAACAATATTAGCGATTGCGAACATGACAAAAAAGAACACTGAAGATAAACGAAACTACATATATAATAAAGAAAAAAAACACAGGTTTTCAGATGCAAAAGACAGCCAAAACAACCATGTTGGTGAAATAATCGCAAACTATGCACGAAACCAAATTGTCGCAGGAGTTCTATGACAAATATCACGCGTGGCACGTGTGAAATTTGCGCAGGGAACTCATTGAATAGCAGAAAGACCCTTCCTTGAAATCTGTTTGTCGATCTCACACGAAGGTTTGTCCAGAAACCGAGAATCGCTGATCGGCACCTTGTAATTAAAGCCATTTTACACGCGTGTCAGTCGCGTAGCACGCGCCCAGCGCGTTTACATATCACTAGTTGTTGGCACTTCGTAAAAATGGGAATCACGATTTTTATCAAATGGCTTTAATAACAAGGTGCTGTTCAGCATTTCTCGGTTTCTAGACAGACCTTCGCGTCATCTGCAAGCAGATTTGAAGAAAGGATCTTCCTACGAGTCCCTTACGCAAAGTGATCGAACAGAAGCGTCAATTGTTATCGCTTGCAATTTTACAAAGGAAGAACCCACAACCCTCGCATGGTACGCGAACGCCAGTTCGTTTGAATGCCGAACTCAAGCTTAAGCCTAGTTCACATGCAGCGGTTTTGGCCCTAGAGCGGCGCGATTTCTGCCGTCGCGGCGCTCTGGCCAGCACCAGCAATTCAGTGGCACGAGCGCCGCGACGGCAGAAATCGCGCCGCTTTAAGCCTAGTTCACATGCAGCGGTTTTGGCCCTAGAGCGGCGCGATTTCTGCCGTCGCGGCGCTCTGGCCAGCACCAGCAATTCAGTGGCACGAGCGCCGCGACGGCAGAAATCGCGCCGCTTTAAGCTTAGTTCACATGCAGCGGTTTTGGCCCTAGAGCGGCGCGATTTCTGCCGTCGCGGCGCTCGTGCCGCAGAATTGCTGGTGCTAGCCAGAGCGCCGCGACGGCAGAAATCGCGCCGCTCTAGGGCCAAAACCGCTGCATGTGAACTAGGCTTGAGGGCCAAAATCGCTGCATGTGAAATCCGCTTTAAGCGGGTTTCACATGCAGCGATTCCGCCGCCCAAATCGCTGCCGCTAGCGGCGCGGCGGCACGAATCGCGAGGTTTCATTTCACATGAGCGTTTTCTGCCGCTGCGATGGCCAATGTTGCTTGCAGCAAGCAGATGCGCAGAGCCGGTTACAGCGGCTTCTAACAACAATTTTTATGCCTTAGTTTTCAGTTTCCCCTTTAATTTAGCCTTAATAAATCAAAGAAAAGCGTCGAAAATACTAAATAAACGTTGGTCTTATTTGTTTATGGTTCTTTTTTCAAACTTCGTTTTTGCGGAGGATGTAACCTGGGATCATCCTCAGCAGCGTCACGGGCAGCGCCTTCCTCGGATGTAAACACTCCAACTGATATGGCCGACCCGAACCTCCTGGACATAGTTGGTATTTCCGAAATTGGGGTATGTGCTCATGATCCGGAGTATGTCCGTCTACGAAGACTTGAAGAGTATCTTCTCTTAAGAAAGAAGCAGATCCTGCTTACTCTCCCGAGCCCAAGGCGCTGGTGGGTAAGGCCCATCTGGCAAAACCGCAGGAGAGAGTCGGAGTTCCATACATCGGTGAGTTGTGACCTCGTATTTTGATACCAAGGATTTTCTATTGGTATTAGTTTTCTCACAATGTAATATATTCGTGCAGATGCCTTTGCTTATAAGTGGGGACACGGAGTACTTCCAGAAGTACTATAAGATGAGACCTGAAAAATTTGAAGAGCTCCATTCCCTGATCGAAACACCACTCACAAGAGCTTACCTCACGCGGGAGCCGCTATTATCGCGGGCTAGACTTGCCATGACACTCAGGTACTGGGAACTTTCCTGCTTTTCTATTTAGCTCTGATTTATGCACAGACATATGATTTACTGTTCCACCCGCTTTCTTTAAGGTACTTATCGTCTGGAATGCAGATACAGGACATTGCTCTGGCCTTTAGAGTCGGAATCTCGACAGCGGCGGGTGTCATTCACTCCACCTGCAAGATTCTCTGGACAGCTCTCCAACCCCTTTGTCTAAAGGTATGTTGAAAGGCTGGCTGGTCAAATTAGTGATAGAAAATGCTTTGCTTAAGATTAAATTTTGCGCACCTCTTCTATTACCAGTAATTTGTGAGGTGCTTTTAGAGAAATACTGACACTGCTGGGGATTCTAGTATTGAATACGTTTTAAATCGGGAAATAAGCATACTGATTAAGATGATGCGTCCACGGTGACCGTTCAATGTAGATCCGAGAGCTCAGCTCGCGCACTGCCGTCCGAGCCCCGCTTCTTTTTGCCTGACAATACCTGCGTATACAAGCCGCCACAGTTCGTCAGCGGGTTTCACATGCAGCGATTTTGGCTCTAGAGCGGCGCGATTTCTGCCGTCGCGGCGCTCTGGCCAGCCGCAGCGGCTGAGCGGCACGGTTCCACCTGGTTGGAAATTCTTCGCCGCGGCAGAGCGGCAGCTCTCGCCTTGGCCACTCACAGCGAGGCGTTAAGTCACGTGCCAGGAGGAGAAACATTGCGGGAAAGCTGGCGCACAGGACGGTGGCGTTTTCACGTTCTTGAAGCAGACGACCAGCAGAGAAAGTACGCAAGCGACTGGTTTGCGATATCTCTTTTACGGCGGGTCGCGCTTCTTTGCTTCAGCAGTGGCGTCGGAACTGTTCAGTAGATCATTGAGGAGAGGGATTGCTGTCCCCTTCCTCGGAATTTGTTTTCTCAATGAATTACGCGACTCTTTTTTGCTTTCCTCGCCCGAGTACCGACTGTAGCGAGCGCAAGAGACGCTACTTGGTAGCGGGTTGTACGTGCGCTAGTGAGAAAAACAAAAGAAGAAGAACTGAGCGACATTGACATGTTTTTTTCCAACAAAGATCGTTGCACCAAGTAAGACGAAACATGTTGCGCCCAGTTCAATGAACTGCTTATCAGTGAACTGTCCAAGCGTCGGGTTTTTTAGGACGCGCAGCTCAAAGAATTTAGGAACAATGGGATCAAAGGGAAACCCTGGGAAGAGGTGGCTGAGGCCTCGAAAGTGATCGACAAGACCGGTATGAAACGACTGCACTACTACCGGTTCGCGAGGTTCGGGTCGGTCATATCAGTTGAAGTATGGTGCCTGGATCGCGTCTTTGACTGGTGTGTTTACCGCGGCCAAAAAAGTGGTCCCTCGATTTCCGCCTGATGACGTCATAAAAGTGTTCTGCTGTCGCCGGTTGCGACCCTGGTGGCGTCCCAACAGTTATGGTGTATGTAGCAGATGCCTGTTCTGCTGCAGGTCGCTTTCCACTGTGACAGTTCACGGAAGCTAGTGCAGCCGGAAGTTGGGACGCCTAACGGGACGCCGTGACGACAGCGACACTCGCGTTCGCTCCTGGTTTTCGCCAGCATTTCTACGGCCAACCGCCAGGATCGCGACAGGCAACAGCATGACACTCGCGTCATTTGTTGCCACATCGGGACCACTTTTGATGTATGGGCGGGATAGGACGCTAAACACACCAGTCGAAGACGCGCTCCAGGCACCATAGTTGAAGTCTACATCCGAGAAAGGCGCTGCCCATGACGCAGCCGAGGATGATTCGACGTTTGATCCTCCGCGACAACGAAGTTCGAAAGAAAACAAGAACCATAAACAAATAGGATCAAGGTTTATTTAATATTTTAAACGCTTTTTTTATTTTATTAAGGTGAAATTAAAGGGTAAAATGAAAACTAAGGCATTAAAATTATTGGAAGCCGCTGTAACCTACTGTGAGCATCTGCTTGCTGCAAGCAACATTGGCCATCGCAACCGCAGGAAACGCTCATGTGAAGTGAAACCTCGCGATCCGTGCCGCCACGCCGCTAGCGGCAACGATTTCGGCCACGAAATCCCTTCATGTGAAACCCGCGTAGATTAATGGTGCTATATCAATGAAGGCCATCTTGCACAAAGTTGAGCACTTATTATGAAGTTCTGGAGTTGAGTATTGTAATGTAGTATACAGATCATGAAAACCTTAAAACGGTTAAGGGATTAACCAATGTTTACTTATGTATCTGTGCTTACATATATTATATACCATCGAAAATTGTAGTTTATGAAACTGATTTCAGAATTTCCATGCAGTCGCGTTTGAAATATTTAGAAGGCTCTATTACATGTCTGCTGCTATGACACAATGTCATCACAGGTGCCAACTACTGAGAGATGGCAGGAAGTTGCTGAGGGCTTCCAGAACAAGTGGAATTTCCCCCACTGTGTTGGTGCTGTGGATGGCAAACACATCGAGATTCAGGCACCACCGAATTCTGGTAGCTTATACTACAACTATAAGGTGCAGTTTGCGTCAGTACTTTTTATGAGCTGTATTTCTCACTGCATTTATGATTTGTTGTCATTACAGGGTACATACTCTATCGTACTAATGGCTGTTGTGGACAGTGACTTGAAGTTCGTTGCTGTAGACGTCGGTGCCTACGGACGACAGAGTGATGGAGGTACCCTAAGTGCCTCTCAGTTCGGTAAATGTCTCGAAAATGGCCTCCTCGGCCTGCCACCACCAAAGCGGCTTCCAAACTCGACAGTAATCGCACCATATGTGTTCTTGGGGGACGAAGCGTTCCACCTACGCCCCGACTTTTTGAGACCATACCCGGGAAAGCACCAGGACGATGACAAACGAATATTCAACTATCGGCTCAGCCGTGCAAGGTGACTTAAAAGCGCAATAACCATGTAGTGAATTGGAGAGGTTGGGCGGGTAGTTTCAAGCAGGGTAGCAAATAGTTTAATTGTTGTTGTTTTTGGTCTGTTTTGTTGCGGGATAATTGTAAAGAATCATTTCCGTGAACCTGTCTCCACTTGTGCAGGAGGTGCGCCGAAAATGCTTTTGGCGTGTTGGCATCAAGGTTTCGGATATTCCGAAGAACCATCAACTTGCTACCAGAACACGCAGACTACGTCGTCATGGCAACTTGCGCACTACACAACTACTTGCGGGACGACTCCGTCTACATTCCTCCTAGCTACGTTGACAAAGAGGACGCCTATGGCAACATCACGAACGGCAACTGGCGATCGACATTCAAAGACAACGAAACAGTTATGACGGACCTGGAGCCTCCGGTGGGGCACAATTACAGCGGTTCCGCACGTGAAGCGAGGGACCTCTTCTGCTCCTACTTTATGAGCAGGCAAGGGGCCGTACCTTGGCAGCGGACCTCTGCTGGGCTACGTCCTTGAACGGAAGCGCACCTTGTGCTGCGAGCACTTGGAAACTTTTGCATACATTGCATGGTAGACACCATCCAGACGAATAAACAAGCAAAAGGTGTGACTCATCTGTCTTTACTCGCTCTTTACAAGAAGTGCGTCAGGGTATCGGCCTTGAGCATACTGAGATAGAATATGTAGAAGTTCCATCTTAAGGTGAGTCTGCATAGACTCGGGTGTCGCCTTCAAGTATGGATCTAGGGAGAGCAGGAAGTGGACAGTAGCATCCATAGGCTTGTGTGCTGCCAGGGCCCCTCTCACAACGTTGAGTTCGTCTTCCACTGCTTCCAAGTCCTGCTTCCGTTTTTGGCTTTTTGCGTGTGTCCTAGTCGCTACGCTTTCTCTTGGGCAGCTTCCCGGCTCGGCTGCTTGGGAAGGACCAGCAGCAGAGGTCTCGGCGTAGCCCGGTGACGCAAAAATCAGATTCAGACTGCTTGAGGCGTCCGGCCCCCTTGGGCTCCCTTGAGGCGTCGGACTGTCTGCTGCCGGTTGACTCATGTGTGCCACCGTTAAATCGGTGGCCTCCATGTTGCTGAAGCTTCTAAAAAGAATGTAAATTATTAAATGGGCGGTGCAACAATTTTTCTACTTCGCGCAAATACCACTCAGAACGGAACACTGACGTTACTGACATATATGAAACACGCGTTCGTCTTTCAACCCACGTAATAGAAGTTCCAGAAAAACATTAAAAAAAAACGAGCAGCGTTCACCCCGTCAACTCGCAGCCAGAACAAGCGGCCATGTGATCTGGAGCCGATTATATGCCGCCAATGTTGATCATAGCCACGCGCTGGGGTTGGCAAAGCATAGGACACGCGCTGAGTTCCAGACATTGCTATGGCTCGGCTATTGTCGTCGTCGCAGCGATTGGTCACGGGCCACTACCCGAATGCTTCTCGAGCTAGTAATTATTACAAGCCCAAATCGAGTGCCCACGCAATACTCGGGTCCAATCTATGAACCGCATTCAAATATCGTCATTTGGGGCGTACTGCGATCCCCACGGTACGTCATCAAAATTCGCAAAGGAAAGATTGAATGAAAATGATCGCTTTTGTCCCTGAAATTACACCGCAACAAAAGAGTTTCTTAGCCAGTGGCGTTGCGAGTATCCTTGAGTCCCACTAGTGCCAGTAAGCTCGTGCAAAGTGAAAAACATTCCAATTGAATATCGTTGCACCGCTCCTTTAAGCACTTCTGCTCACACCTATCAATTAATATTGATATTTTCCAACACTTACTTGCGCAAACCAAATGTGTCCCTCAGGAACTGCATTTGGTCCATGTAGGGCCAAACCTTAGATTTTGAGGAAGCTGCAGCCCCACTCTTTTTTGTCCCCTTCTCGTCATTCATTTTTTTTTCGGAAAGTGTCCCTCAGGTTCTTCAATCGGGAGTGGACCTCATCCACTGTCACTGAAATGTCAAGTCGTATACAGCGTGATGCATGTTGATTAAAAGGCTGATGATGCTGGACATTTAGATTAACATAGCGCGCATTGCGCATGTTGCCGTCTTCGAGAGCGCTCGTAATACAGTCGACTCAAAAGGGATAAATGACTGTCCTACAGTCGGTGATCCGCATCGAACACAAGCTTTTTGGCTTTGATAACAGTAGAGAGTTTTATCAAACGCTTAACACAATACCGATACGATGCCGGTACAGTCCGGGTGCGCTTAAAAGCATGCTACAAAGTAGTAGCGCAAGCTCCGCTGTACCGGGCTATCGTTTACGATCTGCTAAAACTCTCTAATGTCGTACGCGCCACCAGAGCCCTGCGACAGGCAACGAGCGGGGGCGGGAAGCGCAGCATTGAACGCTTCTAAATTTGGGGTCAACTTTCTGTGCCATTTCGAAGAGCGCGCTTCCATAGATTTCGCCGGTGCTCAATGTTCCGAGATTCACGCGCACCCACACATTTGATTTCATAGCGTTGGAATCTTGTCCCCAAGTATAGGAAAGCAGAAACATCGAGTTACAACGACCGAAAGTACGAAGGCAAGCTGGTTAGCTTAGTCTTAGGTAATGTCAAGTGCTTGGTCACAAGCCATGGGCATTGCTGTTCTTGGTCTACTACGACTGCTGGGAACACCCTGTGCAATTGTTCAGATATCACTATAAGCCACTTTGCAATATTTATTTTAAAAATCAAGACCCCTCACCAGATACGTCCGAATTACTCGGATATTGGGGGGCAGGGGGGAGGGGGGGGGGGGGGCAAACAGAGTTATTTTTTGCCCCGTCCAAGTACGTATTCCTTACATTAAAATTTAGAAATATCTAGGGGGGCGCGAGGAAGGGGAAGGGGGGCCGTCGCCTCCCTCTGTTCTGATACCATGCACTGCCTTTGACGTTTGCTGAATAATTCACATGGTTAAACAGTGTAAAAACGTTGAAACCCGTAGTAGTGCAGTGGTTTCATACCGGTCTTGTCGATCACTTTCACGGCTTCAGTCACCTCTTCGCAGAGTGTCTCTTTCGTCCCAGTGTTCCTAAATGCTTTGAGCTGCGCGTCCCAAAGAAGCCGACGCTTGGACACTTCACTTATCAGGAGTTCATTGAACTGGGCGCGATACATTTTCCTACTTGTTGGGCGATCTGTGTTCGAGAAGACACGAAATGTCGCTCAGTTCTTCTTCTTTTATTTTCCCACTAGCGCTCGCACGAGCCGCTTCCGATTAGCGTCTCTTGCGCTCGCTACAGTCGGTACTCAGGTGAGGAAAGCAAAAAGAGCCGCGTAATTCATTGAGAAAACAAATTCTGAGGAACGGCACAGCCATCCCCCTCCTCCATAATCTCCTGAACAGTTCCGACTCGACTGCTGAGGCAAAGAAGCTCGACCCACCCGAAAAAAAAAAACCGCAAACCAGTCGCTGCGTGCTTTCTCTGCTTGTCCTCTGCTTCAAGAACGTGAAACAGTGGCTCTTTCTTTCGTGTGTATGAAAGCTTTAGAGTGCTTGGTTTGAGGGTGCGGTGTTTCCTTGTCAGTTGTGAAGGTGAAACTGCCGCCGTCCTATCTGCCAGCTTTCCCGCAATGCTTCTCCTCCTGTCACGTGATTTCCCGCCGCGCTGTGAGTGGCCAGAAGCTGCCGCTCTGCCGCGGCGAAAAATTTCCAACCTGGTGGAACCGCGCCGCTCAACCGCTGCGGCTGGCCAGAGCGCCGCGACGGCAGAAATCGCGCCGCTCTAGTGCCAAAATCGCTGCATGTGAAACCCGCTTTACATCCCCCGGCGAAAAACATTCACTTGGGAAAAGGACATCCGCCGCCCCTCCCCCGCAGCGAATTTTGAAGACGACGACATAATTGACGCATTTTTCGTATTTTCGGTTCCCACGTTGCTGTGACCACCGTTACGTCTTTCACGAGCCGCGTTTGATTGGCTGTCCGTCCCCTTCGCAAGAGCGGCCGTTCGCAAGGAACGTTTGGCAAAATACAGAGTTGCGAATTAGTCGAATTCGCACCGCAACTGCGTTGTGCCGTAAGAACGGCGTCGCAATTGCGAAATCGCAGGAAAATTCGCACCATGTGAATCAGGCATAAGACGTCAGGAGAGGATTTCCCATCGACAGAAATAACGGTAATGTGAGATCTTCATTTTCGACAGTGTTGGCAGTGTTGATTTCAAAGCGCGATGATTTCAAGCTTCCACCGTAATAAAACAAAGACCATCGAAATTGTTCGCAAGGTGGTTACGTCCCGAAAGGGAACAATAGGAGGGCGCAACAAAAATATCTCGCCGCTAACAGGAGGCTCTGACCTGTTAGCGGTTAGCCGCCAGATTGAGCCTCTATAGCCGACCTTCTCTTGCCTTATTAATATGCCAAACCACTGAAGCGGGCGTTGACGAGGCTCCACAAAGGCCCATGCTGAGGAAATGGACACAGTAGCACTTAAATGGACAATAATCTTTCCAGCTGTGGTAATGACGAAGTGGAGCGAACGGAATAAGAGGAAACAAAAACTGAAGGTCGGTTATGACGGCGCCCATGCACAGTTGCCTGAAAGCGTCCATAAAAAGTTGGCATCAGGTCACGAGCCCCGACAAGAAAAGAACGAAGAAGCTCGCTTTTTTACCGCCCGCACCGTCACTGCTGTCACGTTCGCACGCGCTTATCATTCCATTCGACGACCACTGGATTTGAGGGTCGGCACTCCGGTTCGTTCCGCATTGACTTCGAATTTATTTCGCTGATATCCAGTTTCATGCTTGATTTCACCATCCTTTTGCAGATATCAGTGTTGGCAAATGTGTATCGTGACTCGCGTTCTTGGTACACGCTTTTAATCCGAGATTTTATCTTACAGCTTCCTCGTCTGCTCACTTCACGACGCCTCCGAGCTGAAACATGGGTAAGCACACACTGCATTTGGAGCATCGCCAAATTCAGTTGCATAAATTGTGTTAGCTTCACATCAATCGTTCGAGATTCAACCCAAGTAACAGCGCAGCCGAGGCTACGAGTCGATGGGGTGAAAAACAAAGAACTTCGAAAGTGCAGCGTCACAATATTTAATATATTACCTCGTGTCCGCAATACTCGGCTAAACCAAGCAACCGCAGTGAAAGCAGATTGACCCGGTGCTTTCAGCATCCGTCCCCGCATTTTTACGTCACTCGGCCTTTGATCACGTTTTTAATTATGGCGCCATAAAGCATTATACGTTTCATTAGTCATTCAAGATTAAATGAAAATCAGGCTCTTAATTCACTGAATGTCAGTCTTGTTTGGCTATTGGAAGTTTCTCATTTAAAGACAGAAAACAATTATCATGTATTCAAAACCTACACGGTTACTATAGCTTGGTTAGTTGGCAAACGTATCCGGATAAAAGTACAGCTAAAACTATATTCTGGTAGTAGGAAACAGAACGTGCAATCAGCTTAATTAAGCCGGTGTGGGACTAGAAGAAGAGAAGAAAAAACCGCAGTGAACGACCCGAAGCGAAAGGAGCTGCAATAACGGAAAAACTAACATTTTGGTGTCAGTGGCGGGACAATACAGCAGGATCGGAGTCAGGATGCACCCCAAACTACAGGAAACCAAACCTAGTGATCCTAGTCCTTCTCTCAAGGACACCGACGACGCTGGAGTTCCAATTACCTGCGCTCAAGCACAGCTGCAACCCGTGACGTCTGGACAAGAGGATCTCCAACGAAGAATCATCGTACTGAAGGGAAGGGGAGGCCCGGAAAATCAGACCGACTCGGCAACGGCACCCACATGTTCGAAACTCCTTCGTCTGAAACTAACCTCTTTCGATGGTAGCGAGCCACTCTACCTTTACCTCGTGCAAGTTATCATCGTTGCCTTAGCAAACAAATTTTTGGAGGACGAAACCCAGCTAACGCTCTCGCCATGCCACTGCGGGGACCAGCCATTGCGGTACTGGTCCAAAAATTAATGCAGAAATCTTACCTACCAAGCATGCGTTTGTACCGACACTCAAAGTTCGCTTTGGCGACAGGCATCTGCAAGAAGCTCATTATGGCGAACTGCGCTGCCGTCAACAACAGCCGGAGGAAACGCTACAAGCCCTGGCAACAGAAATCGAGTGCCTCTCCCCGAAAGCGTTTGCGAGAGTTACTGCGAACCCTTTGCACCTTCTGAGCACTATTGCCTTCGTCGATGATATGCAGACGTTGAAGTTCAAAGGTTTATTCAAGTTTGAGTACAGAAGACTGTTCGAGAGGATCTGCCAAATGCGTAAAGATGTCAACAATCCAAAAAGCTACAGCAGATGCCCAAGCTTCTCGTCCAGCATTGTTACAGCCCACTACTCACCTGAGCAAGCCCGGATCACGTTGGGGACATAAATGTTACATACGAGTTAACCTTATACTCCGTTTCACCTTATATTGTACCGCAGCGAAGGCGAGAAGCGCGAGCTCATAGCGTTGGGAGCTGCCCTTGGTGCACGAGAGCTTGTGCCGCCGAGATGTGCCATAGAGCAAGGAGCTCGCGCTTGTAGCCTTTCCTGCGGTACAACACAAGTTGAAACAGTATAGCAGGCGATGTTTACGATGCGGACGACAAGTGGGCTTGACAACGGACGGAGGATCGCGAATAGCAAACCAAAGCCTCCTCGTGTCTCTTTCAAGTCATTTTACAAATTTTCCAACTACACAAGTCAAGATTCACAGGGTTGGGATGCAAGAAATCCTTCTTGACACCGGGTCAGCGGTCAAAATAATCGACGCAAGGCTTGTACCGGCTTACTGTAATGCTTTCCAGGAAGAACCTCGTCTTTTCACAACCGACGGCTTTAACGTTTCTACCGGAGGACAAGTGAAGTTGGCAGTCCTGCATTTGGTGACACGTCATTAGTGCACGTCATCATTTTGTAGGATTACGTACATTCAATCCTTTGACGTAATGAGTGGTGCCAAAAAAACCGGACATTTGAGGTTAAACCCCGAACAATACAAAGCCGAGAAAACTCCGCGCACGCCTGTGGAAAAATCAGCTGCCAGAATTTTGCCATCGAAAACTGTCTTCGAGTGGGTTCAGTACCTAATTCGCTAAAGTTTCTTCGTCACCGTAAAAAAAAGGAACCTACTTCAACAATATTTCCTCAATATAGCAACGTCGGATGCACTCAAGTACAAATGTTCGATGACTTGTACTTGAGTGCATCCATTGTAAATTGTAGATACATTGTAACCATATCTGCCGAGCCTGCTTGACGGGTACGACTGACGACAAATAATAATGGAGTTAACAGTGTACCAGCCATGCACAAGTTACTAAAGAAGTAATTAAGTTACTGAAGATTGGCCTCAAAAATAATTTGGGTAGAGTAGAAGTTACTCAAAAGGAAAGAAATTCAGTACTAAGTACCGTAACAAAGTAGCAAATTACTTTTCAGCTTACTTCTATATTTTTTTTTGTAGTCAGAAGAAAGAACACAAATGTTTTAATTAGTTAGAAAAAATCTGATAGGCAAACAGAAAGCGGCTTGTGTTTTCATATAAATACTTTAGTGGTGATTAATTGTTTTCTACATTTTGTTTCCGCCCAATGATGTGCTGCGAATGTATCATTTCTACTTTGAGGTTTAGCACTGCATGAACTTGTTTTTGCAGACACTGTTTGCTCAATTACAGTCGCGTAAAGTAAATTTAAAAGGTACTTAAAGTACAGTACAAAGTCAATTAGAGGTTATGTACTTCAAGCATCATAAGTACACCGGGTGCAATCTACTTTCAGTAAAGTACTAAAAATACAACATACATTTAAAGTAAAGATACTCTTTAACAGAAACTGTCATAACGTCCTCTCATACCGCATTTTTCTTACGTTATTTTATCTGGTATGGTCCAGAAGAAATCGGATAACCAACAGATTTTTGTTTTTTTTGCTACGACAGCAAATATTGCTTAAAGTTCGGGAAAACCGGTAACCAGCTGGAACCGGTTGCTTTGCGCCTCTCCGCGTCTGTGGCGGCTTTAGCGGACACGTGTTGTCGGCGCGGTGGCGAACAATGCAATTTGACGAAGGTTCGAATATTTCTTAAGTTTGCCTCAGTAATCATTGGTGTGGCGAAGCCACACTAGTTTGTTTCCTTCCATCAGGTGTTTGAAAGCCCGCTTGCTCCACAACACACGGTCGCTAGCTTTCATGTTCTTGCTGGGGAGTAATCAGGGAAAAACGTTTTGATATCTTTTCGGTCTCGAATCACATTCAAAGTGAGGAGTGATAGGTTCTTTTTATAGGGATGTAGAACAGTGGACGGAGGATGACAGACAAGGTGTTCCACTGAAGGGAACACCAATGTTGCAGTCAAGTGAATGGGGAGGTTCCATAGCTGCTTTTCTTGAGTTTTGTTGTTTTCAATTGGCTTCTTCTGTATTAAGCCACCCACGCCGGTCGGTGTGTTGGCTATTCATCTTTGCTGCTTTTCGCCGAAAAAGCCTCTTGAACACACCGAAGGAGTTCGGTTGATTTCGCAGTCACTTGATTCTGAAAAACCTGCTCGCTGCATACGATTAATGAGAGAAATTGTCTGCTTTCAAAAAATGGGCGACACGTCTCGCAAAGTTAGAAGCTGTCCCGACATTATTATCTATCGCGCCTCCAATATTTATGTTGTATCCCATCGAAGCCAGCAGCAATATACGTCTACATTGCTGAGGCTGTGGGCCCCAAAGAAAAGATACTCAATTTCTCCGTTCAGTATTCGAAGTGAAGTTCAATGCCAGAGGGGTTCTGCGTGAATCTCCGATGAAGACTCTCTTCAGTCTGTCCGCATTCGCCTCCGCGCTGCTGGCTAGAACAATTTGGTTAAGTTTAAGTAGTATCTCTCTGTCTGTAAAATATACTTTTATTCAGCAGTCCACCTAATACCTAGTCAACTAAGCTCATATTTCAACCTAAAGAATATACTAATATTGCTTTTCATAGAACGTAGTAGGCAATGTAATACATAAACCATATATTCGTCAGAATGACTTCTCGATAGATACTAAGACCTGAATTCAAGTACGACTATCAGTTGCTTAGTGGGGCGCCAGTGGATTAACATGCTCTTTGGCTCAAGGAGCGCTTGCATAATTTTCGTAATTTTACTGCAGCATGTGTTGTCGGCCGAGCAGACGACTGGAGCTGTTTCTTAAAGGGCCTGTGACACGCCAAAATATTTTTTTTTCATCTTAGTCGTTGAATTACAAATTGTTTACATTACAAACAATTACAAAAAAAAATTGCACCACCAAAAAAATTGTTTCACTATAGAGTTGAGAAGTTTTTTTTATAAAAAATAGAAACACAAGTTCCAATTCAAACTTCCCGCCAGTGCACTGTGACGTAACAGTGTACCGCAAGATGTCGGGGCGGTCAGACGGGAGGCATCGCCGGAAGTCACGTGAGTTGTATTCTTCCTCGTGCTTACCGCGAGCGCATGTAATATTTCTTCAAATATTTTTCTTATTCTCCGCTCCTCCAGAAGCAATCCCAGCAGACGTTTCTTTTATTTGCTATTCATCGTTAAATGTTGTTGTAAAGATAGAAGAGGAGGAGTCAGTGAATTGCGTGATCATCTACAATGCCTAGCAGGGGCTGTGTGAGGGACTGTCTCGGTATTTCAGCAACTGAAGAGATTACATTGCATGCATTACCGAGAGACATACAAGAGATGGACCGGTGGCTGACTGCGGTTTCCGCAGGACAGCTATTAGAATCCGTCAGTATTCGATGGATATGCTCGATGTACATTATGATGAAGATTACAACCCTAGGCGAAGTTTACTTATGGTGTATTCACACTACGAAGATTCGCTGACGAGCTACCCACGGAGAAGCGTTTACGTCATCAGAATTTGAGGTCACGTGTTCCGCCTGACGCGCTGCTGTCGGGGGCTGACAGAATCTTCCTGGGCCCCTCGCAAAGAGTGAGGATAAAGATGGCGACCAGCGACCGTGCTGCGGACGCCGTACTTTCCGAGGGGGCTTTCCACATGTTTTTTCTTATAATGGAAGAGCACAAGTGCTTGTGGAGAATCGATCATGAAGGCTATAAGAACGTGGCGAAGAAAGGCCGCATCTGGAACGATATCTGCAAGCGACCGCAGGAAAGATTTCCCAACCTGGACGTCCTGAGAACAGGTACGAAGAATAGAGCCATGTGTTAAAGCTCGTTTTTGCATGAACATCATTGCTTTCCCTCTGAATGCGCAGTGCCTTTGAATTAAAAGGTATCGGGCGTGCAAAATGGGAATAGTCAATTGGTTCGAGACTGCTCGATCGTTCGTAGCAGACTGCTATTGCTCCAGTCATCAGTGTGCGCGCGGCGCTTTTGGTGGTATTGCTCAAACGTTAGTAGCCCACCGCGCGAGTGTCCGGAGCGGTTCGCTCCCGTACGGTGACTCTGCTATCGTTGACGTTTGTTGTTATCGAGGTGCGAGCGACGCAGGAATAAAGTATAGCCCTTATTTTCAAAATCCTCGCAGCCGTACGAGAGCGAGCCCGCTCCGTCCGCGCTCGCGCGGTCTGCCGAATTTTGACAATGGCTACGCCCATTAGATCCTGGATTTTATGTAAAAGACAAAACATTTGTAGCGCAAATATATCTTACCAATTTGCACGCTAAGTACCTTGGGAGTCACCCATTCATGTCGACAGTGCTACTCTTTCTGCATGACTGAACATAAATTGTAGTCAATCATCAGTCACATCCCGAAAACATGAATATTGTGCAGCAGAGTCGAGTTTGTTGTCAAATTATCTCCGTCTAGTAAAGCTATAAAGTTCCTTGTAATATCAAGAATTGTCTGCTGCAACAGGTTCTGAAAAAAAAAAAAAAACACCAATGTGTCGGAAGAGAGTCTCTTTCCATATCGTGGCTTCTTTTTTCAAGACACGGCCACAAATACCACGCTTGACTCAGGCGGTGGGGTCCTGCTCTCCCTGGAAAAGAGACGCCAAGGGGAAGAGTGCAAAGGGGACACGCCCGACCGCAAACGTAAACAAGCCATAAAACACACACGCACGCACGCACGCACGCACGCACGCACGCACGCACACACACTCAGAGAAATAATAAACACAATGAGGACAAGAACATGTGTTAAATAGAAGCCTGTACCCCTGCCCTTTTGACTATTGAACGAAAGTTGTTCCCAGTGGAAATAAGTGTTTTTGCTGAACGAAACTTCTGCCAGCCAGAGAGAACAGTTGCAACAATGTCATTAACATTTCTGGCTTACTGTACCTGTTTGTTTTTCCATCTTTCAGATGAAATAAAGAGGCGCTTCAATAACAAGAGACGGCAAAATATGGATGAAAAGAAAAAAAAAAAACCTTCGTCAAAAGTGGACAAGCTGCCCCCACTTATGTGGGAAAATGCAAGTTTTTTGGGGCACTTTCCTTTCTGAACCAGTAGTACCTAAAGCCCCTTGATAAAGACCGTTTTTACAAGTACCGCCAACCGTTGTTGTGGAAACGCGCGAGACACGTGCCGCGAGCGCGTGCTCCGCCGCCATTCGCTTCCAAAGGCCGCTCATTTCAGTGCTGTACCGCCATTTGCTTCCAGGGGCCTCTCGAGACATGGGCCTCGTGCGCTCGCACATTTGACGCTACTTGCAAGACACGTAAACACATCGGGGGGCTTTAGTAGTACCCACCACCACCCAAAAAGCCCGTACTGGGAGTGCAAGTGGTATATACACCTCTCATATGCAAACATTTCATTGCAATGTCTGCTCTAGATTTAGGTGAACTCGTCGATAGCTGATTAGTTGAAGGGGCCCATTGGTTTTCTTTTAAAACCCAAATTGAATCTGTGTCTCCATTAATGTATTGTAAATTCGCCGGACGGAACACTTTATGGCAGGGCGTTAGACAGCCAAATTTATTTCCATGCAGTGTGCCTGCGTTTTGGTTATCCAAGTTCCCAGAAATATAGAGTCTGTACAAATTGAAATGAGAACAGCGGGTGCATAATTTCCGACAACCTTTAGGAAAATATATGAAAATTACCCCTACTAAAACACAAAAATAAGTGTGATGTCTTACTCGTGTTGTCGTATATCTGTCCCCCCAATTGTGTAGTGATCGGAGATACAGTTTTCTGAAACACCGAGCTTGGCTACGACGGAAACTGTCCCCTCTCCTCAGTAAGGTTTTTAGACTAGCCTTTACTGACACCTACGAGCCTTGCCTGAAAGGTGTCTCTGAAATTATCTCGGCATACTGAATTAGTGAGAAGGCTAATGCATTACAAGCGTATGGTTATTAGTAGAGTCCTGCATATGGCGGATTGTGGATCGGATGTTACTATCCACTGGTCCAGATATATATTTTTTTTCCTAGGCGGTCCATAAGTATGTGCGACTTTTAGCCTTCGACGGCTTGGCGGAATACCGTGTTCTATATCTTGGCACATATTGTTGATTGGCTAGGAGATATGCTGATATGCTTATAGCTGGCAGTAATTGCTTTTGCTATGTCCAGGAGCCTCCCGTGGAAGAGGTGGAATTCTGTCCGGAAGACGAGGCTCCAGTTGACAGCCCGCTTCAGTCGGTTTACGTCGAGGAGGAGACAGAGCCAGATGCACATCCAGAGACACAGCGAGAGCCAGAGCCACAGCTGCCGAAGAAACAGCCAAAGAAAAAACAAACGGAGACAGTTGTGAAGGAAGGTTGGCCGCCCTGAACAATATAGCTACCGCCTTGTCATCATCCACGGAGGATGATGAGTGCGCCATCGTTTTGAGGCTTATCGCTAGCCGGCTAAGACGGCAACCATCTGAAAGGCACAGCTGGTTCCAGGTACACATGCTTGATTATGCCACCACTCTGGAGAGCTCACACATGGAGTCCAGCGAACAACCCAAAAAAATGTAGTATATATAGCATGAACTTCAAAATGGTGGATACTTGGGCTAGTTGGTGGTTGCTATACATAATTAAACAGCGCACAAGGAGAGGGACAGAAAAGGAAGACAGAACAGGCAAGCGCTGACTCGCAACTGACGATTTACTATGAAAAAAAGAAGGAAGAAAACTACACACATGAACATATATCGGAAAAGAGAAAGATGAGAAAAAGCTAATAAATTAAATAAAATTACACCTAAAATAATTATAGCTGAAAAGGAAAACAAAATAAAATGAAAATCAATCTCTCAAAGTCCTAGGCATGTCCAGTGCCGGCACTCCGAAGCCTTGACCATACACCTATTAGTGCGCAGCTGCCCCCATAAACTCATACTCGATGTCTTGTAGTGTTAATGATGGCTGGCTCACACATTTGGATTCGAGCTTTCTTATCCAAAAGGCTTCCACTATTTCTCTTGTTGTTTTTTCTTTATGGGAAGCTAGAACAGTTGTTGCACAAAAATCTGGATCATATCCACAGGTTCTGCAGTGGATGGCTAGGTGGCTTCCAGTGGTGGTTTGAAGAGACTGTTTATGTTCCCTCAAGCGGTCGTTGAGGCAACGCCCAGTCTGTCCGACATAGGTTTTCCCGCAGGACAGAGGAAGATGGTAAACCACTTGTAGAATGCAAGACACAAAGTGCACCTTGTGGTTTTTCATGCAGCAAGCCCTGCTGTCATTGTTCTTGTCCACAAGCGTGCAAATTCTACCCAGTTTGTTTGGGGCTGAAAACACCATGGGCACGTTGTATCTATTGGCAACATTTTTTAAGTTGTGCGACGTCCTGTGGATGTATGGTATAACTAGTGGTCGGATATTGGTAAGGTCTTTGCTCTTTTTTCTTTTGGTCGATCCTTTACAGGTTTGTATCAAAGTGCCCGCAACTTCACTTAACATGGCTGATGGAAAGCCGGATCTTGAGAGTTTGTTTACTTGAGTGCTGAAACTCTGTTCGATGGTGTGGTGACAGGATTTTTTCAAAGCTGAACACATGCACGAACTGGCTATCCCTCTTTTTATTAATTTTGAATGGGCAGATTGGTAATTAAGAATTTCTTTTTTGGAGCGTGGTAGGTAGGACCAACAAATGTGGTGATCTGAGATTTTTATAGATAGGTCCAGGAACTGCAGCACATTTAGAATAGGTTGTTCATACGTAAAACTCAGACCTTTACCGCTTCTGGAGAAAACACTCAGGATTGTATCTATTAAGTCTTCTGTTTGTTCTTCTCGGAGGATAATGAGAAAGTCATCAACGTACCTGAAGACTTTTATAATAGACATAGTGCTCAAAAGCAGTGCGAGGATCATGTCTACGCCTCCCAGAAAGATGTCGCTTAAGATGGGAGCAACACATGACCCAATGCACACTCCAGACCGCTGTAGGTATGAAGAATCTTGCCATTTTACAAACAAGGCTTTCAGATAAAAGTCTAGTAGCTCCATGAAGCTTTCCGTTGAAGTACCACTCGAATTCTGAAACTTGATTTCTCCTGATGTTCAATAGTTGATTTGACTGAAGCCAGGAGAGCATCCTGTGGAATGGAGTAATACAGGTCCACCACGTCTACGCTGAAGGCTCCTTTCTTCTGATTGGTGTCACTCTTCAAAAAAACATCGGGCCTCTATCCTCCTCTCACATGTAAATATGCCCCTTTCAGTAACATTTGTCATCTGGTCAACCTCGCGGCCCAGTGCATGTTTAGTGCCAGAGTGGCCTCCTGGCACATCAAGAAGGGCCTCTGTCCAGTGGAACTCCATGGATTGTGCGGTATGCTACAACCGTCAGCAGGCCATGCAAGAAGACTGTGTCGGATTCTTCGCTCCGAGTACTGGCGGCAAGAAAGGTATTTCAAGGAATGCCTTAGAGTGGCTTGTGCTGCTCGTGGAGGCACCGAGAACCAACAACGAAGGCTGTTCTACAACATGAGCAATTCGGAGAGACAAGTTGCTGAATTTCTCTGGCGGGGGATTCTTCCCCAACTGCTCTGCAAAAAGAGAAACTTGACTGCCGTCAAAGGGACAACAACCATCTTGGGCGGCGTTAGTATTCCTTCTCCTGTAAGGAAGACTTTAGACCTAGGCCCTAAATTTTCCGTGGAACCCACCTTACAGCCACCTGCTTTACTAACCTTGGCAAGGAAGGTAGCCTTCAAAGTTCCAGAAGCAGATCGTCCCCGATGCATCTCAGAATGTGTGAACGTCATCACAAGCTCCATCAAGAAAGGAAGACAGCCCATTCAAGTCAGACCCGTGGTCAGATATTTAGGGCAAAACTCCCAGAAACTTCTGCTCTCAGATAAAGAAGGAGGCTTTGTCGTCATGCCCGAGGGTATGTACAATGAAAAGGCTAACGCTGCTGTAATGAAAAATTTCAAGCCTGTAGACATAGTACTGAAAAAGATCAAGGAAAGAGCATATGCCACCTGTCAAAAGCTAAGTCTCAATCAGCTGGCGGTAAAAATAAAGAAAGCTGAGGGCTTGCACCTGGATATATTTTTAGTGCAAAAACCCACAAAGATGCATGTCCCTTCAGGGCCATTGTATCAGAAAGGGGTACTTGGCAGAAACAGATCGCCCTCTATCTCCAGATTCACCTCTCTAGCCTCAGCATAGTTGACCCGTTCCTCATACACAACTCCGAGGAGGTAATTGATTTTTTGAAGAGTGACACCAATCAGAAGAGAGGAGCCTTCAGCGTAGACGTGGTGGACCTGTATTACTCCATTCCACAGGATGCTCTCCTGGCTTCAGTCAAATCAACTATTGAACATCAGGAGAAATCAAGTTTCAGAATTCGAGTGGTACTTCAACGGAAAGCTTCATGGAGCTACTAGACTTTTATCTGAAAGCCTTGTTTGTAAAATGGCAAGATTCTTCATACCTACAGCGGTCTGGAGTGTGCATTGGGTCATGTGTTGCTCCCATCTTAAGCGACATCTTTCTGGGAGGCGTAGACATGATCCTCGCACCGCTTTTGAGCACTATGTCTATTATAAAAGTCTTCAGGTACGTTGAAAACTTTCTCATTATCCTCCAAGAAGAACAAACAGAAGACTTAATAGATACAATCCTGAGTGTTTTCTCCAGAAGCGGTAAAGGTCTGAGTTTTACGTATGAACAACCTATTCTAAATGTGCTGCAGTTCCTGGACCTATCTATAAAAATCTCAGATCACCACATTTGTTGGTCCTACCTACCACGCTCCAAAAAAGAAATTCTTAATTACCAATCTGCCCATTCAAAATTAATAAAAAGAGGGATAGCCAGTTCGTGCATGTATTCAGCTTTGAAAAAATCCTGTCACCACACCATCGAACAGAGTTTCAGCACTCAAGTAAACAAACTCTCAAGATCCGGCTTTCCATCAGCCATGTTAAGTGAAGTTGCGGGCGCTTTGATACAAACCTGTAAAGGATCGACCAAAGGAAAAAAGAGCAAAGACCTTACCAATATCCGACCACTAGTTATACCATACATCCACAAGACGTCGCACAACTTAAAAAATGTTGCCAATAGATACAACGTGCCCATGGTGTTTTCAGCCCCAAACAAACTGGGTAGAATTTGCACGCTTGTGGACAAGAACAATGACAGCAGGGCTTGCTGCATGAAAAACCACAAGGTGCACTTTGTGTCTTGCATTCTACAAGTGGTTTACCATCTTCCTCTGTCCTGCGGGAAAACCTATGTCGGACAGACTGGGCGTTGCCTCAACGACCGCTTGAGGGAACATAAACAGTCTCTTCAAACCACCACTGGAAGCCACCTAGCCATCCACTGCAGAACCTGTGGATATGATCCAGATGTTTGTGCAACAACTGTTCTAGCTTCCCATAAAGAAAAAAACAACAAGAGAAATAGTGGAAGCCTTTTGGATAAGAAAGCTCGAATCCAAATGTGTGAGCCAGCCATCATTAACACTACAAGACATCGAGTATGAGTTTATGGAGGCAGCTGCGCACTAATAGGTGTATGGTCAAGGCTTCGGAGTGCCGGAACTGGACATGCCTAGGACTTTGAGAGATTGATTTTCATTTTATTTTGTTTTCCTTTTCAGCTATAATTATTTTAGGTGTAATTTTATTTAATTTATTAGCTTTTTCACATCTTTCTCTTTTCCAATATATGTTCATGTGTGTAGTTTTCTTCCTTCTCCTTTTCATAGTAAATCGTCAGTTGCGAGTCAGCGCTTGCCTGTTCTGTCTTCCTTTTCTGTCCCTCTCCTTGTGCGCTGTTTAATTATGTATATATAGCACTGTCATCGCCCTATGAACCCTTGGACCAGCTCGTTGGAAGCAGTGTCTCAGGTAAGACTGGCTGAAAGAAACCACTGCCAAGGCTAGTGGATGAGCTGAGACACGTCTCAGGTGTGGACTCAAATGCTAGTCTTGGCAGTGCTTTCTTTGACCCAATCTTCACTGAGACACTGTTTCGAGCAAGCAGCGTGATGAGAGGTAAGGAGAGGGGAGATAGCTAAGGAGGAGCGCTGCCCTTGGTATGAACATGTGGTGACGTTATGTACCACTTTTTGGCGCGCGCGTTTGAAATGTGTTAACTATAACAAGTCTAGTGCCGTAAATAATGTGCGAAACAATGTTTTTTGCGCGACATTTGTCATGTCATATTTGTAATTTTTTTTAGGTTAAAACTTTTTTCCTTTTTTGGTGTCTCTTTGAGCAGTTGCAGGTATGTGTAAGTCTTTGTTTAATTTTGATTTGTTTCTATTTATAATGAATTTGGTGCCGGAATAGACCGATTTCACCATCCAGTTGGCTACGCTGCCGCAATGCACCGAGGCAACTTCAGTTTCTGCACGCGCGACAACCTCGCTGGAGCTCTGCGTGTGCACAGCTCGAGACGGCACGAACCGTCTCTCTCACTGCCTCCTGTGTACAGTGTTCTAGAGGGGGTTGTAGTGGCAAGAGCGGCTTTGTGAAAATTTTGCGCATAGACGACACCATGGCGCTGCTGTTCTGTGCCCTAGGAGCGC
This sequence comes from Ixodes scapularis, assembly GCF_016920785.2. Taxonomy (NCBI): domain Eukaryota; kingdom Metazoa; phylum Arthropoda; class Arachnida; order Ixodida; family Ixodidae; genus Ixodes; species Ixodes scapularis. The sequence goes on along the minus strand of NW_024609846.1, from coordinate 189,847,629 downwards.
GCCCCCGTCAGCCCCATCGTCAGCGCTGTTCGGCGCTTACTACTGTGGTTTGACTGGAGCTTTTCGCGGTGCGAAACAACTGCTAATGTTGTTCTGTATACTCTGTTTCACCTTATGATGTACCGCAGGAAAGGCTACAAGCGCGAGCTCCTTGCTCTGGGGCACATCTCGGCGGCACAAGCTCTGGTGAATTAAGAGCAGCTGCCAACGCTATGAGCTCGCGCTTCTAGCCATCGCTGCGGTACAACATAAGGTGAAACGAAGTATAGTAAATTGTAGTTCTGCCTTTCGACTAATGCCTCTAGAGTGTGTGCTATCCTCTACTTAAAACATTCGCGTGTTTTGAGGGAGATTATTTAATTAATATCGACTCCCCCCCCCCCCCCCAGTACTGACACATCGTTCACCAACGCTATCACTTGGGCTGCAGGCTTAATTGCTGCGAAAGAAGTTCTACGGTGCTACATTTTGAAGAAGCGTACCGCGTCACCCTCGTCGTCTTCTTCGTTCATCGCACACGTGCCATTAATTCTCCTAGGGCACAGAACTCCAGCGCCACTCACGGTATCTACGTCGACCGTCTTCACGCGCTTCATTGTAAGCGGGCGCCGCTCATGCCACTACACCCTCTAGAACACTGTACTCCTGTGGATGAAAGTAATAGCGGCTTCATGATGCATGAAATGCTTGGTGATATCGGTCTATGACGAAGCTCGTAGCCAGATGGGGATAATGTGTCGCAGTGTGAGTGCACTATGTCGAAAAATAGTAGAAGTAGCTACTTTCAATTTATTTCTCATTCTTTTTTGGTACTAAAATTAGTCTGAATACTTGTTGGACACCACTCACATATAAAGGAATCTTTTTGTTTGTATGTGTGTCTTGTAACCAGAGAGCGAAACCCAATTTTGAATCCCTGACAATAAAGAAATGATGTTTACCTTCTATTGCACAATTTTATTGTAGCATCCTCTCAAGTGCTCCCAGGCATTACAATCCTGGAGCATGGAGATGATAAGAGGGCAAACAAAATCAAGAAGCTTCAATTACAGCTAAATATTTAGTACCTATATCACATGTATAAAAAGGCCCACGGCTAGATAGGCACACACACTGCCGGAAAGAAGACATAAGGAACGTAAAAAAACTGCTTTCTAAACATGGAGCAAAACATAAAGCACAGCGACTGAACCACTGGAAGACGAACAGCGAGGACACTAGGTGGAAAGGGGGGGAGGGGCAAGAAATACGTGGAGATAAGAAAACTGCGAAGGGCAAACATTGCATTCAAGAAAAATGTACCCTAAGAACAAATAAACAAAAATGCAAGGAAAATACAACCACGCCAGCCACTGAAAGCAACAAAAAATAACTTATGTCGAGGCGCGCCCAAAAAGGGTCAGTAAGCGTAATGGTCATATTACTAAAGCAATGACTACCCCCGAAATCGTCGGCTACTACTACGACCTTTTCCTAAGAAAGTCAACGCTAAATTAGTTTAATGCCCCGTTTAAAATGTAATAAGCACACTGACCAAGTTTAATTTTGTGCGGGGACAAAACCAAGAAATAAGTTTGGTTTATGGTATGCTTTCCCCAATACTAAGAAATAGATTTGGCTTTGGTTTTTGGGAAACTGGGATTTCCTAGTTTGGGTTACTCTTTCGAATGCCCCCGAGACCCATGTAAATTGGTTTGATTCAAATGTACCACTCAAATTGAAATAAACCGATTCTAGAGAAATATTCTAATCAGACCTAAATAAGTCGGTCTCGGGGGAACGCTAGACCCGTAACCCATACTACTATAACCCGGTGTCCAAGACACCTAAATTAAATCTATTTCCTAGTACTGGGTAACCGTGACAGAAACCAGGCTTATTTTTCTGTTGTAGTCCCTGCTTTTGGGCCCCACCTTGCAGAGTTCTATGGCAAAGCTCCTACGGTGGAAAAATAATCAGTCAACTTATTCCGGATAAACGCTGCCGTTGCGCCATACCGGATACCACATGACCCTAGAGGCAGCAACTTGCTCGTCGTCTTCGGTTTGTTTGAAGTGTTGTGCGGTGGGGGGCTTGAACCACATTTGAGGAGGTTGTGTAGCACGCATGTCGCCTTGATCAGATCCCTCACATGGTCGAGCTCAGCATAGATTGTACTGTGATATACACGAAACCTGTTGGCCAGCTGGCCGAAGCTGTTCTCCACCACCCTCCGAGATCTTGAGAGTCGTTCATTGAAGGTGGCCTCTTCGTCCGTTAGGTTGCTTTTTAGTGCGGTTTCACAAGGTGCTCGGCCAGCGGAAAGGCGTCGTCTCCCACAATCACGGCCGGCAGCTGAAGCGGCGAGTTGGGCAAAGCCATTGATCTTGGCAGGTGGGTATTACCGCTAGCCACCTGTTTCCCAGGGGAGTCCTAGCCCAGACTCCACCATCGCTTGAGAGCCGTAGGAACTGGCGTCCACATAAATAAAGTTGTACCTTGCATCTGTGAATGCGAAGAGCACAATGCTAAATGTCTTCTTGTAATTATAGTAAAGGCTACCAGACTTCGCAGGCTTCACAATCTGGACGTGCTTGCCATCAATGGCGGCGACATAGTTAGGGAACTGCCAAAGCATCTTAAAGTCTTTGGCCTTGGCCAACCACTCATTCTCAGTGGCAGGTGTGTGCACAAGGTGGCACAGGGGGGTGCAAATGGCTGCACACGTCTCCCACAGTACCGCGTGCACGGTGCCTTTGCCCAGTCGCAATTAATAAGCCAGGCTCTTCTGACTCTCTCCTGGAAAGAAAGTGTGCATAAATTTGGACTTGTAACAACTGGGGGAGAGGGATAAAGTTTCGTCATCCAGCTTATCTGCTCCAAATTCCAGATATTAAATAAGCGATTATTATTCAAAAAGTACCAAAGAAAATAAATTAGATGTTGCTAACAATGGTGAGCGGGTAAGCTTTTTAACATCGATAAAATTAGCTATATTAATTTCGATATCCCAGGCCCAAAGTTTCCTACGCGCAGCGAGGACAGTTTATTTCACTGCTATTTCGATTGAGCTATACTCTGTTTCACCTCATGCTGTACCGCAGGAAAGGCTACAAGCGCGAGCTCCTTGCTCTGGGTCACATCTCGGCGGCACAAGCTCTCGTGACTTAGGAGCAGCTGCCAACGCTATGAGCTCGCGCTTCTAGCCTTCGCTGAGGTACGACATAAGGTGAAACAAAGTATAGTAGGCGCAAGCGCGTTCGTTTGAGCAGTGTATACCGGCCCGAGGCAAGCGCTACCGCGTAACGCAAACACATCTCACGCGCTGCACCACTCAGCTTTGAGGGTTAGAATCTTGATTTTCCTTTACAATGTAAGGGGCTCGATTGAAATCCTTTCTCCGGCTCCGCTACTGTTCGATTAAGGCTTTGTTTTAAGCGACGTGGGTGCGCTTCAGCTGGGTACTGATATCCTCCGTCAATTTAAATTAATTGGAAGTTCATGAAGCACCGGTCAAAAGTATGCTCGTTTCGCGTTGTTGTCGCAATGAAGAAAGCTGAACCCACCTGTGGCTAGGAACCTCAAGGTAAGTTCCAGTCGGGTAGGGATTCCACAGTTTGCAACAGAGATCAAACTTTCGAAAAGGTCCACTGAGCCTGCCAGAAGCACTCTTCGTAGCTTGGGCGTTACATGTGACTCCTGTTTTATGTTTTGCACTTCCGTACACTGAAGGAATATTTCCTCCGGACGCCCACTTCCGCTACCCAATAAGATGACATGATCGGGTAAGGAGAAGCTCAAAGGTTATTCCCAGTAGAAGAGGGAAAAAAGACACAAATGGTTGTTGTTTATTCCCTAGTTTCATAAAGCGACAATTGGAAATAACCAACACCAATAAGCCTCAAGCAAAGGACACAAGCAATCTCCGCCCCTGGCCGTTTCGGTCTGGATGAGCATCGTACCGGCGTGTGGTCGTGTATTACTACTCCGTTGAGCACGTTAAAGACCCCAGGCTAGCGGTTGCACTGCACTGGCTATATTGCCCATCTACAGCTCAGAGACAAGTCGCGAGTTCAGGCAGACTACTTCAGGCTGTATAAACATATACACGAACGCAAATGAAGCAAGCACACAAAAGTATTTTTTACATGCTTGCTGTCTCACGGTGCTTTTGAAGTAAGCACAAGCGATTGTAAGCCTGCCAAAGATACATTCGCGTGGGTGATTCAATTGCTTGACGTGTGTTGGTGTTGGTTGTTTCTATTAGTTACTCTCGTTGGACTTGGGCATGAGCATAGCGATCCCGCAACTGCCCAGAGCGGCAGTACAAACGGGGGCTTGCACCATCATTTCGAAGCATGCAATGTCATCATTATCATTGTAAATTTTAATATTTGAAAAGTGAAAAGACCTTGCGGTTTCTGGTTGGTGCCCATTAGGGCAGGGCTCCGTCGGCCGCCCAAATTCGGCGGGCTTGCTTAACCAGTCGCTGCTGGCCACCGAGCTTTTTGCCTGATAAGGCCGCCTCCCAGGAGGAAAAGGTGAGGGAATGAAGGGGGATGATTCCCTCAACGGGGAGGGGGGGGGGGGAATAAGATGGAGTGGTACATGCTGGTACAACCTGTACCAGGAGCAGTACACCGTGGCAGCGGTAGGCGGCGTTAACGCTCTTCTATAGGCCTATAAACATTTGCGATTGAGAGCGTTTAGGCGCATTTGACTCCGTTGCGGTTGCGAAAAACCAGGACATCCCTGCTTCGTATGTCCCGTGCCAAGATACTCTTTGAATTGAATTCCACGCTTCATACGAAGCATTTCTGTGCAGTTGACTCGCTTCTGTTTCTTAACGCAACGCAGTCAAACGCACTAAAACGCAACTGTGCGTCTGGGCATTTAAACAACCATTATGCATGGTATTAAGGGCTGTTTATACTCCAACGTAACGTCGACGGACGCGCGCTCCCAACCGCGTTGCGTGACGTTGCTACGAAAGGAGAGTTTATACTATGACGACAGGTGGAACGCCTCGCAACGTAACGCGCCCCGGCGCGCGCCAGCGAAGCTCACGTCGAGGCGAACTGTTTATACTCCACCGTAACGTCGACGTGCGCGCGCTCCCGAGCGCGCTGCGTGACGTAGATGCGACAGGAGAGTTTATACTCCGAACGCAAGTAGAACGCCTCGCAACGTAACGCGCCTCGGCGCGCGCCGGCGAAGCTCACGTCGAGGTAGGCGCTGCTCGAAGCTCGGCATCGGCCGACGGCGGTCGTCACCCAGAATTTCTCGCGCGAGCGTCAGTTGGAAACAAAAATGGCGAACGGAGGTGCCGCGGAGTGCGAACCGAGCGATCTGACGACGAACGAGGTTGAGCGGCTCATTGAAGCATTGAGAGAGCGCGAGTGTTTTTACGACATCGGTTCTCTAGAGTACAGGGATTCCAAGCGAAAAAAGAATGCCTGGGAGTCCGTGCGCATTGCCTGCGACATGAAGCCCGGTAAGTTGACTAGGGTGCTTTCATGTGCGTTTTGCTTGGGGTGACGACATTTGGCCATTTTGTTCCGAACGCTTATTTATATATTTTTTTTTCTGTGTTGAGCGCGTGAAAGAGCGTGTCCCTGCACGCGCTCGTGGCGCTGACGGTGCTACGGCCACGGTGTAAAATACACTCTTTAGGTGAGGACACGGCGGGGCTGAACGCGCGGCGCGAGAAATCAGATAGTGTTCGTTCGACGGGCATCCGAAAGGCTGCATCACTCCGTGGCCACCGTGCCCGCGACTGAGAGTGTCGCCGGCGGCCAAACAGCGAAACTGTGTGAGAGCGAAAAAAATTATCTCGTTGCCATGACACCCCGGTACACCGTGTTCTTTCTGCACGAGCGACAACCTCGCTGTAGCTCTGCGTGTGTCGAGCATGAGGTGGTACGAGTCGTCTTTGTCGTGCCCACGGGTCGACGAGTCATCTGCCGGCGCCGCTTTAAACCATAGTGAGAGAAAGAAAGAGAGAGAGTAAAAAGCGAACTTTATCTGCACTGCGCGAGGAGCGCGCTGTCCTCACCTGAAGAGTAATAGGGAATTTTCGTAGATCGCTTTCGCCGTCCCGCAAGGCCCTCCGCAATCCGCTACGATAGCGGGAACTCCACAGTCAAGGCTATCGGCGCGCCGGCGCAGTAGCAACTTCTTCGTTGCGGAACGCTTAGCGGAGGGGGCAACGCGGTCTACGAAAACTCCCTATTATCTTACACCGTGGCTACGGCCACGGTGTAGCTACGGCGACATTTTGTTTCCTGCGATTTCTTTGTATTTTCACTGTGAGCGCGTGCTGTCGCCATCGGGTACTACAAACGATGGCGGCATCCAAACAGAAAGACATGGAGACGCTCTAGTTATTTAGGACTTCAAGCAGAAGGGCAGTGCAAGCGGCTTAACTGATTTGGCAACTTGTTCAGCATTTTATTTTTGTATCATGTCCGCATTTTGAGATCTGAATTTGACATATTTATTTCAGGTGAGGACGCACAAAAAGCGTGGAAGTGTGTACGCGACAGGTATGTTCGGGAGGTCCGCGCCATTGAAGCTGCCACAAGGAGCGGCAGTGGCTTCGTCCAGAAAAAAACAATGGGCCTTCCTGGAAATGATGTTGTTTTACGAGAAACATATCCTACCCAGGAAGTATGTAAACAAAACTTGCAGTCCTCATTTGCTGTCTAACTAAATTTCTCTCCCATATGTTAATCCCACTTGCAGGGCAACCACCAACGTAAAGGCACCGCCTGTGGGCGACACAGCACAGTGTCTATTAATCAAAATGGTGGAATCTTCTCCTGACGACTCGACCATTCCCACTGACTTCGAGCCTGCCCAAAAAGAGCTGCAGTGCAGCCCCGAGGCTTTTGTCCCAGCCACGCCGTCCACGTCGGTTGAATCAACATCAAGCACCTCGAGGGGGTCATCAGGACAGTCACAAAGGTGCCCAGGACCCCGCCATTCTGCACGCAGAAGGGAGGCTGACACAATGGAGAGAGAACTTTCAAATCATTTAAGGAGTAAAATGACACAGAACGAGGCGTTTGCCTACTCTGTAGCACAATCTCTGTATCGTTGAGACGAGGTCACCAGTGCCCAGTTCAGGGCTTATGTAATGCACATGGTGTATGAATATGAATGTAAATTTCAGCAGAAATGAAACGCCCCGACCTTTGTGCATCTGAATGCACACGTGTTCACTCATTTCTTGATAATATACACATTCTGTTCATATGAACTACATTTTCGAAGAGCAATCTCTGCTTATGCAGTTCTACTACATCGTTAGAAGAAAACAAAATCTGTGAAGCAGTCTATGTTAATCTGAATATTATTAATTTTCTAGTGGAATGCTTCAGAATTGGTTCTTGAAGGCAAGCTGCAGGGATGTCTATCACATAAAATAGCTTGAAAGAACACCTACAGACATTTTGCAAATTTATCCCAAGCGTCAAGGAAGCGGCTTGGAATGTAGGTACACACGAATGTGGACGATAGCTTGCGCAGCACAAAGACCTGGCATGATCTTTTGTGCTTGTGTAAATTAGCAAAAGGTCTAGTGCACATAATAGCATCATCTGCTACTCAGACACACAGCCTGCACTAATACCGTTAATCAAACATGCTTTCTACCCATTACATTCACTTCGTGGGTGGCAGGCATTGCTCGAAACCTGTTCATATTTCCGAGGAAAATGCGAGTAGAAAAGCAGGCTTATCGAAAGTACATCTAGAACGTTATTTTACTCCTTTGTGGTGTAAATGAAAAGATTAAACCCGACTTTTGTAATTAATATGCAAGCTGTCCTATTTTCCAAGTGAGCCACTACTGCATTCCTGCGGGTTCACGTAATGAGAAGCCAATCATTTGGCATGCGTGCCTCTGTCTCAGTGGCAAGCGAAAAACATGGATGGCCAATATTCCTCGCTAGTGAAATTACCTCGCTCTCCCCTGTACAACAAAATTCACCAAGGTAGGCAGGTAAGCTCTTTGAAGGTGAAAACAACGAGGGATTGCAAAATATATTTTGCAGGTCAACCCTGTTAAGCAAGCAGAGCAGAGAAAATATATACAATTTATTTGCAAGGAAAGAAAAAATTGAACAGCATTGATAACAACCTTGTGTCGTCGTGTACTCCCTCGTCACTATGTCGTGTTGCCACGGGATAGCACCCTAGGGGAGATGAAGTGGTCTGCCAGCTGGTCCCTGATGCTGATTGCTGCTGGGATGCTGTTGCCACCTAGGCTCCTGTTGACACCAACATTCAAAATGTCAGCTCGCCACTGACCATCCACACGGGCCCTTTCACTGTCAGCACATCCAGGAGGGCAGTAGGCTTCTTCCCGTGTCAGGAAGTTGTGGAGGCAGACTCCCGCTTTTATCATCTTTTCACAGTGCTCATCAGTGCCATGCATTGGAGCCAGAAACGCCCGCCAGCGATACAGAAGTATTCCGAAGGCGTTTTCTACTGTACGCCTGCCCAGGAGAGCCTGTAGTTGAAGATCTTTTTTCGGTAGTCCAAGCCTCTTCCGGGGAAAGGGCGCATGAGGTACGTTTTCATCGGGAAGGCTTCATCCCCAAGGAGGCACAGCGGTGGTGCAGGCTGTGCGATTACAGGGATCTGGAGGGTGTTGGCAGCTAACGCCTTTCCGAGGTTAGACTCTCTCAACACACCGCCATCGGACTGGTGCCCGGCAGCCCTAATGTCCACCAGTCGAAACATGTAGTGGGCGTCAGCAACAGCCAGCAGCACCATCGAGTATAATTTCTTGTAGTTGTGAAACATTCAGCCAGAGTTTGATGGGCACCTGATCGCAAAGTGCTTGCAATCTATTGATCCAATGCCGTTAGGAAAGTTCCACTTGACGCAGAACTCCCTCCGGATCTCTTCCCACGGTTGTGATGTGGGTGGCTGCAGCACTAACGGGCAGAGGCAGTCCCAGATGGCTGGCAGCGTTTCCTGGAGGATCCCCGATAATGTTGCTTCATGCATCCGGTAACTTATGGCCACATGGCCCAGAGATCCTGGTAATGCAAGTAACCTAGAATTGTGAAAAACAAATGTGAGACTTAGTAGCTAACTCAGAGCAACTCTTTGGTCAGTCATTTCCACTGTTTGTGACCGCGTGTTAAGAACGACCTACGAGAGTGCTCCGTCAGACTTATATTGCTATACACGCAATATGTAAATATGTACTAAATGTGTTTGACTGACGCTCTACGGTGTTTTCCAATAGTTTATACTCTAAAACCGCCCGCAAAAATCAAGGAATCGGCGTATGAAGTGGAAATTGACCTCGAATATGAGTTTTACTGACCTGATTTACTCATTAATAATATGTCTCAATTTCAAGTGCAAAAATTAAAAAAAAAAATGAATGCCCGATGTTGTCAAATTGGACAGTCTTCCTATTTAGTAAAATATGTGTTTGATGTAAATGTTACATTAACACGTTGACTCGATTATTTAAGAGTGTCTCAAAATAAAGTTATAAGCTAGAACCAATGGCCCGTCAAACATCAGCAACTGAACCTATCAAGTTGAAACTTACCTCGAATACGTACTTTCACTAGTCCCCTTTACACATTACAAATTTAGGTCTCTATTTAAAGTACGAATAAATAAAAGACAACTGTCCCATTTTAGGCTTTTTTTTTTTGTTCTAGGAGTTAAGACTTAGAATTTGAATGCGTGCGGTACATTCAACCAGTAATGGAAGCATTTGAGGTACGTTTCTACTTGAAACGTCGCGTCCCTGATATTTGCTGGCGATTTAAGAGCCCAAAATTTATTTTGAAACGCATTGTCGAGATCGGGTTTCTCAAAATATCGGAGTAGATGAGAGCGCATAAGTTCCCGGTTTGAGGTATTTTAATACGAGTTGGGCGTGTGTACGGCGGTAGTACACCCTCTAGAAGCATAACCTAATCAGTCAAACATCCGTGAAAAGGAAGTGTATATCAAATATGTAGTACATAGAGTGCTTTAATATCCTTCTGTTTTGGGGGATGCCACTGCTTGTAGTACCCTATGCGTACAGCACGCGCTCACAGGAAAAACAAAGAAGTCGCAAGAAACAAAATGTCGCCTTAGCATAGTCGCGCCAGGAGCGTGTGCAGGGACACGCTCTTTCACGCTTTCAGAACAAAAAATAAATATAAGCGTTCGAAACAAAATGGTTAAATGTCATCTCCCCAAGCAAAGCGCACATGAAGGCACCATAGTAGTACATACCTCAGTGTCATGGCCAGCCGCTCAGCGGGCGAGATGGGAGAGCGATTTGTGGGCGAGTGTACAAGACGGTCGTGGACGAGTCCGAGCAGCTCGTCGAATGAAGCCTTCGTCATCCTGCAGAAAAGGAAACGACAGAATTGATTTACTCTGATAAGCGACATTACTATCGACCGTCGTCTTACCTGAAATATTGGAAGTGGTATTCTGGGTCGGACTCGCGCAGGTACTGTACTAATGGTAAAATTATCCAAACACTGTGCGCTTATCAAATATGTCTCGTACGTACATCGTGCGTGTTTTCTGGCGCCGTATTCAGCGCCATACATGCACCGCTGCAATATTTTGCTTTTTTTGCTGATCTAAATACAGGGTGTCACAAAAGAAAATTTACACGGTCTTTTTTACCGCAAAAATAAACTAGGAATTGCCGAACGCTCATTCTCCGCCGAAAGGTAGCGCTAGAGGTCACAACCAGATTCCAAAGTTTCAGCCCGATCCGATAACTTAATCAAACGTTATAAGTGATTTTCTGAAAATTCCAATGGGAAAATGGCGGCCGACGGAGTTTTCAAACACATGGGGCTCTACGGCGCCAAAAACCGAAAACGGGCAAAAATGGGCTTCATTTTCCAATTGAACTTTTCAGAAAATCTCTTATAACTTTTGATTAAGTTATCGGATCGGGCGGAAACTTTGGCATCTGGTTGTGACCTCTAGCTCTACCTTTGGACGGAGAATGAGCGTTCGGCGATGCCTAGTTTATTTTTACGGTAAAAAAGACCGTGTAAATTTTCTTTTGTGACACCCTGTACATCGCGAATCGGCTCTAAATGGTTCCTCCCGTCTGAACAAGCCTGGACAGAATGCAAACGGAAACGGAAATAAACCATCAGCTTATGTCGCGGTTGTCATGGCGACGCGCGTGCGCAACGCGAAGTGCGTGTCGGAGCGCGCTGACCGCGTTGGAGTATAAATGCCGTCGACCGCAACCTTTTCAGCGCAGCGCGTCGTGTCGTTGTTGACGACGAACGCCGGCGCACGTCACGTTCGTCGACGTCGGAGTAGAAACAGCCTTTTAAGTATTACCGTTCTCCAGAATCTGGTTTCGCAAGCACTTGCAAGAATCAATATTTTCCCCCTGTCATCAAGTAACACAGCCGCTCTCACTGGTCTAACATATAAAACCAAAATATTCGTTTGTAGGTAGGTAGGTGCTTATTTGGTGCTTGGAAGCACAGGCACCACAGAGATGCACGTAGCCTGTACAATGAATGCCGGAGAGGCACGTATAAGGGGTGATAATAATAATACAGTGAGATATATTGTGAAGCACTGATAATGTACAATGAGGCATCACGAAGGAGGGGTCTAAGTTTATCGCATGTGTGCGGCAGCTTCGCGACAAAGTTGCGGAACATCGGGTCAGTCAGTAATGGGCACGTTTCTTGATCTTTTTTGCAACGTTCAAAAAGTGCCGACCAACGGAGCCATCAATTCTAATTCTGTTGTGTCTATGTTTATACAGCGGGAAGTTAGTCAGCTCTGAGGGCATCTGGTGTCTTCGTTGGAGATGAAAGACAGTGCAGTATACGGCTGCTTGTCTGACGTCTTTAACGTGTATCACGCAGTAGTGATAGATGACAGCAGGCTGGTACGACGCTCATCCAGATTGAAACGGACAGAGGAGGTGGATTGAATCCACGATCAGTGAGCTTTACAGTGCGAGCTTTCGCTACACACGCTACTGATCCACGAGCAACGAGACATCGCGGTCGAATTCGAGCTTGAGAGAAAAACAACAGCAGCAGCAAGAAAATCTTCGGTTTGAGGCAATTTGTACTAGTGTCTCACAATCATTTGGTGGGCTAGTTGGTTGATAATAATGTTGAATTAACAGCGAAAATTTCACGAGGAAGGATAGACAAAGGAGACAGGATAGAGCGCGGAACTAACAACTAACGTTTAATGAAAACGAGAAAGAGGAAAAGGCCATAAGAATGCTTTTAAAAATGCATAATGAAAACCCGACATACACGTCAGGGACTGCCAGTGCTCCGCCTTGTTCAGAAAAACAAAAACCCTGAACCGTTTCTGGGAACGGCGAACTCGCGAGCTCTACGATGCACAGGTTAATCTGTCCAGTGGGGATGCCTGCGTAAGTGCGCCGACCGTGGCCTTGTCACCAAAAGAACTTTATTTTTTTTAAGTCGCGATCTTTAACTATCCTTAGCTTCTGTGAATATTTTCGACGTAACCTTCTTCTTTCTTTTTTTTTCTTTTTGTATACTAAAGTTCTATGCACGTCATCCCAGGACTCAATCGTTGTTAAAAAGTCTTTTAAGCGAGCAGCTTAGAGCTAGTATCCTTAGCGATTCATTTTCAGCGCACTGTGATTTTCAGGCAGTGTATGGGAGTACTCAAGCTATAGCATATGTTTGTGCGGGTTTTCCTTGTGCATTTTCAAAGCATTCTTATGGCCTTTTCCTCTTTCTCTTTTTCATTAAACGCCAGTTGTTAGTTCAGCGCTCAATCCTGTCTCCTTCGTCTATCCTTCCTCGTCATATTTGCGCTCTTAATTCAACATAATGTACAAGTTTCACCATCTCGTTTAACATGTTCGAAATAGAAACGACAGGGTGATTTTATTTACAGAAATACGCAAATGCAACAATATTTTGCTTTCTTCTCATGGTCTTAAAATTAAGATTAGAGGCACCCCTAGTACGTACGGCCAAGCGTTTTGTCACGTTTTTCTTCTAAATAATAGTATTTTCAAAAATGCCTCAAAACGCGCTAAAAACAGTCAAAACGGTCATATTTTGGGATATCATTAAAAATCTTCAGTGCTCTAAAGAGAAAAGTCAACGTCCGTACAACCTTCATTACGTCTTCATAAGTAATTTCCAAAATAATTAATACTATCGTGCATTCCTGAAACTCAGGTTTGTCTAGCGAAATTCGCCCATTGAGTAACGAGCGATTGAATCCCCCGTAAGATGGGCTAGAAGCTATGTCAACATTAATGCATGGTCTTCTTGTCGTGCCATCTCGCAGTGATCCTACATTTCGGCCTCATTGTGTCTGATGGTGGTTCAGTCTTTTCGAGACCTATTTTATAAACTTTGAAGGTGTTTTCCTGCTGCTTCTCTTTCCCCATCGATTAAGTTCTCTTAGGTGTCTATCGTCAGTGTCCGACAATTTCTTTTTTTTTTTTGGTGTCCGACAGTATCCGCTAATTATTTGAATTAAAACAGGATACGGGCTAGGGATTTGTCAACTTACAAGGAATATGGGCTTGATCCTAATGTTTGTTGCACCTAAAGGTACCAATAAGGGAAGGAAACTATTTAGGGGACGTGGTTCCCGAAAAAATAAAAACAGTCTTATGAGCAATGCAAAGAACACTGCCATTCAATATTTTTGGGCGTCTTTGTTCTTTGGTTCTTGTTCAGGTGATAATATTTGGGTGTGTCGTTATTGATAAAGAAAGGAACCCTATTTATGATCAATACCTATTGAATAAATGTACTGCAGTATATAATCACCCAGTAGTCGAAATACGCGAACGTAGTGATATCGGTCAAAGCTATTGACGATTAGCACATTAATTGCGTCTGTGACAATAATTCTAACACTGTGAGGGTCATACGAGCGATGGAAGTCTTCACATAAAAGAAAGTCACGTCACGTGCTTGCAACGATTCAATGCCCTGACTGTGACACGAAACTGCCCTTTTTCAAAGGACATATTCGAAATTTTCTTTTTTGTAACATTGAAGTGTCTTGTGTTTGGAAAATAATTAAAAAAAAAATGAATGTTTATGAACACACATAGTTGCAAAACGCCTCACAAGCATGTTTTGTAAGAACATCTTGCAGTGCAAAAGGGTCTTAAAAGGTAGCTGCAGTGAGTGACCTCCGTTTTAACAGTGAACGAGCTATAGAACGTACCAGCTATGTTGTGAAAATTTTAGCCTTCAAAAATCTCTGACTAGCAAAATCTTCTTTTCGCTTCGACAAGTATTTTTAATGTTGCATTAGTGTAAAAAAAAAATATATATATATATATATATACCGTGGTTTACAAAAGTAAGAGTACAATCATGCTGTAGACTTTTTTTTTATTTAAAGCGCCGCCATCTTGATGCTCGTGCCGCAGACGACACTGTCTATTAGCGCCAAGATGTTTCGGTGGCGCCAATATATGGTTTCTTTTCGTGACGTCATGACCGAGATTTGACTCGCCGTGATGCCGCGAGTTGCATTCCTGGCCACTTATCATGGGTTGGGAACGTCAAGTTCAATGGTGTGCAGATAAATTATGAAGAAACTTTCAGTCATCGCATTCTTAAAGCAGCGCCGTCAAAGTTGAGACTCTGACGTTGTTATTATTTCCGTTAATTAAAGCAAAATTAATCCAAATAAAGACGTCAGGGTGAGCGTCAGGCCAGTCGCGAAAAAAGCTCCTCTATCCTGGGAAAAGTGGCGCCATTCATTGTTGTAGAAATGATCGAGGCACGTGCCGCGCGCCACTACTGGTAAATTCATGGCGTCTGAAATCTAGCTCAGTGCTGCTCTGTGCCGCTATGATCTTCCCAAGGGCTGCACGTTGCACGTGCCTTGTGCATCGACTAACCTTGCACTACTTTTGAAACATGAAGGGGCTTTATTCGCGAATGCTGATCACAGCGACGTGTTTGGCCGCGCACGTCGCCAATACTTCGCTTCAAACATAATATACAACGCTGTCCAAGCTGTAAGCGCGAGCATGGGGCTTGATCATGCAGATCATTTGCACGCGATCTCACGCAAACGAAACCATAGATGAAGCCACGTCCTCGCGCCAGTAGCTTTGACGGTGTTTTATGAAACAGACGATATCGGCTTTAATTTTAAAACACCGGCTAGGGTGCCTACATGTCTGTCCGTCTCAGAGTGAAGACATCCATTGTTGCCCCGAATGTGCCAGCGCGTGACGCTCTCGCGCACTCGGTGCGTGACTTGGGCAGTGAAATGGCGTCTATGCATTAGCCAAAGCTACGCGCCCGAGCTGAGTGACACCAGATTGCGCGCACTTCAAAATGAATACAAAAAACAATTGGGCGGAAAAATGGCTGAGATGTCACCACTCAAGCAAAAGCGCGCGTGTGTATAAAGGCACTCTAACACCGGCTGATTGTGGCTGAAGTGACTGGGTCATGGGAAAGTAGCACCATTGCCTTCCCTGCCTGCTAGCCGAACACAAGCAGATACTAACATACGGACGTCCAAAACACCGCAAAGAGATTAGTTAATCGGACTCCGTTGCCATGGAAATCGCCATTTCCCATGATCCAGCTATTTTAGTCGGGGTTGCATTGCTAAAGACCACGCGCTCTACATATATGTTTTAATTATATTATATTTCATTTTACGCGCATGAACGAACGCTGACAGAAGATAGCATTTGAACGAGAGTTGTGCCTGATCGATCCATGGGACGCCTTCTTTACGGTAGTGCCACAAAGGCAACATTACATGGTCGCGTCTTGTGGACGCGCTCACGTTTCTGGACGAGTGCGACAGTCCTATGCAGAGCGTAAGTTAGTCTGTTTTTGTTTTAGTGCAGAGGTTGTGGTGACGTCAAAATGCCGATCTCTGATCGGCTCTGGGTGAGGGATTGCGAGTAGACCTCGCGGCAGCTTGATGTGAGGCCTACCTGCTATCCTTCCTGTCAGAGCCAATCGGAGCTCGCCGTTCTGACGTCACCACAAACTCTGCGAAAGAAGTAGACGAACTTGCACTACGCATAAGAAGGCAGGAAGGATTTTAGTTTTCCTGCCTACAACGCCATCTTTCTACCTTCAATATTGATTTGGCGTCTCGAGGGCTTCATGCCTGCTTGCGCAGCCAAAGTACTTCATACAGCAACGAACGCCTGATTGAGGCTGGCCATTCGAAAAACATTCCCTGCTCGTGCGCCCTCTTATGATTCATACGCGTGACGTCACAACCAGTATTATCATTTACGAAGGACGATATGAATGGTGTGTGCAAGAAGCACGGCAGAAGCTGGAATCATCTTGTTCTTAAACTAACACCTTAAAAGTCGACAGCCTTACACACCCTCTCAGTTTCGTCAATGAATGCAGAAATTTTGCCACAAGAGACGTCACACTGGGGGCGCTTGGCCAATCGTTGGCGTTGATCACATTGACGCTTTTTGTAGTGGACGTCGCCAATACGGCATGATAGAGAAGCCCGAGTGAGCGTTTTGTAGGTTACGAATGTCAATCTTTGATTCTAAGCAGTACAGAAGAAGCTTGCACTAGCGATTTCTCTCAAAACTGCTTCAACGCAGAAATACACACATATAAACTCGCAATCCGAATTACAAATAAGATTTTTTCTACGCAGAGTAATTACATCTTTAAAGTTGGTCTGAGGCTAAGAAGCTTTGCCGTCACCGCTTAAAACGGGACATCAAATTTAATAAGGGGGGGGGGGGGGGGCGGTATATCTTGCTTTCGGCGCGTCACACGTTTGATGGAAAGACATCAATGCTTAAGAGGCTAGCGCCAGCAGTACGAAAACAAAGAACGTTTTCTGGCGCGATATCGACGCACTAGAGAGTGAGGAATATGTATGAATGTTGTTTTCGTATCACGTTTATTTGCCGTTTCCTCTATACATAGTTACCACGTGACGTCGCTTGCTCGTCTTTCGCCGCCTGGCCGCAACAGCCAGGCACGGAGAAGCAGACGCAGACCCTGCCACCGCCGCATGTGTTCCGCTCGATTGCGACTTCGCTACGGAATTGGTATCGCTTGTACAGCGCGATGGCGAAAGCCATTTGCCATGAGTTCTGCCCTTCCTGTTTCTAAGAGCAATTCTGGGCCCTCGTGGCCGTGGCATCAGTCTAAAGTTAAGATGTGCGACGGCACCGATTTGTACACGCCACGCGTCGGCGCGGACAACACTCCAGATGCCGACGTGCCGCCAGCTTCGACGCATGAAGACATAATTAATTACCTGGTTTTGTCAACGAACTACGTGTCGCTGCAACAAATGAAGGCCTTCAAGGCCTTCATCTGCTGCAAGGACGAGTGATGAGTCTGATGGCGATGCCTCTCCGATCGAAGCGTATAGTCGTGCTGAGCGAGGCGAGTTGACAGGCAATAAAACAAGCGTCTTTATAAGAGCCGAAGAGCCGAAGGTCTGCCTGCAAGCGGATAGAAATGCCCGTAGTTGCCGCATCTGAATTGTCGGCATGTTAGCTGAGTAAACGTGGCGCCGCCGCCACACCTCCATCGGCACAAGTGTTCTACAAACACTACGCAATTGCAGACACGCTGCGAGAAAGGTAAAAGCGAATCCCTGCTGCGTGACGCTACCAAACACCAAACACTGCCTCGGCCGCTATGGCAATGCGCACAGGGTGCGAACAGAAGCATTAAGCAATTACGTACGATTGAGCCACATATTTCTTACCGGTAAAGAAGTGTCGACTGCAGACATGAACATTGTCTAAATTGTTAATGTCCTTTCGATGTATGCGAGCAAGCCAGAGGCTTCGGCGTTTCTCGGACAGCAACGTTGCACGCTCACACTGTCGTGTTATGAACCTCGGCAAACGGTCCAGCCCTTCATTTGGCTCTGTGTGACTCTGCTGTGTAGGGGAGAGTGGCTTCTGCTTCGGCAGTCAAAGATCGCGCACATCGGCATGGCTTTACCACTGCGACCGCGACCCTACACCAGAAGAAAGAAACGTGCACTCTGTGCGCCGTGAACGCCGTACACTCTTAGAAAAAAGGGTATGGATAGTCCTCCCTAAGGGGGAGGAACGGTCTTGTAACCTATTTTTCTTTAAAGAGGGAGAAACTTTCGTACCTAAAGCAGGGGAGCGAATAGTCACCTGCATCTCATTATGCCGGCTCTGAATCGAGCAAATCGAGCTCAATAAGGCTTAATGAGGACGCTACATCGCTTATACGGGAGGAGAGGAGCAGAAAATAAAAGCGCAATACGAGCTTTTCGCAAACTGTGTTTATTTCTGAAGCCAGGTTCCCCCGCAGGTACAGTGTTTGTTTTTCTATGTGTGCTTTCGCGCACGGCTTCATTTGCGGTCTTGAATTGATCTCTATAGAGCGGATATTCACTCAGCTGGAAGTGATACTTCACGGGTAGAAAATCGCTTTTCGATCAACTTGAATGCAGTCAACGCCGTGACTTGCGACAGGTCTTAAGTGTACGAAGCTTCGCCGTGGCGAGTTAAAAATTTTCTAGCGCTCATCCGAGCGCGCCATTTGGAGGGCAGTTTCTCCAGGAACCGTAGTATATTTAAACAGCAAAATAAAGTGTAGCTTTCCTTTTTTTTCGGCTTTACCTACCATTATTTTTTAAGGTGAAAATCCTCACTGTAAATATACGTACACCATAAGCGTACCAACCGGGAAGGCAAAAGGGGCGCTTGCCCCCCCTCCCCCCCCCCCCCCCCCCCCGTTCTCAGACTGTGGGTGCAAGGCATGTGTTTTGCAAGGGCACCGCCTCCCGACCCGCGGGGGCATATTTCTAACGCGCAGGCGATACAAACCCTAGCAACGGTGCTCACGCCGGATTGGCTGGTTCGTGGAGATAGGCGCTGCCGCCGTCCACATAGGCAGCGGTTAAAATGCTAGTTTCCGAAGCAGTAGCGTAACTTAGTGGTAAGATATCTGCCTCATACTTATCAGACCCGGGATCTATCTATAGTGTGTCTTACTTCTTTGATGGTTTCTCCTCGAACATTTTGTTTTGTCGAGGCATTTGGCGATACTTACGACACTTCTTTTTTACGATTAACACTGAAAAAAACAACAAAAAAACGGATGCTGTTGACGAAACATCGCTGAAGTAAATCGTATGTGACTCTATTTATGGAGGTGCATGGGGGACAGCGGGGCTTGGGTTGCCTAGGGAGCCTTCATGTGCGCTTTGCTAGGGTGATGCCACCCTTTGTAATACCACTCGCCGAGAAACCAGTAGCCATTTTGGTTCTCGGCGATAATCCGTGGGGTTTATAACCCTCCAGGAAACAAGCACCTTAATTATCTCACAAGTTCGGAGCTGCGTTGTGGAACCCACGGAGGGAGAATTAGCATTTTCCTCCTCGGAGGGGAGGACCGATTAACACAAAGGCCACTTTCCGGTACACGGGCAAACAATGAGAGGAACAAAACGGCGGTGGATTGGCATCACCCTATGCAAAGCGCACATGAAGGCACCCTAGGGTTGCCGGCTGGACGCCGCAAAGTACGGGGGGGGGGGGGGGCTAAGTGGGTTAATAGTTTGGTAATTAGCAGCCGCACACTGTCGCCACGAAGCGGCGTGAACGCACGCGCGGGGGTGCGTTAACACGCTTCGAGTGATACAGGCGCCGTCCGAATCCGACATTTAGGTTCCCGCGCGTTGCCCAGCAGCCAATCCAGCGTGAGCGTCATTGCAAGAGGGTCTCTTGCCTGCGCCGTAAAAGAAGCCAGTGACCAAAGCGCCTGGTGCGCATGCATAATTGGCCCTCCCCCCCCCCTCTTTTACAACGCCTGCACACACTCACGCCGTAGAAGTTAGTGATGGACCGAATCTGCCGAGCTTTAGATTCAGCAAAGTTCCGCACATGCCGAAATTTTTAAAGAAAGTTCGGCAAAGATTCGGCAAAAATTTGGCAAATGTCTGCGCCCGCGCACGAGCGCGACGGGCCATGGATCAGAAATGGACGCCGCGCAGTCGTGCGGCTGCCATCCCACAGCGGTTCCGGCGAGGTGCGGAGTAGGCGGCACGGCAACTGTGGGTTTTCAGGTTTTGCGAGTGTGGTTCTTTTCAATATTTTCTGCCTCAAGAAGAGAAGATCGACTAGTAATTTACACAGCCCACTGCGCAAGTGACAAATGACGCGGTGCATTCTGGATAACGTGATTTTCATTTCACTTTTTCATTGATGCAACGAGGTAGTTGAAAGATTGACTGACAACTGACAATTATGCTTTACGCATTTATGCTTTACGCAATTACGCTCAAGAACAAGTTGATACGCCAGTGACGTACACCTGCCGGAAAAATGAAGGTGAACGCCGGACCGTCGACCGCTCCGTGCTATTAGCGCCATGACGCGGCTGCCGTGGCAGCCACGTCATGGCGCTGATAGCACGGAGCGGTCCACGATCCGGCGTTCAATTTTATATTTCCGGCGGGTGTGCTTTCCCTCATAATGTCGTACTATTCAGTCCTTTCCCGAGAGCGCAATCGGTCTCGGGGAAGAGACAACCGACAGTCACCTTGGCCACAGTACGATAGGAGCTTACTGTTCATACCAGCGTTCCAACATGACTATCCGCACGTTGACCACTTGCACCTAATCCCCTCAAGTGGTCTTACACTCTTTAATGCAAAGGGGAATGTCAACCTGCGAAACAACGCCCCCTCCGATCACGGCCCGACCAGCGGCATTAATGCCCGACAGTTTACATCATCTCATATTTTTGTGACACCACTAACACGCGAACACATGGCAACATCGGCGATAATTAGTCTTCTGTTCACAACGCACAACACTGCCATCACGATGTTGGTGCTATGTTGCTGACGCGAAGAAATACAGAGCCACGTTGATTGCCGGTGTCCGGCAAACAGAACCGAACTCAGCACGAAAGGCAGCCAGGCAGATGGCAGCAAAACCTTCCGGTCTTGGACGCAGTTCCTGCGATTTCCATAACGTTGAAAGCGTCGACACAGTTCCGCGTGGGTTCCGCAACCCGGAGACGGCCATCTTACCCAGTATACGTAGCGCTGGTGGCACTGCTCCGGAACTTCGCTGTTTCCAGTAGCTTCGTTTTCTCGTTTGATAAAATTAGTGATAAAAACATCAATGCAACCGAAATGTTCTGCACGTTTGGACTAGAAGATGGAATTACAGGCGGCCTTCGCTGCCGCTGAAGCCTAATTCACTGAAAAACATTCATTAAACAACGTGAGCGACGTGCTCGAAAAACGAAACCAAAAGAAGATGAGTCGGGACGGCGAAAGCTTTCACCCGTCTGCCTGGAGAAGGTGAAAAAAACGTTTCGTTCCTCTCTTCTTTTCGTGTCCGCTTGGGGGCGCGTCAGTAGAGGGGAGGAAGATGCGCCGTTGCTACCTTTTTCCTCCATTTTTCTCTTAGAGTGTAGCGACACAGCCGGCGCCGATCTCGAAGCCGAAACTATGTCAGTACCTGGTAATGGCGCTGACATATCCCATAAGCTCCGGCTGTGCCGTCCGGAGAAACTACGTATAGATTGTTTGAATTTTTAAATGCTAAATTGAACAACGGGAAGTGCAGTGCGAAAATATTTTCAAAGTGCGTTTCGTTTGAGTAGGTCGAAATAGCGTCGGAGGTCCCGTTTATGAAAATTGTTTCAGGGTATCTTTGTCGATGAGGTTCGAATGTGTTTATTTTTCCTAGCAGAATCTTTGTGTTTCTCATTTTATCCTAAAATTATTTTCAGGCGAAGAAACCGAAACATATCTCACGAGTAAGCTGACTTCTATGTTCATGTTTTTAGCTCCGTCTTATTTATTTCGAGCAAGTTGACATTGGTGGCATTTCTAAGGGAGCCAATGCAAGTTTTGATACGAGTCGTTGGCGGGATGACAGTTTCAAATAGATTTCTTGCGCTTTCTTTTAGTTTCTTAATCCTTCTATACGGCGGAAGGTTAATAGAGAACACGTGTACCGTTGGTTAAATATATGCATGCTACCATTCATTAAAGTATCCACTATCAATAACGCGCGAACATACATGTATGTTTAAAAAAAAGCTCGCGAGGTTACTTTTATTCCCAGATTCATGGCCAATTGTGAAAGTGATTGTTTCGCACTCTAACGTAATTTTTTTTTTTAAGTTAAACAGCTTTGTTGCATTTCGCAATGATTTTGTTTTCAAAGAAACCTGCATCGTCCTGGGGCATTACAGCAGTGGTATGTTTTACACAGAAGCCTGCAGATGATATATGATTGGAACATTAAAAAAAACGTGTTAAAAGTGACTAGTATAAAGTTGTACTTGTATTACCCTCAAAATCATATTACAAAAAATTAGACTTCTCGCTCAACGGTAAAAACTTACAGATCTAAGCGCTAAAATAAAATATACGTTGGTGAATATCATATAAAATATACTTCTTTTCAATACATACTGGTTTCAGACGCCAAAACCATTGTGCTTCACTGGACTAGCAATTCTGCAAGAGCTACTCCGAGCCGCTGAAGAATGCACACAACTTAATTTCTTCTTCCTTTGATGTTGCAATGACTATAGTGTACAGAAATGTATTTACATAATGCCATTGGAGAAGAATATTATATGCATTAAACAACTGAAATATATTAACGATCGAAAACAGCTCCAATATAAGAGCGCCATTTATGAAACAAGTACAATATTTATAATTCATCTTCAATAGTGTTCAAGAAGAGGTCACTTTAAGTCAAACTAACACATCTTAAAACTAACACACTGTTACTTAACAGCAAGCTTAAGCAGAACGTCGTATATCTGAGATATTACTTCTTCTTGACATCGGTTTAAGTACATGTTGAAAGAAACGACGACTAAAGTGCCTCCCTTCCTGCTTGCAATCTTTGTGCAGAACATTTTAAAGCAATTGTACTAAAATAAACTCGGTGCACTCTTGAAGCACGCCGTTTGACACATGTGCGGTCACGATATCACTCTGAGTTACTGTGCGGTGATATAAAAACATCAACGTGATACTAGTCATTCCTAGCTTGTCGGTTTAACCCTGTCAATATCGCTCCAAAAGACAGCAACAGCTTGGTTTGAACACATGTGAGCCTGACTGTCTTTCGGCACTATGTACATATCTTTTGAAAAAGCGGACTTTTAAGACTTTTTGAGAGGAAGCAAACTTTCCTGTTCATTAAAAAGAAACATTTTTTCGTTCCATTTGTGCGATTTAACTTCGATGTTCTACCAATTTATTATTGTAATAGTTCAAAACTGAATTTGATTGTTAAACCATCACACATTGGGAATGCCTCAAGGATGGTGATGTAACTTCGGTAGTTTACCCAACATTTCATCACCGAGGGTAATACGCATAAGCCTATATATATGCTCCAACGTACCAGAGGAATTGTCATCATACTAAATAGCTCTAACGTTTTTTTAAGTTCATTTTTATGTTTGCATTTCACACCAGTAAAGGGGTAAAGGGGGTTTTGTTCACGATGTGTAGGTGACATTGTGACGGGAATTCTTTTTAATCTATTTTTCTTTTCAGCCGGAGGCACTGAGGACACCACTATAAGAACTACGATCATACAAACATCGGCAGAAAGATACAGTATGTTCAGCCTTTTTTTGTAAAAGAATTGCAAAATGGAATCAAATGAGAACTTGATATTGACTATAGATATTTGCTTCTTTCTAGACAAAATGTAAGTTTAAAAAGCCCGCACTCAAGCCTCGGCTACTCATGTGTACGCACGACGTGCAAAGACAAATAACCATAAAAAAACACTTTTCTAGTGTGTCTTTAAGCACCCCCACAGTGCTTTGATTCTCCTGGCGTATTTCTCGCAAACTTATTTGCCGTTCTGCCATGTCTGACAAAAAAAAGATGTCCGGATATTGCGACTCCAAATCAAGCCATGTGTAATAACTCTTTTTTTTTTTATTTCTTTATGTACTCCCAATGTGCCCGGGAAAACATTAGAGTGTGGGAATGAAAAATAAGTAAATGGCAGTATAGTGCGCCAAAGAAATTTAGCGCCGCCTACAGCGAATCAAATTTCGAAGCAAAAGCCAACATTTTAACACTTGCTTCTGCGAAAATTACATATATACAAAATATAATCCACAGAATCATTAATTTTAATTCGAACGGATTTTTCAAATGCGCCAAAGTTAGACGCTTGTGTGCTTCTCCTTGCATGTATTGCACTAGGTGGACACTTTTAGATTAAGGAATGTTCATTATGGTATGTTAGTTAACTAAATCTCTGAAACACTTAACAAATATTAGTTTTGGTCTCTTTTGTCCCTCAACGGCTTAATTCTTGTCTTAAACTTAAGTTTGCTGACTTCATAATCAAGGTTTTAACGACAAACAAGAGGAAAGCAAAAAGAATCAATGGTGCCATTTGTTAGCAGAGCCGCAAGCTAAGCCATCAGATAGCCTGGTTCGTCCAAAATGCTTGACTGCGTGAACTCGGGAAAGCAGACGAGCTATATTCGCCCTGAACGGTTCGGGCATGGCTCCACAGTGACGAGTTAGGTTCGTTCAAAACGGTCAAGGAGGAAGTTGATTAACTTTTTAAAGTATACTTTTTTTTACGAGCATGTGAACTTGCAGTAGTGCCAGCAATTACTATTAGAGGTCAGACCGATTGAAAGGATTCACTAAAATGTAGTAGTTTCCTTGTAGATATTTTTGATGAACATTTATACTTTTTCATCCGATTTTAATATTACGCGCAAAAGGATCACCGCAAGCCCTAGCCATATTCCCCCTCGGAAGAGTGACGTAGATGTTTCCAGTATGTCGTCACTACCTCGGCAGCTTGTCATTGGTTGATTGGCCGACTAGACGAGTGACGAGGTGACTGACGGGACTGCGTCACTTTTCTTGCAGCCTTCTTGGCGTCATTGTGGCACGGCTTGTGGCGCTTTTTTTTTTTAGCACAAAAATTTTAAATTGGACAAAACAAACAAAAAAAAAGTGAAGATTATTCGTCAATTTCTAAGACGCCATTACTTTTCGCGAATTATTTTAAATTGCCTTGCCTCCAGTAGTGATTTTTGTCAATACTGCTATTGCAACATTACTTCAAAAACCAATAATTAAAAAGTTAATTAATTAATTTTTATTACTTAATTGGTGAACTTTCCAAGAAGATTATCCCGTCATCAATTGACCGGCGCTCCTGAGGAGTTCAGGGCGAAGATGGCTCTCCTTTAAATTTCATTCACGTTTCTTAAAAAAAAAAAAAAAAAAAAAAAAAAAAAAACGTGTTTGAATTAAGAGCAAACACATCGCATTTGGAGTGTTAAATACTGGCACAATATTGAAAAATATTTTTTGTCCTATCTCACAAATTGTTTCCTACGGTATATCATTCCAGCGCTAAATGGTGCACCGCAAAAAAGGAAAAAGACATTTTTGATGAAGTCGGTTTAATATGAAAAGAATCCTAGTTTATTTAGTGATCCAGTCAGCGCCAAATCGAGTGAGATTAAAATTAACATTTTGTTCCATGAATCCTGCATTGTTCTGGCGCAAATTAACGTAGAAATGTTCATCAAAGGTAATTAATAAACATGGCATACCAGCCAATAAACTTTACGTTGCCAAATTGATGAAATTCCTCATACTTCGTCCTGATTTTAATACTTGGAAATAAAGTGACGAAGATTTCTCATAAGACAACATGCCAAAAATCTAAATTAATACTCTACCGGAGCAGCGATAGTTTTAACATCTCTACAAGGCATTCAACAGTCGTCTCGGCGACTGGAGATCAACCTGTCTCTTTTGTCAATTGTCGCAACGTATTGAGCGGGAAAATCGGAATATTCAAATATTTCACGTGATACCAATTTTCAAGCAATTTAAAGTGAGGAAACTAACATGGTGAATGGGTAACGTGACTTCGAGTTCCCCGTTAAATTTAGCTAGGAAATTTAATTGCTATATAGGTACGTGACAGCAGGTCAGATAGCGTCAATTGCACGGTTAAATATAGCGGGTAAATTAAATTGGCCTGAAGGCCACATGACAAAACTTTCCACTCAAAATTAAGCGTCGAAATTGTTTTGGCCAGATTTCTACAAGACGTCAATATCCCCCTTTCTCTTTCCCAGAATTAGCCGGCAAATTGAACAGTTGCTTAAGTAGACCGATTGGATTTCGCTAGTTTTTTTAATGATTAAAAGTGTCAATTTTGACCTACCCTAATTTCAGATGAAAACTCAGAGCTTGATTGATCGAATAAACTTACAATAATATGCAGAACGTCTCTTTTTGTCTCTTTTTGGTACAAAAACTAAGCGATTATAGGAGGAACTTGACGATCAATTTGTTTAATGCTTTATGTCTTTTATCAGCTGGATCTAATGAAAAAAACTTAGAAACAATCGCCACATAAAGGACCGTCGCGTCAATTTCCGCGCCAATATTAGCGGGAAAATTAATGTCACGTGCCAATTTCCCTCCTAAATTAAGCGCAGAAAACTAAATGTCACGTGATCACGTTATGTGACCTCAGGTCAGATGATGTTAACCGCCCCGCTAAATTAAGTGGTAAGTGATGCCACATGACGTCGCTTTCCCCTAGTATTTAAAGAGGAAATCAATGTCACGTGACATGACTGCGCCATGTGACCTGCAAGCAGTTGTTCATTTCTCTTAGGTGTTAGTTCTCACCCAGCACATTATGGGCTCACCGGTCCTTCTGAGCATAAAGAAGATTCACAATTCTGTTTCATTCATTGTGACAGGACCATCCGAATACTCATTGCTGGGGCAATTTTCCTGTTCCTCATTGCTGCAGTGGCTCTTGGTCTATTTGTGTGGCTGAGACCCGGTGAGTGGAGACGAGAGTCGAAGCAGTGAAGCGAACGAAAAGTGTATTTAGTGCGACTTTAAGAGCGCGAATTAGCGTTTGCCGGTTGTTAACAGAAAATGTGCTTTATTCGCCGGATGACTGACTCTGATCACGAACAGAGTCCCAGCTCATAACGGCGTATTTGGCCATTAGCCCCGAGCAGGACCGATTGGAGCGCTGCGATCGTATGTTGGGGACGTAGTGACCTGTATCACATGACGAGTCCAGGTATTTTCTCCTCCTTGCTTTGGTTAGGTTGTGTGCTTTAACGCTTAGCAGCAGAAACAGTTTTCCAATTGCATTTCGTTTTTGCTGTCACGCGAAACGTGCTTTGGATGAAAGCTTAAAAACAAATCCGAATGCGCCAAGCAGGACGATCGGAAGTTGTGTGTAAGTTACGATCGAATCCTGCGATAGCTTCATGCTCCCCAACACCGCTCGGATACTTTCGTCGTGAAGGAAATCGAGAATACGTCTACCTGCTCTTTGTGCGCTTTTGGACTTCAAGCAGCAAACAAAAGGAAATATGTAATAGAAACTCCGATTCTCGATAAAGTGCGCTCGATTCACAGCTTCCTGAGCAAACGAAAGCAATCCAAACGTCTTCAGCGTCCGGTCAAGTATAGGGAAAAAGGCCTAGCAAGGCGCTTGTCACTCGCTGCCTACTACCAGCGGCCTCGTAAAATAAATAAATTCTCGCAACGATTTTTTAAAGTGGATTTTGTTGGTATGAGTAGTTCGAATCTCAGCCGAGACCTTCCGGTTAGAGGCTGAGCCCCTTGTCATATCCGGAGCGTTGTGCGGTAGTGAAGGTCGTTCACGTTGCAATGACGCACTCGTCAATTCTATTTGTTGCTTACTTTAACGTAAAGGTCAAATACACACGCTATTGATTGCCCTCGCATCGTGTGGTACGTACACTTTATTTTTCGTGTGTCTTTAAATCATGTGGTACGTACACTTTATCTTTCGTGTGCCAGCAAACTGGGAAATAAAACGGCGATTGCAATTCCAAGTTCAACGCCTGCTCGATCAGTTTCGCGATTGGGTTCTATTTGCTCTCTCTGTTTCCAACAGACTGAAAAAGAAAAAGAAAAAAAACTTGCCCGGAAATCTATGCCATCTCAGAATCTATGTATGGTCACGTGACAAGCCTCCAAAGCCACGACGACAACCGATTTGGTGGCAATCTGTATAATAACACGAAACTGGGTCAATCGTGATGTTTAAACATCTAGAGTGGGAATGAAACTAGAAGTTATATACCTTGAACATACCTTGAAGAAAGGTGACAGACAAGTGTCACAGCTGGGTCACTGTGTCGAGTTCTGTAGGCCGCGAAGACACTGTTGTCGCGCTGCTTGAGTCTAGTTTTGACGAGAAGTACAACGAATGTATTAGGTAAAAATCAACCCTGAGCTCTCGTTCAATTTAACAAGTCAAACATAAATTGTGAACGGCACACATCAACCTGCATGCTACTAACAAAGCCCAAAAGCGGTCACGTGATCCTTGCTCTTACGTCTCGTAAAGAGGCCACCAGGTGGCGCCTCTTCATCTCCATGGGGCTAATTGCAATAGAAGTATGCATTAGTGGGACTGGATGAATACGGGAAGGTGGCCTCTTCGCCATAAGCAAATAGAGAGGACAAGAAATTCAGCTCGTGATCTCTGCTTTTGCAACGGAACTTTTAGGCCGCTTGCAACTAAAGCACAGGATGCTTTTTCTCCGACACATTTGTAAGGAACAAATTGTAAGATAACAAATAGGCGACGTAAGCTCGCAGAAAAAGAGTTGCAGCGGCAGAGTGGGCACATGCGGATCATCAATCTAGGGTACATGTTTCTAAGTCGAATGCTGTAGGAAAAGGAAAACACATGTCGAGATTATTCTATACCTCGTTTCAGAATCAGTCGAGACGCAGCCGAGGTAACGGGAAGAATCAAGCAGAGTCAAATGGGCAACTCACCAGGCCTTTCTTTTTGCTTATGACTGGTTCAGCGATAATAGAACACGTACAGGAAGATGAGAAACGACATGATTGTGCGTCTTTGACGCAGTCTGATTGATACCACCAGCTCGTATTGTACACCCTGTAAGCACACTTTGTGTCGTGTGTAAACTACGCGTGCGTCATATTTGTTTTGTTTTGTTACGGGGAAACTTAGGTGGTTTTGAAAATTTGACCTGATGGCGGATATGATTGACGCTGCGGGTGCAGACGTCAGGTATATCACATGATGTTTCATTGCAAGTGCAGAAGGTTTATCGCTCTCGCTATGCTATTTTTTTGGTTTTTATATGAAGTAGAGACTTAATAGACCCGCTATTTATTGGTGCGTTATGATGCACCCCGTTACATCGTAAGATTACGTGGACTCGTGATTGTTGAGCTGCGCGCGTGGATGTTCGCGTGCTAGCGGAATCTAACGCGAGTCAGACTTAGTTCTATATCTTCCTCGTGGCGCCGAGCTATGGTGTCGGGTTGAGGATCGCACGGTCTGGGCTCTGACTCTCTTTATTTGAAACCTTTATGTTCAAGAGCGAAGCAGGAAGCAGAGAAAAGATCACCGTTGCTACTTGACAATGTCTCTACACCCTTTTGTTGACAGGTTGGTGCAAGGCGAGCATATACCGCGTAAATGTCGGACACGTGTACTCAATTACAGCAGTAAACATAGTAGACTTCAAACATATATTTCAAAAGGTGCAATATGCAATAATGCTGCAAGTTTGGAAATCACGATAAAAACACGGACATGCGAGCATAAACTGTACCTTCAAGGGATCTAAAGGTAAAGGCACGAAAGAGTTTAAATATACATCAAAAGGCCAACAAATATTAAAGCAATTAAGAGTTTACTTAATCGATAACTTATAATTACACTTGATAGGAAAGAAAATGCGATTTAAGTAGCAATTAAGCACATAATAAAACCATGCTTATTTAGATATTGAAAACAATCAGACTACGAGTGATTTTCAGGAAAATAATTGTGGCATTATCTCCTAGCTGTCAATACATTTAGTAAGAATAAGAGGTTACGCGTAACAAATTAATTGCTATAAAATTATCAACAAAATGAGATGTTCCAGTTTTCTGTGTGTGTTGTGTAGTACTATGAAGAAGATTTCCTCACAATCAGTATCTCAGGTGCATTTCTGTCACTAGTTTTAAATGCCGAGCTATATGGATGTAAAAGGAAGCATTTGTGAGGAAAATAATTTTTAGCATTACAAATCATCTAAAATAAGCGCACGTGTGGTCGCCGCTGCGCCAACTTTTAAACACCGTTAATTGTGGTAAGGTATGACTAACTATAACTACGCAGGGCTTGTATATGCTCGTGCATTGACTGCTATGGGCTATGCTTTTTTAGTGTTGCCGTGGTCAGGATAAATTTCTTTTCACCTTGAGCGTAACGTTTTACGTATAATATCCGCTCTTGAAAAAATGATTCTGTGTTAAAAGTTTATACTGAAAAAGAAAGTACGTTATGAACACTGAATTTATAGCCACTGACTGGCGTTCTTGTAATCATCAACCATAATGCAATATGCATCTTCTACAATATGCGACAAAAAACTATCCCCATACTTTGCCTTCGTAAGAGTGCCGAATTTTATGGCGCCGTGAGGGAGTTATGCCCCTATTACACGGTGCTGCCACCAAGCGGTGTCCTTGGTGCTGTAGGGCCGACTCGAACCAGGCGCTGGTGTATATCCAAAAGGGAACAATGTCGAGACGAGTCTCTCTCGAAATAAACAAAGCTTATTTACATGACGTACAAAATCAAAGAGCACGTTTGCGATCCCTTGTTTTAGTTTTTTAGAGGGTCAGTGCTTTGTACAAACACCACCTAGAAGACAAGACCGTAGTGCTGACTATGGTGTCTGGAACGCGTCTCCGATTGGTGTGCTTATCGGGTTCAAAAAAGTGGTCCCTCGATTTCCGCCTGATGACGTCATAGAAGTGTCATGTTCTCGCCTGTTGCGATCCTGGCGGCGCCCCAACAGTGGTGGTATAAGTGGCAGACGCCTGTTCTGCTGCAGGTCGCTTTCCACTGTGACAGTTCACGAAAGCTGGGGCAGCCGGAAGTTGGGACGCCTAAAGGGACGCCGTGACGTAAGCGACACTCGCGTTCGCTTGTGCTTGTCGACAGCATTTCTACGGCCAACCGCCATGATCGCGACAGGCAACAGCATGACACTCGCGTCATTTGTTGCCACATTGGGACCACTTTTGATGTATGGGCGGGATAGGACGCTAAACACACCAGTCGAAGACGCGATCCAGGCACCATAGTGCTGATATTTTTGCGTCACCAGCGAAGGCAAACGCGGGACACGTATTGGAAATGTATTCTGCTCCAGCGCTCTCGGCTTCGAGTAAAGTTTGAGCCGAACGTTGATGCGATCGTCGTGCCCAATCTTTGCCTAGGTTGGCCTTCGCTGATAACGACATCTTTATCAGCACCATACGGCTTTGTTATTTGGGAGGTGTGGTCTGTACCCCAGCGGTGGCAGCTAATGGTGGCCGAGATTCCAAGGAAAGTCACATGGCTTGGCTCGTTCATCCTTTCGAGCAAGCACAACACACACCCACAAAATTGCGTGGCAGACGCTTTTTCACGTTGTGGCGCCTAGGCACTCTGGCACATGAGGTCGGGAGGGTGGCGTCGACGAGGCGGCGGCGGCTATAAGTCCGCTGTCGGCCCGCTGATCCTAACGGGTGGCATTCTGGCTCCCGAAAGAGTTTCGCCAGATAATTCGCTAGTTGCGGCAGAGGATAATCTGAACTGCTATCCCCTGCCTGAGGAAAGGTCGACCTTCACGGAAGTTCCCACCGGTTCCCCTTCCTCATTCGGCGAAGACGAACTTGCTTCGTCCCTTGCAACTGAGGACTGAATCCAGGAGTTGGCGCTGCCTTTCTAAATCTTTACCTGGTAATCCGCTGTCCTGGCCTCAGCTCACCCTCCTTTAATTAGGCGGCACTCGGCGACCATACTGGGCAGGTCGGTTGGTGTGCCGAGAGACACTCGCCTCGGGCCAAAAGTAAAAACGGTGCCTTTCAACGATAATTGAGCCAACAATCGTTGACATCTCCCAACTGTCATTGAGCAAGACTAAGCTGTCCGGTGTTGCACGGTACAGAAGACTGACAACCCCAACTTTAAATCCCTGTTGAATCCGAAACGGAAAAATCTGAAGTCATATCACCTTTCTAAAAAGTGATTCAAATGAATTATGTGCGCACTTTTCTTTCACAATCTACGTTTAACATCAGCTATGTTGAAAAGCTTACTAATCTTTAGCATAAAGAAATGATAATTAAAAAGTTTCACACAAATTAAAGCAACAGACACATAACCAGAGTCTCATCGGTGCCAACATCACAATGGCCGCGCTCGTCGCGCATGGGTTTCGGCGAAGTGCCGTCGTCGTTTTAGCGGCAGCACTGGCCCGGAATCATACCTTTCACGACAACAATTGCTGCTACAATACTTTCAAGCTACGTCCCCCAATCTTCCGCAAGAGTATGTTCTTCGCTGGCGCTGGCCGTCGGGAGAATTTCTGTGGGAGCCGCCATCTTTACCTCTATTGGGGCAAAGCTTCATCAGTAAGCTGAGGTAGGCCAGCTCTGTGTTTCGCAATTATATTTAGCGTCTTGATGGCAGTTGGAGCTGCCGTATAACACTGCTTGATCGGGTTAGAGTCAATAGTTGTTGACTCAGTGATTGTTGGAAAGGTTCCTGTAAAAGGAACACATGCGGGGGTATTACACGGGACGTTTCAAGGATTATTGAGCCAACGACTATTGAGTCAATGGCGATTAATGGCGATCGAGCGGTGTTACACGGAAGCGTACACCGCCATCAAGCCGTCAACAGTCATTGAGCTCAACTAACGTTGAGTTCAACTGAGCTGTTGCAGGTGTCCGCCCCGCCAATGGCCAGCGCCAGCGTAGCACTTACTATTGCGAAAGATTATGGGAGGTAAATCTAGGAAGTGTCGTAGCAGCAAATATTCTCAAAAGAAGTATGATTCGAGGCCAGTTCTACCGTTCAAACGATCACGGCAGGTCGTTGAATCCCACGCTCGGCGAACGTGGCCATCGTGATATCGGTGTCGACAAGACTCGCGTTCTGTTGCTTGATTCTTATGAAACGTTTTGATTACCGCCTCTTTACGCTAAAAAAATACTATATTTTTGTTGTACACTTATATATTGTAGTAAAGTTGCAGATAATTCATTCGCATCACTTCTGAAAATAGTATTGTGGCATGTGTTTTGGTTTAGCTTTTTCTTTCAACTGGCATCAAAATAGGTTTTTTTACGCTTATGTTTTGTGAAGCACCGGTTCACTTAGTTTTGCTCAAGGATAGATGGAAACTGCTAATGACCGTTGGCTCAATGATCGCTGAAACGGCCCATGTAACAGGGGTATAACAGGGGTTTTAGCTAACCAGGCAACTTATACTGCTTCATCTGACGTTATTTTGCTCGAACATAAAAATGCCTGCTAAAATTTATTTGTTATGTTGATATGCATCGTTTTTTTAGAGCCGCTTAGACGCGACAACTTATTTAAGGTGCATTTAAACTGGCGTAAAAATTGCAACCGCAAAATGGATCCGCTGGTTTTTATTGTTAAACGCTCCTGACATTGTACCGGATGTCAAGCAACCGCATTCGTGACCGCTTTGCGAACGGAGTTGAACCGCCAGTGTGAATGCGGCGTTAAAGGGCCTCTGACACGCCAAAAAAAATTGTTTCTTCATGCTAGGCGTTGAAATGGCATGTCAGGACATTACGAAAAAAATTGTTTCACTATAGAGGTGCGTAGTTTTTTTTTATAAAAAAAAGAAATACGAGGCCCAACTCAAAGTTCCCGCCAGTGCACTGTGACGTAACAGTGTACCGCAAGGTGTCGGGGCGGTCAGAAAGGAGGCATCGCCGGAAGTCACGTGAGTTGTATCCCTCCTTCTGCTTACCGCGAGCTCGTGTAATATTTTTTTTAAATACTTTTGTTATTCTCCGCAGCTCCACGAGCGATCCAAGCAGACAAGGTTTCTTTCATTTGCTTTTCATCGCTTAATGTTGGTGTAAAGGTAGAAGAAGAGGAGTCAGTGAATTGACGTGATCAACTACAATGCCTAGAAGGTGCTGTGTGAGGGACTGTATGGTATTTCAGCAACTGAACAAGAGACCACACTGCATGCATTTCGGAAGACGGCAGGCATCTACAGCCGGGAGAGTATACGATGATTCGACAACCTCGGTGTCCGAACCTTCAGCATCGCAATTGGACGCGTTGTACGCTAGCAATCCTAATTTCCGCGACCGTTCTAAATTTTTTTTTCCAAAACTTGATAGCTTCTTTTGTGCCCAGTATAGCTCTGCATCATGGGACTGACGGCATGCACTCGTACACTGGCTTGTACTCGCAACGCTTTCATCATTTACCTCCATCACGTCGATCCACTGACTCTTCGTCCTCAACTTTTTACAGCACGCAAACTAACCAACGGTGCAGCGATAAAGAGCTAGTGGAACTAAAACTTCGTTGTCTACAATCGCTCTTACAAAGTGCAGAAAAAAAGTCTTAGGCACGGTCGCGGAGAGGACGAGGAGTGAAACTCACGTAACTTCCTGCGAACC
This sequence comes from Ixodes scapularis, assembly GCF_016920785.2. NCBI lineage: Eukaryota > Metazoa > Arthropoda > Arachnida > Ixodida > Ixodidae > Ixodes > Ixodes scapularis. The sequence goes on along the minus strand of NW_024609846.1, from coordinate 189,813,108 downwards.
CACTTTTAGTCACGTAGGTCGATGCCTCCCTTCTGACCGCCCCGACACCTTGCGGGACACTGTTACGTCACAGTGCACTGGCGGGAACTTTGGATTGGGCCTCGTATTTCTATTTTTTATAAAAAACTACGCAACTGTATAGTGAAACAATTTTTTTGTAATGTCCTGACATGCCATTTTAACGCCTAGCATGAAAAAAAAATTTTGTTTGGGCGTGTCAGAGGCTTTTTAAGGGCGGGGGAACAGCAGTATTTTCAAAATGCCTGAATTCATTTTGTTCGTAAATTATTGACTTTTTTATGATTTTACTCAATTTAATGCGCGCCTAGAGTTCGTTTCTAGAAGTCACTCAGTAGTAGTTTCTTTTTTTTTAATATAGAATGTCTATACAGTTGCAACTGTCTCGTAGGGTTTGTTTAGCATAGAGCGAATGATTACAAGAAGTTGAAGTTTCACAGACCGCAGTGGCAGATGTCTGTGTAGTTATGTTTTCTTTACAAGTTCCACCGCTTGAAAGCCTCTAAATTACTCGACAGCACGAGTGAGAATGGCTCCCTTAAATTTGCAGGCCAATCTTCGAGGTCAAGTTCAAGGACAACGGCAAAGAATACAGCAACGACAAATGGTACAACAGTAATAACTTCAAACACAACGGCGAAGAATACAGCAACGAAAACGCCAAAGCCTAGAACATCAACAGGAGCAGCGACTACAACAACGACAACGGCAAAGTCAACGAAAACAACAACAGCAAAGCCGACAACAACAATGGCAACGACTACAACAAGAACAACGGCAACGACTACAACAACGACAACGACCAAGCCTACAACAACAAGAATAACGACTACAACAACGCCAACGCCAAAGACAACGACAACGACGACGGTTGAGCCTACAACAACAAGAATGACGACTACAACAACAACAACGCCAAAGACAACGACAACAACAACGGCAAAGCCTACAACAACAAGAATAACGACTACTACAACGACAACGGCAAAGACAACGAGGAGAACAACGGCAAAGCCTACAACAACAACGAAAATAACGACTACAACGACGCCACTTCCTTGTAAGTATCAGAGACATCTGCTGGTGTTCTGCGTAAGTGACTTTCGTTGAGCGTCTGGCGTGCCTCTAATCGTGCGATATTTTCACTCATTAACAGTAATGACGTTCAAGTTCGGCGCGCCGCTGATGTGTGCCATGTCGTCTCGTACGCGCCGAGAAAGTGAAGGACAGGAGAAGACGAGCAGGCTGGGGGATGTCAGAACACCGAGCTTTGATTGGAGAGATTAGTGGGTAGGCCTGATGCTGGCCGCCCTTTCCTCCACTGCACTCGTCGCGCGGGTAGAACGCGGAACACCGGTGTCCGGCGTTTGAATTTGGCTTTCGAACACGTTCGACGAGTGCAGTGCAGATTTAGTTCTTCCCACGAATTTCGACCAGAGATCGGCGTTCGGAAGTTCCTGTGCGCTATCTTCTCCTCCTCTCCCTCACTATCTCGACGCCTAGTCCAGGGTACAGGGGAGCGCAGCAGACGCTACAAGTCAAGCGATCTAGCGTTGTGACCCAATCACGTGACTACAGTCCCCTTAAGCATCACTGCGTCCCTACCGAAAACCACATGGTCCTCACGCGGCGTTGATTTGGCTTCGACGGCACACATCGCCCTCTAAGCTCCGTCGTACCGTGGAACAGTGGATACCAAACGGCACTGCTATACGGACATATATAACGGTTTTTGAGAGGCACCGCGAAGACCTTTTCTTGTGGATGTGACAGTTCCACGTTTCGCGCCCAACTGTCCCGCCCATCAACTGAGCTTGCGGTTAATTGATTCGGATGCTAATAGAATATATATTAAAACTCCTCAAAAGTAAAAAATGCTTCATATAAGAAAATCCTGTTGCTTAATACGAAAATCTCAAATTCTCAACCGACCATGACACTCGATTCTGCTTCTCATGAGCGGAGGGAAAAGCACAGGAGCGATGTCCTGACTTTCATATTTGCCTTCCTTTCATGAGCACTCGCGAAAAGAAAGCACGTCTGAGAGCCAGGTGTCCGGGCCAATGTCTCTGCCTTTGCTGCACAGAACTCCTGAGATAGAGTATAGAAGCACGGCAGGTCGTTTTTGTCTCAAAGACTACGGGGTATTGCTGGAAAGATTTTGTGAATAGTGGCCTACCCGAAAATACATGTGTGACATACTTCCTCGAAAACACAAAAGATATTTTTATTACCCCCTTTTCGCATCACCGGCTTTGTGTCTGCTGCAGTGGTGGAAAATTTAGCGCATACCCACGCTTGAGATGTATTCTCGTTTTTAAGATTTTCCTGATATTGTCACGGGTGGTGACCAAAAAAAAAGGAAATAAACGGGAAGAAATAAACGTTTAATGTGGCGAATTTGTGCCAAAAACTAAAGGGAGAACAAAGATAATAACAGAGCGTCGCGGGCGTCGAAGTCGGCGTAGCAGCACAGTCGAACGCTGGAGCGAAAACTGACTCCGGCTTGCCTGCGGAGCCGCTTTTGTACACACGTTGGCTTCTGGAGCATTCGACGTAGAAGGTTCGACGCGTAGAAAATTCTGACCTCGAATCAGCTAGACGGTTCTCGATTTCACCAGAACATCACATTACAGTGTTAACAAAAATGCATAGCCGCGGCCAGGAATCGAACCCTGGCCCTTCGCGTGGGAGGCAAGCGCGATAACCGTTAGGCTACGGCCGCGCTGCCTACTTGGCGCGCGGCATTACTCCCCCTCCGTAAAAAGTGCATCGCCCCGATGCATTTCAAAACAAAACAAAGCACATAAAAAGAACGGTAAACTGAAGAGTCACTTGAAACACATAAGATTCACAGTCCTATCGAGCGTAGTACGGCTTCAGGCGCACGACGTGGACGACTTCAGGTCGTGGTGGGCGGCGTGATGATGTTCTTGTTCCGTCGGGCATCACCTCGTAGTTCAGCTCGCCGAGGCGACGAAGTACCTTGTATGGTCCAAAGTACCGTTTCAGCAGTTTCTCACTGAGGCCGCGGCGACGGATGGGCGTCCACACCCACACCCTGTCTCCGGGCTGGAAGTGAACGTCCCTGCGACGAAGGTTGTAGCGGTCCGCGTCGACGCGTTGCTGGTCTTGAATCATGAGTCGGGCGAGCTGGCGGACTTCTTCGGCACGTTGAGCAACCGCCTGGGCGTCGTCGCTCTCATTGTCAGATGGCTCATGGGGCAGCATTGCGTCCAGCATGGTCGTTACCTTCCGACCATGTACCAGCTGGAAAGGGGTGAATCCAGTGGTCTCTTGAACCGCCGTATTGTAGGCAAACGTGACGTAGGGCAACACCTCGTCCCACGTCTTGTGCTCTACGTCGACGTACATAGAGATCATATCGGCGATTGTCTTGTTGAGTCGCTCGGTCAGCCCGTTGGTCTGCGGGTGGTATGCAGTGGTTCGACGATGGCCGGTGCCACTGAGACGAAGGATCTCTTGCGTCAGCTGGGCCATGAAGGAAGATCCGCGATCTGTAATCAGAACTTCGGGTGCGCCGTGCCGGAGGACGATGGACTCGATGAAAAACTTGGCGACTTCCACAGCAGTCCCTGAAGGCAGAGCTTTCGTTTCGGCGTACCGCGTGAGATAATCTGTGGCGACGATGATCCAGCGGTTCCCCGACGTCGAAGGCGGAAAAGGACCAAGTAGATCCATTCCGATCTGCTGGAAGGGTGCAGTTGGAGGAGAAATAGGCTGCAGGAGTCCGGCCGGCCTCGTCGGCGGTTTCTTGCGTCGCTGGCACTCGTGGCATGATCGTGTGTATAGGTGGACGGTCTTGGGGAGCTTCGGCCAGTAATACTTTTCGCGAATACGGGCCAGTGTCCGGCTGTAACCAAGGTGTCCGGATGTCGGGTCGTCGTGGCAGGCTTGGAAGATCTCCTCTCGAAGGTCACTCGGGATTACCAGCAACCACGGTGTGTTGTTGTCGCCGAAGTTCTCTTTGTAGAGTACACCTTGTCGGATGGCGAAGGTCGGCAGTACTCGTGAGAAGACACGTGGCACGGTACTCCTGCCCCCTTCCAGGTGCTCGATTAATGCGCGCAGCTCAGGATCGTCCCGTTGACGTCGTGCCATATCGTCGGTGTTCACTGCTCCTAGGAAGCACTCGTCGTCATTGTCGTCGCTGCAGCCGGGAGGGGTTTCGACGGGGGCTCTGGACAGGCAGTCGGCGTCGCTGTGCTTGCGGCCTGACTTATAGACCACTGTCATGTTGAACTCTTGTAGTCGAAGACTCCATCGAGCGAGGCGTCCTGACGGGTCCTTCAGGTTCGCAAGCCAGCAGAGCGAGTGGTGGTCCGTGACTACACGGAACGGGCTCCCGTACAAGTACGGACGAAACTTCGTTATTGCCCAGACGACCGCAAGGCATTCTTTCTCAGTCGTGGAGTAATTTTTTTCCGCCTTGGACAATGTCCGACTTGCGTAGGCGATGACTCGCTCGATGCCTTCTTGCACTTGGACTAGTACTGCGCCCAGTCCCGCGTTACTCGCGTCCGTGTGAATTTCTGTTTCCGCATCCTGGTCGAAATGTCCAAGCACAGGAGGAGTCTGGAGTCGTCGTTTCAGTTCGTCGAATGCCTGCTGTTGCTCCTCGGCCCATTCGAACTTCTCGGCGGCCTTCGTGAGATTCGTAAGTGGTGCGGAAATCTTTGCGAAATCCCGAACGAAGCGTCGATAATAGGCACAAAGTCCAAGGAATCTTCGCACGGCCTTCTTATCTGTCGGCGCTGGAAATGCCGCGACGGCGCGAGTCTTCTCGGGGTCTGGGCGGACGCCTTCGTTACTAACCACGTGGCCAAGGAACTTCAGTTCGTCATAGGCGAACCGGCACTTTGACGGCTTGAGTGTGAGTCCGGCGGTCTGAATGGCTTGGAGAACAGCTCGGAGTCGTCTCAAGTGCTCGTCGAAGTCAGCTGAAAATACTACGACGTCGTCAAGGTAGACGAGACAACTCTGCCACTTCAGTCCTGCCAGTACGGTGTCCATGACACGCTGGAAAGTTGCTGGCGCCGTGCATAGTCCGAAGGGCATCACCTTGAACTCATACAGCCCATCCGGCGTGACGAAAGCTGTCTTCTCTCGGTCCCGTTCGTCGACTTCGATCTGCCAGTAGCCGCTCTTCAGGTCCATCGATGAGAAGTATCGAGAGTGGCGCAGCCGGTCTAACGTGTCGTCGATGCGGGGAAGTGGGTAGACGTCTTTCTTCGTCACCGCGTTCAGCTGCCGGTAGTCCACGCAGAACCTAAGCGTTCCGTCCTTCTTCTTAACCAGCACGACTGGAGAGGCCCCTGGACTGCTTGAAGCTTGGATGATGTCGTCATTCAGCATCTCTTGAACTTGCTGATGGATCACCTCCCTTTCCTTAGCGGAGACTCTGTACGGCGATCGATGCACAGGGCGCGCGTCGTCCTCAGTAACGATGCGGTGCTTGGCAACCGCGGTCTGGCGCACCTTCGACGACGTCGCAAAGCAGTCGCGGTATTCGGCGAGGAGGTTAACCAGCTGACGCCGTTTAGAGTCCGGAAGCTTAGGGTCAATGTCGAGCTGCGCTGGCGACGTACTGTCTTGCTGTGGCGGCGAGGATTCGTCAGTAATCGCGGTGATTTCGGCGGGGTTTCGGAGTCTCTCGACGTGGCCCACGGCTGCACCTTTCGTGAGGTGTTGCGCTTCGTTTCGGAAGTTCGTCACGAGGGCCACAGTCCGCCCATCCTGAAGTTCAGCTACTCCCCTTGCGACGCCTATGCCTCTTCCCAGGAGCAGTTGGAGGCTTCCCTCGAGAAGAACTTCGCCAGAGGAAGCTTCATCGATCCCGACAAGTACGAAAACACTCGACCGCGGTGGTAGGTTTACGTGGTTTGCGAGGACTCGGACCGTGGGTGCCGTCGCTTGGGGTTCCTCCGCTGGTGGAGCAGGTTTTCGTAGCGTCAGCCGGTTTGTTCCGAGGTCGATGACGGCGCCATACTCGCAGAGAAAGTCCATTCCGAGGATAACGTCCCTCGAACAGTCATGTAGAACGACGAACTTGACAGGGCACGTTTCACCGTGGATCTCGACGCGAGCAGTGCATCTCCCGACTGGTGTGATGAGATGTCCTCCGGCGGTTCGTATTTGGGGTCCTTCCCACGGCGTCATGACTTTTCGAAGGCGGCGGGAGAGCCTCCCACTCAGGACTGAGTAGTCTGCTCCGGTGTCCACGAGTGCCGATGCGTCGTGGCCGTCGATGACGACGTTTAGGTTGTTGGACACCGTTGCAGGGGCGTCGTAGCGATGCGTGACGTCGGGAGAGTGGGAGCGCTCCGGCGTTCTTGGAGGCTCTTTACTCGGGTCGTCTTCGGCAACGGCACCTCCAGGCGTTGCCGTACTTAGTTTTCCCGACGGGATAGGGGGGACAGGCTGTCACGGCGCGACCGACGAAAGGGCGACGCGGAACGTCGGGGGGATGGAGAACGGGAACCTCGAGGTGCGGTGGGCGCTGGTGACGGAGGGCGACGGAGGTATTCCTCGATGTCCCTTGGTCGTTCTCCAAAACGAGGTCGACGGTCGTTTGGAGCGAATCCTCGCAGGCCGAGCTGGCGGTAGGGGCACCTCCGGTAAACGTGGTCAGCCTCCCCGCAGTGGAAGCACACCGGGCGTCCGTCATCCGTGCGCCACACGTCGGTCTTTCGAAGTCCACGCTGCTCTTGGCGCGGCGCGTACTGCGGCGAAGAGACTTCTCGTTGGGGTGCAGCTGGGTAGTGCCGAGCAGTAGGGGGCTGCGGACGACGAACAACGGCGGCATAGGTCACAGCTGGTGGTTTCGGTGCGGCGTCGGCGAGAACGTCTGGCTGGAGCGCTTGCTGGACCTCTTCTCGAACAATCTCGGCGATCGAGAGTGAAGCTGGGTGTTCGGCGGCAGGTATCAGCTTCTTCAGTTCTTCACGGACGATGTCCCGGACTATTTCTCGGATCCCCGGAATATTGGTGCTGAGGGCGCAGCTTGACGGCGTGGGTGCAGCGACGGCAGGAGCTCGGTGGAAGTGAGCGGCTCGTGCTTGCAGGGCCCGTTCAATGTTGGTCGCCTCTGTTACAAACGTTTCGACGGTGGTCGGCGGGTTGCGGACGAGGCCTCCGAAAATGTCATCTCGTACGCCTCGCATCAGGATCCGCAACTTCTTTTCGTCGGTGGCTTGAGGGTCGGCGCGAGTGACCAGGCGCAGGACATCCTCGACGAAACTGGTGATAGACTCGTTTGCGCCCTGGGTTCTCATTCGAAGAAGGTCCTCGGCCCTCTCCCGTCGATACTGGTTTGTGAAAGTTCGCCTCAACTCATTCTTGCAGGCGGTCCACGAGATCAATGATGTCTCCCGATTCTCGAACCAGTGCCTGGCCGTTCCTTCGAGCGCGAAGTAAAGGTTCTGCAGGCGCTGGTCGTCCGTCCATCGGTTGTGCTGGGCCACCCGCTCGTACTGTTGAAGCCAGTCCTCGACGTCTTCGTGGGCGTCCCCGTGGAATGGCGTCGGAGTCCGGGGTGCGACTGGCAGGTAGATGAAGGCAGGAGCGGCCGGGGTCTGTGACTGCTGGCCGTCCATCGTCGGCTTCGTCGGCTGCTTGGTCCTGGGTGGCAGAAGTCCGTATTCCGGGTGCAGACCTTGGGTGCGGCGACTGGTCCGAGTTTCAGGTTCCGCGTCGAGTGGTGTTCTCACCGGGCTCGGAATCGGGCTTGCACTGCGGGCCCTGGGAGGGGAACGCTGCACGGGCATGCGCTACCCCGCACCTCCACCAAAATGTCACGGGTGGTGACCAAAATAAAAGGAAATAAACGGGAAGAAATAAACGTTTAATGTGGCGAACTTGTGCCAAAAACTAAAGGGAGAACAAAGATAATAACAGAGCGTCGCGGGCGTCGAAGTCGGCGTAGCAGCACAGTCGAACGCTGGAGCGAAAACTGACTCCGGCTTGCCTGCGGAGCCGCTTTTGTACACACGTTGGCTTCTGGAGCATTCGACGTAGAAGGTTCGACGCGTAGAAAATTCTGACCTCGAATCAGCTAGACGGTTCTCGATTTCACCAGAACATCACATTACAGTGTTAACAAAAATGCATAGCCGCGGCCAGGAATCGAACCCTGGCCCTTCGCGTGGGAGGCAAGCGCGATAACCGTTAGGCTACGGCCGCGCTGCCTACTTGGCGCGCGGCAATATCGACTAATATAGGGATTTTCAATCAGTCTGAGCAGTGTCTGAAACACCATATGTTTATGTGCACGGCTTAAAAAGTGTGTTATTAAGTGTATTTAAACATTAAGTTAATTATAATGCTTGTGCTCTTTCTGACGTTCGTTGTATCTAGCAGTTTATTTCATTAAGAGTTCCTTTTTTTTCTCTACCACTTTATTGGTAGAAAGTGGTTGGAAATATTCGCTGAAACACCTCGATACTATTATGATCATAATGTATGTAGCAGAAAGCAGAGGACAGTGCGACAGGATAGAGAAAAAAGGAAATCTATGAAGGCCGGGCCAGCGCATTGTGTCTGGGGCTAAAAGGTCGTTCAGGCCACTTTCATTTCGTTGTCCTTGCGATATTTTACGTCTATAGCTGGTATAGGTTCTTCATTCACTTAGTCAATAATACAGCATTTTCTTTTGCAGGGACGCTGCCAAATAAGACGATTTTATGTACTTTTGGGAATCAGTCGAAGACGTCTACAGCGCGGCCCGAGAAAGGCCTCTGCGACATCATTTTCTGGGACTACTTCTACAAATCTGGGAGGGGCACCTTTCTCGACCGCAGCTCGGTCGGGTTCCAGTGGTTTCTGGAATTCGCCCGGATCGACAGCGGAACCACCCAATTCGGAATAGGAATTGACCACGGGTATTATTCTGACTTGACGTGCATACCAGGGCCATTCGTGTGTATAGATTTCTAGCCAGCAGAGGTTTAACCCGTTGTTTCTAAGAAGAATTGAAATCAGTATTAGCCCACGTTGAGACGATGTGTTTTGAAATGTCTCGTTGTCACTGAAATTGCACTCCAGAGGACCAAGGAACTATTTTTTAACATGAAACGTTCTTTGGATAGGTTCTCCGTATTTCATGAAGCCTCATTTCATGAAGCCGTGACCTGTAACATCCCCTAATGCAACGCGCGCATTGTTTCTTTATTGGTCATCACAAACCTACACACCAATTCAGATTTTAGTTTCTCGAAATGCTGGTGTTTAAAATGTACAAAGTCTCAGCTCTCTTTTTGAGATCAAGGAATAAAATAGTACAGGGACAACGAAGAACTTCCATGGGCAATAACTTTCCCAACTGACAGCCTTATAACGCTCTCAGGTTTCACCGTCCTGTGACACTAATCCGGCGCTGAGAGGAGTATTCACACGAGAGATGAATCTCGGGGGTTTCTCCTCGGCATAGGCATCGCGGTACAAAAGCGCCCGGCTCTTTCGATGCGGCGTGCTGACGCTATCTCGTCGGCGGAGGAAGAAAACTATGCTTTGAGGGTGCGAACAATTTCGGTTTGGCTGCGGATAGGTTTGTTTTTCACGATAATTGGTCGTTAAACGCTTCTGTGTCCAGTGTGGAAAGCACTAAATTCGTCTGCGGTGGTCAAAAGTCAAATTGGGGGTTTTACGTGCCAAACCTATGACGGGCATCTGGCACGCTCCAGTGGAGGACTGAGGATTAATTTGGACCACCGGGGGATCGTTTGACGTGCAACCGAAAGCTCGGTTACACGGCGCCTTCTCCGCAATAAGCCTCCGTCATATTGCGGGCACCTCGGTCGGGATTCGAAACCGCCACCTGGGGATCCGTAGGCCGGCGCTCTCGCCTCGGAGCCACCTAGCGGTGGTGTAAAGGCTGGAAGCCGCTGAGCTTGATCGCAAACGCTGGCATACCTTCCTCCGCGCGGACCCTGTCGGTGTAAAAAACGTTTAAATGTGTGACCACACTAGCGGCAACAGCGCCGCCGGTCGGCGCCTGTGGGCGGTGCCGCCGTCCGGCACCTGGCCTTGGTTTTACGGGCGTTATAGTCAGGTGACAGCACGGACTCCCGCGTTCTCGAGGACACGTGCCGAGCGTCCGCCAGATTTGCCGCTCTTTCGTCGTCTGTTCTTTGTCAGATTCTTCCATTTCGGCTCTTATCTTTCGCATATATCACCATCCAAACCGTACTCGCTGTCTACATGGTAGGTGTCCATGATCATCTGGTGATGAACGTGAATGAGATCATTGTAACCTGCTCGTTGGTCGAAGCCGCTCTCTGACCCGAAACCTGCGAAGCCACAGGTTTCGGGTCCGGCCGACTTGATGCTACCGAAGAGATGAAGGCTACTTTCAAGAGTGTCACCGAATTAACACGACAACAGTCACAACGCGGGCGATATGCGACCAGTGCCACGGAGCAGCTGACTAGTTATTCCGAATTCATCTTTGATAATTTCCTAGTGGTTGTTCTTATCGTTCCTTATCTAGGTAGTCTGGCTGCGTAGAAATTGTCCATAAAAAATGAAAGACGTTTACAATCCCCAGTAGCGCCGAATTAGAGCGCAGCTCTTGAGGAGGAGAACGGGAAGGTACGGAGAGGACGCTGTGCCCCTCATTCTCTCCTGCTCGCCTCCCGTTAGGGGAAAATTTTTCCGCTAAATTAAACAGGGAATTTTTTCCCGCTAAATTTCGTGGGAAACTTTTTCCACTAAATTTAGCGGGAAATTTTTTCCGATAAATTTAGCGCGGAAATTTTTCCGCTAAATTTAGCGGGGGAATTTGCCCATAACGCACCACGCTGTTACGGCGACGCCGCCACCGACGGCGACGACGACGCCGCTCAAGCCGGAAACGGGCGCATAAGAGCTGCGCTCTAAAAAGGGAAACAGTGGCAGTGTTTCCAGGAACAGCTCCGTTTAGAAAGGCATTGGGGGAAGTAGGGATAGCAGACGAAACAAAACAACGCTCCGCTCCGTCGCAACGCTAAAGCAGCGCGGAGAAGCGGCTCGCACTTTGCCATGGCGTCGCAACGTCACTATATACGCCACCGCCCATTGGCTTCTTTCTTCTGCGGCAAGAAACGGCGAGCCCTGAAGCTTGCACTGGCAGGTTGCCTTGACTGCGCCAAGCGGCGATCCGCTGAGGGCGAAAACTAGTTTCGGCCTTTAGCCCGCGGCGGCCAGCGGCGTGCGGGAAGCCTCCGCAACGCTTGTGAGGTCGGGCCTTTAGTCAGGTGCTTCCAAACCGTTTGAGACCGACAATTTCACTCGTGAGGTCTTCACTGCCTTTTAAGCTAATAAATAAAATATTCGCGTCGTGCACAAATAATGCACGAGCGCATTTCGTAGTGACAAGTCAATCTCTAAATTTTATTTTAAATATGGTCTCAGAGCCCGAACCGGTTCCTGATTGTCAAAAAAGCGCAAAGACATTAAAAAAAATGTTTATTTTACTTGCAACGGGTGTTTCATTGAAGGCGTTAAAAAATAACTAAATTAGGGTGATTGAGCAAAAAAGAAACTCTTTTCAGAAGATTGTGACAGCCGCGACGGACGTTAAAGATTGTAAAAACTGTCAATTAGCTACACATGTTATATTTAAAATTTTAATCAATAAAAATAAACATAGTATTTTAATAGAGAAGTTGCCAAGCATCATCAGATACTCCTAAATCAAGTAATTTTAGAAATATTAAGGCAAGTGCAACGTTTCTATGGCTGTCCCCAAACAAAATCCCTTTGGACGCATTTATGGGTTTATGCTCCTTACAAGACAGTATCTTTGCGCCCTCAGTCCTGCGCCCTGACGGCCGAGTCGCGAAGCCACCGCCTCGCCTCATTGGTAAGATGGAGGGAAGTATAACGCACGTGGCGTTGCACATTTCTGCCACTGGGGGTCATGACTGTGGGCATAAAGATACGCTCCAATAGAAAACCAAATCCTAGAAACCCGTCCAAATTGAGCGGTTTTTTTTTGCTTTGTTTCTTTTTTGGAACGTAGCTAAATGTTACATCTGGCATACTGCATCTTTTCAAAATAAGTTGATTTTGTGGTTTTCGATTCTACTTATCGAGATTCTTTCGGAAATCATGTTTATTTTCACTAATTAAATTACGGTGCTGCAAATAAATTTCTTATTTAGTTTCTTTTTTTTTCTTTCGTTGGCGTCCAGAAGAAAATAGTTTCATTTTATTCCTCACAACCATCCGTTTATAAGAGATACCTTAAACCCTTCGCTGAAACATTCCTATCTAGCTTATGGATTGATGTCTTCAGATAACTTGTAAACGAATGCACGAGTTGCTTTGCTTGAGGCTGGTTCTGCGGATATACTGCAGATATCACCGTTTTAATTAGACGGTATATATTTTAAGGACTTTTATTTGTATTTTTTGTTAACTGAGAACGGTGCTCTTGAGGTGGCAATTGAATCGAGTATTATTCAACCAGAGCTTATGCATATGTGCAATTTCTCCCAGCAATGCCCTTGGAGCATACGACGACCTCAACAAAGCCGATGGTAGGAGCACATTTACAGACTTATGGAAAATGAACATCCGGCATTATGGACTGCTCAAGTTCCAAGCGCACGCCACTATAACGAATAGCAGTACCGTCCAGGACTACAATAATCTTTTGAAGGTAACGCACAGCCTTCCTTCTTTGTGGGAAAACGCCGGGCAATACATTGCTCGTGTTCGGATTTGAAATATACCAAGTAAGAAGAATGTAATATAAATGCGTGTTTTATACTTTAAGGTTACCTAGACAAATGCTCGGTTCTAGCTGCTAAAAATGATTAGAAAATTAAATCCGTATCATGAAGCCGGATATATTTACACCGGGAAAATGTGGCACGTTAGGAATGTATCGCAATAGCGCATTCCGAGAATACGCAGTGCCCCTAAGCGCATTTCTGACACAGTACAAGAGCCAATAATCTTGTTTTTTTTGTTTTTTTTTGCGATTTCAGAACGCCAAAAGTGCGGTTCGATAACAAAGCAGGGCATTATCGTCTCTGTGATCTGCTCGCTTTGTTTTCTTCGAGTCCTGAACTCGCAGTGAGCAGAGATAATGAAACCAGCGACTTCCAGAATGTACGGAGCCTGCGAGCTTATTCGAGAGTACATTGGAACGGCCGCACAATTCACTGCGCCATGTGCTCCAATCTGCGGTTGTCGAAAGACATTGTGGGATTTTTGGGAAAAATCTACACTGCGCGATAACTTTTCTTGGCATTTCCGCGGAGAGTAGGAGAGCCCGCGCACTGCTTTATTCAGCGCTCAAAATGGAAAAGGCAATGCGAGCCTGTAGCTTCCACTGCATTGCCAAGAAACGTTGTCGCGGTCTACAGTGGAGACAGGCACCCAGCAAAAAATGTAGCCGTTTTCCCTTTCCAAGATAACTATACGTCTAACTATACGTCTACAATAGAAATAATGGTAACTTTCATTTTGACATGCACCATCAAATTTCCATTTGGAACCGGTCTTGATGTCACTGGTAGGAATCTCAACAGGGCGACACCAAAACATCTCCTCACGAATATGAAGGACGATGCTTTCGTTCTAATTTCAGCGCATCCGATGCCTACCTTCATACCCTTTGGCTTCGCCCCTAAATCAAAGAAATTAGTCTTGACTGCCTTCGAAGGCAATTATAAGTTGTCGGCCTCAGAGGCTTTGTTAACCGTGTTTTGCCGCTCCCGGTGCGGTACTGCTCAATACGGGAAGAGTACTGTCGACTCGTGGGTTACATGGCCGCGGGCGCCCCGTGACTTATGTAGTGGTCTTCTAAAATTACGCAGGTTCTCGGGGTTGGAGCGGTCAAGCGTGACTTAAAAACGACTATAGGTAACTGTTAAATGCGAGCACTTTTTCCGTCTGCCGCCCTTGGAAAGCAAACATTTTTGTGTTTGTAAGTGTCTGTGTGTAAATGTTTATAAAAAAAATGCTTTTTTTTTCGATAAACACTTAGATATCAGTTTTATACGATAAAATACCCATTTACAAAGCGGCGTTAAAAGGGGTGCGGAAATGAAATTCTAGCGCTAATTTTTTTAGCTTTAATGCGTAGCATGTTTTCTTTCGATTCTAAACGGGTACTGCTCAGGACGGTCCCAGGTTGTGACTTTTATGGCGAATTTTACTGGTCGTTTTGGAGCGCGGCGGGAACGCCTTTTTCTGGAGCGAGCCTATTTCACTGGGCGATCGGGATCGAGACCGGCGTGTTCCACTGGTCGTTTTGGATTAGCTCCCGCTCCAGATCTCGATCTGGATCCGAGAAAAGTCGCTCCGACGATTTGGCGGATTCAACAGGAAACCAGCCGGGCCAGCCCTCGGCGAACACATGTGACTTCCTTTCTCGCGGGGCATCTCGCCTGATCTCGGCCATCTCGCCTCAGAAGTATTGGTAATGGCCGCTTGCTTACCCTTGGCTCGACAGCCGGTTCGGTTTCCAGGAAGGAGAAGAGAAGGATTGCCGCGCTACGGGCATTCCGGCAGTCTTTACTAGAAGCTCCTGATTCATTCCTGCCGTCTTCGAAGCGACCGCGACGGCCGCGGAAAGGGGATTCCCGGGCAGTTGAATGACGGGAAGGCATCCGCCGATCACGGAGCAGTGGTCATGTTCCACTGGGGATCCGTAGGCGGCGCGACCCTGTTCGGATCGTGTGCGCCATTCCGGATCTGCTGAACCGATCCCGGCGCGCTCCAAAACACCCAGCGGAATTCGCCATTAGAGATCTCAAGAGCAGTAGAGCTTGCCTTAAGGCCTGGGTGCCGCAAGGCTCAGTTTTGTCGCCTTTATTATTCAATTTATACGTAAATGATTTTCTCTCTACTCTTTCCGACTGTAGAGTGTTCGAATACGCGGACGATACGCTTCTGGTTTCAAGCCATGCGAACTATGATGTGGTTATTGAAGAATTACAAAAATACATTATTCTCGCAATGGACTGGTTTCAGTCAAACATAATCAGTGTGAATTCCTCAAAGACTACGCTAGTTAGTTGGCACCACGACAGAACAGCACACGACAAAACAGCACGCGACAAAACAGCACGGTCAGAACAGCACGCGTCAAGACAGCACAGCGTCAAAACAGCACAGCGACAAAACAGCACGCGTCAAAATAGCACGCGACAAAACGGCACGGCGTCAAGACAGCACAGTGTCAAAACAGCAACGCGACGAAACAGCACAGCGTCGAAAAGGTAGAGTGACAGAAGAGAACTACGCCAAAACAATAGCGCGACAAAACAGTACAGTCGGCATCAAACCTGTCTAGAGCGCGGGAACGGTGCGCTCCGGACTGCGCGTGCGACATCTGCCGACAGACACTCGGGCCGAGATAGCGCTCCTCTGAGCATGCGCCGCCATTATGCAGCGCTGGGCACAGGCTGATGTCTGTGCTGACCCATCGGCAGACTCCACCGACCGCTAGAGGAGCGCTCGGCGCCTTCAATCTACGAAATCAAGGCGCTAGGCGTGGCGGCCCACGCGCCGCCGGCTCCGCATTATCGTGCGTTTTTCTGAGAGGAGTTCAGCCGCTGAACTCACGCGCTTGCTTCCGTAGTAGCGCGAAACCTATCACGGTGTGCGCGGGAAGCTACGCATTTTCTTGTTTGCGTGTAATGCTTCCTCACCGCTACCAATTCAAGTGCTGGTTATCTCTTTAGCATTTTCTCTTTAAAAGCTACAGTGCGATCATCTCACTCCCATCTCTTTTTTGCAAACGACTACGAGACTAATAAATTACCAACCTACATCTTTTTATGTAATCAAAGCAAGCAAAACCTACCCACCTCCTAAGCAATTAGACTCTGAAGAACGGCTGTTTTATGAATACGTTGTTTTGACGCCAGAAAGTGTAAACTCCTTAGCCTAAATTGAAGCCTAATCATTAAGAATAAATCACCAGCATTCCAGTCGAGTGCCTAAAATGAGACGCATGAAAGAGCTGTAAAATATGAGCGCCTTTTATTTTTCGTATAGATTGAAGTGAAAGTCGCACAAATTACACTGGGAATTGCCGAAAACCTTCGAAGAATTTGCAAGACACTATACCCGTGGAAAACTTTAGGCTGCAATGCAGTCGATGGTAAAGGAGAAAGTGTGCCATTCACTTTGCGCCCACTTTAATCATCTTTTTGTTTTGCCACAGCAAGTTGTCTCCGAGAATAGAGACATTCAAATTTGAATTTTCCTTTTAAGTAATAAGCGTTTCTTTTATCAATCGCTGCCCGCTTCCTCCTGATTTATGTGCTAAAACTTAGTAGCGCTTCAAAGGCGCTTCACGGGACCATATACTTTATATCGCCCTACGCTGTACTGAGAGCCAAAGTTACAGGCAGGCAGGTAAAATGGCGCGTCAGTTAGAATCCACGTGGTAGATTCCTCCGACATACGTATCTTGTGAGGAACATACCACGTGATTCATAAGTAGCCCATGATTGCACCTTACGTCTCCTTGCTTTGGCGTCTATCGAAGGGTAAGGCGGAATATAGTTGTCTTCATCTTGTCCTCATCGCGATGGCCTGTTGGGTTATTGAACCACTGTTGACGTGATACGCAGTTCGGCGTTCACTTTGTAATGCTTGCTGTGGTATCGTCAGAAAATAAAAGCGAATATGTTGTCCGATTGATGACATTGGCGGCGAAAGAGGCGAAGACGACGCTGATATCTTTTCTTCTAACACTTAAAAAAAAAAAAGAGATTAGAGGGGTGTGTCACAACTTCCTCATATAATCAAACAGAACCAGGGCCGCAGCAGATTCGTAGCATAATCCTGAGCATAAAGGTTATTACACGATGGCTCCCCGTTTGACACACGATGAGCGTAGAGCTATTGCTTTAATGGGGCGTACCATGTCTCACAGAGCAATATGTCAGTCCACAGGGCGCCCTATGGCTACAGTTAGCAGAGTTCTGCAAGCCTATTACCGAGAGGGCCGCATAGCTGACCTTCCGCGTGGTGGGCGAGAGAGAGCGACATCGACGGAAGAGGACAAGTTGATTGTAGCAGCGTGCGTTGTAGACCCTTTCTTGAGCGCTCGAGAGATTGGGGACGAACTTGAGCTGGAAAATGTCAGCGTCTCTACTATTCGAAGAAGGCTCCACGAAGCAGGGATTCACAGCAGGATCGCTGCGCGAAAGACTCTCCTAGACGACAGGCACCGCAAACAGCGCATGGAGTTTGCATCTGTCGTCGAGTCATGGTGCCCGCAGAAGTGGCGCAGTGTGGTGTTCACAGACGAGGCATCATTCTGCACGCGCTGGGACCAGCAGCAGAGGGTGTGGCGCCCACACGCATGTCGGTAAGTTTTCGTAATTGCCCCAAAATTGCGTAGATATTTGCTATACACTTTTGAAATACGGATTCCTGATTTAAGGGCACTTTTTTTAATATATATGTATTGATTGTTGCAATGTTCTTCACGCAGATACGAGGATGGCTATATATATGGGACGTGCGTTCAAGCGGGCGCACGTGCGTTCACGTGTGGGGAGCCATCAGCCACGACGGCCTCGGTCCCCTGCACAGGATATCTGGACGAATGACGGCAGAAACCTATTCGGATATCGTGGAGCAAGTCATGCTACCATATGTCTTGGATGGGCCTTTCACAGATGGCGTGTTTCTACTCCAGCAGGACGGTGCACCTATCCACACCGCGAGATCCGTCACCAACCTCCTCGACAGCTTGGGAATCATGAGGCTCGACTGGCCAGCGAGGTCTCCAGACCTTAATATAATTGAAAATGTCTGGTGTAAGATGAAAAAAACTCTGTCTAAGAAGCGAGGGCTTGCAACGGCGACCTCAGAACAACTATGGGAAGCCTTGAAGGTCGAATGGGAAAACTTGCGCCAAGATCGACACTTCGTTGACGCATTGTTTGACTCGCTTCCTACGAGGATCGCCAGCCTGAAAGCGGCTCAAGGCGGCCCTATCCGCTACTGAGAAACGTGCCACATCCATGCTTCAGCATGAACACGTGAAATTATTTTCTTTCGAGATCTGTTTTTTTTTTTCTTTTCCTTCATCACGTTTTTGTTTTTGTTGCTTTAAATCAAAGCCAAATGAATTAAAATATTTGCGTGAAACCCCAAGCGTCTTGTGACATGCTAAATATTGGAAGGTTCATTCAGACATCAAGTATTTCAATTGGTATAGCTTCATAAGGAGCTTGGTACAGCTTGCAGAAGTGGCAGGAAGATTTAAGGAAGGAATAATTTTTGTGTCCGACCAACATTTATTACCACGGAATCACAAGCCGCTGTTGTGTTTTTATTGTGAACGTAATCTATCGAAAGTGCAGAGATAACCAGCACTTGAAATGGTAGCGGTGAGGAAGCATTACACGCAAACAAGAAAATGCGTAGCTTCCCGCGCACACCGTGATTGGTTTCGCGCTACTACGGAAGCAAGCGCGTGAGTTCAGCGGCTGAACTCCTCTCAGAAAAACGCACGATAATGCGGAGCCGGCGGCGCGTGGGCCGCCACGCCTAGCGCCTTGATTTCGTAGATTGAAGGCGCCGAGCGCTCCTCTAGCGGTCGGTGGAGTCTGCCGATGGGTCAGCACAGACATCAGCCTGTGCCCAGCGCTGCATAATGGCGGCGCATGCTCAGAGGAGCGCTATCTCGGCCCCAGTGTCTGTCGGCAGATGTCGCACGCGCAGTACGGAGCGCACCGTTCCCGCGCTCTAGACAGGTTTGATGCAGACTGTACAGCGTCAAAACAGGACAGTGAAAGTATAGCTATGGTTTGGGCTTTTCGGTTTTTATTATTTTGAAATTCGGCATACTTTTTTCGTTTCTAATTGCAAACAGAAGTGTTCGGTTTATTGCGGTGTGTATTTGTAGACTCATATACTTCTCGGTTCTTTTCAGTTTATTGACGAAAACCAATATACTGACAAAAATGCAATAGTTATTAAAAGCGTTTGTTTAAAATGTATAGTGAGTAAACCATGTACTGGATTTCTTATTTGTTGCAACCTGTGGCAGCCGACGGGACCTGTTCTGCAAGACGCACTGGGGCCCTAATCTGATCTGCCATTATTGTCGTGGTCTCGTATTTTTACACATGACGAACATGATCTTCACTATTCCACTTCGGTTGGAGAGGAAAATATCAAAATCTAAAAATTCGCAAGCATTGTACTCAGTCCGTCTTTTTCCCCATTTTCACGACTGCGAGAGGAAATAAGTTCGCGCCGACCACAGAAACGAGAATAAAACAATCGTATTTATGCCCTCCTTTAGTAGACGGAAGCTAGAGCTGTTAAAAAATGTTCAGTTCGTGATTAAACTTTCTTATTTAAACAAAGAATTCTGCACACAAAAACCTATAAAGTGCAGAAACCCAACTTTCGTCCTGAAGACACCTGCGCCCCTGGAGGTTTTTTTTGAAAGTTGAACTGATCTCGAAAACAAGACGCAAATTGCGAAAGGAAGTGGTCATACGGTCAGTAATGATCGAGTCACCCCCCTTCCCCCCCCCCCCCCCCCTCTTCCAAACGCCCTCGAAAAACTGACCTTTTTCAGTAAAACAAAATTCGGAGAAATGAATTCGGCGTAGGTTTACCGATTTTATTCGGTTTAAGGCGAAAACGATGAACCCTAAATATAGCATATGGAGTTAAAAAATGCACGTGTCAAAGTAGGCACTGAAAAGGATTGAAGGGTCTAGGCCAATTTATTTATTTATTTATTTATTTCAGTACCCTCAAGGCCCGAGGGCATTACAGAGGGGACGGGCAAGTAATAAACCATAATACAGAAATAAGAAAAAAAAATACAAAAAAAAACTAACAAGAGACAAAGCAGTCAGGGTGCCTGCTGACGGAAATGGCTGGTTAAAGCAGTCCTAAAAGATTCAAGTGGTGATTTAGATACTAAAGAGGCGGGAAGCAGGCTTTCGACGAGCTGGCTTTCGTCGAAAGCCAACTCATCTATGGCCAATTTGTCAAATAGGTCAATTCGTCGAAGGGCGACTTGTGGAAGATGCCAACAGGTCGCCACTTTTTCAAAACCAAAATATATAAATTTTGCCCTGAAAAGGCAAAGCAAACACTGCCCTATATATTGTAATCCGTAAAATCGCCGCACGATAATTGCCGTTCAGTGCGCTCTTTCTTGTCGAAGAGAACAACTTGTCACCACTTTCATGAGTGCCAAATTAGATGCTATATTGGAGTCAGGGTTGCGGAGTATGATAAGCACTGAAATAGGCATTTTTTTTTATAACCTTGCGACAATAAATGAAATAGTCAAGGAGGTTCGAAATTATTCGCGCAGAAAGAGGTGAAGAGCGCGCTTGAAGTTGCTGCATGCGTGCTGTTTTGACGCCGTGCTGTTTTGGCATGTGCTCTTCTGTCGCTGTGCCGTTTTGACGCTGTGCTGTTTTGTCGCGTGCTATTTTGACGCGTGCTGTTTTGTCGCCGTGCTGTTTTGACGCTGTGCTGTTTTGACGCGTGCTGTTATGACCGTGCTGTTTTGTCGCGTGCTGTTTTGTCGTGTGCTGTTCTGTCGCGTTCCCAGTTAGTTAAGAAAAAAAAGTGAAAGCCGTTTAGAACACTCTTAAACGCCGAATGAGAGCGCAGCTTTTGAGGAGGAGGATGGAAGGGTACTAAGGGGAAGGTATACCCCTTCTGCCTCCTCCTCACCTTCCTATCCTCCTCCTCGACTCATTCTTGAATCTCCTCTAGGGGGAGGGGGGGGGGGTACGTGACCTCGGGGGGGGGGGGGGGGTCATGTGACCTGGTGGAGGAGGGGGGTCACGTGACCACGGGGGGGGCTCGCGCGGTGCATTATGGGACATTTCCCATAATGCACCGCCCGGTTACGCCGACGGCGACGGCGACGGCGACGCCGCTCAAGCCGGAAACGGGCCCCTAAGAGCTGCGCTCTAAAAAGGTCGAACTATCAACTACTGTAGCTCTTCACACTTCTAGTTGCATGTCATGTGATTGCATTCCTCTTCAGCATGTCAATTCAGTAAAGTACTTAGGGATACATTTTGATAGCGATTTATCGTTGTCTACGCGTACGATGTACTCGTGTAAACGGTTAAGAAGTGTTTCGTGCTGTCTTTAGCATGTTAAAATATTCATGCCTTTTTCCGTCCGGAAGATTATCACACATGCTTTGGCATATAGTTACATTCGATACGGTATAACCCCATACAGGGTGTTCTTTATTTAGGCGAGATAGAGTTGATTCTTTATTAAAGTGTATCCTGAAAAGTATTGCGTTTGACCAGGCCGAGGTCTCTAGCCCCTGTATTTTTAGAGAATTTAACTTACCGTCTTTTTTGGGGTTATTTAAGGAGACAGTAATATTGCAACACTTTTGAAACTCAAATTTTATAACTCCGTACACCCCAGGCCGACCAATGAGACATTCACTTCGATTTAACATGCCGCGAATTCGAACTAAATATGGGGAACGTACGCGTATTGATTGTGTGCATCATATATTTAACAGCATGACAGAATCCCTATTTGCTGCCACATCAAGACAAAAACTAAAAAAAAAGCACTACAGAATTTAAACCAGTAAACGATTGCTAGATGGTGGTTACTCTTTTCCTTCTGGTTTTTTTTTTCTCAGGACAGTGCGTATTGTTCGGCAGTGTGATGCCGTCTTTCGCTCTTTTTTTCTTGGTCCCTGCTCAAAATTGTTTTCTTTTCCTCGAATAAGTTATTTCGATGGTAAATGAGCATTTTATACTGACGTTACACATACTAAATTTGTCACCTACTGCGTCGAGCCAGGTACACAACACCTGAACGCTTACACCGGCTTATCATTGTACTTTTTGAAAATGTATGTTTTAAAAATAAAACTATTCTATTTTATTCTATCATATTCTATCTTGCAGCATAACCTCAAAAATACGTCTTTTGATGAAAGGCGCAAGAAAACTAATTGTAAAGCTAATTAAACGATCTTTTGTTGTGCACCTGGTGGATGCATGGGGAGCCTATTGGGGAGGTTATCTAGCAACTTTGGGGAACATGCTACGTAGTCATGACGTAGCAAGTTCCATCGGAGCAGCGTCGCTCTTTGTAATTTAACGTTTTCCTACATAGCTTTCCACCTCAACCCAAAAATCGCGCACTATACGAAATATTTCAAGAAGGCAGACCCACATTTGTGTACCAGGACACAGCCATTCTCCCCCGGATGATTAGCGCGTCCCTCGAAATTTGGACAAAAGATGCTTCTCCCACCCCATTCAACCCTAAGCTGACAGTGCTGTGAAAGCTACGTGCTCCTTGGGCAGGCCGACACGCTCTTCACCCCACGGGAACTTCGAAAGGCTCGGTTGTAACGCGTTTACGATATTGACACCACCACAACGCTGAGAAAGCCAGCAACATTAAAGCTCATAACCACGTCAGCCTTGCTACGTCACGAACGCGGGGAATCTTTTTGTTTCTGTTTTTGTTTGCGCCGGTTATCCCATGACGCATCGCGCTCTCTGTTCGCTTCACTTCGAGCGCTTGCTGGAGTGCACCGTTTGGAACGAAAAATATAGCTAGTCGTTAAAAATACAAACGTGCGATTATCATTTACGGTTATTATCCCTTCTGCCTGACTCATTTCCAAACGAAATTTGAATATTTCGATTTTTGTTTCCGAATTCCTTTAAGCACACGTATGCGTGACTAACCTTTTTATGTCACTTCCCCTTGTTAGTTCTGACTAGAGAGTCACCCCCTCGCTTCGTGCTCGTAAATACCGCAGAACTAGTTGATCCCTGGTCTCTGATATTTTCTCTTAGTTCGCAACTACTTAGACGCGATACCAACTTTAAAACAGCGGTAGTTTGTCATGACAGGTGAATACGGTTGAGTAGGTCTCCAGCGATCGTTGCACCATTCTGCATTTCCGGATCGTCTGCAAGCGAAGAACGGTCGGCGGAACCACAAAACTGTTCACCAGTGAAGAAGAGTATTTTTCGCTACGAATATGCGCTAGTAAAAATAGCTTATCGGAGATTTCGAAAAAATCTACTAAAATCGCCTAATATTCACTTCGTGTGAGTTTTGCGAGAGCGACGGATCGCAAATCCGCACTCGCAAGATGTTAGCGCAGTTCAAGCGCAGCTCCTATTACGCCCCCTGGAAGCGTAAAACATGGCACTGCATTAGTCAATCGCAAAATTTCCCGCAGTGACTTCGGCGTCGCTCCGAGTCTTTATCGGGTGATGACCAATCAACCCCCTTGAAGCTGGACCGAATATTACGAATGTTTGCCGCGTTACGCACGCATAAAATGGTGCGCGTGCGTACGACAAATGGACCCCGTAAGTTATGACGTCACAACATGGCGCTCCGCTGCAAATAAACCGTTGCTCTGCTGGCTTGACGCAGAAGTGTGCGGGGCGGGAGCGAAGGGCCGCGCAGAGTGGCGATGAAAACGACCCGTGTGTTCTTCTCGTCTGCAGACTTCAGCAACCCGAGCGGTGGCGAAGATATTCATCGCGACCCACGCGCTGCCTGCAGCGCGTGTGTTGAAAGGTCACGAACTTCTTTATATTTTGACGCATGGTCTGTATACTACATGATTTGCGCACGTTTCGCTCGTTAAATAAGCCGTGCGCCGCAATTCCGCGATGAAAATTCTACGACGAAATATTTCGGGACCGCCAGGGGCGCTGCTGTCGGCAGACGAGTTAAGCGGGGTTTGCTACTTGTGCACCGTCAACCGTGGAGCCAGGTGACACTCCAGTGACGCCCCCTCTCTACGTCACGCATCTCTACCGGTGAGGGCCACGAGGCCTTCTCTTCGCGTTTTGTCGGGTGACGTTATTTTGGTTCGTCGATCGTCAAGCTGACGAACGGGTAGGCTCGGCCGCCGCGAACCGGCGTTTGCGGGGGGTTCACAGTTGGTCGTCTGCAAGCACTGATCTCTATGTCTATTTGATGGATCGCGTTTGACCAGCGCCGCCTATGGACAGGAATGCGGCCACGGTCGGCCATCTTTTTGGTAGAGTTATATTATCATTAGCCATCATAATAATAAGCGGATAGCGTTATAGCGGCATTCTGCCCTAACATAGCCGTGTATCTACTACACTGTACCGTGG
This sequence comes from Ixodes scapularis, assembly GCF_016920785.2. Lineage (NCBI taxonomy): Eukaryota > Metazoa > Arthropoda > Arachnida > Ixodida > Ixodidae > Ixodes > Ixodes scapularis. The sequence goes on along the minus strand of NW_024609846.1, from coordinate 189,788,968 downwards.
GTGATATTCTTTGCTTGATTGAAGTTGTTCGACAAAGCAGATTCTTGAAACCCGGCGTGAATAGTAGCCTCATGTTGGAGAACCCAGCGAAAGTTCTACGAAAGCGCAGTACCAGGGGAAAGCAGCGCAGCTCGCATCTAAAGCAGACGCCGTAGCGGCATCTGCTTTTGAGGCTTTTTTCGATGCGACTTTCGATGCGTGCTGTGCTGCTTTTCCCCGGTGCTGCCATACCGTGAAACTTTCACCGGGTCCTCGAAGATCGGGCTACCGTTCACGTCGGTTTTCAACAATATGCTTCGTCAAACAATTTGAGTAAAGAACGAAATATAACCCGCATCTATTTTGGCCACAATGCTCCTTGCTATGGATGGATGGTAGTGGCTGCACCAGCTGTAGTAAATTCGCTAGAGGTAATATAACTCTACCAAAAATATGGCTTCCACTGGCCGTATCCGCGGAGCGGGCAAACGCGATCCAGCAAATAGACATAAAGATCAGTGTCTGCGAGAGTCTCAGCCTTCCCGCCTGCTTTCCTCCTTGCCACGCGAAAACGCCGCGCATACGCACTTGCGACCACTCTTCGCTGGCGGCGTCTGCCATCCAACACACCCCTTCCTCAATCCCCCAAGCGCCCGGCCCGCACTCGAGAAATTGTGGGAAAGGTGGTTCTTCAGCTTCCTAATGATCGGTCGTTTCGACCTATTCGATGGTCACACAGTTTCGAGTGTAATCCAGAGTCACCCTGAACAAGCACCATGTAGAATACAAGGGAGTGTCTTGTCACTTTTAAGATTTCTCTTCACTGTTAGCGATTTCATTACTGTTCATTCAATCCACCCTTTAACCTGCTTCTGAGAAAAAAAAAGAGAACTAATTATGTCTATGCTAGAAACTAGAGAAAAGATACCTTAGAAGCGGAAAGAAAAATGAGACTATTGCGAAGGGGAGATGACACATGAGTATTTGAAAAAGAAGACCAAACGGCATACAGAATAACGAGTGATGGCTTTGAGGTTTAACTTCTATCATTGAAATTCATCAGGTGAGATAAGAAAAAATAAATAAACGAGATTATATCTTCGTTCATATTTAGTAGATTATTTTAACCTACGAGTAATTCAGGACTCACGCCAGTAAATAAAATATATATCAAGGGTACTCGAACGAAGGCAGTATTATGCTGATGTTTTCGCACCTACTAATTGAAAGACAGCTTTCAATAATGGTATTGTACATAGGCAGAACGCGCAGAGTATAATTATTCGTCCTTATGTTGCTATGTGGTGTAGAGATTGAGAGGCCTCCAGGAAGTGAATAGAGCCGGGGACGTCAAGAAATTTGGATACATCATCCTCGGTGTTGACCTCTTTGCCCCCAGGACCAGCGACGTCTACAGCTACCTGGACGATCTTCTCTGGTACGTTCTTAGATTGCAGGTAAAAAACGACACATACCTGAAAGGCCTCAAACACTGCTGATATATTTAGTTTCCAAAAAAGTATTTAAATAGGCATCATGACAAAGAGAAAATAAACCAAAGAGGGAGACACCAAACACACTCTATGCAAAGCTTAAAAAAGAAATTTATTGACACACCGATAGCACAAAAAACGTCCGGACGCCCACCCCCTCTCTTATCCACTAATCTTCGCTAACTGCTCTTTTCTTCAACCTTTTACACTGGTACAACTAATGGCGAATTCGCGTGATTCTTTCTGCGCGCTCCCGAGCGCTCTTTCCAAAGCGCGCGAGATCGAGTTGTTGAAAGAGAGTGCTGTGGCCTGATCGGCTGGTTCCATTCCGAGGACGCCTCTCCCTCTCAGAGCGCTCTCTAGCACTCCGTCGGTAGCCATCGGAGTGTGGAACGGCGCAGGCGTCACGTAGTACTTGGATGGGGATCACGTGGTTTTGTTGACGATGGCCGGCAGTGGTCTCTGGTGGTGTCCGGGGTCCGCACACCACCACAGACCGTGACGGCTATTGTTATGTGGTTATACACAGTGTTTGTGCATTCGACGGTGCTAGGATTACAACGGACGGGACTACATTCGTTTGCGACAACAACAGGAAAAGTAGACGTGGTAAGTATTCTCAGTGCTTTCACGAGATCGTTCATCTCACGGCGATGAATCCGCTAAGCCTAACCGACGGAGAAAGAGCTCGCTGCTGCCTGCAGGGCTTTTACCGGGTTTTGTGGTCGCTTCAAGAAATTTTCAGGTTTGGTAAAAGTGCGTTCAAAGGTTTGTGTTGCAAAATAAAGGGAGAGCCGAATATAATGCAATGTGATTTGTGTCACATGGTGATATGTGCTATATCCCACTTGCACGATATTTCGCCGTAAGAAAATTGTGGTCTAGTAACCATTTTATATTTGCCTGCTCTGCCGTACGCATGACCGCTATCGCAGCGCGTTCACTGTCGAAAACGCGATGAGTTGACAACTCTTTCCAAGCATTGGCTTTCGTACCGCTCTGCAAAAATGAATTCGCATACAGATGTTTTCTTTTCTTTACATGTGGATGCGTAAAACAGTTTACGTCACAACTGTTATTTCATCACGTTGCGAGCGTAAATTTTGGTCAGTCGTTCACCGTACGCTCTAAAAACTTTTTTTGTTTGTTTTGTAATGCATTACCGATGTCAAGAAGCTTTAATTCTATGACTGATCTGAAAATGTTAGAGCGCTCTGAACCCGGCAGTCGTGATCGGTTGAAAAGGATCCCGAGTAGCTCTGGCGGCGAGGAGGGGGCGCTCTGCTGAATCAAGGTCATAGGAGAGAGGCCACCACCCGAATTCACCATAAGTTCGGCGTCACAATGCAGACCACAGGACATGTCACCCTAGCTTTGCAAACCACAATTAACAAACGAACCCTGAAGGTCACCGCCTTTCAAAGCCCAAGAAACCGTCGTGGTTCAAGGTCCAAGCTAAACGAAGGTTTGCTAACAACATTCCCGTGTTTTTGTCTTCTTAAGGACTGTTTTTTATCAAGGGCCGTAATAACTTATTTCGTGACTCTACGTTGGTGGGTCCCCACAATGACACAATACTGATAAATTGAGTTTCATGTTTCTATACTTTGTGTGGTGTTAAGCGCTTATTTATACAACATTTGAATTGTTCAATATAACATGGGCCGCAATTGAAGCGTATCTTCTTGCGACCGCTGCCGCTGATATAAAAAGTATAGTATTGTAGTAGTATAGTATAGTATTGTAGTAGTATAATATAGAATTGTTCGTTTTTGTTTTCTTCGCACAACCTGTACTTGCTGAAGCGAGGGGATTCATGCGTCTCAGCCTGTAAGCCATGAAAAGGTAGTGCCCATATTAAAGTTGTGGGCTAGCGCATTGTAGTCGAGCTTTTGGTTGCACGTTATAATATCCCCAAGTGGCACAGATGGGTAAATTACTTCCAAAATGTAATTTATTACTATTACAATTACTTTGCTTCAAAAGTAGTTTAACTACATTTACAAATACTACTGCGTGAAAAGTAATTAATTGCAATTACAAATTAGTTTTTAAAATGTAAAGCAATTACTTTTAGAATTACTTATCTCTGAGAGCGACCTGACTTGGGCCTTATAACTTTAAAGGAGTTGAATAAAATGCAATGTATTTGTTATTTCCTTACTTCAATGTTCACGTATTGTACTTTCTTTTTATGCATTTTGTAAAATTCGTGATAGAACTTGACAGTATGGGTCAATGAAGTACTGCGTTATTATATTTTGAATAAATAATATATCAGTTCATTTGCTGGAGTATAATCCAATTAAATGCAAAAGACTAAGTAAGCTGGACAAGAATGGCAAAAATAATCCTTGGAGATGGGGAACAAGGGGGACAAAGGACAAACAGAAATCTAGGTAACTGGTGCACGACCGAAAAAGCGATCAGGCGCCTGGAAGACGCCAGATCACTAAAGGAAAAATTGCTTTGACAGACTTTTATTAGCTAGGCAAATGAAAATTTGATAATTATTCATATTGGAATATTTTAAAAGTGTTAATATAAAAGTGAAATCCACATGCGTAAATACGACCACATTCACAAACAAACATCATGGTATTGTAAACATTAGGTTGGAAATATAATGGCTCAGAAATATAAGTACCAAATCGTGGCTCCCGAATAATTGGTGACAGTATTCACAGGTGCGAGGTCAGTTTCCAAAATGCTTATGCAAATAATATCCGAATTAAAACCAACGCAAAATAAACTTCAAAATAATACAAAGATACGCATGTATGCGACATTACTGAAAGAGGTGACAGATATGCTTCGATCTAATAAAAACAAACTAATTTAATTGTCCGACATGGGGTACAGAATTGTCAACGTCGTTCGGGAGCCATCTCATCTTCCTTCTCTTCTCCTGGTAGTGCAGATCTCGTGATCAAGCCGCCGAGGTCGTGAAAGCCCCAATGCTTTGGTCGCGTGCTTGCTCCCTTTTTCCGGTATCCTCGCGCGCTCTGAATATCTCCAACAAGAGGGACGTAGAAAAATGGCACAAAAGAAAAAAAAATGCCTTCATAGTCCATTAAAATTCCCAACCTCGGCTGAAAGTTTAAGCCCAAATATTTTTCTTTCAATACTCTGGCATGTCCCATGCAAGCTCTCTATGGCATGTCCATGCAAGCTCTCTAGTTTATGTAAAAAAGTCAATCCATCCTCCGACGATAGAACCTTAGGTTTTACCACAAAGCACTACTCCTGTTTTCTTCCATGCTCTAAAGGGGGGGGGGTTAATGCAATTCCTCTCTCATGCGGAAAACTGTATGTCGGGCAGACCGGGAGGTGTCTCAATGACCGGTTACGAGAGCATCATTATAACATAAACAGAATAATATCAGGGAATCCAGGAATCCATTGCCGGGATTGCGGGTGTTCAGCGGACCTGAGTAACTGCACTGTCAATGCCAGAAGTGGTAATCAGCTCACACGAGAGATCATCGAAGCTGAATAAAATAGCCAGGTTGGACAAACAATGTGTTAGTGCATTATTCTTAGCTTTATCAAAGAAAGAACAGTATTATCGAGACATCATAAAAGCACCAATAATGATGAGAAATGTTTGGCTTAATATTTAATTAATTTTTATTAAATTTAATTTTTAATTTAAGTTTTATTTTTTAATAATATTTCTTTAGTTGGCTTTCATTTATATAATTATTAGTTATTTATTAATGTTTATTCCCTCTTTCGTCTCTGGTTTGTAATAATTTAATTTGTTCTCATTGAGGTCGAAGGCGAAGAAATCGGAGATTTGAGGAAGGAGAAATATAGGACTGAGTTGTAAGTCAGCGCTGCGAGTCTGTTTCTTTCTTGTGTGCATGTGAGTGAGACTTCATCCGCGCTGTTCGATCTAGGCATGTTTACGTTATTGTTTTCTTCTCGCACCGCAGACGGCGCTACACGCCGCCGTTGAAATAGGGTTCAAAGAGGATTGTTCTTCAGGCTGTAGTGTAAGCAACAAAAGAGCAACCAATGTGACGCCATTTATGGCGTGTGTGAGTGTGAGTTTGAGTCTGTGTGTGAGTGTTTCACCGAGAGCTAGGCCCCTTGTGCAAACGCTAAGGCTTTCATAGAGGTTCCGTCGGCGCCGCGAAGTTTTGCAAAAGTAATTGTATTTGTGCCTGAAATTTTGCAATTACTTACGCTAGAAAGTAATTAAATTACAGTATCATTTCCTTTTAGCCAAAAGTAAATAATTACAATTACAAATTAACAAGAAAAGTAATTAAGTTGCAGCAATTCAATTACAGTAATTGCCCAAGCATGCCAGGTGGTGGAAATGAATCCTCAGTCTACCACTGGAGCTGCTAGATGCCCGTCGTTTGTTTGGCACGGAAAATCCCAAAATTAGGCTATTGTGAGAACGTTTAGGAAATTGGGGAACAATTACCCGCTTAGAAGGTTTATTAATTTTCTGAGTTGCCTTTTTTGAAGATACGTGACAAAAAACTATCTTAAGATATAATCGCCTCAGAATCCTCCATTTCTTAAAATGAGGGTGAGATGAACCTATCGAATGAACACATGACGTTTGTTCTGCTGCAATAATTAGGTTTTTAATTATTCCTATTCTCATATGCTTTGAGAGGCATCTACCGAAAGGAAGAAGTGGCTTTCGCGGATTTGCCACATTCCCAACAAAGGACTGGATCAGATTTGTGCTAAAGATCCAGGCAATCTATCTAACCATCCTTCGGCCTTTCAAGCATATCTTTAATTCAAAAGCTATCTCAAACACTGACTTCTTTAAAGATTACATCAGAGACACATCTGTAGAACATTCACTAGATGATTCGAGCACCGCGACGGCAACGGCAGTGGTGTATCCATACAAGTTAGGGAGTTCTGCCGATAGGAAGCCACCGCTTTCTGCATGGTTTTATTTTCATTTACGACCCCCAGAAAGGGGAGTGGGTAGATCTACTTTGTGGTATTTCACAAAAAGCTGAATGCAGAGCCACCTGAGACCCCGTTGAGTTTTGTGGGTCCCCCACAAAATCGGCGTTCTTCAAATTTTTTTTTTTTGTTTTTAATTTCCCATTTGGACTGCTTCAAGCGGCCAGCGGCCCTAAGCAAACCCCCCAAAACCCATATATTATTCCAACCGACGCTCCAGTTTTGGCGATACAGCAAACAGTCTGTCTTATTGGTTTATAAAGTACCAGCTAGTTTCTTCACCCTCACTTTTTGTGCGCCGTGATCGCAGTGAAATTTTAGTAGTTGCTTCTGTACGAGGCATATACGAAATCCGACATATTTTTTAACGATGACGACAGTAGCATGGGCTTATTTCTGCTGGCTCGGACAGGTGACATCACATAACATGAATCGCAAAAACAATATTCCTCTAGGAGGGTTTGATGTTTACTTAGTTAAAAGAACGTCCCCTTTGCTTAAGAAGAAGAAGAAGAAAATTAGGTATTTAATGGCACAGCGACAACTAAGGCCATAGCGTGCCACCACGCAGGGTAAGTTAAAGGCAATACTGAAAAGACCTACAGTAAGTAGTTCAATCTTAAAACTATGGGGAATGAATGTTTAAAACCTTGCAAGATACAGGCCCATTAAGGCCTCGAGAAAATTTTAACCAATGCTCCATAACCAGAGACACTCTAAAGGAATTTTATTCACGCTAGGAAGTATGGGAGAATGCACTGACGATACAAGATCGCCGGCTCTCTGCCACCGCTAATCTTCAGGCAAACGTAATAGAAAGAAAACGAACTAAAGTGCATAGCCGATGTAGGATGCCAATGCTATCTAAAAACGTAAAAACTTGACGGTGCGGCACAAGAGGTTTGTCACTGTCGCGCTACAACAGAAAAATGGAGCAGAAGAGGAAAACGTGGAGGAAGAAGGCCGGAGGAGAAGGGGGCAAAAAAGGAGAAAGAAAAAAGTTTCTTGTTCGGTGGTAACCCGACCAGGTGGAAGCACACCCGGCAACGTCCCGAGGGTGCTACTGTCGGGTGAAACATCAGCTTGGCGGTGTGCAACCAAAGCGTGAACATCCGGCATGAACGAGGCATTCGGCAGCGATCCGAAGTAGCCGCTGGTGGGAAAGATTAACGACTTCGGTGGTGTCCCGGAGCAGAACATCCCAGACCAGCCTTAAGGAATGCCCAAGGAACATCAGTGGGAACGACTTCGGCGATGTCCCGGAGCAGAGCATTTCAGACCATCAACAAGGAACAACACTCATCAACAACCAAGCGCTGCTGAAAACAAGACAGCACCAAAACCTTCAGCCACACAAGGACGGACTGAAAGTGAGACAATTTCTGACCTGTATATGTGTGTATAGCTAGAACGTTTCTTTTTTTTTAATATATAAATATCTTGATCAAACCTCACGGTGTGACTGAATTCCTCCTTCGGCGGTTTGACCTGAACCTATAACACCACAGTCACCCAATAATAATGCCGGGTGGAACGGGACGCGATTACGGAAAAAGGCAGAGAAAAGGTGGTGCGTTCGTGATGGTACTTAGGACGTACGATAAGAATATTCAAGACACTCAGCGACTCGTTACAGTGTTCACATTTCGGAGCTGCCTCTGCCCGTAGGAGGTACCTGTGCGTGAGATGAGTGTGTCCCAGTCTCAGACGACAGACCTCAACCTCAAAGAAGCGCTCCCTGTGTCGGCAATTTGCCCTTTCCCGCAGGGTAGGTTTCACGCAATGAAGCTTGTTGTGAATTTCCGTGTCCCGCTCTAACTGCTAGTTTTTCTGGATTGCTCTTTTAAGACTGTATTTGTAATCAGTTTAGGGAATGTTCTTGATATCCACTTGCCTCTCAATGCACATACTGGCAGCTCTGTCAGCATCCTCATTTCCCTGATTACCGACGTGACTACGCACACAACAGAAATTGATGTGTAGGTGTGATTTTGCTGGAGTCTGCACAATGTTCCGGAACCTTGTAACGAAGGTATCTTTTGGTACTTCCAAAGAAGCAAGTGCCTTTAATGCGCTGGGAGAGTGAGAGTAAATAACAAAATACTGGATGCAGTTTTCTATAATGAATTCAACAGCCAAAATTAAAGCATATAATTCTGCAGTAAAGAGTGAGGCTTTGGCAAGACGTCTAACAACCTTCCATGTCTCGCTTATAACAGCACAACCAAGGACAGAGTCACTCTTAGTACCATCTGTGAAGAAGCTCCTACACTTGCTGTACGTATAAGCAACCTGGGAAAACTCCTGCTGCAGTGCAGCAACAGGAGTTTGTCGCTTATTATATTTAATCAGAGTAAAACTGATTATGGATGCTATGCACTGACAAGGGGCTACTGCAGGTGGGAGTTGAGCAACTAGGCTGCAGCTGTCAAGGTTGTACGCCTGTGAATATGCTTTGATTCTCTGCGTAAAAGGGGGTACGACAGACGGCTTGTTCTGGAATGTGGTTTCGTAGCGAGAATCCTAAATTTCATTTTGGATTGGATGAGGGGATATAGCGAATTCTTAATACATACTGAAACCCTAAATAAAAGTGTCTCTTTTCAAGTGAATATTCATTACATTCAGCATCCAGGCTAGGCATAGGGGACGTCCGAAAAGCACCAGTGGAAAGCCTCAGGCCTTGATGGTGGATCGGGTCCAAGACCTGAAGGGTAGATTGGCGTGCGGATCCATACACTACGCATCAATAATCTAATTTTGAACGAACCAACCAGCGGTAGAGACGAAGGAGGCATTCCCGATCGCTACCCCAAGACTTGTGTGAAAGCACCTTTAGAAGGTTCATTGACCTTGAGCACTTCTGTTTCAGTTTAAGTATATGACTACGGAAATTTACCTTTTTATCAAATATTATTCCTAGGAATTTTTGTTCATTACGAACAGGAATCGCCTGACCCCTTAAGGTGAGACTAGGCTCTAGGATCATGCCCCTACGTAAAGAAAAGTTGACACATACTGACTTCTCTGTTGAAAACCTAAACCCATTGGCATCAGCCCACCTCATCAGACTATTAATTCCCAGCTGTAGTTGTCTCTCGCAGACTGAAATGTTACACGAACAGCAAGAAATCTGCAAGTCATCCACGTAAAGAGAGTAGGAAAGTTACTGTGGGATAGACCTTGCAATAGAGTTTATTTTTATTAAAAACAGTGTTACGCTAAGGACACCACCTTGTGGAACTCCATTCTCTTGGACAAAACTACGAGAGAAGGTTGTACCAAGCTTGACATGAAAGTATCCGTCTTCCAAGAAGCTTTTGATGAGTGAGAGCATTTGGCCACGAATTCCATACGAGACAAGATCGTTGAAGATACCATACCTCCATGTTGTGTCCCGTAAGCCTTCTCTATATCAGAAAAGACGGAAACAACATGCTGTCTATTAACAAACGCCTGACGAATAATTTTCTCCAGTCGGACTATGTGGTCCACCGTTGACCTGTGGGCACGGAAACCGCACTGAAACTTGTCCAGGAAGATTATTTTTCTCTAGAAGAAAAAAACAATCTTGATTTTACCATCCGTTCAAAGGTTTCCCCCAAAAAACTGGTGAGGGCTATGGGCCGGTAACTTGAGGGTAATGATGGATCTTTTGCTTGCTTGAGGAGCGGGATAACCTCAGCTCTTTCCCAATAATCTGGGAAGACACCCTCTCTCCAGATCTCGTTAAAAAAGTTTAAAAGCGCCTGCAGGGTATTGGAATGCAAATGCTTGAGCATACAGTAGTGAATCCGATCGGGTCCCGGGAACGTATTTTTACTTTTATTTAACGCTGCCTGTAACTCTCGAAAAGTAAATGGTCTATTATATGGTTCTCGTAGTCCTCCAGAACAATTTATTCCCTTCTTCTCTACGGCACTTTTATGCTTTAAAAATGCTGCCAAGTAATGCAATGAACCTGACACAAATGCAAAGTGCTCCCCTAGAATACACAGTATTTTCACAGACGTTTGCGACATGTCTGTTGCTGCCATACTTGGCGCAGATCTCTCTTCCACGGCAGCTCCTGGACCCATGCCCAAACCGTTGGCACCTGAAACACCTTTGGGGGTTCGGCACAAAAGTACGGACAGGGCAGTTCAGATAGCCTGCCTTTACTGTCGCTGCGAGATTATGCCGTTCAAAAGAAAGAATAAGATGTTTTGAGGGGATCTCCTGACCCTCGAGGCGAAGTGTAATCCGCTTTACTGCACTGACACCCGAGTTGTGTAGGCTTTCAAGAATGTCATCCTCACTAACATCTAGAAGGTCTTCTTCAGAGATGACACCACGCAAAGTGTTCAACGTTCTGTGCGTCGTTACCGTGACTGAGGTCTCGACGATGCTTTTCTTCTTCTGAATGGTCACACTTTGCGCTTGTGTGGTGACCTCAACAAGGAGGTCCCCAGAATGCAATTTTTTTGCTTGGTAGGAGTGTCCGATCAATTGCTCAAGAACTTTGGCAACAATGAACGGAGACAGCTTGGCGGCAGGGCGTTGATCGTCTTCAGAGTGAACTACAAAACTCCTTACAAAGTGTTCTGTTTCTGGTGCTTTGGCGATGACTTGTTCCGGACAGGGCCGTTTGGATGCCTGCATGGAACCGGGTTTAGAGAGGGAAAGAGCCTTAAGAGGCGGAAAGTGTTCAGAATCTGTGGTGTGCCGCCCACCACGGAGCCCAACAAGGGAATAGTTAACGGCCCATAACAAAAAAAAGCTTTGCTGTAACCGTGAAACTAGTAGCACTGACCAGGTACTATATCCAAATGTGGTTTTGGACAAGGGGTCTGTCGCCACCCAAGGTTAGCCCTTGCCGCCAAAGGAGTTGAAAAAGGAAAGAAGAGTAATGAGAAGAGTGAAAAGAATGAGAAGACAAGGGGAAAAAGAAGAGAGGGGATAGTAGAAGTGGCGACTGACTGAATTATCCTGGTCGGGCCAAGGCAGGACACTCGTTTACGGGAAGCGAGGGGCGAAGCGGTGTATTGCCTCACCCGGTGGGCCCCGAAGGGTCCAAACCTGCCCTGGGCTCGGCTCAATCACCAGGATGCCCTTTTCCCCGAGCACGGGAAAGCCACGCACAGCCAGCCGTGGGCGGGCGATCCCGCATGGCTAGGGGTCCGTGGAGACGCCACTCTACAAACACTTGCTTTCACAGGTGCCCCCTGCGGGGCCTGTTTGTTTAGACAGATGGACGGTATAAAGGTTGACCATACTCCTCAGTGCTGATAGTGGAGAGGACAGAACCGGAACATAATTTTTTGCATGAGTATATCTAAAGTTTTAAAGCTATAAATATCACATCGTAACACCTAATTTCAAATGCAAGCCCATACGTCAACATTGGACAAGAGTTGAAGCTGTCACCAATAAAAACAGTACACATTTAGTCACAGAACAATTAAAAAGAGTGTCAGATTGCTTTTTGTTTTTAAGTGTAACTGGCATGTCCCAGAATCCACCTCTTTTGCTGGAGTAAGCGTTAAACTTCGATAAGCAGTAAATGAAAGTCAACTGTCAAGGGTGAGGGTTACTCTTGTCTAGCTTGGGAATTACTCTTCGAGAGAAGGGTACCGTTAACGTTCTTAAAGGAATAGCCTTTACTCTTACAGTTTGTGTTGTACGCACGCTGAAAGTGAGTGATCGAAACACTGGGTTAATGTAAACTAACGACCCTTGCGAAGTGTTAAAGTGAATTTCATATCACGTGCTTCTTTCACTCTTAAGGAGAGCAACATTAAACTCTTTTGTAAGGGTTGCGGGAACTCCTAAATTTAGGGTTATATGTATTTTAATACATTAAGTGTCGTAGCACCTCTGCTGAAGTTTAACCGACCACTCTTACGTGGAGTAAAAATCACTTTAATTTAGAGAGTTAATCATACTCTTTTGCAGAAGAACTGCAATTATGTTACTTTCTTGGGGGTTTTAAATCCACTGGAAGTTTATCAGTTTATCAGTTCTTGCCCAGAAGAGTGGCATTTACCTCCTGTAGTGTAATGATTCACAATAAATATTTCATAAAATGAATGTGAGTCTAAGCTTTTGGAAAACATTTAAACATCTTCCACCGGAAAACATCTGTGTCGAAATAGATGAAACGACCTAAGTGCAACAGAAGAGCTGCAAGGGTTCCTTAAAATGGTGCCTACAAGTGCGTACGAAAGCTCACGTTGCTCCTTGTGAAAGGTCAAGGTGTGACAGATAATGACACAAGTCAAGGCTTTTTTGGTCCTAATCATTTTTAATTGAAAAGAATATAATTGTACATATACGACTTTCTGACCATATCGAGAGAAGGTAGCATGCTTTGAAACTGATGAATGCATAAAATCAACATTGCAAGCGACCTTCCACTTTTCTACAGTAAAAGATGATACCCAGAACAATGCAAGAATGATCACTGCACTGGTCGCTATGCGTGTCCTTAAATAAAAACTCCTCCTGCTCAACAGTGGTGATGCCTTCACTGCTCGAGGCCGTTTTCTTGGTGCGCACCACTTCAAACGGTGTATTGTGAGCGTTCTCCGTGTAAACCGCAGAATAACTTTCGTGTATCACTGTTAGCCGCTCTTCTCAACCTGAATGCCGATAGAATAGAAATAGCATTAGGTCAGGCCGGAAAGACGACAGCTACTTGGGAAATAAAGTACTTCATTTGGGGTCAAAGTTAAGGTTCACTGGTTGCTGTGGCCTCCCACATCATTTAGGATTGTTATTTTTTTTAATTTTTTGTATATGTCTATCTGGTTACCCTGGCGCAACTAGAAGCAACGCACAAATAACAAAAACAAGGAAGGTGTAGCTGAGACAAGCGCTGGACCTAAACTGAATAATAAATAAAAGAAAAAACATCGTACTAACAATCTATAAGGTGTCACCAGGCTCGATATAAAATATACCGTAAAAACCGACGCCTGCATGTAGCAATCTAAACTTTTCGTCAAAGGTGTATCTCACCACTCGGTTTTTTCTTGTAAAATTACAAAGCGTAGCTCCTCTTCCGTAAACCACATATCCAAAAAACCCAGCCAGTGTCAACGTCGGACGGCGACGCAGACAACCAAGTCGACTTCAGGCGTGCTTTGGACTACGTAATAGTAGATGGCGTCGGGAACAGCGTCTGAAGGTTTAGCCGTCCAGCGAAAGAAAGCAGACGACACGCCGACGAAATTCTGCTGGCAGCAAAGGCACCGTCGTCTAGGAAACGTGTTTTTTTTTCTTTAAGTTTTGCTTTCACTGTCTGCATTTATTTTTGAGCCAAAGGTACACGGGCCCAATTTTTAATAATATCTAGCGAGCGTCGACCGCCGGGACGGCCAGCGCTGTGCTGCGGAGAAATGCGGCGTCACGGGAGAGATTAGGCGCGTGCGCACAAAGTTCTTTCCGTGGCGAGCGCTGTCTTCTAAGCTATTCCGTTGACCGCACACAGACCCTGTTTGTTATCTGCTGGCATAGCTAACCGCCTTTAAGCAAAGATCTGAACATCGCTTGCTTTTATTTTCTCTTTTTTTGGGTACTGCTCTGGCACGGCCTGAAGCGCGCGTCATCTCAAGTTTAATTTCCTTATTTTTATTTCATGTTTGCTTTTACTTTTGTGAACACCTGAACACCAACAGTAGCAGAATAAGTGTACGAGTTTGCACAGCGTCCAGTCAATGCGCAGGAGAGCGGTGCCAAACCCGGTCCGACCAATCACAGAGCAGCAGGACGGAGCCCCCTCCTTCTCTCCCATCCCGGTGACCAATGACAAGCCCGTGGGCATCGAGGGCCCGCCCGCGAGTCACGTACGCGGTATAGGTGTGAAGTCACGTGCGCGGTGCGTTGCAGAAGGGTGGCACTTAGCATGTAGTCACCATGGTGTTAGCAGCCTTTGTCATCAGTGTGAAGCATCCCGCACACGTGCCTGAAGCGTGGGAAAGGCACGTATCAGAGATGTCATCACCACCTGTTCACGACAACTTCCTTCACGTGATGACAACCACGTGATTTCTCTGGGTTCGACCTGCGTCCGACAGAGGGCACTCGCGTGAGGTCGCACGGGGTTCGTGCTGCATCTGACGGCGCCGCGCTGCGGTCACATGACGGTCACGTGTTAATATTTGAATCGCTCCGCGGTAAATGCCTTTTATTTTTATTTATTTATGCACATACCTACATCGCCCAGGGGGGCATTATTGGGGGGGGGGGGGGGTTGCATGAGAGAAAATACATGACAAACAAGTGAAATAATAAAAAAGCCTAAATTAACATAGAAGTTCCAGATACCTATTGGAAACAAAAGTTTTGTAAAACTGAGGAGAACATTTTTTCAGGAGAATTGACCCCCGCAGGGGGCACCTGTGAAAGCAGGTGTTTGGAGAGTGGCGTCTCCACGGACCCCGAGCCCCGCAGGGGGCGCCTGCACCTTAGGTGCTAGGTGCTTGGTGAGTAGCGTCACCACGGACCCCAGCCACGTGGGCCACCATACCCGCACGCAGGCGGCACCCACTTTAGTAGGTGCTTGGTGAGTGGCGTCACTACGAACCCCGAGCCATGTGGGTTCGCCCTCCCACGTCTGGCTGTGCGTGGCGTACCCGTGTCCGGGAAAAAGGGGACCCTGGTGGTTGAGCTGAGCCCGGGGTATGTTTGGACCCTTCGGGGCCCCCCGGGTGAGGCGATACACCGCTTCGACCAATGCTTCTCGTAGACGGGTGTCGTGGCTTGGCCCGACCAGGATGATTCAGTCAGTCGCCTTTTCTACCCTCTTCTTCCTTCGTTCACTTTTCCTTCCACCTCTTTCTCTTTTCTTGTGCACTCTCTTCCTTCCTTTTTCACCTTCTTAGGCGGCAAGGGCTAACCTTGAGTGGAAACAGGTCCTGTCCCTGCATCCACACTCGGTTATAGTGCCCGGGCAGCACTGGTAGAGTAATTGTGTCAGCCAAGCCTTTCTTGTTATGGCACATTACCTACCCCCTCGTTGGGCTCCGTGGTGGGCGGTGCACCCGGGCACTGAAATTCCTTCCCATCTTTATGGGTTCCAAAACTAAACCAACTGATCGGGCCCTGAAAAGGACCCGCACCGAAGTCATTCACATTTCTACTAAGACCCCTGATCTTTTCAAATTTCCTAAGTTTCTTGTTCTGCACTCTGAGGACGAAAAGCCACTGGCTAAACTTTCTCATGATGGAACTTAACCCGAGACTGGTGTACTAACAAAAACTTAAAAGTAGAAGGGACAGAGACAAGTGAAGAAGAGAACGTCTCAAACCCACATCCTTATATACTCACAACCACAAGGTCACCCAAACACTCAACACGCCCCTTTCAAGAAGAGAAGGAAAGGAAAAATGAAAAGTTTTTCTTTCCGGACAAGTGGATGGTTTGCCCCTGTTCGTAGTATTGCTTGAGGGGGCGTCCCTTTGTATTGTTGTCTTTGGTTCTTTTTTTTTCTGGTGTGTTGTGTCTTTGAAAGGGGCGTGTTGAGTGTTTGGGTGACCTTGTGGTTGTGAGTATATAAGGATGTGGGACTAAATAAATCTTTTAGCTGCGTTTGAGACGTTCTCTTCTTCACTTGTCTCTGTCCCTTCTACTTTTAAGTTTGTTTCTACCCCAGTCTCGGGTTAAGTTCCATCATGGTAAATATCCACCAGCTCGCCTGCACTTTAACCGTTTTTTCATAAACTTTCTCCTTTTTTAGTTTCCAAAGTGCTTGAAGGTGTTATCGGTGAAAACTTTAGCGCCAAAAAGATGGCATCAGGCGACCTCCTTGTGGAGGTAAATACAAAAAAAAACAAAGTGACTCACTTACAGCCCTGAACGCTGTCTCAGACTACAAGGTCAGTGTGACCCCTCATCGAAAGTTGAACACTGTCCAAGGGGTCATCTCTGAAGATGACTTGCTCGACTTGACAGATACAGAGCTAGTTGAGGGTCTCTCAGGACAGGGAGTGGTTGCAGCACGACGCATCACCATCCGTCGCGACGGCATAGAACGCAAAACAAAGCATGTTATTCTCACTTTCGACACTACGACTCTACCCACTAATGTAAAGGCAGGCTACTTCAGTGCCGTGTCCGGCCTTATGTGCCGAACCCTCAGCGCTGCTTTAAGTGTCAGAGGTTCGGCCATGGGTCGCGGAACTGTCAAGGTAGCGAGACCTGCGCCAAATGCTCCAGTAAGGAGCACGTCGCTGATGTGTGTGAGAACGAAGCTCAGTGCACTAACTGTAATGGAAAACATCCAGCATATTCCCGATCTTGCCCGTTATGGAAGCAAGAGAAGAAATTCTCACCTTAAAGGTTAAAGAAAACATTTCCTACATTGATGCAAAAAAGCGTTTTGCCTTTGTCTCCAAAGCCTCTTATGCCCAGGCCGTACATAGGGGACCGGTACGGCCCATGGTTTCGACTGGAACACAAACGTCTACGGACGATCTGCGCCTCCCGTCGAGGTCTCCGGCGTCTTCAGGAGCGGTGCCAGTGACACCGCTTTCGAATCGCAAGGTGGATGCTGCCTCCTCAGCATCCACCTCAGGGCAGGGGCTGACCTCCCCTGCTCCACCTGGCCCTTTGGCCCCTAAGGGCCGAGGCCTACCCCCTCGCACCTCTGCTCCACAGAGGAAGCCCGGGGAGTCGCCAAAGCAGTCGACCTCCAGGGGTCAACTGCCGGCGGCAACAGACGAGCCCATGGACGTAAGTGGGACCAGGTCCGAGGAGGATACTCCCCTCTCAGGATCGGAGTCGTCTCTTTCTGTCGCCAGTGACCCCACTTGTAAACAGAAAGATCCTCCTAAAAGCAGACTACCCCACGTGTAAAAATAGATTTTAGAACTTAACAAATCTCCCTTTTAGGTCACTTTTATATATATTTTTTTCGTTTCTAAATGGCAAAGAACTATAGCATTATGCAGTGGAATTGCCGTGGTCTTTTCCCTAATATTGATGACATACATTTTTTTCTTGATGAGCTTCGGCCTGTCGCTATATGCCTACAGGAGACTCATCTGAAGGACACACAAACAAATGTTCTACGTCGTCATCAGGTTTTTAGAAAGGACCGTGCATCCCATAGCAACTCCTCTGGCGGAGTAGCTGTGCTTCTGTTCCTCTTACAACCTCTCTAGAAGCAGTAGCAGTTCGCATTCTTCTTGACCGCCTTATTACGCTTGTTTCACTTTACTTGCCACCAAATATTCCACTGCATTTACATGACCTGCATGGACTTGTAGCGCAACTTCCGCAACCTTTTTTAATCTTGGGGGATTTTAACGCCCACCACCCCATGTGTGGTAGTGCTCGCCAAGACTCCCGTGGTGGTGTCATTGAAAGTTTTTTGTCATCCGGCCTTTGCCTTTTAAATGGACATGATCCTACATTTTTTAGTGCAGCTCATAATACTTTCACTTCCATCGATTTGCCTCTTTCATCGCCAACTTTACTTCCTTGTTTTTCTTGGAAGGTTTTAGATAACCCTTTTGGGAGCGACCATTTTCCTGTTTTTTTAGAAAGTACTGTAGCACCTCCTTCACTTTCAACACGTATCCCCAGGTGGAAATTAGACAAAGCTGACTGGGCTCTTTTTGCATTAAAAGCAGTGCTTGACCCAGCTGAACTTTTAGCTATGACTCCGGAAGATGCCACCTTGTACGTTACTGACCGTATCATAAGTGCTGCTTCTGCCTCCATTCCACAAACATCTGAAAATCTTCCTAAGCGCTGCAAGCCTTGGTGGACCAAAGACTGTTCTGTTACGCTTAAACGTCAGAACAGGGCCTGGGGCACTTTCTGCCGCTACCCAACGGTCTGGAACAAGATAGAGTTTAAAAAATGTAAAGCAAAGGCTCGTTGGACAAGGAAACGAGCTAAGAAAAGCTCATGGATGAAATATGTTTCCAAGGTGAACAGTTTTGTCACTACTAAGGAGGTGTGGGATCGAATGAGGAAAATTCGGGGTAACTACCTCTCTTTTAGGACGCCCCTTTTTCCCTCAGCTTCGCCAACCTTGAAAGGCCAGGCAAATGTTCTCGCGAAACATTTCTGTGAAGTGTCTAGCTCATCTAATTATTCGGCAAAATTTAAAAAGTTCAAAGCTGTAGCAGAAAAGCAGCCAATTGCTATGTCAGGATCAGACACTCTTGTATACAACCAGCCTCTCACAAAATGTGAACTCGAGGTAGCCCTTGGGTCAAAAAAGCAGTCGGCACCTGGTCCTGACAAAATACACTATGAAATGTCGCGACACTTGTCTCCTGAATCTCTAGGCCATTTGTTAACCTTTTTTAATGATTTGTGGATGGCTTCTGCCTTTCCTCAGTGCTGGAAGCGGGCACATATAATTCCTCTCCTAAAACCCGGTAAAGACTCTGCTCTACCAGCAAGTTATCGCATTGCAATGACCAGTTGCCTTGGGAAAACTTATGAAAAACTAATAAATAGACGATTAGTACACTTTTTAGAGTCTGAGGGAATTTTAGATCCCAATCAGTGTGGGTTTAGAATGGGGCGATCAACATTGGATCATCTTGTTCGCCTGGAAACTTTCATACGGGAAGCGTTTGTTCATCGACAGCACTGCGTTTCGATATTTTTTGACCTAGAGAAAGCATATGATACTACTTGGCGTTACGGGATTTTAAAGGACTTATACACACATGGTGTCCGTGGCCGCATGTTGCGCTGCATAAGGGAGTTTTTGACTAACCGAACTTTTCAGGTTAGGTTTGGTTCCACACTTTCGGATGTTCTTCCTCAGGAAAATGGCGTCCCTCAAGGGGCTGTATTGAGCGTCACTTTGTTTGTAGTGTAGATAAACAGCCTTGCTGCCATGATACCTCCATCAGTTTCATATTCATTATATGTAGATGATGTGCAGATGTCCTTTTCGTCCTGCAATCTCTCAAGCTGTGAGCGCCAGCTTCAACTCTCAATAAACAAAATGAGCAATTGGGCCGATGAAAATGGTTTTAAGTTTTCATCTGAAAAAACAGGGTGTGCCATTTTCACTATGTCGTGGTATGTTGCTTGATCCTTGTTTGCAGCTCAATAGCACTGCAGTACCTGTAAAATACGAGCACAAATTTTTAGGGGTTATTTTCGACAAGAAACTTACCTTTGTGGCTCACGTCAAGGAGCTGAAGCAGAAATGCTTGCGGTCGTCTAACATTCTCAAAGTGCTTTCACACACATCCTGGGGGTCTGACAGACGGTGTGTCTTACGACTTTATAACTTCTTGGTACGGTCCCGTCTGGACTATGGCGCGATTGTTTATGGGTCGGCACGTCCGTCTGCCCTAAAAATGTTGGACCCCGTCCATCATCTGGCGCTCAGGCTCGCCACAGGAGCATTTCGAACATCACCTGTGCTTAGCTTGTATGCTGATACACATCAAATGTCTTTGGAAAGACGAAGGCAGTATTTGAGTCTTTGTTATGCTTACAAGCTATACAGCTATCCTGAACATCCCACTTTGGTGCACTTCAACCTTCTACGTCCTTCCGACTCTTTGAAAACAAGCCGAGCATTGTTCGGCCCCTGAGTTTCAGAGTGCAGAGCATGGTAACATCGCTCCATCTCCCCTTTAGTGAGGCTGCTGTGTTGAGGGGCAATGAGAGAGTTGCGCCTTGGGACCTTCTGCCAAGTTCTTGTGACTGGTCACTGTCTAAGTACAGAAAGGGAGCTCTTTCTCCACTCGTTCTTCAGCAGGAGTTTACCGATTTAGAACAGAAATACAAGGACTACTCGCATTTTTACACTGATGGATCGAAAACATCAACTCTTGTGGGGTGTGCAGTTTATTCCACTACCTTCAGCAAAGTTCGACAACTCCACACTGTTGCAAATATTTTTACTGCCGAATTGTACGGTATTTTAATGGCTGTGGAGTACTTATTAGAGAACAATATCATGAGAGCAATTCTGTTTGTCGACTCTCAAGGCGTTCTTCTAGCCGTTTCGTCCTTAGCAGACAGCAAGAACCTTCTCGTGCAATGTCTTCGGGTACGGCTTAACCGAGCACTTCAACTAGGACACCAGATTAAATTCTGCTGGGTCCCAAACCACGTGGGTATTTCCGGCAATGAAAAAGCAGACTTACTTGCTGCCTCTGCAAAAGAGTACCCAAAACTGCCTCTTGGCCTGCCACACCAAGACCTGAAACCGATCATACAGAAATCGATTATGAAGTCATGGCAGTTGGATTGGGATTTGGAAAAAGAGAACAAGCTTCACAATATCAAGCCCCAACTGGGGGTATGGGAGAGTTCCTTCCATAAAGTCCGCCGGGTTGAGGTTCTCCTTTGCCGTTTAAGAATTCGTCATACCCGTTTGACTCATTTGCACCTGCTCTGTGGTGAGGATGTTAAACCTTGCGACAAGTGTGGCAAAGATATGACTGTTTTGCACATCCTGTGGCATTGCAAAGCTTTAAACCCAGAGCGCCGAAAATGTTTTCCTGAACTTTTTCGCGATCACCTCCCCTTTCATCCATATTTCCTGCTTGGCGATGAACCATTGGTACCATTCGATCGAGTTTTAAATTTTCTTCATAACACTGGCCTTTTACACCAGCTGTAACTTGCAGTACTTTTAGATCACACCTCTAAGCCCTTTGGGAAAAACTTCGTTTGGCGCAATATGGCCTAAGTTGCTCTTGCGCCATAAAACCGCAAATTATCAACATCATAATCAGGAGAATTGACAATTGAACTGTCCAGACGGTTCCACTTGGAAGTAGTATGGGGGAAAAAAAATGTGGGCAAAAATATCCGTTCGGCAGTCAATTTCTCGAACTTTCATCTGGTGATCCGTTCTTCTTGATACGTAATTTGGTGCCTGCATATACATACTTTTATCGATTCCGGTTTGGTCATTATAAATAGCGTAGAATAGCTTTAACCGTAAACATTTTCTTCGTTGGCAAAGGAGACTCCAATTAAGTAAGCTTTTTAAGTTAGTGATGCTCGAACGAAAATCACAGTTACTGGTTACAAAACGAGCTGCACAGTTCTGGATTCGTTCCACTTTATTAATTTAATTTTTAGAAAATGAGGGTCCCATATTGTCCATGTGTATTCCAAAATTGGTCGCATATTTGTTGTATAGAGCGCTTCCTTGAGGGACACTGGCGCAGTTTTGAAATTGCCTTTAATAAAGTTTAGCACACCTCCTTGATTTTTATTAGTCACGTAATCTATGTGCTTCTTCCAGGTCAGATCAGATGAAAAGTATATACCTAAGTACTTGAAATTGATAACGCGATCAAGAAAGTGTTGACCCAGATGATAGTTCGACAAATGAGGCTTACCCTTTCTGGTAAAACTAATAAAGCAACACTTTTTTTGTTTAAACTCATTTTCCACTTGTCACACCACGCTAAGACAAGATCCAAGTCATACTGGAGGGCCGCAACATCTGATGCATTTTGGACACTATGATAAATGACACTGTCGTCTGCATAAAGCTCTATACTAGACGTTAATCTGTTTGTGATATCGTTAATATAGACGAGAAAGAGCAATGGCCCCAAGACCGAACCTTGTGGAACCCTTGAGGTTACGTTGACGTAAAATAATATTACACCGTTAATAATGACACACTGTTTTCTGTCCGATAAGTAATTCTCTAGCCACTCAAGAACATACGTAGGTAACCCCAGAAACGACAATTTATGTAAGAGAAGAACATGAGAAACGGCATCAAAAGCTTTCTGAAAATCCAAAAATACAGAATCAACCTGTAAACCTTTGTCGTAAGAAGTTAAAATGTCGTGGGTGAATTCACTCAACTGGGTGACACAAGAAAGGCCAGACCTAAAACCATGTTACTGAGGTGTGAAAAAATTGTTAGCTTAAAGATGCTTCATAATGTTAGAATAAATATGTTCCAAGGTTTTACAGCATACACTGGTTAGTGAAATAGGCCTATAGTTCATGACACTGTCTTTAGCACCGGGTTTGTGTATTGGAACAACATTGGCAGTCTTCCATTCACAAGGAAGTTCACGGGCTTCTAAGGACTTATTAAACAGTATAAAGAAAAAGGGAGTCAATGCACGGGCACAATTCTTCAGAACATGGTTAGAAATACCGTCTGGTCCGGGCGCAGTTCCCGGATTTAGACCCTGAAGTAAAGTAAAAACACCGTTTTCCGAGATAACAATGTCGGGCATAACCTTAGAGATATACTCCGCCGCGGCTGGCATAGCCCCGTTAAATGGTTGTGAAAAGACCGAATGAAAATAAGCGTTGAAACATGTCGCCTTTTCGAGATCGTCAGAGACAGTGCCCCGTCCGTCAGAGATCGCGGGAATACCAACTTCGTATTTTCTATTATACTTCGTTTCAGCTTCGGTCCGAGCGCGGCCGATGTTATGAGACGAAGGGCCACTCAAACAGCGAAAGAGGCACAAAGTCATGGCGTGCTCTCTGCAGTTGATTGGACCAGCCGGTATTTGCGTCTCTCTGTGCGTGCTCCTCCGCCGGCTAGTCCTATCAAGCGCAGAGAGCACGCAATGACGCTGCGCTTTATGCGCTTTTTGACTGGCCCTTCGGCTCATAACATCGGCCGCGCTCGGACCTAAGGTGAAACGAAGTATAGATTTTACATACTTCCACACTTCTTTTGGATTACTCAACAGTTTTCCTTTAAGGGAAATAAAAAAAATTTGATTTTGCTTCTTTCACTTGTATCTTTAAATAAGAGCCTATCCTCTCGAGCCGATCGCGTACGTCACCATACTGTGTTTTGCGGTAACGTTGACACAGCCGACGTTTCTTATTGATAAGTGAGCGCAGCTCTTTATTTACCGAAGGTTTATCAACTCTACGTTTTCCAGTGATAATTTTGGACGGTACATGACGATCAACCAATTCAGCAAGCTCGCCCTTGAAAATATTCCACAGACTGTTATTATTCATATGTAAGGAGCATTCTTCAAACTTTGGGAGGTTAGAATGTAGATTATTCGAGAGGCCTTCAAAATTTCCTATATCATAAAAGAATACTTTCCTCGAGGGCGGTTTCTTAATGTCAAGTGGTTCACAGCGAATGCTACCAACGACTACCTCGTGATCACTAATTCCCGTAATTGTTGTAACAACGTACAAGCGTAGGGTGCTTGCTAAACACAAGATCTAGAGTAGATGCTCTTGTCCCGCCAAATCTTGTAGGAGTATTCACAAACTGATGAAGACTGTTTTTGATAATTAGGGATTCTAAAGTCGTGTAAAGGTTAGATTTGCACCGTGTAACAGGAAGTTTATCTTGCCAGTCAATCTCGGGAGGATTAAAATCACCACCTACAACGACGTAATCAGAGGTCAGCACTGACAAAGCATTGGATAACGCCTCAAGTGGCTTTGTATCACTGCCCCCAAGAGACCTGTAAAAGGAACCGACGGGTAGCTGTTTTGCGTTTGCCAGTTCTATTTTGCACCAGACAGCTTCACAGGAGGGGTCATCGAAATTTAACGCAATACTTTTGATATAACGGCTGACAAGTACAAAAACGCCACCTCCATGAGCGTTGCGATCCCTCCGATAGCACTGTAATTGGAGGGAAATACCTCCGCGTCGCGAACAGTGCCATCTCACCACGACTCGGTACCTATAACTATGTCAGGATTAGTACGGTACCTATAACTATGTCAGCACGACTCGGTACCTATAACTATGTCAGGATCGGCGAGCTCATCCGATTTATTCTGGATACTGAGACAGTTTACAACAATGAAATCAAGCTCTTGTGGCTTACTTTTGCGGTATTCGACAGGGGTGTTTGATTGCTATTGAATATTTTCGACGACACGATCCGTTGTTGTATCATAGGTAAACGTCTTTGTCCCCATGATAAGCCTATTAAAGCGTAGTTTAAATTTTTCATTATGTTCCTTAGCAAAGTCAAGAAGTTTCTTCCTTTCCGATCTTACACGTAACGAAAAGTCTTCGCTAAGAGACAAGCAACTGCCTTTCAGTTTGTGCGCGTTAGAAAGAATGTTCTGCTTATCTTTGAAGGAACAGAACTGAGCAACGATCGGCCTATTTTTGGCTGTAGAAAAACGACCAATACTGTGAGCGCGTTCGATTGACGAAGGACCGACTTGAATCCCGAGACTATCGCTACAGAGCGATATAACATTTCGTTGGGACTCATCCTACGTCTCGTTGACGGAATCTGAAAGCCCATAGAAAAATCAGATTATTTCTTCGGGATCTATTTTCTAGATCATCCTGTTGCACCATGAGTGAACTAAGTTGCGCAGTCATGGTTTCTTTTTGTTCTTTAAAACGCCGTATCTCTCCGTCCATTTCCTTTACAGACAGTAGCTCTTTTTCAATCCCACCAATACGAGCTGTAAGTGCAGCAAGCTTCCCTTCTGCGACCAGTTGATTTTCTTTGATCTCCTTCAATTCCGAAAGTACCTTTGTGTGCCCCAGCTGTATCATCGCTATAACAAGGAGTGCATCAAGGAGCTCCTGTTGCTGCTCCGGTGTGAGCGGGCCGGGGTTATCTTCCACGTCGCCAGACAGCATTAAGCGCTTTTTGATCAGGGATAAAACAACCCGACATATCAAAGAGAGCACTTCAACAACGCATTCAAAGGAACACTTCAAAAGGAACAGAAAGCTGGGTCCCGGTGCCGCTTCACAAGGTTGTGCGTACCGCACGACACTGTCGTGGAAGTAAGGTGTACCAACCTGAAGAGCGAGAACCCGTAAGCATTCCGCCTCCATGACGGCACCGGAACCCATCCGTTGCTGGCAGAGCAGGCTCTTAATTAGTTCGTAGTCACATGATGTTGATCGCTGTTGCTTGACGTGATGTTTGAAGAAAGCCGAGTCCGGGTGTAGCAGCGTCAAATCCATCGAAGAATGACTTGGCTGACAAGTTGAAGTCGCCGGGCATCTTTCGTCGTACCATGACTCGTCAGTCCAAAAGAGCGTGAACTCAGCGCCGCAAGAGACGGCTAGGGCCTGCATAAACTGAAGAGCGACAACCCGTAAGCATCCCGCCTCCATGACGGCACCGGAACCCCTGAAAAACGCACCAGGCAGCGAGGCCGAGGAATCGGCCTCGCTGCCTGGTGCACAGCAGCCCAACACTCTACTCCCCTGAGCTACAAGCACATTGCTTCATTGACCGCTCACATCCTAGTAGTCATCCGCATGTCACGCGCACGTCCGCAATTCACGTCCTGCTACTTGGTTGTTGTAATGTGCTGAAAAAAAAAACCGCCACAAGATATGAATGCGTCATTGCCCCAGGTCATGTGACGAAGGTCGTGTGACGTAATATTATTTGCACCACTGGGCGCTACCGTTGCTCGTCTTCCTCCCACGTGATTTCGCGCGCGTGACACGTGATAACGTGTCAAAAGGTGCTTGCGGACTCGTAGCATTGTGGCGCCCCCCTAGCTGTTGCGTTTGGGGTCTTCGACCCGCTGAATTTCGGCGTCATGTCACGGTCCCAAATAGCAGCAGCTGGGTCCCGCTAAATTGGGGTTGAGGTGACTAAACTTTTGAAGCTCGCGGACTCTGATTAATGTCGATACTGTATAAAGCTCTAAAGCGACCCTGTTAACATTTGGGGCCAGCTCGTAAAAATTAGCAAAGACCCAGCGAATTTTGGGAATAGGCACCATCTAGTGTTCAAATTGTGAAGTTGTCCTAAAAATTCGGTGTCATCCGGTGGTACAAGCTTCGAGCCGCTGTACACTTTGGACGTCATGTGACGGTCCAATTAGCATCAGCTGGGCGTCGCTAAATTGAGGGTGATGTGACGGCAAAACCTTGAAGCTGGTGGACCGCGTTAAATCTTGGTCCAGCGTAAAGCTTTGAAGTGGACCTGCTAAACGTTGGGGTAGTCTTGAAACTCACAGACCGTGCTGCACCCAGTGATTTGTTTCTGAATAGGCACCATCTAGCGTTAGAACTTTGAAGTGCTCATCGCTAAAATTGCTGGCAACTGGTGGTAATATCTTCGACTCGCTAAATTTGGGCGTCATCTGAAGATTATCATAGCACCCGCTGGATACCGCTAAATTTAGGCTGGGGTGACGGTAAAACTTTGGAGTTCACAGGCCGTGCTACATCTTGGCCCAGCGTAAAGCATCCAAGTGGCCCTGCCAAATATTGGGTCCCGGCGTAAACTTTTGAGAGCTCACAGACCGTGCTAGATCCCAGTGAATTTTGGGATAGGTGTCATCTAGTGCTAAAGGTGCTCTTTGCTAAATTTGTTTACATCTGGCATTCAAAGCTACGACCCGCTGAATTTGGGCGTGACATGACGGGTCCTTAGCACAGATGGTCAGCTGTATCCACTTTGAGGGGTGACGGTAAAAATTCGAAGCTCACGAACCGTGCTAAGTTGAGAAACAGTGTAAACTTTTGACGTGGCACAGTCATCTTGGGGGCTGGCCATAGCGCGTAAAACTTGGATGTGGCCCCAATAAAATGTCAAGCCCAGCGCGTAAAGCTTTGCACAGTCCCAGCCAATTGTTGTATACCCGACACCTAGCGTTAAAACTTTGAACTGGTCGAATATTATTTTGAACTTCAATGAGATGAAGATAGCATTTCCTCTTCTCGATTTCGCGCGCGCACAGTTTAAATCCGGGATTTAGGCGTATGAGTTCTCACCTCCGTTCATAGATGGTGCGTGTTTTTATTGCCAAGTGTCTTTGTTGTTAGGGTATGAGTGACGTCTGGTGGCGTGGGTGTGTCCTTGCGACATATGTTGCTGAAACGTTAAATTGCTCGTTTTGCGGAGGCTCGCTCATCCGTATTTTCGCGCGCGCGCAATTCAAGTCCGGGCTTTCTGTGTGTAACTTGCCGATTCCGTTTGTAGATGGCGCGCACCTGAATCCCTTAGCTGGCCTGAACGTTTATTATTATCACGCGGCATCTCTCGCTAATTTTAGCGTCAGCTTGGTAGATGGCTTCAACTCCATTGCGCGCGCGACATCTCTCGCTAATTTAGCGTGATCTGTCTGCTGAATGGAGCAGTGTGGGATATGGAACGGAGCGTGGTCGCATGCAAACGCTAAAGATGAGACAAATATGGTGCTTCATTTTTTTATTCTCGTACGCTCTAAAAACACCCACACTTATAAATACAAATACAACGCTTACGTGTTTTTTTTTTTTTCACTTTACGCAACAATGTAGTCATTGGTAACACTTTACACAGAAATGTACAACACAAGCAGTTTCAAGGCACATCTGAGGCAAAAAAGTTGTGAAATGACATCTCACGGGCAACGCGCGATACAGTTCTCGCGCCTCAGATAACTCCTTGAGGATGTCGCTCACAAATAGTTTACAATAAAAGGGACCATGAAGCAAAAAATGGATCCTCTTTATCTTGTAGACGAAGCAATAAAACACCTATTACCTATATCTTGTGAGGAACGAGGCGACTTCGCAGGTATTTACCCGTCTTTTTTGTAACAAAAAAGCTTCGTTGTTTTAGGCTCCAAACCCTCAAACGTCGAATACATCCTCTTAGGAACAGGTTGGGCTGCAAGATCGAGACTAGTTTCTGTGACTATCTCGACATTGAAAAGGTACATACCTGACGTTCCTACTGTTAAAAAAAAAAAAAAAAAAAAGTCAGACGTGATAGGTCTTACTTTTTCTTCAGAGTCTACCCCAGCTAAGAAAACCAAAATGGCACGGCTCCCTAGTTCGAACACATTTTGGCAAATCGAAATGACATTTAACAGCTTATTTAATTTGCCTATGACGCGGTTCCGTCTAGTAAGGTGCGACATTAAAGAAATCCCGTCCGCTCGCTGTTTTTTTTTTTTTTTTTTTATCCAAGGAGCGGATTGCAATACCTGACCGTCCAACAGGAAGTTGTGCACATGTGACCTGACTCGAATAAAATATAAAGCGGCATCATTACCCTGACAGGCGGCTTTTCGGTACGTTTTCTTTTTTTCAAATGAACCAACAGCCTACGCTTTCGTTGTAACAGGTGCCTGACCGGGTTTACGAGGCTAGAAACCCTGTCTAACTTTCTAGCGAACGAAATACCCCGTTGGCGTTTGAAAAAAAAAAAAGTCTCGCAAAGTTTGTTTGCCCAAAAAATGGTTCTCAACATGGAGATGATCGACATGCTGGTCAAACTGGCGTCATAAACTACCTTCAGTGGTTAGACAGATTTTTCTCGCTTTGACAACCAACCACATTCACTGAGAAACAATTTTGCGCTCATAGGCCCTGTGGTAAGGTTACAGGGAACGTTTTCGCAAACACGCACTCGCACATATTGTCACGAATGACAAGGAATGAGGCGTCAAATAACTGAGAAAACTAAACGTTTAATCGGGCGAACTTGTGCCCAAAATAAAGAAGGAAACAAAAAATAACAGTAGAGCGTCGCGGGCGTCGAAGTCGGCGAAAGAGCAGAGTCGAACGCTGGGGCGAAACTAACTCGACAAGGTTCCGGGTGGCCTCTTACCTAGAGTGAGTCACTATCTCGAAGATTCGGCGGAGAAGGTTCGAGCGTAGCGCGCTCGGGGCGAGAATGAACACGCACTTTCAAGAACAACAAAATCAGGGATCAACGATAGAAGGTATGTCCGCAGCAAGAATAAACAAGAATCTTTTACAAGTCCGTGACCCTGCGCGCGGCAATATGTTCACGATACGAAGTTGCTCTTCCTTTGTAAGCCCCGCTCGCGGGCTGCAAAACAGCGAACACCGCAAATATAGGTGAAGACGCTCACTGACACTGACGAGGCATCGCGTTGAGGCAATTGCTTCGGAAAAAAAAATTCCGCTATCAACGGTTGGAGGAAGGAATCATCCAAAGCTAATAGTGGAAACTTTGATCCCGATAAGAAAGAATCCCGAGCTTTGTACCTGATGGTGTTCCAGCCGGGCAGCTATTTTAGTGCGGACTCGCTGAGTCGAACTACTGATATTACCGCCCACAAATGCGGTTGGAACCTGGCTATGAAAAAGTGCACAGTCACATAAACGGCGTTGTCAGGAAGGAGACGTCCGAGCTCAACAGTAAGCGTCACAAAAAAAACGCAGCGGCAGACCAAAATGCCGGTGAACGTCTCACATATGCTCTGTATGTTGCCCAAAAAGGGGGCCACGTCGTACGCTTCTGTGCCTCTTTCGTACAACTAGTACGAAGCCACATAATTATGAAGAGCGCACACTCTTTCACAAAACAGAATGCATGACGAGGGAGGCACACTGCGAACCAAGGCTACGAGAACTTGCAGCGAGTCTACACTGTAATAATGCTGTCGGTCTTTGGGAGAGCACAGGTGACGAGTAACTATGATGAGGATGAGTAGCTAGACAATATTCGTAGATATCCGACAATCAGGTGACGAAGTGGCTAGCTATCGATGACCTTTTCGGATATTGAAAAAAACAATCCTATCAGCGAGCAGTACGCTAGGCTTTTGGACTGCTCACCTTGCTGTGCAAGAAGGGTTTGATGGCGGACCGATGTAATTTCTTTTTCCCTCCCGATGACTAAATGCTGAAACAAAATATTTTATTAGCAAGGAAAACGCGAGGCTTCTAGTCTGCTCACCCTGCAGCAGGAAGATCAGGAAAAAAAACGATGCGTGAGTCGGGTAGTTTGAGTGCGATGATCCCTTCAAAGTTCTAACGCTAGAAGGTGTCTATTAAGAACAAATCACTGGGTCCAGCATGGTCTGTGAGTTTCAAGACTTTGCCCCAACGCTTAGCAGTTCCACTTCAAAGCTTTGTGCTGGATCAAGATTTAACAGGGTCCACCAGCTTTAAGGTTTTACCGTAACCTTTCCCCCAATTTAGCGGCACCCAGCTGATGCTAACTGGACCGTCACATGACGTCCGAAGTTTATAGCGGGTCGAAGCTCTTACCACCAGATGGCACCAAATTGTGACGAGGACCACTTCAGAATTTGAACACTAGATGGCACCTATTCCCAAAATTCGCTGGGTTTTTGCTAAGTTTTATGAGCTGGCCCCAAATTTTAATAGGGCCACTTTAGAGCTTTACGCGGTATCAACATTAATCACGATCCGCGAGCTTGAAAATTTTAGTCACCTCAACCCTAATTTAGTGGGACCCAGCTGCTGCTTTTTGGGACCGTCATATGACGCCTAAATTTAGCAGGTCGAAGACCCCAAACGCAACAGCTAAGAGAGCGCCACGGGGCTAAGAGTCCGCAAGCGCCGTTTGAATCGCGCGCGCGCGAAATCACGTGATAGGTAGACGAGCAACGTTAGCGCCCAGCGGTGCAAATAATATTACGTCACACGACCTTCGTCGCATGACCTGCGGCAATGACGCATTCATATCCCGTGGTGTTTATTTTTTCACCACATTACAACATCCAAGTAGCAGGACGTGAATTGCGCACGCGCGCGCGACATACGGATAACTAAGACGTGTTGAGCGGTCAAGGAAGCAATGTGCTTGTAGCTCAGGGGGGTAGAGTGTCGGGCTGTTGTGCAGCAGGTAGCGGGGTTGTCTCCCAGCCGCCGCGGTACCTTTTTAGCATTTACCGCGCAACAATTCAAATAATAACCCGTGACCGTCATGTGACCGCAGCGCAGCACCTTCTGTCAGATGCAGCACGAACCCTTTTTGACCTAACGTGAGCGCTCTCTGTCGGACGCCGCTCGAACCCGGAGAAATCACGTGGCTGACATCACGTGACGGGAGCGGTTGTGAACAGGTGGTGATTACACAGGTGGTGATTATTCTGATACGTGTGTTTCCTACGCTTCTGGCACGCCCCGCGCACGTGACTTCACACGTATACCGCGTACGTGATTCGAGGGCGGGCCTCGATGAGCTCCGGTTGGTCACCGGCTAATGCACTGTTGTGGGCAGGGGCATCGATGCTCACGGCTCGTCATTGGTCACTGGGATGGGAGAGAGGGAGGGGGCTCCCCCTGCTGCTCTTTGATTGGTCGTATAGGGTTTGACCCCGTCCTCCCGCGGTGTGATTGGTCGCTGTGCAAACTCGTACAGTTATTCTACTACAACCAACAAATATAAAAATACGGTGACGCGACACACTGAATGCAGCGATCCATTAAACTATACACCGAAATACCGCAAACAAGACTACACAAACCAATACAGTGTTTTCAGCCTGCCGCGTAACATCGTGCTTTCACGTGCAGTCGTACCCAACGGGAAGGCCGCGTAAGACACTTATAGCGACGGACTGGCCAAGATGGCTCGTAGCGTCGGCGGCGGTACAACGCCAAGTGCTGTCGCCGGGTAGTCACACTTTTCTTTAGCCAGCGGGCGCGCGCACGTCTTTATGCCTCTTCGTGTGCCTTCAGAAACACAGGAACGTATCGTGGGAATGTCGATGGGCGGCATGACGCAAAGGGATATAGCAACAACAGTCGGGGTTGTACAGACTACCGTCTATAGGATTGTGAACGCATTCCAAGAAGAGGGACGTGTCGGCAATTCCCTTCGACATTGCAAGCTCCCTGCCCTCCTTTGCTACGGAGCAGGGGCTTTGTGCGATCAACGGAATAGCCTAGCAGACGACGCTCCCACCAGAAAGGGCTTTGTACGCACTCGCTCAATCTCTTCCGTTTCGCCGTAGATAAAGACCATGTCGGTGATTGTTTTGATGCCGCTCCGTCAACCCGTTGGCCTGCGGATGGTATGAAGTTGTTGACGGTGGTCCGAGTGGCTTAAACGAAGGATATCTTGGGTCAACTGTGCCATAAACGATGACCCTCGGTCTGCAATCAGGGCTTCAGGGGCGTTATGCCAGAGGACAATAGACTCGATCAAGAACCTGGTGACTTCGACGGAAGTCCTCGACGGAAGGGCTTTCCTCTCGGCGTAACGAGTAAGATAATCTGTGGCGACGATTATCCAGCGGTTCCCCATCGTCGACGGTGGAAAAGGAGCCAGCAAACCCATTCCAATTAGCTGAAAGAGCTTGGTTGGCAGGGTGATCGGCTAAAGGAGACCTGCGGGCTTTGACGGCGGCTCTTCACATCGCTGGCACTCATGGCAGGATCGTGCGTAGGGATGGACGGTCTTCGGAAGCTTGGGCGAGTAGTATTTTTTACGTATTCTGGCTAGTGTCCGGCAGTAACTGAGGTATTCTGAACTCGGGTCGTCGTGGCAGGCTTGAAAAATCTATTTTCGAAGGCTGGTAGGGACTACCAGAGGCCACGCGAATTACTGGTTCCGAAATTCTTCTTATGAAGTACACCTCCTCGAATAGCGAAGGCCGGCAGGGCTCGTGAAAATACACGTGGAACGGTACTTTTTCGACTTTTTGGATGCTCAATCTTGGCGTGCAGCTCAAGAACGTCTCACTGAAGTCCTGCCATGTCGTCGGTGTCCACGGCAAATTGGAAACATTCGTCGTCATCGTCGTCGGTGCCGGCAATACGAGGTTCGACTGGAGCCCCAGAGAAACAGTCAGCGTCATTATGCTTGCGGCCGGACTTATGCACAAAGGTTAGGTCGAATTCTTGCCGCAGAAGACTCCAGCGGGCGAGGCGTCTTGAAGGATCCTTGAGGTTTGCGAGCCAGCAGAAGGCGTGGTGGTCATGACCACGCGGAACGAGATCCCGTACAAGTACGGACGGAATGTGGTTGTCGCCAAGACGACAGCAAGACATCCTTTGTCGGTCGTTGATTAATTTTGTTCTGCCTTAGACAACGCCCGGCTTCGTAAACGGCTACTCTCTCTGTCCCTTCTTGTCGCTGTATGACTACCGCACCGAGACCGGTATTGCTGGCGTCCGTGTGGATTTCTGTTTCCGCCAACTTATCGAAATGCCCGAGGATAGGGGGCGACTGGAGCCTTCGCTTGAGTTCGTCAAACGCTTGTTTTTTCTCCCCCCCCCCCCCCCCTAGAACTTCACGTCCTTCTTCGTCAGATGCGTCTGCGGTACAGAAATTCGTGCAAAGTTTCGAACGAACCGTCTGTAGCTGGCATACACCCCAAGGAATCTTCAAACGGCCTCCCTGTCTGATGGCTTCGGGAATTCGGCGACAGCGGACGGCTTTGCAGGTCAGGGATTACACCCTGAGCACTCCCGACGGAGTCCAAGAATTTCAGCTCACCATAGGCGAACCCACTCTTGAAAGGCTTGAGTGTCAGCCCAGCAGCCTTGAAGGCCCACAGCACGGCTTGCAGTCGTCTCGGGTGCTCGTCGAATTTGCTTGCGAACACCACAACATCGTCGAGGTAGACGAGGCAACTTTGCCATTTTAAGCCGGAAAGGACGGTGTCCATAACGCGCTGGAAGGTTGCCGGCGCTGTGCACAGCCCGAACGGCATTACTTTAGATTCATACAGTGCGTCCTGCGTGAGGAAGGCCGTCTCCTCACGATCTCGTTCTTCGACCTCAGTCTGCCAGTACCCGCCCTTCAAGTCCATTGGCGAGAAGCTTCGACCGTGGCGCAGCCGGTCCAGGGTGTCGTCGATGCGGGGCAGCAGATAGACGTCTTTTTTTGTTACTGCGTTTAGCCGGCGATAGTCACGCAGACCCTCAGGGTTCCGTCTTTCTTCTTCATCAGGACTACTGGGGAAGCTCACAGACTGTTCGAGGACTGGACGATGTCGTCATCAAGCATTTCCTGAACTTTCTTCTGGATGGCTTCCCTTTCATTCTCGGAAACTCGGTACGGTGGCCGATGCACAGGGAGTGTGTCGTCTTCAGTAATTATTCGATGTTTCGCAACCGTCGTTTGGCGCACCTTTGACGACGTGAAGAAGCACTCATTGCTTCTTCACGAGAAGGTCACTAAGTTGTCGTCGCTGTGAAACTGGGAGGGACGGGTCGATGTCGAGCTCTGACTTCGTGGTTCTCTTGTGCTGCGTCGGAGAGGCGTCTTCTGAGATCGCAGCGATCGCGGCTGAGTCCTGAATTTCCTCGACGTAGCCCACAGCTGTACCCTTTGTAAGGTGCTGCGACTCTTGCCGGAAGTTGGTAACAAAAGCTAAGGTACGCCCGTCCTGGAGCTCGGTTACGCCTCTTGCAGTGCCAATCCCTCGTCCCAGGGGAAGTTGGACACTTCCTTTCAACAGTGCTACACTGGAGGTGGCTTCTTCGGTCGTGACGTGCACGAAGACACTCGACAGCGGCGACAGGTTTACGTGGCTGGTAAGGACTCGCATTGCAACAAACTTCGCTTTGGGATTTTCCGCGGATGGGAGAGGTTTCCGAAGCATCAGTTGTTCTCCGCGAAGTCGCTGATGGCGCCGTGTTCACGCAAGAAGTTCATTCCGAAAATGACGTCGTTCGAAGAGTCTTGCAGAACAACGAACTTCACAGGGCACGTTTCACCGTGGATCTCAACGTGAACAGTGCACCTGCCGACAGGTGTGATGAGATGTCCGTTGGCGGTTCGTATCTGCGGTCCGTCCCACGACGTTGAAACTTTCCTATAGCGGCGGGAGAGTCTCCCACTGAAAACGGAGTAGTCTACTCCGGTGTCGACGAGTCCCGTCGCGACGTGGCCGTCGATGATAACGTTGAAGTTATTCGACACCCTTGCAGGAACGTAGATTCGGGAAGTTGCGGCGTTAGAGTGGGAGCGCTCCGACGATCTTGGAGGATCTTGGCATCGTTCGTCTTTGGGAACACCACCTCCCGGTATTGCCGTGCCTGGTTTTCCCGACGGGAAGCGATCGCTGGCAGGCTGCCTCGGCGAGACCGGCGGAAAGGCGATGGCGAGCGTCAAGGAGACGGTGAACGGAATCCTCGGCAGGAAGTCGACTCAGGAGGTAAAGAGCGTCGGAGGTAGCCAGAGGTCGCTCTCCGAGACGGGGTCGAGGGTCGTTGGGTGCAAACCCTCGTAGACCCAGCTGCCGGTAGGGGCATCGTCGGTAGATGTGGTCCGCTTCACCGCAGTGGTAATACAGCCGGAGTCGTTCGGCCGTTTTCCAGACGTCGGGCTTCCTCGGCGCAGGTTGCTCTGGACGAACGTGCGCCTGATCTTTTCGGGGTGGCGTTGTGGCGTGGCGGGGAGCTTGCGGCGGTCGTCGGGCATTGCGGCGTAGCTCAACCTCGGTTCCGCCGGGGCCACTGTGGTGAAGAGAATCTCTGGTTGGGGCGCCCGACGCACTTTTTCTCGGACAGCCTCAGCGATGGAAAGGGCTAGCGGGCGACTGGCGGTTCGCAGCAACCTTTCCGGTTTTTCCCGAACGGCACCCCGGACAATTTTCCGGATGTCCGGCGTACCCGGAGTGTTTTTGACGTTAAGCAGCGTGGTTGCAGTGACGCCTGGATGTCGCTGGTAGTGGGAAGCGCGCGCTTGAAGCTCGAGCTTGGTGTTGGTTGCCTCGGTGATGAAGTCGTCGACGGTTGCCGGCGGTTTGCGGACTAGGCCTCCGAAGAAGACGTCCCTCACCCCCGCACATGAGGGCCCGCAGCTTCTTGTAGTTTGAGGCTAGTGGGTAGGCAAGGGTGCTAAGGCTCAGGAGATCTTTCATGAAACTCGTGACGCTTTCGTTGGGTCCCTGGGTTCGAATCCAAAGAAGATCCTCCGCTTTCTCTCATCGGTGCCGGCTGGTGAATGTCCGCCAAAGCTCGGCCACACAGATGTCCCATGACGTGAACGAAGCCTCGTGGTTCTTGAACCAGTGCCTCGCGGTGCCCTGCAAAGAGAAATGAAATGAAATGAAACTAGAGGTTTTTGGAGGCTCTGCTCCCTGCTCCACTAATTACGGTGGGCTACGCGTTCATATTGTTGAAGCCAGTCCTCCACATCCTCGTTGGCCTCGCCATGGAAGGTCGGCAGAGTTCTTTGGGCTGTGGGCAGGTAGACGACGGGTTAGGTGATCTTGTTTTGCGCCGACTGGCTGTTGATCGTCGACCAGGCTTTCTTCAATGATTCTGGCACTTGACCACACTCTGGAGGCAGGCCCAGGATGCGACGGCTTGATCGAGTCTCGGTGGTGCCTTTGTTGGGTCTTCGTAGGATTGGTGTCGGACTTGCACCGCGGGTCCTCGGCGGGCAACAAAATGGTGAGTTGGGCCAGTTGGTTCATAATGGGAAAAGACAAGCGCCGAAAGACTAGGACAAAGTAAGAAAACGACGACACAAGGCGCTCTGTGTCGTCGTTTTCTTACTTTGTCCTAGTCTTTCGGCACTTGTCGTTTCCCATTCCCCGGAGGGGTTCGCTGCTGGGACCCCCCCCCCCCCCCCCTTCCATGCGTTACCCCGCACCTCCAGAAAAATTGTCGCGAATGGCAAATGACGAGGCGGCGAATAACTGAGTAAACTGAACGTTTCATGGGGCGATCTTGTGCCAAACACAAAAAGGAAACGGAAGATAACAGCAGAGCGTCAAGAGCGTCGAAGTCGGCGTAAGAGCAGAGTCAAACGCCGGGGCGAGACTGACTCGACAAGGTCGCGGGTGGCATCTTATCTAGAGTGCGGAACTATCTCGAAGATTAGGCGAAGAAGGCTCGAGCGTCTGGAGCTCGGGGCGATAATGAACAGGCACTTTCTAGAACAATAAAAGCAGGAATAAATAATTGAAGTTATGTCCGCAGCATTAATAAACGAGAACCTTCTAGAGGTCCGTGACCGAGCGTTGCTTTCTGGGCCCTGCGCGCGGCAATATGGTGTGTGAACAAAACCTGCCTTATTCAGGCACTTACTGAAGATGGACTATTTAATGGGGAGACACCTTTACTTTTGTGAGATAACCTTTACATTAATCCTCTAATGTTCAATGAACGCCGAACAGGCATTTGTTTTCGTTTCCATTTATTAACTTCCACACACAAAACAATTAATGAAATATCCGAGCTTTTATTCCTTAGCAACTCACCTCAAAACAAACCGCGGCGTAATTTTGGCGTTCATGACGTACTCTGGCACCGGAACCCGAAGGTCTTTCGGCAGTAAGTGAATGGGAGCCTTAGCAGCGAGCTTGCGGTGTGCCGGTAGGTTTTACCACAGGGTTTTACCGCGCTGATGGCGCCGATGCCAAGGACATATTTTCTAAATCAGCGCTTGTCATCACCGCGATAACCATGGACACATTGCAGATCAGACAAATTTAACTACCCCTACATACGTTGCGCTACAGCGACAACGTGGGGCTGGTCCTATACGACGATACGAATGTCGGAATTCACGATGGGGAGTGTTCTGTCGACGACTTCAGTTCCTCGTCAAAATTGAACGACAAGGGGTGGCGACTCCAAAGTACTGAGTGTTGCGAGCATACACGGATGACCTTAGACCTCAGATCCCACAAATCGATGAGCCTGCGCCAAGTGCTTTGATGTGATTCATTGAGTAGCAAGCCGTGAAACTGCAGCCGTTTCTTTTTAAGCTCCGGACAGCACAAACTGTAATTCGAACACTTGCAACGAGCGCGTTAGCTACGACTGCGTCCGTTGTGACTGGAGCGACCGGGACAGCCGCTCTGCGCAATACCACATAGAACACAAGTCCTGCGCGTTTCCTCCTCTAAGCGTCATCACTAGTAGATCCCCTCAGCGCCCCCTAGGTAGTCCGGATGAGCACCGTCGTCTGCTACATTGTCTGCTCCATCACCTGCTTCAGTGGTCGTGCTCAGAACGAGCTCACATTGCTAAGCCCGGCAATCTTGATGGTGTCGCATGCACGTTGTAAATGAACTGTGGCAGCTCTTTATCAGCTCGCGCTAAGCAGTAGCCCACGTAGCTGTGGCCGCCAGTAAATGCGGCGTAGTTCCTCCGAAAACCCACGGGAGCGGCGGCGAACGCCCTCTAGAGGACTCGGAGTCTACGTAAGCAGACGCTTTGCGAGCACCGTTTGGTCACCCCAACAGCTGAAACAATTCATTACGGTCAGTCCGCTTCCGAAGCGGAATCCACTGATCGCAACAGCAACAGCAATCAAATAACAACGCTCGCATAAACAAAGATAGAGCAGTCTATTTAGCAGTCTCAAACGCCACTCAGAGGACCACACGAGTTTGGAGCGCATCTGGGAGGCGGAAGAAAGGCGTTTAGCTGCTCGAACTACGTCGTAAGAGGTTACTGTTCACGCGTTACTGGCTGCGTTGTCACAGTTTCTTACCTAAATAGGTGATCATTAAAACGTGCGCAAACTACATGTTAAGATTACCTGAGCAAGCGCACCAGCCGCTTCAGCATAACAAAAACAAAAAAGTAACGAGAAAATGACCGTGCAAACATTTTCTGAACTTTGCAGGAAAGATGGGGTCCCCTTCTCAAACGAAAATAAAGAGAAATTGGGAGCAAACAGCAAACAACGGCGAATAAAACAAAAAGTTAGCAGCCGATAGAAAAATACAAATCACCCAGCAAAAAGCTCATTAAAAAAAAAAGACTATTGCAACTCTTATGGAGAAAAAAAAAAGATGGAAAGCAGCAGCATATACAAAACAGCTTCCCTTTTTTTTCAGTTGTTTGTTTTAGTTTAATTTGAACTCTGCAGCAACTTAATTACTCACGTTTGCTCGGTCTTCGGGAAGCGGAAGGATTTTCTAACACATCGCAAAAACTTGCTTTTGCAGTGGTAGTCAGCACATGACACGCCTGCCATCTCCAAGTATGTGCTGGTGTATGCCCCTAAGGCGGTCGGTTGATCAACAAACGATGACCCATAGCAGACGTTCCGGCGTAGACAAATAAACTTTGAATAGAAATGTATAACGAGCTTGCACCTTTTAATATATTTAATAAATATCAAAAAGCACCATACGAAGATTTCGCATTAAAAACTCAATCGAAGTGGAAAATAGGAGGTAATCGCAGACGACTGTACAAGAAAACAACAAAGTTGCAGACGGCCCTAGCGGAGGCGCCGAGCTCGCCAGGGACACTGGGATCACATTTCACCCGCGCTCTGCGGGGCCCCTACTCTCGTCAAGCTTCGGGGTATTTGCCGCTTTGGGCGGGTCGGGGATCTACTAACGAAACGTCATGCGCACGCCTTGTCTTCTAGGTGGTATTGCTCTGTGCCGCGCGTACACACTCCTGCAACTACTGCAACAAGCCCTGTAGATCGTCAGCACGACCGCCGCTTGTCCTCCGCCGTCAGCTGTTTCCGCGGTGTCTTTTAAAAGGAGGGGGCACGCTGCCACTCACTCGTGTACCATAGAATGGACAAATATTTCCATAAGCTCAAGCTTTATTAGTTTATATTTCTTGAGGATAGGCTCGCAGGAAAGAGTGGATGAAAAAAAAAAAAAAGACACAGTACG
Source organism: Ixodes scapularis (assembly GCF_016920785.2). Lineage (NCBI taxonomy): Eukaryota > Metazoa > Arthropoda > Arachnida > Ixodida > Ixodidae > Ixodes > Ixodes scapularis. The sequence goes on along the minus strand of NW_024609846.1, from coordinate 189,749,344 downwards.
CGTTTTTGAACGATCACGACTTTAACACACGACTTTACCGATGGTACAAATCTCGCCACACGGCCTTCCTACGATTGCAAAAGATGGTGTAATGTTAGCAGCGATATAGCAACGTACAAATATGATTTCGTGATCACATAGACTCATTCCCGTTGCGGGAGTTTAGAAATGCTAACACTAATCACTTTTCTCGGATGATGAAAACGGATCAAAATTCGCATGCTTCATATACATAATCCTTCGTAAACACACATTCTTTAAACAGGCACATACTTCATACACATGCACTAGAAATACCTTAAACATTATCACACACATGAAATGCGCGAAAATAGAGAATCCGGGCAATGTTTGAGGACACATATGCTAAAAAGATCCACTCTAGTCGAAATAAACAAACACGAAGGCACGAGCATTTTGCTGTCTTGACAGTGCCGCCAGATCATCGCCGCTCTAGTAGATGGATCTTCCCTTCTAGGACGTGCTGGGTTATCATCGCGATACACGACGAATATTCAGTCGAGGATATTACTCTATGCGGAACGATGAGCTTCCACAACGCCGACCTCGTCGACGATCCCCACCGACGCTTTGTTTTTCAGCAGATAGCAGGAACCGCGACCCCACCTTGCTTCGTTCACCACACGATAGATAGCGCAAGGCTCAGAGCAATATAAAATTCGGCAATTTCCATCACATCCCTAGTTATGCTACAAAATGTGGACAAGATTATTCTATACCAAAAGTGTTAAGAAAGACTCGAAGGCTATTTATTGTTTATAATAGCGGTGCTGGTGAGGCAAATTCTTATCTAATACGCGACGTGGATTGGCTGACATGCTTTGGCACCGCGGAGGCATCGCAGTGAAAAGGCAGAGAGCTCTCCAAGGAAAGAAAATAAAACAGAGTCCGGTTTTCTTTTAAAAGTTCTTTGGCAATACTTTGTCTGCTGTCTATTTTTGTTTTTTGGTGTTTCTTTAACACCATTACGGTGTGCGATAGATTAAATTTGATATCAAAAATTTTTAATGGTCCCTTTAAGCATCCAAGCGGAGTGTTTGAGCATAGGATGTTTTACCGCATCAACCTCTACTTGTTCAGGTAAAGCGCAATTTAATCACTCAAAATATTTCCAACTCGCAAAACAACAATGGTATTGCTGGAACAGTGCTGGCATAAAGCATTCTAGTTACAAGCAGGCTTGTCTAAATGCGAATAGGCATAAAACATTAAAAAAGATCCAGATGATGGAACATGGCGTTACCGACATTGACACCGGCAAACAATGTGGGTGGCTGTGACAGTATCTCAGCAGAGTCTTTCACGATAGGAATTAGCTTGCTATGGTTCCTTTGCCCCATACTGCTTCTCATCAGCAACACACTCCGCAGAAGTTCTATTATGAACCTGCAGAACATTATGCAATCTCTGAACCTTTGTATAACATCGCATCAATGAACACGGTCATCATCATTTTCTTGTTGGGGATATGCAACAGACGAGAGAAGAGTGTGATAGCTAAAGTCCCGCAATATTGTGTCTTTTTTGTAGCTGCTAAAAGACGAACGCTGGCCGCAAACGGTGAAATTAGGATAAAAATTAGTTGTCACAGTATATTAACCTGTCAGTCAAAAGATCACAAGTCGCTTTTTATGGTATGCATATTGTTTGACCAACTATGACTCCATCACCTCAAAGTTGATCAGGAATAGACACTAAATAACAATGCATATATGTATCTAGACGTGTAAACATAACTTCGTTCTTTTTAAAGTTGTCAACCAGATTTTCCCCCATTCTACTAAAATAGACAAAAATCATTTTACCTTATTTTAACGAGATAAATTAACATAGTTTTCTCCCGTAATCATAAGAGTAAAAAACAATCGCACGACGATTTCTTTCATTAGAAATAGAGGTCGGCCACCCCTTCCAATACGACCAGTTAAAAAAATGACAAGCCACAGAAGGCAGAGATGTGTAAAGCAGCGCACCAGTTCAGAGCTGAGCCAGAAACCAGAAAGGAACGGCAGGGAGGGCCTTCACTTGTCCCGCCTCAAGCACGACCTTCCTATACGGAGCACAAGTTCGTCTGCTTCTTTTGCAGGGGTTCTGATCACGTCAGATAGACTACGAGATCTGATGGGTTCTGAATGAAGAATAGTGGGTGGGCGTCACGGCAGCTTGCTTTGACGTCTACCCACTTTCCTCCAATCGGAGCGGATCGGAGCTCGGTGCCTTTTTGACGTCGTCGCAACTCCTGCGCATGAAGCAGGCGACTTTCTCTGCGTATACATTCGTCAACTCTCGGTGCCACGTGACAGTGGAGCTTGCACGCAGCCAAAGCATGGCGAAAGGGAACGAGCACGTGCTGAAGGTGAAGCGTTAAAAAAAAAGAAACGAGTCCTGCTATTCTAGAGTAGCACTCAGTTGGTCGAACGACATTTAAGCGAACGCCAAATTTTCATCACAAGACACATTAGCGAATGATCGGACGCCGTGAAACGATGTTTACGGGTGGGCAAGGCGGGTTAATAATTTTGTAATAAGGCACCGCAAGCTGTCGCCGCAAAGCGGCGTGAACGCAGGGGACGGGTGGGTTGACACACGCCCAGGTTAATCGCTTCAACGTTGATTCGCTCAAATAACCGCTGTTCGCTAAAACGTCGTTCGCTCATGTGGTATGGAACCGCAACATATTATTTCTATATTGTAAGCTAACGTCCTACGTTCTTTTTAACAGGACTGCTTTCGAACGAACAACGTGAAGACCAAAATAGCTAGGTGTCGCAGAACCCGGCGATTTGCACAATATGGCTGATGGCCAAAAATACAGTTCCATCGTGTTGACGGAGAGAGTTATCAATTTTTTTCCTTAATGTGAGAGCGCAATTTTAGCAGACATGCCACTTCCGACATTTGCATTTCATAAGACAACTCTCTCTACTGGTGAGCTCCGCTGGCAAATTTCGAGCGCTTTTAACGCGCCCTTTTTGGAGCGCTCATCTTCTGTTGGCAGATCCAGTTCTAGTTGGTCATCTCCCCTTCGTCAATTCCTTCCAGCGCACGCCCCGTGGAGCACTCCAACCCCGTCGAGGTTAATCCACGAAATTCGCCGGAGCTAGCCGGAAGTAGACAGATGAGAGCTACGTCAGGTTCCTTTAACTCGGCGGCACTTTCTTTAACTCGGCGGTGCGCTTGTGGACACGAGGTCGCCGTACCGTGCGGACCGTCGAGTTGGATGTGTTCGTACGCATCGGAATTTTTTCGCGGGACTCTGACAGCCCCAACGGTCCTACCTAGTGCAGAGCGGGTCTGAAGCGTGGAAAATTGTAAGCGCTAAGGTTTGTGATTGTGAGAGGAAAAACGGCGCTAAAGTTGAGCTGTCCCCCCTCAGCTCTGCTAGGTTCCGTGGCACTATCAGGCAAAGAGATGAATTTTTATGGTTACCTAACTTGCTCGTTTTTTCAGCACATACTCTGTACGGCTGTGTCATGGCGCATTTTTATTTTTTATTATATATATATATATATATATATGTATATTATCATTGTTTTATTTTTATTGGTGATACATCACATGGGCTGAATTCTTTCTGTTCTTTTGTTCGTGACACCGCAAATATATATTGCGATTTTGCGTTCAATAAACTCAGTTGTAAGTCAGCGCTACGTCCGTGTCACTTCTTTGTCTGGTCCTCGTCTTTCCGCGCTGTTTTTAATTCCGGAGGAAGAACGGAAAAACATATAACGACAGAAAACCTGATGCAAGCAGGTGGCATGTCTATGTTTTCGTGACTGGTTTTTTACCTTCTAACATTGCCTACCGCCGTCGTTTGTTCGTGCAATAACGCAAGAAACGACAAGGCAACGACCATGCAAGTGATGGTTTGCTTCCTCTTTCCACTTTTAAGAGTCTTACCAGTGCACCGCCTGTGTCGGCTGTTCCTTCAGGTGATGGACAGTGCAAGTAGTGAGCCGTCTTCGGAAAGATTAGTCGGCTTGTCAACTTGTAGCAGCTGCCATATTGAACGGTGGACCGCCTCCAGCGGGTCGCTCCAAAGATGACATCTCCGCTGGTTGATTTGATTAGGGGCCAAAGGAGCTGATTTTTACCTCCCTCGCAAATTTTGGACAGCGCTTCGAATCTACCATCGGCATTCCCCATACGTCATTGTAAAATTTACAAGGCGTCGCCAAATTCGCCGTCTTCACCAATTTGATTTATTGGTGTTTTTGAAGCTTTTGCACCTGGCGCGAATATTCTCTTCACTCTTAAGCTGACACTGCCACCAAAGGTACAAGCGCGAACTAGGCCTAGCTCCTGGCTTTGAGACGTGCATTTCTAGCGCAAGTGCTTGCTCTGCGGAAGACCGCTTTAAAGCAGCGACCTCGAGCTATTGTGCTTGTGGTATCGGTGTCCTACCTTCTGCGTATTTCATTCTCTTGTTGTTGTTTCATTGTTGTGGTCGGCGGAGCTCGCGCGCGCACGTCTTCAGCAGTCGGTTATGCTTCCGGGTCATTCCATGCCAAACGTCCCAGGCGTGACTCTCGACCACCGCCGATTCTTTTGAAAAAAATCACAGGGGTTCTTTATGTGTTGAAGAGTTACCTGCCTAAATATTTGCGTACACAAAAAGATTTTGGCTGCGCTAGCGCTGTTTGAATTTCCCGAGGAGGCGCGAAACTAAGCACAAGTAAAAAAAAAAATTGCCAAAAGTACAGATCATTAGTTATCAACACACAAGTTTTTCGGTCCAATTTTACTTGCATTATTGCTTGATATAAGGACGATTTTAAATAATATAGTTGTTTCTTTGTTTGTTTTTAATTGAAGACAAAATGCTGAATTTGTGCCGCTTTCGGGATTTTTTTGTTTAAATTTGGGAGTCTGTATACCCGTACTAGGAGTGTTTTCCGCTTCTATTGTAGATATACGTTTTGTATGAAATAGCTTGCTACCGTTAACAAAAAGGTTTTTGTTATATTAAAGCTGAAAGTTGCGTAAAACGGCATTTTGGTTTAAATAAAACCGCAAATTTTGCAGTGAGGTGGTCCAAGGAAAAAAATGCCAGACTACTCACGCGATAGAGCGCCGTATGAACTTGTGATTTATAAAATCTAAACGAAGCAATACTTTTTAAAGCCGAATATATATATATATATATATATATATATATAATTTTTTTTTTTTTTTAATTTGAGCTTTAGCGACCCCGCGCGGAGTGGTTCCATGCGGCAGCTTTTCGACACAGGACGACGGAATAGACCTTATCTGAGCCGTGGCGCATGCTCTTTTCCTAGATATCCACCTAGGGCCATCTATGTGTTTGTAAATAAACTATTCATCTTGTTTAGCTCACGCCCTCCATTTTAGGCTACAAGATGTACTTTTGTACATCTTGTAGATGTGCACCGATAGAAACCGCAATTTCTATCGGCTCCGTTGGGTACGGTTTTTTTCCACCGGCTCTGGTGACCCTCGGTCTCCACTGCCGGCGGTCACCGACAGCATGGCCTCCCCTTGAGTGATTTAGAGCTCATCGGTATCGGTTTCGCGTTGGTGAGTGCAAGTTCACTGGACTTATGAATTATTTTCGTGGCAGCCGCGTTAAGCCTAGCAGAAGCCCGGAGCGCCGCGAGCCGGTTCCATCCCGGAGGCGGCCGTCCTACTCGGCCTGACGATGATAAGTCCACCCGCCGCACCGGTGGCTTCACAAGACCAACTTCCGGCGAGGCAGGAGGACCAGAGCCGCAGAAATTCGACAAGAGAGTACGACCCACATCACCCGTAGCATCATCCCGCCACCCTCGTCGACAAGCTCCATTTCAACATCGTCAGCACCTCTCTGTCATCTGTACACAATCTCATCCCATCGTCCTTAGATGCGGCGCCGCAGGCCTTCCTGGTATGGGCTACTGGCCTTTCTGCGGCACCGCGGTTCTCCTGAACCAAAATAAATATTATTATTATTATTATTATTATATTTCTGCAAATAAAGCTTGTGTACTTAGTAACGCTGTAGTTACGTTCCCGTCCAGTTCGAAAACGGCTAAAACAGTCACCTGCAGACTCTTGTTAAAAACCTTCACGGATGGCACCGATAGCCCACAGCTTTATAACGTAACTCTCAACAGGCCCAAGCCACTGTATGGAATAAATAGGATTAACAAACTCTGTTTTCTTGCTCCTTACTTTTTGACAACTTATTGCTGCGCATACTAAGCTGCATGCCCCATTTAGAGCACCAGAACATGTGCCTGGGCTCACATAAGGTCCATTGCCGTCGTGCTGTGTGGAGAAGCTGCCGCATGAAAACACTCCGCGCGGTGTCGCAGCCCTGCGGGAGCTCAACTTCAAAAAATATTTTCTCAATTAAAAAAAATATTACTTCGTTTAAATTTTATAAATCACAAGTTCATTTGACGCTCTATCGCTTGACTGGTCTGGCATATTTTTACTTGAACCACCTCACTGCGAAATTTGCGGTTTAATTTAAACCAAAATGCCGTATTACGCAACTTTCAGCTTTAATATAACGAAAAACCTTTTTTTTTTTTTTTTAACTGTAGCAAGCTATTTCATGCAAAACGTCGATCTACAATAGATGAGGAAAACACTCCTAGCACGGGTATGCGGACTTTGAAATTTAAACAAAAAAATTTCGAAAACGACACAAATTCAGCATTTTGTCTTCAATTAAAAACAAACAAAAAAAGAACTATATTATTTAAAATCGGCCTCATATGAAGCGATAATGCAAGTAGAATTGGACAAAAAATATTGTGTGTTGATAAATAAAGATCTGTACTTTTGGCAATTTTTTTACTTGTGCCTAGTTTCGCGCCTCTTCGGGAATTTCAAACAGCGCTAGCGCAACCAAAAAATTTTTGTGTACGAAAATATTTAGGCAAGTGACTACTCAACACATACGGAACCTTTGTGATTTTTTTGAAAAGAATCGGCGATGGTCGAGCGTCCCGCCTGGGACGTTTGGCATGGAATGACCCTTCCCTCACCGTCTTCGAGCTTATATCGGATTTATCTTAAGTAAGAATGCGATTTTGTTTATGAATATAAAGGTATCTTCCAGTGGGTTAGTCAGCCGCTCAGGAACAATTGAAAACCCTTCAAAACTACACTGTGTGACGGAAGAATGAACACTTGACTCATCTACGGCTCCTGCATCAAATATTAACGCCCGTTTGTTTGGTTTCTTCAGGACTGCTCCCATCGACGCTATCATACTCAGGACACACCTAGAAGATGAAGTTCCTGGTAAAACGTGCAAAATCACGGGCCCAAACGTGTACCTCTACAAGCCGTCAATGTATCAACCGTCAATGGTGAGGAAGTCCTGACTCTTGCAGAGAAACGGTGAAACGTTACAGGAGGGCCGTATATATATATATATATATATATATATAACGGGCATGATGGTGGGAGGCCGAAGGCGTGGGTATAAAACTGAGAAGAAAAAAACCCGTAGTGAAAAAAATGAAAGCCGCTTACAACTCCCTGTAACACCGAATTAGAGCGCAGCTCTTGAGGAGGAGGGAAGGGCATTGGGGGGGGTTAAACTAACCAGGGGGGGGTCACGTGACCTTGGGGGTCACGTGACCCCCAGTGCCAATGATGTCATCACTGACGTCACTGATGACGTCATCACTGACGATGACAATGCGGGTACCGATGACGTCATTAGTGACGTCACTGATGACTTCACCAGTGATGATGACGATGACGATGCGAATGTCGGTGACGTTATCAGTGACGTCGCTGATGACGTCATCAGTGATGATGACGATTACGATGCGGATGCCGGTGACGACATCAGTGACGTCACTGATGATGTCATCAGTGATGATGACGATGACGATGCGGATGTCAGTAACGTCATCAGTGATGATGGCGATGACAATGCGGATGCCGGTGACGTCATCAGTGATGATGACGATGTGGATGCCGGTGACGTCATCAGTGATGATGACGATGACGATGTGGATGCCGCTGACGTCATCAGTGATGATGACGATGTGGATGCCGGTGACGTCATCAGTGACGATGACATCATCGGGGGGTCACGTGACCTCGAGGAGGGGGTCACGTGACTTCGGGGGTCACGTGACCTCGGGGGGTCACGTGCCCCCCACGAGGTCACGTGACCCCGGTGGGGGGCTCGCGCGGTGCATTATGGGACATTTCCCATGATGCACCGCGCGGTTACGCCGACGCCGACGGCGACGCCGACGCCGCTCAAGCCGGAAACGGGCCTCTAAGAGCTGCGCTCTAAAATAGCAACAACGGACGATTTAATCTTCGACGTTTCGGCCGGAGTCCGGCCTTCGTCAGGAAGAACTTTTACAGATGAACGCGGGTGGTATTTATACAATGCTACGGTCGAGTCCAAATTTCGGAGGGGTGACGGTTGAAGCTTTCGAGAGAGGGAAGCGTAGGGCAGTTCTTTCCGGGTGAAGAAGCTTGACGGTCGGTGCCAAGTTTCAAGGACGGCGGGATGACGGTTGTAGCTTCTTGAGAGGGGGCGCAGGGTGACTTTGTGTCCGGGCCGGCAGCGGTGACCTATATAGACGATAGCGTACAATAGACGAAAGTTACACGCGCAAATTAAAGTGCTGTCTCAAAAGAAAAAATGGCGGCACAGTCACTTGTTTGCATGCAGGCATGCATGAGTCAAACCTGGAAGTCAAACCTGCATGAGTCAAACCGTGTTAGCTGCTCCACCCAAGGTTAGCAGCTAACACGGATGTACCCGAAGCACCTGCCGACCTCCGCTGTCATCGGGAACTCGCAGACCCGATATCTCCACCAGCACTTCGACCCCTACGATAGAGCCGCACCCGCCTTCATCACCATCCGTGGCGCATCCACGTTCGACATCGAGAAGGAGCTCGCCAACCTCCCACGTTCTGTCACGACGCTCGTCTTTCACGTAGGGACGACCGAGCTGGAACGATACGGCACCGACGAGACGCTACGACGGTGCTGTCGCCTGGTCAACAACACGCTGCGAGCACGTCCGGAGCTCCACAGGCTTATTGTGTCCCTCGTGTTGCCTAGGCACACCAATCGACGCCTGGATCAGTCGAACCACCGCTTCGTCCACTGGTTCAACACCGAAGCCCGGAAGTTCAACAACACTGTCAAGGGCTACTGCAGGAAACCAGGCAAGGTGACCTTCCTGGACCACGACTTCACGTCGCTGCCGCCTCTTCGAGTCCTGGCGGCTGACGGGCTGCACCCGAGCTTCACGGGAGTCGCCCTCCTCGCGGCAAACCTGAAGTCTATCTTGCAACGTGGAGCAAGTACGACGTCGCCAGGGTGGTCATCGGAGATCCCCGCCGCCGCCACCGCCAACTGTACCAGGAGAGCCGCATCAGACGAACCCAGGCGCCCGAGAGTCCCAGGTCCCACAACGCCAGTCCAGAGAGCCCAGCGGCCCCTGTGGGGATCGCAGGGGCACCGTGCCCGGCAGCCAGCGAGAGCATCGAGAGCCCAGCTGCCCCTGTGGGGACCCCGGGAGCACCGTGCCCGGCGGCCAGCGAGAGCGTCAACTACGTCAATGAGTACCCGACACCTGCCGAGAGTGTGGTACCAAAGCAACGCCCGCAGCAGCCGAGAAGTACCCCAAGACAGCGTTACAACCTGCGAAAGCCCGCCGTGGAGAGCTCCCCGCACCCGAAGAAAGACGAATGACGACAGTTCGGTGAGTCCAATTCCTCCACTCCAAACTACAGTACCACTTTTCTTAAAGTACGAAAGCTCTCAGATAAACGCATTAGGCACGAACTCCATAATTCAACCCTGCTAGTGTACCTTAACGCAGGCATTACCCCGAAGGGCATGTCGCTTTCCCTTCCTCCCGCCTGCACAAACCTCGACCAACATGACCGATCGGAATGGCAAAAAGTTCTCCTTGAAGGTTCCCTTAAACTGGTCCAAATAGCGATTCAGCATAGTGACAAACAAGTGAAACAGTTAACGACCGCGACCGCTACACTTCTCCGTTCAAATGGCCCCTTATCGACATCCGAAATTAGCGCCCTATCTGAATTTGATAAAAAGAAACACCATGACCTCGCAACAATCAAGCTACGTAAGCTACAGCGCGATAAGGTTCCTAACCCTGTTTTACCTCAGCTCACGACATCATTTAACTATAACGAACATACTCAACCGGCCATTAGCATAACCGGCGATAGGTCAAGCACTAGTGCCCCTTGTGGCACAATTGTTAATCCATCTGGCGTGACTATATCAACAGAAGAGGAAAGACTCCTTTCGAGGGGATTAAATTTCTGTCCCGCCACAGGTTTTGTTGACGAATTTCAATTACTACGCGACCTCGACAACTTTGTTCGAAAGTTAAGATTGCGGGAATACTTCTTGGACAAAACTTCTAGGTCCAACACCTCTCAGCAGCGTGCAACGAGCGACTGGACGCCAAAAGCTAACCGTGATGATTGTCTTGACTTATACATAGCCGCTGTGCAAAAAGACATAATGCGGGAATATCGCAGGCAGGCGGGAAGACGGGATAACCTCACTAAATCCGAACGGGCTAGCTTAAAAACCCTGAGCAATAGAACAGACATAACAATAAAACCAGCCGATAAAGGAGGAGCAATTGTGATTCTTAGCACTTCTGAATACATCCGAGAAGGAAACCGCCAACTAAATGACTCAAAGTTTTATGAACCTCTCGCGAATGACCCTACGGTGTGCCACACTCAGATTGTGACCTCGGTTCTTAAGGATCTCCTAGACGAGGGCAGAATAACTGCTAACGAACATAAATTAATGAAACCGGTACAGCCTTCTCCGGGCCGCTTCTACATGCTCCCTAAGATTCACAAACCTGGTAACCCAGGGCGTCCAATCATATCCGGAATAGGTACAGTAACCGAACCCATATCAGGATATGTAGACAGTTTAATTAAACATATACCTACAATTCTTGATTCGTACATTAAAGACACAACTCACTTCTTAAGAGAAATATCAAATTTATGCATACCAAAAGAATCATATCTCGTTACACTCGATGTGTCATCGCTGTATACGAATATTCCACATGATGATGAAATACTCTCTTTAATTGACATGTACGAACTCCACAAACAACCGGATACCCCAGATGGACACGTCGTCGCTACTCTAGCGAGGCTTGTCTTAGAACTAAACACGTTCGAATTTAACCATAAATACTTTAGGCAGGTTAGCGGAACCGCGATGGGCACCAACATGGCCCCGAAGTATGCCAACATATTCATGGGAAAATTAGAATCTCGGTTCCTTTCTGAATGTCCCGTAAAGCAAATAATATACATAAGGTTTATAGATGATATATTTATTGTATGGTCGCACACTGAGGAGGAGCTGGTGGACTTCATAGGTCGATACAATGCTGCTCATCCGAGCATCCGCTTTACACATTCGTACTCTCAAACCGAAATAAACTTCCTAGACGTCAACGTTAAGATAGATGAAAGTAAACTCGCCACGAGCCTGTACCGTAAGCCAACAGATCGGCAGCAATACCTTCATTATCAAAGCAACCACCCACACCATTGCAAGAACAGCATTCCCCATAGCCAAGCTCATCGTTTCAAACGAATTTGTTCCAAAGAGACAGATTTTGATGCGAGTTGTCAAAATTTAAAGTCAGTGCTAGAGAAACAAAAGTATCCTCCCCGTATAATCGACGATGCAATCAGAAAAGCCAAACAACTGAACCGCGCAGACCTCATCAGCCCGCGCCCCACGCAAAGCGACACACAACGCACAAATCTATGTCTAACTTATAGCATAAACCATCCTAATGTAAATAATGTCTTGAGACGACATTATAACATTCTCGAACAAAGCGAGCGATTTAAACGCGCGTTGCCATCCGCCCCGGGGGTTGTCCACAGACGGTCGCGGAACCTCAAAGACGCGCTAGTAAACTCTCGGGTAAAATCATCGCCACCACCTAACGAATGTAGGCCTTGCAGGCACCCAGGATGTCTAATCTGTAAACAGATGCAGCACGCAAGCACGGCCAGCAGCACGCACTCGCAGTTCTCGATCAAAATTAAAGGGAACTTAACATGTGCCTCGTCGAATGTCATTTACTTATTCGAGTGTACGGTATGCAAAATGCAATACATAGGGCAGAGTAGAACGGCATTTAGACTGCGCTTTAATAATCACAAATCTCACGCCATAAATATTCCGGCACTGCCTTTATCCAAACATCTCGCTCTCCCAAAACATTCGTTTGATAAATTGTCAGTGACGCTCCTAGAATCTGGATTTAAATCAAATCGCGAACGTGAACAGCGTGAATGCTACCTAATTTACCGATTTAACACTATTAAACAAGGAATAAATGAAAGCCCCGGTACTCTGGCATCGATTAAAATGCTAACAGACGAATAGCAACAGCAATCAAAAAACACTTTTTTTTTTTTTGTTAACAGTGGTACTGTGTTTGGGGCCGGAGCTGGACCATCAACTTTTCTTTAATTTCCAGGTTCTGATATCCATTGTATTTCTTTTTACTGCTAGGTTTAACATTGTTCCCTTCCAGGTTTGACTCATGCATGCCTCCATGCACACAAGTGACCGTGCCGCCATTTTTTTTTTTTTTTTTTTTGAGGCGGCATTTTAGTTTGCGCGTGTAACTTTCGTCTATTGTACGCTATCATCTATATAGGTCACCGCTGCCGGCCCGGACACAAAGTCACCCTGCGCCTCCTCTCAAGAAGCTACTGCAACCGTCATCCCGCCGTCCTTGAAACTTGGCACCGACCGTCAAGCTTCTTCACCCGGGTAAGAACTGCCCTACGCTTCCCTCTCTCGAAAGCTTCAACCGTCACTCCTCCGAAATTTGGACTCGACCGTAGCATTGTATAAATACCACCCGCGTTCATCTGTAAAAGTTAAGGAAGGAAGTGGCCGAGTGGGCTAACGCGTCTCAGCTCTGAGCGTTGAGCGAAAGCTTGCGTGGGAGCCTCCTGGGTTCGATCCCCCCGTTTCGATCTGGATGAGTTTCGTACCGGCACGCGTTCGTGTGATCACTACTGCGTGATGCACGTTAAAAATCCCAGGTTAGCGGTTGTATCGCACTGGCTAAATTTCTCATCAACAGCTAAGAGACCGATTACCCGTTGAGGCGCATCTCCATCAAGGCTGTATAAACATAATGAGCAAGCCAATTTTTTTTGTAAAAGTTCTTCCTGACGAAGGCCGGACTCCGGCCGAAACGTCGAAGATTAAATCGTCCGTTGTTGCTGTTTTTCACTAAGGGTCTTTTTCTTCTTAGTTTTATATATATATATATAAGCCTTTTTTCGTTGCATGTGTAGTTTTCGTAGGAGCGATTTGGACTGAGTTGTCTGAAACACCCTATATATATATATATATATATATATATATATATATATATATATATATATATATAGGGTGTTTCAGAGAACTCAGTCCAAATCGCTCCTACGAAAACTACACATCGCAACGAAAAAGGCTTGTGTCGTTTAGGTCAAGGGCCAGAGGCCCATTTAGGAAAATTATTTAAGTCCGAGATAATTCGGTTGTTAATTATTTTTGCGTAATTAACTTTTTAATATGGTGTTTAAGGGCATGGTGTCAATTAGGAAATTGCTCAGCATCATCGAAAAACACTAAATCAACAAATTGCAGAACGATAGAAGGCACGCGAAGCATTTTACGGCTTTCTGAAAAACCGCAGAAATTCTACGGGTTTTTAAGTTTACTATCGGAGCGCATCTGGGCCCTGGCGGCACCGCGCCCCGTGGAGAGATAGTGCAAGAAGCCTCTGCTGCGTCACGCGATGACAGCGCAACAGAGGTTGGTTGCACTATCTCTCCACGGGAGTCAGTCGATTTCAAACTTGCAAGTTTTTCTAAAGAAAGACTTGCAAGTTTGAAGTCGATTTAAAAAAAAAAAGAATCCACCTTTTATTTATTTTATTTTTTTATTTACAGTTAGGTAATATAGTAGTTTGTCAGGACCTACCAATAAAGTTGTAATATATTGTTTCTATGGCCGTTATTAGGAGTCGAATCTCGTGCTGTGAGAGTATTGAACAGGACTTCGCATAAACGCTCAGCTGAGCAGAAGGTTGACCTATGTAAGGTTTTCTATTTATTCTTAATACTTAACTCAATATCTGGGCGTAAAAGCCAGTGAAGCAACAATATTTATCCAAACAATATTTAATTACTTGGCACTGGCGTGATTTGCAAGGTGTGTGAGCTTCGCCTGATGTATTGACGGAGAAGATACGTCATATCTGGACTCCCGGACAAACTTAAGTCAATAGGAAAAAGTCCAAGTAACCCGGCATGAATCGCTGAAAATAGAAATGAAACCTAAACACATGACTAACACGTTGGAAGCCTTACACGCTACGAAATGCTTGTTATTTTACGAAAAAATCCGTATACGTGCACAAAATAAACCGTACTTCCAAAGCGTCATATACTAAATCATACATATGTATATGCACTGCATATCTGTTCGACATGAAAATGTATGGCAATTGCATGTCAAGTTCGGTATTTAAAGCTCAAAGCCGAAAGCAAACGGCCTTAGAGGAATTCTCTAACGATCTGCATTCCTCCGTATTCGGAGGAACTAAGCGCTGTGCCCGCACCTGTGGATACGGACTTCGAAGTAGTTTCTTTTTTTTAAGCGCACTACTCCATATTTTATTAATATTTATGGTTGGATATTGAGGTAACCGCTAGCAATAAATAGAAAACCCTGCATAGGCCAAACTTCAGCTAAGCAGAGCGCCAGTGCGAAGTCCCGTTCAAAACGCTCACAGCACGGGATTCGAGCCCTAATAGCGGCCATACAAGCAATATATTATAATTTCTGTTGGCAGTTTCTGATAGAATACTATATTAACTAATTGTGAATAAAAAAATAAAAGAAATAAAAAGTGTTTTTTTTTTTAGAAAATCGACTCGAAACTTGCCAGTCTTTCAATCTTCGTTTTTTAGGCACATGTTGCGCACTACATACTTATAGACGCTTTCAGCGAGTCAGTTACAAGAGCTGCCACCAGTCGGCGCGCCCTTCGCGCGCTTTCCGGGCCGCCATAGCCGACCTTCAGTTTCTCGCCGTTGCTCCGCGTTGTGTGCTGCACAGGCCACTACCGGAGCTTCGTTTTCGTGTTCTTTTACGTTGCGCGTTGAGATCTTGTATTTTCTTTAGGTCTTTTCGATATTTAGGACTTTCATTTAATCATTTGATATTTATATTTTGACATAGCTCTTGTATTTTCTTATTTATGGAATGGAAGCGGACAGCGAATGGGTCGACGATACAACATTATGAGGCTTCAATGACCATGTAAGTTCGTCCCATTCTTACGTTTTTGTCGCCAATAAAGGGGAGTCAACACTATTGCGACATATGTAAATTGCAACTGACGCAGTAAGGCTATCACAGTCTTGCTTCTCGCTGCATGTGCGCGCTCGTTTCCATAAAGCCGACCCGCATGTAAGCGATTTAGCGTGCGACGAGACGAGCGACGGAGATTTCTCACTGTCTTCGTCACATCGCTCGGTTTTGGGATTTCAAGAAAACGTCGCTCACTGTCTTGGTCGCTTGCTCCGTCGCTTCCATGCGGTTTGCCTCGCGGCGCGAATAACTGAGCGACAGCAAAGCGGGTCGCCGTCGCTTATCTGGTCGCTCGCCAAATCGCTTACATGCGGTTTATACTCAATTAATTTCCATGCACACACCATTGAACAATTGGCGCCTCGATATTAAGTATAAAACGCATACAAGCGATTCGGCGAGCAACGAGACAAGCGACGGTGACCCGCTTCGCTGTCGCTCGCGCAGTCGCGCGACGAGGCGAACCGCATGGAAGCGACGGGAGCAAGCGACCAAGACGGTGAGCGACGTTTTCTAGAAACCCAAAAAACCGAGCGATGCAACAGGCGACAGTGAGAAATATTCGTCGCTGACTCTCGTCGTTGTCTCCGTCGCTCGTCTCGTCGCACGCTAAATCGCTTACATGCGGGTCGGCTTTACAGAAACGAGCGCGCACATGCAGCGAGAAGCACGACTGCGATAGCCTTACTGCGTCAGTTGAAATTTGCATATGTCGTTGTGGTGTGGGCTGCCCTTTATTTGCGAGAACAACGTTGGAATGGGATGAACTTACATGGTCTCTGAAGCCATAAACTTGTATCGTCGATCCATTAGCTGTCCGATCCCATTTCATAAATATGAAGATACAAGAGCTATGTTGAAATATAGATATCAAATGATTAAATGAAAGCCCGAAATATCGAAAAGACCTAAGGAAAACACTCTATTTCAACGCGGAATGTAAAAGAACGCGAAAACAAAGCTTCGGTAGTGGCCGGTGCAGCACACAACGCGGAGGAACGGCGAGAAACTGAAGGGCGGCTATGGCGGCAGGGTCACGTGACGTCAAGATGGCGGCGCCCATGAAATGTTGCCTGAAAGGGTATATAGCAAATTATTTAAATTATATCAAACAAAGAGCTTAATTGGAGCTTTACTGCGATATAAAGGTCATACAAATATGTTGATCAGGTCAAACAGCACAGCTTGCTGAACTTCGTCATTTATCGTGGCAGAGAGGCAAATTGGCAAATGAAGAAAATTATCATTAAGAATGTTATGACCTAGACGCTTAATTAGCATAAAAAGCCTATGTCTAGAGTGTTCCATTAAGTTATATTGATGTAGCGTAAAAAGTAGAAAAAAGGATGGAGTGAAATGTGTCACCTCTGATAAGCTGGAAAAACGTCAGTTTCCACCTTGGTCGCTTCAACGGTCCGTAACTTGAGAACAAAAAATCCGACAAAATTGCCGTTTGCGTCTTATGTTATTATAGGAATTGCCCCAAAACATATATTTTTGTCCTCAAAATTACAAATTCGACACTAACTCCGTGCCTGAGTTGAGATGTAATCACCCATATATATATATCGTAAAAAGGAGGTAAATGCTTGAAAACGTATTTATTGGACGACGCTCCGAGCGAGGACCGCTCTTCATCAGGTCCTAATATATATATATATATATATATGTATATATGATTTCACACTCTATGTTCGACCGTATTCTTCTAGGGTGGGTTCTGTATGGATTCGCGAAATTCAATTGCTACAAGTAAATAGGTGTGAGATGAAGGATGCAGTGAATGCACGGAGCGATTTTCGAGTACGCCAAAGTGACTGTACCACGCGGTTGTCTTCAAGGAGCTCAGCTCTGTGTATACTGTTTTAAGCAACGTTGTCAAGGCTAGCGCCGCCTCCAGGGTGATTCAGCCCGAATGCTGCAAGAGTAGAGGATGAGGGGTCGTCTGTCGTATCATTCGCACCGCTCGCGTACGAAATAGACGTGTTGGAGCACTGCGAAAGCGACGCCAGCATTTGCTATTGATCACGCGATAAATTATACTGAGTACAATTGTGTTAAAAAATATATCTCTAGGAAGGTATTCCCCATTCGAAGTTTCCAAAAAATGTACCCGCATTACTTATATTTATTAATTCCTAATTGCATGATCCCTGCTGCGCCATTAGGCATGCCGAAACAGCAGAACTTTGTGTGTTTTCTTGAAAACCGCCTCCTCTAAAATTGAAACTAACTCTTCTGTAAGTTACTTGCACTCGCGACTGGTCTAAAAAAAAAATAAAAAAAAGCACACAAAAAAACACACAGTAGATATGTTAACCAAATGTTGCTTTTTGTTTTTTTTTGTAACGTGAAACGTTATTTTAATAGGTGTTTGCCATTTCGTAATTCCAAAAAGTGAAGGCTGTATAAATACGTGGCCGCGAGGCTTGGCTCTGATTTAGTTTTGAGTGGAAGACGCCATCGCCGAAAAAATCCTTTGCGCCACGCGGGAATCGACCCCAGACCATTTAGATCATTCAGCGAGTGGCTTCCCAGGATGGCACGACACTTTTTTTTTTATTGCCACGTTGTTAACATGTACAATCAAACAATCAAACAAAAGGACACAAGCATAAAGCGAGGTACGCTAAAAGTGAATAGGAGTTAAAAATGCGAGCCAACTTTTGGCTAGCGCTGAGGATCTATCATTGTCTCATCGACAACAGATCCTCAAAGCTCGGGAGCCACTCAGGAACACCATTGCTGGATCTTCATAACTCCAACGTATGTTATGACACTTTCGTGGAACTACTCCCACGCCTCCCGCGCATCGCTGTCGGTATGGCGCATGGCCATTCCGGTTGTCCAGATAATATGTGTTGACATAATAACGTAATCAGATCAATGGCACGCCATCCTCGTGATCAACCGTAAAAACCCGAATCCCTTAGAGATCTAGCGGCAAGCCTCTTTTTAGGGTACGTTGGAAGGCGCCGCTAGGAAGAACGCCGTCCCAGCACTCCACAAACACATGCTCGATTGTCCCCGGCTTGTTACAAAGGATACAATGAACGCCTCAGGAAACAAACAGTCCCTTCTTCTCAAGTAATTTTTTACCGGTTACGAAGTTGTGCGTAGGTCAAACACAAAGATCTTTACACCGGGAGGTACTAGCATTTGTTTCACGTGTTTTATGACGTCGTGTCTTGTGATATGATGCCCCTATCCCCCAATTTCTTTACTTCTGTCTCGACAGCATGTTTTAAGGCAAACGGTACATTTTTGGCCTTGAATAATATCGGTACGCTATCCTGTTTAAAGGGATACTACAACGAAATTTTGGCGCTCTTTTTTTTTGTCTATATGTGTTCAAAAAAGCACCATCAAATTGAACATACCAATATTTTGTTAAAAAAGTCACGAAAAAGAATTTTGAGACGAATTAAGCGATTAGCAACGAGCACCTGGTGGATGTCGCTAACGCCTCGCTTGTAATGCCCGTCTAGCAACCTTGGCAGCTAGTGACGGAGGTTGTCTCACCTCCGGCCACGACGAGAGAAGAGGGGCAGGAGGAACTCCCCTCTTCCCGAGAATGCCTTCTGTGTGTCACAGAAGTCGCTATTGTCCCCCTACAAGATTATAGAAGATTAACCCGTCACTCAAAATTTGTACAAAAGCAGCCGCTTAGGTAGCTGTAACGACTAGGCCATCCTCTCGACGTCAGTCTCGACGTAGCTTTGCTCGTCATGAGATGACCTACGTCACGATAGCGTTGGATGTCACGTGGTCTCCGCTGGGCCTTCTCCGAGCGCTTGCCAGAGTGGGCCGTTTATAACGAGAAATAGAGCCACCAGGCTCAAAATACAAACGTGCGATTGTGATTTACGGACATTGTGGATCATATTCAACCTATTTTTGAACACGACGGGAATATTTCAAATTTCGTTGAAGTATCCCCTTAACCGATAGCTGCACCCTTTTCTCGGTATTAGTTCCCAGTATGTTTATGAACAAATCATCATAATTCTCAAGAAGTGAACCAAGCTTTGTGTGTTGCTGGGAAAACGCTAAAACTTCTCACATGGTCACTCTTGGCCTTCTATTGTCCATACTGCACTTTGACGCGAGTTACACTAACAGCCTCCCCGCAGGGTTCACCTGTGAAAGCAGGTGTTTGGAGAGTAGCGTCTTCACGGACCCCGAGCCATGCGGCTTCGCACGCCCACGTCTGGCTGTGCGTGGCTTTCCCGTGTCTGGGGAAAAGGGCATCCCGGTGGTTGAGTCGAGCCCAGGGTAGGTTTGGACGCTTTGGGGCCCCCCGGGCGAGGCAATACATCACTTCGGCCCCCGCTCATCATGGACGGGAGTCCTGGTAAGGCCCGGCCAGGATGATGCAGTCTAGTCGCCACTCCTCCTACTATCCCCTCCCTTCTTTCGCCTTTGTCTTCTCCTTCTTTTCACTCTTCTCATTTTTCTTCTCTCATTTTTCAACTCCTTTGGCGGCAGGTGCTAACCAAGCGTAATGACAGATACTCTCGTCCAGATCCAAACTTGGTTATAGTTTCTGGGAAGCGCTAATAGAGTAATGCTTCCAGCATAGCCATATTTGTTATGGGGTGTTACGTATTCCCTCCTTGGGCACCGTGGTGGGCGGCGCGTCACAAATTCTGAAAACGCTTTGCCTTCTATGGCGCGCCTCTCTTCTGAGCCCCGAGCAGAGCGGCCCCCAAAAGGGTTCGCTCCGTACCCCCTACTTTCGAAAAAGCCGATGAACCAGAAAAATATCCGAGATTTCTTGTAGTTCACTGTAGAAGTGGCACTGTGCATTTCTCAAAAGTTTCTTCCTTTCTCATTGCAAAGCATTTAAAAGAATTGGTTAGAAAATGTTATGAGGCAAAGAAGCTTGCTGGAGACCTCCTTGTTGAGGTAGAAAATAAGTCACAGATCACAGCACTATTGAAGATGACAAGCCTGGGAGACTACCCGGTTACTGTCACCCTCCACCGTACCCTGAATACTGTTCACGGAGTCATCTCAGAAGATGACCTTCTCGAAGGCAGTGAAGACGAGATCCTCGAAGGTTTGCGCAAGAGTGTTGTTGTTGCCGTTAGACGGATAACCTTAAAACGTAATGGACAAGAAAAACGAAGCCGACATCTCATACTCACTTTTGAACTTCATGCTCTCCCGTCCACCGTGAAGGAAGGATACTTGAGCTGCAAAGTCCGCCCTTTCATCCCAAATCCTCAGCGGTGTATCCGTTGCCAGCGTTTCGGGCATGGTTCCCGAAACTGCCGCGGCCAAGAAACGTGTAGAAACTGCGGTGGTACTGACCATATAGTGGACATCTGTGAAAATGAACCGAAATGTGTAAACTGTAACGGAGCTCACCCTGCTTTGTTCCGCTCTTGCCCAAAATGGAAAGAGGAAAAAGATGTCTTGACTTTCAAAGTAAAACATAACTTTAACTACCAAGCAGCCAAAGAACAGCTTGCCTTTCAGGTAAGGGGTCCTTATGCCCAGGCAGTGTTGAGGGGACCCCCACCGTCTACGGCATCTGTGTAGACACAGACTTCCCCGGAAGAGCTGTCCTCTTCACAAGGGTCCCCTTCCGAACTTTTGAAGGTGACGCACACTCAGTCACCTTCATGTTCTATGGGTACTGTACCCTCGAAGGTACCAGGGTTGCCATCAGTGGCCCTAGCTGGCCCTTCTGGCAGGGGTCGGGTGCTCCCTCCTCGTGCCTACCGCTCTCTGAAGACAACCAGTCTCTTCCTGAAACAGAGTCTCTTCCTCTGGTCTCCTCTGAGGTTGTAGGACGACCGAAAGACACTGCTAAGAAAAAAACAATCTCAGGTGTTGAGGCACCAAAAGCCCCGTAAATCTGTGTTTTTTGGCCTTCTCTGTTATATATACATATATATATATATATATATATATATATATATATATATATATATATATATATATATGTATATTGCTACGCTAAGAAAGGAAAAGAAGAGGAGGAAGACGACGGGAACTGAGGACGGGACGGCTCGACTGAGTGACTGAGAAGAATTACCGTTACAGTTTTGGTGGCAGCGGTGGGATATGCCTCTCACCCGCTCTCACTCCCACGCCGGAGACCGCAACGATGATGATGTTCGAGACCTGGAGGATCAATCTGCTTTGGGCGCTGCAAACTAGGATCCCACGGAAGTCCAGGTGCGCCAGTTACAGTTGGAAGTCCAGGCCCTCCGAAATCAACTACAACAAGCCGGGCCCGCACCCCAACTTCTCCGAGGCAGTATGGCTCCTCAAGGTAGTGCGGCACACGGCGCGTTTCTATTGAAACCGCAACCATTTGACGGAACAGTTTCCTGGGAAGCATATCAGATGCAGTTTGAAACTATCGCAGAAGCCAACGGCTGGAGCGTCTCAAACAAAGCAAGAGCCCTGGTGTCTTACCTCCAGGGGAAGGCGGTTGAAATCTTAGAGACTATTCCAGCAGACCTCCTTCACGACTACCCTACCTTAATCGCTGCCCTGGACGCTCGGTTCGGCGACTCTCACCTTGAACAACTTCACTACCCGGAACTGCGCTCTCGCCGTCAACGTTCTGGCGAGACTTTCCCAGAGCTGGCAGCCAGCGTCGAACGTCTTGCACGAAAATCCTTTCCAAGCTCTTTCCCCGACACCATAAGTGCCTTGGCGACCGCTTCATTTCTGGACGCCATTGGTGATGTCCAGATTCAACAAATTGTACGCCTTGAACGCCCAACAACCCTGCGAGCAGCTTTAGTCCAAGCAGTTGAAACGGAAGCCGCGTTTCGTTCTACGGAAAGGGCAGCACGCACTACAGCTGTCAGCACCTTCTCCATGATGAACCGCCACAAGTCGTCGCAGCCGCAATATTGCTTCCGCTGTGGTGGAATCGGACATTTTGCTCAACAGTGCCCGAATGAACCTCATGAAACTTCACGTCCGGGAAACGCTTCCGCGAGCCATCGGGGCAGGGCTCGCTGGTAGTTCATCCAGTCCCCAACGTTACCTTAGGCATAGCGGCAGAAACACCAACATCAGTAAAGATGCCTAAACCTTACCCACCACCATGTTTGTCTATACGTATTCTGGAACTCAACCAGCAGTTTAGTGCTCTGGTGGACACTGGGTCCGCAGTGAGCATTATTGATAGTCGAGTTGTAGCAGGCTTGCTAGCCAATCTCAAGGCAGCGACTACCATCCAGCTCCCTTCTGCCAATGGTTCCGAGTTAAAATCCGCAGGCGTAATGTCCTTGACGATGGTTGGAGAGGAAACACAACTGCTACATGATTTTGTTGTCGTCACAAATGTGGTACATCCGGTCATTCTTGGGTGTGACTGGTGCAAATAGACCGGGCTGACTATCAGTTTCAAATCAGACACACCCCTCATTGAGACGACAACGATGGTTCTCCCAAGTAACCCGAAGTCAAAGACGTTAGTTTCGCAAGATGAACCTACCAGATATCAAAATGGCCTGCTGACCCACTTTGCTCAGTTCATCACGTGGTTCATCACGTTTTCTCTTACCTTCGGGCAATATTGTTGGCAAGCAATGAAAACGCTCGTCATCAATAAACATAGGTCTACCCGAAAAGGCATTAAACTTACTGCAGTCATCTCCAGACGAACAATTGTCCAGGCAAACTCTGGAGTATGGGTAAACGCCGTTATGTCGGAACGATTTTGTGGAGATGTAATCTTCGACCCTTATCTCAAGTGCTTGCCCGGTCAAGAAATGGCAGCTCCGAGAAGCATTCTTCTCTGTAAAGATGGTCACACCAAAATCCTCGTCATCAACTTCGGATCCACCGACACAAGCATTAGTGGCGGAGAGAAGTTGGGAACAGTAACTCGTCAAACCCATTCCCAGACTGTTTCGACCGTTATTCCAGTCGACAACATGGGCTCTTCCAGTCCATCTAACGAAACAGGATGGAACAACTTGAATTTCGGTCCTCACCTGACGGACGAACAAGCTCGGTCTTTCCGAACGTTACTTCAAGACTTTCGACACGTCATTGCAACCTCCTCCAATGACTTGGGTTGCACTTCTTTGCTTGAGCATTCAATTGATACAGGAATGTCTCACCCCATTCATCAGCATCCTCGTCGAGTTGCCCCGTCAGAACGAGAGATCATCAACGAACAAGTGCACAAAATGCTCGAGCAAGACGTCATAGCACCATCTGATAGCCCGTGGTCATCGCCGGTAGTTCTAGTTCCCAAAAGAAGACGGATCTATTCGGTTTTGTGTCGACTACAGGAAACTCAACAGTGTCACTAAACAAGATGCCTACCCAGTACCCCGGTTAGACGACGTCTTAGATCGTCTAGCGAACGCAAAACTTTTTACCACCCTTGATTTGATTTCCGGGTACTGGCAAGTCTTCATAAAACCCGAGGATGCAGAGAAAACGTCTTTCGTAACACTTGACGGTCTGTTTCAATTCAATCGGTTACCATTCGGACTCACACATGCTCCAGCCACATACCAACGGCTAATGGATAAAGTGCTCGGTCATCTCAAATGGACAATGGCCTTGGTCTACCTCGACGATATCATCATTTATGCCCCTACATTCGATGAGCATCAGCGCCGACTTCGTCTTGTACTGCAGGCTCTATCTGATGCGCGTCCTATTTTCGGCGTTTCATAAAAGATTTCGCGAGACGCACACGACCCTTAACCATCCTTCTACGAAAAACAACCACATGGACGTGGGGGAAGGCTCAAACTCAGGCATTTGCAGACATCAAGCATGCCTTGCCGAACCCTCCCGTTCTAGCACACTTCAACAAGACTCATGAGACAATCCTACACACCGATGCCAGCGGTGATGGTCTGGGAGCAGTACTGCTCCAAAAGGATTCATCCGGCATTGAAAGAGTGTTGGCCTTCGCTAGTCGACATTTAGACGATTGTGAGAGTAGGCGCCATTCCTCTGAACTGGAATGTCTCGCCGTGGTCTGGGCCGTCAGCAAGTTTCGTCCATATCTCTATGGTTGTCATTTTACGGTAGTAACGGACAATGCCGCATTGCAATGGTTGCAATCCAAGCTGGACCTGACGCCAAAGCTTGCAAGGTGGACACTCCAGCTGCAGGAATACAACTTCTCAATTCGTCATCGCAGTGGATCATCTCACCAAGATGCGGACTTTCTTTCGCGCCACCCTGTGGTAATTTCCGCTATTCAAGACTTGTACAAAGCACAGGTAAACGATGCCGAGCTAGCTAATATACGCTCGATCCTCCCACAAAGTTCTACCGAGAGACGGAATGACACACGACGACGATTACCGGGCCTGTTGCGAGCATACAGGATTGTCGATAATATCCTGTGCCTAGGGAGCCTTCATGTGCGCTTTGCTAGGGTGATGCCACCCTTCGTAATACCACTCGCCGACAAACCAGCAGCCATTTTGTTCCTCGGCGATAATCCGTGGGGCTTATAACCCTCCCGGAAACAAGCACCTTATATAAGAAGTTCGGAGCAGAGTTGTGGAACCCACGGAGGGAAGATTAGCATTTTCCCCCTCGGATGGGATTACCGATGGACACAAAGGCCACTTTCCGGCGCACGGGGAAACAATGAGAGAAACAAAATGGCGGTGGAAGAGGGTGTGGGAAAGGGAAACAGGCAGTTGGCATCACTCTATACGAAGCGCACATGAAGGCACTCTATCCTGTGCCACGTAAAGAAACGACAATCGGCAGGCACCGTCTGGCTCCCAGTTGCACCTGTGAGCTTGCGGGTGGCAATACTTCAAGCATGCCATGACGCTCCAAGTGCAGGCCACCTTGGGCGAGAAAAAACCTACACTAAGGTCGCTGCACGTTTTTGGTGGCGCGGCCTACGTCAAGACATCGTTCGGCACGTTCAGACATGCGAACACTGCCAGTTCCGAAAGACATCTACTACTAACTGGGACTTACCCCGTTGCCCAGTCACACCTTCAGAACATCCGTTTGAGATAATTGGAATTGACTTTCTCGGACCTTTTCCGAAATCCTGGAGCGGAAATCGTTATGTCATAGTCGCAGTTGACTACTTAACGAAATGGGTAGAGGCCCTAGCGGTGCCAGATGCTACCGCAGATTTCCTAGAAGAGTTTATTGATGTCAACATTGTTCTGAGACATGGCCCGCCACGCGCAATAATTTCAGACCGTGGTACACCGTTCATGTCTCGCCATTTTAGAAACTGTCTGGCGAGACATGGCATACGACATTCTCCGACATCCGTGTATCATCCTCAAACGAACGGTCTAGTTGAGAGGAACAACCATACACTTACAGATATATTGTCTGCCTATGTAAACTCCAACCATACTAATTGGGATAACTTTGTCCCACACGCCATGTTCGCACAGAACACATCACAGCAAGAAACCACAAAAGAAGTACCGTTCAGACTCTTATACGGTCGTGATGTGACGCTGCGTATTGAGAAAAGACTTGGGGTGAACGGGACACAACGTTCCAGGGACACTCAACGTGCTTCTCTTGATGAAATTCGTAGACAGGCACGGGATGCCATTCGGCGAAGTCAGGAAGAGACTGGCAATGTGTCAGAGGCTGGTACCCATAATGTGCACCAGTTTCAAATTGGAGATAAAGTTCTGGCGAGACGGACCCTGCGGTCTGTTGGGAGTGCTGCTAAGTTTCTTTCCCGATACTGAGGGCCTTATCGAATCTTGGAACGGAGAGGGCCTGTCACCTACTACCTCGAGGACCTCACTGATGGACGACCTCCCGGCACACACCGCTGCTTTCCTGAGCACGTATTGCATCTCAAGCTATACATCCCACGAGCGCGTCAAGTCCAAGTTCCGTAAAGACTGTGGACATCTTTTGCAGACGGACTACCATCAAGATCACAGTAACTGTAGTGTTAAAAGAAATGACCACTTTTGTTTTTTTTTTTGTTCAGTGGGAGGGGGGAGATTGCTACGATAAGAAAGGAAACGAAGAGGAAGACGACGGGATCTGAGGACGGGACGGCTCGACTGAGTGACTGAGAAGAATTATCGTTACAATATATATATATATATATATATATATATATATATATATATATATATATATATATATATATATATCTCGATCTGACTTCCTTTTAGAGTATACCAATGTCTCTTTTTCTTCAATGGAACTGTAGAGGCCTCCTTCCTAATTATGACGATGTGAGCCAGCTACTAGACGATCACGACCCCATTGCATCTTTCTTAGAGAAAACACATTTAAAAAGCGAGCCGCACTAATATATCAAAGTACTTTCAGGTATTTCGCAAGGACTGGATACAAGCAGTTCATTCATCTGGAGGCGTTGCAGTTGTAGTGCAACGCTCAACTTCACGTAGCTTAAGTGACTCTGCAGAGTTCCCTGGAGGCTGTGGCAGCCCGCATTTCGTTAGATTGTATAATTACAGTTTGTTCTTTATATATACCCCCCAGTTATCAGCTGAAGATTTAAGAGCTCGAAGACCTTGTTAGTGAGCTTCCACCACCTCTTTTACTTTTGGGAGATTTTAATGCACACAATCCTGTGTGGGGGAGGGGCAGACAAGATCCCAGATGTGCTCTTATTGAATGCTTTCTTCTTTCCTCGGGATTGTGCCTACTTGACACAAATGAAGCTACCTATTTAAGTTCTAATACTCATACTTTTACTTCTATAGACTTATCCATTTGTCACCCTTTAATATTACCATTGCTTTCATGAAAGGTCATCCTAAATTCATACGGA
This sequence comes from Ixodes scapularis, assembly GCF_016920785.2. Classification (NCBI taxonomy): domain Eukaryota; kingdom Metazoa; phylum Arthropoda; class Arachnida; order Ixodida; family Ixodidae; genus Ixodes; species Ixodes scapularis. The sequence goes on along the minus strand of NW_024609846.1, from coordinate 189,722,151 downwards.
AGTGACCACTTTCTACTAATTTTAGAGTTGAACCGTTCTCACGTCACTCTTTCATCGCGTTCCCATCGATGGAAGTTCGAAAAAGCTGACTGGGCACGTTTTAAGCAATCATCTCTTTTAGCTGTTTCATCTCTACATCAACTCTCTATCGACGAAGCGACAGACCATCTCACGAAGCACATCCTGGAAGCTTCAACGATTGCCATACCGATGACATCCACCCATCTTCCTAAAAGGTCAAAGTTGTGGTGGAATGAAGACTGCCGAGAGGCTAAAAAGAAAGAAAACAAAGCGTGGGGAATTTTTAGGCGATATCCTACACCGAGCAACCTTATTAATTTCAAAAGAATGAGGGCACAGGCAAGGTACATCTGAAGGCACGCTAAGCGGCGAAGCTTTAGAGGATATGCTTCCTCTATTAATAGCAGTGCATCCCTGAAAGAAATTTGTGACCGAGTGCATAAAATCGATGGTTCTTACCGGGCATTTTCCGTCCCACTACTAAGTCGAAATGGAATATGCTCTGCGAGTCTGAAAGAGCAGGCAGACATCCTAGGGGAACACTTCGAATTTGTATCGAATTCCGAGCATTATACTCGAAATTTCCAGCGACACAAGTTGCAGGATGAAAAAAAGACCGTGATCACCTTTGGGGCTTTGAGAGAACCATCAACCCTCCATTCACACTACGCGAACTCAATCGCCTCTTTCATTCATGCAGACTGCCCCTGGACCAGATGGGATTCATTATAAAATGCTCGAACATCTTCATCCGTCCACCCTGGTACTTATTTTGTACCTTTTTAATAGAGTTTGGCTTGAGGGTCACTTTTCATCCTCTTGGAAGGTTGCCATCATCGTACCAGTGCTAAGGCCAGGCAAGGATCCCTCATGTTCACTTAGCTTAGACCCCTAGCTTCAACTAGCTCTATGTCAAAGACTATGGAGGGAATGATTAATAAGGAGACTTATGATTTACTTGGAGAGAAACAACCTACTTGATAAGTACCAGTGCGGTTTTCGTTCACCTCAGTCCACTGTCGATCATCTAGTTCGTTTTGAAAACCGCTGTGTGGGAGGCATTTGTGAACAGGCAAAAATGCCTTTTTGTTTTCTTTGATTTAGAGGAGGCTTATGAGGGTCTGGCGTTTTGGCATACTGCAAGACTTGTTCACTTTCGGTGTTCGAGGTCGCATGTTAGCTGCCATCCAAAGTAACTTTGAGCACCGCACTTTTTGTGTAAAGCTGGGGACAACACTCTCAAAAGAGTTCATACAGGAAAATGGAGTCCCGCAGGGAGGCGTGCTCAGTGTCACTCTTTTCATCGTTGAGTTAAATTCAATTACTCGAGTAATACCACCTTCAGTACAATATTCTATGTATGTTGACGACTTGCAGATCTCCGTCTTGTCCTGTAACTTGTCGATTTGTGAACGTCGGGTTCAAGTTACGGCTAATAACTTGATCAAATGGGCTGATACAAATGGTTTTAGATTTTCGCCCGAAAAAAATGTCTGTTTGTTTTTCTCGTCGGCGTGGAACTTGCCATGGTCCATCTTTAAGCATATATGGTACTCCAATTTCCATAAAAAGTGAACACAAATTCCTGGGTCTCATATTTGACTCAAAACTCACGTTTATTCCACATATTAAGAGTGTTAAACTGGAATGTCTGAAATCTGTCAACGTTCTTAAGGTTTTATTGGATGTGGCATGGGGCTCGGAACGACTGTGTCTATTACGCATATATTGCTCTGTCGTTCGTTCCCGGCTTGACTATAGTTGCATAGTGTATGTTTCAACCCGGGCATCGGCTTTGAAGATGTTGGACCCGATTCTCCATCAGGGGTTGCGTTTAGCTACTGGTGCGTTCCGCACCTTCCCAGTACCTAGTCTCTACGTAGAACCTAATGAACCATCCTTGGAGTATCGAAGGTTCGCACTGGGTTTCATGTACTACATTAGGGTGCGCTCGATCCCCGAGCACCCTGCTCGAGATAACATAGAAAACATTCGGTTCCAGAGAACATTTCAAAACAAGCCCTCCGTAGTTCCTCCTTTTTCAATTAGGAATTGTGGTTCAGCAGGGTCTGTTGGGATGGATGCAAAGGCCCCAGTAGTCCAATACCCTCCACATATTTCCCCATGGGACTCCAGCAACATTCACTGCGCCTTCTCACTAACGAAAAATAGTAAAAACGATGTTCCAAAGGAAGTTATGAAGCAGCAATTTATGGAACTTCAATGTAATTATCAATAGTACTAAACTTTCTATACGGACGGGACAAAAGACGACTCCACTGTGGGATGCGCTATGATTGGACCATCCGCTAAGCGAGTAAATAGTATAAATTCAACCGCCACCATACTCACGGCAGAGCTATATTGTCTGCTATTGGCGGTCGACTCCATAACCAAGAAAAGGTTTCCTCGCTCAGTAGTATTCACTGACTCTTTGAGTTCTTTAAAAGCAGTTTTATCGCTGGAACGGGTCACAAACCCATTTGTTTCTGAATTGCAGTTTACCAGTTACATTGATTGGTGATTTTAACATAGATTTACTGTCCTCAAGCAATATACGTAGGATATTTCTTGATGGTATTCAAACACATGAATGTAAGAATGTAATTAATTCACCAACACGAGTTACGTCAGAGTCACAAACACTAATTGACTTATGTATTACCAGCTATCCGTCTGACGATATAATTGCTGGTATCTTGACGTGTGATCTGAGCGACCACCTACCACTATTCTGTTTTCTACCTTCTGCAAGAAATGGAAAGGTGAATGATCCAATTTTAGATGCTCCAGTTTTAAAGAGATATATTAATACCAGTAGCATCAACTGTTTTTATGATATGGTGTCATATTTCAACTGGGATGATGTTTGCAATGAAGGTGATCCTAATACAGCTTACGATTTATTTTTGAATAAGTTCAAATATTGCTATGATCTAGCATTTCCATTGACCAAAGTTCGGAAGCCCAAGAAATCGAGAAAACCTTGGACAACACCGGATCTTTTTAAAAGAATTAATGTTGGTAATCGTATGTACCATAAATTCATCAAACTGAGGGGTGAAAGAATATTGGCCGAGTACAAAAAATTTAGAAATAAATTAGCCTCAGATATTAAGAATTCCAAATTGCATTATCATCAAAACAAGTTTTTAGTTATCTCTAATGATCCCAAGAAAATATGGAAAGAAGTGGCATGTCTTATATAGCGACCAACTAGTAGACACCCCATTGAAATCACTAGGGATGGTGCTGCATACGGCGGTGTATCACTATCAAACCTATTTAATTTGCACTTCCTACGTTGCGGCGGGTCTTCCTCTTCTCCGGTTGTGATTGAGACAATCAGCTCTGATGTTCCAGACGTGATATCAAACTCGATTTTTCTCTCGCCAATTGGTGAAGAACAGGTTACTACCTTATTACTAGCATTAAAGAATAACACCTCAGCTGGTCAGGATGATCTTAAAGCAGCACCAATTAAGGCAATCTCGTACCTCATAAGAGCTCCTCTGGCACACATTTGCAATATTTCTTTATCTACAGGAATGTTTCCTGATAGGATGAAAATCGCTAGAGTTTGTGTTTTACATAAAGGTGGGCCAAAGCATGACATGAACAATTATAGGCCAATATCGGTGCTACCGATTTTTTCAAAAATCTTAGAACAAGTAATAAACAGCAAATTGATTTGTTACCTAGGAGAGAAGAATTTAATTGCAAAACAGCAGTATGGCTTTCAAAAACGCAAGTCTTCCGAAATTGCCTTATTAAACTTAAAAAATAAATCCATTGATGCTTTTGAAAACAAGTTATATACAATTGGAATTTTCTTGTATTTTAGAAAGGCTTTTGATTCTATTAAACATGATGTTCTTCTTGAAAAACTACCATTATATGGAGTAAGAGGTATCTCGCTAGACTTATCCGTAATTATTTATCTAATCGTTTACAGTATACACTCATTAATGGTTTTCAATCAGAGCTGAGGCAAATATATTACGGTGTTCCTCAAGGGTCAATTTTAGGGCCATTACTTTTTATCTTGTACATAAATGACCTAATCAACATAATAGCAACTCCAAGTATTATTCTATATGCCAATGACACTAACGTTTTTTTCACCGACAAAAGCCTAGAAAAATTTGAAAACTCGGCGAACGCTTGACTGCACCAATTGTCATTATGGCTACAATTAAATCAAATAGAGCTGAACATAGGTAAAACAAAATACATCATCTTCAAGCCTAGAAATAAGGAGATGACCAGCACTGTGACTATAAAATTTCTAAATTCAATAATAGAGCAAGTACCTTCGCACAACCTTTTGGGGGTTTGGTTTGACGAAACATTAAATTGGACGCGCCATGTAAACCATGTGCGCTCTAAAATATCTAGTTCAGTTGGCATTCTGAATAGAGTCAAGTTTCTTCTTCCTAGCTGGCTTATGTGCCAACTTTATTACAGCCTTATAAACTCACATCTTAATTACTGTCTCTTTGTGTGGGGTTCAACCACAAAAACCAACCTTGATAAAATCGTTACCATTCAAAAAAAAGCTGTACGCACCATTGAAAGTTTATCATCTAAAGAGCATACAGCCCCTTATTTTTGAAATATCGTATACTGCGTATTGATCAGCTTTTCAATGACAAGCTTGCGGTAGAAATATATAAAGAAATTAGTAGTGACCAGGCGGCAGTCTACGAGCTCTATCAACGTAAAAGTACACCTTCCCAGGTAGCACACCGCGTCGGCCGGTATCGGGACTACGCCGGCCGGTCCCGGTAACAGGATGGCGGCGCCCGGCCATTGGCGCCGGTGAGCTACCGGCCACGGCCGGCGTCGGGGTTTCGTCTTGCTCACTGGCCAGTTCCGCCGAAGAAGTTACAGTGACTGGCCGGCATCGGGTTTTTGCGGTCTTTGCTGGCCAGTCTTTCTATGGAGGTTCCAGTAACTGGCCGGCATTGCTATTTTGCTGTCTTTGATGGCCAGTATTTACATGGAAGTTCAGTAACTGGCCGGCATCGGCACTTTGCTGTCTTTGATGGCCAGTATTTACACGGAAGTTCAGTGACTGGCCGGCATCGGCGCTTTGCTGTTCAGGCTGGCGAGCCCCGCCATGGAAGTTCCGTTTACTGACCGACATCGTTTTATCTTTTTTTTTTTTTTGCCGTTTTTACTATGCAGTCAAGTCCTCCAGATTTTGACGAACTGTGGCAATTCATGAGTAGCGAGTGGAAATATTTGCGTAGATTAATCCTTCGCAAATAACTGCCGTCGCTGGTGTATTTGATCCCAGCATGGCAGAGCTGACGTGTTTTATCGCGAAAACGCGAGAAAAAATAATGCGGCGTGGAACATTTGCAGTTCAGGATTCGAGACTCTGACCACCTACGCTATGAAGAATAAATTACACAACACCGAACGACACCTTTTCAGGAAGCTAGTTTAATTTGATGCACTATACTTAAGGTCGGTGGTATACGCACGTGTTTGGCACTGATAAAAAAAATAAAATAAAAACTCTATAGCGGAGAATCCGAGTGAAGAACAACAACCACAATTAACAAACACGTGGCATGATTGAGCACGCGCTTTGAATTACAAAAACAATAATTTGTATTACATTGCAGAATCTGGACAAGAAAGAGATGTGTGTTTTGCTTATGACGCTGCAAGATGTACACAACTTTCCTGAGATCATGTTATTGGTGATTTTAATTGAGTATGAAAATATGCTATTTCAGGCAATAATCGACTATTTTCTGTGGTAGCTACGACCATCTAACAGAAATATTTCAAATGTTCACATAGCCAGATGATCTGTCCCCGATAGCTTATGTTATACGACATACCGCACCAAAAAAAAGTAAATATAAAAACTTTTTTTTTTTTTTTTTTAACACGATAAAACGGGAAACACAAAGGCGTTGTGGGTGTTTACACTGCCGGGTTTGTGAATGTGACCCCTTGGCGCTACAAAACATAAATGTTATCACACCGAACGATACCGTTTCTGAAAGCTAGTTGATTTATCCGCACTGTTCTTCGATCTCAGGAATGAAAACATTATAGGCCTAATAAAAAAGTAAAATTGCGGAGCACAACCTCCATAAGTAAAACCAGGGGGCAGGCGATGGATATCCCTGATGTGCCAGAACAAAATTAAGTACTAAGTCAGAAAATTAAGAGATGTGCTCAATACGTAGCGCGCTATGAGCTCAGGTAAATAACTGCCTTAAAATAGCGGTATTTTAGTTTTAATAGTGGCTAAAGGTGACCGACCGCCTTCAGACAAACTTCGGCTGCATCACTGTGGCAGTTTGACCATTTACATACACATTTTCCCATTTTTCTCTCAATATTCCCATTATTATTAGCTTCTTTACTTCGTTGAAAGCACTTGCGCTGTTTGCGTACTACACCAACCAACCTATTAGCACGGAGGGAGCGATTTATCCCGGCAAACAGGAGGGCCACGGTTTGTGCATTGCATCAACTCAAATTTGGGCTCGCACTTTCTATTTTCACGTTCTGCGTGACTTTTACCCTAAAGTAGGGGGCCGGCGACTGCAAAAAACACAGCAAATATTTAAAATAATAAAAACAAGAAAAAAACGCGATAAAAAAAAAAAAAAGATTAGAAAACTTTCTCTCTAGTGGGATTGGAACCACCGACCACTACGTTACCAGCAGGACGCGTTAACAACCAAAGCCAAACCGACATATGGAACGCCTGATGTTTTAAAAGGTTATAAGTCTGCTGAAGTCGGTTGGATACATTGTGCGGTTAGTTTCGTATTTAATTTTTTGCTACGTGTTCAGGACGCATTTATAATATTGTGGCAATGTTTACATGCTAAATAAGTTATTATTACTGTGTATACTAATGTTTTATTTTAATTTGCATTGCTGGTCGTTTTATTGCAAGCGTGTTGAAGATAGTTTCCGTAAAGTCGCTAGATATCCATTAGAGCCAACCAATGCAATCCAATCCAATCCACAGCCCTTTTTTGCACGTTTGCCCGGGCGTGTGGGTTTTCATATCTCTGTCTTCAGGTCAATTCACCGATTAGTCGTGATGCGTGGAGTTTATCTTAGTTTCAAATCTGTATAAACAAGAAGGAAGCGACTGTGAGCCGTGGAACTACGTCAAATCTGCTCAACAGCCAAGATCATGGTACGGTCGTTCCAAAGTAAGTTCCTTTCTTTGTCTGTTAGGGCTAGATTATTCTTTCCTCCGTTCAAAATCCTAGATCGCTTGCTTTTACCAGTATTACTAATTGTGCGCGAATGGGGTAATGCGAGGCTGTTTTTCTTCGCTCACAAATAGGCTGCATACTCGCTCGAGGTCCATCAGTAGCGGCGGAACGTTTGGGGGGGGGGGGGGGGGGGGGAAACCGCGGCAGCGGCGGGGGGGGGGGGGGGGGGGGGGCGGCCCGCCGGCGGGTGGAGGCGGAAAGGGGAAGGGGGGTTGTTTGATTGCCTCCCTCCACCGTATTGTTCACTGGTAAGCTAGAATGTCTGGAAGAGCGCGGTGCCCTCCGCCTCTATTTGTCGCGGGCGTTGGCCGTTGCAGTGGGACAGCATCGGCGACATGGAACTTTGTGGTGTCGTCGGACGAAAATCGGTGTTTGTCGCTCTAGTGGGACGAGGCTTTTAGAGAAAACGTGAATAATTAGCAGATACTGTGAAAACCATACAAGGGGATTATTTTAGGCCTTTATTATTCTTAGTATGGGCGACCAATGTGTCCGCACATCCGTCCGTTACCTGAGCTGCCAAGAAAATTGTGTTTACAGTCTTATGCATATGGGTGGGAGTTAGCACATTCCACTTGGACCTGTTCGAACCTTTGCTAAAGCTTCTTTCGCATTCTTTATTTTTTTTCTTCTCCAATTTGTGAGTTGGGAGTCTACACTCGTATGTAGTGTATGTATTCCTCTCCTTTATTCCTTGTTTTTTGTTTGTTATTTTTCAGGATGTTCAATCAGAATGAGCTCACCACCTTATTACATGGAAAGGCTGTTGTTATTTCCAAAGTGTCTGTAAAACAGTCTACCTGACATGTTTTGCTCACGCCCTGGTTTCTGAAGCTCGCATTCTCCGAACACAGCCTTTCTGATTTCTCTGATCCGTTTTCTTTTATGTTCAATAGATCAAGTTGTGAGTGTGCACCAGTCTGCGTCCTATGTGTTCCTGTCCTTTTGTCCTTGTCTTTTTGTGCACTTTTTTCACGTTGGTCTATGATATTTTTTATCGTATGTTGTAATCTGTGTTTTCATGTTTATACTTACTGCAGTCCTTACCGAGTAGAAGTTGGCATTCACTTTCGCCATTCTGATGCGAGTGTCCTGAGACGACACAGAATGACAGCTTCCTCTGCTGAAGGCCAGGCTTCATGGAAGACTGCCAAGGCTGTTCATGGTAAGGTTCTTTATATCTTGAGCAATATAATTTGCTTATTGGTGATAGGATTGTTTTTAACACAGACTGTGTTTATGGACTGGCCTTTAGCAATTCCAATGCCATTCACGTGGAATGAAATCCTGTAGGGAATTTGCGCATCCCATTCGTAAGCGGAATGCTGAGTTGACAACAGAAGTGCGTCTCGACTTGCTGCCAGTATTGCTGTGTGTGTTGTGTTTGCATTTTTATTTGTTTATTTAGTGTTCCCAATAATGGCTGAAGCCTTCCCATTGGAAGTGGCAACACACAAACACAAATGAACGGCAAGAGAGGTGAAGCGCCACTCACGCCGTTCGCCACCGCACCCATTGGTTTTCGATGAGGCTTGCAGTATTGGTCTTATGGTATTTGGTCATATATCGCACATGAACACAACCAGGGCACTGTGCCTACAATTCAGCACTCTCAAGATTTGCATTAATACACCCTGCAGCTGGTCGCACTTTCAGAGTCCGTTTAATGTTGCAAAAATGAATAATGACATTGGCATATTTCTCGTGCCAAATCCTTCATGCCTGTTCCGAACTCTGATCCCCACGAGATCACAGTAGAGTCGTTTCTGTTGTACAGTAAAACCTCGTTAATTCAACCCCCGCTAATTTGGAAATTTAGATAATTTGAACTGCCGATTCGGTCCCGTCAAACGTATGTATTAGTCAATGGCAGCAACCGCTCATTAATTCAGAGGGAACGCGGCGCACTATCGTAAATTCGGACGAATTCGGCGGGTGGCGCTATCTACTGTCTGTTCCAAAAGGTATAACCAATATCCATCCGAAATGCGCACGTGATTTTTCCGGTTTTCCCATGGTTTTTCGGTTCTCCGTGTTTCGCACCAGTTTTGCTCTGGATCGCCGTGCTTCAGCGCGTTACTCTCCTGGCAAGGAAGCGGCAGAAGCATTGCTGCAACGGAAGAAGGGTAGCACAAGTGACCGACGACCGGAATGGCAAAGTCGCGACACGCGGGGCTATTGTTCCCGAGCGTGCCAATAGCGAGAGTGACAGTCACGTTTTATGCCTCAACGCGGGGATCCTAAAGCCCGCCATTTTAACAACTATCCTATCCCTCAATTTTTCGTCGGCCACCCCCGCATTGTAAATTGCAACGTGACTGGCACTGTCGCTACCGGCGCTCGGGAAAAATGGCGCCGGGTGTCGCGATTTCGCCGCCCCGATTACTGGTCAGTTGTGCTACTCGTTTTTCGTTGCAGCTGTACTAGGCTAAGAATTTAGCGACGAAAGTGGAAATACTGAGGGCCTTAAAGGGCGGCGTACTTCGACAACTTTTGAGAGCGAGAAGTTCAACGCGAAAGGAAAGCGGCCTTGGAAGGTGGTGCACCCGAAACTAGAAGAGGCCTTGCTGTGCTACATTGTCAGCGCACGGGATGCGTAGCTCCGACAGTGCGAGTGCGGTGGAGCACTCGACCGCGCTAAGGAAAGTTGCCGTCTTCGCCCAAGTGTCGTACAGAAAGCAGGCGGTAATAACAGATTTTTTCTCAAAATAAAGGTTTGTCACAGGGCAACGTTTTCGCGCAGATTTCTTTGTCCTTTCGATATTTCTACTTTCGGTTAATTCGGACATTTTTGCCGGTCCCATGAGATCCGAATTAACAAGGTTTTACTGTAGTGGCACGGCAGATTCTATACTTGTTTTGCTTCAATCTTTGTAAGGGGACGCTGTAATCCAATTCTACTCATCTCTGATGTACTAGATAGCACCATATTTGCAGAGATAGTCTTCAGATTTTGTAGTTCCAGCAAAATATATTTCAGCTTATAAAATATTTGTTATTTGGCTTGTAAATTTTCAAGCAGATCTAGATTGAAGGCAGCAAATATCTTACCTGCAGTCATGGTATGTGTCCGAAGTATATTGCATTAAAGTAATTGACCCAACCTCTTATTTTTGTTTTCAGTGCCTCTAGCGAATTGTGGATGCTAGGATTGCTTTTGTTTGTTTCACATAATCTACAACACTTTTTTCATCTTTATACTCAGTGCAGCCCTTGCCGAACGGAAGCTAGCATCGACTAGGCCAATTCGTTCCTGCATCATCAGCCAAGCCGAGGATCAGGTCCATGGCAGTCTGCGAAGGTTGTTGATGGTAAGCTGCCTTATATATACAGCTGTGTAATAGCAGCTTGTCCTGGATGACAATTTGAAATGCGTGTTTATGTTTTAGAAAGTGAAATTTGCATGGGCATACTTGCAACGTGAAACCTCACCAAGCCTGTTCTGATCTTTCATCCTTTTGAGATTTCAGTACAGCCGTTTCTGCTGCACACATACTGCCTACTTTGGCCAAGTAGAGACTTGATCCGTATAAAGGTAAGCAGGTGATTATCAACTGCTCAGTGCTGTCCGTGGTGACGTTCTCTCCTTATCAGATGACTTACCATGCTTGGTTCGCAAGGCATTTTAAAAGGAGAGCAAGTCCGCTGGTTCATGATGCTCCCAGTACTGAACAGTCGACGATCGCTTGTTCACACTCGTAAAGATCACGACTGTACTTCAAGCTCGGCAAGTGTGACACTTATGTGATTCAGCCAGTGGCTGTGCAGTATAAAACGCGCCCAATTGGCAACTTTACTGCAGTCTCGTGTAGTCCCATTGATGTTTTCTTTTGGCTTGCATGATATGTGTTCACACTTTTTTTTCCCTCGCTTACCGATAGTCCTAGCTGTCTGCAGAGAGTGAGTGTGAAACATGCCAACAAGCCTCTAAAGCAGTATGCAGTGCAATTTTGGTCTATTGTGCAAGCGAGGAAGAAGACTGCTCGTTTGGCTGTTGAGGCTGTGACATAGACATTAGATAGTTTTATCTGAGCATTGTTAGACCCGCTCCACTCAAAAGGAAAGCACCTGCACGCACACAACGCTCAGTCAGCAACGACCAACCGGAGCGCAGATGCCCATGGAGAAGACAATTCCTGCACCCCTATGGCCACTGCTGACTGAGCGTTACGTGCATGCCTGGTTAATTTCCCGCTCAGTGGCTGAGCTGAGCCGGCCGTAAAAAGCGCTCAGCTAAAACTTTTTCTGATAGGGGGTGGCTGACGCATAGATATTTCAGACAGAGGGATGGCCGACACTGCTCACATCAATTCTCAGTGTGAGCAGCTCTCATCGCAATACGGAAATTATGATTAAAACTTCCTCTACCCGTTTCTGAAGGTTTTGGGACATGTGCTCCTGGCAGTATTGTCGGGCTAGACATCATTACACCCAGATCCACTCTAATAAATTCTAAGAGGATGAAGTCAGTTGCCACATAACTTGTGCAAAACTAAATCTGGAACTCACTCCTCCTTCCTGTTTTCCACTGTATTGAAAACCTTGTCCCAGTATGTGATGGGTATGAGAAGAAAATTGACCAGATAAACAATATCACTTAGAAAATAGATGTCCCATACATATTAACCTGCATCTACCAGCCACTGTACACTACCTCACTACTGATTTGGTATCTTTCAATTGATATTCCTGAACTGTTCGCACCTTTAGACATCTTAATGATGATAACGAGGGAATGTTTCATCTCATGGGAAGTGAGGCTTGCGGGCATTTTAAAGGGCTAGGGCATGCCGATGGAAAACACTCAATGTGAGTTTGATGGTGGACGCTGATAATATATACTAGTTTTTGTGTAAGTCGCTATTTTTTATTTTATGAAGTCTGCAGATGACTTTTAGTCGTCAAGCTGCCATTATGTGGGAACCGGGGTGTCATACTCTGCAATGCATTACATGTTTACCTGTGTCTACCCAATCTCATTAGTATGTGTACAACGGTGAGCTGTATATGTCAAGGATATGATTTGTCATTGTCTCAGTAATGCTATGAATCGCTATGTTTACCTAAAAATGCTGAATGTGGATATCGGGAACTGCACACCTATCGTAACAAACGTCAGTGTTAAACAACATGCCAACTGCTCTGCCAAGCTCGCCCGTCTTTCGACATGCCCTTTTGAATTAAAATATATGATTTCCACAAGCCTTTCTCTGAAGTGGGCCTTTTTCATACAAATAGCTGACCTTGATTATGAGATAACTGGACCATTTTCGCCCCTTGGTCATCCAGTGTGTTGTTACAGGTGTGTCCCTTAGGGATTCTTGTTTTGATATAGTTTCCAGATTGAAAATAAAATAAAGACAATTAGTGCATTAGCTACAAAAAAAATTTCCTTTTACATGGGCTGCTTGTCTCATGCCCCTCACCCCAGTTTGGAATTTCTGGATTGTCACGTCCAGCTGGTATTGATTTACCCTGTCATTCTACTGTGGTGTCGATTCTCTTTACAGGTGCTGTAATGAAGGACTTGCCTTCTCGGGTGCATGGTCGACTTGCATCACAAGCTGCATGAGAAGTGTGAAGAAAACTTCCTAGGCCCGTGACATGCAGCCTCTTTCATTCAGCGCACTCCTCTGGCGACAAGCGCATGATTACCAGCCGACTGTAGCTTCACTGCAACTGACAATAAACAATGACGGTAACAATTTTGTATGTTTCATTTATTGTTTACACACATTACGTGTTAAAATAACCCTTGTTATGAACTACATCATTTCTATCCAGGTGTGAATTGCACACAAAACCAAATGTTAGCATGAAAAACAAGACCGTGAACTGTATGGTTCTAGCCCGCTAGCCTGGGGTCTTGCTGGTATCTTGCGGTACTGCTGGTACTATGCCGGGGATTTGTGCTGGCAGCAGCCCGGGAACTCGCTGGGAAAAAAGACCGGGAACTGTATGGCTTGAGGCCGCTAGCCTGGGGTCTTGCTGGTATCTTACCGTATTACTGGTACTACGCTGGGGGTTTGTGCTGGCAGCATCCCGGGAACTCAATGGGACGCCCAGTGCCGGGCGTCCCAGTCAGTCCCAGTCGCTGGCCAGTGACTGGCAATCTCACTGGCCCGTTGTCGCCCCACAGGGCGTTTCCAGCGTCGGGCCAGTAGGATCTTGCCGGCAGACCGGTACCGCCCCATTCCCAAACCAGCGAGTTGTGCTACTTGGGTTATAATCTCAGGGACCAAAATTATATGACACCGAAATCTCGAACTAATTACGGTTTACAAAGATTAGCACATCAAGTTCCTGAATTTTTAAATAAGTATTTGAAAATTGAAGAAATAGTTAAAGATGCTGTATCGTCTTATAGCTTTAAAAAGAGTGCGAAAGCTTACTTATTGTTGAATTTTGGCTAGTGTTTTTTCTACTATTGTTGATTGTACGGTTGTGACGTAGACGGTATGACGTGTGTTCATGTGAATGTATTATTACTTTTTTGACTTGCATCGTACCCGAGTGATATGTGTATTTATATTACTCCTAGCGCTAACATTTTAGACTTTGTCCTATCATTGTCTAAATGCTGCTGAATTTTTTTTCTTATTTTTTATATGTTTTTTTCCCCTCTGCTGCTGAACGATGTGCACGGCTGGTGGAGCCTTGTCAGGCGGCGTTAGATTCGCCTTTTGCCCCACCAGCCAAGACTACTGAGTCTGAATAAAGTTTATTATTATTATTAAGATTATTCTAGCCGAAAACAGCAAAATTCGCATAACTTTATGCTTGGTGCCTAGCCATGTTGGCAACCGGCAGATTCTGCAGAACGTTTTGCTAACAAGAAAAAGTAGACTTGCGTAAAATACCTTATAAAGACTATCACGCGTCTTTAGAGGGATCCCAAGCAGCACGGATTTCGGCCAAGCAATGGCCAATGTCTGGCGAAGGTCTTTTGGCCAGTGGCCAGAGAGTGGCCATTCATTGGCCAATGCTTGGCCGATGGCTGATGGCCAGTGGCCATTGGCCAATGGCCAACCGGCCAGTCTCTGGCCACTGTCTGGCCACTTGGCCAAGGACCATCGCCAGCCATTGGCCGATGACTGGCCAACTCTGTGCTGCTTGGGATACTGAAGCGAAACTTGAAATACACCTATTATGGTCAGAAATAGGTTCGATATGATCAATGATATCCGTAAATCATAATCGCGCGTTTGTATTTTGAACGCATGGCTATATTTTATATCCTGATTGGCCCGATTGGGCGCGCGCTCAAAAATCAGCCATCGGAGAGCGCGATGCGCCTTGGGATATTGGGCGCATTCGTGACGTCACTTGTGCCAGACGGGAAAGGCTACGGCGTGGATGTTGTGGTTACGAGCGTTGCGACTTGGTGGCGCGTCGACGATTAACGACCTGTGACAACGTGGCCGTTTGAGATGTGCAAGGGCTGCACGCACGCTGCATCACGGCAAGTCGGCAACCACGGCACCACTGACAGAACCAGCTCTGAGGCCGGATTCTCAAAGTGAACTCACGACGAAAAAAGTGCGTACGACAAATTTGAGAGAAAACCCGTATTCTCGAAACGAAATTTTCGTAACTTTTGCGCAGGTTACGACAGAATCCTACGACAGCTCCGAAGCTGTCTTACGCACTTTTTACGATCAAATCAACATGGCCGACAGCGTCACTCAGTTACTTGGTAGCAACGTCCAACGGCCAATTATTTTTCTACGTGCTCCTCCCGTGCGTCCCGACTTCAACCAGCAAGAAAAAAGGAAGGAGTACGTGAAACAGACCATGACGATCAAGAACGCAGGATCCACAAACACTCGAGAAGATCTACAGCGGCCACGATTCTACCGACCAAGCGAGCTCGGCAGAATATAGTAGGCCTAGCAGCAACACCGACTCGGCGCACCGTTGCTCCGGCGGTCCTTGGCCAAGACCGTCTGCCCATGATCGGCTGGCCTGTTGAATGGAATATGCCCGCGAGACCCTTGTGGACCCTTCCCGGATGAATAGTTTGATCCCTGAACTAAATTTCAGGGGTCAATCTTTTCCCCTTGTCATCTCGATCTTCTTGTTTTCCGAGACAGCGGTGAGGAACGCTGTCGTCGAAAAGGGACTCTCATTGATTCTATCTCCTCGTTTTGTGTGACATAGAGCTCAAATAAACGCCATACGGATTACCTTCGCAACACGCTATGAACACTTTGTTATTAGTATGCCATTTGTATTCTGACACGACGCTACGTCACTGTCGAGCTATAGCAGTTCGGGGGAGCTACGCGATGTCGGTCCAACCTTTCTTTGCCGAGTGTCATGTCAGTATCGGGTTGCAATCGTAAAAGGTCGGTCCAGAAACGCGTACCGAAACGCGGTCTAACAGAGCGAATCCAGCATTTCGATCAAACGCGCGTGTCCGCTCCGAGTGTGAACAGGTATTTGCGTGGCTCTTGCTGACACTCTGGTAGTTCAAACCTATTTTTTTAACGTCGGCTCGCGACTCGCAGCAACTAATACCGGCCGGCGGCCGTGCCAGAAGTATGCTCGGGTCGTGTCGTGACGCAACGAGAACGAGCTCACTGTGGCCAACTACGCTTTGGCTTTCTCCGCCAAGGCTTTGCAAATGCGTTCAGGCCTAGGCTAATTCTGCCGGCACGCCGTATTGCCGCAGAACGGGGCCGCTCCTACCACAAGTGATGTCACGAGAACTTTCCCGTCCTCCACCAGATGTGAATTTGAAATCGTTTAATAAGTTTTAAAATTAGTTCTTCCGTGTTTTACAGCGCGATATTGATATTTCCGAGGTGGTGACTGTCCCTAGCCCATATTTATGCAGAAAGATCGGCGCTAAAATTTCGTTTCCGTACCCCTTTAAAACGGCGCATTCGGTCAAAGTAGCAACTTCAGCGGAATACTGAAATGTACAACAAATTACACGCAGTAAAACCTTTCATAAGTGAATGGGAGAGTGCCCGGCATCGGGAGCGCTTCTACGAAGTGGTCCTAGTCGGCTACGAATAGGTCATACAAGTCTCATATATGGGCACCTTTTGAGTGGGGAGGATGATTCAGTATGTGAACACTGTAACATAACTTTAAGCGTTTTACACATCCTAATTGAATGTCACAGATATGATCAATACCGTCAGAAACACTTCTCACAACTATATAGAGAACATCTCCCACTGCACCTAGCTCTGCTTCTAGGCGATGAACCACTTATTTCACATGATTGCTTATTTAAGTTTCTCACTGATATCGGCCTTATACACCGACTGTGATTTTTATTTTCCACTCCAAACTCATGATCATACTTTTTACACTTATACAAATGCATGTCAATAGTTTTATAACATCGCCAGCGACTACAGCCCTTTCTTCTCTCTAACCCTCCACTGCAATAGTTCAGACTCTTGGCGCATTATAGCCTTAGATGCTGATGTTCCATAAACCCCCAATCAATAGACATCAACAGCCTGGACGATGTTTCCTCTTGTCTCATTTAAACGCGCGTAGCTTAAGTGGCATTGCCATAACCTTGGTTGAAGTATATAGCTGACGAAACTGCTACAATGACATTACAGAAACTGTTACCCTTGTGTCGAATTCCATTTTCAAGCCAACTTAAGGCACTTGTATCCTGATTTTAATTGGTTCCAAACCATACGTAGCCATTTCCTTCACGCTAACTGGTGCTTGAACAAGAACCGATTTCTTCACCATTTTACGCGGCGTCCGATTCTGTTTCTTTTCTTTGTCGGCAAGACACATTTGTTGAATATGAATATTCTTGTTACACTTGAAACAGATATCCGCTATACGCGCACATATCCGGCTGGCATACTTCCGGCACGCAAGGTTCCGATGCATGTGTTTCTGCTGCGTTCATTTTCGCTGCCTCCACGGCCAGTGCTGTCGCTATGGCTTTCTGAAAAGATAACTTGTTGGATTCTGGGGACAACACTCGCTGAGTGTCCTCTCTTCGTAAACCGCACACAAAGTGGTCCCTCAGAGACTGGTCCGAGGATGCTTCGAAGTCGCAGGTTTCTGCCAACTAACGTAATTCTGCAACGAACGTTGCTACAGATTCATTTTCGAGTTCCATTCTTCTGTGAAATTTTGCCCACTCGCTGATTGCCGATGGTTTCGGTGTCAGGTGGCCCCCAAAATCATTTTTAATGCGAAAGTATTAACTGTCCCATAGGGAAGCTGATGTCATCATTTTGAAGCGCGAAAACGGCACGTAGATTCCCTGCTCCCGAAGGAGCAAAGTAAATAAAGCTGATGGACTTCGCCTTCGGTTCTATTGGCGGGCGCGCGTCCACTGGGCTCCCATTGGCCGCTGTGCTCGCCAGTTTCAATGACCGCTTACCCCATGACGCTGCGTATTTATCAGCGAGCCCAAGGGAGCACGCGCGCAGACCGGCGACGAAAAGGACGCTGCAGACGAAGAAGAATGCGGACGAGCGCCTTGCATGCTTTCCTATGCACGGCTCATCGGAAATGCTTAGGTGTATTTCTAACTTTTTTTCTTTAAGTTGGTCGAACGTTTTTTTGCTGGCAACTCTGGCGGGGTCAATCACTTAAGTCTTTTGGGTTTTCCAGCCTATAAGACTCAGAAGTGCGTGTACCTTGTCGTCCTCGCCGATTCTGTTGACCGTGAGAAACGATGTCAGTCGCTCCTCATACGACGGCCACTTGCTGGCCGATTTGTCGACAGGTTCGACGAAGCCCAGTCGAGCGAAGACTTGCGGCACTGCTGCCGTTGCTACCGGGTCACCCGTTGCAATGTCGGCTTCCGCGCATGTCAGAGAAGCTTCCTCGTTTCCGAGTTGTCGTATTCTGACTGGGCAGCAGACATGAAAGACCGGAGGACCATGAAAAGAACGTTTAGTCCAAGGACCAAGGAACAAGAAACAGAAGCTCTTGTGCTATTCCAAAGGGCACGTGTCATAGGCAGCGACAAAAAAGACAGACACGCGCGCTGCCACTATAAGCTAAGTAGCGCGCTCCTGGCGGTAACTACACAATATGTTTTTACGAGCTCGCCATATTAAACGCTTAGTTTCTGTCTGCCCATAGGTTTCTCATTAATTGTCATTAATGACAATATTCCAAAATTATTTTCGATATTTTTCAGTTTGTCGTGAAAAGACTAATGGAACATCATTTGCTTTCGTTACATCTTTCTTATGTGCTCTGGAATGTTTTTGAGCGTTGTGTAGGAGCCTCAGACGTGTTTTGATTAATGTTTCTTATTTGCATAAAGTTTAGATTAATTTGTCTTTACACAGGAAGTGAAAGCCACGGTTTTTCTCGTTTATTTCTTTGGAAGATCTTGGATTGTATGCGAGATTCGGTCAGTTTCTTAATTTTTTTTGTGAACAATTTTCATGGCTAGTGAAGACCTCTTTCTACGCTGAAGTTCATAAAGAAGGCAATATTCTCAAAAGTTCACAGAAAATCCTCTTTGGATTACCTTGCCCACATAGCAAAACCTCATATCGAAGTATTGGAAACCTGTTCGTCCTGCTCTATAAGAGATCACCCACAACGGCGCGGTGCACTTATACCTTCGATACAATTCATAAAGGAAAGAAACACGAGATATTGGTCAGTGAGGACCGAAAATAGTTTTTTTTTTTTATAGAACATACTGACCAAGTAAGAAAAGATAAACAATGAAGTAATTAAAATGTATAAAAAGTAAAAACGATTGATTGATGCTGGAGGCAGTGGCACTAACCATGTTCGGAAGATTAAGGTCCCTTCCAACGATAATGAAACTATCAAGAGTGGCAAACACTATATAACTCAACTTCTAAATATTATTTTGTCACAAATGACAATTGGTGAGGCGACGAAAACTGACGCAAACTAAACGTTTAATGGGGCGAACTTGCGCCCAAAACAAAATATAAAGACGCGTGAGTCGCAGGCGTCGATGGCGGCGAAACAGCAGGATTGAACACTGGGGCGAGACTGACTCCGGCTCGCCACGCGGAGCACCTTATGTACACGCGTGGGCTTCGGGAACATTCGGCGCAGAACTTTCGGAGCGTAGAAGACTCGGAACTCGATCACACAACAATGCTCTCGAACTTACAAGAACGCCAAGTTGAAAAAATAAAAAAAACAACATTCCGCTGACTGGAATCGAGCCTATAAATTCTTCGCGAAAGTCAAGCACTGTAACCATTCCCCCCGCACGCGCATACTCACTCGGCGACGCGCGTGGCAATGTACAGTAGGGGGCAGTAATAGGTGAACACTGCAAGAGTGGTGAGCACCTACTACCGCCATGGTGACTGTTTTACGAGACATTGAGAGCTTGGAAACTTACTCTTACTCTTAAAAGGCAAGTCAGTGAACTCGTCGAAAAGCGAATTAACCTTAATTTTGAAATATACCTGGCCTTTTCTCTGCGTCAGTTTGCTTCGTGGAACAGGCGTCGTCACATTGGGAAAGAGAAATAAATCGCACCTCAGAAGTAAATCGCCGCCTAAAGAATATTTGCTATTTTACCCTTGAATAATAAGTAAATAAAGAAGTCCATGGGACAGGAGACGGGAAAAAGTGGCATATGGCGGCGTCGTAGTGAGGCGAGCATAACCTTACAGAGGTTTATTTTAATTTCATCATATTACCGCAGGTGGATGCTTTGGACTATGTGAAATGGAAACAACAGTTCACCCAGCGACAACTCATGGTGTCGTTTTCAATGGCCACTGTTTGGTCCACGAAGCAGAATCGAAAAGATTATCCTCAACATTACAGCCTCGGAGCGAGCTGCACGCACTTTCGAATTGATTCTATGTACAAGGTAAGTGACTTGCTCATTACAGTGAATGATTCATTGTAGACACCGTGATTAAATGGCTGGATTTCGGACTTGGCGAAACGTTCAAGTGGTGAATGCCGTGATCGCACTTTCACTCCTTTTTAGGCATGAAATGCTCTTTTACAAAGCCCTCTCTCTTCGACCGCAGAGGTTTGTCTCTCCGTTCATCCGTCCTCCGTCCATTCGTCCGTCTGCTCGTCCGTTCATGCATTCTCCGCTAAATCTTGCGGGAAAATAGACGCCAATTCTCATGAGGTCACGTGACCGCTACAACAAGTTAAAGCATTGACGTTACGTGACCTATATGTTAATTTCGGTTTGCCCGCAAAGTTTTAGAGGGGAAATGGACGTGGACTAAAGACCAAGTAGGATTCCCCCATAAGTTTTGCGGGGAAGTTGTCATGACGACGCCACGTGACATCTACAAGATTTATTTTCCCCGATAAATTTAGTGGGGAAATGTGGAACATTTCTACTCGGACGTCACCACCTAGAATTGCGGAACTTTTGGTATGTGAGAAACATCGTTTGCTGTCGCCCCACCACTAAGGGGATCTCTCGGTTTAACCGCCAATGTCTATCATTCTCGTTTTGGCGTTTCCATATTATTTTACTAGTTCCAGGTTAGAATGCCTTGCTTTCATCTCGCATACCGGATTTGTCAACGCGTGACTGGGAACAAAGGTAAACAAAAAGGCTTCATACGTCGCGTGACACACCAATTTCCTCTCCCCACCCCATCCCTGTCTTCCCTCCCTCTCTCTTCCCATCCCCGCCTCCCGCGGTGTCATCCTCATCTCCGTTCCTTCCTCAGCTCAAAGTCAGCGTTCCGCGTGTGTACACCTTCTCTGTCAGTGTCGGTGTTCGCGCTGTTTTTTACACTTTTACAAAGCTACAACTAGCCCAACCTGCCACAGTGCCTTGGCCATCTCTCCTTTTCAACTGCGTCCGATTCTCTACCGCTCCTCCCCTCCCCATCTTCTTCCTATCCTTTCCACATTCTTCCACGGCGCCCTCCTCCTACCCCTCCTTTTTTTTCCATATCTCCCTTTTACTCCTTGTCACCGGAAAAATTCAGTTTCACTGCAGAATTTAATGGTGAATTTTTTGTGACCCACCAAACTGTAATCACCTCTCCTCCCCTCTTCTTTAATTTTCTCAATCTCCTACAGTGCCCTCTGTTCACTTTTACCTCAATTCTCCCTCTCCCGAAAAAGGCCGCCAGGGTGCCGAGGCGAGTGGATGTGGCTCCGCATCGCTCCGTTTTCTGAGCCCGTTTTCTGCGAATTGTGACGCCGGGAACCAAGAAAGTGATCGCTACTGGACGCAACAAGTGAAGCGACACGAGTGGCCACTCTGAGGACTTTTCTGCCATTCTACAAAACTTTGAAGTCTCGACAGAGCGGTTAGGCTTAGCAATCCTCGGCTGCTCGGCCTAAAGGCCCATACGCACATTCGCGTTTGAGCGCGGTGCGTTCCGTAGCGGCAAGCGGACGCGTTGCGTTGCGAAGACCGCTTCCGCCAAGCTTGTACGCACAGTTGCGTTGACACGCAGTCAACCGCAGTCAAGAGCCAATAAGAACGCGCTATCGTCGCTAGTGGCTCACCAATAGTAAGCGAAATCCAAGGCAACATGGCGGCGCACGGCGACAGCGTCGGTGTTCGATCTTGGGACAATCTCGCCGGCTTCCTCGACGTTTTGTCAAGCTTGAACCATCGCAGCCTTGGAGAATACAGTCCCCACCGCTCCCGAAAACGAAAAAGCAAGCACTGCGACCGGCGAACCGGATACGTCTCGCCGAGTCGGCCGGGTGGGGCGAGCGAACACGTCACCCCCTCTCCTCTTTCGGCTTCTGATTGGTCGAACGCACCCGAACGCACCGCAACGCTTCGGAAAGTTGAGCGAGTCTCTACTCGCTTGCGTCGCGCTACCGAGCGTTGCGGGAAGGCGCGCGTCGCTCTGCAAGCGACCGCGCCTGGCCGCAAGGACTCCGCAACGCACTCAAACGCGTTCAAACGCTTATGTGCGTATGGCCCTTAACGGTTTACCGCCGCCGCCAAGAGGGCTATGGCGGGCCCGACCTACGTGGACGGAAGGACGGCCATGATGGTCGACGGGGACGCCCTTTCACCGGGTGAAGCAGGTGCAACTGCTGGCTGGCAGGTGCCTGGAGCGCCACGGAAAGGAGCAAGATCGGAGCCGGAATCGGCGCGAGATTCAAAAGGACTGAGACGAAATCTCCTCACGAAGATTCTCAATTCGAGCCGTATGCCGCGACTCCCGAAGGATGAAACCAAAGTGATCATTCGCCCTGGCGGGGGAATTAATCTGATGGTGTGATGGGAATGGATAAGGAAGGAACTCAGAATTCCGGAGCGGTGGTTGTAAGAAGAAAGATGTTATTTACAGAGTAAGGAATTAAAAATAAAAGTCAGATAGAGTAGGAAAACACAAGTTACGAGAGTCATCAAAATATGTACAAAGTTCAGTCCGCCGACTTCGCTTACGGCCCACACGATGTTATTGCCGAGAAGACGCCTCGTCGTCGTAACGTTTTGGTTCAGGAGCCTGGCAGGCTGGGTCGGCCCAGGCGTAGGGTTGCTGGCTGCAGCTTGGCTAACGGCGGCGGTCCACGGTGTGCAGGTTCAAAGTCCCCACGGGCCTTTTGGCGCCCGTCGGAATCTTCCTAGACTGCCGGGACCGCTGGTGTTGAGCCGGGTGCCGATGCCCAACCGCCTTTTTCGAGCGCCTCGAGCGTGTGTGACGTTCACTCTCCTCGTGTTGTCCTCCTCTTCTTTTTTCTTATTCTCATTCCCTGATACGGTCTTGCAGTCTTCTTCATCTTTGGTTATTCATGTGTTGACAGCGTTCATCTGCGTTGTCTTCCTCGTCGTTTGTTAGCCCATATCATCACATTCACCCCCCTTTTAAAGACAATTGTTTAAATAAGATCGAACAACACAATGTAAAGACCAAAATGTTACACACTTTGGAAAAGGAAAAAAAAACAATTGTTTCACCTAAATAGATGCACTCACAACTATTTGAGTAATCTCATCCTTTACGGAAGCGTATTATAGTCGGCTCAAATAGTCAGCCCCAAAGTTCTGACTGCCCCGAATGTACATGACATGAAAATCGTATTCAGCCAGCAGCAGACTCCATCGCAGCACGCGACTGTTGAGTTGTTTGGCAGAGTGAATGTATTGTAAGGGTTGATGGTCGCTTTGAACCGTGAAGTGTTTTCCAAACAGAAATAGGTGAAATTTCTGCACCGCCCATAGAAGGGCGAGACACTCTCGCTCGATTGCTGAATATGCAACTTCTCGCGGCAACAACTGCCGGCTAGCATACGCAACAGGGTGCATCATCCGATCGTGCTCTTGCATTAGCACAGCACCCAAGCATCTTCCCGAAGCGTCTGTTCTCAGGATGAAAGCCCTCGAAAGATCCGGAGACTTCAAAATCGGTTTGTTGGAGAGGGATTTCTTTAGCTCCTCAAAAGCTTTGGCGTGTTTGTCTTCCCAGATGACTTTGATGGGTGCTTTTTTCTTTGTCAGTTCCGTTAGAGGGAGCGACGTCTCAGCGTAATGGGGAATAAATTCCCGGTAATATCCCGTTAATCCTAGGAACGATCTGACTTCCGTCTTTGTTTGCGGTCTCTTAGCGCCTTGAATTTTCTCCAAAGTCTCGGTTAACGGCTCAAACGTTCCTTGTCCTACTCGATGTCCGAGAAATGTTATCCGGGAGAAGCCGATCTCTGTCTTCTTTGGCTTGATGGTAAGTCCAGCTTGTTTTACCCTCGTTAAAAATTGTCTCAGGGTTTTCGCGTGTTCCTCCCAGTTGGAAGTTGCGATTAGTACATCATCAAAATAATGATGTGTGTTTGGTACTCCATCCAGGACTTCCCTCATTAAACGAGTGAATACAGCTGGGGCTGTTTTTATGCCGAAGGGCATGAACTTGAAACGATATAACCCTGACATCGTTGAAAACGCAGTCGCGTCCTCCGATCCGTGTGCCATTGGCACTTGCCAGTAACCTTTCGCAAAATCACATTTGGAAAAGTACTTCTTTGTGCTGACTTGAGCAAACATCATGTCGACTCGGGGTATCGGTTCGCAATCAGGTACGAGCACCTGATTTAGTTGTCGAAAATCGATGCATAATCGGGTCGTCTTGTCCTTCTTCTTTACTACCACCACGGGTGAGTTGTAGGGCGAGTCGCATTTCTCAATTATGCCGAGACTCAGCATGTCACCTATCTCTTTTTCTACTGCTTCCTGTAGCGCAAAGGCGAGGGGGTACTGTCGAACTTGAACTGGCACATCTGTTGTTAGTTTCAGCTGGCATTTTACGAGATTGGTTCGACCCGGAAGATCCGAGAATACTTCTTGGAACGACTCTAGCAATTCTTCCACCTCTGTGACCTGTTCTTCTGAGAGTTCTTCTGATTTCCGCACATCATTGTGGTCTTGCTGACGCCGAAGGCCGACATGGGGGACCTCCTGTTCTTCACCTTCCTCTTCTACTGCGAGGCCAGCCAAGACTTGTTCAGGAGCGCCCAGAACTTCTCTCTCCTCATACTTTTTGAGCATATTGACGTGGAATAATGTCGTCTTTCCTCCAAGGTCTATTACGTAATCCAGTTCATTCCTTCTCTCCACCACTCGGAATGGTCCCTTCCATTGCAGAATCAGTTTATTTTTGTCAGTTGGTAACAAGATCAGCACTGGATCTCCCTCTTGCAGTTCGCGTACACGACTCTTCTTGTCGTAATATCCCTTTTGCGTCTTCTGGGCTTTTCTTAGTTCTTCGTGGGCAACTTTGCACGTGTCTTCCAGCCTCTTCCAAAGATCGACCATGTACCCGTAGGTTGTTTTCGTCTCAGGGTCGATGTTCTCGTTAGTCCACAGTTCTTTTAAAACTGCCATGGGACCCCGAATATATCTCCCGTAAAGCAGATCAAACGGGGAGAACCCCAAACTACTGTGTGGGACTTCCCGATATGCGAAAAGCAACAGGGTCAGGTACCGATCCCAGCATCGTGGCTTTTCTTGGCACATCCTCCGAATCATTTGTTTTAATGTCCCATTCAGCCGCTCGACAAGTCCATTACCCATAGGATGGTAGGGCGTGGTAGTCAACTGTCTCAGCGATAACAGGCGACTGATCTCCTTCATCAAGCCTGACGTGGAGCAGGACCCCCGATCACTTAGGACTTCTTGGGGTAGGCCTACTCGTGAAAACTTTTGAAGAAGGCCCTCTGCAACCTCTGTTGTCTCCATGCTCTTCAAGGCGACAGCATCTGGATATCTGGTGGCAAAATCAATCATCGTCAATATATATCTGTTGCCATTTTCTGAACTCGGCTTGATTGGTCCGATGATGTCTATGCCGACTCGTTGGAAGGGTGTCCCTATGATTTCCATGGTTCCAAGGGGCGCCCTGGCCACCAAGTGCTTGGGAACAGTCCTCTGGCAAATGTCACACGATTTTACAAATCGTTTTATTTCTGCCGTTACTCCCGGCCAGTAGAATTCTTCTTGTACACGATCAGTGGTTTTCTTTGTTCCCTGATGGCCGGCCATAATTCCTTCATGTGCCAATTTGAGCACGATCATTCGAAAGTCTCTTGGTACTACTAACTGTTCCCATTCCTTACGGGACGGTGTTCGATATCTCCTGTAGAGGATTCCGTCATGTAACACGAATTCCGATTCGTGTGCCTTTTCTGAACCGAACTTTCTCCCGATGGAAGCAAAGCACTTATTTAGCGTTTCGTCGTTCTCCTGAGCCATTCTCAGCTTTCTTTTATCAACTTCTGTTGGCTCCACCGACATGACTGGTAACTCGGAAATGTTTTTCTTGCCTGGCGCCTTTCCTAGCGCCCCTGCGCAATCACTTACTTTCTCCAAGACCTTACAGTCTTTCT
This sequence comes from Ixodes scapularis, assembly GCF_016920785.2. Classification (NCBI taxonomy): domain Eukaryota; kingdom Metazoa; phylum Arthropoda; class Arachnida; order Ixodida; family Ixodidae; genus Ixodes; species Ixodes scapularis. Next base: position 189,696,085 of record NW_024609846.1, on the reverse strand, counting down.
CTTCACGTTTCTCGCTCATCGCGAGTTCTTTAGCAGTTTCTCCTCCTACTGCCGTCTGATCAGTTTCGATTTCCGCTTCTCTCGCTTTAGACACTATTTGTCCTCTGTCACAATCCCATTCTTCATCGGGATCATCGATCCTCCTCACTCCTTTAATATTTCCGAGTACCAAGTCATATAACGGGTTATCCATACACTTCGCCACCAAGCTGCCTGTGAAGTATGGTGTTTTTACTTCAATCTCCGCCTCTGGTAAATATTTAATCGTCCTGTCCAGAAGAAAAACTGGACTGGAAAAGCCAGTTAGCTTGTTATCTGGAACCAGGCTTCTTTTTACAACAACTGTGTTGCAGCCGCTGTCTCTGAGGGCCGTTACCGTTCGACCTCCCACTTCTCCTCTCACCACTGGCATATCGTCTACTAAGAAACGTGGAGGTTTTCCAACTGCCATATTTACTACTGGGATTTTGTCCCCGTTTTTTAACAAGACATAAGCCTTTTCTGATTCGGTTTCGTCAGCGGTCGTTAACACACAGGAAGCCTGGGAAGCCTTGTCTTTTTCTCGGTCTGACTTCCAGTTACAAGCTTCTGCTTTGTGCCCAGCCTTTCCACACCTCCAACACGCAGAAGGACGCGGAGCCTTGGAACTCGTCCAGCAATCGGCTGCTCTATGACCAGGTTTGTTGCAGAGGTAGCATCGACTGGCTACCCTTATAGAATGCTGTGTTTTATTGCCTTCTTTCCCACAGCCTCCACTCTTGTGGTCCGAATCATCTCTCAATTTAAAGAGGCTAGTCTGTCCCTGTGCTTCAAGAAAGTGGTCTGCGGTTGTCGCCAGATTCTCCAGGGACCTGCAGTTTCTTTCTTTTAGGAATATAGATAGCTTTGTGTTGCATCTCTTCAGGAACTGCTCTGAGACTATCAGGTCCCTTAACCCTTCATACGTCTTAGGGGTTTCTCCTGTCTCGATCCAACGGTCAAAGTATCCCAATAGTCGAGCCGCGAACTGTCTCCCTGTCTCCGCATCTTCGGGTTTGCCATCCCTGAATTTCTCGCGGTACCCTTCGGTCGTATAGCGAAACCGCTGTAGCAGGCTTAGCTTGACTTTTGCGTAGTCTAAGGACTCCTCAGGAGTCATCCTGCCAACTACAGTCAGGGCCTCGCCGGTGAGGCACAAGCTTAATGACAATGCCCATTTGGCAGGAGGCCAGTTTTGGCTGCTTGCGACTCTTTCAAAACGCTGGAGGAAAGCATCCAAGTCGTCTCGTTTATCATTGAATGGTGGAATGAGTTTATGAGGGCTGCGACAATTGGCTTGCGCTTCCTGATTTTCTGCCCCACCGGTACCCATCTCGTTTTCATTGCGATCTGAACTGGTACTGTCTCGCAGTCGGAGTCGCAGTTCTAACACTTCCCGCTCCTGTTGTAATCTACGGATCTCGCGATCAGCCGCGTCCTGTGCCTCTTTAGCTGACTCCCGTGCTTCGTCTCGTAACAGGTGGCGTTCTTCGCGTTGCCGGTTGCGTTCTTGCTCAACCCAGTCGCGAAGCTCTCCCCCAGTATATCCCAGTTCTTTACCCAGAGCTACTATCTTTTCCGGATCCATACTCATTTCTCTTACAGCACCGTCCTGGAATTCTGCTCTCTATAAGATGTTAGGAAGAGAGGTCCTGTCGCGGACGCCAGATTGTGATGGGAATGGATAAGGAAGGAACTCAGAATTCCGGAGCGGTGGTTGTAAGAAGAAAGATGTTATTTACAGAGTAAGGAATTAAAAATAAAAGTCAGATAGAGTAGGAAAACACAAGTTACAAGAGTCATCAAAATATGTACAAAGTTCAGTCCGCCGACTTCGCTTACGGCCCACACGATGTTATTGCCGAGAAGACGCCTCGTTGTCGTAACGTTTTGGTTCAGGAGCCTGGCAGGCTGGGTCGGCCCAGGCGTAGGGTTGCTGGCTGCAGCTTGGCTAACGGCGGCGGTCCACGGTGTGCAGGTTCAAAGTCCCCACCGGCCTGTTGGCGCCCGTCGGAATCTTCCTAGACTGCCGGGACCGCTGGTGTTGAGCCGGGTGCCGATGCCCAACCGCCTTTTTCGAGCGCCTCGAGCGTGTGTGACGTTCACTCTCCTCGTGTTGTCCTCCTCTTCTTTTTTCTTATTCTCATTCCCTGATACGGTCTTGCAGTCTTCTTCATCTTTGGTTATTCATGTGTTGACAGCGTTCATCTGCGTTGTCTTCCTCGTCGTTTGTTCAGCCCATATCATCACAGATGGCTACACCTCGATCCGTAATCACTACAGCTATCGTTCAAGCGGCGGGTATCCGTGCAGAAAAGTGGGGACTCATCACGATGTGCCCCAATGTTAGGCAGAGCATTGTCGTCGCAAGCTAAAAGGATCAAGGAATCATGCAAGCCCTGTTAGGGGTGGACTCCATTACGCTAGGAGAGAGACCAAGACCCACGAACACCTACGTGGCCGCACCGCACGACACGGCCAAGGTAGTCATCAAGGGTATTTCGACCTCGAAAACTGCCGATGAAATGAGACGCAAGCCGGTCACGAACCGTAACCCAACGGTGGTGGATGCTCACCGACTCGGAAACACCACGGTGGTGAGTGTACTATTCCAAGGAGACGGAGTTCCATACCCAGTCTTCTATGGTCACACCATTCTCGAGTGTAGGCTGTACAGAAAGCAAGTCGACAAGTGTTGGAAATGTTGCCGAGTCGGCCACAGGCAAGACGTCTGCCCGGACCCAACTAACAAGATTTGCGGCAAGTGCGGAATGAAAGGCGATCAAGAAGGACACCCCTGCACTCCCAAGTGCATCCTGTGGGGGGGCGCTTACGAGTCGGCAAGCAAGGAATGCCCTCCCCGCTTCCGCATACCGTATATAATCAAGAAACAGCAGTACGAGAACTGGCAACCGCCACGAGCAATCTTCAAGGAGGAAGACTTCCCGCCCCTCGGAGGCTCCGAGGGTAGACGGCGTTTCAGATTCAGAACCAGGAGACGAGGCAGGGCACCGTCTAAGACCCCGAGCAACCGTAACTCAAGATCACAGTCAAGATCTACATAGAGAACTAGAATGAGCTCGGCATCGTGATTCAACACCTACCGCAATGGTGGAGGAGCCCCGCAAGGAAGAGACAAGGTGAGCTGGAGTGATGCTGTTTCCTCTCGGAACACCAGGGATGTCAGAGAAGAAACCATAGAGAACCTTAAACACGAAAATCAAGAACCTAGAATCAGAATAGACACACTTACCAAGGCAGTCTCAGATCTCACTAAACAAGCCGGCGGCAATGTACCGCGGACTAGGAACACACAACCCACTGAAATCTAGCACACGCCAGGCAATCGGGCTGTCAAGACATCTTCCAACGATGAGCTAGCTCGCGTCATCAACACCCTCTCTGCCCGCCTCGCGGTACTAGAGGAATCAGCTCCAGCAAGGCGCAAAGCGGTTGCTGTCGCAACAGCCGGGTCAGCCAGCTCTAACCAGCAATAATGACCAGAAAGCAGAATCGCAAACACCGTCTAAGAATCTGGCAGTGGAATGGTCATTACTTCAAATAGAAATTGGCAGTCCTAGAAACCTTCATACAGAATACACACCCGACCAGATGTAATCGCACTGCAGGAGACCTATCACAACTTAGACACACCGAGACTCAAAGGTTACAAGACACTTAAGAATATTTCTGATTCCCAACATAGCAACTCCTCCAACAGTCTCCTGATCCTGGTCAGGAAACCATTGGTGGCCAGGATAATCCCGCTCAACAAGAGCTCACGCAACATGCGAGTAGACATTATTCCCAGACACCGAACTCAAAACAGCTTATTCGTTTTCAACGGATACAGCTCCCCCCGTGAGAAAGTGGCAGGAGGGTATAGGCTCGCAAAAGATTGGGACTTAGCTATTTCCAAAGCGGGACTCTGTCCTCTAGTCTTGGTTGGCGACTTCCACGCTCCCCACCCTGACTGGGACTACAAATACATCTCCCACAACGGCAACTTCCTCCGCAACAAAATCCAATTGCTGAACCTCAACCTGCTCAACGACTTTACCCCCCCCACCGGAGTCGAAAACTCGATATGCTCGGACACCTCGCCCGACCTCTCCATGTGTCTAAACACTCGCAACCCCTCATGGCTCAACCTCTGGGAAGAGCTAGGTAGTGATCACAGGATCATAGAAACCGCTATATTGTCACGGGTGGTGACCAATAAACAAGAAATGAACAGGAAGAAATAAATGTTTAATGTGGCGAACTTGTGCCAAAATAAAAGGGTAGAAAAGATAATAACAGAGCGTCGCGGGCGTCGAAGTCGGCGTAGCAGCAGAGTCGAACGCTAGGGCGAGACTGACTCGACAAGGTCGCGAGCGGCGTTTTATCTAGAGTGAGTCACTATCTCGAAGATTCGGCGGAGAAGGTTCGGGCGTAGCGCGCTCGGGGCGAGAATGAACGCGCACTTTCTAGAACATCATAAGCAGGGATAAACGATAGAAGTTATGTCCGGAGCAAGAATAAACGAGAAAGTTCTAGAAGTCCGTGACCCTGAGCGCGGCATTATCCCCCCCCCCCCCCTTTAAAAGCACATCCTGCCGATGCCGCACAAAACGAAAAAAAAAAATCCAAAAAAAAAACGACAGCAAAATCGCGAGCCACAGTTCCCAGTTCACAGTTCACTCGTCGACAAGAGTAGAACGTTCTATCGTTCGTAATACGGCTTCAGCCGGACGACGTGCACCACCTCGGGTCGCGGCTGACGTCTCGCAGATGGGCGCGTTCCGTCGGGAAGGACTTCGTAGTTCAGATCGCCGAGCCGTCGGATGATCTTGTAGGGTCCGAAAGAGCGTTTCAGAAGCTTCTCGCTGAGACCGCGGCGACGGATGGGCGTCCACACCCACACCATGTCTCCGGGCTCGAAGTGAACGTCCCTGCGACGAAGGTTGTAGTGGCCAGCGTCGACGCGTTGCTGGTCTTGAATCATGAGTCGGGCGAGCTGGCGGACTTCTTCGGCGCGTTGAGCAACCACCTGGGCGTCGTCGCTTTGATTGTCAGATGGCTCATGGGGCAGCATTGCGTCCAGCATGGTCGTCACCTTCCGACCATGTACCAGCTGGAAAGGGGTGAATCCAGTGGTCTCCTGAACCGCCATATTGTAGGCGAACGTGACGTAGGGCAGCACCTCGTCCCACGTCTTGTGCTCAACGTCGACGTACATAGAGATCATGTCGGCGATTGTCTTGTTCAGTCTTTCCGTCAGCCCGTTGGTCTGCGGGTGGTACGCAGTTGTACGACGGTGGCTGGTGTGACTGAGTCGGAGGATTTCTTGGGTCAGCTGTGCCATGAACGATGATCCGCGATCTGTAATCAAAACTTCTGGAGCGCCGTGCCGGAGGACGATGGACTCGATCAACAACTTGGCGACTTCAACAGCCGTGCCTGCTGGAAGGGCTTTCGTCTCGGCGTACCGTGCGAGATAATCGGTGGCGACGATAATCCAGCGGTTTCCCGACGTTGACGGCGGGAAAGGGCCAAGTAAATCCATTCCGATCTGCTGAAACGGCATACACGGGGGAGAAATCGGGTGCAGAAGTCCTGACGGCTTCGTCGGCGGTTTCTTGCGTCGCTGACGCCCGTGGCATGATCGAATGTATAGGTGAACGGTCTTCGGTAACCTCGGCCAGTAGTACTTTTCTCGAATCCTGGCGAGCGCCCAGCTGTAGCCAAGGTGTCCAGCCGTTGGGTCGTCATGGCATCCTTGGAATATTTCATCTCGAAGGCTGGCAGGAACAACCAACAGCCATGCTGTGTTGTTGTTGACGAAGTTCTCCTTGTACAGTACCCCTTGCCGCTTGGAAAATGTATGCAGGATTGTTAGGAAAGCACAGGGAATCGAACTCGCTTGTCCCTCTAAGTGCTCGATGAGCGCTCGCAGTTCAGGGTCGTCTCGTTGGAGTGCTGCCATGTCGCTGACGTCCAAAGCGCCGAGGAAACACTCATCGTCGTCGTCTTCGATACAGGTAGGTCCGGCCTCGACAGGGGCTCTTGACAGGCAGTCGGCGTCATTGTGCTTCCGGCCGGATTTGTACACAAAGGTCATGTCGAACTCCTGCAGTCGTAGGCTCCACCGGGCGAGGCGTCCGGAGGGGTCTTTCAGACTCGCGAGCCAGCAGAGCGAGTGGTGGTCCGTGACCACGCGAAAAGGACTTCCATACAGATATGGGCGAAACTTTGTTATTGCCCAGACGACAGCAAGGCACTCCTTTTCAGTTGTAGAGTAATTTTTCTCCGCCTTAGACAGCATCCGACTCGCGTATGCGATGACTCGCTCTGCCCCGTCCTGCCTTTGAACTAGCACCGCGCCAAGTCCGGTGTTACTGGCGTCCGTGTGGATCTCTGTATCAGCGAACTGGTCGAAATGGCGAAGAATCGGGGGCGTCTGGAGTCTTCGTTTCAGCTCATCGAATGACCGCTGGTGTTCGTCTGTCCATTCGAACTTTACGGCGTCCTTCGTGAGGTGCGTCAGCGGTGCGGACAGCTTGGCGAAGTCCCGAACAAATCGTCTTTAGTAGGCACAAAGACCGAGGAATCTTCTCACGGCCTTCTTGTCAGACGGCGGCGTAAATGCAGCCATGGCGCGGGTCTTCTCGGGGTCCGAGAGAACACCTTTGTTGCTCACGACGTGGCCAAGGAACTTAAGTTCACCATAGGCGAATCGACACTTTGTCGGCTTGAGTGACAGGCCGGCGGTCTTGATTGCTTGAAGCACGGCTCGAAGTCGTTTCAGGTGCTCGTAGAAACCTCGTGAAAATACCACGACGTCGTCGAGGTAGACGAGGCAGCTCCGCCATTTCAGACCTACCAGGACGGTGTCCATGACACGCTGGAAAGTGGCTGGCGCTGTTCAAAGCCCGAACGGCATCACTTTGATTTCGTACAGTCCGTCGGGAGTGACGAAGGCAGTTTTCTCCCGGTCGCGTTCGTCGACTTCAATCTGCCAGTAGCCACTCTTCAGATCCATCGACGAAAAATATCGGGAGTGGCGCAGTCGGTCTAACGTATCGTCGATGCGGGGGAGCGGATAGACGTCCTTCTTCGTCACAGCGTTCAGTCGACGATAGTCCACGCAGAACCGCAGGGTTCCGTCCTTCTTCTTTACAAGGACGACTGGGGACGCCCATGAACTTTTTGAGGGTTGAATGATGTCGTCGTCGAGCATTTCTTGGACTTGATCCTGGATCACCTTCCTTTCTTTTAAGGAGACTCGATACGGCGACTGATGGACAGGGAGCGCGTCGTCGTCGGTAATAACGCGATGTTTCGCCATTGGTGTTTGGCGAACTTTCGACGACGTGGCAAAACAGTCACGGTATTCAGCGAGGAGATGAACCAGTTGCCGGCGCTTAGGAGCTGGGACCTCGGGGTTGATGTCGATAGGCGGCGGCGGCGTGCTGTTCTGTTGTGACGACGAGGTTTCTTCGGAGGCTGCGGTGACCACGGCTGGCGCTTGAAACTCCTCAATGTGGCCCACAGTGGTACCCTTCGTTAGGTGCTGCAGCTCCTCTCGGAAGTTTGTCACAAGAACAGTTGTACGTCCTTCTTGGAGATCCGTTACGCCTCGTGCGACGCCAATACCTTTCTCAAGGAGCAGTTGGACTCTGCCTTCCAGAAGAGCTTCACCGTGCATGGCTGCGTCGGTTATGGCGGTGACGAAAACACTCGACCGCGGCGGTAAGTTCACATGGTTGGCGATAGCTCGGATCGCGGTTGACGGGGTACGGTCCATTCGTCACATGCACACTCGTCACAGGACGATTGGTCACAGGACGATTCGTCACACAGGAACATTCGTCATAGGATGACTCGTGACGCGGCCAACCGGTCCCACAATAGTTCGTCCCCCCAAAAATGTATTGTTCAATTTGGTTCGGGCAGACAAAGGCGAAGAATTTGTAACGAACGTTTTAGCTTCTGATTCGGTCCCGAACATTGAATGTTGGTTGGGCCTCACAAAGTCGGTCACCTCTTAGCATGTCTTTCGCTTCTCGAGGTCAAAGAATTTGTAACAGACGTTCTAGCTATCTGGGTCCGTCGTGAACGGTGAATGCGGAGACCATATAAGAGCGACTATTTTCGAACTCGGACTACATTCAAAAGGATGGAGGTGAACAGAGAGAGGTAGAGCCATGATGCTGCACGAGGGGTACTCGTACACATTCGGCAGAAGGAGTTCCGATACTTGTTGGTTTTGTCGAATAGCTGTATGCAAGGCAAAACTAAAAACTAATTTGGCTGCCAGTCGGATTATTGCTCGTTCAAGCCTGCAACTGAGATCAACCTGCTGAAGACGCGTAATATAATGAAAGGAAAAGCGGATGAGTATTGTAATGTTAGTTTATATAACCATTGGTTTACGTGACAGTGGAAAATCGTGAAACTCCTCATCAGGGTATGTGGGCAGGTGTTGAAATTTACAATTTACTATCGTCCCCTGCTCGACCAATGTGACCAGTTGCCCGCATGACGAGTCATCCTGTGACGAATCATCCTGTGACCAATCGTCCTGTGACGAATGCGCATGTGACAAATCGTCGTCATCCCGCGGTTGACGTCGTGTTGGTCTCCACCGGCGGTAAAACAGGCTTTCGCAGCGTCAGCTGGTTCGCCCCGAGGTCCATGACGGCGCCATACTCGCAGAGAAAGTCCATTCCGAGGATAACGTCCGTCGAACAGTCTTGCAGAACGACGAACTTCACAGGGCACGTCTCACCGTGGATCTTGATGCGAGCAGTGCATCTCCCGACTGGTGTGATGAGGTGCCCTCCGGCGGTTCGTATTTGTGGTTCATCCCACGGCGTGGTGACTTTTCGAAGGCGGCGGGAGAGTCCCCCACTCAAGACCGAGTAGTCTGCTCCGGTGTCCACGAGTGCTGATGCGTCGTGGCCGTCAATGACGACGTTTAGGTTATTGGACACCGCTGCAGGGGCGTCGTTTCGGCCTCTGGTAGCGTTCGAGTGGGGGCCCTCCGACGTTCGTAGAGGATCGTGGCGTCGGTCGTCTTCGGCAGCTCCACCTCCAGGGGTTGCCGCTCCTAGTTTCCCCGGCGTGGAGCGAGGGGCGACAGGCTTTCACGTCGGGGTCGGTGCATCGGCGAACCTGGACGTCGTGGCGAAGGCGACCGGAACTCTCGGCGGGACGCAGGCTCGGAAGACTGATGTCGTCGCAGGTGCTCGTCGATTTCCCGAGGCCGTTCACCGTAACGGGGTCGCGGGTCGTTCGGGTGGAACCCGCGCAGCCCGAGTCGACGGTATGGGCATCGGCGGTAGGTGTGGTCTGCTTCCCCGCAGTGGAAGCACACAGGGCGTCGGTCGGGCGTTCGCCACACATCGGTCTTCCGGAGTGCACGGGGCTCCTGACTGGCGTACTGGAGCTGGTCGTCGCGGCGTCGGTCGTGGTGCGGCGCAGGAGAGTGACGTCGGGCCGGCGCAACATAGGCTCGAGGAGGAGGCGGTGGCCGTCGGGCCACTGCGGCGTAAGCCAGCGTGGGCTCCTCGGTGGCTGCCACGGCGACAGGAGCCTCTGGTTGGATGGCTCTCTGAACTTCTTCCCGCACAACCTCGGCGATGGAGAGAGTCGCTGTCGGTTTACAGTTGGCAGCAACCGGCGGATTTCCTCCCGGACGACCTCCCGGATGAGTTCGCGGATGTCCGTACCAGGAGCGTTTTCGCCGCTAAGCAGAGCGGTTGCAGTGACGCTTGAATGCCGCTGGTAGTGGGAAGCGCGGGCTTGGAGGGCGCGCTCGATGTTTGTTGCCTCGGTGACGAAGGCGTCGACGGTTGCGGGCTGGTTGCGGACGAGGCCTCCGAAAATGTCGTTTCTCATCCCGCGCATGAGAATTCGTAGTTTCTTCTCTTCGGTAGCCCGAGGGTCGGCGCGGGCACTCAGGCGCAGAACGTCCTCTACGAAGCCGTTGAGGCTCTCGTTGGGGCCCTGGGTTCTGGTTCGTAGTAGGTCCTCGGCTCTCTCTTGGCGGTGGTGGTTGCTGAACGTAGCCTTGAGATCGGTCTTGAAAATGTCCCACGACGTCAAAGAGGACTCATGATTCTCGTACCAGTGCTTGGCGGTACGAAAAATAGACGTTGTGCAGGCGCTGCTCGTCGGTCCAGCAATTGTGGCGGGCAACGCGTTCATACTGGTCAATCAAGTCTTCGACGTCTTCGTATTGCTCGCCGTGGAATGGAGCAGCCGTTCGCGGTGCGACGGGCAGATAAACGACGGCTGGAGCGGCCGGGGTCTCCGACTGGTTGGCCATCGTCGTCCTCCTGGTTTGCCTAGTCCTGGGTGGCATGGGTCCTGATTCCGGGGGTAGGCCAAAATTCCGGCGACTTAATCGGATCTCGGTCTGGTCTTTGTTGGTTTCTTGGGGGCCTGTGTTCGGACTTGCACTGCGGGAACTCGGAGGGGAGCGCTGCACGGGCATACGGTTACCCCCCACCTCCACCAAAATGTCACGGGTGGTGACCAATAAACAAGAAATGAACAGGAAGAAATAAACGTTTAATGTGGCGAACTTGTGCCAAAATAAAAGGGTAGAAAAGATAGTAACAGAGCGTCGCGGGCGTCGAAGTCGGCGTAGCAGCAGAGTCGAACGCTGGGGCGAGACTGACTCGACAAGGTCGCGAGCGGCATCTTATCTAGAGTGAGTCACTATCTCGAAGATTCGGCGGAGAAGGTTCGAGCGTAGCGCGCTTGGGGCGAGAATGAACGCGCACTTTCTAGAACAACATGAGCAGGGATAAACGATAGAAGTTATGTCCGGAGCAAGAATAAACGAGAAACTTCTAGAAGTCCGTGACCCTGCGCGCGGCAATATAACGATCGGGCAGACGCGACGACTATCCGCAGCGCAAAATCCCTTTCACAGACTGGGACTCTTTTAGGACGACCCGATCGGACAGACCACCTACTGAACAAACAAACCTCGACCAGTGGACCCACTCACTGTCTTCTCGAGGACCATAAGTCTAACACCACCCTTGACCCCCGACGAAGTCCTCGACGAAGCAGAGGGCCAGCTAGATACCCGGTTACGCACACTCCTTCAAGCCAAACACTCCATCATGAACAGATGGAACAAGTGTAGACTGAAAAAGAGCCTGCGGAAGAAATTGACGGAAATCAAGAGGAAGATCGAGGCCCACTGTGCCACCCACAGGCAACAGAATTGGCATAGGCTCTGTGAGGAAACTGAAAGAAATCAACACGGTAAAACAGCTTGGCAGCCACTCCGCCATCTGCTCAATCCTACCACCACGAAATCAGCCAGTACCGATGCCATTACAACTGTAATTCATAACGCCACCCACTCCATGGGCTCAAATGCCATGCTCAAAGTGTGTGTAGACAGATACCTAAGGACACAGGGTCACACCGAGCACCCACCATACCGCGGTGCTGACAACCCGGCGCTCGATGTCCTCTTCGGCTTCAGGGAAATACAGGCAGCGCTATCCAAACTCAATACCCACTCCGCTGCGGGACCTGACAGAGTTACGAACAAAATCCTATGGAATCTGGACAATCTTTCCATAGAGGCCCTCACTACCTTCATCAATGCGAGATGAGAAGAAGGCGAGGTACCCCCGCAATGGACGAAGTCCAAAGTCATTCTAATTCCCAAACCCGGCAAATCACAAAGCATAGAGAATCTTCGACCGATTTCACTGACTTCATGCGTGGGAAAAGTATGGGAGCACCCCATTCTCACACGCATTAACAACTACCTTGAGCAGGAAGGGCTATACCCGGCCAACATGGGCTTCAGGCCCAAGCTAGGCACGCAGGAGGTCATACTCAGAATCAAAAACGATATCATTGATGCTCCTAGGATTTTCACAGGCCTGGTCCTAGGCCTAGACTTACAAGAAGCTTTCGACAACATTACACACTCGACCATCCTTAAGTCGGTAGAGGATCTCAATATGGGTGCCCGTACCTATAACTCCGTACGTAGCTTTCTGAGTAATAGGACGGCCGAATTCCACGTCGGAGAACTAAAAACAGGGGAACTCAACCTGGGCGATAGAGGCACCCCACAAGGGGCAGTCCTGTCCCCAACGTTGTTCAACATCTGCATGATCAACAGGGCCGAAAATCTCGAAAAGCTGGAGGGCGCTAGCTCGACACTGTACGCCGACGATATCACGATTTGGACACAAAGCAGAGGAGCTGGCGAAATGGAGAAAATTATACAGAACGCAGTAGAGCTAGTCGAACAGCACCTGGAAGGCACCGGCTTAGGCCTCATTCACACAGCCGTTTTTTCCGCCGGCCCGGCGAAAACGCCGGCCGTCTTTTCCGCCGGGGGAGAGGATGTTGGGATCGGTTTCCGGCCGAGATCGGGGCGCCGGACCCGAAAAGGGCCCAACGAGGGTGTTCAACGTCCCCGGCACCGGCGAGAGGCCGGGAACGCCGGCGCTCCGCCCCATCGAGGGACGGCCAATCACAAAATGGGAAACTTTCGCTGGATCTGGCGGATTCTCAAAAGTTGGTGACCATGGGCACGGCCGCGGGAGCGAGAGTTGACCGTACTGTGCCTTATCGCCCTAACTGCCCTAACGACGAAGCCAACAAAGCTCCTTCCCAAGCAGCACATTACGACCGGCTCATGCTTGAGCCACACTGGGTTGCTGGGGAAGTTTCACTGGGCATAGATTGTTTTCACCCAAGGCGCTAGGCAGCCCCATCCTGGTATGCCAGTCTGGCGACCACCGGCAGTTCCCTGTGTAGCCATGGACTGGGTCACCGCTGGAATTATGACCTGGGCCAGGCGGGAAGCTCAAAGGTACCCCAAGCTTGGCTCTTTATTCCCTTCAGACCTGGCATACAGATTTGTGTACGCGTCTTTGCGAATTTATTTACTCTTGAAATGTGAGCTTGTATTGCTGGAGACACGTTGTACACGATTGTGTACACCTTATGGAGCGGGTTGGTGGCGCCATCTGCCGTTGCTGCTTTGAACTACAACGAATAACACCGTTGCAAGATGGACGCCTCCACGTTCTACGACGACGCGGGTGAGTGGCTCAGAAAAAATAAATCTCTGCTTAATTCCATGTTCTTTGACGAGAGTTGCTGCATGCCAATGCATTTCTAAGATACTAATAAACGTAGCACAGTAGATTGAGATGTTGGGATGCGGTTATTTCTTCTCTAACTGATTAGTGAATTTCCCGTACACATGTGTGTACAGCGTGCCGCTATGGCCACATCGTGGAAAAATGTGCTTCGACGGAAACATTAGTGCTATAGTGCCGTTAGCATTTTTGCAAGGAGCTTTTCATTGGAAATTCATATATTCTAGTGACATTATGCTGTTCCTTGCAATTCAGACATCCGAAATCATGCGAGAAATCGCACGAGGGTCGACAATGCCACAGCACAGAGGTTGCTAATGCAAATTGCCGATGGAAATGCATCTGATGTGGGCCTCTCGGATGACGAGGACGGAGACCCTCAGCCTCATCGATCTGTGAGTACAGGCACGTTAAATATTTGAATGACATTGTTAACTACTCAGCTAAGTTAAAAAGAATGCATTTTGTCGTTTAGGTTGACCCTCTGGACAACGAGGCAGGACCTTCGGGGTTGCAACAGCCGGCTTCTGCTCCAGAGGAAAACGATAAAGTGGAGGAAGTGCGCAATCGAAAGGTGCGGACTGTTTGGACAAGCAGCGATTTCGAGCCCCCGGACACGACATATGACGAAAACCACATGTCTGCAGAGGAGGTGGCCGAGCCATGCGAATACTTTCGAAGGTATTTTCCGGACTCACTCTTTGAAGAGCTTTCACGGTGCACGAACATTTACGGACTGCAGACCTCGGGAACAAATCTCGGAATTATTCCGGAAGAAATTCAAACATTCCTCGGGATGATGATGATCATGGGGACGCTCAAGTTTCCCCGCATACGTATGTACTGGCAGCCGGCAACGCAGATCCCCAGCGTATCGGAGGCGATGGGGGTCAACAGATTTTTCAAGCTCCGGTCAGCTTTGCACGTCACGGAGGCATCTTCACCCCGGGCTCCAACTGATAAGTTTTGGAAGGTGCGCCCAGTGCTGGATGCTGTCAGAAAGAGGTGTCTGGAACGTGCTCCATCCGAGAACAACAGCATCGATGAACAGATGATCCCTTTCACGCGTAGAGTTGCGGCCAAGCAGTTTCTGCGAAACAAGCCTAACCCTGAAGGTGTCAAAGTGTTCGTCCGCTGCAGCTCAGATGGTACGGAAAACGACTTCGAGCTGTACCAGAGAAAAGGAAGGGGGACATCGCTCGAGCACAAGCACCTCGGGCTTGGTGGCTCAATTGTGATCAGGCTAGTGGAACACTTGCCAAAGTTCAGGACTTTTAGTGTTTCTTCGACAACTACTTTACATCGGTTCCACAACTCCGAGAACTCAAGGCCGTCGGTATCTGGGCCGTTGGTACTATCCGGGCAAACAGGCTGCAGGGATGTGCACTTAAAAGTGAAAGAGAAATGAGGCGAGAAGGACGAGGGAGCCTGGACGCAAAAGTCGCAAGAGAGGGCGATGTAACCATCTTGAGATGGCAAGACAATGGAATTGTGAACGTTGCTTCAACATTCGTGGGTATAGGTGAGGCTAAAACCGTAAGGCGATGGAGTGAATCCACGAAAGAACACGTGAAAATCACATGCCCAGCGTTGATAAAAGAATACAACGCCTTCATGCGAGGAGTGGACAAGATGGACTTCCTGCTCTCCTTGTACCCCCTCAGCTCCAGGACCAAGAAATGGGCGGTACGGGTGATCTCTCACTCTGTTTCATTTGCTCTTGTGAACAGTTGGCAAGAGTACCTCAAAGATGCGCGAGAGAACCACATCCAACCTAGGAAGGTGCTGGACATGCTGGGCTTCCAGAACAATGGTGGACTGGCACTGATCCTGTGCAACAAGCCCAGCTCCAAGAAACGTGGCCGCCCAAGTCTCGACCTTGCAGCCGACCCTCCGAAAAAAGTGCACAATGCGGAACCGCGGCCCGTGAACGCAGTCCGCTATGATGGTCTGAACTACTGGCCAGCGCACGCAACACAGAAGCTTGCCCAGCGCTGCAAGCTCGAAGGCTGCACCTCAAGGACCCGAATCCGCTGCCGAAAATGCAACGTCTTTCTCTGTCTCTCTGCCACCAATGACTGCTTTTACGCCTTCCACCACAAGTAAATTTGTTTGTGTTTCCACCTGCTTTGGTATAAGAAAAGTCTTCAAATAAATTTCATTTTTTATGAATTAAATAAAAAGCCCTTGTTGATTTGATCAATCTTCACTTCAGTTCGTTTGTAGTGACTGGGACATCGTGTACACAAACGTGTACATGACAAAAAGAAAAAACGGCATGATCAAAAAAAAATATAGCGTGTTTAACGTGACCTTTAGGTACCCCTTATGTAAAAAATGCTCGATAAACAATTTCCTTACGATTATTTTAAAATCGTGTCCTAAGAGGAATATGCAGGATGGGCCAGGCTAGTGGCCGCGTGGTCAGCCAAGCTTGGTTAGACAATATAAATTTACCATGCAGTTAAACTAGTTTTACTGGTGATATGACGACAACACACGTAGTAAATTAATGAAATTCAATTTATTTCCAGAAAGAAATACATACTGCAGGCCGCAAAAATAAACATATCTACAATGTAAAAAAATTGCCGTGATATTATTCATGTGTCCCAGGCGATTGACGAGATTCTCCGCATCCTCTGGAGTGTCGGGGTTCCGGTGGTGGCTGACATAGTACCCCAGGGCATCTGAAATAAGAATAAACATCAGTAATTAGAATCATGGCCGATTTATTTGCACTCGTTTGTTCTAAAACGGTATGTAACTAATGCCACGAATAAAATATATGCACCATCATAAACAGAATGAGAGGGAATATGGAAGCGTGTGCCAATCGTACATGTGGTGCCAGTCTCGCGGCAATTAAGTATAAACTGCATGCAAGTGATTTGACGAGCGAAGAGGTGAGCGACGACGATCCACTTCACTGTCTTTCGGTCACTCGAGCGACGCGGCTAACCGCATTAAAGCGACGGGAGCAAGCGACCAAGGCGATGAGCGACGATTTCTAGAAATCCAAAAACCGAGCTACGCGACAGGCGACCGTGGGAAATCTCCGCCGCTCGACGCTGACTCTCGTCGTTCACTTAGTCGCTTACATTCGGTTCAGCCTTTACGCAAAGCAATTCCTAAGAATGAAAAGATCCTTCTGTTGTTACCCCTGTCCTGCCTCTCGAGTCTGTCGTCGGCTACAGCACGATGCTCCACCACAGTGGCTAGCCTCTGTGGCAGAGGATCTCTGAAGCTGAATGTATACACTGGCGGTTGTATTAAAAAGTTCAGTTTCACATGCATCTGGTTATGAAAATGAATCCAAATGGTCGAGCCTGCTTACCTCGCTCGCTGGCGCAGAGACAGAGACAGCCATTGCCCGCGCTGCAATGAGGACGGAGCGAATTCCGAACACGCCGTTCTGGGATGCAGCCATTTCGCCCACGAGCGAGAAGAACTCAGGAGGAGGACGTCATCAGCCACAGGAACCATCGGCAGAGGTGTGAGAATCGGCCCCGCCATCACCGTGGGTGGACGCGGGAACAGGACCGAGCTTCTTTTTCTTTCCATTGCGTGTTGGCGTTTGCACGTGCGCCCCTGTGTGTGGGTGAACTGGCGACGCTCGTGCGAGCTGGGGCAGGGGAGGCTTTGAGAAGAGAAGAAGACAAGGACAGCACGTGCTGTAACCTTCTGCGGCGACATTCGAAAGTTAGCTTGGCTTGTGAATAGACGTGTTTTTTTTCTTCCTTCTACCCGCGGAGTCCTGTTTGGTTTATTTTTCCGTCAGCGACCATCGGCTGCCTCCGTCGTCGGGTCCCGGCGCAATCTCAAAGAAAGGACATCTTTACTGGCGCAGTCGACAGGATTGCGTCAGCGGACCCCGGCGGCGTGATCTTCACAACGGAATCGGCGGACAGCGACTTGACGCGGCACTGGTGGAGCCTTCTAAAGAGAAGACTGGACCACCGAGCTCCTTGAAGATTGGACCACCGAGCTACTTCGTGGTGACAGAGCTACATCGGACCTGATGCCGTCCCACTCGAGCGAGGGACGCCTGAGTCTACAGCTCGGACATCATTTTCGTGCCTGACTATTCTGAGCAGCGGGCTGCGTCTGTGATCCGGCGGCAGTCGTTGACCTTACGGTAAGGTGATTCTTTGACGTGTGCCCGCCATGGATACAGACAGTGCAGAGCGGCGGATGCCGGTTCTAATGCCCGAGCAGAATAGGGGTCGGAATAGGGATGTTGACGGGCCTGGTGAATCGTCACCTTCGAGTGGATTAGGGGCAAACTCGCAGACACAAGGGGAGGGAAACGGAGGATTCCGATCAGACAGCTTAATTGAAAAGGAGAGAGAACTAGTGAGGGAGAAAGAACGGCTGTTACGCCTCGAGCTAGAACTAGAACATATACGCTCAGAAAACCGAAGGCGAGCCAGTGGAGGCGGCATGGAGTTCAACCTCCGAGATGAAGTTTTTCGCTTTTCGAGATTGATGGAGAGAGTGCTGACTCCCATGCCGTCGTCCGACATATTAGTGCCGAGCTGGTTTGATGGCGTAGAGAACGTCTTCGAGACATATGAAGTCCCTGAGCGGCTCAGAGGATATCTTGTGCGACCTTATTTCACGGAGAGCATGCGTGCACTAGTGAATAGGGTGAACACGGGTGAGAGAAGTGGGTATGGTGCGGTCAAAGGACGGGTCTTGTTAGAGTTCGGACTGTCGCAAAATGAGGTCTGGACGCCCTTTATTAAAACCACCACTTCTCTCAAGGAAAAACGCGAGAGCCCAAGGCAGGGCATCGTACCTGAAAATTATCGGGTGAAGTGTTTTAAATGCAAGGAATTGGGGCACCTTTCCCGCGAATGTCCCCGGACGAAGACACCAGACGGAGATCTTTTGTTTCTCAAGAAAAGAGTGGACGCCGAGAATGTCACTGTGGAGGAAGACTCCAGCCGTGAGCCCGACAAGGTGACGACCGATGTGGGCAAGACCGACGGCAACAACTTGGACCACCAAGGTCAGAAGATGCCAGACTCATCAGTCCGCGAGGCGCCTCAGATTATGTTACAGGCCGATGATACGAAGCGGTCGTCAAAGAACAATCGCAGATGCGTGTCTGTGCAGGCGCACGTTGACGACGGATATGAGCTGAACGTCTCGCGTGCCTGGAGGACGTCCCAGCGAGCCCAGGACGACCACGACAAGCAGGAGAACGTCAACGACGAAAGGCCGTACACTTTGCCTGGGCGGCAGGCGTCCCGGCAATCTGAGGACGACCCATGTGTGAACTTCCACAACGTCGAGGCCGGTCCCGACATCTTACCTGGGTTGCACAAGTTCCGGCAAGCCAATGACGACCAAGTTGAGAACATGGGCGTCGGTTGCAAGGAAGAACCTAGAGTATCTCCTGGGAGGTGGGCGTTCCGGCAAGCCGAGGACGACGACTGCGAGAACGTGGACGACGACGAAGGACTAAGCTTATCGCCTGGGCGGCAGGCGTTTCGGCGAGCCGAGGACGACGATGGCGAGAACGTGGATGACGACGAAGGACCGAATTTATTGCCTGGGCGGCAGGCGTTTCTTCGAGCGGAGGATGATCACGACAAGGACGTGAACGTCGACGACGAGAAAGAACCGACTATCTTGCTTTGGCGGCAGACGTTCTGGCAAGCTGATAGTGACCACGTCAGGGAAGTGGGTGTCGACAACAAGTCGGACATCTTGTTAGGGTGGCTGACGTCACAGCCGGCCGGTGAAGATGTCAGGGAAAGCGGGGACAGCGACGAGGACATCGTCTTTGAGATGAATATGTCCCAGAATATAGCTAGGGACGCCGATGAAGACTCGACCACCTGCCTGCCGGCCACGTATGAGAGAGCTGGGAGTGCAGAAGACGTCGACAACGGCGACCGCCTGCGAGGCCCCTTCCTAATTCGTAAATCTAGGCAGAGCATAAACTGTCGTCGCTCTTGCGCGGAGAAATTCCGGAACCAGCTACACACCGTCCGATTCAAGCCCCGCCAAAATCTGGGTGGCTTGAATAACCTGTCGGCAAAGAGGCCTAGGCTAGGAGGCTAGATGCTGCGCTAGTCTCGGCGCAAGATTGGTCACTGCTTTGGAGCCTTGGCGGGCACAGTAAGAATCACTTTACTGGCGTGTGATTTGCATTTTGGTGTAAATTTTTTCGATAGTTTGGATTCTGACGGGTTGAGTCACAAACTCTGTGTAAGGTGTGTCTGATATGCGTACGCGTTTGAGTTTAGTTGTTATATATTATTTTTGACATTTTGGGTCTAAAAAATATACTTAGTCGGGAGGTGTGAGAATCGGCCCCGCCATCACCGTGGGTGGACGCGGGAACAGGACCGAGCTTCTTTTTCTTTCCATTGCGTGTTGGCGTTTGCACGTGCGCCCCTGTGTGTGGGTGAACTGGCGACGCTCGTGCGAGCTGGGGCAGGGGAGGCTTTGAGAAGAGAAGAAGACAAGGACAGCACGTGCTGTAACCTTCTGCGGCGACATTCGAAAGTTAGCTTGGCTTGTGAATAGACGTGTTTTTTTTCTTCCTTCTACCCGCGGAGTCCTGTTTGGTTTATTTTTCCGTCAGCGACCATCGGCTGCCTCCGTCGTCGGGTCCCGGCGCAATCTCAAAGAAAGGACATCTTTACTAGAGGCAACACTTAATGCACCGGCAAACTATCTTGTACAAACACAGCAACTTGTAACTTCCCCAAGCAGAACAACAGCGCGAACAAAGACCCAAGTTCGCGCCAGTAACGCCAAATCCGTTTTTTTTTTTTTTTTTTTGGAACTGCGCCGCCGCCGACTGAAAACTGGCGCTTCGAGCGGACGCGAGGGCCGCGCTGATTGGCCCGCGTGCTCTCTCTCCTGGCACGTGAGCAGCTCTCCTCTTTCAAGGCATCCGCGCTGCGCGCGGGGACACTGCATCGTTTCCGGTCCCGGGGCACTGGCGCATTCCAGTCGCTTGATTCATCTGGGGGTGCGGGAGTTTTCCCGCGCTTTTCCAACATCACGTGGGAGGCTCTCCGCCTCGGGCACTTGCGCTGGAAGCGGCTTCTCCGTGCAAGCCAGGGTAGATAAAGGCCGCGGTAAAAAGCGGGAAAGTTATAAAGTTCGAGTTCGACCGATTTCGACAGTTTGATTTCCAATTTGCCCGGTACAATTCCACTCCAACCAGTTCATTGCGGGTTTCGCCTGTTCATATCCAAACTGTTTACAAATAGTTTTTTTTCTTTTTCAATGGCGTAAACGTGTTCTTTTTTATGTCTCTAGCTAAAACAGAATTCTTGCACTGAAACGTCGCTTTCTAGTGCGAGGGCTCGTGCCACAAAGCACCAAAAACATGTTAACAGAACGCTCATACAAATTAAAAAAAAAAGTAAAAAAGTTCAACGAACTGTAGAGTAATAGTGGCTTTCAGCGGGCATTCTGGGTCCAATGAAATACGAGCTTGAGCCAAGGAACATTGCATAGCGGAAATTCCCTGCCATTCCTTGTCTCACCCTATCTTCGATCTGGCAACATGCCCGAACACTGGCTGTTGCTTGTATTGAGTGGACCAGGGAATTCCTATGAACCAGCATGGAACCTCAAAGCTTGGCAGAGGCATTGCTACCTTGGCCATCTCTGACCGAGGAAAATCAATAGACAGCCAGGCTACATCAAAATACTGGCAGCGGCCTGTTTACCCTGGCCATCAATGTCCAAGGAAGTTGATTGGTCAACCAGGAAAGACGTTCCCTGGTAGTTCCGTGGCTTTCTGGGGCAAGGAAAGACTGTGAAACGCCAAGCTGGCATACAGACGTAAATGGCTGGGCAGTCGTGGCCAAGCTATCACAGCCAAGTGCCAATCCTGGCCCCAGCTAAACCAAGCAAGTGTGCTACCTGGGTTTCGGGAAGGAGGGAGGCCAGCGAGACGACGGGCGCATTGTGTGATGTTTACGGCTCTCGAACAACGGGCATACAGAGATTTGGATTCACCGCTGAGCTGCCGCTCGAAATGGTGAGACCACATTGGTTCCTTTGCGATAGACGTGAATGAGATTTTAAGGAAGAGCAGCCGAAGAAAGCAAATACAATCGTCGATCATCGGGGGCGAAATGCGGCGAAAGGAGTGTCTGATGAGAAACGTGCTCGCGGTGGGTCTTGTCGTTTTTGTTTCGAAAAGTGGAGACAAATAAAATGTTTTGAAACATGCAAGATCGTTATCGGCGACCCAAACGAAAGCTCTAAGGTACAAAACAGTTGTGTCTGCGCCCGTCGACGCCGATCGTCCGCTACATTTGGTGGTCGGCGCCGCCACAAAGCGGCCACAAATACGGGATTACAAGATTGGTAGTAGAGATCGAGGGAAGTGTGAATATGCGCACGAAATGATAGGTTATACCGGTTATACAGTTTTATGGGATCCAAACGTTCGACGCGGAATTTGAAAGGTGCAGAAAGAGTTCTAAGCTGGGTGACGCAAGCTACAGCCCAATATAAGGGGGCACAGCCACCAGTATCTATCTAATCCTATAGCCACCGCCGGCAGCTCCGCCGCCGCTGGTTCGAACACTCCTCCGTCCCCGCACCGCCCCGTTTTCGGCACTGCAACCTACGGCGCTTTCGCCGAGACGGGGCGAGACGCCGGCTGTGTGAATGAGGCCTTACAATGCTCGCGTCAGAAGTCGCAGTTATTAACTTACGAACCGTGGCGCAGATACATGAACAAGGAACACCAGTCGTTCTTCCAGATCCACACTAGAGACGGGTTCGTAATCCCCGTAGTCCCAACCATCAAAATCTTAGGACTCTCAATTGACGGCGACCGCAGCAGCGCCACAGCTTTCGGCAGAGTTATTCAGAAAATGAACGAAACCATACAGCTAGTGAAGAGGATTACTTGCAAGCACGCAGGAATGAGGGAAAGGGCCTGCTCAGGCTCATACAAGCCTTTGTAGTTATTCATATATCGTACTTGACACCGTTCCTAACTCTGGACGCAGTAAAACTCGACAAATTAAACAAGAAAATGAGAAAGCTATACAAGGTCGCCCTCGGGATCCCGGTAGGGACTAACAACCAACGACTAGAGGAGGTGGGAATCCACAACACGATAGAGTAAATTATCGAGGCCCAACGAGTATCACATACGGAAAGACTCATGCATACCTCCACTTGTAGAAAGGTTCTCCATGACATAGGGTACACAATCAATAACGGAGTTGACCGTACAGCTATACCTGGGGAATGCCTGCTTGACATCAGGCCTCTCCCCAGGCATACGCATCTGGATGAACATCAAGAACGCAGACTGACAAGAGCCAAAGCTCTCACAACTATACACAACTCAGACCCCAAATCCTTTTTCACGGATGTATCTAAGTACCCAGGAATGCGTACCCGCTTTGCCACCGCTGTCAACAATGGACTCGGTGAAACGGTACGACTAGCCAGTAGCCGAGCCCAGTCCCCTCTGACGCAGAGGAAATAGCCATAGCCTTAGCATACACTATCCCCACATGCGAACACATCTTAAGTGACTCTAAGTCAGCTATAACTAGGGTTCGGATTTTTCGGTTTAAACCGATAAAACCGATAAAAGTACGCCGAATTCATTTTCAGAAATTCGGCTTTAACCGAAAAAGGTCAGTTTCTTGGTTCGGCATTTTCGATTCAAACCAAGAAAAACCGATAAACGTACGTTGAATCCATTTTCTAAAATTCGGTTTTAAGCGAAAAAGTCACTTTGGCCTTCCAGTTGTGCCGCAGAGCCGCGGCAAAAAAGTGGAACGACAGTGTCTATAGAAACGTGTCCGAATCGGGATACACGGGTGCCATCATGACGTTTTGGTTTAATGTGCGCGTTATCGATCGGAACGAGAATTCCGCAATGCCGCACGACTTCACTGTGTACGAGCGTGGTTTCAAACTCGTTGCAAGGAAGACTGACTTGGTGCAAGCTCTGCATGTTGTGTTGTGCTTCAAAACGTCGCACCATGTCTCTTTTGGCGGTCACATTTGGTTGATTGGTCGATTTTGGCGCAGGCAGCGCTTCATCTCCTCATCCTGCCAGTGCCGAGTGCTAGCGTTGAGAGGGCATTCTGGAAGCTCAGGGTCATATTAACATGAAAGAAAAAGTGTGGATCAACGAGGAGAACCTGGGGAAGTACATGTGCATGTGTACTATAATAAGATCACGTAATCCTGATATACAGAAGATAAAGTTCCACGATTGTGGGCATAGGCTTTAAATCTGAATTGCTTGTAATTGTGTTTTTTTAGAGCGCAGCTCTTAGGGGCCCGTTTCCGGCTTGAGCGGCGTCGCCGTCGCCGTCGCCGTCGGCGTAACTGCGCGGTGCATTATGGGTAAATTTCCCCGCTAAATCTAGCGAAAAATTTCCCCGCTAGATTTAGCGGAAAAATTTCCCCGCTAAATCTAGCGGATAAAATTCCGCGCTAAATCTAGCGGCAAAATTTCCCCGCTAGATTTAGCGGAAAAAATTTCCCGCTAAGCCTAGCGGCAAAATTTTCCCGTTAAACCTAGCGGAAAAATTTTCCAGCTAAATCTAGCGGAAAAAATGAAAGCCGTTTACAACTCCCTGTAACGCCGAATTAGAGCGCAGCTCTTGAGGAGGAGGAGGGAAGGGTACTGGGGGGTGGGTCAAGTGACCTCGGGGGGCGGGGGGTCACGTGACCTTGTGGGAGTCACGTGACCTTGGGGCGTCACGTGACGTCGGGGGGTCACGTGACCTGGGGCCACGTGACGATACCGATGACGTCATCAGTAGCGTCACTGATGACGCCATCAGTGATGATGATGACGATGCGGATGCCGGTGACGTCATCAGTGACGTCACTAATGACGTCATCAGTGATGATGACGATGACGATGCGGATGCCGGTGACGTCATCAGTGACGTCACTGACGACGTCATCAGTGCCTATGACGTCAACGGGGGGTCACGTGACCTCGGGGGGTATCCCCAGGTCACGTGACCCCAGGGGGGGTCACGACCTGGGTAACCATCGTGACCCTCGTGAGGGTAACCCTAGTAACCCTTGTGAGGGCAACTCTCGTGACCCTCGTGAGGGTAACTCTCGTGACCCTCGTAAGGGTAACTCTCATAACTCTCGTGACCCTCGTGAGGGTAACTAACCCTCGTAACCCTCGTGAGGGTTACGAGGGTGAGTAACCCTCGTGAGGGTAACTCTCATAACCCTCGTGACCCTCGTGAGGGTAACCCTCGTGAAGGTTACCCTCACGAGGGTTACTAACCCTCGTAACCCTCTTAGGGGCCCGTTCCCGGCTTGAGCGGCGTCGCCGTCGGCGTCGGCGTCGGCGTAACCGCAACCCTCGTAACCCTCGTGAGGGTTACGAGGGTTACGAGGGTTAATCTCATGAGGGTTACCCTCACGAGGATCACGAGGGCCACGAGGGTTACTTACCCTCGTAACCCTCACGAGGGTTACGAGGGTTAGTTACCCTCAAAAGGGTTACCTTCACGAGGGTTACCCTCACGAGGGTTACTTACCCTTGTAACCCTCACGAGGGTTACGAGGGTTAGTAACCCTCGTTACCCTCACGAGGGTTACTAACCCTCGTAACCCTCAAAAGGGTTACCTTCACGAGGGTTACCCTCACGAGGGTTACTAACCCTCGTAACCCTCGTGAGGGTTACAAGGGTAAGTAACCCTCGTGAGGGTAACCCTCGTGAAGGTAACCCTTTTGAGGGTAACTAACCCTCGTAACCCTCGTGAGGGTTACGAGGGTAAGTAACCCTCGTGGCCCTCGTGATCCTCGTGAGGGTAACCCTCATGAGATTAACCCTCGTAACCCTCGTAACCCTCACGAGGGTTACGAGGGTTGCGGTTACGCCGACGCCGACGCCGACGGCGACGCCGCTCAAGCCGGGAACAGGCCCCTAAGAGCTGCGCTCTAAAAATGAAAGCCGTTTACAATTCCCTGTAACGCCGGTTAGAGCGCAGCTCTTGAGGAGGAAGATGGAAGCATAGTGAGGGATAGGTGACTCCTTGAGGTCACGTGACCTCAAGGAGTTCACGTGGCCTAAGGGGTCACGTGACCCCCAAAGGTCACGTGAGCCCGAGGTCACGTGACCCCCTGAGGTCGCGTGACTTCAGGGGGTCACGTGACCTAAGGTGTCATGTGACCTCATGGGTTCACGTGACCTCAGGGGGTCACGTGTCCTCAGGGGGTCACGTGACCTCAGAGGCTCACGTGACCTTTGGGGGTCACGTGACCTCGGGGGTCGCGTGACCTGGAGGGGTCACATGACCTTAGGGGGTCACGGGACCTCAAGGGGGTCACGTGACTCCAGGGGGTCACGTGACTTCAGGGGGTCACGTGACCTCAGGGGGTCACGTGATTTCGGGGGGGTCACGTGACCTGAAGGGGTCACGTGACCTGAAGGGATCACATGACCTTAAGGGGGTTCACGTGACCTCAAGGGGGTCGCGTGACTCCAGGGGGTCACGTGACCTCAGGGGGTCACGTGACCTCGGGGGGTCATTTGACCTCGGGGGTCACGTGACCTAGGGGTGTCACGTGACCTGGGTGGGTCACGTGACCCCTTGGGGTTACGTGACCCAGAAATCACGTGACTTCAGGGGGTCACGTGACCTAATGGGGGTCGTAAGCTTAGGGGGGTCAGGTGACCTCAGGTGGTCACGTGACTTCTGGGGGTCACGTGACCTCGGGGGTCACGTGACCCCCCCTGGTTACGCCGACGCCGACGCCGCTCAGGCTGGAAAGGGGCCCCTAAGAGCTGCGCTCTAAAATTCCCCGCTAAATCTAGCGGAAAATTTTTCTGGGGGTCACGTGACGCCCCAAGGTCACATGACCCCCGAGAACAGGTAACCCTCAGTACCCTTCCCTCCTGCTCCTCAAGAGCTGCGCTCCAATTCGGTGTTACAGGGAGTTGTAAACGGCTTTAATTTGGAGCGCAGCTCTTAGGGGCCCGTTTTCCGGCTTGAGTGGCGTCGCCGTCGGCGTCGGCGTAACCAAGGTCACCCCAAGGTCATCCCAAGGTCACCCCAAAGACACGTGACCTCCCCGTGGTCACGTGACCCCTCCCCCCAGGTCACATGACCCCCTCCTTCGAGGTCACGTGACCCCCCCGAAGTCACGTGACACCCCCCCCCCGAGGTCACGTGACCTCCCCGATGACGTCATCGTCACTGATGACGTCACCGGCATCCGCATCGTCATCATCATCACTGATGACGTCACCGGCATCCGCATCGTCATCATCATCACTGATGACGTCACCGGCATCCGCATCGTCATCGCCATCATCACTGATGACGTCATCAGTGATGTCACTGATGACGTCCCCGGCATCCGCATCGTCATCGCCATCATCACTGATGACGTCATCAGTGACGTCACTGATGACGTCACTGACATCCGCATCGTCATTGTCATAATCGCTGATGTCGTCATCAGTGACGTCCCTGATGACATCATCAGAATCCGCATCGTCATCGTCACTGATGACGATGACGATGACGATCGTCACTGATGACGTCATCAGTGACATCACTGATGGCATCATCGGCATCGTCACGTGACCCCCCCAGGTCACCTGACCCCCCAGGTCACTTGACCCCCCGCCAGTACCCTTTCCTCCTCCTCCTCAAGAGCTGCGCTCTAATTCGGTGTTACAGGGAGTTGTAAACGGCTTTCACTTTTTTTTATGAAGGTTAGTCTTTTTTTGAACGCCGCAGAGCTTTTTTCTTTTTTCTTTTGCAGCTACATACATTTGCCGAATAAAGTGTCCATTTCTTTTTCAATGTATCTGCGCCGTTACTCTTTGATTGATCACAAATATCATAGCTAGAAGGATAATCTGATCTGGTGTCCGTTGGTGTTTATTTTACATTCACCGAAAAAAGCCGACAAACCTTTGTGGACATAAATATGCGCTGAAAAAAACCGAAAATTAAATTTATAATAAACACCGAAAAAAGGTACGCCGAATTTTGAGAAAATAGAAACCGAAAACGCGGAACCCTAGCTTAACGAACTACGCCAGAAATTGGATCACTAAGTACACCAGCACATTGCTCAGTAAGGCTTACAATCCCCATCGGGTCACCATCCAATGGTACCCAGCGCACACTCAGTCGTCTCCGGCCGACGGGAACGAGAGAGCCCATCAATCCGCGCCAAAGCTTACCCGCGGTGAGCTCTTCAGCCCGAATCTCCAGCCGGAAATGACACCGTGCAAGACGTTTAAACAAACACTAGAATACTACAAACACACGAGAAGGAAGCTCAGACTCCCAGAGAAGGGACTGACTAGACACCAAGAAGTGACTTTCCGCAGAATACAGTCAGACACATTCCCTACTCCAGCAAGACTTAGAATCTTTAACCCACAAATTAATGATAGATGCAGACATTGCAAAGAAGAAAATGCAGACCTAGAACACACACTATTCACATGCCACCCAGATATTCAGAACCCCCATGTCCGAGCCCTGGTGTTTTGAAAGTGCAGCATCGCTCTTAAGCTCACCAATGAAGACGGCGAGCCGGCCCAAGCCCCAGCTAGAGAAGTCGTCAAAGAAGCTCAAGTCTTCATCATCCAGCACGCCTTGAAAGCCTTGGCTCACCACGGGCCAGGCCTCAAGGTGTCCCCGTAGCTACGGGGACTTAAATCAATTCTGGTTTAATAAAGTGTATTCACTCGCTCCCCCTCTCCCCTGCCGTGTCACGTGAGACACCAACTCTGTTTCTCCGAAATTAATAAAACGATATATATTGCTAATTTCCGGAACGACTTTTATGTCTTCGGAACAGTCGAAACGATCAGCTTTAAAAGACAGCATTCCATGCGTTATGGTTTTTCAAGGAAAAAGGCCCCTGACATCTGACAATGTTTATACCTGTTACATCTGCTAAAATCAAAATAGCCAAAAAAGAAGAAAGGAATAGACAGAGTCAGCATCTTAAAATGAACTGGCTCTAGTCGGTAACACTAGCAGCATAAAATTAATGAGACGCCGGCATAAGGCAATACAAAAGCCGAGGAATGAATCTCGAAGGAAGGACCACGAAAATAATATTTCTGGTTCTTCCCGCGATTCTCCAGTCTATGTACACAGCTTTCGACGGCACAGCAGGAAAACAACGCAAATATGGGGTTCAACAAATGCACGCCTCAACCCTAACGCACTCTGACTTTATTGTGCATGCATAAGCCTGGCTTTTTATTTTGTGTATGGGTTTAAACAGCAGTTAGTTTGTCTCTATCGATTGGGCGATGTCTGTCTGCAGAGGAGCCTTTTAGCCGGCGCGGTACGACTGCTAGCCTCGGGTATTTCACGTGCGTCACGCAGGAGGGAATACAAGAATGCTCCGGTACGCTGCTCATTCATGAACAGAGACGGGGAGGGGTGCGTATTGAACCCAGGATCCCTGGGCTCTGCAGCGCGAGCTTTCGTTAACGTGCTCCGAGCGAAACGCGTGCTGAGCATACAATTAACACACTTCAGTAAACAAATAAGCATCCTTTGTGGTAAGGCTCGGGAAGGTATAGTGACGTCGACGTAATTGCTTCTTTTGAAGTTTTTCGCCTCTTTAATGGTGAAGAGCACCATGCGATCTACTTTGGCGAAGCAGTTAAATAAGATATCAAAAACTAAGTGGTCCTAAGCGCCCACCTATCGATTAGGTTTGTGGTGAATTCTTGACGGATTAATTAAAACATAAAAAGTCGGCAAGCGAGAATGTGACAACTGCCCTATTGGAAAGACCAGTTTGAATATTTAACTGGTCCGACTGGTATTTGGACTGCTCAAACTAGTATTTGCACTGGTCATACTGATCTAACAGGAAATCAAACTGGCGTAACTGGAAGTCAGACTGGTCTAACTGGTAACTATATCGATCTAACTGGTCACCAGATTGCCTTCTAACTGGCCACCAGATTGGCCTGACTGGTCACCATACTGGCCTAACTGGCCACCAGATTGGCCGAACTGGTCACCAGATTGGCCGAACTGGTCAGCGGATTGGCCGAACTGGTCACCAGATGCCGAACTGGTCACCAGACTGGCCGAACTGGTAGCTAGATTGACCTGACTGGTTACCAGTTTGACCCCTCTTTCTTACTTTATTTATTTGCTTTCTCACTTATGATTTATTGGCTTTCAAATACTTACGGCATGATGGAGAGTTTACTTGTTACTAAGAGATTAATCCCCTGGGCCGTTCAAAATACTCTCAGAGGTATGAGATTGCTGGAAAAAATCAACATGCTGGGAATATTTTTTATTGCTTAGGCGGTCACCGAGAAATTCCGTACGTTCAAAACGACAAGTATAAAAGAGGGAAACTGAGAGCTCGGTAGTAGTGATCAGGTTAGTGTGCTGTTGTATTGGTGTTTGTATGTGCCGTGTACATGTACGTGCTTAATGTATGTTCCGCTGATGCTTGTAGTAGGCGTATTGTGTCTACATTTGTGTATAATAAATAGTGGTGGCATGAACAAATGAAAATATTTTTTGTCGAACCAGTGTGACCAGTTCAACCATCATGACCAGTCAAACTGTATGACCAGGTCAACCGCCATGACCCGTCAACCAGTGTGACCAGTTTGAACCACCTTGAAGAGTTCGTCCATTATGAAACTGGTCAAACTGGAGCAATAACCAAGTTTGAAACTGGTACCAGTTTAAACTGGTCTTTCCAGTAGGGTGGTTAAATACCTTGCATAACTTCTTGTAAAATATCGGTTTTCTCTGAATGTGATCTGCGCATGTCTGAAAAATCAGGGATCACTAATATGGGTTCCGCTTGAGCTGGACGAAAGCCTAAAAATAACTGCACGAATAATAAGCAAACAACTCTTTTTGGTGGATCCCAAAGAGCCCTAAAATGCGTAGCACTCAGTGGACCACGGTGACGCCATGGTGTTACGCGACGACACATTGTTACCTGGTAATCTGTAAACCACATGGCCACAGGAGTACCTAACGTAACGTAAGGACATGTAGCGCCACAGTATCAAGTGACGTATCGTCACAATGAAACGTCATGGTGTCATGCGTCATCGCGTAAAGTGGCAGCATAAGGCCACAGCGTCACGCGATCACCTAAAAAGCACGTGGTCCAGGGACGGCACGCCACGTGGGCGCATAATCCATGTGCCGTGATACCAGGCCTTGACGTCAAGCGATAACGTAACCTTCCATCACGTGACCACGTATCGTTCTGTAAGGTGACGTGACGTCACGGTGTAACGTGCATTATGTTGTCACGTGACGTCACGATGAGGCAAGAGGCTCACGTGACCTCATTATGTAACTTGGCGTCACGGTGTCACGTGACGTTCATGTAAGGTGAGATGCGATGTACCGAGGGTTTCCTTCCTGAGGACTCGTCACTGTTTCAGGCACACGTCCATACGGCAACGGCTGTAAACACGTGACATCATTAGTGCTGCCTCACCATCGAGGCAAGATGGGCAGACTAAAGCGCTGGATGAATTTGAATTTCACAAACAAGTATCGCCAAGCTGGTGCATTCTGGGAAGCATTTGAGCGAAAAATGGCGCAGGATCACCTCCGATTTAGTTTGGCGCGGCGGCGCGGCGGCGCGGCGCCGGAATCTACAGTAGAGCAATGGTAGCGTTCTTGCGAACGGCTGCGGGTCACCCGAAGCCACAGATAAATAATAGAAGCGTGCGCGTCTGGATATCAGATGTTCCATGAAGCGAAAATTGCGAATCGTCGCCGGTATCCACTAGAAGCGCCAGCGGCACGATCAAACGATGGTGGTACTTGGGTAGGTCAGGATATCCAGCATATCAGGATATCTGCGGGACTCACCTTGTTTACGTGAGGGCAAAGTACGCAGAGATGTGGACAAAGCATGGAAGGCCGACTTGGGCAGCACACCAACGTGTGTGCTGCACTGACAGTACCCCCTTGGTTCCTACTTCGTCTGCGCGTAGGCATGCCCAAATTGGATTGCCTGTGCAAATCAAAATATGGCACTTTCCGCTAATATTCGAGATCTTTTATTCTCGTGGTGGAAATTTAATATCACATATTGGTTTAGTTTGATACCAAATCACCTATGGTTATAACGTAAGGTGTGTGAGAAACCTTTGTGTTGAAAAACCTAATTACAGACTTAGTACTCAGTGTAAATCTCGGGAAGGCCGTTTTACATGGTGTGAAAATATTTACTCGCACTATAAAGTTCTAGCGTGAATCCAGCAGACGCGTGTTTAGTTGTCGGTATCTGTTCGGTGTCTGTACACAGCTCAAACTCTCTATATATCACGATTACCTGTCCAAAAGGAATTATATGGAAATGTGTTGTTTTCTTCTCAATATCTTAAACATGAAATTGTCAATGTTCGATGGTCTTGGTCAAGATGTTTCATTAATATATCAAACCTGCGATATTGATGGAAGTTTGAAATTGGCAATTAGTGTTTTTCAGTAGTCACATGAAGAAAGTGAGGCACGCGCAATTTGGGATGAACTACAATACTCCTCATGGTAGGGGAATTATAATAGATACCACGTTGTCTTCTGACTGATAAGATAAAAAAGATATAAAAACGTCTGTGAGATTATCAAATTACTCGAAAGGGGATAAGGTCCCTAGGGGTGCCTCATCTAGGCTGCGCACGTGGGCTCACTCTGGGTCCCATGAGGGGAGTCTATTTGGGCAGCCCTCGTTCGTCCCTTGCGGTACCGAGGAGGTAGGCTCATGTGGGCTGTCCACCCTACGTACAGGCGTTTGGCACTACGAGAGAGGTTTTTGTGGGTTGCTCAAGTAGGCCCAATCTGGGTCCCGCGAGTTGAGTTCATTTGGGCTTCCCGATTAGGTCCCTTGAGGGTCCCCGAGGGCAGGCGAGGTGGCCTGACCAAGTGGGCCTCACATGGGCCCGACTTGCAACACCGACGTGGGAGGCCCGTGGGCTACAGAAGTGAGACGCACGTCGGTCCCACTTTTCGAGCCACATTTGTGCTTCTTGTTGAGATCTGTGCCCAAAGTCGAAGCACCTCCAGCTGTGTTGGCTCCGAGGCCGGCCGAATCAGGCATCCCATCGGGCCGGGACCGTGTCGGTTAAGATTTAAAGCCGACGCGCCCGTCCCGAGTCGAGACCCAAAAGATTAGCTGCTGCAGTGCTCTAATGGGCAGAAACAAATATCCTAGGATCAGGATCCAATGAAGCCTAGGCACTTAACACCATGATCGCTTATGATCACCCACATCAAAATTACGATAAAAAAAACTGCGTCGACTTGACTTAA
Organism: Ixodes scapularis; assembly: GCF_016920785.2. Classification (NCBI taxonomy): domain Eukaryota; kingdom Metazoa; phylum Arthropoda; class Arachnida; order Ixodida; family Ixodidae; genus Ixodes; species Ixodes scapularis. The sequence goes on along the minus strand of NW_024609846.1, from coordinate 189,663,632 downwards.
CATGATTATCGATTTAATCAAACGTTTCGTCTCCCATGCGGGAAACATTATCAGTTAAACCGTCAAGCAGGAATGAGCGAAGAAACTTCAACAGTCCTCTTTAAGCAAGACCGCGTACACATCGTGGAGGGGGCCGCGGTCGGTGTTGCAAGCCGATGAGTCACTTCGGATGAACCATGATTCCACGAACCTGCGTGGAGACCACCTTTGTTCACTCGCCACAGTGGACGCATTCTTAGAGTCTAAACTGTGACCCGTATTCCAACAATGGTCTACGAGTTCCGTCTTCGCTCTCGTCGCATGCGTGGCCTTCGCCACTTCCCGTTTGTGTTCGTTTAGGCGAGTGCAGCGCCTCCGGCCTCTCTCCCCAATGTAGGATGCGTCACAGTCTAGACAATTCACTTTATACACAACACCGCACTGGGACTCTGGGGGGGGGGGGGTAATCTTTAGGTATAGAAATGAGATCACGTAGTTTACGATGGTGTTTGAAAGCTGTGCGGATATTCAAAGGGGCGAGGGCCCTGCGAATAGACTCAGAAACACCTTTCAAGTAGGCATTGTACTTGCCCTGTCCTAAGTCGTCCATTATCCTGACTTCTTCTTTGTCCCATCTGTTTGCGCGTGTTATTAATAAAATGTTTAGGATAATTCCGCTTCATCAGCAGGTCAACAATAACACCATCCTCAGAAGCACGCAATTGAGAATTAGAAATGGTCATGTAAGTCTTCTTTCGAAAGGTCTTGATTTCGCTCTAGCCCCACGTGTGGTTCTCAAAAGAGACTTTACAATCGAAATTGAGGAGGCACTTCGTCAGCTACAGGATACGACCGGAATTAATCTGACCCGCAGCCGCATATCGACTATGCTTTACAATGCTAAAGTAACGCCATCAAATCTGAGCAAGGTGGAGCAGTCGGCACTACCGGATGTTAAATCGGATCAATCAATTATTATTCTTACAGCTGATAAAGGGAAAGGCACTGTAATACTTGATAAAGAAATTTACTTTGAAAAAATGTAGGTAATTCTTGACGACACAGCGCATTTTGTGACGTTACCACTGGACCCCACTCATAAATCTGAGAGATCCCTCGTTGATCACCTCGGCGATCTAAAAAAGAAGAAACTCCTAGACGATGCCACGTACCCTCGTCTTTTTTCTTCTGACGGATCTACACCTAAATTGTATGGTCTCCCCAAAATTCACAAACCCGAGTGCCCGTTGCGTCCTATTGTTTCATTTATTGGGTCTCCGACATACAATCTGTCAAAATATCTGTTCGAACTCATCACTCCGGTCACAGGAAAAAACAGTTTAACAGTACGGAATTCCCAAGAACTCGTGGGCCTGGTTTGGGACCACGTCCTAGACGAAGACGACATAATGGTTTCCTTTGATGTTGTGTCCTTTTTTACATATGTCCCCACCTCTCGGTATGTTGAGATAGCCGAAACACGCCTACGTACATCGAAACACGCCTACGTACATCCCCTCACGCGGGATACGGCCCATTCGTCACATGTCGATTCGTCATAGGGCAACTGGTAACAGGCCCGTTCGTCACAGCGGAACATTCGTCATAGGATGATTCGTCACGCTGACAGTTCGTCACACTATGACTTGAAGGATGTCAAACGTTTCTTTTTCTATCTTGCTTTCTTAAGAAAATTAGGAAACGGAGTAACTTAACCAAATTCGTACAAGGTAAGTGAGGTTGACTACTGTACGAACGGGAAACAAACGCATGTACCAACGACCCCAAGACAAGGCAACATGTAGCCTTTAACCTACATGTTGCCCTTATCGCGGTCACCTTTCTAACAAAAGACCTTCGAGAACATAAAGTTCCCAATAGAAAAAAACCCACCGAACGCAATTTTTTTTTTTTTGCCCCGTGTCAGGGTTTTCCATGCCGGTTGCCCTCGGATTATAAAAAATATCACTCCCGATTTCTAAATGGAAGTAGTTACTGCTAAGAGAGGTGGCGATATGCTTCTTCATGAAGGACATTCCTACACTTGCATTAAGGGTAATGAAACTACGCTGTATTGGTCCTGCCGGCGAAGAGGAGTTTGTAAAACTAAAATAGTCAGCGATCACCGCCAAGACTCGTATAATCTCTTATTCCAGAGACCATACGCATGCATTTGACCCCACCGAGATAAACGTGTTTCGGGTTCGTCATCAGATGAAGGAAAAGGCTGGTATGTACCAAAATCTGTTCCTGCTCTCATATTCCCCCCTAAAGAAGTTCACAAATGTCCTTTCTTTCAGTGGGAGGCCGTCTATAGTACCACACCAAATACTTCTGGCTGCGTTTGCCTGTGTCAGTGACGACACTGCATCGCAGATTCCCGCACCGTCAACACTTCGGGGCACAATCTGCAAGCAAAGGCAGCGGGCGAATTGCGACTACAGCGTATCATCTTGCAGAGCCAACATACGAATTCCCACAGAGTTCAAGGTAAAGTGTACTGCAGCGCAAAATCACAGTGCGCGACATATTCTGATAATAATGACTGTTTTACCTGCATGCAGACCACTGCCAAAGGAGACTCCTTTCTCCTCCACGATAGCGGATAGGGCGACAGCGAAAGAATCCTGATCTTTGCTACGGAGCGCAACTTGAGCTGTCTGGCTCAGGCGACTACGTGGTTCGCGGACGGGACCTTTAAAGTGACCCCGGCAGTTTTACTAACTGTACATGGAGCATGCCACAGTCAATGGCGTGGCAGTGCTAATGGTTTACGGCTTGCTGCCAACAAATCTGAAGCTACCTACAGAAGGTAAGCATTCAAGAGCTCTGATAAACGTATAAAACGAAACGCTCAGTGGTCCTATTATTGGACATGTGTTCAAATACTTCAATATATGTTCCCTTTTTTTAAGGTTTTTCGACGTCCTTCTGAGTTACATGGGGGGCCAACTGCCTTGACGTGGCTTACATGGACTTCAAGATAGCGGCCATCAACTATACAGGGATGCTTTTTCACTTATCCCAGTCGGTGTATAGGATGGTGTGCTCCAGTGGTCACCAGAGTCGCTTCAATTCAGATGAAGAGTTTGCTGTTCTGGTATGCGGCATTCTATTTATATGTCTTATTGTTGTCTTCAGGTAAGCCAATCGGTTACTTCATTTTTTGTTGATTTTCATATGAGAATGCTTTAAGCATTGGCCTTCTTGCCAATCGCCGACATTCCTGAGGCCTCCAAGGACCTTCTCGAGGTTTTCTCCGCCGATGCCTCACTCGTGGCGGACTACTTCGAGGACGTGTATATCGGGAGACCCCGTCGGAACGGCTTGTCGTTGGCCACCTTCCCTCCTCTGGTCTGGTAAGTCAGAGAATCAACACTAGCAGAAAGGCCAAGGACGAACAACAGCATAGAAGCGTGGCTCCGCGGGGACTGCACGTAAAAACTGACATAGTCCTTTGAGAACTTGGACGTTTTCTGTAGTGCATTTTTGCATTTGTGGCTCATGATTTCAGTACATTTCCCCCTCAAAAAGCTTTCTGCATGAGCGTGTGTGCGTGTTCTTTTTATCCTTGACAGAGATGAAGCTGGCTCAAGCAGAGGGCGGCATGACATCTTCGAGGGTGTCCAAGAAGCACGCCGACTGCAACCGGCGTCTTCAAATCATTGTAAGCCGCTACAATGGTCGCAATCGTCTTGAAACCTTGGGGACGGCCGCTCGGAATATCGCTTTTTAATTTGTTTTTATTTTGCTCAATAAACCTGTTGTTTTCTAAGCACAACGATGACTTGTTTGGATGTTCCCTCTCTTCAGTAAAAATGAAATATACCGTACTAATCTTTATTGCATGCACAGCCAGGTGAATATATGTTGGGCAAATTCAAATATCCGGTTCGTACAGTGACAAACTTTCCTAGGGACAAATTCCCCTATGACGAATGTTCCGCTGTGACGAACGGGCCTATTACCAGTTGGCCTGTGATGAATGCACACATGACAAACGGGCCTACACCCCCCCTCACGCACATCGTTAACGGTGGAGGACATTGTAATTTCGCTGCGTTTTTGTCTTGAACAGTCGAATTTTACGTTTCGCGGACAAATTTATGACCAAATTGAAGGATGTCCAATGGCTAGTCCAATTTGTGTTACAATGGCAAATCTTGTAATGGAGTATGTGAAGAGACTGTCCTTGAACAGAACGCGCTCCCGATAGGGTTTTACAAACGTTACGCGGACGACACCTTTGTAATTTTAAACAAGGACCATCTTGCTGACTTTCATTTAGCTTTAAACAGCGTTGAATCATCAATACAACTCACAAATGAAATTTATCAGAACAGTGCGCTGCCTTTTCTGGATGTTAATGTGTTCCGAAATAGTACCGGTCGGTTAGATACAACAGTGTACCGCAAAGCTTGCGATCCAGGCAACCTCTTAAGCTTTAACTCTCATCATTCTGTCGAATATAAAAAAGCTGTCGTAAAAACCCCACTACATCGATCAGAACGCATTTCTTCTAATCCTAAATTGCGCGCTTCTGAGGATGCTGTTATTTTTGACGTGTTGATGAAGCGAAATTATCCGAAACGTTTTATTGATAACACCCGCAAACAGATGGGACAAAGAAGAAGTCAGGCTAATGAAAGACTTAGGACAGGGCAACTAACAATAGCCTACTTGAAAGGTGTTTTTGAGTCTATTCGCAGTGCCCTCTCCCCTTTGAATATCCGCACAGCTTTCAAACCTCATCGTAAACTACGTGACCTCATTTCTAAACCTAAAGATTACGCCCCCCAGAGTCCCAGTGCGCTGTTGTGTATAAAGTGCGTCACAGTCTAGACACTGTTTTGTATGGACTGTGACGCGTCCTACATTGGGGAGACAGGCTGAAGGTGCTGCACTCGCCTAAACGAACACAAATGAGACGTTTTGAAGGCAAGGCATGCGACGAGAGCGAAGACGGAACTCGTAGACAATTGTTGGAGTACGGGTCACAGTTTCGACTTTCAGAATGCGTCCACTGTGGCGCGTGAACAAAGGTGGAACCAGTGTTGTACGGAACGGCGTTCCAAGGAACGGCGTTCCTGGAACGCGTTCCTTTTAGGAGGAACGAAGGAACGCCGCCGTTCCATTTGGCATCGGTGGAACTGGAACGGGAACTCGTTACATTTTTACGAGAACGGAAAAGGAAACGGCGTTCCTTTTTTTCGTCCAATGGGGTAATTTGTATTTTATTTCTAAAAAGGAACGTCTAAAAGTATAAAAACCATATATTTACAAAGCGCAGGGTCTGGTTAAAATTTTGGTTACTTAGGGCTTATGTTGTGTAGTCCTCGCTTGGTAACACTGGGGTGCAGGAGAGCTAGTGGACATTTATTATTTTTGCAGTGCCCGAGAGTGCGGTACGAAACGCAAAACGTTTGGTCGAAGGAAAAGACACAGAAAGAGGGACGTTTCAAACTTAGCCACTTTCTTTTCTTCCACGAATACTCATACACCCAGAAATCTAAGGCCAACTACATCCATCACTGAACTTCCACAAACAGACCTACAGTTACAACAAAAGGACAGGTTACCTGACATGGAACCAGACTTGTGCCTATCTCAGATACAGATAATCTACTCAAGATACTGTATTTCAGATAATTTTTGAAGAATCTTGGTATCTTGCAAATACTTCTGATCTAGAGTATTTGATACTCTATTTTAATTACATTCCTGAGTACCTTGTACTCATTATCTGAAATACATTTTTTGACATTTCGCCATTTTCCGACTTTTCCGGTATGAAGTGGCGTGGGCGTGGCACGAGCAAACGTGAACATTCTTTCGAGCAACCAAATCCTGTTGCTAGCTCCGATTAGCTGCGGTGACTTTGGTTGAGCTCGTGAAAACATCGCTTTTTTGCCGATTGTGACTCATATTTCAGCCCAAATTTCGTAGAATGAAGGTTTTCCCCTAGCCTTCTCAAAGGTGACTTTTGTTTCCTGAACTCTCCCCCCAAAACTCCCCAAACAAAAGGAGTGGTTTTACGGATGTAAAGATTACCACACTGAGGCGCGACGCAGACCGGGGAAATGACCTACGACAACAATAAAAACTTGAGTTTCAAGAAAATAATAATAAAAAAAAAAAGATAAGCGGACAAAAAAATTGTTTCGCTTTGTGTATCTTTGACCCTGCTGCGGCAAAACGTCACGGTTTTTTGTTGTTTATTTTCTTTTTTGTGATCAGTCCGTCACTTATTGCTGTCGTAAACACTGTCTGTAAGCGAACATTGATAAGCTGCGAACAGGACAGGAAACGGACAACGAGCAAGGTGACCTCTCAAAATGCCAACAAAACGTCCCCAAACGTGGAGTGCCTTTCTGAACAACACCTTATTATGTGGGTTCTCTTCGTTTTCAATTCACTCATATCCGTATTTCAAGTCGTTTATAGTGAACTCCCCATAGAGGGAATATGGATTGTCGTTGAACGATCCGTCTAGGGTGCGCCGCAGGACATGAGATTCAGTAATGTCACTATTGGCAAGACGCTCTATCCCGTCTGTTGCCCCCACACCTCGGTGTATACCTAACACAAGGTCTTTGCACATGGCCACAGGCCTTGCGTGCATGTTCATGTCATCTTCTTTAATAGAGCGCGGGGCACAGTGTAATGTAAAAATACTAACAAAAAACGAAATGACGTCAAGTGCCGGATCTCTCCCGAAAGCAGTCGTCACAGGATGCTAGCTTGATCCACTTGGGCTTTTGTACTGCGCTAGGCACCGTGCATGCTGCATTGTTCATGCAAGCCGGAGTGGTAACAAAAAAGACTCTCCTCCCACTCACCGGAGAACACGAACTCCGAATCCAGTCGAACGCTGACGTCGCGTTCGATTATGTCAGCCGAGCGCCGAGTCATTGTATTCTTTGTCCCTGTCCGTGTAGTTCTGAAGTTAACCACTTGGGGTGCCACGGTCTGATCTCCTCCCCTTCGTTTTGTCCCAGAAATGTTTTGTAACATGTATCAGTGATATTGCCACGCGCGTTGCCGAGCAAACGCGTGGCCGCACTTGGCTCTCGCGCGGAGGCTCCGGGTTTGATTCCAGGGAGCGGACTCCTCTTTTATTTATTCTTTCAACTTGACATTCTAGTTACGTCGAAAACCTTGTCGTCTGATTGAGTTACGAATGTTTTGCGCGCCGAACATTCTAAGCCTAATGTTCCAGAAGCCCACGCGGGTACAAAAGGTGCTCCGAGTGGCGGTCCGAAGTCACTCTCGAGTATCGCCCCAGCGCTCGATCCTGGTGTTTCGCCAACATCGACGCCTGCGACGCTAGCCTTGCTCTATTTCGTTTTGGCTACAAGTTTGCCCCATTGAACGTTCAGTTTCTTCAATTATTCGCCGCCTAATCATTTGTCATTCGTTACAATATCCTGCTCCTTATAGTTGGACTGCATAAAAAAGCCCTACGATAATTCCCCCCCCCCCCCCTTTTTGTATTGTTGCATGTTAATAAACCATTCGGATAAGCCAGGTTTGCGCAGCCGTATAATTGTCCTTGTGTCTGACGTCAATGAAAACTACGCAATTCGGAAGTATCCGCAAAAGTAATTGAGTTACATTTCTAAGTATTTGTACTCGACTCAAGATACTTTACAGTGAAAGTAAGTTGGGTAGTATTTTAAATACTTCATGGCGCAGGTATTTAGTAACTTAACTTAAATACTTTTATCGAGTATTTTGTCCAAACTGCATGAAACGCACCCTTGTATCCCAAATATTGGTCACTTAAATGATACAAAAAATTAATCTTTGCCTCTCCCCTTGTCCCCAACCTTCAAACAGAACAACGAATCTTCACTTCACGGAGAAGGACTTGTATTTTTCAAGACTAACCTTCGAAGGTCATACCCTCTTCTTTACTTGCTCGTCTTGCGGACGCCAACATCGAGAAGCAACCGTTGTTAAGTTCGAACAAGGGTCTTTGTTAGATTGAAACGTGTGAGGTTGTTGAAAAAAAGGTCGTGCAATGTGGGCTAACAGTACAGTTGGCTTCTATGAATCGCCCATCCCAAACAGGAATGTGGTAAAACGCTGAGATTTGAAGAGGTGAATATTTCAACAAAAAGAACTCTGCTGTCGTGTGTCTTCGTCTCCTGTTGCCCTGCCATCACTGCATTCAAATTCTGTGCTGGCGTTTAATGGGATAGATTAAAAAAATAAAGCTTTGCTTGATCTAACTAATTATGGTAATCAGAAAAAAATGCGAATGTAACGTATATGTAACGATACGTTTCATTTTTTGAACTGCAACGGGAACGAGTTCCTTTTTCAGAGATGGAACTTGTAACGGGAACGCGTTCCAAAAATCAGAAGGAACGAGGAACGAGCTTTCGTTCCTTTTTTTCAGGAACGTGTACAACACTGGGTGGAACCATAGTTCATCCGAAGTGACTCATCGGCTTGCGACTCCAACCGCGGCCCCCTCCCCGATGTGTACGCGAACTTGCTTAAGTTCGCGTACACATCGCGAACTTAAGCAAGTTCGCGATGTGTACGCTGTTACTGTTTTAGAGTGCAGCTCTTAGGCGCCCGTTTCCAGCCTAAGCGGCGTCGCCGTCGCCGTCAGTGTAACCGAGGTCACCCCCAGGGTCACGTGACCCTCCAAGGTCACCACAAGGTCACGCGACCCCCCAAGGTCACGAGACCACCAAGGTCACGTGACCCCCAGAGGTCACGAGACCCTAAGTCACGTGACACCCTCCCAGGTCACGTGACCTCGGGGGGGGGGGGGGGGTCACGTGACTTGGGGGAGGGGGTCACGTGACCTCAAGGGGGAGGTCACGTGACTCCCCAAGGTCACGTGACACCCAAGGTAACGTGACCCCCCCCCGAGATCACGTGATACCCTCCCCCAAGTCACGTGAAACCCCCCCCCCCCGCGAGGTCACGTGACCCCCTCCCCCCCAGGTCAGGTAACCCCCCCGAAGCATATTCAAGAATGAGAGGAGGAGAAGGAGGAGGAGGGGTCTACCCTTCCCCCAGTACCCTTCCCTCCTCCTCCTCAAGAGCTGCGCTCCAATTCGGCGTTACAGGGAGTTGTAAACGGCTTTCACTTTTTTCGCTCATTCCTGCTTGAAGGTTTCACTGATGACGTTTCCCGTATGGGAGACGAAACGTTTGATTAAATTGTTAATCTTGTTAAGTAAAGTCGGCGCAGTTTTTTGATCATTATGATTCCCGGCTTTTGGAATATTTGCACTCAAAATTATCTTCAGAATATCTGAAAATGCAGACTCGTCGTTGAACTCGCGTCAGCTGCTGTAGTTGCCCTTAAAGCGAGCTGTCTTCTCTTCGTAAAAAAATACCTGGGTCTCATTTTTTTCTTTCACACGCAGATGTGTCAACTCACTTCGGCGTTCCGCTTCAATGTAATTCCAGGCTCGAATGTGGTGCTAGGCTTTGACCGCGGTAATTCCAATTACAGCGTCGCTTACGACAGTCTCAACACTACCATTACGAAGGTAAGTGCCACAAATACTTTCAGCATCTTGTGTTTATTGGTGTTCCGATTGGTTTATTTTTTTATCATATCTGCCCCTTCAATTTAATTGCGAATATATACAGAATTTATATATATATATAATGTGATTGTCGCTAAAGGTCGTACATGATGATTTAATTTTGGATGGGTTTTACTATGAGGCGTGATGGAATGGCGGTTCGACAATGCCCCCAGCCAAAAAGCACGAGCCTTCTGGGTGCGCGTCTTCAGACCGAGCTCTTTGTCTTCCTCTTTTCCTAACATTATCCCCCGGCTTGTGGAGGCGCCGGTCATCCCGCGGCTTCTGATGGGACAAGGGTTGTGCAATTAGCCGTTCGGGCGGTGATAGGGCCGAATTCGTGCGTCGCGTACAATGTCTGACGCGTGCGACCGACGGTCTCGACGGGGCGACAGAGGTGCCACCTCGTAGTTTGTGGTCGACAGTTGGCGGATGACGCGCAGAGGCCCGATGTACTTGTTCTGGAGCTTTCTATATCTTCCAACAGCACAAGAAGGTGACCAGAGGAGTACTTCATCTCCGATGTTGTAAGTCGCTGGGCGGTAAAATGAGTTATAGCGGAGCATATGTTGCTGTTGCAATAGGGACGTGTGGAGGCGGGCGATTTGGCGGGCGTCTGCGGCTTGAGAGACGATATGGGCGGGATAGGGGTCCAAGGGAGGATCGTCTACGTAGGGGACAGTGGTGTCCAGCATTGTGAAAGGTTCTCGGGCGTAGAGACGGTAATATGGGGAGTAGCCAGTAGTTGATTGCGAACCGTATTGTAGGTATATGTGGTGTAGGGCACGACGGTATCCCAAGTAGTTTGGTTGTTACAAACATACATTGAAATCATTTAGGTCGAAGAGTGGTTGAGGCACTCGGTAAGTCCATCAGTTTGCGGATGGTATGCGGTCATGACAATATGAATGGTGGATGCCATTTGCAGAACTTCGCAAAGAAGCTGCGAAACGAAAGCGTACCTCGGTCACCTATAATATATTGCGGCGCGCCGTGGCGGAACAAAACATTCTGCAAGAAGAAGGTGGCAACTTCTTCGGCAGTGGCAGTTGCAACGCATTTGGTTTCAGCGTAGTGGGTGAGGTCGTCAATGGCTACAATAATCCACCTATTGTTCGTTGTTGAAGGAGAAATGGACCCAGCAGGCCGAGCTCTTTGCTTCCTCTTTTCCTAACAAGATATATATATATGGGCGGTTTCATCTCAAATCGTGCAGGCAAAAAGGGTCGAATTTTTAATTTTGATGAAAAAAATATATGTTATGGCGCGGTTTCTAAAACCGCAGTCGACACAAACCGCAAGTTCGTCGGATTTTTCGTTCTCGACTTATGAATTCTTAAAGAGGCCGCGGCGAAAAGCAGTGTTTTTCACACCCGTCGTGGGTCGGATGTTTCGCTTGATCTCCCGCCATGGATTTTCAGTCCACATTATATTATCTTTTTTTAGGCACTCTGTGGGCACATTTAAAAGGCTCCAATGCCATGAAATAATTTTAGGCATTTTGCTTTTTTTCTGTAAAAATGTCAAAAACGCCTCCTCGGTCAATTGTTGACGAACTTTGACAATTAATTACTGGAGATCTACTTGGGTTATACCGATATGTTTTATGTCCACGGAGAGCCCAAAACACACTCTTTCTATTTATTATAAAATTCCTTGGCTGTATAAAATATTCTTCGCGGTACGTTTACGTTAATATTATGCAAAAACCAAAAAGTACCATTTTTGAAATTGATTTTCTCAAAAAACTTATTTTTTATTTTTTTTATTTTTTGTTCAAATGTAGATATGATAGTTGTCTACACGAAAATCAAGCCTAGAGAGTGTATATTTTGTTTGCATGTTTTATATTTAGGCCTCCATATCGGAAAAAGACGTCTTTGTTTTGCAAGACCTAAGTCAGACATAGCGACCCATACGTCTCTATGAATTGCGAAAACGTTTTCTTGAATTTTCTTCTGCATTTTGTAATCAATTATAAACAGATTTTGTGGTATTGAATATTTATGTATGTTTTGATAAGAGCGGGAACCATGAGATACATATCTAACCAAATCAGCAGGCCCAGTAGACTTTCAATAACCAAAAGGCACAGAGGTCGTATTGTTTCGATTTATAAACCTTTCAAAGTAAACTAGCACGACTATCTATTAGCTGTCATATTACTAAGACAAAGAAAGTCACCACATTGTCGATATATACAATTCTTTACGAAACCAAACACTGGGGCTTGTTCACAGCACATCGCACAGGTCACCAGGGAATGTCCTTTCACTTCCGTAATACACAAAAGTGGTTACACAGAAACGGTCCGAAACACACAGAGAGTGTGTCATGGAGAGGGGTAGGAAATAAAAATAAATAAATAGGAATTAAATTGCCCAACTCCCATCTTAACGAAAATTGCGTTAAAAAAAAATAAAGTATTTAGGTTCGAGTGGTGGCAAGGCTATAGGTCCACGGCTGGTGGAGAGTCAGACAAAGAAGTCGACGGCACGTAAAGGTAAAACAAAAAAAAAAAATCAATAATTTAATAAAGAGGGAAAACTCAGCCGCACATGACACGAACAAAAAACAACTCCCCCGGGCATTCCCTAAACGGGACGCAACCAAATGCGTGCGAACAGGCTCTCTACATCACCGCCTGGCCGCTACGCCATGCCGAAATAAACCCAACAACCGAACAGTGCTAACAAAAAGTTAGTAAAAAAACATTGAAAAAAAAAAAACGTTCAGAAAAAACCGCACCCGAGAAACAAAGTTCAGCGGGGCGAAGAAACACGCACGAGTCGGTCCCACGACATTGAAGTCTGCAGGATGACGGCGTCCAGATGATGCTCTAATCTGTTCCTCCCTCTATTACGCACATCCACGACGGCTGTGCGGAACAGTGGCTGTACGAAAGAAAGTGAAGAATAGATTCGAGCAGGCGATGCGCGAGAAGGTAACCGAGACTATGCTTCAAGCTTCATATCGGGAGAGGAGCTTTCGAGGTAGTTTCTGCAGTTACTCAAACTTTCTCTGTCCCCTTTCCTTTTTCAAAAGAACACGTCAGCCGGCGCTAACGTTTCATCTCGGGAGAAGCCCACTCTTCACAAACGGTTATAGTTGACAAGGAGGCTGACTTCGACCCAACTAGTCTCCGGGCAGAATACAAAGACAAGTATATTTACCAACACGCTCGTTTTAATGTCAGTCTCCGGGCTTTGCTGTTTCCAAAAGAGATAACCCTTTATAAGGACAGAACGAGCGGGTTGGTGGGGATAATTAAACTTAAACACTCCCTTCTCGTTTTCTTCCTCAAGTTTAATAGATAACCCTTCGGTGCTATCGGATCTCCCCGGAGAGAGAGAGAGAGCACGGCCGTTTCAAGGTAAGGATAGGGCGCTCGAAGCTAGGGCAAACAGGCGGTATCGTTTCACGCATGCACGGATGACTGGTTTCAAATTCCCCCACATCCCTAACGAAACCGGCCCATCTTCGTGTGTGCGTCTGCGGGATTTCTGTCCCGCGCCGCCGGTTTTAGCGCGCACGTGGCGTTGTTTTGGCTGGCAGAACAGTTGTTGACCGTCGACATTGTAAGGCCCTGGTGTCCTCATCCTTTCAGGCAACGATTCCATTGCTTTCCCTTGTGCAATACTCTGACAGACTCCTCCTGGGTGGCTGTCACTGTTCGCCGCGTCAACGACAGAATCGTACCATTTCCCTCCTCGTGACACAGGGTGCGCTGCTCGCTTTACTGTCACGGGCCGTCCCATCTAACACAACGAGCGCGAAAGGTCGTGGTCATCTGCTGGCTCCGAAAGGGCGGGACGTTCATGCAGGCCAATGAGGGCCCCGAATCAATAAGACGTCTGCCGACTCCTACACGTTAAAAATTTACGACACCTGCTGCTCTGTTAATAAGTGTTGCTTTTTCTTTTTGGAACTCCTCCGATGTAGCTTGCCGCCTATAATAAAATTTAAATAATCAATAAATATATCTGGGTGGAAATACTGTATTTCATTTTTATGTGGGAACGTTTAAAAAAAGAAAAAAAGTATTTCCAAGCTTGTGAAGACGCGCAATTCGCAAGTCCATTTGGAGCCGTAAAAACACTTTTTTGTACGATATTGATGCTTAAATGTAGAACATACAAACAAAATATACACTTTCTAGGCTTGATTTTCGTGTAGACAACTATCATATCTACATTTGAACAAAAAATAAAAAAAATAAAAAATGGGTTTTTTGAGAAAATCAATTTCAAAAATGGTACTTTTTGGTTTTTGCATAATATTAACGTAAACGTACCGCAAAGGATATTTTACACAACCAAAGCATTTTATAATAAATATAAAGAGCGTGTTTTGGGCTCTCCGTGGACATAAAAAATATCGGTGTAACCCAAGTATATCCCCAGTAATTAATTGTCAAAGTTCGTGAACACTTGACCGAGGAGGCGTTTTTGACATTTCTACAGAAAAAAAGCAAAAGGCCTAAAATTATTTCATGGTATTGGAGCCTTTTAAATGTGTCCAAAGAGTGCTTCAAAAAATATATTATAATGTGGACTGAATATCCATGGCGGGAGATCAAGCGAAACATCCGACCCACGACGGGTGTGAAAAACACTGCTTTTCGCCGCGGCCTCTTTAAAAATTCATATGTCGAGAACAAAAAATCCGACGAACTTGCGGTTTGTGGCGACTGCGGTTTTAGAAACGCCGCCATAACATATATTTTTTTCGTCGAAATTAAAAATTCGACCCTTTTTGCCTGCACGATTTGAGATGAAACCACCCATATATATATATATCAGAGTGTCGAACCGGAACCGAACCAAACCGAAAACCGGAACCGAACCGGTATTTTTTCCGGAACTGAACCCGAACTCGAACCGTTATATTGTTAGCGCGATGAACCCGAACCGGAACTGAACCGGAAAAAAAAATAACGGTTACCGGCTCATGTCAAAACGGTTCGGCCACGCGCTGTTGACAATGATTGTGCTATCAATGCCATTTGTTTTTTAAGTGCCGTCAACTGACACACACCTTGCTTACATATTTTTCTTCTCCACTCAGTCTTAGGAATATAAACGCTGCATCCACGAATCTTGACATAGGAACCAGTATTGCGCTGGTCGCGGCTTGCACGGAAAAAAGAAAATCGGAAGGCTGTGCAGAAAAAAAAAAAAATCGCGTCACGGGATTTCATTTTTCTACAATCTCGTAAATCCTAAATGCTGCTGTGTGCTCATTTCATAACACGTTTCTAGAACGCGCGAGTTCTTGAAGCTTGCATCCATCAGAATGAGAAAGGAAAAGGCTGTGGAGTTCGATAATAATGCATCGGGGTTCGTATAGGCACTTAAAAGCTGACATATTTGTGAGACAGCGAACTCTTCTATTTTAATATTCATCCTATTACGGCCTTCTGGCGTTGCGTTCGGTGAAGTGTTTTTCATAGTCCGTATCTTGTTCAATGAAAACTTCTTTAAGGCCACGGTCCCACTGAATCTGGCAATTTAGGTACTTTTTGGCAGGTCATTACTCATCTCCTTTTAAATCCTGTTTTGTGGGATTGATGTCATTCGAAAGGCAATGCAATCCTCTTTCATTTGATATTATGTGTGTATTGGTTTATACTGCTCATGCGCATTTGTAGCGTTGCGAATATGATGGCGCGGACCCTCACTTGCTCCGCTAGTTCATGTTTTACGAACGATCCATTAAAGATAACACGGTTCCAATATAGCAGTTTTGTTAAGATGATGTCGGAGCAGAATGGGACGATACACTTTTTTGGTGTTTGCAGTACTTTGTTTTTTTTCATCCCTCCAAATATTGTCCTAAAATTGACATATTTCAGCACAAATATGTTTTTAATGACAACCGTTAGGACAATGAAATTAGCTACAGATGTAGTGCTTATAATTGGTAATATGCAAAAAAAAATTTAATGTTGTGTAAAATTTTTTTGTTTAGATATTTTATATCAAACGTAGCATTTTTTGTGCTTCGAGTCATGGTACTTTAAATGCCACTTAGGAAATAATTAAACTATGATAAAATCTTTTATAACATTTAGAGCTACAATGGTTGCCCAAGAGATGGAAGATGGCTTTTTTTCATTTTCAAAGTCATAACGCTCCAGGAGCCCTTCAAACTTACCTGTTTTTGACGCATATCTTTTTTAGACATCAAACAGATTTACTGGCATCTAATAATATTTATTGTTTGGAATAGATACACATTCCGATGTACTAAATGTTCACAATGATCTTGCTTTGGTTTTTTAATAGGTGTAGAGCTGAGCTAATTTTAAAAACAATTAAAAACTGTTTGGGTGTTTTGTTGCGCTACCTGGCGGATGGCAGACAAACTGCTGATTTCTAATGTTCAAAAAATTTCCGAGGGCGGCGTTGGCGTCTGTATCATCATCAATCTCCGTGTCTTTTTACCTTCACATTTAAAAAAATATATTGCAAGATTTACTATCGATAAATGAATGGTTTACGTACTGGGTCAGGTTCATAAATCTAAAACAAATAATTAGACAAGCGTAGCGTGATATAATGTGTTCATTATTCGATATGATTGAAATCAATAAACAATAAAGACGAAGAGGAAAAGAATGCACCCGAGTTCACTTCATGCCTAGAGTCACTAAATAAGCTGCGCTTAGAGTATCAGAACTCCGTTCCCAACATTGTTTTGGGGGCCGCCATTTTGGGTCTTGTGCAGAGCAAACGCAACTGCCGATCGTCATGATTCAAAAGTGCGACTTCCTCAGCATTAGATCCGGTGTCAGGAAGCTGATGCAATATTGCTTTGCTCTGTCGTGGAGTGTTTAAATATTTGTGGAGGACGGAAAAGCGTTTTCTGTGATTTTAGATAAAGCTTCAGATAATTGGCAACCGTGATTTTAAGTCACAATATGGCCAAGTGTCGCTACTCTGAAGCGTAGCTAATTTAGTGGCACAAGCGGGAACAATGAGGAAGAAGCAGGCGTCAAAAGGTAGTGGTTTGTGGAACCCACGGGGCTTACGTCATGGCGCCTTCATGTATAACAAGCTCCTTGAACAAGGGCATGAATAGTGTCATTAAATAAGCTACGTTTCAGAGTAACGACACTTAAGCATATTGTGACTTAAAATCATGGTTGCCAGCTATCTGAAGCTTTATCTAAAATCACAAAAACGCTTTTCCGTCCTCCACAAATGTTTAAACAGTCCGCGACAGAGCAAAGCAATATTGCATCAGCTTCCTGACACCGGATCTAATGCTGAGGAAGTCGCACTTTTGAATCATGACGATCGGCAGTTGCGTTTGCTCTGCACAAGACCCATAATGGCGGCCTTCACAACACTGTCGGGGAAGAGTGTGCTGATACTCTAAACGCAGCTCATTTATTGGCTCTTGTTCCCGCGAAACTCATTTTCCCTGACTGAAACTGAAAATAAATATGAACAATACACCATTATTATAGCTTATTTAGTTATAACCAACTACACATAATGAGAGAAGGAAGCGGCTGGATAGGAGAAACGCGGGTTTTATGTGCGACCGTTCTAACCGTCTCAAAAGAGAGAACGCGCGAGCTTTCGCTGGTTTAAAAAAGGCATCCAAAGAAAAGAGGCGGCACGCTGTGTTCTTTGTGTTTATGCGTCTAATTGCAAATTGTTGTGTGTATGTTTATACAGCCGGAAGTTAGTCCGCCTCATTGGGCGTCTAGTGTCTCAGCTGTAGATGAGCAATTTAGCCAGTGCCGTGCAACCGAAAACCTGGGGTCTTTAACGTGCACCACGCAGTAGGGATACACGACCGCACGCCGGTACGATGCTCTTCCAGATCGATACGGGCAGGGGCGGGGAGGGTTCTGCAGTGGTCCGAGCTGGTGTGCGCTAGATCATGCACTCGGCCACCGACCCCCCCCCCCCCCCCCCCCCCGTCTAATTTATATACAGGTATAAGTATTTGAAGATCGACGATGGACGTCGATCGTCTCGAGGTAATGTAACGTAATAACATTACATAAATAATAAGTTTGTTGAAGGACTGAACGACTCAATTTTTCAATTCTTGGATTGTAATATGGCGGTAGCCTATTGTACTTACTGTTGATGAAGAGCAATATGAGGTGACGAGGTAATGATTACATGATGAGGCTCTATTGAGGAGTTTCAGCGACGGTGTCACCGCCCTGGCGGCCGATCGCCGAAAGAGAACGAGGGGGATAGCTTCGCTGGGCGTTGGCTTTGTGTATATGCGTTGGCCGCGTACGTAGGCTTATAAACTTCGGCAGCAAGAATATTACGCGGCTCTAGTGTTTCGGTACGAGCAACAGAGGTGACACGATCTGCTACGACTAGCTACGACCACCCGCCGCAGCGATGCAGGCGTCGGAGGAGCGCAACCTGTGTACTACGCAGTCAGTCGCCGTCGCCGACGCAGGTCGTTTGGCATTCAGGGCTTGCCGCCCCGGGTTCTGCGCTTGTACTTGGAACCGAGTATTATTTCCTGTGCTTGTGTATGTGCTCAGTGGCTGGATATGGAGCTCATAGAGCAGTTCTTCAGACACAACAGCGACTCAAAGTTGACGGCGGAGGGCCTTGCAGCAACGCTTTCGGTTGGTGCACGGGTGTGACCACTACACGGATAAATTTTAAGATTGCAGCTAGCAAGGTGGGCCATAGTCGCTTTATGTTGACACGATTTTGAGTGTAAGTGCTCCGTGCAAAGGCGAATCTATCGCGTTTCTAATCCACCTTTGTTTTTGTTGTTTTTAGTACGCACGACCGACTGCTGCAAATGCTTCTTTACCGATCACGGAGTGAATGTCTTCGGCCTTACATTGCGGAACGCCCAATAAAAAGTCATATTCATTCAGCGAGAAAACTTCCTTTTCGAGTGACCTTCTGATCGATAATTTCTTCCGTACTTAAGTGCTTTAATCAACACGATCGATTAAGTTTGCTTCCCTAGTTAGGACATTTTTGTGCCACATGCGGGCACTAATGCTTGGCACGATCGATGTATGCCACTGGTGGTATTTTGAATTGGTTTACTTCCAAAGCTAACAGTGTGACAGGTGGGACCATTCAATTTGCTAAAAATGTGGCGATATGGGAATTTCGTTGCATAACTAACGTTAAGATTGATAAGAAACATGCTCATGTGATGATGCATGTCTACAGCATAAGCTTTGCAGATCCAGAATGAATGTGCCTCAAGATTTTTAATGGACCAAATTGGTGATTACACGGCAATAAATATTTTGGTGAAAAACTGCCCATTGACTCGGTAAGTTTTGATCGTGACCATGGTGTGCTGTTGACAAATTAGGTAATGGCACACCTTTTCCCTGACCATCTGGCTTCAAGGGACATTGCATCTAGATGTGCTTAAATATCTTTATTTCAAGGTTCAGTGGACCCCTCTGCATCATTACAGGAAGGCAGTCTAAAGCCACAACAAACAGCAGCAGTGAATATACAGTGCATAATAACAGGCACCAGTGTCCAGGCGTAAAGTCCGCAGAAGCCAATTTGAGCATAAAAATGTTTTTGTTTTGTTTAGATAGTTTGCATTTGGTGTATAATCCGCAGGGCCCGATTTCCGCGCCCAGTGCATAGTCCGCCAAGCTGGTGTGTTGCGTCTTCGTGCTTTTTTTCCTGGGTGGCATTTTCTTCAGAAGTTCTTCGGCGAACGCCATTGGGCCTGAAGAACTGCTCTTGAGGCCCATATCTAGCCACTGAGCACACACAAGCACAAGCCGTGAATGCCAAACGAGCAGCGTCAGGTGACGGCGACTGACTGCGTTGCGCCCCTTCGACGCCTGCATCGCTGCGGTGGGTGGTCGTAGCTAGTCGTAGCGAGATGATCTTCACTTCAAGCAAGAAATCTTGCCATACCATAGTCAAGATATGTGTGCAAGTGTTCGACGACGTGGGCTCTCTCATGTTGCTGCAGTTATCAAGAAAGGCACATATCAACAATGTTGCGTGTTTGAGGCTGAAACTATGACGCATACTTATCTAAACCTAATTTTATCGGTCTGCGGCTACAAACATTTTCGTTGACGTTGCTTAGATGATGTAACTGTTCAGGCCTCCATTAAATGGTGTTGCAAACTCTTCGCTTGTGTATGAAAACCTATTTTCGCCCTAATAAAAGACATTTTCAAAAGGACACGTGTCTTCTGCTGATACATATCTTCCAATTTACAATGCAGAGGCAAACAGAAAATCAACTGCATACATCTACCACTTAGCATAAGCACCTTTGGCGTTCATTCTTGAGCACACTCAAATATCAGCTTGGTTTGCTCTTGTTTTAGAAGCTTTGCCCTGTTCTGTAAAAAGAAAACACTTAGAAAAGCTTTACCTTCGTTTTCCTTCTCGCATTTAATAGACTTGTTTGTCAGCAGATATCACCGTGGCACATACAACTCGAATGAGCGATGAGACTATTGCTATTACAATAAAGCTTTCCACAAGAGCCAAAACGAGGCTTGTAGGGGTGCACAAGCACATCGAAATGAGATTGGCGCTTCCGGGGCTTGTTTACATTATGCGTAAAAACGGGACGATCGGCGACCAGCTGATCGCAATATAACACCAAGGATACCGATGTTTCGATACATAGAACGCAGGATAAAGACCTCAATCGTCCCTTGTATGCTGCAGTTGTCATAATTTCCATCCAACCGCTTTTTAGCGCAATTAGCTAGAACAACCGAAGAGTTCCCAACACCTTTTAATGCGAGGCCTGAATGGTTACATCATCTACTCAACGTCAACGAAAATGTTTGTAGCCGCAGACCGATAAGTTTAGTCTTAGATAAAGTACACGTCATAGTTTCAACGCGCGAACATAGTTGATATGTACCTTTCTTTGGACCCACGTACATTCGGTTCAACTTGATGACAGCTGCACCGGCTGCACCAGCGTGAGAGCTCACGTCGAACACTTGCACACATATCTTGATTATGGCAAGATATCTTGCCCTCGACTGGCTTGAACACTTCATTTGTAGCATCACGGTGGGTCTTGGTTGAAGCGATGATCGTCTCGCACACGGCAACAAACAGAGAACGACACGCTTTGTTTAATTTATACTCTGCCAGTCTACGGGCGTCGCAAACCTATCCCCCTCTTGTCCGCCATGTTGGATCGATCGGAGCGCCCCCTATATTCGCTGAAACTCCTCAATAAGGACGACGACATTAGTGGGTGTCGAACCACAACGTTCAGTGCCTGACTTGTTTCAAGTATCGTGTACCCAAAGACTTTCTTCACCCATAACAGGATATGGTAGAATCAATGAGGATGCTGCTTTACAACTGTACGTGGGACAGGAAAACTGCACTGTGCAGAAGCGCGGCTTATTCGTTAATATGAGGGACGGATTTCTAGGAGCATTCCCTGATTGACTACTTGAAACAAATGGCCTCGTTGACGTAAAGTGTCCCCGTTCCAAAAGATTCTTGAAGCATACTTAAACCGCGAAGGAGTATGAGGCGAAAAATAAGAAAAAGGAGCCTGGTGTGAAAGGTCCAAATCACCACCATAGCTTCTACTACCAAATACAAACGCAGTTACACAATACACAAAGAGAGTTTTGTGATTTAGTTATATCTACACTCAAGGGCATTGATATCCAACGTATTCAGAGGGATGACACCTTCTGGTCAACCAACATAGAGCCTTTTCTACTCAAGTTTTACATGGAAGGCCCGACTTCCGCTGAAATTCCTCACGTAGACGAGTTGTCCGACCGAATAAACTGCCATTACACCCGATCTGGGAATCTCTCGATCTTCGTTCGTAGGATCATCAGATCAAGGGGTGTGGCTCTTCGTCCGCCGAATATTGCTTCGGTGGGTGTTTTTACCGTGTAATATGAGACCGTCGCGTGCTGCTGGAACAAGAACCTGGCGATTCTTCACTGAACTGCTTCTTCCGTAAGCTTCAAAAGGGCTTTTTTTCGTTTCGCACACCATCTGTTCTGCTTGCCCGTTAGTTGCAGGATGGTATTGTGAACTAATGTGATGCCTGGTGCCGTTTGTTTTTTTTTTTTTTTTTTTTTTCTTCAAAAACTTGTTTATTTTATTTGAAGCAGGATTTGACGCGTTATTAGAGAAAAGTATTTTCGGTAGGGCAAAAGTGGGTAAAAGAGACCGTAGAACGTCAATGACGTGTTTGGACGTCGTGGCAGGCATCGTGTAAACTTCCAGCCACTTAGAGTACGCATCGACCATGACTCCGCAGATGCGGATACGTTTCGCCACTCACCGACTGAATAGTGGATCGTTTTCAGTTACTGTTCATGATGGCGTTGGACTCAACGAAGACTTCGAGTCTTTCCAGAAAGTTTCTGGGAACTATATCGTAACAACCTTTACAACATCTTCCGGACCCCGTGAAACACAACAGTTCGTGACGTTATTTTAGTCGTCATTAAAATGGTGAGGTATGTACCGTAAATCCCGAAGCAGTTTAGTTGACGTCCGCTTCCACTGGCGTCTTGGAAGATTGAGTCTACTGCGTGCATTCCTGCAGAGGAAATTTGTATTGATAGAATATTGACATGTCAATCAGCATTTGATTCCTTCTTGGTAAGATTTATTGCGAAAGCCCGTTACACCCGCCGAACCGCATCTCCCTATATCAGAGAACAATTTATACCCAGCCTGACATTCTCGCATACATCCGTTTGCTGGGCCACGCTACTTGAGTTAGCTGAGCACAGCTGGCAGCGGCGCGAGAAAGGCCACGAGGGGAACGTGATGGTGCTCGAGCCATCCCACTGTGAACCAATGTTTGGGCCACCCCACGGGTGCGTGTCGCCATCTATTGGTTGAACTAACGCCTTGTTCAAGATGGCTGCCGTGGGACCGCAGCCTTAAGGGTCTAATTTGAGTTACCGAAGGCTAGTTCAAATAAAGAAAGCTGTATTTTCTCCCCACTGTTCCTTCAATTGCTTACACGTTGAGGTGGCGGGATAGCTAGCGAGTTCTACTTGTAAGTGGGTTTGTAAAGAGGTCGCGGATTTTACAGCTACTGCGTCGGACCCACTTAGATGAAGTCCGAACGCGTAAACGTCGGTGAGGTAACCTTTGAGCGCACATAAAGAAACCATTCCTCGTAGAAATCCTGAGCCTTACACTACGATGTATCCCGTTTCGTATAAGCTGATTTCAGATGTTTTATTTGTAACTTATTTTGATGTTGCAATTTCTCATTTATAATTTCCGAACCGGTTCGCGAACCGGTTCAGCGCCCCGAACCGGTTCGCGAACCGGTTCGCGGATCGAATTAATCGAACCGGAACTGAACCGGAACAAAATAAATTTACCTGAACCTGAACCGTAACCGAACCCGTATTTTTTTCGGTTCGACACACTGAGACATACGTATATATATATATATATATATATATATATATATTATATAACCCTTTTACAACCTTTATCTGAAAAGAATATCGGAAGAACTAAATAGAAACTAAAGTGCTTCTGTATCTGAAAAAAAATAAATGTGTGCATTTCGCTTCCGTAATCAGGAATATAAGCAAAGCTTTTTTTTCTACTTCAAACGCAGTGTTGCAATGAAAACACTTCCAAAAGAGCGCTGAAGACGCGCCCTCGTCAGACCTGGTAAAAGGAGGATATATAAAAAAATGCGGCACAAACCCAAGTACCACAACTCGCCGGTTTGGGAACGGGGTGGTACCGGCCTGGCCGGGAATGTCTTACTCGGGCTACGCTAGAAGCACCTTATGGGGCGACAACGGGTCAGTGAGATTGCCAGTCACTGGCCAGTGACTGGAGCTAACTGGGAGTGAGTTCCCAGGATGCTGCCACCGCAATTACCCGGCATATTACCAACAGTACAGCAGATTCCAGCAAGGTCCTAGACAAGCGGCCTCAAGCCTTAGAGTTCCCGGTCTTGTATTGTCCCAGCGAGCTCTTGGGCTACTGCCAACACAAATCGCCGGCGCAGTACCAGCAGTACTGCAAGGTACCAGGAAGACTCCCGGCTAGAGGGCTAAAAGTGTACTGTCCCCGGTCTTGTTTTCTAGGTTAACGTTTGGTTTTTTGTGATATTCACACCTGAATAGAAATTATGTAGTTCGTAATATAGGTAGTTTTAACAAATAATGTGTGTAAACACTTATTTTTCACTCTGCGTGGAAGTACATTTCTGGCATAGGTACACATCTTTTTGGTGGAGCACCTGCCACATTCATCTGTCACTCATAAGTGGGTAGTAAATTAAACATACACAATTGTTACCGTAATAGTTTATTGCCAATTTCAGTGAAGCTACAGCTCGGCTGATAATCATAGGCTTGTCGCCAGAGGAGCGCGCTGGATGAAAAAGGCTGCATGCCACGGGCCTAGAAAATTTTCTTCACACTTGTCATGCAGCTTGTGATGCCAGTCGACCGTGCACCCGGGAAGGCGATTCCTTCCTTACAGCACTTGTCAAGAGAATCAACACCAGAGTAGAATGACAGGTTACATCGTTATCAGCTGCAAATGATAATCCCAGGATTTCAAAGTGGGGTGAGGGGCCTGAGACAACCAGCCTATGTAAAAGGATAACTTTTTGTAGCTAATGCACTAATTGTTTTTATTTTATTGTCAATCTGGAAACTATATTACAACAACAATATTTCGATCACCCCAAGGGACTCGCCTGTAACAACACACTGGATGATCGGGGGGCAAAAATGGCCCAGTTACCTCATAATCATGTTTAGCTATTTGTATGGAAAAGGCACACTTCAGAGAAAGGCTTGTCGAAATCATCTATTTTAATTCAAAAGGGCATGTTGAGAGACGGGCGCGCTTGGCGGAGTAGTAGGCACGTAGTTTAATATTGTCGTTCGTTACAATAGGTGCGCAGTCCCTGATATCCAGGTCCAGCATTTTTAGGTAAATATAGCGATTCATTAGTCTTACTAAGACAATGACACATCATATCCTTGAAATATGCAGCTCATTGTTGTACGTATACTAATGAGATTGGGTAGACACATGTAAACATATAATGTATTTCAGAGTATGATCCCCCGTATTCCCGCATACTGGCACCTTTACGAGTATAACTCATCTCCACACTTAATGAAATAAAAGAGCTACTTAAACACAAACTAGTATATATTAGCAACCTCTATCATTAACTCACGTTGAGTGATTACCTTCGGCATGCCCCATAGCCCCTGAAAATACCCGCAAGCCTCACTTTAAGCATGTGACATTACATGACAAGAAACATTCTCTCGAGATCATAATTAAGATATATAAAGGCACGAATAGTTCAGGCAAATCAACTGAAAATACCAAATCAGTACTGAGGAAGTGTACAGTGGTTGGTAGATGCATGTTATTATGTATGGGACATCGATTTATTAAGTAATATCGTTTATCTGTTCAATTTTCTTCGCAGACGAATCACATAGTGAGACAACGTGCTGAATTTAGTGGAAAACAGGAAGGAGGAGCGCGTTCCAGATTTAGTTTTGAACGATCTATGTGGCAACTGACTTCATCCTCTTAGAATTTATTGGAGTGGATCAGGGTATAATGATATCTGGTCCGACAATACTGCCAGGAGAACATGTCTCAAAACCTGTCAAAAAAGGGTAGAGGAAGTTTGAATCATGATTTCTGTATTACGAAGAGCAGCGGCTCATACTGATAATTGATGTGAGCAATGTCGGCCATCTCTCTGCCTGAAATATCTATGCGTCAGCCGCCCCCTATCAGAAAAAAGTTTTAGTTAAGCACTTTTTACGGCCCGCTCCGCTCAGCCACTGAGCGAGAAAGCCAGCAGGCATGCGCATAACGCTCGGTCGGCAGTGGCCACCAAGGTGCAGGAGTTGTCTGCTCCATCGGCAACTAAGCTCCGATTGGTCGTTGCTGACTGAGCGTTGTGCGCATGCAGGTGCTTTCCTGCTCAGCGGAGCGGGCCGTAAGAATGCTCTACTAAAACAGTCTGATGCCTATCTCGCAGCCACAGCTGCAAAACGTGCAGTCTCTTCCTCCTCGCTTGCACAATACACCAAAATTGCACTGCATACTGCTTCAGAGACTTGCTGGCATGTTTCACACTCGTTTTCTGCAGGCAGCTAGGACTGTCCGTAAACGAGGAAGAAAGTGCGAACACAGAACATGCACGTCGAAACTAAACATCTGTGGGACTAGACGAGACTGCATTAAAGTTGCCAATTGGGCGTGTTTTATAACGCACAGCCAGTGTGTGTACGCAAGTCAACTAAGAGTCGCACTTGCCGAGCTGGAAGTACGGTGGTGTCCTACATGAGGGCGAAGAAGCGATCGCCGACTGCTCAGTACTCGGAGCATCATGCAGCAGCTGACTACTCTCTTTTTAAATGCCTTTCGAACCAAGCGCGGTAAGCCGTCCGATAACAATAGAACATCCCCACGGACATCACTGAGCAGTTGATATCACCTGGTAACCTTTATATAGATCAAGTCTCTACCTGGCCGAAGTAGCCAGTGTGTGTGCAGCAGAAACGGCTGTATTGAAATCTCAAGAAGATAAAAGTTCAGAACAGGCTTGGTAAGGTTTCACATTGCAAGTATGCCCATGCAAATTTCACATCCTAAAACATAAAAATGCATTTCAAATATTCACCCAAGACAAGCTGCTATTACCTATCTGTATATGTAAGGCAGCTTACGATAAACAACTTTTCCAAACTGCCATGGACCTGAACCGCCGCTCAGCTGGTGACGCAGGAACAAATCGACCTTGTCGATGCTAGCTTCTGTTCGGCGAAAGCTGCACTGAGTATAAAGGTGAAAAATCTGCTGTAGATTATGGAAAACAAACAAACAAAAGCAATCCTAGCATACACATTTCGCTAAAGGCACTGACGAATAAAAATGAGAGGTAGGGTCAATTATGTTATCGCAGTATACTTCGGACACGTGCCATGACTGCGGGTGAGATATTTGCTGCCTTCAATCTAGATAAGCTTGCAAATTTGCATAACAAATGAGAAATAACTAAAGAAGCTAAAATATATTTCGATGGGGCTAAAAACACCAAAGCCTAGCTCTGCAAATATGGTGCAATCTGGTACACCAGAGATGAGTAGAAAGGCCGTGGTCGGAGAACGTGAGTTTCAGGAACCGGGGCGTGAGACAAAGATGTCAGGTGGATTGTTTCCCTGACACTCTAGAATTTACAACAGCCTTTCTATGTTGTAAGGTCGTGTGCTAATTCGGATTGAACATCTTGAAAAATAGAGCATAAAAAACAGGGAAGAAAGGAGAGCAATACATACACTACATATGAGCGCAGACTCCCAACTCACATATATTAGAGAAGAAAAAAATAAAGAATGCAAAGGGTGCTTTACCAAAAGTTCAAACAGGCACAAGTGGAACGTGCTAAATCACCAATATGCAAGACTGTAAAAACGATTTCCTTAGCAGTTTAGGTAACAGACGCATGTGCGGACACATTGGTCGCCCATACTACGAGTAATAAAGGCCTAAAATAATCCCTTTGTATGTTTTTCATAGTTTCTGCTATTTATTTATATTTTTTTTTTGTACGGATGACATGCACGAGCAGTGTAAACAGTGCATGTGACAATCCATCGTAGATTTCAGAGAGAGATTGAGCTGTCTTTATGAATTGGCGATCCATCTGAAACCTTAACTGACGAGGATGTTTCGCGCGCTTCTAACTCTGATTCCCTCACACCCTGTTCCCGGAAGAACATGACACGGCATTACTTCGCTCTCGGCAAAAGGGTTTTTTCACTCACTTATTGCGGGGGGGGGGGGGGGGGGGGGGTTCGGGATTGGGAAATGGTCATTAGCGAGGTCGGATCAAAGTCCGCTGCCACTGCAACTGCTCGTAGTCCCAGCGGTGGTCGTCCACACCGCGTCATAGGGACGTCGTCGTCCAGGGCCTTAGTCGAGTCCACAGCTCAACGTCTTGCCCGCACTTTACCCGCGCTATCGTCCGTTCCCCGCCGATTCCCGCGCCAGCGTCTTCTTCTCGTGTCACCGCTGCGCGCTTCTTCGTGTTCACCGCCCGAGAGAGACGCCGTCCGAGAGAGAGTCCTTCTTGCCCCGTGTTCCCTTTCATGCCTTGGCCCCTTTTTTGGGAAACTAGTCGCGTGACGATGATGATGATTGTAGTTTAATGGCGCAAGAGCGGCTATGGCCATATTGCGCCAAGAGACTTAATTTAAAGAGCGTAGCAGTTACGTCTAAACTAAAAAGCCAACTGCATGTAGGAAACTTAAAACACGAGCAAGTGGTACCAAAGGCCTATCGCCAAGCAAACGTAAGGATTAAATGGAAGGTGGTTTCTGAAAAGTTCAGGAAAATATCTTCGACGTGTATGATGAAAAAATTTACAATTCCAAAGGATGTGAAGGACAGTTAACATTTTGCCACACTTTCCACGGAGCTTTACATCTTCACCGCAGAGCAAGTGCAAGTGAGTCAATCGAGAATTACCAATTCTCAAGCGGCACAAAACGACTTCTGAACGGAGGTCCTTATGGGAGAAACTCTCCGATAGTTTTAAGTTGGGTTTAATAATGTGAAGTTTGTTATCAATCTGTGACTCCAAATCCAGCTCCCATAACTTAATAATTGACTTGTTTAAGGCTGGTTGTAGGCCTTGGTGTGGCAGGCCAAAACGTTTCCGTGTAGTTTTTTGCAGAAAGTGCATGGTGATTTGCATTCTCCTTACGTGGAATGCCCACATGACTGGACATCCAGCAGAAGTTGTTCTAGATGGAAAGCTTTGCTTATCTGAAAACGAACATGTTGCACAAGAGCGTTCTTGCTTTCTGCTGAAGATGAAAAAGCTAAGAGAATACTTTTGGGATCAACAAACAGAACTGATTTTTAATGTTATTTTCTAGAACATACCCAACGGCCATCAAGGTACCATACAATTCAGCAGTAATATAGTTGCTAGAGGGTTGAGTTGCCTAACTTAACTGAAAGCGAGAGAACAAACTGCACAGCCTACGCATGTCGATGTTTTCGAGCCATCAGTGGAAAGGTGGAGATAGTCACTATATTCCTGCTCTAGCTCTGCGAACTCCCGCAAGAGAACAAAAGGAGGAACACCCTTTTTGCTGTACTTTGAAACTGACCAATAATAAGAGATCGGCACCAGTCCCAAGATGGAGCCCTATAGGCCTGTCTCAACAAAGGAGGCTTATTAAAAGAGAGGTGCAGCGACCTTGCCATTCTCTCAGCCCGAAGGCTCAAGGGTCGAACAATACTGGGTTTATTCTCAAAAAGGCGCAATGATGCAGAGGTTTGCAGTGCGGATAATGAAGGGTGGTGCGGATCACTATAAACTTTGTAAACAAAAGAGAGACTAAGATATTGTCTGCTTCGCTCAAGGGACATCTGATTCGTTTCAGCATACAGACTCAGCACGGGCCACGTGCGAAAAGCCGCTGTGGCTATACGCAGCCCCAGGTGATGAATTGGGTCTAACATCTTCAAAGCAGTTGGTCGTGCCGACGCATATACCGGTGCACCGTAATCCAACCGGGACCGCACTAGAGAGTTATAAATTCGCAGCAGGCATTGTCTGTCAGACCCCCAAGTTGTCTACGAGAGCACCTTAAGAATATTGGAAGATCGCAGGCATTTTTGTTTTAGTTGTTTGAAGTGGTGTACGAATATGAGCGTTTTGTCGAATATCACGCCTAGAAACGTATGCGCCTTCTTTTTGTTATGGTAAGGTTATTCAAATGCAAGGTAGGGTCCGGTGACAACCTTCGACGCAGCGAAAAAGTAACGCACACGGTTTTGTCACGGGAGAAATGAAACCCATTTTCGGCTGCCCACTTGGTCCTCCCGTTGATTGTAAGTTGCAGTTGACGTTCGCAACTACGCAGATTGCAAAAGAAACAGAAATTTGCACATCATCCACATACAAAGAATAAGATACTGCCGGTGGCATTACCTTAGCCAGGCTATTAATTTTAACTGCAAAGAGTGTGACACTAGCGCCACTCCCTGATGGACACCACTTTCTTGAGGAAGCACATCCGATAAGGTGGAGCCAGACGGACTTGGAAAGTACGTCCTATTAACAAGCTTTGTATCCATCGCAACATCCGACCCAGAAAACGGTAACCGTACAGATACCGTAAGATCCCATGGCGCGACGTCGTATCGTACGCCTTTTGCGGATCAAAAAACACAGAGACAAACCTGGCGGTGTACAAATGCCTCACGAATAGAGATTTCAAGGCGGACTAAGTAGTCCAGGGTGGAGCGACCAGTTCGAAAACCGCACTGATTAATATCAAACACATTCTTAGTCTCCAAGAAAAAAAAAAGATATTGGTTAATCATTCTTTCGTAAGTTTTCCCAAGCAGCTTGTGAGCGTAATCGGTCAGTAGCTAGCTAGTTGAGAAGAATCTTTGCCCAGCTTGAGAAGAGCGATTACATGAGCTCTTTTCCGAATCTCGGGGAATGACGAGCAGTGCCACAATGAGTTATAACAGTTCAACAAATTGCCTAGAGAATCAAGTGACAGATGCCTTAGCATCTCATAATGAATATTGCCTGGTCTACGAGCAGACTGTTACTTTACACCGAAAGCCACCTCGAGCTCAGAGACTTTAAAAAGCCTGTTGTACGAAGCATCACGAGCACCAGACAGAATGATTGGTTTTCTCTACTGTCGAAGTGAACCTTTTAAAGGCTTCCCTTCAGCTGCATAATCCAGAAACGTCCTGAAAACGCTTCCCAAGAACATTTGCTTGATATTTCAGAGACGTTGATGATGATGCAGTGAAAAGGGAAATTCTTAAGGATAAATAGTGACCCCTAATCTTTCTAAGCCGATCCCATGCTTTTTCTGTAGATACAGAACTACTCAAGGACGTCAAATACTTCCTACAAAAGCTTCCCTTCGCTTGGAGTCTTGGCCAGCGAGCTTTAGCTCTTTTTTTTTAAACACAAGTAAGTTGCTAGAAGTTGGACATCTACGAAAGATGCACCAAGCTTTGTTGTGGGACTTTCGTGTTGTTTTACAGTCATCATTCCGCTATGGCTTGCATCTCTTAGCAAGACGAACAGATGTTTGAGGAATACTCCGTGTGGCAGCACTTATTATAACCTCTGTGAGATACAGTGTTGCTTCATCTGGGTTCACGTTTGAGGTTATAAAAAAATCAACCAGTGTCTCTAATTGAAAAATGGACCAATTTGCCTTGTCTAGTTTCCATCGGGGCGTTCGTGCTAAAAGTGTCGGAAGAAAGGCAGTACTCTCTAAAACAATAGGAAAGTGATCGCCCTGAAAAATATCATTAAAAAACAATGGCCGCATCTCCATGTGGTGAATGATGTTGATTGGGGCGAAGCTCTGATGGTGCTGATGATACCGATTTTGTTCATAGGTAGTGTTGATCTCAGAAAGAGAATGTGTGGTATGGAACGTGGTTATATACGTATGTGAGCATTCGACCGCAGCGTCCTCTCGTCTAAAAACATTGAGGCAATGCATGCAAAGTTTAACGCGATTAGATAAGCATTCGACCGCAGCGCCCTGTCATGTATAGACGTTGCGCGGCTACATGCAACGTTTCATCCATGACATCCCGGGCTTTTGCGTTACTACCACATCTCAGAGCCCCCTACTCGTCCCGCAGTCGTGGCCGAGTCGTTAAGGCGATGGACTAGAAATCCATTGGGGTCTCCCCGCTCTGGTTCGAATTGTGTCGACTGCGCGAACATTTTTTTTCTTTTTTTAATAAGACAGATGGGATGGCAATGGATGTGAGCACGGACGCTGGAAAAGATTAGACCCTAATCACCTCCGCCCCTAAAACCTTCCATGAAAAGCATGGGAGTAATGAAGGTGAAGTAAGAGAAAGGTCAATAGATGTAAATTAGTTGTGAGCAGAGCTAAAAAAGTAGGTTCTCTACTGTTAAAAATACACAAGTTAGAAGATAATAAAGACCGGTCAATCACTCAGCCTCGAGAATCGAGGCGAGTACTGCCCCACATGGGGTGATGGGGATTAAAATCTCCTAAAATCATGAAGGGTTAAGGAAGTTGCCCTACAAGCCATTGCAGTTCGTGAAGTTGCAATGGAACATTTGGTGGCAAATAAATGGACACAATTGTTATGAGGCAGTCTAAAAGAAGGCGTACCGCTAAAGCTTCAAGCGGTATGCAGAGAAGAACCTCCAAGCAGGCAACCGTACTGTACACGGCCACTGCTACGCCACCAGAACTGGAATTCAGACGATCTTTGCGGAACACTTGATAACGTCCCAAAATCTGTGTATGATGTGTTTCAAGATGCGTTTCTTGTAAAGAGAGGGCAATAGGTTGAAGCTCATCCATAAAATAAGTAACATCATCGATGTTGGATAAAAGACCTCGACAGTTCCATTGCATAAAATGCAAGTTTCCTATTTAGGGGAAAAAGTACACGAATAAATTAAAAAAAGGGAGAGAGAAAAAAAAATAATGCTCGCGATTGAAGGGGTAAATTGATCTAATTTATTTGGAAACAGTCACAGGTTTCTTGCCTTTAGATTCACGGCTTGGGATTTGCCACTCCAGGCAGGAGTAGGCGATTCAGTAGCCTCGTCCATCGCCTCTAACTTCTCAGACGGGACTTTTCCTGGAGGTCTGGGTAGGTGCGCACCAAGGGGTGGATTACCCCGTCCAAGACCGCCCCCCCCCCCCTCCCCCCTGAAGAGGCAGGTTAGATACTGGGCGTGATATTGCCCGAGTCCCTCTGGTCCTGTCCCTGAGATCCTGAAGGGGCAGCCCGATACTGCCCTCTGGATGAAGAGGACCTCTCCAGCGAGTTTCGGCGGGAGTGCCGCTCCTCACCAGAGGAAGTCCTCGAACCACGGACAGGCATTGCCTGCCTGTTCGGACACTGGGAGCCAGCTGGTGTGCTCCCTCCTGAAGCTGAAGGCTTCTTGGGTGGGGAAGTCCTCTTCTGAGAGGACGAGCGAGAATCTCGCTCTCTTTCTTCCGAGGACGACCTGCGAAGTGTGGGCAATGGAGTCACCTACATTGCCTCGGCTGTACTCGAGTCTTTGGAACAACTGGGTGCCTCGGTTGCCTTTGCAGCCGAGAGGGAATGCCCAAGGAGAGATAACTCCAACCTGGGCGTAGACGACTGGAGGGTTTCCCAGGGTTCCCAAGAGACACCTGTGTTGCCACCAACACCTTGGACGGAGCAGGTCCCTTAATGGACACCGCCTCTGCAAAGGAGCCCCTCTGGAAAGCGGAGAGGCGTCGCTTTGCATCTTGGTAGGTTATGTTCTCTTTAACCTTGAGTGCAAGAATTTCTTTTTCCTCTTTGAAGTGCTCTCATGGTTTAGAGTAGGCAGGATGGTATCCACTGCAATTGGAACATTTGTATTCAGCTCTTCAGCCATCAGCGGCATGGTACTTCCCACCACACCTGGCGCATGTCTCTCGACCGCACCAAGTGCGTGAACCGTGACCGTACCGCTGGCACCGAAAGCAGCGGAGTGGATTTGGGAAGTGAGGTCGCACCTTCCAATTAATTTACCGTGTCCTACCTTAATAGACGGAGGCAAAGTGTGCCTCTCGAAGGTCAAAATGACAGACCTACAATTTCTTTCTCGGTACTGTCAATCAAATCGTCTTCCGAGATCACGCCGCGGGTGGTGTTCAGTGTTCGATGAGCTGACACTGTAACCTTGAGATCTTGGATCATTTGGAGATTCATTAGAGTCGTAGCTCGGTATTTCTCCTTTTTGGCGTTATACTTCAAGGCACGCTCCTAGCGTGCCTTGAAGCACTTCGGCAACAAGAAACGTAGGCATTTTTTAAAGCGGTTTGGATGAATATTCAGAGTGGAGAACAAAAAATGTTATAAAATGATCATTTACATTGTCCGTCAAAAGAAATGTTGGTAGTGCTTCGGTGCGGGTCCTTTTCAGGGCCCGATCAGGTAGCTTACTTTGGGAAACCATGCAGATGAGAAGAAAATTCAGTGCCCGGGTGCACCGCCCACCACGGAGCCCAACCAGGGGGTAAGTAATGTGCCATAGCAAGAAAGGCTTGGCTGACACAATTAAAGGGCAACTCCGCTTCTTTTCCAGTAGTGCAAAACTATACAGTTCCCTTTGTTATCATCTACAAAACCCCCGTGGCAAATATTAAGACGGAATTCCGCCTAGAAGTTCGTTAAAATCGCTGTCAAAGTTTAACAAGCACGAATCCGCTGGTTTTGGATGAGACGTGCGGGCCAGACAACACTGCCCGGCTGCATTTCCGCTTCCTCCAAATTCCTTCTACCGGCACGTCCGTTACGTCATCAAGCATGTACAGCTTCTTTTTTTCCTTTTTTTTTCAATTTTGTTTTCTATCCCGGGGAGAGCACGGGTGGCGCCAACGCCGTGCTCTCCCCGGAGAGGGAAGCTGCTTTTGTAAGAATTTTGAGTGACAGGTTAATCCTCTATAATATTCTGGGAGGAGAATAGCGACGCCTGTGCTAATCCAGGAGGCACAAAGGAGGATCCTGATAATAGGGGAGCTCCTTCTTCCACTTGTATATCACGTGGGTGTACATGCTTAGTGATGCCGAATATACAATGTTGTCCGGCTTTGCCACCGTTTCGGTTTCGGTTTGTGATCATGGCTAGAGTAAAATTACACGAAAAATATATTATTTTTCGCGAAACAAAGGATTGGGGATTGTTTTTGAGTGCTTCAAAAAGCAAAATCGGCCACTATCTCAAAATTTTTGAAATTAAGCGGAGTTGCCCTTTAAGGCCGGTTCTCACATGCAGCGAAGCGCTGATGTAGCGCTACTCACGTGCCGTCAGCTACTTATTGTCTGCCATGAGCAACACTTTTGGCGGTACGATACAAAGCTGGTGAACGCTCCCGTCAGCACGCGCTTAGCGCGAGGTCAGCGCTATGGTTGTAGCGCTCCGCTGAATGTGTGAACAGGCCTTTACCAGTACTTCCCCAAGCAGCACAGAGTTGGCCAGTCATCGGCCAATGGCTGGAAATGGTCCTTGGCCAAGTGGCCAGACAGTGGCCAGAGACTGGCCGGTGACTGGCCTTTATCTGGCCATTGGCCAATGGCCACAGGCCATCAGCCATCGGCCAAGCATTGGCCATTGCATGGCCACTCTCTGGCCACTGGCCAAAAGACCATCGGCAGACATTGGCCATTGCTTGGCCAAAATCCGTGCTGCTTGGGTCCCGTGCACTATACCATAATGTGGTTGCAGGGGCAGGACCTGTTTCCACTCAAGGTTGTCCCTTGCCACCTAAGAGGGTGTAAAAGGAAGAGAGTGTAGAGGAAGAGAGAAAGAGGTGGGAGGAAAAGTGAAAGAAGGAAGAAGAGGGTAGAAGAGGAGACTGGCTGAATCATCCTAGTCGGGCAAACCCAGGACACCCGTCTACGAGAAGCAGAGACCGAAGCGGTGTATTGCCTCGCCCAGGGGGCCCTGAAGGGTCAAAACATACCCCGGGATCAGCACAACCACAAGGGTTCTCTTTTCCCCGGACACGGGTTAAGCCACTCACAACGAGACGTGGGTGGGCGAACCCACATGGCTCGGGGTTCGTAGTGACACAATTCACCAAGCACCTGCTATAAAGTAAGTGCCCCCCGTGTGCGGGTATCGTGGCCCATGTGGCTGGGGCCCGTGGTGACGCTACTCACAAAGCACCTAGCACACAAGCTGCAGACGCCTCCTGCGGGGCTCGGGGTCCATGGGGACGCCACTCTCCTAAAACCTGCTTTCCCAGTTACCCCCTGCGGGGAGTCGCGTGACATCAGTTGGCTTAGGGAGCTGCGTAGCCGGATCTGGTGGTGCGCGAGGCCATCGCCGCTCCCCCGAGGCATGACGTATCTCGGAGAAATCAAGCGTTAAGCTTCTGCCAGGCCCGTGATGAAGTCCTAGTGGCTAGAGTCTGGGGCCCGGAGGGTCAGCGCCGGAGGAGGGAAGCCAGATCTCCACACCTCCCTTCCCCTCAAGGCTCTGACTCGGGGGGGGGGGGGGGGGGGGGGTGCTGAGGTTGCGTGGTCCAATGGACCTACGACAGGGAACTCCCTCAGCTGAGCGTCACCGATGATAACGAGCACCCTCGATGATAATGTTGGCGGCATCAAACCAGGCAAGCCGGCTACCGACGGAGCACGTCCACGAACCGGTTCGGAGCACCGCCGCTCACAACACGCACGGGCACTCAGGCACACACAACATGCAGGCTCTTAAAGTTCGCTTCCGTCCTCAATATTTCAGAAAGCGAATCGCGCAAACACGAATACAGGCACGCTAAATTAGACAGCGCGACGAATCCAAAATCTTTCGATCGTTGGATATGCCACGAAGTAAAAACAAAACTCTTAATTTCAATACCAACATGCAGGCAATCATCAAGAACGTCACGGTGCACAATCGAGGGGTACCTAAAAGGAAAACTATTTTTCAACTAAAAGTATGAGCGCTCTCATTACACTCAAATCGTACGTACGCCCCCTATACAACGTTTGTCCCTATACAACTCAAGCATGTTCTTTTAAAACGGAAAACAATCTACCCGAACGGCAGAACGGCACACCTCTGACAACAATACTAATCTGCAACAGACTCGCGAGCAAAGCATAAAACCTAAAAAAACTTCCAATAACCTCCGGTAAAACAGAAACGGCCACAAACCCTGCACCGTTCGCGAGGTGCAACGCGAAATAGCTACGAAAAGAAAAAAAAACCCGCTTCCAACAGTAGCAATTGCCCAAGACGGGCACTCATGCACTCGGCGTTCCTGACTCGCGAGCTACTGCGAACACGCTACGGCCAAGCTACGCAGCACATTATCAGCAGAAGGAATAATCACCTTACTGAGAGGCTGATGTTCCGTTGTATCGGGCACTTATACCAGTACGAAGGGAACAGTATTTAGATCCTTCGAACAGCAGATCTACTCGGACAGTAGATCTGCTGCTCGCAGCCGGTAACGTCTGGACATGTACTAGACGTTACCGGCTCACTGCTCGGAGGTGACCTCCCAACAGGGGCGACGAGCTCGTAACGGCGGTCCGCACCGAACCCCGCACGGGCTCGACAGCCGCGATGAAGGATCGACGTAGGTTCGAATTCTCCCCCAGCCAAACCCCGACACCGCATGACTGAAAACTCTTGATTGCTTATGTCAAGTCCGGCCGGGATCGAGCAATAAAAGTACGTCGACAGCGCGGCGCGCGACTCTCACGTTCTCGATACGAGCAACGTGCCCTCATACAAACGCGGTAGGGTACGCACAAAGCAAACACCCAAACCAAGTAAATACGTCGCATAACTGAAATTTCTACTTGCGACTGTAAAGACAAGCAGGGTTCGAACAATGTAAGTATCCCACACGCGCACCTTTCATGTTCCGCGCAACGAGCGGGACACCGAAATGCCAAATGATTTAACCGGCCGGACTTGAAAATAGGCGAGTTGATAAAGTAGATTTGCTCTGCACAAACAGATTCCGCAGCATCGAAGTGTCTACCGCATTTACCGCCGGATTCCAACACCCGCTACCCATTCATGCAAAGGCGGCAGTTTTTACAGCGACGGGCTGACCCAACTCACAAAAGTTAGAGGCCGTCGATGGCCATCCCGCTGCCAGATTTCTAGGCTTCCGGGGCACCCGCTAACGTGAACCGTACGTTTTCCCGGGCCTCCCGCGCAGCTGTGCAGGATAAAACTATGAACAACTTGTCACGTTCTCAAAGTCCGCCAATTCCGTCGTGCAGCTTTTCGCTGCATGAGCACAGCTCTTAACCCCGCCACCTCCCTCCCTCCCCTCCCCAAGCTGTCGTTTATCCCCAAAATTATAATTTCACTCTAATCGAGGTCTCTGCACGACCAATTCCGCTCTCTACGCCCTCGCGTCCTAACGCGAACACAAACACGGCTGAGAACCCGTACTGTTTCCGGTGGCAGTGCAAAGCGCGGGCTTGCCGCCGCTCTTCCGGAGGCGGAGAAAGCAAAATGAAAGAGTAACTCCCGCCGCGAGGCCCTACCATCGATATGGCGGTGTGAGGCTTTGGAAGCAACTGTGCGCACAATTAACCGGGATCAACCTCACGAGGCTACAAGCAGAAACGCACGGATGATCTCCATCGCGTCAGACTGGACTCCAAGGAAGCATTACACACTGCCACTGATAAAGTGAACATGGAAACTCGGTGGTTTTCGGGATTCCGATGTCTACGCACCAGACATCGCGTATCCAGCAACATTTGTGGGCTTAGCCCTTAAGTGTAGCCTCTGGCCACAAGGTACTCGTTCAAACCGATCTTGGTCGGAACCACAAGAGCGCATCCGTACCTTAAAACGCTGTCACACAACGAATCTCAAAACCGCGCAGACAGCTCAAGCAAGGCCAACCGAGAACTAGCATATGGTCACACTGGGACTATACCCTTTTGAAAAATCCATCAATGTAACCCTGTTTGGCAGTCAATGTTTTCTAGTGGACCACTCACTGTGTCAAGCATGTCTGATTGGCCAATAAGTTACTCTGAGCGACAGTCAAACTCCAGTCAGACTCCACTTGTCGGCTTTCTGATGGTTTCCTGGTGCAGTCGGCCTCCGCGAAATGCCATCAAGATGTCTTGGTGGCGATTCTGATTGTACATCGATTGTCTCTGACTGTACGTCAAAAAGCTTTGACGTGCAGACAGACGTACAGTCAAAGGACGTAAAGTTCGTTCGGATACCACTATTTCGTCGGATCTATGAATACGAAAAATAATCTATGCACAAGAAAACAATTTCGGGACGTGAGACCATAAAACCGCTGATGTTAGAGATATGACACGCAGCCGACCGACAACCTTGATCAGACGAAACGCCGAACACGCCACTTTCGCTTCGCCCAAAGGGGCTTCGCCGAGCTTCCATGAAAGATCGCTCTCGACTTGTCTTGTTTGGCCGCTTGCTCCAACCTGTCGATCCTGCCCGGGCTCTACAATGTCTTATGTTTTAGTAGAATTTCTACTCGACAAGACCCAGCCTGTTGTGAGTTCCAACGACGTAAGGGACTTTAGCGGTGTCTACTGGGCCGGAGACGCGTGAACAAAAGGATCGTTCTACGACGCGAAAGTACTTTACATGGCAGGTGAGTAGAACTGAAGTACGGCGAGTGATGTACGAGTGCTTTGCATGACATGCTGAAGGCTTAACTGCATACGCAGCCGAAGCATTCTTTAGAGCGATGCGCTCATTGTCGCAATCTTGCGCTGCAATACTAAAATGCTCCTGACTCGGTCCGAGAGGTTTGGGCTAGAAAGTTTATACCTTTCTATCTGGCATGGGCTATTGGCCTTACCGCTGTGTCGCACCTCATTATTATTGTTTCATGAAGAGTGCAGACAAAAAGCATCCGCGAGCGTAGCTCAGATATGTCTGCTGCTCGCGTTCGTCCGTGGAAGCCAGGGCTGTCTGTCGTAGCATGCATGCTTGCTCTCTAGCTCCAACGGAGTCGCATAGGTTTTGTGACCCTACTGAAAAAAACCATTTGAAATTCAAACGGGTGGCAAACTGGTAAATCAAACGGGTGCAAACTTGTCGACCCGTTTGGATGAAACGTGATTATGGGATAGAGGTAGCCGTTTGAAACAGTACCCATTTGAAACGGTACCCGCTCGAAACGGTACCCATTTGATACAGGTGCCCGCTTGATACGAATGCCCGTTCGACCTTGCACGTGACCACACGTTTGAACGTGTCATTCGAATCGGGAAAGTATGCGCTAGCCCTAAATGGGAATCGTCTGGTAGGTTGGTTATCTTAAACTTATTTAAGACGTTCCGAAACTCATAAACCTATTTATAAAATGGAGGAAACACGTAGAACAAATGTGCTCACGTAGGTGCTTGCAAATGAACAGGAAAACAGACAAAAAAAAATTGCTTTCAATTCTCCTCAAAGTTTATTACGTCTTCTGTAGACAAGTACAAACGTGTAAGCGATCTGTGAAATGAGAGAGGCACTCTAAGCTTTTATACAACTGAGAAGATAGCAAACCAAACAAGAACCGAGGTAATTCTAGACTATGAAGGTAGACTTTCGGGAAATTATTCGCCCGGCTGCCGCGAGAATAGCGGCTGCATAATTATATAGATAATCTGGAAGAGCACGAGTAGAAGAACGGTCAATAGTTGCCAAGAAGTAGGTTGCAGCGCACTTACCATAAAAATAGCGGACTTGAAAGATGTAATCCGTGATATTTGTCGACACGGTCAAAGCAGGACAACCACACAGACACAAACGAGAGGGAACGGCTCCTTGGAATTTTCAACACGATGTGGCGTACAAGCTGTCATTTGCCGAACCCAACCAAACCGCAAGAATTCCTGACTTCTTTGAAGAATCGCTTGTTGCCGTTATAGGCGTAGGACTTTTCAAACACTGAGAGCTTTGGTGCACATCCGATACGTTTTCGAGAGATATCCTAATAAGACCGCAGGGTTAGGCGACAGATCAAAGCAGGTGGACGCGCGAAGTTCGAGCTGGAAATGACAACAAGCAGACAAAAAAAAAAAAAAGCGGCGGTCAGGCGCACCCTTCCGGATCTCGGTGCTTATCAGCGTGTAGCTCGCGCCCGGCTGCGGGTCACGTGACGGGTGACAAGAGAGGAGGGAGGGGGCGAGTACCACAGAGGGGAGGGGGCGAGGACAGCCCCTCTCCCTCTCCGCAGGCATTCCAGTGAGATGTGCTTTTGTAACCTCGAAAAAAAAAAAACACGCGTGCGCGCGCGCATTTTAGCACGGTCGAACCTTGGAAATGGCGGCGGGGTGGCCAGAAGCTCGGCTTGCGCCCGAGCGAAGAAAGTAGTCAGCGCGAGCTCGTAGTTTGACTGCTGCAACGGCGGGCGTGCTCTCGCAATGCTCGATGTTCTTGCAGCCGCGTGTACGCGTGCTACCTTCGCTGCGTCTTGAATTAAAGTGAAACGGAGTCTAGACGTACATTCTTTCACGCGGTCGCGTCTTCTGCGAGAGAGATTCGAGCTGAGTAAGTAAATGGAGGCAACAAAGATGGACAAAGTTTTAAATATCTGTCAAAAATATCGGCTCACCAACGTCGCGCGTTTACGTAAAACAGCAATGAAAAAGGTGTTAGTTTTAGTTGCAGTATAAGCGAACATCAGCGCAATTGAAATATAAATATAATTACTTGCATTACGCGGACGATCTGAAATCGATGAACCGGCGCTCCCAGCCTTCCGGAAAAATTGGCTGTCACGGCTGAAACGCTAAGCGTGCCCACGCCGCCGATCTGTACGTTCAATATCAAACGGGCTCCGGAGAGCCGTTTGATTAAACCGGTACAGTTTGCAACATGGTCACCGGTTTGAGCAAACGTGCGACAACTTTGCCCAAACGTGTTGCCCATTTGCCCAGACGAGCGACCGATTTGCCCGGACAAGCGACCCGTTTGCCAAAGGAGTGACCTGTTTGTCCAAATAGGTGACCGTTATGGCTCATACGGGCGACCCCTTTGACAAACTGGTGACCGGTATGGTTAAACTGTTACCGTTATGGACCCGTTTATTTTCATATAGACGCCAAATGGTATTTTTCAGTAGGGGAATTAAAGTGTATACGGTCGTCCCGAAAGGTTCAGACATCGAGGGCGTTTCTTGGAAACATGCTTACGGCGCATGTGGTCCCGTTTGTAAACGAATAACCCTTTTGCCCGAAAAACGCAAATTTCGAAAGGGGAAGAAAAGGATCGGTACACACTTTTCCTGATTTTTGATGTCATGAATCACATGGCTGTGAACCGTTTGTTTCACAGCCATGCAAAGATGGCCACCTCGGCTTGTGAACCGTGTCATAGCCATCCAAGATTTCCACCTCGGAATTTGAGCTTTATAGAAAGAGTACAGCTATACGCACTCCGGAGTGCACTTCGGACGGAAATAGCTATACGCAATCCACTAAACTCGTATATAAACGAATGGTCAAATGGAGTTTCCTAAGCGGTGGCATAGCATAGGGATTAAAGTGTCCGCTTTGTACGCAAGTAGACGCGGGTTCGATCCGCGGAGGACTCTTTTTTTTTTCTTTTTTTTCTTGAACATTTTGTTTTGTCGAGGCATTTGGCGATATTACGAGTGCGTATAGCTTTACTCTTATATAAATGCTGCCCTTGTTGATGAAATTCCCTTAGCAGTGGCTGTCAGACGCCATCTGATGGACCATCAGGGCACGTTCCACCAAGGCTGCTGACTGGCAGTCACTGTCCCAAATTACGTATCTTGATGGAATTTTCAATAGGGTAGGCT
This sequence comes from Ixodes scapularis, assembly GCF_016920785.2. NCBI lineage: Eukaryota > Metazoa > Arthropoda > Arachnida > Ixodida > Ixodidae > Ixodes > Ixodes scapularis. The sequence continues at coordinate 189,621,767 of NW_024609846.1, read as the reverse complement.
TCTCCCGGACAAAATGCAATTCGGGAATAATCTTCAAACACAGTCCGTGCAACCCCCCTCCGCTATAGGGGCCAGAGTGTGGAAACGACATTTTTATCGGTTAGGTTCCGGTTCAGGTTCACGGCTTTCGGTTCGGTTCCGTTTCAGTTCCGGGGAGCGAACGATAACCTATTCGAACCGGTTTGAACCAGTTTGAACCGCTATATAGAGAATATATTTTCCGCGTTGTTCTGGCAATAGACACTATTTACTAGTGATGGGCCGAACTTTTGCGGAATCAAAAGTCCGGCGCCGAATAGCCGAACTTTTATAAAGATTCGGCATAAATACATTTTTACCAGACCTAACATTGATATTCAGTTTTTCTTTTTTCCTTTTTTTTTGGCGAGAAAAGGTTTTACGTTTTTTTTTTTCTTATCTTAAATGCAACACCTAATGCCTATTGACACAGTTATAACTATATAAGGTGATAGTATACATTTTTCTTGTATTGCATGGTGTCGTTTTTGTGTGTTTACTGGCAATTTTAGTGACTTCTTGAAGAAGTGGCGTGACGACAAGGCTGGGTAGAAGCGAGCGTGGCGCAGTCACAAATCACGCTACGAGAGTTTCGGTTTCGAGGCATTATCATTGCAAGCCTGCATATGGGTGTAAATGAATGAAATGAAGGCAATAACGCTCCATTCTTACTTTTTCTGGGAGTCATTGTTTTCTGCGCGAAAACGAATGCAACGGTTGCTGAGCCTTCACCAGAAGTGATGATACTATTATTGTAAATATGCATGTTTTTTACATGAGTCATTTGACGTAAGATTTGCATGAATGTGTCCGTCTTATATGTGCAACGTCTCATTTCTATCCTTTAAAATACCATTTTCTGGTGTTAGGACAAGTTCAGAAAGATAGGGAGACTTAGGAATGTCGGAAGTGCAACGTCGAGCATTATAGTTTTGTGTTTAGTTTCATGCGGATACATGAAAAACCCGAAATGACGCTAATTGAAAAAAAAAATATTCATTTGCTTTGGCACACACTACTTCTGAGCCGAAAACAAAATTGTTAACAGGCTGTAGTAGAGCCTTGTTGGTGCATAATACTAAAAAAGGCCAACTGAACTTAAGAAAATAGAATATAGAGAGAGAAAGAGACAGGCATACCGCTGGACAACCAACTGTGGTTTAAAACTTCCTCCTGTTTCTGAACCTTGACTTTGTGCTTTTTTCTTTTTTCTTTTTCTTTTTGTTTTAAAACCCACGTAAAAACACCGCTCATATCCGAATCCTAACTAAACTAAAATTTGAATCACCCGCACTTAACCGGGTCATAAAACACCGCAAATATTGTTCTTCTTTGGTATTGAGCTTGATCGAGGGCTCGCTGACGCACGTGGCTTCATTATGCACGTATGCACGAGGGATGCTCGAGACCTTGGCCATCGAGCAAAACGAAGCCACGTGCGTCAGCGAGCCCTTAATCGAGCTCAATACCAAATAAAAACAATATTTGCGGTGTTTTATGACCCGATAAAGTGTGGGTAATTCAAATTTTAGTTTAGTTAGGTTTCGGATATAAGCGGAGTTTTTATGTAAGTTTAAAAAAAAAAAAACACAAAGTCAAGGCTTTGAAAGAGGGGGAAGTGTTGAACCACAGTTGGTAGTCCAGCGGTATGCCTGCCTCCTTCTCTCTCTATATTCTATTTCCTAAGTTCAGGTGGCCTTTTTTATTTACCAAATTGTTATAAATGCGAGGAGTGCTTTAAAGTAATTGTCGGCCAATTTTTCAACTACCTCGTTGCATCACTGTAAATGTTAAATGAAAACCACGTTATCCAGAATGTACCGCATCACTTGTCACTTGCGCAGTGCACTGCGTAACTTTCTGGTCGATCTTCGATTCTTTATGCAGAAAATATTAAAGAGAACCACACTCCCTCACAAACGCCGTTACCATGTTGCCTACTCCACACCTCGCCGCAATGGCTATTGTTCTACACTGCACGATGGTAGCCGCATGACTGCACGGCGTCTGTTTGCAATCCATGGCCCCGTCGCGTTCTCGTGTGTGCACAGAGATTTGCCGAATTTTTCCCTATTCTTTGCCAAACTTTCCTTCAAAAGTGCGGCATTTGCCGAACTTTGCCGAATCGGAATTTTGGCTGATTCGGTCCGTCACTAATATTTACGCCGTGAAACAATTAACTATATAGTTTCTTCTTTCGTTTGTGCAATTCACTTTTGTTTTCAGGTATCAAAATTTTTAATTCAGTTATTTAATTTCGACGCAACAGTAGAAAAACATCTACGTTAACGTACATATCGTCGTGTTCATACGACTCAACACCCCTTTGTTTACCAGTCATACATTTTACCTGCCTCCAAATGTTTGAGCACTTCAGTAAAGAGTTGAGCTTGCTGGTGCATACCTGTAAATAAATCAGCTTGATATTTAGAACTTGTAGGGTTCGGTGCTACTGCTCACCCGAAAGGAGGACCAACGAGGCAGATATCAGAAAACACACCTTTAGTTTATGCTTGCGGTGGATGATCTCTGGCAGCCGGAGCCTCGACCGTGGCTCGCGCGCAAGTTGCGCGCCGTGCGCGGAGCGCGAGTTCTTTTGCGCGGTGATGAGCCGCAAAGCCCACAAACTCCCCCCCCCCCCCCCCCCTACCCCCTTCTCTGTCGTCTGGCTCCGTGGCTGTCCTCTCTAATTGGTGGTGGTAGTGGAGGAGTGGGTTGTGAAGATGCATAGGCGGCTGGATGCGGTTCTTAGAGGCCGCCTCAGGATTGGTGATGCGGTTATTCCAGTTGCCCATGAAGTCCTTGAAGGACGACGTACTCTCAGGAAGCTTGAAGTGCCGTGCTCACTCCTTGGCAAGGTAATCCTGCATCTGCGCGCTGGCACGGCCGTTCTTGTTCTTCGAAAACTTGATCTTGACGACATCGTCATACAGGCAGAGCAGATTGAGGAGCTTCTCGGTGTTCATCTTGTCAGAGTTGAGGCCGTACAACAGCAGCAGGGACCCCTGATGCGGGTTCGCCGCCTGAGGACGAGTGGGCACCCCCGGGGCCGTGGCTGGCAACGTAACGCTCAGGTGGACTTTCGTATCGGCCCTCGTCTTCTTTCTTGTGCCTCGTAGCCGTCGTTGTAGCCGCTGCCCGGCTGCTGATCTGGCTCTCTCAGGTCCCGACGTGATCGCAGTTTTTGCGTCTGGCGACGTAGCTAGGGCCGGTAGAGGGTCATCGGCTGCCCACTGCGTTGCCGTAGTCACCGAAACCACGTGGCTCATTAAGGAGGTTGAGAGAACCTCCGGCTACGGTTGGGGCGGTAGCGGGACATGTCGAAGGTTCAAAAAGAACGAAAAAAAGAATGAACAGTTGTCTTCGGGAAAGGCTTCTACAAAAAATCATTGGTAACGTTGGGCGCAGCAATGGAATAGCTAAATTTGCAAGCAGACTATCGGCGTATATCGAACAGAACTATTGCAACGCGCAACTTCTATGTCTTCGTCTTCGTCTTCGTCACCAACATCAAAAACAGCCCTCGCAGAATTAAGTTTATTTTTAAGTAAATCCCGGATCGGCATCACTCTCCACCTGCGAGAGAAGTTTGTCATCCAATTCATAATACCGTTTGAGGTTAATGACATGAACACGTCCAGCGAGTCGTCCAGCCTCACAATGAACGAGCGTGTACGTGAGGCGTGAGGCCTTGTCTCGCACACGATAAGGACCATCCCACCTGTTCGCTAGGGAAGTTGTGAAACCTCTGGAGGCTTCGCTAAGTGGGTCTGTCCGTCGGAGTACAAGGTCTCCAACTTCAAATTGCACGTCCCGGTGGCCACGATTGTACTGCTCAGCCTGCTGAAGCCGTGCGACGTCCAAGCTCTCCCCGGCATCACGAACGATGTCCATGAGTCTGCGTCGTAGGCTTCGAGCCAACTGAACGTATGAGCGGGCAGCGCCAGGGTTGTTGCTCTTGCAAGTGTTTTCCAGTGGGAAAGTCAGCTCCTTTCCGAAATTAAGGCAAGCTGGCGTAAAACCAGTCGGCCGGTTAACGGTTGTGCGTGTTGCAAACGCGAGTTCTTGTAGCCTTGCGTTCCAGTCGTGGTGACGTTCGGTGTGAGCTATTAACATCGATCTTAAGTTCCAGTTCACCCGCTCTGTGATGTTAGCTTGTGGATGATAAGGAGACGTCCGCCTGTGTTGAATGCCCAATGCGGCACATGAGTCTCGGAACACTTTGCTGGCAAAATATGTAGCGCTATCGCTAATGAATGCCGCCGAAAATCCGAACCGTGTGAATGTCTCCATCAGACAAGTCCAAATTTTCTTGGACGTCAGCGATCGCAATGCAAATAGCTCAATCCACTTGCTAAAGTGATCCGTGAGAACCAACATGTACTGGTTGCCACGCGGACTGCGTGGGAAATGGCCCATGACGTCGACAGCAACGCATCCCCATGGGGATCGACTTACGACTTGCTGCATAAGACCAGGGGGTTGACCACCCCGTGGTTTGGCTTTCTGACAAACCGGGCATGAACGAGCGTACCTCAGCACGTCCTGACGAATTCCTGGCCAAGTTGCAGTACGGCTTAACTTTTCAGGTCTTGCAGCCACTAGTGTGACCAGCCAAAGCAGAGTCATGGTAGCATCTAATGAACGACGTGCGAAGTCGGTGAGGTATCACGGCTCGAAATGGAGTGTCTGTTGAGCCACCCTCCTCGTCGTCGATCTGAGGTATGTACCGGAGGAGCAGACCGTCTTCGGCCAGCAACTACGAGTCAAAACCCATGTCAGCGCCTCTGTTGCCACGTCGATTACGTGAAGATATCCACTCAGAGACTCTGCGACAAAGTCCATCGTTCTGCCGTGCTGCATGAAGCTCATTTCAGCTAATCAAAGTACCCCAGCGCGAGCCAACATCTATCGCAGCCGCAACATCGGCATCCTCGGGCACGTGCTCTTCGCCGAGCGGAGTGCGCGACAAAGCGTCTGCAACTTTGTTTTGTGAGCCTGGCGTGTGCACAATGGTATAGTCATATTTCTGAAGCGTGAGTGCCCTGCGTGCTAATCGTCCTGCCGGATTTTCCAGCCGCTGAAGCCAATACAAGGCGGCATTATCCGACTGGATCACAAAGCGCGCGCCATCAAGATACATGTTGAATTTCCGCAGGGCGAATATGATGGCTAGGCACTCAAACTCGCAAACGTTGTAATTCCGTTGAGCTGGTGTCAGCGTATGGCTAGCAAACGCTACGGGTCGAAAGATACCATCAAAGTCTTGAAGCAGCACAGCACCTAAACCGTAGCCGCACGCATCGGTTTGCAGCACAAACGGACGGTTGAGGTCTGGAAGCTTCAACGATGCTGCCTCAGCAATAGCTCTGGACAGTTGAAGGAAAGCATTTTGCTGTGCTTCTGTCCAACGCCATTTCAGGCCTTTGCGCAGCAGTTCGTTCAGAGGCCGCGTTGTCTCTGCACAGTGGTGGATAAACTGGCGGTAAAATCCAACCATTCCGAGAAATCGTTGCAAACTATTTGCATCATGTGGGGGAGGAAACTCAGTTATGGCCCTCAGCTTGTCCTCGTTGGGGTGAAGGGCTCCATCGTCGATTACGAAACGGAGCAAATTTATTTTAGATGTTGCCAGTTGCATTTTTCCCGGGTGAACTGTCAAACCAGCATTCCGCATGCGCTCGAGAATAGTCCGAAGGTGCACAAGATGTTCTTCAAACGTGCGTGAGAAGACTACTACGTCATCCATATACGCCATGTCGTAGTTGTGCCGTGCGTCTCCAAGCACAATGTCCACTAGACGCTGGAATGTGGCAGGAGAGTTGCTCAAGCCGAAAGGCATGCGCGAAAACTCGCACAATCCTCTGTAGCATGTGAATGCTGTTTTCTCGATGTCAGCGGGTTCGACCTCTATCTGGAGGAAACCGCGACTGCAGTCAAGAGTCGTGAAAAAACTCGCGTTTCCCAAGTTGTGCATGATCGACTCAATCGACGGGTACGGGTACGCGTCACGAACAGTTACCGCATTCAGGCGTCGATAGTCGACGCAAAGCCGAGCCGTTCCATCCATCTTGGGGGCAAGGACGATCGGGAAGGCCCAAGGGCTCTGTGACTCACGTACTGCACCAGTGTCGATCATCTCTGGGAGCGCCTTGTCCAGCAGGGCTCGCTTGTGTACGCTGATTGGTCGAGGGTTGCAGCGTAATTGAATGCTTTAGGACGCCGGTTCTGCCAGGGTTCTCCGTGAACATCGGCGAAAACTCCTCCAGGAGTCTTTGGAAACGTCGCTTTTGCTGGTCCGTAGCAGGACACTTCTGCAAAGAATCGCTTAGCGCACATGGGAGTCGCAAAGCAGGCGTTCTAACGCCAACGTTATCGACACTGACGATACAATCCTCTCGTCTGGTGAAAGGGATCAGTCTCAAGTCCCTACCTAACCGGTAGCCTTTGTTCGGAAAGTCAAGAACCAGGTTCTCCCCGAAAATGAAATCTCGCCCCAAAATGATCGGTACCGTGAGAACCAGGTAAGCAAACGAAATGCTGACGGCGTTTTTTCTCGTTTAACCCGATCTGTAACCTCACGGCTTGACTCGCGAGCATTTCTGGTCCTGACGCTAGCTGTAAGCGCACGTTAGTCTCGCGCAGGTTGGCTTTCTGCTCTTTGCAGCGTTCAATCAGGTAGTCCCCAAAAAGCGACAGACTCGCACCGATATCAATCAGCGCTGCCACAGCTAGTCTGAGCCCTGTATTTGTCATACGAGGCTCAATCAGCTCAAGGTCAGGCTGAATTCGACATACCGATGGAAGTTTTGCCGGGTTGTCCATGGTCATCGCGGCCGACAGGCGTTCAGGGGTCAACTCGTTTCTCGAGACTGCAGGACGGTTGCGTCGCAGGTTGGGGCAGTCACGCCGGAAGTGGCCATGGCGACCACAGCCGAAGCACCGCACCGAGTTGCGCTGGTCAGGGCCGCGCGTCGGGCTTGCCTGCGCTTGTCGTTGCGGCCTTTCTTAGTGTCCCACGTTGGACCAGCGATCAGCACCCCGGTTGGCGTTGCAGGGGAAGGACCTTAAACGGCTTTCACCCTGCCGTAATCTCGATCCAGCCGGCCGGGCACGTAGCCGGGGGTCCGAACCATCGAGTGGTCTCCCGCGCTTCCATTGCCCGAAGGCGAGGAGTCTAGCGCAGGCGGGGGGGGGGGGGGGATTTCTTCTGGGCCCGGGTGGTCGCCAGGCACAGGACGGCTCGAGAGCTTCTTCAGGCGGTGGCGGGGCCGACACTGCAGCTCGGCCAGGAGCGTCTCTTGTATGCCGTGGGCGTCCCGGGCCAGGTGCCCCAGGGTGGAATACGTGCGGCCATGCAGTTTGGGCCGGAAACTTGGGTTGCTCTGCTGCATCACTCGAGCAGCCCTGTCCGACTCCGGCGCCGTTGGGCAGGCTCTGTCATAGAGCTCCTGCATCACCGTACATATTCGAGGAGGGTTTCGTCCGCGTGCTGGGTCCGGCGCTCCAGTTCTCGCTGGACTCGAGACTGGTACCCAGGTCGAAGAAATTCATCTTGAAACTTCCGCCAAAAGTCTTCCCAGGTGAGGAAGGGGGCCACGATGCGCCACCAGCGCGCGGCGCTCGCCTGGAACGCCACGGGCAGAACCCGCGCAAGGATGTACTCATCCGAGGCTCCCGTGGCGAGCTTATAAGCCGCCAGCTCGGCCAGGAAGTCGGCCACAGACTTCCGGTCGTCGTAGCCCGCGTACAACGGGACCGGCACCTGGGCCGTGGACCTTGCCCTTGGAGTCCGTGGTGAACCAGGACCAGGCGTTGCGCGACCGTGCCGCAGAGGTTGGCCACCCGAGCCATCAGGACCAGGGACGTCGCGTCAGGCCCCTCTCCAGTCTTGCCTTGGTCTGCGATGGCTCTTTGGAGGGTCTGCAACGTAGAAGCAACCGCAGAAAAACAGCCCAACACAAAAACAGAACAAAACACGAAAGAACAGAAGAAGAACACGCAATATACTAAAATATGCACACTATTCACAACCGCCAAGCCCCGATGGCAAAGGTGGCGTCCGGTAGCCGAAGCCTAGTCGAACGTCCACGTAGGCCTATCGAGGATGGCTAAAACAAGAAAATACAGGCTAAAGGGCCGCCCACACTAGCGAGAAAACGCGCGTGGCACGCCGATCGCGGGAAGACGCGTCCCGCATCCTGAAGACCACACTAGATAGAGTTCTGCCGCCGCGAATGTCACGTGACAGCACAGGAGGCCTCGCGCACTCTTGAAGCATTCGATTTTGCGGAACGCGTTTTCAACGCGATCGGCGCGCCGCGCGCGTTTTCTCGCTAGTGTGGGCGGCCCTTTACACGCCTAAAACGGACTAAGGGCTCATTCACATTGGAAGCGGATCCGCGTTCGCAAAGCGGTTGCGAACGCGGTTGTATAAGGATTCAGTACAATAGCACGCGCACACGATGACATCAAATGCGCGTGCAATTGCACTGGATCTTTATACAACCGCTTTCGCAACCGCTTCGCGAACGCGGATCCGCTTCCAGTGTGAATGGGGGGTAAAAGCCTGCGCTCCAACTCGCGAGGGCGCAGTAGGCCTCGCGTGGAGCGCCGAATGTAGGGTTCGGTCCTACTGCTCACCCGAAAGAAGGACCAACGAGGGAGATCTCAGAAAACACACCTTTAGTTTATGCTTGCGGTGGGTGATCTCTGGCAGCCCGAGCCTCGACCGTGGCTCGCGCGCACGTTGCGCGCCGGGCGCGGAGCGCGAGCTCTTTTCCGCAGTGATGACCCGCAAAGCCCAGAAACTATACTGTCGTTTCCCCTCCTTTCTTTGTGTTTAAGTAAAATTTTGAAGTTCAAGCTGATCAATTTCCACGGTACAAATTGTTATAGCGAGGTGTGGTAGGTCGCATAAAACACCCATTAATGGCACAACTTTGTGTCGCAATATGAAAAGTTAAATTCGTGATTGTGTCGTGGAACTAAGGAATTAATTACAAAACATAAAATATTGAAATGGGCACCTCGTGTACATATATGTCATGAAATGTAGTTTACGAAATACGCTTCAATATGTATTGTTACGTTTCTAATTTACAAGAGGAGGTCCATAGCCAAATTAGACCAGATTAAAAGTGTGTCACGCGCCGTCTGCTCGCGCTTCGTCGTCGTCTTCGGTGGTTCCCGGCACGCGCCTTAGCACGCCGCTACACTATTCCCCCTAAGGACTTGTTTTCTTGGAGAGATGATCTTTGGATCGTTTTCCTGCTACACAAGCTCGCCCCATTGCTTTGGTGTTAGATAGTTTGCTTGAACTTGTTTGTTCCGAAAAGTTTATCTTGAGTGAAGTCCTTTCAGCATGCAGATTCTTGACATGAAACTTCGTGCTCATTTGCACACAATCTAAAGTTCAGGCCGACCTCACAGTCCGCCTGCAGCACCAAAGTCCAGCACGTTAGCGCTTTTGGAAGATTGATGCGAAGAGTCCTGATACCAGGGGGTCAAGTGGTTCACTTATTGTCACCCCTGGCGACATGTCAGAGAACAAATCTGATGCCGGCACAGATGTCGGTGCCTAAGTTCACAGCTCATTTGCGCCTTTTGAAAAGTTAACACCGACAACGATATGCATCGGCAATGCCTAATACAGGAGACACCATGATTTTTCGTGAATGCTTTCAACCGCAAAACTGCCACAACCTGTCCGAAAACCATTGAAGCCTAGCGCGCACTTACGCGCTTTTGTGGCGTGGGCTCTCGGGAGACCGTGACAGTCGGCTAGCGTTGCTTCAGTGATGGAACATGGAGAAGGAAGCTGGTCTGGTCGGTGGTAATCCAGGCAGGGCCGCGCCACTCAACAAGGTGCTGACACTCGCGCAGAGAATGTCCTTGCTCCTTGTAGAATGATATCTTGGGCCGTCAGGAAAAAGGCCGGGAATCCCACTTCTGACACCAAATGTTACTTTTCTAATTTACAAGAGGACGTCCATAGCCAAATTAGACCACATTAAAAGTGTGTCACGCGCCGTCTGTTCGCGCTTCGTCGTCGTCTTCGGTGGTTCCCGGCACGCGCCTTAGCTCGCCGCTACAATTTATATATATATATATATACAACGGGCATGGTGGCAGGAGGCCGAAGGCGTGGGTATCTAACTGAGAAGAAAAAAACCTTAGTGAAAATAGCTACAACGGACGATTTATTCTTCGAAGTTTCGGCCGCCATTACTTGATGGCGACGGCGATGAGGCTGGGGTTCCTACGCTGTTGCACCGATGTGCTCTAGCTCTTGGCTTGATAACGCACTGCTGCAGACTATTTAAAGTCAAAGCTGTCTTTTTTTTTCTTCTTTTGTCGGTTGTCATTTTATCAGTACGTTACGACGACAACGACGGTACGCGGGCTCTTTGCGCATGGCACGATGGCACCGCCAAGCAAAACTCTACTAACGTTTTTATCCTTACAAGATAAAGATCGCATCCTGGCCGAAGTTGCAAGTGGAGAGAAGAAAGCTGTCATCCCCGGAATGTTGGGAATTTCTTTGAGTTCGTTGTCGATGAACTTAAAGTCGAAAGATGCAATCAAAAAGGCTCTTGCATCGGGGACATCGGCGAAGCGAAATAAATTGACACCGTTGGCGCACGAAGAGCTTGACAAGGCTGTGTACGCATGGTTTGTGGAGACGAGGGCAAAGAAGATACCCATCAGCGGAAGCGTCGTACAGCATAAGGCCTTAAATTTCGCTTGCCTGCTGGGAATCGACAAGTTCAAAGCTAGCACCGCCTGGCTCAACAGGTTCAAGGCCGCCATGACATTGTCGGCAAGACGCTTAGTGGTGAGTTAACATCGGCAGACACAGGCAGTGCTTCCCCTTGGATGTCAACAAACGTTTCTGCGTTGTTGAATGACTACGAGAGGTCTGGCATTTACAACGCCGACGAGACAGGACTTTTATATGAGATGCTGCCGTCGAAAGCTCTGGAAATGAAAGGTCAGCGCGGCCAGGGTAGAAAACACAGTAAAAAGCGCGTGACCATACTGCTGTGCACCAACGCGGACGGTTCCGACAAGCGTCACCGCTGGTTATCGGCAAGAGTGCAAGGACCCGTTGTTTGAAAGGGAACAGGAGCCTTCCCGTCAAGTATGTGGACAACAGCCGGTCTTGAATGACACGGGCCATTTTTTCGGAATGGGTCGAAAGACTCGACTGCGACATGAGGAGGAAGGGCCGGCGGGTTTGCTTGTTGCTGGACAATCGCTCCGCTCACTAAATTCCGGATGCTAAGCTCACAAATGTGGAGCTTAAGTACTTTCCGCCTACTGCACTTCAGTAATCCAGGCCCTTTACCAAGGTGTCATTAGAAGCCTAAAGTGCGCCTACCGCCAGCGAGTGATGCAGCGCCTCCTACTGAACGTGCACGCAGGTCGAGACACCAAGTTGGATCTCTGCATCGCGCTGCAGATGATGGCTGCTGCATGGACTGCAACCAAACATTCAGTCATCGGGAACTGTTTCACGCTCGTGGGCTTCCAGCTCGGAGACCCAGACGCCGACTCTGCTGAGGATAACGAAATAGTGCGTCCGCCGGGAGAGGCCGTTACTTCTTGGGCTGCGCTTCAGGATGCCGGAACTGCGCCGTCCGGTGTCGCGCTGGAAGATTTCATCGACGCTGACATGGATGTTATCGCTCATGAAGAAGTGAGTGACGAGGACATCATACGAAGTTTCCGTGACGAGGCGCAGTCAGATGAAGACGACGTGCCGCACCTGCAGCCTCCGCCGCCCATGGCGCGCGTACTGGATGCGTTCGACGTTCTCAAAAACTACGTGGCTGCGCATGATGACGATTTCGCCATGAGCCTAGTCGCCGATTGCGAAAACTGCGTCACGGAGCTCCTAACAAGGAAAGGGAAGCAGGCGTCTTCATGGTCGAATTGTTGACATTTCATCCAAGGTAGCAGCTGCTCGTCAAGCACATCGTTAGCCCTACAATGCGACAGTGTGGGCCTTGATATTCACATTTTACACCATTACAGCGTGTTCAGTTGCGAACCGTCAGAAAACTACTTTTGTAGGATTATTCATATTTACTCAATGGACTTTCCATGCATTCTCTCATTTCACACAGGTAAAAGGTTGGCTTTCTGCAGCTTGTATGCCGATATGTAAACATCTCGCACGGTAGTCACCAGAAGATTTTGTACCAGCGAAACTGGTAGACAGTAGGGAAAAGCTTGGCCGATGTCGATCAGTGGACAAAGTGCTTTTTCACAGCACTTGCGATTGAATATTCCCTTCGGTGTGACAGGCCACGCGAGCTATCTCGTTCGGAAAACAATCTCAGAGGCTACGCTAACATTTATACGAATATGGCTGGCAGTAGTATTGGCAGAGAAACATGCAACGGTGTTGTAAGGGATTGATATCTGGTACCAGTTGTGCTGAGTTAAGTTTTAAGTTAAGTTAGACGACTTTTTAGGAATAGAAACGTTTTACTACTTGTTATTCTACTGTACTTTTCTTTCATATTCCACAATCCAAAATTGCAAGCTATCTTGCTCATAAATGTACAAGCTGGTGCAATATCACTTGCAAAGTAATTATCGAGCCTCAGTCTGCTTTACTTTTACGCAAACCACCGGCAAAAAGCATTGTATCAAAAACAGTGGACCAAAATAAATGCAGAGCAATGCAACCAAGCAAATAGGCATTACTTTGCGTCTGCTTTGGTTCTCCTCTCTTCGCTCACTCTCTTTTGCGTTATGCTTCTCCGAAGTACCTACTGGACCGAGGGACGTGTGCATCTCAGTCCAGTACAAACAATTACAAGCACCTTGTAGAATATAGCAGCTGAAGGTTATCGTCCTTCAGCAGGCCGACCCCCAAGGAACTCTGGAAGGTTTCCTTCCCTTTTCTCTGGCATGTCGATGACGGTGTCGTCGTTGTGGGCGTCAGGGTGGATGGCGCTGCAGGGCAGACTGGCGTAAAAGGTCCAGTCGGCGCCGCTAGACGAGCGCGAGGCGCGTTCGCGGTCGCGCTCGCCTACTTTGTTCAACGGTTGACTGACAGAGGTGTAATTCTCGAGCAAGGTCCAAATAGCGCCAGTCCGTTGTGGCCACCCGCTGTATTGCCGTTAGGGTCCGCGGGGCCGTCCTGTAGAGGGTACCACAAATCCTGGCACATGAAGAAATCACTGATGCCGCTTCTTTCCATTACGCAAAGTTTGCAGCCCCACGGCTCCTCCAGCTGTCATGAATGTACCAGAAGCTACCTGCAAATGCGTTTCGCATTCCCGGAGGCTTATCTTCTTTGCTTCGCAGATTTCAATCAATAAATCAATCAATCATTTTATTTTTCTTTCACAGGAAAGAAGGTAGCTGGGGCAAAAAGCTGCAACATGTGCAGCTTGACAAGGCCCCAGCTCCAAGACAGCAGCGCGGGTAGAGGGCTTTGTTCAAAAATCAAATCTAAAATGAAAACATTCTTGAAGTTCAGAAAAGCAAAAAAAAAGAAGACAGTAACAAGATTCTAATGTAACATGATATCAATTGACAAAGTACACATACAATACGAAGCCTGAAATTCACAACATCGATAGTATAAACATTAAAGCTTCAAATGGTAAACTATGGCTAAGATCTGTTTCAACATTCAGCTTGTTCAAAAAAGATGGAAGTATGTATGTAAACGATGTCAGTCCATAATCTGTCTGGGGGTGGGTACAGTCCACTCTTCACTTCGCCGTGTGTTATAAACACTAGTATTTTTATTTAAATTTGCTACTTGTAGAAAACAACTGTTTATTTTTTGTGCTGTTTTATAAGATACTAGAAGGCGGTAATAATGTAGGTGTGTTATTCTGACAACATTAAAACGGACAAAAAGAGCATCTGTATGGTAAAAATAGGACAGATTTGCAACCACTCTTAGAGATTTTTTTTTGCAGAGTTAGAAGTTTGTTTATATTTTGAATGGTAGTGGCACCCCATACCAGGTGACAATATTGAAAATATGAGTGCACGAGGCCGTGAAAAATTATTAACTTAACAAATGAAGTGAAAACTGTACGGTACCGGCATAGAGTACCAACAGCTTTTCTGTTTTTTTTTTATGTATGTATTTTATGTGCTCATTCCACGATAAATTATCTGAAAAGATTACACCTAATATCTTGAATGATTTTACTATTTCGACTGCTTCCACGGCTATGGTGATATATGTGTTAGAATGAACAGTCACGTATTTGGCTCGAAACAGCATGCACTTAGTTTTGTTTACGTTAATACGTAATCTATTTATTTCCGTACTACTATGAAGCTGCGAGAGCATCTGATTCGCCCTTTTTTTCGATATCGTCGCAAGTAGTGCCTTCCAAAAATAATGTAGTGTCATCGGCGTAAGCTATTACTCTGCGATCTGGAACACTGTGCTCAATGTCATTAGAAAATAAATAATAGAGGACCTAAAACACTCCCTTGAAGGACTCCTCTATGTACTGTTTTTATAGTTAAGACTAAATTATTGATTTTAACAAATTGTCTCTGTTCTGCCAGATATGACTTAAATTAATGTACATGACCCCGAATACCATAGCATTCTAACTTTTTCAGAAGTATACTGTGGTTGACTAAGTCAAATGCCTTAGAACGTCAATATATATGGCTAAAGTCAGTAGTTTATGTCCTATATTATTTATGATTACTTCTTTCTGGGCCAATAGAGCGGATTCAGTGGACCTTCCTCTTCTGAAGCCGTGTTGACTGTTCGTTAACAAGGAAAATTGCTCCAAATATGGTGACAGTTTATGATACAGTATTTTTTCGAATCCCTTAGAAAAATTGGAAAGTATTGATATTGGCTTATAATTCCCCAACAAGTTAATATCGTCACCCTTAAATAACAAAACAACCTTAGCAATTTGCATAAGTGTTGGAAATACGCCTAAAGACATTGAGAGATTAAATATAAATGTGAGTGGTGTAGCTAGGAAGTCAATAACAAATTTAAATGGTTAAATATTCAAGTCATTTACATCATCTTCTTTCTATTTTTTATGCTTCAAAATGCCAGCATTACCTCATTTTCATCAGTTGGGCTTAAAGGAAAAATCCCGCTTATAAGGGATTTCGAAAACAAAATCTCCTATAAGCGAGATAGCGGCCCCCAAATCCAGAAGTGCGACAATGGGAACATCAAGCAGTGAAATCCTCATAGCGGTTCAATGATGTTAGGCTTGGGCTGGATTCAACATACTGATGGAATCTGTGCCGCGGCCTCTCTGCCCCCAGGGACTGTAACGGCCGTCGGCGAGTGGATGTCTGGTTTCAGCGTCGCCGGCCGTAGTAGTTTCCCTGGTTGTTCTGGTTCCGGCCCTTTGCCGCCATCTCGTGCCACCTCTTGTTTGTGGTGTCCAGAAGTCTTGGGAAATGGTTTCGGTGATAGCCGGGCTGCTCGCACTCATAGCAGCAGTCCGACGACAACAGTTGCCTGCTTAGACCACTCGCACCAAGGTGCCCGTCCGACCGCCTTCAGTGATCGGGTAAGGGACCAGTATGGGAGGGCCTCCACTAGGCTTGCGAACGGCTGTCGTGGGGAGGGATTATTCCGTTGTGGCTGGGGTCAATGCTGCTTGGCTGCGGGATTTCGACTGCAGCGTGCCAGTGTTTCCCAGCACTTGCAGGAGCAGACTTATTAAGACGGTTCGCTTGGGTGGTGATCTTCGTTGAGCCCCAGCTTTCGATAGGGTGCGGCTGACGACATCCCACCTGTCATGGCAACCCCCGCTCGGGACTTTTATGGGCCCCGCTGTGACCTCAGGGGACCCCTCGATGAAGGCAAACATCCGCTTACCCTACACGGTAGAATGCCATGCATGCCACACCAACCCTCCTGGTTCACGTGGTGGGGAAGGGAGGTCTCGTTCGGACAGTCCACTTACGTAGATGCCTCGGGGCCCCGCCATGCCGGTTCCAGCGCCTGCATGGCTGGTGGAAGTGGCACAGTTCTGTTCGGCATGAATAGCTTCCACGATGAGGCAGGCAATTCGGGCTAGCGTTTCAAAAGTCTCGGATGTGCGGCTGATGAGGTAGACGTGGTATCTTGGGTGGTACTGTTTTCAGACCTGAGCTACTCTATCCGACTCTGGTGAATTCAGGTTCGCCCTTTTGATGAGGGAGCTACGTCCTTGCCTTGAGGTCTCGGAGAATCTGCGTTCCGTACCCTGCGGGCAGAAACTCTTCTTGAAGCTTTGTCTGGAAGTCCGCCAGGCTGGGTTTCCTGCGCCGCTGCACGACTCCTGCACTGCTCCTACACTTTTCTGAACTCGCACTGGACTAGTTCGGAACTTTCTAGTGGAAACCAACAGACCTAATGTTAACCTCATACTGTTATTCCTCATACTCCCAACTGAAAAATCGTATTGGTACCGGCTGGGTTTGCGGAGAAAATACTAAGGACCAATTAGAACCAGTTTCAATCAGAACTCATGTTAATGTTGAGTTTTTGTTAGAGTTGATTTTTTTTATTAGAAAAATTTTGCCAGCTGGAACCAACTAAATCACATAGGTTCCAGTTAATACCGCTTAGAAATCCAAGAGGGTTTAAAGGAAAGTTTTCACTGGATAGCCATTATCTACGTTACAAATAAACGACCTAACGCGACGTAACTATTCGCATAGTAATAACACACGCACAGACGACGGCACCACTGCAATGAGGGATCGGCGCCTCTCGGATTTCACTAGTACCTATAGTTACCGATAGCAAAGGTTCTCGCGTAACACTAGATAACTGAATCAGACACTGCCGATTTGCAGCTGACAGCACGTAAAATAAACCCTGAAACGAACAGAACACGAAACGAAGTTAAGACAGAAAGCTCTTAACACAGTCTCCTCTTGATTCAGGGTTTATGACGATCAGCTTAAACCTGCTCACACGCACTCCTCTTTCAACGTAGTCATAAAAAGCAAACTCACCTGTTGCAATGCGGTCTCTGCTGTCGGACGATACCTCCTTTTCCCATTTTGTATTCAAGTTATCCCAGCACTTCTTTAGTTGTATGAAATCGCGTGCTCGGACCCCGTGGTTCCTGTTGTACTCGATCGTGAGGAGCCCCCACGCCTTCGCCCTTGCCTCTGCGGACAACTTGTTAGTACATCGGTTTTCGATGACGGGATACCTCGGCACCATATTCGCGAGAAAAAACTTCTCATTTTCAAAAAAAGATACCTTCTTCGGCTCGGCCATGGCCCTCAACGTAAATGCAAAATTTAAAGCAAACACAAGACTGGAAAAAAAGAAATAAAAACAGCAGGAAGAGCACCGAAGAAACGAAATCGACCAGCAATTAAAGGACCGCGATAGCGAGAGTAAAAGGCGCGACGCTGAGCTGTGCTCTGCTTTGCCAGACGAGACGACGACATGGTCAAAAGCCGCTAAACATTTACGTCTTGAAATTATTAGACTCGCATTTTAACGTACGTCGAACCCCAGAAAAAATTATGCTACAAATTATTTTATATTGTAGTTTCTTTCAGCACGGATTTTAGAGTACTAACAATAAAATGTACTGCAATCTCTATCCTAGACGTGCTCAAGGTATCCTTGGACGACGAAGGAGCCTTTCGTCTGCTCCTTACGTAAGGAAAGGGCGGGACGCCTTTCTGACAAGAAATGGCACCTTTCCTTTCCTTTTCCCATTTCCTTTCCTTACGTAAGGTAAGGAAAGGCGGAAAGTGAAGTGGGCGTTTTTGAATTCGGGCGTAAGCCTTCCACTCCTTTGTGAGCGCCGGAAAATAGCTCGATAAGAATTCCTATTCCTGTTGAGAAATCAAATGTTTAACCTTAATACAAGTAACTACATAACGCCCCGTGTATCTGGGCCTCTAAGAAGTACTCATTCATGTCAAATTAATCAGATATATTTCTTTCCAAGAATTATATCAGAGTGGAATAACCTCCCCGAAGGAATATTATTAAGTGATACCCTAGCTTCTTTTGAAACATGCACATCTAAATCCTATAACCGGTATTAACGAACCTTTCCCTACTGCAGTGAATAATTTCGTATATATGTTTTTAAAATTTGAATGGATTGGGACTTCTGTGACTTCATATATTATCTGCTCATGTGTTCTTGTCTTTTTTTTATCTGCCTTGCTCGATGTTGTTTTTGCGCGCTTAGCAGCGTACGCTCTTGTAAATTTTAACCGTGAGAAGTTATTATACGTAAAAATGTTTTTGTTGTGTATTCAGTGTGATTTACCAAAATAGTGTACTCTTGTATTTCGTGATATGTAGTTTTCAAAAATGTGCCTTCATATGTATTACCTAGTGTTCTATTTTGTGTACTGTTGCACTCCTGTAACAACCCCTACAAGCTAACAGTATAAAAAAATAAAAATAAAAATAAAAAAAAACATTCACAGTGCCATATTACTTCACTTTAAAGACATTTGTGAAAATAAATAATGATTATATCATGAAAATACTTGAGCATAACAGAAAAAAAATGCAGGATATCTTCGAAAGCACGATCTTAATTACGTTATCTCTTTTAGCTTTTTATTGCTTTGAAAAGTGTGGCGTGCAGGTGGCGTGCAGGTTGGTCTGAGCGGGTGGCGGGAGGGATGTGTCTAGTTAACGTGACAGGGGCATCACAAAATTTAAAAAAAATAAAATCACTACATAGTTTAAAACAGACTAGGACGTCGACGGACTGCCAGGAATATGTTTAGGCTGACCACTGAATGTTCTCAACGTGCTCAAACGTAAGAGCTTTGCTTCGGAATACGTCGTCTACTGAGGGGTTGACAGAGGTTGTACACCGATTCCGGCGGTCTGATCGACGATGAGCTCTAGAAGCGGCTACCACGTGTCTTCTGAATTGGTGGATGCTGGATCAATTTACACCTCGAAAGATCCCGGTTTGTGTTGTGCGGGAATATTTTGCATGGCCACCGTGCGGTGAGCGGAGTGTATGTAGTCTGCACCACAACACCCTCCGTAGCTTGACTTTCAACAAGAAGGGCCTTCTGCACCATCTTGGCCTTGTGGGCGATGTCATGTGGGTCGTACGGAGGGGGCTGTTCTAAAGCCCCTCGATCTGTTTGCGTTTGTCTTTCAAGTAGCGTCAAATTCGACAGTCGACAAGGCCCGGGTTGTGAGCGGCCCTTGGAAGAAAATCGCGGTGGAGCACTGAATTGAGAGGCTATTCGAAGCGAATGGCGGTGGAGCAACCGCTCCTGGCACGTGTCCGGTACTTCTAAAAAATGCCTTTTTCAAAGTACTTTACGTTCCACTTGTGATTCGGCGTATAGCGACGGAGGGTTCTGTATCGCTGCTCGTGCTGCCTGGCGGGTCCGGTAGTTTTCTGGCATACCGGCTTGTCCAGTGATCCAGTGGATCCAACTTTTGATTTTATGTGTATGGAAGGGTCTGTCGAGTGTCTTGATGTGCCTCACGGTGAGACTGTTTGTGAGATGACACTTGCAGGAATATTAAAAATATCTAGGCAGTGACTGGCCGTAACCATGTGCAAAACAATTAAATAAAGGCTAGGGGCCACAAGAACTGACCAAATATAAAAATACCACAGCAGCATTCGCTAGGGCTTGCTGTGAGACTAGTAAATCTCCCCACGCTACGATGGAGGAAGCCTGCCGTACACCAGGCGTCCCCTGTGTCGTCCAACATGGAAGCTTCCTGGGGCCTCTCTTTTAAACGTCTACACACCATCTCACTCTACTCGTTTACACCCAACGTTACTAGAACAACTCAGTTTGGAAACTGCCATAGAGCCCACTTTGTAAAAGTGGCCCCCCAATCCGTACTCGATATAAGCGAACTAAAGCCAATCGGAAGGCCGCCATTTTTCCGCAGCAGCCTGTCCAGGAACTGCACGGCTGCATGTATTGGTTCAGGTCGAGTCGCCCAAAGGCCGGTGACGCTAGCCGGCTGTGCCATTTCGTCGTAGCTATATAAATCATCTTTCATGTTTTGACTCGACACTAAAGAGGGGCGCTGTTTTCATATATAGCTTGGTCTCGGTGGACGCGTGCTGTCTGGGTTTGAAGAGTTAGTTTCCCAAGTGAGTGTTTCAGTCACTTTTTTTAACCTCACGAAAAGATGTTTTGGGCATTTTTTCAGATGCTGCGCGATGTAGTTCTTACTAGATTTGGTCGTCGTAGAAAGGAGCGATGTCTTTGGCGCGCGAAATGAGTACGTCTTGATAACAGAACATAACTAATCTAAAATGCACCTACATATATCTTAATTATCTACACAAAGAGAGAAATAAGTAATGCTCCGTGAGGAGCCGGACGTTTTTTACTACGGTTCTTGAGGTGACAACGTGTATACTTATGGGCATTACTACCAGGTGTTACGCTAGCATTTGAGGAAGACGGCAAGGAGCAAAGCCCCCCTCTTATTCCAACGCACTATTGTATACCCCCTCCTCCCCGTCTCTTCTCTCCTCCGTAAAGATTAGTCTGTCACTCCAGGCTCGTACAGAAAGATTTCCTTTCCTTCCCACCCGTGGCTTTCGCAGTGAGATAATAAATCCAATGCACGATGGCAGACGACAACCGGACATACATTTCGGGTCTTGTGCCTGTTGCACGAGTGGTAATATTAGCGCACTTTTTGCGCTTTATAATTTTTTTTTAAATATACTGATTTGGTTTTCGATGGAGGTCAGCAAGTTTTTAATTGTATTCATGTTTTTAGTCACTAATTAAAAAGCTAATCAACACGTTTCTTATGCTGTAAAGGACTACGTATGTGAGCTCGTGTAACCCGTGCACCTCTGTTCCCGGCAGTTTCCTTGATGCTTGGGTAATTTGAGAAAAAGTTTATCGGGTTTTTGTAAACTTGCATTGCAAGAGAAAATGCTCTCATTGGATCAAAGAAAAAAATTGCACAACTAGGCTTTGGATGTAGAGTCAGTGGGTGTTGGCGTGCGCTGTTAGAGTGATGGTGCTCTTGGTTGATTTCAGATCTGCAACAGCACCAAGGAGTATCCTGACCTCCATTTGGGCGTGGCATTGTTTTCTCTCGAGTTAGAAGATGGAAACAAGGAGTGTCTCAAGAGTGGGCACCTGAATGAAGTCGCAGGATATTGGCGCACAAGCGGAGTGTCATCATATGTGAAGAATGTCATTAGAGATGCCAATTTTTTAACCACGCAACCAGAATGTGATCTATACAAGAAAATAAGAAAAACAATCTGAGAAGACGATTTTGACTTCTCGATTTTCTCTATTAAAAACAAAAACGTCTCGGTCAGCCTTTGAAGGATGGCGTACGGTACGAGGAGTCATAAATACCTTTTGCCTCCTAGGTAGTAACTTTTTGTTAATTTATTGAATTGAACGTCGTTCATCCGAATTAAAGTTTGTTTCCTTCTTATTTCGAGGAGCACATAACTTATCAATGTGTAGACCCCACCTGTGGCGATGCCCTTCTGCTATCGTTGCGCTACTCTCCGCATGCCGTCGTAGATGACTGAGGACGGCTGTTGATGACACTAAATGCGCACTGCATCACTAACCTCGTAATCGCACACAAACACTGCACACTTCAGATGTTTTTTGTCCCGTAAAGCAAGCAAAAGTTTGATACCGCGAGGCCCGAGCTGTGAGGTGAATGAGGCAAGACATTTTGGAACTGCAGCTCCTCCAGCACGGCGTTGGCCTCGTCACCAACCGCCTTCAGTCATCTACGACGGGATGCGGAGGGTAGTGCAAAGATAGCGGAGGTGCATCGCCGCCGTTTGGGACTATATTGAAAAAAGTTATCTGCTCCTGGGAAAGAAGACACTTTGAATTTATTCTAAATGCAACTTTTTTTTAATTCTCTCACTGAATAAAAACGTTGCGGCCGAGGAAGCAAAAACTTGTTGATAACCCCCCCCCCCCCCCCCACCCTTTCCCGCGCCTTTCTTACAACATTCTCGCGCCGATTTTTTTCCCCCAATATATTGCTACCTTGAAGAAAAGTTAAAGGTGTGTCTAACTAAATTTCTTAGGCCATCGACTATATTCACCTAGAGTGAGAGAGGTTATTTTTGTGTGTGTGTGTGTGTGTGTATGCGTTCCTCTGTGTGGTGTGTGGGCGTTTCTGTGTGTTTCTTTAAATTTTTTTTATTTTTCCAAAACACTGGAAAGACACTGCAATAATACTTAAGAAACAAGCGAGCTGGTGATTATTCATGGTAATAAAACCCGAGACTCAGGAACACAGAAGGGGACGAACACAACACGACGTCTCAAACACAGTTGAAGGTTTATTTGTCAGACACTCGTTTGAAAAGGCGAGTCCCCCCCCCCCCCCCCCCGGTGCCCCAACCGACATCCACAGTCCCGAAGGTCAAGCCGCTTCCTCCCGTCCAGTCCACGTCAGCAGCCCTCCTCGCACACACAGCCATCCACATGCGCCAGGCGCCATAGAGTCCATGAAAACGTCCACGCAGTTGACTTATCACCCTCCACAGCCACCAATGCTAATCCCCAACTTCCTCGCAACGCTTCCTTGCCCCCCGCCGTCGAATCACAAGCACACCACTCAGATATACCCCCTTTCCGTCCCCCACCCCCCTTTACAATTGCCGCTGTAAACGTAAACCTCGAAAACACATGGGGAGGGCCACCGAGTGAGCCAAAACGCCGCAAAGTAATCTCAAAGCCTTAAGGCCCGTTCACACAGTTGCGTTCGGAGCGACCACTACGCTTACGAACGAATGCAACCGGTTGGAGCGACAAGTTACTATAGCAACGAAGCGCCAAACGGTCGTTTCGTTCGTGTTCGTTCGCAACGCAAGGAGTTGAGCCGGGCTGAACTTTTTCGTTACGTTCGGGAACGACGGGAGCGACAGACCAATCACAGGTCAAGGAGCTCGGTCGCGCGCGTTGCATGCCGGTCGTTCCAGGCCCCTTCTATTTGCAAACATGGCGTCGGTGGTGATCGTCGGCAGGACGGTGTGGTGAAGGCTCATCGTTCCCCGTAAAAGGGCTATCCTTGACTGTGAATTTTCGTCGTGTGTCGTTAGGATAACCCAGCACGTACTAGAAGGGAAGATCCACCTACTTGTGCGGCGATCTCGTGGCGGCACTCTCAAGACAGCAGAAACGCCCGTGCCGTCGTGTTCGTTTACTTCGACTACAGTGGTGCTTTCTTAGCATTTGTGTCCTCAAACATCACCCGGATTTCTTTTTTGGCGCATTCCTTGCGTGTGCTCAAGTTCAAGGTATTACTGGTGCGTACCGTACAAAGGATGCGAATTTTTTACTTGTTTTCATCGCCCGAAAAAGGTGATTAGTGTTAGCAATCCTGAACGCTCGCATCGTCTGTCAAATTATATTTCTACGTTGCTATATCGTTGCTAAGATTACATCGTCTTTTATAATCGTAAAAAAGGCGTGTGGCGAGATTTTTACTGTTGGCAAAGTTGTGTATTAAAGTCGTGATCGTCCAAGACGGCGTACTGCATCTTTTTCTTTTTTTAATGCACTACCCTGCAAGCGTGTCCTGAAATAAAGAGTAATAAAGCTTGAGGTCATAGAAGACGGTCTGTCTATTTTCTGTTACGCAAGTGAGTGGCAGCGCGTCCCCTTCTTTTTGGAGGCACCGCTGAAACAGCTGACGGCAACGGAGAGGCGGTCGCCGTTCTGCCGACCCGCTGCGCTTGTTGCAGTGGTAGCAGGAGTGTACGCGCGGCGCAGAGCGATCGTTCCGGTCGCTCTGGTCACAACGGACGCAGTCGCGGATAACGGGTTCGTTTTAGATGTCTGAACCAGCCTTTACACAGCTATTGTAGGCGCACAGCAGATCTTCGTGACTGTACGCCGTAGCCGAACCCTCGGGCTGCTCCGGTGAGGACCCCGCTACCCCGCGTCGGGCACGAAACCGTCCGCCATGTTTGTAAGCGTAGCTGGGTCGCTTCCTATTGGCTAGGAGCAATAGCTGAAGCTCGTTTCTCATTGGCTGTTGCTTCGTATGGTTGCATGCGGTTGCATGTGTGTGTACACGTCGCGCACAGTCGTCGTTGAAGTCGCAGCGGTTGCATTCGTTCGTAAGCATAGTGGTCGCTCCGAACGCAAATGTGTGAACGGGCCTTTACAGTTGGTGCCGCTATCCGTCGTCCCCCCTTCTATGTACTTCCTCATGTATAATTACGTTACCAACACGCTCGACCTTCCCAAAAACCTACCCCCCTTCCCTTTATTTCCGTCTCCTTCCAATGCCCCCGCCCCCCCCCCCCACCCCCCCCCCCCCCCCAAAAAAAAAAAAAGGTCAATTTTATTTAATCTTTCGGCTGGATCTCACCCGTCAGGGAGACGAAAACTCCGTTTCTGATATAGGACAAGGTTAGGTTGTTTAAAGAAACGGAAGAATTGCCTATGCAGTTCCCTATACTCCCTATTCTAATGGTCTCCCTGAATATACTTTTAGTCGCATCTTTTTCTCTGTAGATAACTTCTGTTCTGGCCCACTCCGGGTTACACCCATTGCAGTCCTCAATATGTCTGGCTATTTCTGAATTTTAAGCCCTGAATTCTACTGCCCTTTTGTGCTCTAATAACCGATCGTTTACACATCTTCCTGTTTGGCGAACGTAAGTAAAACCACATGTCAATGGTATACCATAAACTACCCCCTCCATACACTCGAACTCTATTTCTGTGTTTGTTTGGGCTCCCGCTCACCCCTCCCGTGAATGGGGTTAGTCTGCTGAGTTTAAAGTGCGGTCTGAAAACCAGTTACCTTGAATTTTTTAGCAAGAGCCTTCAAATTATGGGAAACCGAATGGTAAAAGGGAATGCAAACTACATTGTTCATTTTTCTTTCACTCTGGCCGTACCCGCCAAACGCTGTAAGCCCCTCGCGGCTACGCTCTCCACAAGCTCCCTTTTGTATCCTGCCGCTAACAACCTAGACACTTTCGCCTGCACAGCCTCTGCAACCTTATGCACACAAGATTTACTGAGCGCACTATTCAGCCGTGAAGCGGCAACACTTCTCTTGACCGTCTTGGCATGAGAACTCATGTAGGGCAACAATGGCCTGGGTTCATCCCTGCCGTACCTCCAGCACAAGCCGTTCGTCAAACTTAACATCCAGAAGCTGTAGTGATCCATTTTTTTAGAAATTCTGTTACAAAGGCCAGCTCAGGCGCCGTGTTTCGGATGAAATCCACAAGCATCGCCAAGTCACTGCCTCTCGTCGTACAAACCAAAATGTCATCGACATAGCGTTTCAATAAAGCGGTCCCACACGACATCGACGTCAACACCGTTTCCACTTTCAGATCTAAAACCCTTAAATAAATTTCAGAAAGAATGGGTGCCAATTGCGAACCAATACACACATCTTTTTTCTGAACCAATTCCCTTCCTTCAAAACCCACAGCAGTGCCCGACAAATACCTCTCCAATAACATCAAGAAGTCACTAAGGCTTATGCCGTAACTTGACTGAAATTTCACTAAACCTAACTCGAGCCAATCCCTCACACGTTGCAACAACACACCCTGGTCCAATGAATAGCACAAATCTTTGATATTCAATGACCCCACTCTGCAACCTTTCTGGTGGAACACCCCCAAGAGCTCCAACACCTCTTCCGAATTCCTGAGCGAGAGGGTTTTGCAACGGCAAGACCAACAAAAATTTAGAAAGTACCTTTTGCCACGTCCCACCCTCATTGATGACAACCCTCAGAGACATTCCAACTTTATGGTCCTTCAGAAAAAACTTTACCGACAGCGTGCCTTTTCTTGCATCCCTTATTCGTTCAGCAGTCCCCTCAAACTCCCATTCGTTCAAAACCTCAATGACACTCTATTTCGTTTTCCTCAAATTTAACATGCACGGCTGAAACAAGCCGTCTAGATCCACGTCTACCTTTCCTTTATAGTCACTCAGGGAAAAAGCACCGAATTTCCCACTTTTGTCAGTTTGCAATAACGCTAAATTCTTCCGTTCCAACTCTCTTCTGATCCCCAGAACCTGACGAAAGTCTCTTCTGTCATAGTCTACCCTGTTACCCGTGAACTTCGAGACGACTCTAAATGATTGTTCCTGGTAACTGGATCTTGCGACCGAGTCCGGGATCCTTCTTCCCACAGCCTACACAGCCGCGACAACGTCCAACCTTGAGGGCTTGACATTCAGGCAGAATTTCGGGCCGTCCCCCAAAAAATTCTCAGTTCGCCGTGACAACGTCACCCGCGAAGGATTCGCCACCTTTGGGCACACTTGGTTATACTTTCGTGATTAGGAACCGGGACCGAATTATTGTTCGACAAACCGACCTGCTCATTCCTTTGAGGCCCGCTCAAAAGCGCCCTCCTTTGACGCGGCCATAATTTGCCGAACTCCCCGATTCTTTCAGTTTTAACCGATACAGGTACTCCACAGAGGACTGGAACCCATGCCCGCGATATGAAGTCCAAAGACTGTTGCAAACCTCCAGGGCCTCGCTGAGCTGATGATTCACTGCGGTCCTGTAGCACTTGAGGATCCTCTTCTTCAGAGACCATGGGCCGTTGACCGCACTCAAGTAGTGGAACTTCGCGGGATCCACCACCCTCTTCCGCAGGCACACACTGAAGACACATCTGTCCGCTTCCAATAGACTACTTCCATAAAGCCCTGCATGCAACACGGCACGCGTTGCACTCTGTTAACTAGTTGGCCAGGGAGGAGAGTGGCATGGTTTCGGTTTCGATCGACACGTCGACAAGAGATTATGCACAAAGCGTGGACTATTAACGGCCGTTATCTCAAGTTTTCCGGTCCCGAGGCGTCCTTTGTGGTCTATAAACTAATCTAAATGGTCAGACCTCTAAGCTTTCGCACAAGCCTGACACGTATAGCTTGTCTTAACACATGCTTGTTGTATTTTTGTACTTGGGCCTTTCTGGGCGTGTTCCAAAATTTACTCCATTTTACTCCAGGGTAAGGGTTTTGTACCTTGGCGTTCTAAACCCTACCCTCGTCCAGCGTTTTTCAATCTGTGTTGTCACGTGACACGACGCGCCGGGGTAACTCGGATCCATTTAATTAAGATTTCGAACACAGCATCTGTTAGCGGTTCTAGGTATGTGGACGAGCCAGTGCTGGGAATCTCGACGCTGTGAAGCTCAGGGATCATGCTTGTGAACGAATCAAGAAGCTGTAGCAACCAATAAGTATGCATACATCGAGCTCGCGCCTTTACATTAGTATTGTTGATCAAGGCGTTTGATTGTTTCGCGCGTCCATAGACGAAATATAACTTTTTGCGATTACTGTTTTTCTTAATACGCCTGAGTACGGAGGCGCCATTGAAAAGCTCAATTTTAACACACTCCTTATCTCTTATCTGTACCGACCCGCAGCACTGCACAAAGCGAAGTCCCCACCCGCTTGCATTCCACTATACTCCGTTTCACCTAATGATGTACCGCAGGAAAGGCTGCAAGCCCGAGCTCCTTGCTGTGGGGCACATCTCGGCGGCACAAGCTCTCGTGACTTAAGAGCGGCTGCCAGCGCTAAGAGCTCGCGCTTCTAGCCTTCGCTGCGGTACAACATAAGGTGAAACGAAGTATAATATTCAACATCGCGTACACGCATAAAGTTATCTCGCAATCATAGGCGTAGACTAGGGGGGGGGGGGGGGGGGCATCGGGGCTCGTGCCCCCCCCCCCCCCCCCCGGTAAGATCCGGGGCAGGAAACGGCTCTTCCCCCCCCCCCCCCCCCCGGGCCCGGGCCATGATCCTTACCGAGACGCTGTTTACGTACCATGTAACAAGCTTCTAAAGTAGTGGTATGTGAACAAAATAACGCCCATGTTGCCTTTATTGACAAAATACATGGGAAGTGGAATCCCAGCGTGGTTTCGTTAGCCTCAATCTCCACTTCTGGCGAGAAGGTAACGTGCAGCACCTCCCGGGAAAATGGAAAGTCTACGCCGTTGTCTGCAATTGTATAGGCACATTCACAAATACAGACCGTTTTAACAAAGCAAAATTCGAGCAGTTGTGTGAAAAATATCGCACCGTTCGTCGGAAGTGCGCAGGACGGGTATGAACACTTATGCGGTGAGCCAAACGAACGAAAATATTCAAAGCGAATTTGACGGTTGGTAATGGCGATAATATTTGTTATGTGTTTGCTTTCTTCCTGACTGAGTATGCCGAGATAATTTCAGACACACCATTCAGGCACAGATCTTGGGCGTCAGTAAAAGCTCGTTCAAGAAGGCTTAGCGAGGAGTAGTGCATGCTTGCTATCTTCTGTCGTAGCTATCGGATCTCAGTGTTTGCGAAAACTTAATCTTCTATCAGCATAAACTTTGAGTGGGAGATATATGATGACACGAGGAAGACATCACAGTAACTTTTGTGCAGCAGTGAGGCCACATTTATTGCGTTTTCTGAAAAGTTCATGCGTCAAAGCTGGGCTCAATGTTGATACTCCTGTGAGGATGCGGCTTGCTTTTCGCCCAATAAAGTAACAAGAAGCGGACGTTTGGCAGACAAAATACGTGCACGGCTCAAAGTGACCAATTTTCAAATGTAGTTCACTGGTACTAGACGGGATTATTGAAACTGAGCTCAAAGATGCACTCGTGGGGTGAGGTGACTAAGCCACGTCTAAGTTTGCATACGCACGCACAATATCCGGTGTTTTGGGAACCAAGGAAAGTGCCCCGGTCTTCGTTTTGTATCGCTCGAGAACGAGTATATTGTACATTCGTAAAAAGTCAGATAATCGAAAACGCAAGCAGCGCGTTCGGTCGCGGCGTGATAGCATGAAATGAAGCTGCTGAGTCGAAACCGAAACTGAGTTCCCAACTAGTTTCCAGAGTGCAGTGCGTGGTATTTCGCTGCCATTGGGCGCGTCGGTTTTGGAAAAAGACCATTGGACGAGCTGGTGCCCTAGCTTGCTCAGCACAAGCAGGACGTAGACATCCACGGAGGCATAAGAAGGCCACCCCAAATACCCGGGTCTGACGGACAATAGCTTGACTTGGGGAGAATAACTGCAATAATACTTAAAAAAAAAAAAAACGAGCTGGTGATGATTCATCGTAATAAAACCCGAGACTCAGGAACACATAAGGAAACGAACACAACAGAACGTCTCAAACACAGCTGCAGGTTTATTTGTCAGACACTCGTTTGAAAAGGCGAGCCCCCCCCCCCCCCCCTCCCCGGTGCCCCCACCCGACATCCACAGTCCCGAAGGTCAAGCCGCTTCGTCCCGTCCAGTCCACGTCAGCAGCCCTCCTCGCACACACAGCCATCCACATGCTTTAGGCGCCACAGAGTCCATAAGAACGTCCACGCAGTTGACTTATCACCCTCCACTGCCACCACTGGTAGTCCCCCCCTTCCTAGTAATCCAGCCGAAAGGCTGGATTGCGAGGAAGTGGGAGATTTAGGCTGGATTGCGAGGAACTGGGGGATCCAGCCGAAAGGTTATATAAAATTGACCTTCTTTTTTTTTTCAGGGCATTGGAATGAGACGGAAATAAAGGGAAGGGGGGTAGGTTTTTAGGGGAGGTCGGGGATAAGTAAGTACAAAACGAACGTTTTTGTGACAGTAATTAAACATGAGGAAGTACATAGAATGGGGGACGGACGGATAACGGCACAAACTGTAAGGCTTTGAGATTACTTTGCGGCGCATTTCGGCTCACTGGGTGGGCCTCCCCATGTGTTTTCGAGGTTTTCGAGGGGGTATATCTGAGTGCTGTGCTTGTGTACGATTCGACGACGGGGGGCAAGGAAGCGTTGCGAGGAAGTGGGGGATTAGCAGTGGTGGCAGTGGAGGGTGATAAGTCAATTGCGTGGACGTTCTCATGGACTCTGTGGCGCCTAGCGCATGCGGATGGCTGTGTGTGCGAGGAGGACTGCTGACGTGGACTGGACGGGAGGAAGCGGCTTGACCTTCGGGACTGTGGATGTCGGTTGGGGCACCGAGGGGGGGGGGGGGGGGGGGGGGGGGGGGGGGGGGAGGGGGGGGTGGGAGGGCTCGCCTTTTTAAACGAGTGTCTGAGAAATAAACCTTCAGCTGTGTTTAAAACGTTGTGTTGTGTTCGTCCCCTTCTGTGTTCCTGAGTCTCGGGTTCTATTAAGATGAAAGACACAGCTTTCATTTTTTGCTGTTCTTGCTGTTTGGGAGGAGTGCAAAGTTTTGGACGTTTTTCTAGCTCCGGGAAGGGAGGTGAACCCATTGCCCAAACATTAACTGGCGGTTCAAAAAATGTCCATAACTTTTCACACCTCCCAAAAAGGGAGAAGTGTACATGTCCAACATTCACAACATTGCTGTTAAAACTCGAGAAGATGATGGAAGTAGGTGCATCAATGAAAGTGTGTGAGATAGGGAAGGAGAGAGAGAAATACTTTACTCATTCAACTCAGGTCCGGGCAGTGCTTTTTTTGTCATAGCATCGACGCATTTACGTCCTAAGATTTTGAATCACGAACATCAACAATATTTTTGAATTTGACGCACCTAATACCTAATGCGCTATAATAATAATAATAATAATAATAATAATAACATTTTATTGCACAAATATAAATACCATACATACAAATGCGGGTCCGTCAAAAGCCAACAGTCGCTTGTGGGACTGGACCCGGCAGTGGTGTAGTGAACCATCAAACTAGTCATTGAAAGATATCACGCAAAATAACAATACAAAAGAAAGGAAAAAAAAGCACACACACAGCAGTCAGGATGTAGATACAAACTCGCGCATAACAATCATTTAAATATAAAGCACATACAAAACTGAACCAAATACCATCTGGTCACAAACAGTAACCTTGTTGAGAACTGAAGATAAGCACGTGTTACTGATAGTGCTCTTTCATATTGGAGACACTGGCCAAAAGGTAAGCCATGATTAAAGTCAGCATGCAGGCACAATCTGCAGATGATTCAAGATTAGGGTCAAATCAACTATATAAACCCGAAGGGGACTAATACCCGTTCCACAAGGGCAACTCGAATGCCATTTACAACGAATGACATTTGTGTGATCGGCGAATCAGCTCGCAATCTGTCGCGCGTGGAATGCGCCACGCCCTAAGTGTCACACGCTGATTGGCCGTCCGCTCATATGTCGTTCGTTGGAAATGGCACTCGCATTGCCCGTGTGGCACAGGTATTACACTGCATGTAATTTTGAAAACGTAAGTTGTGGGCAACCTGGCGATTCCAAGCGGTTGGCCCAGGCCGCCCCTCCGACAATCATAAGTGGTCATCTTGACCACGAGGGGGCCAAGGGCAACTGGCCACGCGAGCGGCGCTCCGCCGCTGATAAAAGGCCGTCGCAGCGGATGCGCGGGGGCTGTTGGGATCGCGGCGCAGGCGATAGCGGTCATTAAATGTTTACGTGTTGTTGAACTGGTGTGCTGTGTCATTCTCCGAGATGGGTAGCAGCAAGGGAAATCCCACACTGGCGCCCAGACGTGATATGCTGCTCGTCTGGGAGGATGACAGCAAACTGGGTTCGTTCTTACGTTTTACATAGTCAATTTTGCGTTCCTGCGTTTGCCAAAGTTGAGGGGGCGTTTCTTCGCAAGCCCACGTTCATCGACCTGCGCAAGTCTCCACTACAACACGATGCCGTCTACAGAGGACGCCGACAGAAACGTGAGTGAGGACGACCTTTTGACGCTCGGTGCACTCGCGGATAACGCCACCAGTGACATAAAACCAGACGCTAAGCCTGCAGTCTCAGTCCCGGTAGACGCATCATTAGAGGGTGGTCTAGCAGAACTAAGAGTGGCCATGACCATGCTTCTTAACATACAACGAGAGCAGATGATGCGCTCAAGACCCACTCCTGCTGGAAGTACGCCCCCAAGGGACTTCCTAAGGCTCTCGCTTAGCGTTCCGGTTTTTTCGGGGTACGCAGATAAAAAGTCAGCTGCGATGTTCGTCTCGGAACTGCGGGACTACCAAGCTGCGTCGGGAATTGACGACGAAACCGTCCTCACCCGCCTTTTGCCGGTTGCACTGACAGACAGTGCAGCACTGTGGAGGCAAAGACAAACTAAATTCACAAGTATGTCAGATTTTGAAGCACGATTTAGGACGGAGTTCCTGCCTCCGGATTACAGCGTGCGGATTAAGGACGAGCTGCGCGCGCGCACACAGCACCCGGAAGAGTCACTTATTGAGGTTGTAAGGGCTCTCCAGGGCCTGTACGATATCGCCGACGCCGCGGCACCGGACGCGGAGAAAGTACAACGCGCCATCCGCCAAAGCCACCCGCGTTTCCATCCCCATCTCAGGGGACGTACCTTTACGAATTTAGACGAGATGGCACGGGGGGCGATCACCATCCAGGCCGACATCCTCGCGGAACTAAGATACCGACCCCCTCCACCGCAGAACATGACTCTGGAACCATCATTTGCGTGGTCTGGAAACGCACGTACACATAGAGTCGAGAGAGAACAAGACGATTACAATCAGGCGCCCGGCCCCCGAACCCCAGATTCTTGTGCATACGAATCACGAACCCTAGATCCTCGTGCATACGAATCACGGAGGTTCAGCGGTTACGAAGGCACGCAATCACAACGCTACAGCCCCTCCATTGGTCAAGATGAGTTCTTGTCCTCTGGACCGGTAACGCGGAGCTTGGGAGAGGCAAAAGAGAGCGGGACACCGCACGAAGCCGACGGGCGGGTCACGCCCCGTTGTTTTCGATGCGACCAGCCAGGACACATACACCGGGACTGCAGCGAACGGCAGCGGCCGCCTCAGACACAGGGAAACGGCTACGGCCGGCGGTGGTAAGAAATTTCTACTCTCCGCCGGCCGCGTCAAAAACACAATCCACGAGATCGAGTCGCCGCAGCCGCCTCCGGGCCTCCCGGAGGCTCACACGGGCTCCGGGGACTGACGCTTTTCTATCGACCCTCGGTGGCCCTCCATCACTTTTTCTTCCTCATAACACTCCTCGTTGTGAGACTCCCGGCGTGTCCGATTTTCCATGGACACCCGGGCGCCCAGCTCACACCGTTCGCGTTGTTGAGACTCCCGGGGTGTCTGCTCGTGCATCGACAACCGGGCGGCCAGCTCACAACACTTTCCGTCATGAGACTCCCGGCGTGTCCGCGTTCGCGTCGACAACCGGGCGCCCAGCTCACACCGTTCGCGGTCTTGAGACTCCCGGCGTGTCTGCTCGTGCATCGACAACCGGGCGGCCAGCTCATAACACTTCCACTCTTTGTCGTGAGACTCCCGGCGTGTCGGCTTTCACACCGACACCCGGGCGCCCAGCTCACACCGTTCGCGGTCTTGAGACTTCCGGCGTGCCTGCTGTTGCAGTGACACCCGGGCGGCCAGCTCACAACACTCTCCGTCATGAGACTCCCGGCGTGTCGGCTTTCACACCGACACCCGGGCGCCCAGCTCACACCGTTCGCGGTCTTGAGACTCCCGGCGTGTCTACTTTTGCACAGACACCCGGGCGGCTAGCTCATAACACTCTTCGCCGTGAGACTCCCGGCGTGTCGGCTTTCACACCGACACCCGGGCGCCCAGCTCACACCGTTCGCGGTCTTGAGACTCCCGGCGTGTCTTCTTTTGCACAGACACCCGGGCGGCTAGCTCATAACACTCTTCGCCGTGAGACTCCCGGCGTGTCGGCATTCACACCGACACCCGGGCGCCCAGCTCACACCGTTCGCGGTCTTGAGACTCCCGGCGTGTCTACTTTTGCACAGACACCCGGGCGGCTAGCTCATAACACTCTTCGCCGTGAGACTCCCGGCGTGTCGGCTTTCACACCGACACCCGGGCGCCCAGCTCACACCGTTCGCGGTCTTGAGACTCCCGGCGTGCCTGCTGTTGCAGTGACACCCGGGCGGCCAGCTCACAACACTCTCCGTCATGAGACTCCCGGCGTGTCGGCTTTCACACCGACACCCGGGCGCCCAGCTCACACCGTTCGAGGTCTTGAGACTCCCGGCGTGCCTGCTGTTGCAGTGACACCCGGGCGGCCAGCTAACAACATTCTCGGTCATGAGACTCCCGGCGCGTCTGCCTTTGCACTGATCCCCGGGCGAACAGATTCCACTGTTCCCGGTCCTACGCTACCCGAAGCAAGTGCATTTGAGTTGGACCCTAATGCGATTCCCTTTCAGCCAAAGGCCGGCCCGATCCCCAGCGTCAGAGCCGCTTTGAAGTTCTCAACACCAAGGATGGTCGCTCTGGATGGCCGGCCGCTAATGGACTCGCACCAGCCGACGGGGGTAGGAACAACCTCACTAAACGAGGAACCGACAGTGCTCATCCCAGCTGTGAGTAGAATCGAATCTACACCCAAGTCTCTTGAACCTCGTATGACTGTGAATGTACTAGGTATACCAGTAGCCGCTCTTTTAGATACTGGAGCAAACATATCGCTTATTGGGGATGCTGTATTTGCGGAATGTAACAAGAGAAAGATACATCTTCGGTCAGCAAACGTGAAATTGCAAGTAGCATCGGGGTCCGTACTGCCTGCTGCCGGCGCAGTCAGGTTACGAATTTCCTTTCATGGTAGAAAACGAAGACAACGGTTCGTATACCTCCCAGAACTGCCGGTGCCCATGATCCTGGGTAGAGATTTTATTGCAGCGGAGCGGGTTTTGCTCGACTTTGCCCAGGCTGGATATTGGTTGGGTGGCGAAATGAACTTAACGCCGTTTACCAGACGGCAAGATTGTATTCGCGGCCAAGCGTTCCCGTTAAACTTTGCCGGGCAGATGCCTTTACTTCCAGACAGCGTGCTCAAAGCCGTGCAAAAGTGTTCCGGTGAAGACAAACAGAAGCAGCTCCAGCAACTGCTCGAACCCTTCTCGCCGATGTTCACGGAAAGACCTGGGAAAACCGATCTCCTACAGCACCGCATCGAAACCAAGGATGCACCTCCCCGGAGGTGCAATCCGAGACCCATAAGTGCTCACAAGCGCGAACTTCTTGATGCGGCGCTATTGGAAATGATCGACACAGGCGCAGTACGTCAGTCAAAAAGCCCGTGGGCTTCCCCGGTGGTCCTTGCTCCAAAGAAGGACGGCACAGCAAGGCTTTGTGTTGATTACAGGCGCCTAAATGAATTGTCAGTCAGAGACAGTTACCCGTTTCCTAGTATTTCCTCAGTAATGTATGCCCTTGGAAACGCGACTGTTTTCACAACCCTCGATTGCAGCCGCGGATTTCTTCAAATCGAAGTTCATCCGGCTGATGTAAAGAAGACCGCATTCATTTGCCACAGGGGGTTGTTCGAATTCACTCGCCTTCCCTTTGGTTTGTCCAACTCTCCAGCCAGCTTTCAACGCCTAATGGACGTTGTCCTCGGTGACGCGAAGTACGAGTTTGCGATGGCGTACATGGATGACGTAGTGGTCTTTTCACGAACATTCGAGGAGCATCTCGTGCACCTTCGGATCATACTCGAACGAATGCGTCAAGCCGGCCTTACGATTCATCCAGATAAAGTCCAGTTGGCATCGCCTGTAATCAACCTTCTCGGATTTGTTGTGGATAACGGAACGCTGCGGCCGAATGAAGATAAGCTGCGCGCAATAACTGAGTACCCACCCCCTTATGACGTCAAAAGCCTACAGAGATATCTCGGGATGATTGCGTTTTATAGAGATTTTATTCCGCAATGCGCTGAGATAACTGAACCTCTGAACCGATTGCTCCGCAAAAAAACGAAATGGTGCTGGGGGCAAGAGCAGAAAACCGCATTCGCGTGTCTTTCAAGGGCTGTGACTGAAAACGCGTGTTTAAACCTGCCCGACTTGAATCGTCCGTTCGTCTTGCAGACCGACGCAAGCGATTACGGATTAGGAGCAGTCCTTCTGCAGGAACATGACAGCGTTCTTCGTCCCGTAGCTTTCGCCAGTCATACGTTAACCGGAGCGGAGCGAAACTACTCAACAACCGAAAAAGAGTGCCTGGCAATTATTTTTACGCTTAAGAAGTTTGACATGTACCTTGACGGCGCTTCGTTTAGCATTCAAACTGACCACATGGCTCTCTCGTGGCTCAAAGGGCTTCAAAACCCTGCAGGACGACTCGCTCGATGGGCCCTTTCGCTCCAGCGCTACAAATACACGATCGAGTACAAGCGTGGAGTGGCTAACCACGTTGCAGATGCGTTGTCCCGTGCTCCACTCCTCGGGCAGGAAATGCAGGTGGATCCCGACTTGGTGGCACTGGCCAATGCGGCGCCCATCACACCAGAGTCGCGGTGGGGAACCCTGGTGAGCAGAGAGGAGCTCCGAGCGGCCTAGCTGTCCGATGGACTTTGTCAGAAGGTGATGCACCGGCTGGCAGAAGAAAACTCAGCCGACGCTGGGAATCCCAGAGACTTGGACTCATACCTGCTCAGCAGCGACGGCATCCTGCTGCGATACATCCCCCAGGCGGACGATGGGTCCAGCGGCCCGCCATTCCGGTCTGTAATACCACGTAAACTGCGTAAGTCATTTATAAGATATATGCATGATCCCGCCTTGGCAGGCCACAGCAGTGGGAGCAAAACTTACGAAAAGTTGTCCCAAATTGCAACGTGGCCAGGTATGAGGCAGGATGTGATGAGGTACGCACGTAGCTGCCCGGTTTGTCAGAAGGCAAAACCCCGAGGTGGCCAACCACCAGGTTTAATGCAGTCGGTCGAAAGCAAGTACCCCTGGGAGTGTGTTGCCTGCGGCGTTGTCGGTCCCTTTCCCCGTAGTCCACGCGGCAATCAGTATTTGCTAGTAGTGACCGACCATTTCACAAAATGGGTCGAAATGTTTCCTTTGCGCAAACTAGACTCTATAAGAAAATCTGGGACTGTCTTTTCGAGACGTTCGCGCGCTTTGGCTTTGCCGCAACGCTTATTACAGATAACGCTTCTTATTTTGTTAGCAAGGTGTTCGTGGATGCGTGTAAGGCGCTAGGCATACGGCACAAACGGACTTCGCCATACCATCCACAGGCGAATATCGCGGAAAGAGTGAACCGTAACCTGAAGCAGATGCTTGTGTCGCATACAGAACGACACAAAGACTGGGACGCGAAATTAGCAGAAATGGCATTCGCTACCCGCACAACAATCATCCGGTCCACGGGTTTTACTCCGGCCCAACTTAACTTTGGAAAAGAGCTCGTGTTTCCCCTGGGAAACGGCCTCCTTTGCACAGATCCTGCAAGCATGCAGCGCACAACCACGCAGTTCGCAGAAGATCTCCGGAAGCGTTTCACGGAGAACCTGCGTGAAGCTCGAGAGAGCCTCGACTCGAGACTGCAACAGGCAAACCAGTACAACAAGGGGAGGCGAAATCTGCAGTTCAAGGTAGGAGATCTGGTACTGAGGCGAACTCATCCGCTGAGTGATGCTGCTAGAGGCTTCACGGCCTCTTTAGCAAAGAGGTGGGATGGCCCCTACCGTGTTAGTAGCAAGCTCTCCAACCTGTCTTATGAGCTGGTGCATTGTGAATCTGGTGAAGTGTGCGGGTCTATTCATGTCGCCGACCTAAAAGCTTTCTATGAACCCGAGGAGGTAGATGTGTCGCAGGTTCCAGATGACGACTATCCGGACCACCTCTCGGAAGATTCCACGCCGTCTCTACCGCGGTACAACTTGAGACGGCGGTGAAGACGACCGGGAGTAGCACGAGTTCTAAGTGTATTATCTTCATGCACTCTTCGGTGTTTTTTTTTTTGGGGGGGGAGAAGAGAAATGGTCCGCGCTCCCGCATGCACAGTGGGACAGGCATCTTTCGTGTGCGCGGCTACTTTTTCCTACCGCGCCATGGCCTCATGTTGTTTTTAATTTCTAGTTCCTCGTGCCAGACAGCGGCGACGCAGCTCCCATCATCAGACCACCCCCCATGGCTGCATCGGTACTGTCCGGAAGTACTGACGTCGGACCCGTCCTCGCTCATCTGAGAAGACCCTTGCTGACCCAGAAGGAAGGCCCCCCGAAGACCATCAAAGACCTCCTCTGTTTTCGTTTTTGGAAGGGGGGAGATGTGTGGGCAACCTGGCGATTCCAAGCGGTTGGCCCAGGCCGCCCCTCCGACAATCATAAGTGGCCATCTTGACCACGAGGGGGCCAAGGGCAACTGGCCACGCGAGCGGCGCTCCGGCGCTGATAAAAGGCCGTCGCAGCGGATGCGCGGGGGCTGTTGGGATCGCGGCGCAGGCGATAGCGGTCATTAAATGTTTACGTGCTGTTGAACTGGTGTGCTGTGTCATTCTCCGAGACGGGTAGCAGCAAGGGAAATCCCACAAAGTATAACTTTAGCATGTTGCTCTTATAATTTTTTTTTTTTAACTGACGCTTTGTGGTTATTCGAAACAACGTGTCCGGTAAGCCGTTAAAGAGTTCGGGTACATGAAATGAGCGCAGTCGTTTTCCATATTTTGTATAAACATGTGGAATTGTGAAACGTTCACCGTCTCTCAAAACACGTTCCACAACACGTGGCGTTTTAAACGAACTTTGCCAGAAACGCTTACTAATTACACATATTTTAAACAGAGCTAGAAAACGCAGCAGGCACAGGGATGCGAATAATTCATCACTCGGCATAGAAATAGACATGTACGCTACACCCCTCAAAATACTCTTTAGGATCGTGTCGATTTTATTTTGCCACAGCATTGAACAGATTGCATAAATAGTAGTACCGTACCGTAGCAACCCGTAGGCTAAAACATTAACTATCATATTTCGAACAAAAAATGGGAAAAAAGCCTTTGTAAACTTAGATGAGAATTCCACGACAGATCACTGTCGCAGAAGATTCCTAAATACTTGTTAGAGGGAACAAACTGAATAAATGCACATATGCAGCGCGTACACTTCGATGAGTGCAACGCAAAGGGAATGTATGGACATTTGCGTTTCAGGGGACTCCTGAAAGACATTAGTTTTGTTTTATCAAAGTTAATTTTAATACAATTTGCCTCAAACCAGTCTATTACCTAGGTAGCATTAATTTGCAGTAAAGAAATCGCACTGCACGAATTAATATGCCGAGAAGCTGACAAAGTATCATCGGCGTACTGATAAATATCGCAGCCGGAAACAGTCTTAGCTAAGTCATTTACGTAATAATTGAACATTAGTGGCGATAAAACAGACCCCTGAGGCACCTCAGCTTTCAAATTTATGCTGGCTGGTTTTGCCAACTGAAACCTGCAGCGTCCGATTCGCTAAGAAATCTTCAAGAATACAAAAAGGGCCCTTCAAGAAATTTTTTTCTTAAGTAGTTTATGACTAATATAATCAAATGCCTTTCAAACGTCTAGAAAGAGTGCTCAGGCACGTTTGTTATTGTCAAATGTTTCGTTTAATGTGTCAAGGAATTTCTCAAGAAGCGAGTCGGTACTACGCCCAGAGATAAAGCCGTGCTGGGACGGTGATAACATATCAAACTTCTCAAGAAACATGGTCATTGTTTTCAGTATATATTCTTCGAATACTAGAGATAAACACGGCAAATTAGATATCAGTCTGTAGCTTTCAACACTGTCACGCTAACCCCCTTTCTAAATGGGTCTAATGCCCGTGGCACACGGGCAACTCGAATGCCATTTACAACGAATGACATTTGTGTGATCGGCAAATCAGCTCGCCATCTGTCGCGCGTGGAATGCGCCACGCCCGGAGTGCCGCGCGCTGATTGGGCGTCCGCTCAAACGCCATTCGTTGTAAATGGCGTTCGAGTTGCCAGTGTGGCACGGGCATAATAATTGCACCTTTCAAACCAATAGTGATCACTCTACTGTTTATAATTTCGTTCCATACGTAAAGCAGGATGTTACTTAGTGCGTCGAGATTGCGCCGTAAGTCGACAAGGCGAATGTTATCTGCCTTGGGGTGCCTTACTGGGCTTAAAACTAAATAAAAACGTATGTAAATCTTCTGCGTAATGTTTGGTACAAAGGCGGATGCTGAGCGGGAGCGTTGAAGATTAGAGGACACGACATCATCATCATGTAGCACACCCGAAACCGACGCGAAATAGCAATTAAATCTTTCTGGAACATGTGACATGTCATTTCCTAAATGTTTCTTAATTGTATCGTCAATAGACGATCTAGTAGAGCATCCCTTGACTTTATTTACAAGAACCCACGTCTTCAAAACATCAAATCGTGATTAAAAAAATTTATCATGAAATTGCAGACGCCTGTTTGAGCGAATGAGGGCATTTACACGGTGCCTCTGGGCCAGCAATTGCTGTTTTAATTCCTTGTTCTGTAGAGAGCAACGACATCGTGCCCATAAAATATCTCTTTATTTTATAGCAGAAAGAACGTCTGAAGTTAACCACGGCCGATTTGGCATGCGCTTTTTAACTGTGATAGTTCTCGTGCTCATGGTTCTGAAGCTTGAAAATACTTCAACCAGCTTTAAAGGGGCGGTGCAGTGATTTTAACAGTGAACGAATGTGCAGCTTGTATTTTTTATATTGTTTACTTCGGCATAAGTAAGAGAAAAGGTGCCACCATACCCCGAAATACCTCTATTTCGCTGCGCAATCGTAAAATAAAAAAAAAACTTTTTTTCCCAACCTGCGGCCACATGGTGGCCGCAAATGGAACCTGTCGTGTGACGTCATTCGGAGTGGTTTTTGTAAGTGATTGTGTTAGGCAATTGTAAGCTTGATTTAAGGTTAAGTTAAAAAAATGTTGTTTAGGCATGCAGAAACGCTTCAAAAGCCTAATATTGCTGCTAAAAGGGTATGAATTATTTGTGGCGCCATCTGCCGCAAGTCAACAAAACCTGCCGTCGCCGTCATTAGTCGACGCCCGAGGCGCCTACGGCGGCTACACGAGCAACCCGGACGTTTTGTCTTTCCCTCGCTCGATGGAGTGCGTTGGTCGTGGTCCGTAGTATCGTCGGTATCGTGGTATCGTTATTGTTCCTGGTGTCTCGACCTCGACTTCGACTTCGACTGCCCGCCACGTTGCAAGCTTCTTACGCTCGACGTCGCTCAGGCCGTCCGCCGATGCCGCCATGTTGGTCGGGAATGGGCGGGAGAGCGGCGAGCCTGGCGAGCCGGCGAGCGTTGGGGAAACGGAAGCCACAAGCACCCAACCGGAAACCAATGCCACTCTGAATGACGTCACAGGCGAAGCTGGTGCCGCTTCAATGTTGAGTTGAGGGGTGCCAGAGGTACCAAGTTCTTTTATTTTTTTAATGAAAACTAGTGCAAGCAGGAAAGAATAGTTTTCGGTCCTTCGTTTTATATGTTGCCGGGATTAATTTCCGCAATTAATTAGCCAAAGTCCGCAAATTGTTGCACCGCCCCTCTAAGGCCACGGTCCCAATTAATGTGGCAGTTTAGGTACTTTTTGGCAGGTCATTACTCATCTCCTTTTAAATACTGTTTTGTGGGATTGATGTCTTCTGAAAGGCAATGCAATCCTCTTTCATTTGACATTATGTGTGTGTTGGTGTTTACTGTTCATGCGCATTTGCAGTGTTGCGAATATGATGGCTCGGACCCTCACTTGCTCCGCTAGTTCATGTTTTATGAACGATCCATTAAAGATAACATGGTTCCAATATAGCAGTTTTGTTAAGATGGTGTCGGAGCAGAATGTAA
Organism: Ixodes scapularis; assembly: GCF_016920785.2. Classification (NCBI taxonomy): domain Eukaryota; kingdom Metazoa; phylum Arthropoda; class Arachnida; order Ixodida; family Ixodidae; genus Ixodes; species Ixodes scapularis. The sequence continues at coordinate 189,580,124 of NW_024609846.1, read as the reverse complement.
CGATACACTTTTTTGTATTTGCACTACTTTGTTTTTTTCATCCCTCCAAATATTGCCCTAAAATAGACATTTTTCAACACAATTTTTTTTAATGAGAAGAGCTAGGCCAATAAAATTAGCTACAGATGTAGTGCTTATAATTGGTAATATTAAAAAAAAAATTAATGTTGTGTAAAATGTTTTTGTTTAGATATTTTATATCAAACGTAGCCCTTTTTTGTGCTTCGAGTCATGGTACTTCAAATGGCGCTGAGGAAATAATTAAACTACGATAAAATTTTTTATAACCTTTAGAGCTACAATGGTTGCCCAAGAGGTGGACGATGGCTTTTTTTTATTTTCAAAGTCATAACGCTCCAGCAGCCCTTCAAACTTACCTGTTTTGGACGCATACCTTTTTTGGACATCAAACAGATTTATTGGTCTCTAACATTTATTGTTTGGAATAGATATACATTCCGATGTATTAGATTCTCAGAATGATCTTGCTTTGGTTTTTTAATAGTTGTAGAGCTTAGCTAATTTTAAGAACAATTAAAAACTGTTTGGGTGTTTTGTTGCGCTACCTGGCGGATGGCAGACAAACTGCTGATTTCTAATGTTCAAAAAATTTCCGAGGGCCTCGTTGGCGTCTGTATCATCATCAATCTCCGTGTCTTTTTACCTTCACATTTAAAAATATATTGGAAGATTTACTATCGATAAATGAATGGTTTAAGTACTGGGTGCGGTTTATAAATCTAAGACAAATAATTACACAAGCGAAGCGTGATATAATGTGTTCATTATTCGATAGGATTGAAATCAATAAACAATAAAGACGAAGAGGAAAAGATTACACCCGAGTTCACTTCACGCCTAGAGTCACTAAATGAGCTCTAAAGTATTGGCATTCCGTTCCTCAAAATTGTTTTGAGCGCCGCCATTTTGGGTCTTGTTCAGAGCAAACGCCACTGCCGATCGTCATGATCCAAAAGTACGACTTCCTCAGCATTAGATGCGGTGCAAGGAAGCTGAGACAATAGTGCAATGCTCTGTCGCGGGTTGTTTAAACGTTTGTGGGGGACGGAATGCGTTTCCTGTGATTTTAGATAAAGCTTCAGATAACTGGCAACCATGATTTTAAGCCACAATATGGGCAAGTGTCGTTACTTTGAACCGTAGTTAATTTACTGGCACAAGCGGGAACAGTGAGGAAGAGGCAGGTGTCAAAAGCTTGTGGAATCCACGTGGCTTACGTCATGGCCCCTCCAGGTATTACAAGCCTCTTGAACAAGAGCATGAATAGTGTCATTAAATAAGCTACGCTTCAGAGTAGCGACACTTGGCCATATTGTGGCTTAAAATCGTGGTTGCCAGTTATTTTTTATTTATTTATTTATTTATTTGAAATACTATCGGTCCTACACAGGACCAAGATAGGAGTGGATTTTTTAGAACAAAAAAAAAATACACATGCTCAAAATGCACAGATTAATAACACGAATTTAACACAATGATCAAATGACAACTCTAGGTACTGCTGTCAGAAATCTCTGAAATAAGGGAACTAAACTCTTCTCGAGTTTCAGCGGTAACAACATGTGCGGGTAGCTTGTTCCATTCTCGCGCTGTTTGTAAGAAGAACGAATACCTAAAACAGTCCTTAGAAAACTTCCGCTCTTCCACATACCGAGCATGCTTGCTGCGGGTTATACGCGACATGCTCTCCTTAATATACTGTTGCTTATTTACTAGAACCAAGTTATTCATTATGTTATAAAAAAGGTTAAGCCGCTTCTGCTTCCTCCGTACCTGAATTAGGGGTAGATTTGCCCTTTTATAAAGAGGTGACACAGAGTCCAGCCGTCTATAGCTAGAAAAAACAAAACGTAACGCACGCCGTTGAACTTGCTCCAGATTTGATATAAGATATTTAACATGCGGGTCCCAGACTTCACATGCGTATTCTAATAAAGGCCTTATTAGCATCTTGTATGCTGTGAGTTTTGTTTCTGGGGAAGCGAGTTTAAGAGTGCGCCTGATGTACCCTAATCTTTTGTTAGCTTTTCCGATTATATTGCTAACGTGCGGAGTCCAACTTAGGTTTGAGGCCGTTGTAAGACCAAGGTATCTAAACTCTGACACTCGGCTTAAGGCTTTTCCTTGCAGCATATACATATACTCTAACGGCTGTCGTTTATGAGTGATCGTCATACATACTGTCTTGTCTAAGTTTATCGACATTTGCCACTCAACACACCATTCATTGATCTGAGACAAATATTCGTTTAGCATAATTTGATCATTAACAGACGTCACTTCAGTATAAATAATACAATCGTCGGCAAATAATCTGGCTTTTACAGGTGAATCTTGGATAAGGTCATTAACAAAAACCAAAAACAGCAGGGGACCCAGGACAGAACCCTGTGGAACACCCGAGTTCACATCACATTCGTCCGAGCTAACCCCATCAATACTTACAAACTGTCGACGATCATTTAGAAAGGCCTCAATCCACCGAACAATCTTATTATCTCCCAAGATGGAAATCAATTTAATTAAGAGCTTTGTATGATTAACTTTGTCGAACGCCTTCTTAAAGTCTAAAAATATGATGTCTGTTTGTCCCTTACGATCCGATACCTCACAAAAATAATGCATGGTTTCTACTAGTTGCGTGACCGTTGACAGCCCCTTGCGGAAACAGTGCTGGTACTGGCTGAGAACGTTATTCGATAAAAGAAATTGCCGGATATGTTTAGAAACAATATGCTATAGAACTTTGCACGATGTAGACGTTAGCGCGATAGGTCTATAATTGCATACTGACATAGCATCTCCACTTTTCAGTATTGGAATTATCTTACTGAGTTTCCAGTTATAGGGTACAGTGCCAGTCATAATCGACTTATTAAAAATTAAGTGCAGATACATTGCCGTCCACTCTGCATATCGCTTTAGAAAAGAATTTGGAATTTCGTCCGGCCCCATGGATTTGGAAGTTTTTAAGTCAAGCAACAAAGCCAAAATACCCTCAACTGACAGTTGCAGGTCATCATCAGCCCGTGGAATTTGAGCTGGTGATCTAAACTCTACAGACTGCTTATCGTCTTTTGTGAAGACGCTCGCAAAGAACTCGTTGAATTGAACTGCAATCTCTCGCTTGTCACTTTTAATTCCTTGCTCCGTTTTGATCTCGGAAACTGACTTCCTAGCTGGTGCCAAATGCCTCCAAAACTTTTGCGGTGACTCACTGATAAACTTTTGCATTGTCACGTTATAAAACTTGCATTTAGATTCTTTTAGCACAGATTTCAGCGCCATGCTTAAAGCCGAGATATCATCCGATAACGCCGAACTAGGTGTACGACGACACCGCAATCTGCGCCACCCTATTTTTCTTTTTAAGTGAATGGCTTCTCTCGTCACCCAAGGATTATGCATTCGTTTACGTTTTCTTTTCAATGGTACGTACATGTCTATACATTTATGAACGAGTGTTTTAAAGTTCAACCAGAGGTCATTAACACTTACTCACTCCTCACAACTAAGTTCCTCAAACGGTCCATAGTGGTAATCTAGTTCGTCTAAAATAGCCGTGTCATCAGCCATGCCGAAGTCTCTGTAGGACGAAACGGGTCTGAGCGTTTTTCTAAACGGCGTCAAGGTCATGATCACGCGAACTATCAGGTGATCTGAAAAACCCGGGAAAAGTTCAACTTCGTACGGTCGAGATGCAACCCCTTCGCTTAAAAATACGAGATCGAGAACTGACTTACTATTGCCTTGAATGCGTGTGTACTCTCGAACAACCTGTTTTAGCCCATGGGAAAAACATAAATCTAGGATCCCAGTGGCGGTTTCACGTTCCCGCGTTCCAGGCAACATTTCATCCCACAGTACACCCGCTATATTGAAATCTCCCGAAATTACAACATTTTTGTGCTGTACGCGCAAGTGGAGCAGGAAGTCATCTAATTTATTAACAGCATCCACACCTACTCCGGGAGAACGGTAAACAGCACCAATAACCAATTCTTGGGATCCTAGATACACCTTACACCACGCTGTTTCTATGTCAGGTGGACTCTGTAGCACCGAGTACTTTATTCTTTTATCAATGAAGATGGCCACGCCTCCCCCTCGACTGGTGCGGTCATTTCTTATCACGTTATATCCAGGCGGACAAATTTCGGAGTCGAGGATAGCGGGATGCAGCCACGTTTCGGTCATCACCACGACATCGGGTTGATGCTCAATCAGAATGTGTTCGAAATCACTACTCTTGTTGACAATACTGCGGGCATTAACATTTAATAACCGAAACTTATCAATGCGCTCCTGTCATTCCTGTACAGCAGCATGAGCCTCTGTCACACGGCCAGACGCCCTATCATTCACTCTGAAACGCTGACTCGTAACTTCGTCCCAGGCATAGATAACACTGTCTACCTTCAACTTATCACAAACCAATGCGACTTTTTTTCCGTTCTTTTCCTTTTATTTTCGCTTTTCCGTCCTCCACTTTAAACAGTTTGCGACAAAGCAAAGCAACATTACATGAGCTTCCTAAAACCGAATCTAATGCTGAGGATGTCGCACTTTTGAATCATGACGATCGCCAGTTGCGCCTGCTCTGCTCAAGCACGAAAATGGCGGCGTTCGCAACACTGTCGGGGAAGAGAGTGCCGATACTCTGAGCACAGCTCATTTAATGGCTCGACTTCCCTCAAATCTCTTTTCCCCTGGCTGAAACTGAAACTAAATATGAATATTACACTATTATTATACCTTATTTAGTTATAGCCAACTACACATAATGAGAGGAGAAAGCAGCCGGGCAGGAAAAACGCGGGTTTTATGTGCAACCGTTCTTACCGTCTCAAAAGAAAGAACGCGCGAGCTTGCGCTGGTTTAAAAAAATACGATCCAAAGAAAAGAGGCGGCATGCTGTGTTCTTTTTGATTGTGCGTCTATTTGCAAATTGTTGTGGGTATGTTTATACAGCCGCAAGTTAGTCTGCCTTAGTGGGCGTCTGGTGTCTCAGCTGTAGATGAACAACTTAGCCAGTGCGGTACAACCGAAAACCTGAGGTCTTGAACGTGCACCACGCAGTAGTGATACACGACCGCACGCCGGTACGATGCTCTTCCACATCAAAACGGGCAGGGGTGGGGTGGGTTCTGCAGTGAGAGCTTTCGCTCCACGTGCTCCGAGCTGGCGTGCGCTGTACTCCGTTTCACCTTAAGTTGTACCGCAGAGAAGGCTAGAAGCGCGAGCTTATAGCGTTGGTAGTTGCTCTTAAGGCCGGTTCAGACACTTGCGTTTGAGTGCGTTTGACTGCGGTGCGTCGAGAACCGAAAGCGAGTCACCGGCACATCTGTGCTTCGTATGGAGCGTAGAATCCAATTCAAGGAATCATCTTGGTACGCGATATAAGCAGCAGGGATGTCCTGGTGTCTCGCAGTCGCAACGCAGTCAAACGCAGTCAAACGCAACTGTCTGAACCAGGCTTTAGCATACGACAGCTTGTGCCGCCGAGATGTGCCCTAGAGCAAGGAGCCCGCGCTTGTACCTTTTACTGCGGTACATCATAAAGTGAAACAGAGTATAGACCATGCACTCGGCCACCGATCCCCCCCCCCCTTTGTGCGTCTAATTTATATACAGGTAGAAGTATTTTAATATCGACGATGGGCGTCGATCGTCTCAAGGTAATGTAACGTAATAACATTATATAAACGATAAACATATTAAAGGACTGAACGAATCAATTTTTTTAATTCTTGGATTGTAATAGAGCGGTAGCCTATTGTACTTACTGTTGATGAAGAGCAATGTGACGTGACGAGGTAAGGATTGAATGATGAGGCTCTATAAGGACGACGACATTAGTGGGTGTCGAACCACAACGTACATTGCCAGACTTGTTTCAAGTATCGTGTACCCAAAGACCTTTCTTCACACGCAATAGAATACGGTAGAATCAATGACGATGCTGCTTTACAACTGTATGTGGAACAGGAAAACTGCACTGTGCAGAAGTGCGGCTTATTCGTTAATATGAGAGGCGGATTTCTAGCAGCACTCCCTGATTGACTGCTTGGAACAAATGGCTTCGCTGACTTAAAGTGTCCCCGTTCCAAAAGATTCTTGAAGCCTGCTGAAGACGCAAAGGAGTATGAGGCGGAAAATAAGAAAAATGAGCCTGGTGTGAAAGGTCCAAATCACCACTGTAGCTTCTACTACCAAATACAAGGGCAGTTACACAATACACAAAGAGAGTTTTGTGATTTCTTCATATTTACACTGAAGGGCATTGATATCCAACGTCTTCAGAGGGATGACACCTTCTGGTCAACCAGCAAAGAGCCTTTTCTATACTCAAGTTTTACATGAAAGGCCCGACTTTCGCTGAAATTCCTTACGTAGACGAGTTGTCCGACCGAATAAACTGCCTTTACTCCCGATGTGGGAATCTCTCAATCTTCGTTCGTAGGCCATAGTATAGATAGATAGATCGGGTTTATCATAAGATCGAGGGGTGTGGCTCTTCGTCCGCCGAACATTGCTTCGGCGGGTGTTTTTACCGAGTAAGATGAGACCGTCGCGTCTTGCTGGAACAAGAACCTGGCGATTCTTCACTGAACTGCTTCTTCCGCAAGCTTCAAGAGGGCTTTCTTGGTTTCGCACACCATCTGTTCTGCTTGCCCGTTAGTTGGAGGATGGTATGGTACACTAAGGGTGATACCTGATGCCGGTTTTTTTCTTTTTTTCCTCAAAAACTTGTTTATTTTATTTGAAGCAAGATTTGGCGCGTTATCAGAGAAAAGTATTATCGGTAGGGCAAAAGTAGGAAAAACAGAGCGTAGAACGTCAATGACGCGTTTGGACGTCGTGGCAGGCATCGTGTAAACTTCCAACCACTTAGAGTACGCATCGACAATGACTCCGCAGATGCGGATACGTTTCGCCACCCACCGACTGAATAATGGATCGCTTTCAATTACTGTTTATGATGGTGCTGGACTCAAGGAAGACTTCGAATCTTTCCACAAAGTTAGTCCAGGTGCCAGCACTTTTGTCGAAAGCGGTAAGTGTTCGAAAAGTCGACAACGTCGGTAGCCACGTGTTGTGCTTTATACTGGACGCTTACCATTCGCTGATAAGAAACTTGCTTGTTCGTCTGCCATGAGTCGTCCGACATCAGGTCATCACCGCTACTCCATCTCCCGACAAAACAGGTCTTCATTGTCCGCATGTCCATAGTTAGCAATCACGGGAACTTATAAATTCCAGAACGCTCATAACTTGCCGTCGCTAAACGCCGTTCATTCATAGCCTCTTCATTGCAAATAAACGTCTTCCTATTTATTCTGATGGTTTTCATCATATTCCTCCTAAGCTGTACTTACAACATTATGTGTGTCGGTACTTCCGAAGATATTGGAACGGCGTTTGTTTTCTGGGAACCTCCCCTATAATGTAACAACCTTTACAACATCTTCCGGATCCCGTAAAACACAATATTTTGTGACGTCACTTCTCAGTCGTCATTATAATGTTGAGGTAAGTACCGTAAATCGCGAAGCAGTCTACTTGACGTCCGCTTTCACTGGTATTTTGGAAGATTGAGTCTACTGAGCGTGCATTCCTGCAGAAAAAATTTTCCATTATATAATATTGATACGTCAATCAACAAGTGATTCCTTCTTGGTAAGATTTATTACGAAAACCCGTGACAACCGCCGAACCGCATTTATACCCGGCCTGACATTCTCGCATACAGGAGTTTGCTAGGCCACGCTACTTGAACCAGATGAGCACAGCTGGCAGCGGCGCGAGCAAGGCCACGAGCGGAACGTGATGTGCTCGAGCCATCCCACCATGAACCAGTGTTTTGGAAACCGCACGGGTGCGTGTCGCCATCTATTGGTTGAAATAACGCTTTGTTCAAGATGGCTGCCGTGGGACCGCAGCCTTAAGGCCACGGTCCCACTGAATGTGGCAATTGAGGTACTTTTTGGCAGGCAATTACTCATCTCCTTTTCATTACTGTTTTGTGGGATTGATGTCATTCGAAAGGCAATGAAATCCTCTTTCATTTGATATTATGTATGTGTTGGTTTTTACTGTTCATGCGCGTTTGTAGCGTTGCGAATATGATGGCGCGGACCCTCACTTGCTCCGCTAGTTCATGTTTTATGAACGATCCATTAAAGATAACACGGTTCCAATGTAGCAGTTTTGTTAAGATGATGTCGGAGCAGAATCTAACGATCCACTTTTTTGATATTTGCACTACTTTGTTTTTTTCATCCCTCCAAATATTGCCCTAAAATTGACATTTTTTAGCACAAATATGTTTTTAATGACAAGCGCTAGGGCAATGAAAGTACCTACAGATGTAGTGCTTATACTTGGTAATATGCAGAAAAAAATTTAATGTTGTGTAAACATTTTTTGTTTAGATATTTTATATCAAACGTAGCACTTTTTTGTGCTTCGAGTCACGGTAGTTCAAATGCCGCTGAAAAAATAATTAAACTATGATAAAATCTTTTATAACATTTAGAGCTACAATGGTTGCCCAAGAGGTGGACGATGGCTTTTTTTCATTTTCCAAGTCATAACGCTCCAGGAGCCCTTCGAACTTACCTGTTTTTGACGCATATCTGTTTTGGACATCAAACAGATTTATTGGCATTTAATAACATTTATTGTTTGGAATAGATATACACTGAGATGTATTAAATTTTCACAATGATCTTGATTTGGTTTCTTAATAGGTGTAGAGCTTAGCTAATTTTAAAAACAATTAAAAACTGTTTGGGTGTTTTGTTGCGCTACCTTGCGGATGGCAGACAAACCGCTGATTTCTAGTGTTCAAAAAATTTCCGAGGGCGGCGTTGGCATCTGTATCATCATCAATCTCCGTGTCTTTTTACCTTCACATTTAAAAAATGTATTGGAAGATTTACTATCGATAAATGAATGGTTTAAGCATTGAGTCAGGCTAATAAATCCAAGACAAATAATTACACAAGCGTAGCGTGATATAATGCGTTCATTATTCGATATGATTGAAATCAATAAACAATAAAGACGAAGAGGAAAATAATACGCCCGAGTTCACTTTATGCCTAGAGTCACTACATGAGCTTTAAAGTATCGGCACTCAGTTCCCCAAAATCGGTTTGGGCGCCGCCATTTTGGGTCTTGCTCAGAGCAAACGCAACTGCCGGTCATCATGATCCAAAAGTACGACTTCCTCAGCATTAGATGCGGTGCTAGGAAGCTGATGCAATATTGAAATCCTCTGTCGCGGGTTGTTTAAACATTTGTGAGGGACGGAAAGGCGTTTCCTGTGATTTTAGATAAAGCTCCATATAACTGGCAACCATGATTTTAAGCCACAATTTTAAGCCAAGTGTCGTTACTCGGAACCGCAGCTAATTTACTGGCACAAGCGGGAACAATGAAGAAGAGGCAGGTGTCAAAAGGTAGTGGCTTGTGGAATCCACGGGGCTTACGTCATGGCCCCTCCAAGTATTACAAGCCTCTTGAACAAGAGCATGAATAGTGTCATTAAATAAGCTACGCTTCAGAGTAGCGACACTTGGCCTTATTGTGGCTTAAAATCATAGTTGCCAGTTATTTGAATCTTTATCTGAAATCACAAGAAACGCTTTTCCGTCCTCCACTTTAAACAGTTTTCGACAAAGCAAAGCAACATTACATGAGCTTCCTAACACCGAATCTAATGCTGAGGACGTCGCACTTTTGAATCATGACGATCGGCAGTTGCGCCTGCTCTGCACAAGCAATACAATGGCGGCGTTCGCAACACTGTCGGGGAAGAGAGTGCCGATACTCTAAGTGCAGCTCATTTATTGGCTCTAGTTCCCGCGAAACTCCTTTTCTCTGACTGAAACTGAAAGTAAATATGAAGAATACACCATCATTATAGCTTATTTAGTTATAACAAAATACACATAATGAGAGGAGGAAGCGGGCGGGTAGGAGAAACGCGGGTTTTATGTGCGACCGTTCTAACCGCCTCAAAAGAAAGAGCGCACGAGCTTGCGCTTGTTTAAAAAAAAAAAAAATGCACCAAAAGAAAAGATGCGGCACGCTGTGTTCTTTGTTATTATGCGTCTAATTGCAAATTGTTGTGTGTATGTTTATACAGCCGGAAGTTAGTCTGCCTTAGTGGGCGTCTGGTGTCTCAGCTGTAGATGAACAATTTAGCCAGTGCGGTACAGCCGCAAACCTGGGGTCTTTAACGTGCACCACGCAGTAGTGATACACGACCGCACGCCGGTACGATGCTCTTCCAGATCGAAACGGGCAGGGGCGGGGTGGCTTCTGCAGCGCGAGCTTTCGCTCCAAGTGCTCCGAGCTGGTGTGCGCTAGACCATGCACTCGGCCACCGAACCCCCCCCCCCCCCCCCCTTCTTGTGCGTCTAATTTATATACAGGTATAAGTATTTGAAGATCGACGACGGACGTCGATCGTCTCGAGGTAATGTAACGTAATAACAATGTATAAATAATAAACTTGTTGAAGGACTGAACGACTAAATTTTTCAATTCTTGGATTGTAATATGGCGGTAGCCTATTGTACTTACTGTTGATGAAGAGCAATATGAGGTGACGAGGTAATTATTAATTGATGAGGCTCCATAAGGACGACGACATTAGTGGGTGTCGAACCACAACGTACAGTGCCAGACTTGTTTCAAGTATCGTGTACCCAAAGACTTTCTTCACCCGCAACAGTATAAGGTAGAATCATTGAGGATGCTGCTTTACAACTGTACGTTGAACAGGAAAGCTGCACTGTGCAGAAGTGCGGCGTATTCGTTAATATGAGGGACGGATCTCTAGCAGCATTTCCTGATTGACTACTTGGAACAAATGGCCTCGTTGACGTAAAGTGTCCCCGTTCCAGAAGATTCCTGAAGCAAACTTAAACCGCAAAGGAGTATGAGGCGAAAAATAAGAAAAAGGAGCCTGGTGTGAAAGGTCCATATCACCACTATAGCTTCTACTATCTAATACAAGGGCAGTTAAACAATACACAAAGAGAGTTTTGTGATTTAGTTATATTTACACTGAAGGTCATTGATATCCAACGTATTCAGAGAGATGACACCTCCTGGTCAATCAACATAGAGCCTTTTCTACTCAAGTTTAACATGGAAGGCCCCACTTCCGCTGAAATTCCTCACGTAGACGAGTTGTCCGACCGATTAAACTGCCATTACTCTCTATCTGGGAATCTCTCGATCTTTGTTCGTAGGCTACAGTAATATGAGATCGAGGGGTGTGGCTCTTCGTCCGCCGAATATTGCTTCGGCGGGTTTTTTTTCGTGTAAGGTGAGACCGTCGCGTGCTGCCGGAACAAGAACCTGGCGATTCCTCACTGAACTGCTTCTTCCGTAAGCTTCAAAAGGGCTTTTTTTCGTTTCGCACATCATCTGCGCTGCTTGCCCGTTAGTTGCAGGATGGTATGGTGCACTAATGTGACGCCTCATGCCGTTTTTTTTTTTCTTCAAAAACTTGTTTATTTTATTTGAAGCAAAATTTTGCGCGTTATTAGAGAGAAGTATTTTCGGTAGGGCAAAAGTAGGTAAAAGAGACCGTAGAACGTCAATGACGTGTTTGGAGGTCGTGGCAGGCATCGTGTAAACTTCCAGCCACTTATAGCACGCATCGCCCATGACTCCGTAGATGGATACGTTTCGCCACCCACCGACTGAATAGTGTATCTTTTTCAGTTACTGTTCATGATGGCGTTGGATTCCAGGAAGACTTCGAGTCTTTCCACAAAGTTAGCCCAGGTGCCAGGACTTTTGTAGAAAGCGGCAAGTGTTCGAAACGTCGACAACGTTGGTAGCCACGTGTTGTGCTTGACACTGGACACTTACCATTCGCTGAGAATAAACTTGCTTGTTCGTCTGCATGAGTAGTCCGATATCAGGGCCGGCTTGCTAGAAGTAGTGTCTCAGTTGAGACTGCTCAAAGAAAGCGCTGCCAAGGCTCGGGCGCGCGAGCGTCTGAGACTCGGCTTAAGCTCGAGCGCTAGCCTTGACAGCGCTTTCTTTGAGCAGTCTCAACTGAGACTCTGCTTCGAGCAAGCCGGCACAGGTCATCACCGCAACACCATCTCCCGACAAAACTGGTCTTCATTGTTCGCATGTCCATAGTTAGCAATCACGTCAACTTATAAATTCCCAAACGCTCGTAACTTGCTGTGGCTAAACGCCGTTCATTCATAGCGTCTTCATTGCAAATAAACGTCTTCCTATTTCTTCTGATGGTTTTCCTAAGCTGTACTTACAACATTAAGTGTGTCGGTACTTCCGAAAATATTGCAACTGCGTTTGTTTTTTGGGAACTATAATGTAACAACCTTTACAATATTTTCCGGACCCCGTGAAACACAATATTTCGTGACGTTATTTTAGTCGTCATTAAAATGGTGAGGTAAGTACCGTAAATCGCGAAGCAGTTTACTTGACGTCCGCTTCCACTGGTTGAGTCTACTGAGCGTGCATTCCTGCAGAGGAAATTTTCATTGATAGAATATTGACACGTCAATCAACATTTGATTCCTTCTTGATAAGATTTATTGCGAAAGCCCGTTACAACCGCCGAACCGTATGTCCCTATATCAGAGAACAATTTATACCCAGCCTGACATTCTCGCATACATCCGTTTGCTGGGCCACGCTACTTGAGCTAGCTGAGCACAGCTGGCAGCGGCTCGAGCAAGGCCACGAGGGGAACGTGATGGTGCTCGAGCCATCCCACTGTGAACCATTGTTTCGGCCACCCCACGGGTGCGTGTCGCCATCTATTGGTTGAACTAACGCCTTGTTCAAGATGGCTGCCGTGGGACCGCAGCCTTAAGTAGGCATCGTGATAGTCATAATTTTCAATGACCCGATTTTAATCATATCTAAAAATTAATTCATTAAAATTACTTGTATTCATTATGGATATTTGGTTTTGTCGTTCTAATTGTCCAGCAATTAAACTAGGCGTATATTCGACATGCCTCGAAGTAGTGGTCTGCCAATTAATGTTTGATAACGGCTGATAACATAGAAACCCCAGAGTTCCCGACCTTTATATGATCGATACAAGAACTAACCATTTGATCGGACAAGTACTCTTCTCTAGTAGGCGTCTGAATTACGCTGTCAATACCATAGCTTGCAAGAATATTTAAATAATCGCGGACGGCGCTTTGAAAGGCTTTAGTAAATCGATGTTCATGTCACCAACAATAAAAAGCTTATCGGTAGGCACCATAGTTTCTAAACTCGCGCTTAGCTCATCTAAAAAGTTACGCACATTTTTCGACGGTGGCCTATAAACTGCCGGAAGAGATACTGTGACAAGCATGTAGCGCCCTCTCCCATCCACCCGTCGGTGGCCGCCAGGCTCGGCGGGCAATACTGGTCACCGCGCCAATAAACGCCGTGGAGCGTACGTCGCCCCGGTCAGTCATCGTCCACCCTCACAACCAGGTAACGTGTCGTCTCTTCTCGGCGGGTGCTTCGGCCCCCTTTCGCCCACGTTCTAGAAGGATCGTGACGCTGGCGACGAGGAACCGTGGCACTGGAGACCACCAACATGCACGGTTCGGCCCACGCCGCCGAGAGATTCGGAACACCGCCACCCGCTCCTGTCGCCATGCCGTTGTACGGGAGGCTCGAGCCGTTCGAGGGAGATGGGTCCGCCTGGCCAGTCTACGAAGAACAAGTCCACGTGTTCTTCCGGGCAAGCGACACGCCCGAGGCGAAACAGCGGGACATCTTCTTGGCCAGCTGCGGGATCCGCGTCTTCAGTCTCCCGCTCGACCTCCTCAAACCGGCCACGCCGCACGTCAAAACGCTGGGTGAGCTGCTCGCCACGCTGCGCTCGTACTTCAGCCCGGCACCGTCCACGCTCATGGAGCGGATCCGCTTCAACAACCGGAGCCGCCGGGACGGGGAGACCGTCCGGCAGTTCGTTGCTGCGCTACGACGGTTAGCGAACACCTGCGCCTTCGGCGACCAGTTGGACTCGCTACTCCGGGACCGGTTTGTCTGCGGCATCAACAACCCCGCCATGCAGACACCACTTCTGGAGCTCCCGGACCCCTCGCTGGACGACGCGGTGAAGGCAACGCAGGCTATGGAAGCAGCAGCTAAAAACGTTAGCGAGATTGCGCGTGCGGCCGGCTCACCGCCGAAGGAAGCAGCGGAAGCAATGGTGAACAAGATGGCGGCAAGGAGCGGTGCCTGCAGCCGCTGCGGTGCTGCCCACTCCCCTCACAGTGCCAGTTCGTTCAAGCACAATGTTTTCACGTGCGGGTGAACTGGGCACCTCGCGCGTGTCTGCCGAGGGTGAAGGACGAGCGGCGGCCAGCAGCAGCAGCAACCTGGTTCAAGCTCGTGTTCCAGCCAAGCCCGCGGCCAGGGTGGCCGCCGCAAGAGAACGCGGCGCGGACAAGCGGCACCCATGAAGGACGGGGTCACACAGGAGCTGCAACGGCTGCAACGAGAGGGTATCCTGGTGCCCGTGGAGACCACAGAGTGGGCCGCACCAATTGTCCCAGTCCTCAAGCGAGACGGCCGCGTCATGATCTGGGGGACTTCAAGGTCACCATCAACCCCGTCGCCACCGTCGAGAAGTACCCGCTGCCTCGGATAGAAGATCTCTGGTCAGCTCTGTCCGGAGGAAAGAAGTTCTCCAAGTTCGACCTTCGAGATGCCTATCAGCAGCTGGTGCTCCAGGATGCCACCCGGAAGTATGTCACCATTTCGACAATCATGGGACTCTTCCAGTACACGCGCCTTCCGTTCGGCGTGGCCTCGGCCCCAGCCATCTTCCAGAGGGAGATGGACAGCCTCTTCAGGAGCATGAGGCACGTGGCGGTGTACTTGGACGACATCCTGGTTACCGGTACCGACGACGGGAACCACCTGCAGAACCTGCGCAAAGTCCTGACACGATTGCAGGACGCCGGTCTCAAGCTGAGGCTGGACAAGTGCGTGTTCCAGACCCCCAGTGTGGAGTACCTGGGACACAACATCTCCCAGGCTGGCCTCGCCCCGGCACCCCACAAGATAGAGGCCGTGCTCAAGGCGCCAAAGCGCAAGAGCAAGAAGAAGCTTCAGAGCTACCTCAGCCTCGTCAACTTCTACAGGAGGTTCCTGCCCAACCTGTCGACGCATTTAGAACCGCTGCATCGCCTGCTTCGTGACGGTCAGCAGTGGGCCTGGAAGAAGGAGCAGGCGTTGGCTTTCCAGCACAGAAAGGAGTTGGTCATCAAGGCCGCGGTGCTGGTGCACTTCGATCCGGCCAAGCCTGTGGTCCTCACCGTGGATGCGTCGCCGTACGGGGTTGGAGCCGTCCTGTCGCACCAGGGTCGGAATGGTCAGGAACGCCCTATGGCGTTTGCTTCTCGTCGTCTCCATGCGGCAGAGCAAAGCTACAGCCAGCTCAACAAGGAAGGCTTGGCCATCATGTTCGGAGTCGAGCGCTTCCACCAGTATCTGCGGGGTCGGAAGTTCGAGGCGGTCACGGACCACTAGCCGCTGTTGGGGCTGCTGGGGCCTGACAAGGCAGTTCGAGTGCACGCCTCTCCTCGTGTGGTACGCTGGGCCTTGACACTGGCGGCCTACAACTACAAGCTGGTCTACCACCCTGGGAAGGGCCTGGGACCTGCCGACGCCCTGAACCGCCTGCCCCTGCCGGAGGTGCCTGCTGCCGTTCCAGAGCCAGCTGATGTTTTCCTGCTGGAGCGGGCCTACCCGGGGGCGCTCACCAGGACTGCGGTGGCGCAGGCGACCAGCCGGGACCCGGTCCTGTCTCAGGTGGTCAAGGTGGTGCTCCGAGGGGAGGAGCTCCGTCACCAGGTGTAGAGCCACAAGGGCTTCGAGCTGAGCTTGGAGCAGGGCTGCCTGCTGTGGGGTTCCAGGGTGGTGATTCCACAGCGTCTCCGGGCCAAGGTCCTGCAGTTGCTGCATGCGGGGCATCCTGGCGTGGAAAAGGCCAAGATGGTGGCACGGTCGCACGTTTGGTGGCCAGGCCTGGACCAGGACATCGCGCGCCAGGTGCAAGGCTGCCAGGTCTGCCAGGAGAACAAGCGAGCATCGCGCCACGTGGAGATCACCACCTGGCCGTTTTCACAGAGGCCCTGGTCCCGCCTGCACGTTGATCATGCAGGACCCTTCAAGGGCAACTACCTCCTGGTGGCAGTGGACGCTTTCTCCAAGTGAGTGGAGGCACTGCCAGTCACCATTCCATCACCATGCTCGACCATTTCAGTGCTGTGGCAGGTCTTCGCGGCGCAGGGATTGCCGGACATTATTG
The DNA here is from genome assembly GCF_016920785.2 of Ixodes scapularis. Classification (NCBI taxonomy): domain Eukaryota; kingdom Metazoa; phylum Arthropoda; class Arachnida; order Ixodida; family Ixodidae; genus Ixodes; species Ixodes scapularis. Next base: position 189,563,764 of record NW_024609846.1, on the reverse strand, counting down.
TGTCTGACGATGGTCCCGCTTTCGCCAGCGCCGATTACCTGAACTGGCTGCAGAGGAATGGGATCCGCCGGATGCTGGTTCCGCCGTACCACCCCGCTTCCAATGGTGCAGCCGAGTGGGTGGTACAGACGATCAAGAACAAGCTCAAGAAGAGCCAGCCCGGAGATTTCTGGACGCAGGTGGCCCGGGTACTGTTCCAGTACCGGACCACACCCCATGAGGTCACTGGCCGTGCCCCCTGCGAGCTTCTGCTGGTCCTGATGGTCAAGACACCCTTGGACGTCTTGCATCCAGACCTACGGTCCACGGCGCTCCTGAAGCAGCTGAAGCAGAATCTGGCTGCTGACCGAGGGTGCCGTCCCGGGCCTTTGCCGGAGCCGGGAGCGTCGTTCTACGCCAGGAACATCCCTCCTGGCCCACCCTGGTCTGCCGGACATGTGGTTTCACCGGCGAGTGCCTCGTCGCTGCTCGTCCACATGCCCGACGGGACCACCTGGCAACGGCACGCCGACAATGTAAGGCCTTGCTCCGGGACCTGGCTTGCACCATCAGCCGTCGCTTCAGAGGACCAGCCCGCAAGGGGACCAACGACAGCACCAGTTGCGGCCAGTGGAGCGCCACCCACCATGGAGGCGACAAGCGTCACCAGTCCTGTGGCACCAGTTGGACCGGTGCCACACCCAACTCCGGTCCCTGCGGCTCCACCGGATGGAGCGCGACCGGTACAGGCAGCGCCCGGCGTTGCCACGCCTGGCCCGTCAACACCAGTACCCAGGTGGAGTACGCGGCAGCGAAGGCCACCAGACCGCTACTCGCCGGAGTGACCTTCGTCGTCGACCGGCCAGGACTTGGCACGACCAGACTCCGAGTTGGTGTCGGCCGTGTTCATTGTTTATTCATTTATATTGTTTTCAGAAAAAAAAAACTGGGGGGAGGGACGTGACAAGCATATAGCGCCCTCTCCCGTTCACCCGTCGATGGCCGCCAGGCTTGGCGGGCAATATTGGTCACCGCGCCAATAAACGCCGTGAGGCGTACGTCGCCCCGGTCAGTCATCGTTCACCCTCACAACCAGGCTACATGTCGTCTCTTCTAGGCGGCTGCTTCGGGCCCCCCTCATCCACGTTCTAGAAAGATCGTGACAGATACTACGAAATTGTTTTTACATAAATTTACAGTCAGACATTCTGCATGTTTGAGTGAAATATCTAAGGTAATTGCTGACTAGTTTTTTTAACATAAACTGCTATTCCTCCTCCTCTAGATGAGTTACGAGTCAGGATGGAAAAAAGCCTCAAAACCAGGCAGAGTAAATTGACCTTGAGAAATGCCCACATCCCGAACATTTACTTCGGTTAGGACAGAAACGTCGACAACGGTGTCAGTTGCCCCAACAATAAGTTGAAATTCGTCCCAGTATATCCTAATACTTTGATAATTACATGTAAAACCGTGAGCGAACTAGCACTAGGCGGAAAGGAGTCAATAAACGTCGAGAAATCAGAGTTTACTATAGTGTTATCTATTTCTATAGTATTTTTTCTAAGTTCCTTGTGCTAGAGACACGCACTGGCGATGAGTTTCCGTCCTTTTTCACGAAAATGGCGGAGTTCTTAACCCACACAAACATATACAATTTTTCCTCTCCCTTGTTTCGCGCTTGCCAGAAGAGATCCTTGTTTGTCCGGGTCAGATTTTCATCAAAGTATATTCTCTGCTGGTTTTCAAACCGAGAAAGGGTGGCCAATATTTTGCGAGCATTTATCCAGCGTTGTCTTATCGACACCGAGGTGAACAGCACCAAAAGGGGGGCAGCCCCCTCACGCCTAGAGCGTAGTCGGTGGCAAGCTAGTACTCTATCGGGGGTATGGGTCGCGAGCCCCAGTTTCACCGCAAGGTCGGCCAAAGTCAAACTCAGGTCTTCGCCATTCGCGCAAGGAATACCGTGTATTTCCATGTTACATCTCCTGCTATATTGCTCAGTTGAGTTTACGTTCGATTGTAACTGCTCTATCATTGCCGTTTAATCTGTCAGCATTGCTTGGAGTACTTCAACCTCGGAACAGAGCAACTTCAGTAACCAGCTGCATCATTGATTCACATTTTCCGACTGATTCTTGTGGTCCCTTAATTGTTTCCTTCATTGCATCAACTGAAGGTCTCAAAGAAAGTAGGTCATCCACTTTGACTGGAAGCTCGCACATCCAGTCAACGTTAGCCTTCAGGGAGTGGAGCAGCCCAAGTTTTGCGTTTATTTGTGCCAGTTGTGCGGAAACAGCATCTTCTTCGGCTGGTAACAAAGCCTCCACTGTGGTACCTACAGTTGATCTGCTTTCGCGATTTCTGCATGTACGGCAGATCCATATCTCGCGCTTCGCACCTCCCATCGACCTGAAGGTTCTGTCAGCTATGCCAGAGTACGAATCTAGATGATATACATGGTTACAAAAGGAAGGTCTGATAAAAGTTCCGTCCGTGGGCACAGGCGTGGAGCATGCAATGCAATCAGTTTCGTTCAAATTAGCAATACCTTACCAAAAATATTTTTTTTTCAAAAGCTCATGGAAAAAACACTTAGAGAAACAAAACAATCAAATTCTCACAAATGCACTTGTCGCAGTCGGCGACGGAATAGAAACAGAAGCTATACAAACATTATTACAAATTATGGACGCTCACCTGCCGAAAGTGGCGAAAGTTAGTTGCGTGAAGATGACAGGCCGCCGACTGCGCCGAGGTGAGCCGTGGTATCCGATCTTATGGACGTCGACTCCGGTCGCCCGGATGACGGCCGGGGATGGACACGTGGCTTGGCGTTTGTCGACGGTTGCGGCGTCAGTTCCAATTCATCTGTCGGCGGCCGGCAGCGGTGATGACGTGCCCGGCACCAGAACTGCCGGAGCGGCTCAGCTGCGTGTCCTGCCGAAAGTGGCGAAAGTTAGTTGCGTGAAGATGACAGGCCGCCGACTGCCCCCAGGTGAGCCGTGGTATCCGATCTGATGGTCGTCAACTCCGGTTGCCCGTATGACGGCCGGGGATGGACACGTGGCTTGACGTTTATCGACGGTTGCTGCGTCAGTTCCAATTCATCTGCCGGCGGCCGGCAGCGATGATGGCGTGCCCGGCACTAGGACTGCCGGAGCGGCTCAGCGGCGTGTCCTGCCGAAAGTGGCGAAAGTTAGTTGCGTGAAGATGACAGGTTGCCGACTGCGCCAGGTGAGCCGTGGCATCCGATCTTATGGGCGTCGACTCCGGTTTCCCGGATGACGGCCGGGGATGGACACGGGGCACGGCGTTTGTCGACTGTTGCGGCGTCAGTTCCAATAGACTACTTCCATAAAGCCCTGCATGCAACACGGCGCGCGTTGCACTCTGGGAACTAGTTGGCCAGGGGGGAGGGTGGCTTGGTTTCGGTTTCGATTGACACGTCGACAAGAGATTGTTTTCTGGTCCCGAGAGCGTCATTTGTGGTCTCTAAACTAGCCTAAATGGCCAGACCTCGAAGCTTTAGCACAAGCTCGAGATGTATAGCTTGTCTTAACACATGCTTGTTGTATTTTTGTACTTGAGCCTTCCTGTTAGCGCTCCAATCGAGGTATGTGGACGAGCCAGTGCTGGGAGTCTCGACGCTGCGAAGCTCGGGTGCTCGGGGATCTTGCTTGTGTACGAATCAACAAGCTGTAGCAAACAATAAGTATGCATATATCGAGCTCGGGCCTTTACATTAGTGTTGTTGATCAGGAAGTTTGTTTGCTTCGTGCGTCCATAGACGAAATATTTCTTTTGCAATTACTGTTTTTCTTAATGTGCCTGATTATGCGAGGTAAAACTCGGAGGTGCCATTGAAAAGCTCAATTTTAACACACTTCTTATCTCTTATCTGTACTGACACGCAGCACTGCACGAAGTGAAGTCCCCACCCGCTTGCATTTCACTAATATTCAACATCGCGTATGCGCATAAAGTTATCCTGCAATCATATAGGCACATTCGCGCATACAGACCGTTTTAAGAATGCAAAAGTCGAGCACTTGTGTGAAGAATGTCGCACCGTTCGCCGGAAGTGCGTCAGACGGGCATGAACCCCTATGCGCACCGCATTCGGGTGTTCATGCCCGTCCGGCGCACGGTGCGACATTCTTCAGACAAGCGCTCGAACGATTTCAAAGCGCATTTGACGGTTGGTAATGGCCATGGTATTTGTTATGTGTTTGCTTTCTTCCTGACTGAGTATGCCGAGATAATTTCAGACACCGTTCCCGGCACAGATCTCGGGCGTCAGTAAAAGCTCGTCCAAAAATGCTTAGCGAGGAGTAGGGGACGCTTGTTAAGGGCCTCCGTCGTAGCTAGCCGATCTCAGCGTTTGCGAAAAGTTAACCTTCTATCAGCTTAAAATTTTAGTGGGAGATATATGATGACACGAGGAAGACATCATAGTAACTTTTGTGCAGTAGTGAGGTCGAATTTATTGCGTTTCCTTAAAAGTTCATGCGTAAACGCTGGCCTAAACTTTGATACCCTGTGAGGATGCGGCTTGCTTTTTGCCCACTGAAGTAACAAGAAGCGGACGTTTGGCAAACAAAATGCGTGTAAGGCTCCAGACGAACAAATTTCAGTTGTAGTTCACTGGTACTAGACGGGATTACTGACATTGAGCTCAAAGATGCACTCGTGGGGTGAGGTGACTAAGCCACGACTTACTACATTCGCATACGCACGCACAATATCCGGTGTTTCGGGAACCAAGGAAAGTGCCCCGGTCTTCGTTTTGTATCGCTCGAGAATGAGTGTATTGTACGTTCGTGAAAAGTCAGATAATCGAAAACGCAAGCAGCGCGTTCGGTCGCGGCGTGATAGCATGAGGTGAAGCTGCTCAGTCGAAACCGAAACTGAGTGCCCAACTAGTTCCCAGAGTGCACTGCGTGGTATTTCGCCGAGATGGGGCGCGTCGGTTTTGGAAGAAGTCCATTCATCTGCCGGCGGCCGGCAGCGATGATGGCGTGCCCGGCACTAGGACTGCCGGAGCGGCTCAGCTGCGTGTCCTGCCGAAAGTGCACTGTAAAAAAAAACCGTAAGTTAACAGCCTTTTTCAAAACTGGAAAGCGCCGTGAGAGGCGCGCACGGACAAAACGCCATAGAGGCGACATGACGGCACGAGTCCGTAAATGTACGGCTTCACATATTTCTCAGTTCAGGTCTGTGTTCCCTTTTCTTTCAAGTAAAAACACATAACACATGCCACGTTTGCTCTAGGGATAGTTTTCTTGTTGGCAGATGTCTCATGTTACGTGCCATTCGTGCCAATGCTAAAATCTCTTTCGAACGGCGGAGGGAGACCCACCCCAAATGCCGGCGCACTCAGCTCGCGGACGACGACGACCGAGCGAGGAGCGCCGTCCATCACGTGATGTTTACTTCCCGGTCCGTATGCTCGCTCGCGCGTGAACCACCACGGGCCGGGAGGGCGGCAGCACTCTTCGTCGTCGCGGCGATCATCTTTCACAATTCAACCAGACTAAGAAGGTAAGCTAGCTCATTTTCGCATGCGCCTTGCGAGATAACCGAAGTGCAGAAGGAATCAAAGACGCGTAACTTAACGCTATAGCGCGGGCTGAGTCAGAAAACGCGCCATATTTTTTTGCTTTAGCTTCCCGACTCAGTTGCGCGAGGGAAACCTATCCACGCATCAGACTCGACCCGATGGACGTGTGCAGGCGCAGGGCTCATCGCCATGAGTGTTTGGTTTGCTCTGGGCTGAGTGGGCTCTCCCGAACTCCTTCTGTTCGTACCTTTTTTGCTTTCGGGCGCCGTCACCCTTTCGCTTTCGGGCGCGGTAAGAACCGCAGAAATCAGATTTTGACATGAAAGACTGAAGCGCGCTCGTTGAATAATCACAATGAGCGCTGTCGCGTACTGAATTTAAGAGCATGTCGTGTTTTCTCTAATTTATACACTGATGTTTAGGACAATTGCTGGATCGCGTACCCCCGCTTGATCGCTGCAGCCCGAGTGCGGCCACCGGACGGCAGTCTTGCATGTTGAGAAAGCGCGCTTTTGGAGCGTTGCGGAGGCTGGCGGCAGCGTGCTGAAGACACGGATTCTACTCGTTCGTCGTCATTCACCGAAGAAGTTCTTTAAAACTCGACGTGAGACTTGCCGATGAAAACACATGACAATTTTTCGGAAGCGCAGTGCAGCAGGAAAAAGGCACAACTCGTCGAAAGCAAGTTTCGCCGGTCTCGCGGTATGTTCAAAGCTTCCTTGGCACCCCGAAGCGCTGCGTCTCTATGCCTTCGCACGCTTGGATGCCGGTCAAGAATCGACACCGTGTGAATGTGTTTTGCGAGTGCAATGTGCCTGTAGCCGTATGTGCCTCTGGAGCAGCGGTTTACTTTACTCTGACGACTGTATTTGTAACTAAGTGGCGACGGAAGAGGGGGGGAAAGTACTTCTTTTTTTTTTTGTTAGACGGTTCAGAGAATCCCGCGCACGACAGCTCCTCATCAGTGATCAGCGGTGTCTCATTATCAACCTACTTAATTTCACTTGACGTTTGAGCACGGCTCGCCTAATTGTGATTGGTCAACAGACTGCACACGACCATATGGACCCCACTTCAAAGATCTTCATTCTCGCCGTCTTGTACTTTTGCCTTCAAAAACCCTCCTTGCTCTACAGCGTTGCTCTATTTGTGCTGCTATGTGATCTATTAGAGTAGATTTGGAACACAGCCATGGTTAATAGTGCATAAGAGCTACTGTACAGATTGCTTTCCCCCCTTTATTGATAGCAACTCGCCTGAACATCTGGATGCTCCAGAACTCTTAAGCCGATATAAGATGCAAAGACATCTATGCATGACACACCTTCAAAACATTTTCGCGTCACCAATTTTTGATCGGTATCCTAGCGTGCGAAGACACAGAGACTCAGCGCTTCGGCATGCCAAGGAAGCTTTGATCATGCCGCAAGACCGTCGAAAGTTGCTTTCGACGACTTGTGCCTTTCTCTTGCGGCACTGCGCTTCCATAAAAATTCACGCATGTTACTCGCTTATATTTGCCTACGTAAAAGCGACTATTAAAATATATGCTCAAGCAAAAAGTGGCCACTTTCCGAGAAGAGTGTCCGACCCTTAGTTTCCCTTTTGTAGTAGCTTCTCCTTGGCTGGAACGATTATTGATACCTTGCGTGGGAGGAAGAGCGGTGTCAATCGTTGTTTCGGTGGCAGCGATTACTTGAGGAACGCTCGTATGAATCTTCCTCCCATTATTTTCATTTTAGGGAAAATTGCTTGTTCTCACGTGTGGTTTATTCACTATGTTTAAATAGTTTTGTTGCTTTGCAGTTGTCGAAGATGGGACTGATTTAGTTATTGCATCAAGCTTTAAAGGCAATGGGGTCATTGCCAAAGTTCTGTGTTTTTGCTTTCTATTCCCTTTTCCAACAGCAATCTTTTTGCTGTGAATAATTGTTTGTCACAATTGCAGTTATAATAGTTTTTATAATACTGTGAGGAACTGTGGGAATTTCTATAGTACTTGCATCTCTTTTTACAATGTGATAAACCGTAATCGCCTTCTCCAAAAGCTCAGATGTGGGGGACATGCTATCACAGCCGTGATGAAGCACTCACGCATCTTTTTGCTGCAGATTATACTTCTGAGCATCGCCAGCAATGACGGGGCCCATATGTTGGACTAACCACAGGACGCCACGAAATTGATTGTTCTCGAGCCAACCACGGGAAAACAGTGGTTCCTGGGACCCATCTTGGTGGATTTCAAATTGGGAGCATTAGGAGCCTGCCAGCACTGGTCTTCAGCTACGATGCCTCTACAGAAGCCGCTATCCCACGCCAGTCATTCGAGGCACGCTACCACAGCCATGAAGGAACGCTCGGACATCTTTTTGCTGCAGGTTCGTTATTTGAATACTTTAACTTGCCGTCGTTCAAGCAACTATTGTCTGCTAGTGGTATCCTGCCCCGGTGCTTGGTTGTGCTGTTTTCGTTGCGTGTGGTCTTGGTTTCGGGACGTCATGTCCTTAAGTTTGCAGTGTGAAATAAATTAAATGAAATATGTGCTACAAAAGCCATGTTTTTGCTGCAGAAGCTGCTACCCAAGTAGCACAACACGCCGGGTTGGGGATGGGGCGGTATTGGCCTGCCGGGATATCGATATCGGCCAGTACCGGAAACGCCCCAAGGGGCGACATCGGCCGGGCCCAATGCCGGAATCCGGCCGGTACCGGGAACTTATTGGGAAACCGGGATGCCGGGAATACGGGATGTTCCCAGCGAGCTCCCGACACAGATCCCCGGCATGGAACCGGTGGTACGGTAGGAAACCATCAGTGTGCCAGCGTGTTTCCGGGTCAGAGCCAGTCCAATTGCGGATTAGTCCCAGCGTAAAATCAGATCAGTGCCAGCGTAATTGCGGGTCAGTGCCTGAGAAATCGCGGATCAGCACCAGCGTATGTGTCATTCAGTGTACCCAGCATTGAACCAGCAGAATGCTAGCTGTGTCAGGCTTTAAAGCCCAGGAATGACATCCTACTGCATTTTTGAACAGCTAACTTCTCAGTAGATCAAATTGACTTAAATGTGGAAATACTAAATTTCTCAGTCCGAACTATTTTATTGGTTTTCATATCTTTTATAGGTGCTGACCGTTTTTAACATGTTTTTCGGAATTGAATTGAAAAAAGCCGGTTTAGTATTTGTGCAATTTTAAGAAACAATTCTGTGTGAACAATTGACTTTCTCCATGTATACACTATACTCATGGCAATTATTGTATACTCGTTGAGACGACATGTCCCATTTATCTGTCGCCCACATGCATATTGTGGGTAGTACAAGAAGGGAACATACAAAATTTTTTTTACCATGACATTCTTTATTGTGACTCGTGCATCCATAGCAGCTAGCTCCTCAGCCAGAGTGTCCCTCATCGTCAAAGGCGGTTGGAACCACCAGTGGAGTGTCCGTCTTTTTAACTGTATTGCCCTTGCCCGCCTCCCTGCCCGTCAGCCACTTCTGCACCGCGTCCACACTGCACGAGTGCAACTTTGTATGGCACCTGTGCATAGGTCGGCATTTCAAGCTGTCCTCACTCAAACTCACGATCACCATTTTTTCCTCAATCAGAACTCACGCCCACTCACGATCACGATTTATTCAAAATAGGGTCATCACCCGGACTCACCCTCACGGTTCAACGCAAAACCAAAACTCACTCGCCGTCATCATCACGGTCGTCACGCTCACAGATCATCACGGTCATCACGCTCACAGGTCATCACGAATCATCAGACTCACAGGTCATCACACTCACAGATCCTCACACTCACAGGTCATCACGCTCACAGATCCTCACGGTCCTCATACTCACAGGTCATCACGATCCTCACGGCACTCACACTCACAGCTCCTCACGGTCCTCACACTCACAGGTCATCATGCTCATCACACTCACAGGTCCTCACGGTCCTCACACTCACAGCTCCTCACGGTCCTCACACTCGCAGGTCCTCGCGGTCCTCACACTCACACAGGTCCTCACGGTCCTCACACAGGTCTTCACGCTCATCACACTCACAGGTCCTCACTCTCACAGGTCATCACGCTTGCCGGTTGCTTTCTTTGTGCTTTTCTTTTGTTTCTCTCAAGCCGTTGGTTTGTCTTTGCGTGAGTCGTGCGGCGGGGAAACTACCCAAAAACAGTGAACATCTGAGCCACTAATCCAATTTGAAAGAAATGTACTATGTTAATGTTTATGCTCCGCACATTTCTACCAAATTTCGTAAACCTGGATGAATTACGAAAGAAACTAAATGCAAGCTGACGAAAGTGGGTGTGTTTAACTTTCGCCCGCTGACAAGGGTGGCGGAAAAACACAAACGCGCCTTCCGACCGGTTACACAGACAACGTCGCAGTGATTAGAGCATCGCCCCGCTGTGCATTCCTCGCTCATTTATACACAGGTAGCAATTACTACATATATCACCCCCGTTTCTTTTTTTGTGCCACCCACAAGTACTTCTACGGAAGTTTATGCAGAATGTATACGTAGTAAACATATGCATCGACCATTTTTTTTTCTTGGGCGGGGGGGGGGGGGGGGGAGGGGAGGGGAGGGCGGAAATATGAGGTAGGGTGGTTTCACGTCACGGCGGTTTGAAATCTCACCATAATCCCTGTTGACACTGGTGTCTGTCAGTCGTATGCTATTCTATGAGCAGAGGCCGCGGTGGCCGAGTTTTCTTCTCACTCAAGTTGCTTCTGCTTTTGTTGATCGACCGTGCTTGCCGGAATAGGCTGCGATTTAGGGAATCATCGGCCGGCATTGTTTTTCAGTCATCTCGGCCTTTATAAAATACTGTCTGCATTTATTATCTTGATACATGCAGCCGTCCTTGAATTGATTTCGTTTGGAGTGGTTTGACTTTGGCATGACTTTGCATGGTTTGGTTTGGGGGTTTGGGGCCGTCCCCATGTGGCTCTTTGTCGCGCTCTCGATGATGTAGGGCGCGCCACTTTCCATGTGGCAAGCCGCGTCATTCTTGACGCGCAGTTTTATAATGAGCAATCAGTTCGTCGAACAAGGTTTTGTAGACAGATTGTTTCATCGACACTGCGATGTTTCATCGGAAGATCGTTTCTTCGACATTTGTTTCATCGATGTGTCATCCGAAGATCGTTTCTTCGACATTCGATGCTGGACAGAGCTTACTACTCAGCCACCATATTACTACATCTCGTCGACACTTTTTTTTTGTTTTGTTTCACTCGTACGTCTAGACGACATTTCTCTTTCTCTCTCTTTCATCGACGCAGCGCTGGCTCCTTGACGTTATGCGTTCTTCGCGTGTTCGCAGCGCACTACGGTGTCCGCTTCGGACAGGGCGCAGGTGGCGGAAGCGCAAATGCTCCTCACTCTTTGTACGCATGCAGTGCAGTGTGCTGTGCGTGGTGTTGGCTGTGCGCTTACGTCGCTTACGTTGCTGGAGTGGTGCGTGCGGTGCGGCGGCCTTTTGCACACGTATGGCCGTTTGGGCGCGTGCTCGGCCTGTCTAGCAGATATTTGTTTACGTAAGGAGCGTGCCCTATATGGGAAGCTGAGGCTCGGCACTCGGCAGCCAGACGGCCGGACGTAATTGTTGCTTTCTGTCGTGCTTTTGGCCGCGTGCACACTCAAAGCTCGCGAGATGCTGAATCATTCTAAACTTTTTCTAAAAGGAGTGTTTCTCGACGCAGTGGTGGCTTAGTATACCGCTCATTTTTTGTAGAATCATGTGAGGCTTATTTTGTGCCCAGTAATGCACGCGAAATACCAAAACTGACGTTTTGCATTCTCGTCTTTCAAGTGTTCCGAAATAGGTAGTGACGTAGAGATTAATCTGTCAGTTTCGGTAGTCTTTAAAGGAGCTGTGCAACGATATTCAATTGGAATGTTTTTCTCTCTACACGAGCTTACTGGCACACCTGGGACTCAAGGATACTCTCACGCAACGCCATTGGCCAAGAAACTCCTTTGTTGCGTGTAATTTCAAGGACAAAAGCGATCATTTTCATGCAATCTCTCCTTTGCAAAATTTGATGACGTAACTCGAGGATCGCAGTACACCCAAGTGACGATATTTGAATGCGGTTCATGGATTGGACCCGAGCATTGCGTGGGCACTCGACTTGGGCTCGTGACAATTGCTAGCTCGAGAAGCATTCGGGTTGTGACCCGTGTCCAATCGCTGCAACGACAACAGCCGAGCCATAACAATGTCTGGAGCTCAGCGCGTGTCCTGCGCTTTGCCAACCCCAGCGCGTGGCTATGATCAACACTGGCGGCATATAATCGGCTCCAGATCACGTGGCCGCTTGTTCTGGCTGCGAGTTGAGGGGGTGAACGCTGCTCGTTTTTCTTTAATTTTTTTCTGGGACTTCTATTGCGTGGGGTGAAAAACGAACGCGTGTTTCATAGGTCATTAACGTTAGGGATCTGTTTTAAGCGGCATTTGAGCAAAATACAAAAATTGTTGCATCGCTCCTTTAATAGAGCACTATATAACTCCTACGGAGCAGAGTAACGCAATCCTTTGATCTGCGTGTTTCGCCGACAACATGGCGCACGCAGCAGCGCGGCGCGAGTCACGTGGTATTCGGGGTTCCAGGAGGCAGCCCGCCATATGGGAGAATACATGGAGATCGACTCCACACTGCTGATTAAAAAATAAACGCCAACTTCACACTTTTCGAAACTAGTCTGTCGTGAAGTTGGTAAAGCAATAAACACTTTGTCAAAGTTTTAATAATATCGGATGCGTGTGCAAATTTTGAGAAGGCAATTTCCAAGGCAATGGCGTTTGAAGCAGACGATTTTTGCTCGCAGCGGAGATGAACTTTTTGGGTTGGCCGTAGCGGGTCACGTGGACGGTGCGACGTCACCGCGTCGTCTGCAACATGATGCCGCTCAGGCAACTGTTTTTTAAAACTATGTCCTTACATGGCACGCAACTTAGCGCAAATTATTCTAAACTGCTCTTTTATTATGTCAAAAACTATTGACGTTCCACACATCTCCACAATATTGAGGAAACAATGACTTTTTCACGTTCCCCTTGCATTTCTGACTGGAGTTGGAGCCCCCGGGCGTTCGCCGCTAGTCGCCGAGAGACGGCGTTCTAGATTGCGCTACTCTGCTCCGAAAATAGACAGGACGACGTCTGAGACGTCGTCCTGTCTATTTTCTGTCCCTTCTACGATTTGATGCTTCTTCTCTACCGCAGTCTCAGGTTATTTCAACATGGTTAATATTCACCAGCTCGCCTGCACCCTTACGATTTTTTCTATGACCAAACACAAACTATCTGAAAAAAAAAAACATTTTTTTCGGCTCAAATTGGCTTTTGCGGACTATACGCCTGGACACTGCCTGTTATTATGCATTGTATATTCACTACTGTTTGTTGCGGCTTGAGACTGCCTTCCTGTAATGATGCAGAGGGGTCAAATGTAAGCCTTGAAATAAACATATTTAAGCACATCTAGACGCGATGTTCCATGAAGCCAGACGGTCAGGGAAAAGGTGTGCCATTACCTAATTTCCCAACAGCACACCAATGGTCACAATCAAAACTCACCGAGTCAATGGGCAGTTTTCCACCGCAATATTTATCGCCGTGTAATCACCCATTTGGACCATTAAAAACCTCAAGGCTGTAGCCACGAGCACACCCATTCTGGATCTGCAAAGCTTATGCTGTAGACATGCATCATCACATGAGCACGTTTCTTATCAATCTTAAACGTAAAACGCTAGTTATGCAACGAAATTCCCATATCATCACATTTTTAGCGAACTGAATGGTCCCACCTGTTACACTTTTAGCTTTGGAAGTAAACCAGTTCACAATACCACCAGTGGCATACATCGTGCCAAGCATTAGTGCCGCGTGTGGCAGCAAAATGTCTTAACTAGGGAAGCAAACCTAATCGATCGTGTTGATTAAAGCACCTAGATACGGGAGAAACTATCGATCAATCAAAGAAGGTCACTCGAAAGGGAAGTTTTCTCGCCGAACGAACATTACTTTTTATTGGGCGTTCCGCAATGTAAGGCCGAAGTCATTCACTCCGTGATCGGTACAGAAGCATTTGCTTAGTAGTCGGTCGTGCGTGATAAAAACAACAACAAAAACAAAGGTGGATTAGAAACGCGATAGATTCGCCTTTGCACGGAGTACTTAAACTTAAAATCGTGTCAACATAAAGCGACTATGGTCCACGATGCTAGCAGGTATCTTAAAATTTACCCGTGTAGTCGTCACACCCGTGCACCAATCGAAAGCGTTGCTGCAAGCCCTTCCGCCGTCAACTTTGAGTCGCTGTTGAGCCTGAAGAACTGCTCTATGAGGTCCATATCCAACCACTGAGCACATACACAAGCAATGGAAATAATACTCGGTTCCAAGTACAAACGAAGAATCCGGGGCGGAAAGCCCTGAATGCCAAACGATCTGCGTCGGGCGACGGCGACTGATTGCGTAGTACACAGGTTGCGCTTAGGGTGCCTACATGTTTCCGCTGAGCGGCGGGAACATGTAGGCACCCTAGTTGCGCTCCTTTGACGTCTGCATCGCTGCGGCGGGTGGTCGTAGCTAGTCGTAGTAGATCGTGTCAGCTCTGTTGCTCGTACCGGAACACTAGAGCCACGTAATATTCTTGCTGCCGAAGTTTATAAGCCTACGTTCGCGGCCAACGCATTTACACAAAGCCAACGCCCAGCGAACCTATCCCCCTCTTTCTCTTTCGGCGACCGGCCGCCAGGGCGGTGACACCGTCGCTGAAACTCCTCAGTCGTCTACGTCGTCTTCTTTGCCATAGGGCAGCTGACCGATTCTACGTGCGCGAGCTCTCGTTGGAAGCGTAATCCTATTTATATAGTGCTCATCCGTGTGTACTGTAGTGAATATTTCAGGTCCAACATATCAATAGTTTATTGTTATCAACCAGGAAAACGCAATATCTGAAAACACCCCCCACAAAGAAAGAAAACGAGAGCGCGCCGTTCGCTTTGACCAGCTTTGACCAATAGACCGATCTCATCAACTGCCTGGAGCGTGCCTGACGCAGCCATAGTTGTACTTCACAGGAGGCAGCGGTATAGTGCACGAGACGGCTCGTGATCGACACGCGCAAAGTGGCGTTTACCCTCGTGCGGAAAGACCACCATTGCGACAGAGAAGGCGTTGCGAAACTGGTGGTGAGGTCGGTCTATAGTATCCCAAGCCCGGTTCACACATCTGCGTATCGAGCGACAGAAACGACAAAAACAACACGAACGACATGACACCGGGACGATTATGTTCTTATTACAGAGCGTGACAGATAATTCAATGAGCAGCTTTTTCAAGCAATCACGTGTCACGGTTGTCCCGGTGTCATGTCGTTCGTGTCGTTTCTGTCGTTCCTGTAGCTCGGAACGCAGATGTGTGAACCGGCCTTTACGAGCCTACTCTGATGGTACGCTTGAACGTCACGGAAAATCGGTCCTCTCCCCTTTTCGAGGTGTCGCCACGGGTAGAAATAACTAGCGGGGTACGGCACACAAGCGTCAGTACAGGTTATGACTTTGTCAACATTGCCTGAATCCTATTCTAATTGTAAAATAACATATCGAAGGTGTCTTCCCGGGCTCAATGTCCGCCCCTATCAAAATCGAACTTGGTGGTGTTTTTAAATACAATATTTAGCATTGTTTCGCGCATTTAGTTCCCGGAAGTTAGCAGCACATTCGGGAAGTTGAAGTTGACAGATTTTTTTTTTTTTCGTAACTCGCGGAAATGATGACAAACGGTTTCTCTAGTCATTTAATTGCACATTCACAAGAGATATTATAATTTATGTTGCATAATTATCAAACCCGCGGCCTTTCTGTAACCATCGGTTCGAGACAGATTCTCTGTCGCTCGGTTAACAAGTGTTCATTCAACGCAGTAGCGCACTTCAAGACCCGCTGATCAATCTTGCCCTTTGCTACATCATTGGAAAAATTAATTACGGGCTTGAATCATCGCGATATGTGTCATATGCCTTCCAACGATAAGAAGTGTTTCAGAATTGAATTGTAAAAAGTTGGTTATCATATATATTATTTTTGTTTTACAAGAAATTCTTGCCTCACTCTGAGTACCTATGCATTCGGCCATAATAACGTAAAAAAGAAACATGAGTAAACAACGGCCAAGGGGAGCACAGCGTCACGCACGAAGCCCGAGAGGCCCGGGCAATGGGCGCCTCGGAGTCGCGTCCAGCCGGCGCGCCGGCAACCCGGCCGTGGCCGTGGGGCAGGCGCCGCGACGTTGCGGCCACCGCGCGCCTCCGTCATCGAAGGAAAACGGCACACGGCGAATTCTACGAACCCCGATAAGCCAGTAGATTTATTGGAGTGAAACACGTGACAGCGTCTCACAGGCGTCCATTCTAGATGCTCTAACTCACAGTTTGCCAAGTGTGCCCATAAGCAACCAGCAATGCAGCTTGGCACCACACGTTGCGCCATCTAGCGACTGAAAAATAAAACAAATTGGGTAGTCAAGGACGGCCCGGATCGCGAGGACTGCGGGCGGGCGCATTTAGAAACCACGTCTGAACGTGGCATTTTGGACCGGCGTGAGCCTTTTTGGAACTGTTTTTTTCTTAAAAATAAGTCTCAACTTCACGTCTCTATGACCTTTCCGGGTTCCTGTGACATCTCCCCTAAGCCTAGAGTTTACCCCCCAAAATAAACGCCGCTACTGCTGCGTGAAAGACTGCCACAGTCGCGAAGGTTACCCAAGCGTCAGACTTCCTTGGGAAGCGACACGGCGACAAAGTGGATTATTGGAGTGCGATGATGCATCAAGTAAGTGAATTTTACATTAATTGTTGAAGTGAACGAAAATAGATGTGCAGGCTTGGAAAGTGGTCTGACAGACTCCTTTTGCAAAATAACGTATTTATACAAGTTGTTTTACGAGTCTCTGAGGTGAGCCATTTAGAGAAATACAATAGAAAAAATCGGGCCGATTGTTGCTTCGCTTTGACGTCGAGAATCAGGCGATCAGGTCTTCAAGCGAGATGCCCTTCAACCTGTTCCGGCACTCGTAGTTGTAGGCGTGCATTTGGTTGCGACCGCGCGCGCCGTTCGGCACGCGCGGTCGCGACCAAAACTTTTTGAGCATATCAAGTTTTCAAATAGTGGATTTTCGCAGAACAAATTTTTGTTTGTTTCGGCTACCAAATTTAATGCTGAGTCTGGTAACAAATGTGACGGCGTGAAGAAAACAGGATGCTCATTTTTTTTCTAGGAAAAGCCCGTGCGAAGCGTAAATATCCTTCTCACACGCACACTTTTTTGCCTGTCGCCTTTTTACACCAGGCTTGCGCACTGTTCTCTAGCACGCAGAGTTTGGTTCTAATTGTCCACATTTTATTCTAGTGTCGTGCGGGCGTCGGGAGAAGAGGACGGTCGAGCGAGGCGCGAGCGGGGGCCAGCGACACGGGCCAGCCGGCGAGGAAAGAGGAAGAGCCTGCTGCACGAGGCTGGAGCCGGGCAGGAACGATAGAGCCGTTCTGGCTGGTCCGGCTCATGTCGGTCCCCGGAGCATTCCACCAGTGAACTTTGGATCAGGACCGGCGGAAACGGCGAGCCTGGCCTTGTCGGCCTCGGCCATGACGGTCCAGGAGTGGTTCCGCAGCGAAACTCTGGCTGTGATAGCCCGGAACAGCTAGCGTACGCAGTGCGTGGGAGGGACGATCCGCAGGCGTGAACACGGACTGCGACTGCGAGCTATGAACGACAGGTGACAACAAGGGTCGGCGGGTCCGGAGTGCCGACTCTCGAAGACGGGCAACCGGGAAGTACAGTAAACCCATTCGCTGCCTTCTCGTTGTGTTGTGTCACTTCCTGGGAGACGAGCGAAGCACAGACCGATCGGGCGGCGATTATTATAGAGCGACCCCGCAAGTGCACGAAGACAGTTCAAACTCGTGTTCAAATGACAACTTCACCCTACTGAAAAAAACCATTTGGCGCCCATATGAAAATAAACGGGTCCATACCGGTAACCGTTTAACCATACTGGTCGCCAGTTTGTCAAAGGGGTCGCCCGTATGGCTCAAAGGGGTCCCCCGTATGAGCCATAACGGTCACCTATTTGGCAAACGGGTCGCTCGTCTGGGCAAATGGGCGACTCGTTTGGGCAAAGTTGCCGCACGTTTGCTCAAACCGGCGACCATGTTGCAAACTGCACCGGTTTAATCAAACGGCTCTCCGGAGCCCGTTTGATATTGAACGTACAGATCGGCGGCGTGGGCACGCCTAGCGTTTCAGCCGTGGCAGCCAATGTTTTCCGGAAGGCTGGGGGCGCCGGTTCATCGATTTCAGATCGTCCGCGTAATGCAAGTAATTATATTTATATTTCAATTGCGCTGATTTTCGATTATATTGCAACTAAAACTAACACTTTTTTTTTGTTTTACGTAAACGCGCGACGTTGGTGAGCCGATATTTTTGACAGACCTTTAATACTTTGTCCATCTTTGTTGCCTCAATTTACTTATTCAGCTCGAATCTCTCTCGCAGAAGACGCGACCGCGTGAAAGAATGTACGTCTAGACTCCGTTTCACTTTAATTCAAGACGCAGCGAAGGTAGCACGCGTACACGCGGCTGCAAGAACATCGAGCATTGCGAGAGCACGCCCGCCGTTGCAGCACTCAAACTACGAGCTTGCGCTGAGTTCTTTCTTCGCTCGGGCGCAAGCCGAGCTACTGGCAGCCCCGCCGCCATTTCCAAAGTTCGAGCGCGCGCGCGCGCGCGCGCGCGTTTGTTCTTCGGGACTACAAAAACGCATCTCCCTGGAATGCCTGGGGAGAGGGAGAGGGGCTGTCCTGGTGGTCCCAGCGCCTTGACCTCGCCCCCTCCCTCCTCTCTTGTCACCCCTGTCACGTGACCCACAGCAGCGCGCGAGCTACACGCTGATAAGCATCGAGATCCGGAAGGGCGCGCCTTGCAGCCGCTTTTTTCTTTGTCTGCTTGTTGTCAGTTGCCGCTCGAAGTTCGCTCGTCCTACCTGCTTCAATCTGTCGCCTTACCCTGCGGTCTTATTGGGATGTCTCTCGACAACGTATTGGATGTGCATCAAAGCTATCAGTGTTCGAAAAGACCCACGTGTATGTCGGCAACCAGCGATTCTTCAAACAAGTCGCGACTTCTCGCGGTTTGGTTGGGTTCGGCAAATGACAGCTTGTGCGCCGCATTGTGTTGAAACTTCCAAGGAGCCGTTCCCTCTCGTTTGTGTTTGTGTGGTTGTCCTGCTTTGACCGTGTCGACAAATATCACGGATTACCTCTTTCAAGTCCGGTATTGTTATGGTAAGTGCACTGCAACCTACGTGTTGGCAACGATTGACCGTTCTTCTACGCGTACTCTTCTAAATTATCTAAAAAATTATGCAGCGCCTATTCGCGCGGCAGCCAGGAGAATAATTTCCCCGAAAGCCTACCTGTATAGTGTTCACAGATCGCTTTCACGTTTGTACTTGTCTACAGAAGAGGTAATAAACTTCGAGGAGAATTGAAAACAATCTTTTGTGTCGGTTTTCCTGTCCACTTACAAGCACCTACGCGAGTGCATTTGTTCTACGTGTTTTCTCCATGTTATAAATACGTTTATGAGTTTCGGGACGTCTTAAATATGTTTAAGATAACCAACCTCCCAGACGATACCCATTTAGGGCTAGCGCATAATTTGCCATTTCGAAGGGCACGTTCAAACGTGTGGTCACGTGCCATGTCGAACGGGTACTCGTACAATACGGCACCCGTATCAAACGGGCACCTGTATCAAACGGGTACCGTTTCGAACAGGTACCCTTTCCAAACGGGTACCCGTATCCCATAATCACGTTTGATCCAAACGGATCGACAGGTTTGATTCAAACGGGCGACCAGTTTGCCACCCGTTTGAATTTCAAATGGTTTTTTTCAGTAGGGCAGATTATGCTCTAAACACTTCGACCTACCAAGGCTCCCGATGGTCTTAAAAAACCGCATAAAATAAACAGGGACATGGCGCGCACGTGCACACGGGGACAGCTGAGATCGGGGTCGCCGCCGCTCGCCACGGCCCGACGGGCAGACTGGCCGACCCATTAACACAGACACCTCCGCTTGTGGCGCTGAGTGCAGCACTCTTGTGGAGCCGCCTGGCCATTGCCGGCTGGCTATCATGCACTTGCGCCATCTTGCCCCAAACGACACTTAAAAGCATGATATCGCACAATGTGAAAGACCTCACTCGGAGCTTCGATCGATCATGACACCGCCTTTGTTGCACTTCCTGAGTGATAACTCATTTGCGAAAGGTACGTTGAGGTGCGCAGACAAATAAAATTCCGGGTGCTGATGAGGATCATGCGAGTCATTTAATTTTATTGCAGCCGTGCGAACGTTATAGTTGACGCAATCATACAATTCTGCGCCCACTGACACCAACTTGACAACAGGAGCCGAAATCCACATGAGCCTTTCTATGCCACAGAGAGAGGAGCGCTAACCGTTTGGAGCGCTTCCCCAACTCCGACGTTACCGTGCCGCCTCGAGGCGCCATGAGCCCGTTGGCGTCTCGCCGTCTGCCGGGAAGCGAAGAGCGAACGCCGAGGAGAGACGAAAGCAACCCCCCCCCCCCCCTCATACCCCCTCTGCCCTCTAGAGCTAGTTGAGAGATTGCGGAGGGCGCTGGCAAGGAGGAGCCTGCAAGAACAAGCACCTCCCTCCCCCCTTCTCCCTCCACAGGAACCGGCGCGCTTACATGGCGAAGGAGCAGGCGAGCGACACCCAAACCAACCCTGAAGGCCTGAACCCCACGCAGTAGTTGCGAAGCGAGAGTCTCCTCGCCCACTAAGACGGCCCGGGAGCTCACGTGACCAACCCAGCTAAGATAATACCAGCGCTCACCGCGACTCATCATGGCCATGGTCCTCAGGCTCACGTCATCACGCAGACTAATGCGATCACCGGACTCATATCCACCCTAAGACTCACGTCTTGATTCAGGCTCATGCTTATGAGCCTCGAAACTCACAATCACACTCAAGAGACCTCAAAACTCACTCATGAGTACTTTACTTAGCGCTCAAGCTCACACTCCCACTCAAGAGTTTTAAGAACTCACAATCACACTCACGATCAAACTCACGCTCATGAGTTCGCAGGGCTCACACTCGCACTCACACTCATTTGTTCCCAGAACTCACGATCACACTCACGGTCAGACTCACGCTCGTCAGTTCTCAGGACTCACACTCACACTCGCACTCATGAGTTCACGTAACTCACGATCACACTCACACTCACTCACAATTTTTCGAGACTCGCGGCCTCACTCACGATCACCTCAAATTTGACGGTGAGCGTGAGTGATCGTGAGTGATCGCACTCATGAGTGAGAATGCCGAGGTATGGTCCACACTGCACGAGTGCAACTTTGTATGGCACCTGTAAAGAGAATTGTCAGATCACACAGATTAGTTGAGGGATAGGGGAAGCCAATATCTTGCATATTAGCTACACACAAGGTGCTGTTCACACACTGCAGTTTGTGAGCGTTTCCTTTGTGTAAATATGGGTCCCTCACCTAGCCTGCAATTCAAAGGTGACAGAAAGAGAGCACCACAGAGGTGAAGATTGTGGGTTTGGCTACCACGCTAAGGTACAGATTCTATGGAGGCATATGGCTATTTCATGCAACATCCTGTTAATCTGAAATAGGGGGTGAGACGGGGCAGGGGGCAAGAAGGGGTGGGGCGAAGAGATGAGTGGCTAAAAAAAGAGCAAAACTTCCCCAACTGACACTCTACAGGCCAAGGCCTCTAAATGGTCGTCATTAGATTTTCAACCTGGAAACTAACAGGATAACAAGACAAGACCAAAAAAAACTTTTTTCACAGTTCCTTCAAAACGCTGCTTTTCAGTATGAAGGTTCCGAGAATGCTAACACAGGAGATATTCATAATAAAAAATGCAAATCGAATTAAAAAAAAAAAAAAAAAAAAGACGACAGGAATTGACGACCTAAATTTTGCATATCGCAAGACTTAACGGGAAACTGGAGCTGTTCTGTATTTGAGGAAGAACACCAAAATCATCTTGATATGGCCTCCAGGATCACGAATATCGAGTTTATTTTAGAGCGCAGCTCTTAGGGGCCCGTTCCCGGCTTGAGCGGCGTCGCCGTCGGCGTCGGCGTAACCGCAACCCTCGTAACCCTCGTGAGGGTTACGAGGGTTACGAGGGTTAATCTCATGAGGGTTGCCCTCACGAGGATCACGAGGGCCACGAGGGTAACTAACCCTCGTAACCCTCGTGAGGGTTACGAGGGTAACCCTCGTCACCCTCACAAGGGTTACGAGGGTTACAAGGGTTAGTTACCCTTGTAACCCTCGTGAGGGTTACAAGGGTAACTAACCCTCGCGAGGGTTACTTACCCTTGTAACCCTCACGAGGGTTACGAGGGTTAGTAACCCTCGTGAGGGTAACCCTCGTGAAGGTAACCCTTTTGAGGGTTTCGAGGGTTAGTAACCCTCGTGAGGGTAACCTTCACGAGGGTTACCCTCACGAGGGTCACGAGGGTTATGAGAGTTACCCTCACGAGGGTTACTCACCCTCTTAACCCTCACGAGGGTTACGAGGGTTAGTTACCCTCACGAGGGTCACGAGGGTTATGAGAGTTACCCTTACGAGGGTCACGAGAGTTACCCTCACGAGGGTCACGAGAGTTGCCCTCACAAGGGTTACTAGGGTTACCCTCACGAGGGTCACGATGGTTACCCAGGTCGTGACCCCCCCTGGGGTCACGTGACCTGGGGATACCCCCCGAGGTCACGTGACCCCCCGTTGACGTCATAGGCACTGATGACGTCGTCAGTGACGTCACTGATGACGTCGCCGGCATCCGCATCGTCATCGTCATCATCACTGATGACGTCATTAGTGACGTCACTGATGACGTCACCGGCATCCGCATCGTCATCATCATCACTGATGGCGTCATCAGTGACGCTACTGATGACGTCATCGGTATCGTCACGTGGCCCCAGGTCACGTGACCCCCCGACGTCACGTAACGCCCCAAGGTCACGTGACTCCCACAAGGTCACGTGACCCCCAAGGTCACGTGACCCCCCGCCCCCCGAGGTCACTTGACCCACCCCCCAGTACCCTTCCCTCCTCCTCCTCAAGAGCTGCGCTCTAATTCGGCGTTACAGGGAGTTGTAAACGGCTTTCATTTTTTTTCAATCTGGTGCATGGAGGCTGCAGAAATTAATTTCTAAAGTACAGCTGAAGCCCCTCCTTCCCGGGGCGTGACGTCATGCTGGGAGTTTTCGGAATTTCTGCTCTCGCTCATCTTCAGCTCCTGTCAAACCTATGCACGTGAACTCTTGAATTTGTAAAAAGGTCAGAAATAGACGCCACAACTGGCGTCTGTGGAAAAATACAACTGGCAAGCTTGCAATTGCACGCGTCGCCCACACGAGCGACACGTGCTTGGCGCCCCAAAGATCCTAGTACGACGTCACGACTGCTCTGAGGCTTTTCGTGTTTTCTCGCGTCTAGTTACACCTTCGGGGAAAACGAAAGCGATATTCAGATTCACAGGATAAAAATATGCCAGAAGTCACCTATAACTCGTTTTTTTGTCAAGAAGTGTTTCAGTTTCGCTTTAATTGTCAACACATTTCAAAGATTGTGCTTGTCTATTGAGCTCCAATAGAGATACCATCAATTTAATAGCTAGTAAAGAATATGCATTACCGATGACCACCTTACACATCATGGCGTCCTTGAACCTTGACTTTCCTTGGTAGCCCAGAAGGGCCGGAGAACTGCTCCTGGACTTGCTTTGAGAACAGGCGTCCCACCACCTCTCGCACCACCTTCTGCAGGTTCTTGCTGTCTCCTAGAGACACGAGCTGCTCCTCCTAGAAAGACAAAATGTGTTCTCAATATGTCAATGAAGTTATTTATATGCAGATACAATGGTATGAACATGTCTCAAGTAAGAGAATGTGAGTGCCCAGGTAAATGCAATAAGCCACACAATACATGCATCAAAAGGTTACAATATTTACTAGAGAGAGAATAAAAAATATTAGAATATATGGCAACTCTACCTGTTTCAGACGAAACCAGAAAGATTAAAATATTTCCCTCCATACTGCGCTAAATCTCATTAGTCAGTCAAATTCGTTGCAACGTTCAAATTGTGCAAACGTTTTGATGGATCCTCTTTGCCCATCAGCATCCACTCGGTAATTTTAATAATGTATGTGGTTCTCAAAACTGCATTCAAGACCCTGCACATCTTGACTTTGTTAAAGCTTAGTCTAGCTGCCGGCGAGTCACCCTGCAAATTTATCACCTATTTTACAACTTTACGAAGACTGGAATTGAAAAAGGCATAAAAAGGCAGGAATTGACCAAAACCGTCATCATAGTTGCAAAAAATGGCAACAGCAGCACAGTATGAGTAGTTACCTTTCCATATTTTTGTTCAGTGCTGACTCAGTGGTGGCCCTGTAGGCCAATGAACCAACTTACTCAGATCAAGCTCGCCTCGTGTAATAATCGCTTGTGCGACTACCGTATGCTATGCCTGGAGACACAGCTGCGCATGCACTCACACCCCCTGAATAAAGTGGCAGATGCAATGACAGTTACTCTTTCACCTTGGAAATTTTGATTTCCTCTCATAGGGTGACCTTCGGTTAGGACTGGTTAACATCTCATTTTGGAAATGCACTACTAATATAAAGTAAAGATGGAGTTAATTAAGATTTATCTGGCAACCCGTTACAAATTTGTTTGGGCGTACGCATATGGTGGGCACACTCAAAAGCGACTTTAGACCAGGCTAAAAGTTATTTTCAAGCATGTACCTTTACTTCTGTAGCAGATGCCGAAAGCACAAATGAATTTATCGCCCTAAATATTTACATCTCTTGACTATAGCCTCAAGTGAGAACAGGAACAAAACCAAAAGAAGCCCAATATATACTACAGCATCTCGATCCTTCTGTCAAGCAAGCATTAAACACAAAAAGCACGCAGGCAGGTTTGTGCGTGCTCCGCACACATACGGCGAGAGTTGTTGCAGGTGCGGAATTTAACTTCTAAGGATAAAACGGGCAGAAGTGTCGTAGCAAATCAGCATGATTTATGATTATTTGCAGGCCGACATATTGTAAGCACCCAAAGGCAAATGTGTTGGGCGATTTTACTTCCCCCGTTGTGAAATGTTTTACTTAAAAATATTTCAAGAAGCGGCAGTTGAAAAAGACTTAAGATGCCATTCAATGAGGATGCACATGAAGGCCTCTTGTCTACACGACCTTCGGGTGGAAAGAACTGTTCAAAAATGTAATGATGCACAAATATTTAATTTTTGGTGGCCACCGTCTATCATTTCTCCCTTCAGTAGCCTCTATGAAATGCTGTTTAACAATTGCAAAAACTTTACGCAGGCTACTAAAGCTGAATTGCAAAACGTGCAACTGGCGTTGCGTCACCTTGACACAATTCTATTGCAGGGTTCAGTTTAAGGTTACCCCTTACAATAAATAGCCTTCCATTGTGCATCGGCTGTGCATGCACTCTGCTGTTATAAATAACAGAAGGCCCGTAATGAAGGTAGCGCAACTTACTCATTTTTAATTTGCCACCGACTGTGCTTAAAACATAGTTTGGGTGGGCATCCATTTGAAATAATACGGTAAAAGGCCAAAGTTAAACCACAAAGTAAGATCGCAGCCTTATACCCGTCAATATTGTGAAAAAGAGGACACATAAATACCGGCAGTGTCCTGTTGGTGAAGTTCTTCAGCTGCGCTTCTGCAGCACTAAGCTGTTCCATGTTGCGGAGAGGCATCAGGAACAGCTCGGGTGGTTCAGACCTGGCCAGTTCCTGGGGCGTCACCTGTTCCCCAGGCCTCGCCTGCTCTCCCTGGTGCTTGAAAGACACCACGTGCCCGAGCACCTGCCCAACAGACTTGCAGTTTCCTGTTCTGCTGCTGTAGGTGCCCATTCTGGATGTGCAGGTCTATCACGGCCTAAGCAGCTGAGCGTCGAAGGCTGCAAGGTAACCAAGGCATAAGAAAGCATTATCCATTTTGCTGATCAACATTATGCACTGATGATGCGAAGAAACTTTTTCAGAAACTTGGGTTTTGGGAAGTTTCAGAAGAACGCTTGAACCTTCAGGTGTTTCGGATGGTTTGGGTAGCTTTGGAACAGTTGCCAGACACAGTGAGTGTTTCAAATTTTTGTAAAAATTTAAGAGACGTTATATTATGTATGCAATATTCATAAATTTAATTAAAAAAATGTGTTAATCAAATAAACTTTCTGAAAAGAAGACACGGCCCCAATTTTCAGAACTTCACAGTTTTGGCTTGTATGGTCAAAATGAATGCTCCCACAAAGTTTTATGATGTTTTTTGACAATCAAAGGAAATAAGAATACTGATTCGTCGGCGACGCACGCGAGACGCGCTGCACTTGGCTGCGATAAGCACCAGTTTAAAAATCTGATATATAGGTCCGTGCCTATTAGGCCTAGCTTGGTGCCTGTACCCTTGTTGGAACTGCCATTTTCTGGGCTTTCAGGACGGCTTCTTTTTTTAACTATCAACCGTCTAAGAATGGGAGAGAATCCCGTTAAGAACACTTGCCCTGGTATAGAAAACGAAATTGGCTGCAAGCGGCTGCTCTGTGCTCACATGATACCTCGCACCTAGGCATATGACGCTTGTGGGAACCATTGGGTTCCCTCTATCCCTATCCAGGCCTAGCTTCAAGCAGGCCGTGGGAGTCGTCGTCACCAATGGCGTCGGCCTCCCGGATACAAGGAACCACGAGGCCGAATTCCCCGAAGGGGCCGGCTCTCCCTTGCCCATTTGGGTGAACGCGCCTTCGGCACACCCTTGAGAGCTATGATGGACGCGACTGCTAGTGGCCTCCCCGGGCGCGTCCATTCTCCGAGGCTACATAAGCTGGCCCCGAAGGTGGGCCAGGGGCTCTCGTCGGCGGAGGCCCTGGCTCTACGGAGCTCGGTTTTTCTTTGTGGGCCTCCGACTTCCCGTGAATCTGTCTAATGCGGCAGCGCGGGAAACCGACCGGGTGATACTGGCAATTGAGCCAGCGCCCAGACTTTTCATTGTCTAAGAGCGAAGCGTGCTGACATTGCAGTCAATAAACACGTCTTTATGCGGACCCAAGGAACTCTTTGTGTTTCTAAGTGGTAACCCCCAAAGGGGAAATCCCACATCTGGCGCCCCAACGTGGGGCTTACCGTGGACTGCAAAGACAGCAGCATCCATCTCCTTTCGCTAAGATAGCGAACCAGGTCAATTTCCGGCCAAGGATCAAACAGGTGGACAAAGGGAGAGGCGAACGCCCGACACCCAACGCCACTCAACGGCTTAGTGGCCACGTCAGCCAGGCACGGACACAATGCAGTGTCTTTTCAGCCGAGCTCGCTTCCAAACGGAGGTGACTAAACGCCCGGAATACGTCCGAGGCATTCCCTTTCTGGACGACGCCAGCCTACTTCGCTGGGGAGGCGCACCTGCGCTTTTCGAGGTCAAGCCCGTTCTCGAACAAAGCACGGTGACGCAACACGAAGCAAGTGCAGCTTTTTGCCTTCGAGACGGCTCGCGGGGCCCACCCAGAGTGGACACCCTGTCAGCGCACAAACGAAAAGCGTATCTCGGAGCGAGAAAATGCGCTGTGCCTGCAACACCGGTCCCAGTCTAGGTTGCGGAGATCGCCGATGGTGCCCTTCGTCGCCGCGTCGACGGACCAGTAGCCATCAGGTTGACCAAGCGACCCCGGAACAAAGGCCCCCCAGGAAAACTGAGTGAGTCAAAATGATTTCCTTCTTACTCCGCCTTTCCTTCCCGCTATCAAGGGACAGAGGACTGGCGTGAGCATGGTTTTCGGCTACTAGAATTTAGTATGTTCCGTTTACCCGCGATCGACTCCGGCCAAAAGTCAGTGAGCGTCGCACGCAACAATAACGTTAGGAACCCTTGAGGGCCACCTATCGAGTTGCGACCCCGTAAAAGCGACGTTAATTGTGGAAACGCCGCGGGGTCCGGGAGCAGTTCAATCGTGCTACCGGGCAGTGCAACAGGTTGAACTGCGTCCCGAGATGATTGCGTGTCCGATTAAGGTAACCGCCATGCGGTCACTGGACGAGATCGTGAGCCGCGGAACTCGAAGTGTTCGTTGGGAATCGACGGTAGCACCGATGAGTTTTTGATGCCCAGCAGAACGATCCGGGGTGTAAATATGTGAATAGTTGTAAATACTTTCGCGGACTCTGCGGAGTCGGGCGGTGCGTCCGCCGGGCGGTACGCTCGCCACTAACGTCGCTAAGCAACTCGTATTGTTGCAGACGGGCTTTGGCAGCCGGGCAGCGTACCCGCCGGGTCGAGCAACTCGTGTTGTTGCCGATCGGTGCCGTAAATAGTCTTGTATTGCTATTGGCACGGGGTTTCTTTTTTATTTGGGATCGGTTTCTGTTCTTGCTGATGCGGATAAACTCGTGCTACGTCGCTTGGCCTCTACGAACATTGCAGTTTAAGGTGGCTGTCCTGCGCGGCTGGGAGGTGCATTCGGTGCTCTCCTTTGTTCGCGTTGGCCAGGGCAGCACGCGGCTCCAAGACTTTTCGAAGTTAGGTCGCTGTGCTATACCTGGCCACAGGCATTTGTGTTTTAGTCTCAGGTAAAAGCTAGCATGTTTGAAAAATAACAATGTTGGCGAGCCTGCCCGATTGCAGCCCTGCATCGTTTCAATATCACAAGAAAGGACAGGGTGGTGCATTTGACACTTCATTGCGCCCGCAAATCGAAGCGATTAGGCATCGTTAGCAAAAGAAGCTACAAAGAACTTTGCCTAGTCGATCAGTCACCAACAAATCTATTGTCCGGGGTGACGCGAGTCAGCTCGGTATGTGGACATCCGTGTTCACATTAAGCGGAGTCGTGTAACCATTTTCACAATAACTCCGCAAGCCGAGCCAGTGCGATGCACGTGACTCACGGCAGAAGCGACACTTTTGTCTCTGCCTCTTTTTATCTCTGGGTCCTTGAGCGCCCAGGGATTGGTCGAGTGTCCTCAGTTGGACGGCTCCACCTTGCTCGGAATTTCCGAAGCTTCCTTCTTGGGGAACGAAACGGGAGAGGGGGCAGAGCGCAGGCTGCATTCCAGTTCCCGGCGGTTCCTGGGTCCTGGTTCGATGTCGGGGTGTCATCGACGCCAGGGAGCGTCATCGTCGCCGTTGCCACAGCGTCGCCGGCATGCCTGTCCAGATCCGGCTCCTCGGCTGCTGGCCAAGATGGCGGCAGCCACCCTCCCGCTGCCTGGACTCGTCCCCAGACCAGCAACACGTGGCATCCAGTCTCGGACCCAAGCTGTGGCCGTGCCGACAAGCAGCTCGCATCCGCGTCACGGACCCGGTGACAGTGCCCGTGCCACATGGTGTGTCCCCAGGGAGAGACGACCAGCCACCGTACTTTCCGTGATCCTCCGAACATTTCGCCGTGGAGTGTCCGGGCCGTCCTTCCTGCCCAAGCCATGCCACTGCACGGACATTTTCAACGCTGCTCCCGGTAAGCCTGCCAAGAAGCGTGGGCTGCAGAGTTCGGCTGCACCCGGGGTCCACTGTCAAGCAGCGAGCTAGAGTTTTCAGCATGTACCGCGCTGATCGTTTTTTTATTTCTTTGTTTTTCTTCGCGGCATGCTCCTTCGCTCTAGCGTTTCGTTTTTTTTTATGTTGCTTTTGAGAGCCGGTAGGCCATTTTATTTTTAGGCCTACCTTAGCCTTGAGAAGGGGGGAGTGTGGGAACCATTGGGTTCCCTCTATCCCTATCCAGGCCTAGCTTCAAGCAGGCCGTGGGAGTCGTCGTCACCAATGGCGTCGGCCTCCCGGATACAAGGAACCACGAGGCCGAATTCCCCGAAGGGGCCGGCTCTCCCTTGCCCATTTGGGTGAACGCGCCTTCGGCACACCCTTGAGAGCTATGATGGACGCGACTGCTAGTGGCCTCCCCGGGCGCGTCCATTCTCCGAGGCTACATAAGCTGGCCCCGAAGGTGGGCCAGGGGCTCTCGTCGGCGGAGGCCCTGGCTCTACGGAGCTCGGTTTTTCTTTGTGGGCCTCCGACTTCCCGTGAATCTGTCTAATGCGGCAGCGCGGGAAACCGACCGGGTGATACTGGCAATTGAGCCAGCGCCCAGACTTTTCATTGTCTAAGAGCGAAGCGTGCTGACATTGCAGTCAATAAACACGTCTTTATGCGGACCCAAGGAACTCTTTGTGTTTCTAAGTGGTAACCCCCAAAGGGGAAATCCCACACGCTTTAGAATGAATTGACACTTCCAAGTAAAGCACAGGTCATCAATTGCGCCCCTTGTTAAATAGCAGAAGTTCCCAATACAACTTTGTTTTCTATTGTTTCACTTGCAGCATACAGTGTGTAACAGATGATCCACCTTTCTTCGGTTCTGGTAGCAGACGACGCAACGGCGTCTTGTTTCCCGCAGCAAATGACACTCTAGGGCAGACAAGCCCTCCCTATTTACTCACGTTAGCAGGCGACCTGTCTGTTAAAGAAAGGTCAGCTCCCTCAGTACAAGCCTGACGAGATCTCAATCTCACAAAACACCAAAATCGGGCCATTGGTACAACATTTCAAGGTACAAACAGAAGCTGCACAGCACGGCGCCGAAGCGAACTTGCTGCACCTAAAAACAAGCATCTAAGCTGTCCGTCTAAAACCTCTCCAGAGTAGGACAGCACCACGGTCGTTCTTGGCAGCATGCAATGCTTTTACAGCATTACGAGAAAGTTTTGTGACCATTAGCGTATTGAAGGACTCGGTCACTACTGTAATTGTGCATGTGTCACTACGAAGATTATGGAGCTAACTAAATTGAGCAACTGCACGCAAGCTAATCTGGTCAAGCATGCTAACAGAGGGCAGATCAAAAACGTGTATTAGCACATTATCAGGACTTTAGATGAAAAGGAACAGTACAAAATAATACTTACTGTATTTCTGCAAACTTAATGCTCTGAACGAAGGCCAGTCAGGGTCTGGTGCTTGGCCCGGTCGCACACGAGACAAGATGTCCGCCCCAGGCATTTTGCTTGGCCACCCGCCGTTGTTTCATACTCACGTCGAACCACAACAGAGGGACGGACGCCATCGTTATTTCGTCATTCTCTTCGATGAACAGTACTCCTCCTCACTAGAATAAAAGGCGTGGTCAGACATGATGTTCATTCAAGTTAGTTCACACTGTCAGGTCTTCGCAACCTTTAGCATATATTATAATAACTCCATGGCTATATCCCCATGCACGGCCACAATGAAACACGATGGCGTCGCATTCCGGTATACGACAAGTAATAAAAGTAGCAGTAAAAGAGAAAAACGGTGCTCATTTCGCGTAAAGGTCTGTTTACACCATGCTTTGTAGCTTTTTACTTGCAACGGTTTCATGATACCGAGGTTTCGTGCAAATAGCTTATTTACATCCATTTTTTCAAGCAATGGCAATGGCGTTTCGACTATACTCCTTTCATTTTTAAGCTGAGACTAGAAGCTCCGCCTTCAACGCAAGCTTTCTGCCCTTGCTAACGCAAGTGCGATCACGCAGGCACGCGCAACCCAAGCACTGCAGAAGCCAGCGAGCTCGCACTGAAGGCGGAGATTCTAGTTCCAGCTTAGGGGCGAACGGAATATACATTCCTTGCATATGACGGCACGCTAAGTAAGGACGGGGCCCTGTGCCATGCCGGTGGTGGACTTCACAACGCGCGGTTGTGCTTACCAAGGCGTAGGATGCCGCTAACTGCCTGGACATACCGTAGAATACCGTGCATCCGCCCATTCCACATTAAGCGCCCATTACCAAATTTGTGAGATCTGAGGAAATACGCACAGTACATTTATATGTAAAATTGACGACCGGACAAGCACCCATCCCCCATTTTTTTGCGATTATTTCCAAAGTTTGAGTGCACGCTTGCCCGGTATTTAACGGTACACTGTATTTTCATAGAAGGAACTTAGTTTTGTTTGATGTGAACTCGGAAAAACGAGCCGAGCTTACGAAGATGACAGTTAGCCAGTACGTGCGGAATTTTTCAGCATTGGTGCCATTGCGCTACGAGCAGAAACTTTCGATATACCGCTAAGTTATGTAGCAAAAAAAATGTTGTGTCGAAAAAAAAAAAAAGTTGTATTGCGTGCCGCAAAATTTGACGAGCGGCTCTAGGAGTCGCTTGAAGAAAAATTGTTACGACTTTGCGAAGTATGGCAAACAATGCAAGGTTACCGTCATAATCTAAAACCTGATGCAAGGATAAATAAAATAACGGACAAGCGTCTCGCGGACGGCACAAACCGATGCCCCGCCAGCAGCGTCTCGGCGAGCTAGCATGCCTCCACCAACACGGCGCGGTTCCCCCCGGAGACCGCCTTGATCACCGGACACCGCGCGGTGCCAGCCACCAGTGCTAAACCCCCCCCCCCCCCCCCCCCACACACACACACACTCACTCACGGATTAAGCGCGACGATGGGATGACGAGCTAGCGGGACGGTGAGACGACGCTCCTGACGCCCGACTCCTACTTCTATCTTCTCCCCTCACCCTAACCCAAGTCAGTGACAAATGCGCCTAGCGCGCGTACACTATTGACTCTATCCCCCCCCCCCCCCCCCCCTTAATTTCACTTCAACGCTTACAACAACACACGGAGGCCGCCGCCGACCGGTCACCGTCTCGCCGGGCTAGCGGCGCGACATTCGTCCATACTCGGCCGGGAGCCCCGAAGGTGCGCTCGAAGCGTGGAAACAGCGCGATGCGACGAAAGGCAAAGGGCATCTACACTACGAACGGGCAGAAGCCGATGCAAAAACGCGCGCGAACGTAAACAGAAAAGTGCCGCCGCTCGCCACTACGAAATAATACGCGGCCGCATCCCTTTCCTGCTGCTCGTAATTTCTCTTCTTTGACGGCTACTCCGTCTTGCGGGACATGCCGACGAAACGATCGTCGGGATACGGCGAAGGGCCGTCAACACCGTCGAGTCAACCACCAGGAAGCGTTGCTGAGCGGAAGTTGGTTCACTAGGCCTACATACGACGAAACCGACAGAACACGAACATCAAAATCAAAGCACAGGCGGTAACTTCGAGCGATTTCTGCCCCGCATAGATTTACATGCAGCGCTTTCACTCGCCACCACGGTCACATACAATTTTTCAACCCTGGAGCCACCGTACCTGAACCATGCCGCGAACCACGCCAACGTCCCGCTCGCCATTTGTGCTTGCTCACCTTGTCCGGCTTTGGATTGGATGCTGGATCGGCTTTCTAGCAAAGTCTATCGACAGCTGGCTCGATGCTGGATGAGGTGTTTTCTAGTCTAAACACGAATTCGCAAATATATAATTGTGCTACTGTGCTACTCTAAAAAAAAAAAAAAAGAAAAAAAAACGGGGGCAGGAAGAAATACGCGACGGTTCGACGGAGTGCCCTCTGGGAACTAGTTGGCCACTCAGTTTCGGTTTCGATTGAGCAGTTTCCTTTCATGCTATCACGCCGTGACCGAATGCGCCGCTTGAGTTTTCGATTATCTGACTTTTCACGAATGTACAATACATTCAAAAGTACAATACATTGATTCATCGGGTTTATATAGCTGTAGGGGAAAATAAATTATGTCTTAACGTCGGGGTCACCGTTAATCAAGTAGTAACAATCAACATTTTTGAACCGAAACTGTTAAAAAGCGAGGGCAGACGCTATGAAAGCGGTGGCAGCGCGTGCAACTGGGTGGATAGCTTACTGAGGCCGACCGCTCAACGACCGCTTGCGCGGAGCGCTCGGCATCTGCCTGGGCAAAGGGCTGGATCGCGCATCCCCGCTTGGTCGCTGCAGCTGCAGCGCGAGAGTGAAGCCACCGATCGGCGATTTTGCATGTTGAAAAATCGCGTTTTTGGAGCGTTGC
This sequence comes from Ixodes scapularis, assembly GCF_016920785.2. Taxonomy (NCBI): domain Eukaryota; kingdom Metazoa; phylum Arthropoda; class Arachnida; order Ixodida; family Ixodidae; genus Ixodes; species Ixodes scapularis. The sequence goes on along the minus strand of NW_024609846.1, from coordinate 189,530,135 downwards.
GGAGGCTGGTGGCAACATGCTGAAGACACGTTTTCTACTCGTTCGTACTCATTCGTCGAAGAAGCTCTTTAAACCCCTGTGTAAGCCCTGAGACTTGCCGTTGAGAACATGTGGAAATTTTTACGGAAGCGCAGTGCCGCAGTAAAAATGCCCAACTCATCGAAAGCAAGTTTCGCCGCCACGATGCAACGCGCGGGTCACGAGTGACCCTCGCGTTGTATCATTGGACTTTTTCCATAATGCAACGTGCGGGACCCTTGTGACGTCACACGTGACGTCAATTGTAACGTCATTATAGGAAATGTCCCATAATGCAATGCGCGGGTCACGAATGAGACTGCACATTGCATTATAGGACGTTTCCCATAACTCAGCGCGTGGTTACGCCGACGGCGACGTTGGCGTCGCCGACCCGGGCGTTGCATCATGAGACGCTTCCCATAATGCAATGCGCGGGTCACAAATGAGACGGTGCGTTGCATTATGGGACGTTTTCCATAACGCAACGCGCGGTTACGCCGACGGCGATGTTGGCGTCGCCGTCGCCGACCGCGCGTTGCATCATGGGACGCTTCCCATAATGCAACGCGCGGGACCCTCATGACGTCACACATGCCGTCATTATGGGAAACGTCCCATAATGCAATGCGCGGGTCACAAGCAAGACCCGCGCGTTGCATTATGGGACGTTTCCCATAATGCAACCCGCGGTTACGCCGACGGCGACTGCGACGGCGACTGCGACGGCGACTGCGACGGCGATGCCGCTCAAGCCGGAAACGGGCATCTAAGAGCTGCTCTCTAAAAAATTAATAGATATAAACCAAATTAAATTTTCATTCCACAGCCATGTTTGATACCGTCTTTTTTAACAAAACTGAAATAAGCCTTTGTTAACTGGTTTAAGGATGACGCGGCGTTAATACTAGGCCAAAGATAATATTAGGTGTCATTTTTTAGCATATTGAAGACATATGTCCAACATAATGGTTATTTGTAACCATCATATAGTTTCTATATCAGCGAAAAAGCCATGTCGGTTACATATCAAAACTTGCATGGCTCGAATGGCATGTGAAAGCAGGGAGAAAATGTTGTCGGTCAGTCACCGAAAACTCCGTGGCTGAACTGGCCGGTGATTACAGAAAGAAAACGATATCGGCCAGTCGCCGGAAACTCCATGGCTAGACTGGCCGCTGACTACAGCAAGAAAACGATGTCGGCCAGTCACCGGAAACTCCATGGCTAGTCTGGCCAGTGACTACAGCAAGAAAACGATATCGGCCAGTCACCGGAAACTCCATGGCTAGACTGGCCGGTGACTACAGCAAGAAAACGATGTCGGCCAGTCACCGGGAACTCCATGGCTAGACTGGCGAGCGACTACAGCAAGAAAACGATATCGGCCAGTCACCGGAAACTCCACGGCTAGACTGGCCGGTGACTACAGCAAGAAAACGATGTCGGCCGGTATCGGGAACTTTCCGGCTGGCGCTGGCCAGTTTAGACAACGAGTCCCCGATATCGGCCGGGATCGGTTTCTTACCGGCGTCCCTGGCCGGGATCCGCCGTACAGCTCCCGGTACTGGCCGACGTAATCCCAGTATTGGCCGACATGGTGTGCTACCTGGGTACAAGCAGTTCTTTTTTAAGCTTCACCACTGATGATTACATTTTGTCTGTTAATGCATGGAAAAATTAGCCACTTGTGCTTTCTTGCCTTTCAAACATGCTCAGATAATTATATGGTTTGAAGTTGAACTGGGGGGGGGGCTTCATTGTTTACTTTTAGAATGTAACACGCATCTCCAATGTTCAACTCAAAGAGCTTCCCGCAGCGTCCATCTGCATCACACTGGGCAAGCCTTTGTGCATCTTTTGGCATGCAGGATACAACACCACTTTATTTCAATTGTAGGCTACTGTATTACTGTAAAATACCAGGCAAGCGCCCACTCAAAATATAGAGGTAATCGCAAAAAAATGGGCAATGGGCGCTTGCCTCGTCATCAACTTTACGTATAAATGTACTGTGCATATTTTCTCAGATCTTAGAAATTTGGATATCGGCGTTTAATGTGGAATGGGCGGATGCATGGTATTCTACGGTAGCTAAGAGTTGTACTTGGAGTGTCGTTCGGTACAAGGAAAATAGTTTTTCTTCATATGTTCACAAATCTGGTTCCCTCCATTTTCAATTATATATAAGTAGCACAGATAAGAAAGTTTGTAAATAATTTGATTCCAAAAAAAAACAGAAAAAAAGACAAGTGACACATTATTTCTCAGCTCACAGTTCACCATTTGCATCTCTGGTTTATTTCTATGGTACATACTACACAACAAGGAATCACCCTGTGCCACCTACCTTATCTGAATGCTGAGGGTGCTTGCTTTTGTTTATTGGTTGAAGGGGATCAAGATCCTTTTTTAAAAAAGGGATGGACCGGATGAGGAAGCAGTTGTGGTTGTCACGAGCCAAAATTTCACCAGCTTCCACATATCCTTGCGATTCTATCCTGATAGCCTGCAGTTATCTGATCTTATTGAACTCGGTCATGCAACCGCATCTGGTAACTGTACTGCCGAATGTTCACACGACACCGAGGGCTGTCTTTGATATAGGGCTTTGCTTGACCTGCATAGGCTATGCAAAAGTGGATCGCATATTGTTCCCACCATACAATGCACCTGGAGGTGTCTCCTCTTCCAACGTTTTTGTTGCTCCTCTTCTCTGTTCAATACACAAACTGATATCCATGGGCGGTAGGTGGTGCCACATGATTTAAGTTATCTTCTATGTTTTGTTTTATCTGTAATTCCTGGTAGCAACCTCCACTGAGAGATCCTTTTCTTTGCCGAGTCACTTCTATCCGTACCTGTTTTTTATGTTTCCTTTGTGGCGTATCAACAAGCCAGTCTACAATTTTAGTCGCCATGCATTTTTATCCTAATCATATTGACGAGTAGGATCACTTGTTGGACTGTTTTGGTTGGAGTACCATAGATATCCACGCTATGTTTCATGGGAGTTACTTCAGCTCAAGTTCAAGTTCATTACCTTAAGGGCATTCTCATGGAATGCATTGGGGGGGGGAACAAGAATTTGTAGTGGCAATAACAACATTCTAAATAGATTAAGCATTAATTTCACGTACACGTAAACAATTGTTTATGTGTATGTGTAAAACAAAACAATAGCTGTAGGTATTATTTTAGCATTCAAATGGTTCTAGATTTTTCAGGAATGGAAAAAATGAAATCTAAGGATGTCACTGAAGCCCATTACATGTTACTATAAAGCTGCCGAATTTGTTTATCAAAAAATGCATTAGTTTCGCACAAAAATTCTAATTAGTTGCGGGACCCTCGGGTCCACCTACCCAACGAGCCAGGCCTTGGTGACGACATCTGCCTTGTCCCTTTAGTGTCTCTAGTCAGTCCTAAGCTGCGGGGCGGTGCCACTCGTAGACCTCTTGTATGCACTTTCAGGCATGGATCAGAAGGCGCCCAGGCGTCCCTCGCCTCAACTAAGCTCCTTTGTCCCACTTTTCCTCCCAAGTTTTGGGAAGTTGGAATATCTGGCACAGCTTGCTCCTTCGAATTCAACGTCACTTATTAAGGGAGGCGGAAGAAGAAGAAAGAGCTACAGAGCCTGAGTAACGGACAGGCGTGGCGTGGCGAACGCGGGTAGAGAACAACGAAAGAGAGATTGTTTAACGTCTCAATCAGAGTCACGTGGTTTATCGACGAGCTGCCGTCGCCACAGTAGGAGTTGTGTCAAGGTATCCTGGTCCCCAGATAAAAATGATGAACATTAAAAGAAATAATTTTGTAATTATTGGAGTTTTAAATATTCTGAAATGTTTCGTGTAGGTCCAATAGGTGTCATGTAACAAATACTCTAACTTGCCTAATTTCTGTGTCCATGCCCCTTTCAAGTAGTTTCATTTGGGGTTTACGGCTTTCTTAAATCACACTTGCACCTGCAGTGCACTTACGTGTAACTCATAGTTTGCAGATATTGGGAGGTTTAGTTTGTCATCGCATTCTATTCAAAACCTAACCACATCCCGCTTTTTTTTTTTTTTTTTTTTGTTTTCCAGGTTCTGTAGTTGTCCATATGGACTTGATTGCTCTGGAAGTTATGATGATTGCCTTCCACATGAAGGCGGGACGTGACCCACCAATTAATTCTCAAGAATAAAGGTATGCACATGTTTTATTCCCTGCTGCATCTTGTGTGCACTTCCTCGAAATTTCTAACTAACACGGTGTTCAAGCACCTGTTTATTTCTGAGAGGTGCACTTTCTTAAATCACACTGGCACCTGCAGTGCACTTACGTGGAGCTCATAGCTTGCAGATATCGGGAGGTTTAGTTTGTCATCACATTCTATTCAGGCCCTAACCACATTCCACATTTTTTTTCCAGGTTCTGTAGTTGTTCATATGGACTTGATTGCTCTGGAAGTTATGAAGATTGCCTTCCATATGAAAGCTGGACATGACCCATGAATTAATTTTCAAGAATGAAGGTATGCACGTGTTTTACTTCCTACTGCATCTTGTGTGCACTTCCTCAAAATTTCTTACTAACATGGTTTTCAAGCACCTGTTTATCTCTGGGACGTGCACTTGGCAGTAACATCTGAAATTAACTTGCGACAGCAGGTTTGAAGAAACTCTGTGAATGCGGCAACTTTATCTTCAAAGGCATTTTTCAAACTTCCCTTGCTAAAATGGTTTCGTAGCATAAGTCACAAGTTGGTTTCACTGTCTAACGTCTGCCAGAATTAAGCTGAGGTTTCTGCACTGCACTTATGAGCAGCGCTTAAAGTCTGGGTCGTCTCAGGGGGTCCCCCACTGATTTTAACGGATGGTCTGGGACCCTCCTCCACGGCCCCAGCATTAGTAAAATCAAAATCATATCTTCAATAAAATAGCTTGTTTTCAGGAATGTGACATTTGGGGATTAGCATTTTGAAGGTTGCAGGTACGGTGGGGACAGAGTCAGCAGTCGGTCTTATTTTATGTGCATCTAATACATTTCGTCAGAACCCCCCCTCCCGCCCTCGTCCCTTCTTTTAGGGACCCCCCTCAACCTAAGGGAGACTTCAAGCTCTGCTTATGTGTAACTCATAGTTCGCAGCAAATGGGAGGTTCGTTCTGTCATCACATTCTGTTCAGAACCTAATCACATAGCACATTTTTTTGTTTTGTTTTCCAGGTTCTGTAGTTCTCCCTATGAACTTGATTGTTCAGGAAGTTAGAGATTGCTTTCCATGTGAAAGCTGGAAAGCAAGCCCACTAATTATTTTAGGAATAGAGGTATGAACATGTTTTACTTTGTACTGCATCTTATGTGCACTTGCTTGAAATTTCTTACTAACACGGTATTTAATTATCTCTGGAAGGCACAGTTGGCAGTAACTTCTGAAATTAACTCGTGACAACAAACTTGAAGTAACTTATTGGATGTGGAAATTCTGTATTCAAAGAAATTTTTCTAACCTCCCTTGTTGAAATGGATTCGGACCATTTATTGCAAGTTGGTTTCACTGTAGTGCTCGCCAGAGTTAAGATGAGGCTCCTGCAATGCGCTTAGATGTAACTCGTAGTTTGCTGAAATTGGGAGGTTTATTGTGTCATCGCATTCTGTTCATAACCTAACACATTCCACATTTTTTGTTTTTGTTTTCCAGGTTCTGTAGTTCTCCATGTGGACTTGATTGCTCTGGAAGTTAGACTGCCTTCCAAATGAAAGCTGGACGTGGCCCACTAATTATTTTTCAAGAATAAAGGTATGAACATGTTTCACTTCATACTGCATCTTACGTGCACTTGCTTGAAATTTCTTACTAACACATAGTCTTGTGCGAATAGATGATTTTGAGTTAGAAGCGAATAGAGGTATTGGCCGTATATTTTCGATTTGAATATTGAATAGTTTTTCCATGCTTTTTACTATCACTGCATAATCCTTAGACGAAAACCCAGCTAAACTTGTGAACGTTGTTCCACTTGTTTGTTTATAAGCTAAGTTTAATCTATCTATATTTGTGAACTGTGACTTCAGAAGTTCTGATGTCTTGGAATGGCAAGTAAACAATGGATTTGACATAAAATGAATCCTATAGAGATGCCCAATTGAGTGAATTTACAAATCTTGCTCTAAAAAATAATCTTTCGTTAATTTGAGTTAAAAAATGAAAGCCGTTTACGGCTCCCTGTAATGCCGGATAAGAGCGCAGCTCTTGAGGAGGAGGAGGAGGGAAGGGTACTGAGGGATAGGTGACCCCCTGAGGTTGCGCGACTTCGCGGGGGCAGGTCACGGGACTTCAGGGGGGTGACCCTCGTGAGGGTAACTCTCATAACCCTCATGACCCTTGTGAGGGTGATCCTCGTGAGAGTAGCCCTCGTGACCCTCGTGAGGGTAACCCTTTCGAGGGTAACTAATTCTCGCAACCCTTGTCAGGGTAACGCTTGTGACCCTCGTGAGGATAACCCTCGTGACCCTAACCCTCGTAACCCTCACAAGGGTAACCTTCGTGACGTCATTATGGGAAACTTCCCATAATGCAAAACGCGATTACGGCGACGCCGCTCAAGCCGGAAACGGGCGCCTAAGAGCTGTGCTCTAAAAGAATGAATCGCGCATGAGGAACGCAGGTTGTAAGGGCATCTCTGCCTAACATAGTATACTCTTGCATAACAGTCAGTTTAATTTTGAAAATTTTACTACAAAGTAGATGTGCACATTCACAAAGTTTCCATTTATTTTTAAATACAGCCGGCACACGTGCACCACCCCGCGTTCAATGTATGCTTTTCTTCCAAGCTCGCAATTGCGATATTTCTACTTTCCCAAGTGTTTATCGTGGTGGGTTATCCTGTTGAGTGCGGTTCTTACCGAGCACCGTTGCACTGCGGAGAAGCAACACCCGCGAAGCTTGCTTCCGCAGGTATTGCTTCTCCGCAGTGCAAGGGTGCTCGGTAAGAAGCGCACTCAACGAGACTAGCCCGTCGCAACCAACACTTCGAAAAATACTAACAGCACAGTTCTTCTGTGCTGTTAGCAGCACAGTGTATTATTTGAAACTACAGTTCGAAATTCCGAATATTCGCACAACCCCACTAACACGGTGTTTGATTATGTCTGGAAGCACAGCTGGCAGTAACTTCTAAAATTAACTCGTGACAACAAACTTGAAGGAACTTATTGGATGCGGAAATTTTGTCTTAAGGAATTTTCCTAACTTCCCTTGTTAAAATGGTTTCATATCACAAGTCACAAGTTGGTTTCACTGTTTAGTGCCCGCCAGAGTTCAGCTGAGGCTCTTCCAATGCCCTTACATGTAACTCATAGTTTGCGGAAATTGGGAGGTTTATTCTGTCATCACATTCTGTTTATAACCTAACCACATTCCACATTTTTTGTTTTGTTTTCCAGGTTCTGTAATTCTTCCTATGGACTTGATTGCTCAGAAAATTAGAGATAGCCTTTCACAGGAAAGCTGGACATGGGCCACTAATTATTTCTTAAGAATAAAGGTATGAACATGTTTTACTTAATACTGTATCTTGTGTGCACTTCCTCGAACTTTCTAACACAGTGTTTAAGCAGCTGTTAATCTCCGGGATGCGCAGCTGGCATTGACTCTTGAAAGAACTTGGACCTGCAGCCTTGTCACATTCCCTGGGCATTAGATATTTAAATTGAATTGTTCCCGCGTCAAAAATTGGTTTACGTGTTGTCTGTAACTTGCAGCGGCAGAAAGCTGTAACTCTCAATCACTGAGCTGCACATCATGAGTGACGACGGGAATCGTTCCGACATTGAAAATTAGCTGGCGTGTTGTCCGCACGTTGCAGCAATGGCCAGAGCCTGTTAAAATGTTAGCTGCAGTGATTTAACAAAACCGATTTCTCAGTGAACAACAAATAAGCAGTAAAATGCTATATTTATTGTTCACTTAGACATCCATTTTGTTAAGTCATTGCAGCTAGCAGTTCAACAGGCTGTGGCCGACGCTGCAAGGTGTGGACAACACGCCTGCAAATTTTGTATGCAGGAGCGATTCCTGTTTTCGCACATCACGTACAGCTCGGTGATTGAGAATTACGGTTTTTTGCCGCTGCAAGTTACGGACAACACGCCAGCTAATTTTCGATGCCGGAACGATTTCAGTCGTTGCACATCACGTGCAGCTCAGTCATTAACTGTTACGGTTTTTTGCCGTCGCAAGTTACGGACAACACGCCAGCTAATTTTCGATGCCTGAACAATTCCCGTATCTGTGAATCACGGTACATGAGAGTTACGGTTTTCTGCCATGCTTCTACGGGTCAAGTTACGGGAAAAAACCGTAGGGCCTCATTACTGTCATGCACGTAATACCTAGTTAATGCTGTGACCGTTATGCAAGACAACGGAAATTGTACCGGCATCAAAAATTAACTGGCAATTTCCGTAATTTGACGGGATTTTTTTTTACAGTGTGGCGAAAGGTAGTTGCGTGAAGATGACAGGCCGCCGACTGCGCCGAGGTGAGCCGTGGTATCCGATCTTATGGGCGTCGACTCCGGTTGCCCGGATGACGGCCGGGGATGGGCACGTGGCATGGCGTTTGTCGACGGTTGCTGCGTCAGTTCCAATTCATCTGCCGGCGGCCGGCACCGATGATGACGTGCCCGGCACCAGGACTGCCGGAGCGGCTCAGCTGCGTGTCCTGCCCAATGTGGCGAAAGTTAGTTGCGTGAAGATGGCAGGCCCCCGACTGCCGGCGGTCTGACATCTTCAACAATAATAATAATAATAATAATAATCAATCAATCAATCAATCAATCAATCAATCAATAAATCTTTGTTAGAGTGTTCAGGAACAACATCGCGGTTTTGGTGCTGGCACGCTTCAAACTGCAAGTTAACTATACAAAAACACAGTTTTACACAAGACCCAAGAAATGCAGAAGGGTAACAAAGATAGGAATTTTACTAGTGATAATAATAGTAATAATATTAATAATAATATTAATATTATTGATACAATTCATAAATTTTGTTCCACATATGTTCAATAGCACTGTACAAATACGGGTTTGTCCAAGCCAAGGGAGGCTTGTGGGACAGGACCCGGCAAGTCGGAGAGCGGAAGCTCACAAAAATAGAAAACGCAAAACAAAAACCACTTCATAAAGCGAAGCAGTAAATAGTGAACACGAAATTCTAGAGTCTAGAATTCATGAACATTTTTTTCAATTTTCTTTTTGCAGTTCACTCAAAGACACAATCGGGTAATTTATTGAAGACAAATGGCACATAATGAGAGTGAATTATTGTAACGTAGTGAGTTACACAAGGGGGAATGATAAAACAGAATGTGTGACTGAGATTCCTGTTAGGAACGAAGGGGCGTTTAAAATCATTATTCCAAAAGTGGCATAACACTGCTGTTTCCACAAACAGGGAATAGAAATTGAGCATTCGCAAACATTCGAAGATATTAATATCAGTTTAAATTCAAAGTGATACCCTACACTCCTTGATAACCCCTTAAAAATACCGTCAAGTTTTGCTTGCCACAATTCTGCACAATTTCCAAACAGTGTGATTCCATACCTCAATATGCGGTGCCCAAGGGCATGTGTAACAGACTTCCTTACAGAAAACAGCTCAAACACTTTGCTATTGTAGTATGTAGCTAACACTTCGCAGCTTACCAGAAACATGCGGTAAATGTGAATGAAATATCATATCCGAATCAAAAAAACACTCCCAAATACTTTACTGTATTCACATATTCAAGCGGAGAACAAATGCAATTCACGCAGCTCCGTTTGTGTAACATAACTGGCAAGTTGACATCCGCCTTTTTTAATGGATTCCTAAAACATACCAGTTTTGTTTTCGACATATTGGTCGTATATAAATTTTCATCAAACCAGTTCATTAATTGCGTCGCGTCGTGCTCTAATCTACGCACTGCACTATCATAATTCAGATGACAAGCGACAACTACCGTATTGGCGGCATATAGGAAAATGCTGCAGTTGGATACTGTGGCTGAAATATAATTGACATAAATATTAAAAAGCAGAGGTGACAGAACCGACCCCTGGGGGACGCCAGCTTTTATTTCTGCGTGTGCACACCTAAAACCGCCAACAGATACAGCTTGAAAACGCTCTTGAAAAAAGTTTTGAAGGATAGCAAAAAACGGTCAGCGGAAACCAAAACGATACAGTTTCCGGAGGAGCAAGTCGCGATTGACAGTGTCGAATGCCTTCGTAAAGTCCAAAAAAAGCGCAGAAGCAAATATATTATTTTCGAAGGCGCCATAAATGAGGTCAGTGAAATCCTTCAGAAGCGGCTCAGTCCGGCAACAAAGCCATACTGGCTACGTGACAACATATCATATTTATCAATAAAAACCACTCATCACGATAAACAAATATTTTTCCAATATTTCAGCCATGTAGGGCAGGATGAAAATGGGACGATAGGACTCGTGCTTATCTTGCGCGCCTCCCTTGAAAGTGGCTTGACAAGTGCAGTTTTTAGGGCAGTAGGGATATCGCAAGACAGGAAAAACGCATTTATCATGGCCAACGCCATGATAAATTTTGAGTTTATCATGGCGCCATAATAACTGTTGAGTTTATCATGGCGGATATCGAGTTTATCTTTGATAAACTCAAAATTTCTAACTAGATCGCCAACGCGAATGTCATCGACACCAGGTGTTTTATTTCGCTTTATGCTAAACAAAAAAGAGCGTAGTGCAAACATGGTAAGAGGCGGTAAAATAGCCGAACCGGCTGCTCTGTCATCGCAACTTACACTGCCTGACGTCACAGTGCGGAGTTTGGCAATCCCCCATGATGCTGCAAAATGCTTGTTGAAATGTTCGACGGTCGACTGAAATTCAGTGCCGAAATTCTTTTGAAGTGAAATAGAAATAGGTTGTTGAGATGTACGACTTCTAAAACTGTTAAATAATTCCCGCGTTTTTCGGGAAGTAAATCTTGCGTCAAAAAATTTCCCTGAAAGCAACGCCGTTCGGCAGACCGAATAACCGCACTAAGACGGTTCCTTGCGTTTTTGAATTCAGTCCTTAGCTCTACAATCTTGGGTGCTCGACGGGAACGCTCCCAGACAGAACACAAAGTCCGGAGGATATCCCCATAATATCCCGATGTCCCGGCCGGGAGGAACTAATTCTGGGGATATCCCTGGGACTGCAATCCTCAGGATATCCTGTAGCTGTAGCAGGCATGTGTGGGAGATCATGCTACATGTCATCGTCCTGGGGACATCCGTCGGATTATGCACCCGAGTATATCCTGTCCGGGAAGAGTTTGTAAGATTCCCCTGCTGATTCAACCAGTAGAATACGAAACTAAACCCACAAAAATTTAAATATATATGAATAATTAAATAATTTTAAATGTTATCTTATAATTATAAATGTACTTTAATATCATTTTTAATGATTATAGAGCTTCAAATTGAATACGAAATCTTGGCGGTACTGGTATCGGCTATAGGCAATTTTGCGCGTGCGCAGTTTGTACGGTTAGACCATTCGGCGCGATTCCGTAGTCCATCAGAACAAACAAGAACTCGTTTTCGCCTTGAAATCAGCAAGGCTGACAGGTAAGCACACTTTTTCTTACTTTATAAGTTCCGCAGTGTCACATAAACTGTTTCCGAACGCTTCGTGCGTAACCCTGTGATCGATGTTGATCGCGGTTTTGAGTAATCCGGACGCATTGTTTGGTTGTGGTAGTTACAGGTGCGGTCGCGCGCTGTCATGCCTTAACACAAGACATCCCGGACGTTTCGGCGGAAACTACGGGAAAGTGTGGAAATGAGTCTACGGTTGGCAGGCACGGCCGTCGATTTGGTGTGCGATTCCGGCCCCGCAGTAGCGGGCGAGTCAGACGGGCCGTCCGGCAGTGAGGGACCCAGCTCCACCGTACGTTTTTCTGCTGCCAGCGAACGCGACGCAGAGAGTCAGGAAACAGTCTTGAACACCAGTCCTTCCTCATAAGCTAATGTCAGATGAGGTGGCAGTTGAATTTAGCTTTCAGGGAGGCAAAGGGAAGAGGAAGTTTTGTAACCTTCGGAGCTGGACAGTTCTGCTTGGTATGTAACTTTGCTGACTTCTCACAATAGAGGCTTGCAACCGACTGAGAGTAATTTGGTGGTGAACACTGCAAACATGTCTATACTAGTTTGGGCACCGAATGTACTTAAATTTGTCACAGTTACAGCAAAAGCTAATAAACTGGAAAATTTAACTCAATCTGAACATTTACTCTTCCGACAAATGTATGCAGGGACTGTGAACTAGTGAGCTTGCACACTTTCCTGCATCAACGGGTATTAATATTTGAGGCATAGTTGACAAAGAATAATATTTCTTTGGGGTGATGCTAGTTACAACAGCACATATGCAAGCAGGAGTGTGGTGTGATAATTAGCACAAAACATTGGTTATGATTGATATTTAAATTGTTAAGCTTCCCATTTAACTGTTGAATCTCAACATGATCAGCCCTTTGCCAAAATATGCCATAACAGTTGTTGGGCTTTGTTGACTAAATTTGACTTCACACTATTGAGTGGTGTACTCAAACCTTCAGGAGTTCAAAATATTAACCCCTCAAGTGCCCTGGACGAGCTGAGCTCATCGGCCAGTTTCTGACTAAAACTGTCATGAACGAGCTCAGCTCGTCCAGTGGTTTTTTCGGTAGCCCTCAATTCCACGGACGAGCTAGGCTCTCCGAGTATTTTTGCAGTGCTGATCATAGATGGCAGCACTCGTTTTAGTTGGCAAATATTTTTTTCGCCTCCGCTGATTTTTGCGTAATAAACTTTTCACATTTTCTGTGTATTACTAGAGGAATTAAACCCGTTCAATTCAATTAATTCAACCAGTTCAATTCAACCAATTCAAGATAAAAAAGTATGGCACTTTTAGGCTACTTTTGGAAAAAATTTTGGCAGTTTGGCGCCAACTACAAATTCGTTTTGCGCCCTAAATATAGCTCTAAATTTTTTTCTTCTTTGTAAATTCGTTTTATAATATTTTTCCATCTAGCCTGTTTAAAAAAAAAAAGTTTTTTTCCTTTGCATGGTGTCCTCCAAGGGGTTAAAACTAAGAAGCCTGATAATCACAACATCTCGACTTAAGAAGTCGTCGGTGGCTACTGCAGCAGGAGGCGTCGAGATACGCTAGCTACCTGCAGCAGCACATTATTTCTTGATCCCATGCTCGCAGTAAAACCGAGTTGAACTGACATCATAGATAGTCAGGTCTTTTCGAATTTTTTTGCCCAGTGGTTTTTAGACAACCCAAGTTTGCTGGATGCAGAGTGGATCTTTATAAAATAATACTTTTATTGCCTATCTTGGTGGCTGCCCATGCTCCGTTTCATACTTAATGCGGAACGCTGTCAAGGCTACTGGCGCAAGCGTCTGGCTTGATCTTGCACTTTCGCGCCCCCTTGCATAAGTGGGATACTAGATGAAGCCACACGCTTGTTTCAGTACCGTTGCATTGAAGTATGAAACGGAGTATAAGAATTAATGATTCGAATGTGCCAACCAATGTTAAGTTGCTTTGAATCCTGGAAAAATACACCGTGCATTTGGTTACTTATTTAAGAAAACAGCTGGCTTCCGCGCACTACTTCTGCTTTGGAACACGCTTGCATTCTTTATCGTTCCAGAATGTCTGCTCGCCAATAAGGGCCTTGGGGCGACTGAATACAAGGTGGAGAGCTCACTGAAGTCATGGCTGGCCCATGCGAAGGAACGGATGGAGAAGCGACAGCCAGAAGGGTAGGGGTGGGGCTGCTAATTCGACTGCAAGGTTCTAGTCATTTTTAAATACTGGGCGTCTTAAGAGAAAGGTTAACTCTAAAACGGCCTGTAAAAATCAACGATTTGATGTATCGATAGAAATTTTCTAAAATATGTTGTTTACTGGTCAAATTATTTAAATGTATTTGAAGTTTTAATTCTGACTTGAAGGAACTTAAAATAAATTCATTACTTTTTCAAAAACTTGGTGGCAGTTGTTGGTAACAGTCCCTACAACGACATTGTTTGCTTGCCTTTTGCAGGGAAGGCACCACCAGTCCAACAAGCGCCACGCACATGTGTTTCTAACTTTGTGTTCCTGCGGGAGATACCTGTCAGAATTAAGTTGTTCGTGTGCCTGTCTAACCTAATTGAAAACTCATGCCAAGAACTTAATTCTGACAATTATCTCCTTGTGAAACATGAAGTGAAAACAACGCATTAGGTACTTATCGGACTGGTAGGGCCATCTCTGTAAAGGGTAAGCAAACATGGCCATTTTTTTTAACTGCTCGCGAGAGCTACCGCTAAGTCCTTGAAAATATCATTTTTATAACTTTAATTTCCTTCATAGTCGTAGTTGAAACTTGCACATTTTAATGGAAATATCTAACCAGTAAACAACATATTAGAGGAAATGTTCTATGCAATACATAAAATTACTAATTTTTGCAAGCCATTTAAGGGTACAACTTTGGTTTTGACGCCTGGTATATTTTGTTATATTTTTATTTTTGGAACATTAAGCAAACATTTATTAGAGAAATCTTGTTCTGAAAATAAAGTATTCATTGCTTTTGATGCTAACATGTGCCCATGTCTTTACTGAACAGCTTTCTTCGAGCTCAGCCCTACAGGTTGGCTCAGATACCTCACTCGCATGAAATTTTATTGTTGCCAAGCTCATAGTCACTGTGGAAGATGTGTCTTTAGGTAAAAACACAGCTGGCAAACTGCGCAGCCGAGTTCTATTGGTGCAGACCTGACTTGCAGCTGACAGCTCTGTGATTCAGGCCACTGCCTACAGCGTCGAGTGCCAGCCAGTCAACGCAACGGAGATAATATATTACCATAGTCTGGCCAGCACGTGACGAGGTTGGCACGCTGTATGTTGGAGCTGCCTCTAAGGCCCCACGTATAAATCTACAGTGTACAGACGGCAACCCGTAGGGTCTGGTACGAAGATCCCAGGTATAAACGTAGGAAATGCTGACAACACCCGTAGGGATATGTTGAGAATATACTGGGGACCAGAAAAGTGGACCAAATGAATATCCCACGAACGTCCTAGGGAAGTACATCTCCCACCACGAATATTCTGGAGATATCCCAAGGACAACCCGGATCTGGTACGGAGATCCCACGGATAAACGTAGGAAATACTGACAACGTCCCAGAGAAAATTCCGGGGATATACTGGACTAGAAAAGTGGGCCAAATGGATATCCCACGGACATCCTGGGGAAATATATCTCCCACCACAATTACTCTGGGGATATCTCAACTTCTGAGAGGGATATTCTGAGGAGGTCCTCAGAATATGCATGTTCTGTCTGGGCTCCCACAACGCTTCCTTGGTTTAATAGCCGCCATTATCTCAGGGTTAATCCATGGTTTATCTGATCTGTGCTTGAAACGGACCTCTTTTGTTTTGAAGCAACAAGAAAGGACTACCAAATTTCTGCGAATGTAGGGAACACATTTTTGTCTTCAGTCGAGCGAAGGATTTCGTCCCAGTCAAAAGCCGCGACGAGTCTGTCAAGCGTATTAGTATCTGTATTATATACACGGACGCAGTTGTTCCTGCGAATGTTCTGTGTCACTGCATGACGTTGCAAGTGGCACCCAATAAGGTAATGATTGGCAAGTTTTTGGTTAATGACAGCAGATTTTATTAAAAATCGGTAGCTTTAATGATTAAATGATCAATGCAGGAAATAACCAGTTCCCCAAACAGAATTTCCTGTCTTGTTGGGAGACAAAATTGTACTTTCAATTCCATGCTCTGACAAGAGAGTCAAATAATCACAGACAGTAGATGTGGTAGATTTGAGCTTGTCAATATTCACGTCTCCGACCAAACAGAGTTGCCCCTCAGAGCGCAATTTCAGAAGAATTATTTTTAGTTCCGCAAGAAAAAAAGAGGAACACTTGCCGATGGAGGCCTGTATATTACCGCTATAAATAACAGAAAATCAGGGTGGATTATTTTCTTTGCTAATGATTTCGCATGCTGGAAAGTTAAGTTTGAGGTTGAAAAAAAGCCACTTGTCCTTGATGTACATAGCGATACCTTCTCCTCTGCCAGCGTCACGTGTTTTTAAAACTGCTTTATAATCATCTAGCATAAACTGATTTGGAAAGAACTGATACGAATCTCGGTGAGAACAAAAATATCTACCTGTGGCGTTAAATTACTTACCACAACATGAAACGCATCCCAATGTTTTCGCAGACTTCGTGTATTGACATGAATCAGCGATAGATAATCAACCGATCTAGGCCCTAGACTATAAAAACAATGAGTACCCTGGGTAGTCAAATGGCGCTTTGGAGGCTTTGACTACTCCAAAAGGCGAGTTACTAGCCTTTGGGCAATGTGATGACCCCAAACCGTTGTGGAATAACCACCACTTCGCAGGTTACGACTTTCAATTCGATATGCACGTGCAGGCAGTCGTAAGTGATATTAGTAACTTAGGTAACTACAGAATGACTATAAATTATATTCTTCCTTAGCTTTCGTGATCCTTTAAGATCCGCCAAGATCACATCTGTAGTGCAATTCGAGTAAATTGGTAGAATAAACATTTTGTCACGGCGAGCAGCAATACTGGTCTCGACGACAGCCATGGACCGTGGTATGGTGTAGGTGTGGCATCATAACAACAACAAACGACGTGGGTGTTTGCCGAACTGACGTGAGCATATCTTTTTGCCCTATTTTATTGGAAATAATATTTAAAAAAAAATTATTAATTGTACATCTGATCGTGTTAAACCATTGAACACTGAGACCGAGGATCGGCAGGGTAAACATGCTCAGAGGTATGTGACCACAGTTGTATGTGACTGTGTCGCCCGTACTGTTTTCATCAATCTCGGACTGGTCGAATTTCTGAGCTGCACCCGTTGTGCTTGTGATCTCCTGGCTGTACGTACGTAGTGCGTGAACTTTCCAATTCAGTGGCAGGTTGAAATTGAGTGGCAGCGTAGTAATTGGCTTTTATTAGATTGTTGCGTCGTCACGGGCGCTATTTATGCTTTTACAAGCGCGAGCCCAAACTTGAGCCTTTTTCGCCGTTTGCGTTCTTCAGTTTTGACGCTCTGCTCTATGATTTATTAAACCTAAACCGAAAAGTCAATCACCTCTGCCTCGTCACCCGTCAGGGCACCCCATGCCGCTGCCGCTCTAACGGTAAAGTGACCATATTAGAGAGTTTTAGTAGATCGTTCCGATACCTCCGATAGAACCGATAACGATACTATGCATGCGCAAGGGAGGCGGTGGCGGAGTATCGGGTATCGTTATCGGAGTCATGGGAACGATCTACTAAAACTATCTATTGCTCGGACCCCAGAGTGGGACGCGTATGCGTATGGGGAAGGCGGGGGGGGGGGGGGGGGGGGGGGGGGGGGGTATTCTTGTGTTGCGAGACTTGGAAGGTTTAAATGTCGGAAACAATTCACATCTTTTTAATATTTTGTATACACAATGCACATTTATTTTTCGTGCGATTTGCACACTGTTTGACACGCACATCTACTACATTTGGTTCGAACATTTCTTAAGTAAAGCGTTTATTTTAGTAGATTGTACGCCCATAGTACTGTTCAGATGTCATATGCAAATTAACCTTCAGCGTCATCATCTTCTCTGCCGAGCATATTTTGTACCTTCATCAGGGAAAGCAACCTCTCACTGGTGGAGAACTTTCGTTTAACCGCATATTTTTTTTTCTATTCGGGGTTCGGGGCAGACAATGCGGGACAAAACACCGTCCCACAAGCACGCTGGCGGGACAAGGGGACCATGGCCGGAAAAGCGGGACCTGTCCCGCCTAAATAAAGACATCTGGTCACTTTATCTACCGGCCTTTCCTGTATGTCTACTGCTGCCAAGTAGCAGCCGGATCGTCAAACCACACCCATTGTCGCCTCTCCACCAGAGGATCACTAAATTCTGGTGCGCCAGCTACCGCTATAGTTCGGCGCGTGAGCTACCGCTATATTTTGGTGCGTTGGCCGAGCCTGTCGGCCCATCCCGTTTTTTTCGACTGTTTACCTCTTTTCTGGGTACAAAAAGAGCCCCTGCGGTTTTTCACAACGTTCTTGCACTCGTGCTCATTCAGTTTTTTTAGTGTAGTATATAAGCTTCTGAGGTTCTTTGCAGTGTTTCAACACTTCTGTTCCTTCAGTTCTTTCAGGACAGTAAATGAGCCCCTGAGGTTCTTCACAGTGTTCCAACGCTCGTGATCGTTCAGTTTACCAGTCTGCCCAGCAAGACGTGGCCGTTCAAACCTTCTGATCTTTTCCCCTTGGCCGGTTGCTCTGCTGTACCCGGTTTTGGACTTCAAGAAATTTCATTGCATTGCATTGCACCCCTAAGCTGAGACAGAGCCATATAAGTAGAAAGTTTGGCCATTCGTTGGGAAGTATAGGAGACAAATGAGGAGGCGCCATCGGCCGAAAGCGGGATGGCCGCGTTCCACGGCATCTTCACGAATTCGAATGTGGCCAATGAGAACGGGAAATAATACCCTGGTGGTGGTTGCGAGAAACAAACTTAATAAGAAATGAGTCAAAGTACAGGCTAGCTGGTGGAAGTCAACCATTTCGTCGTTTACCCTGAGACTGGGGGGTTATGGAATAAACTTGTTGTTGTTGGAATAAACGTGTAGCTGGGTTTGAGACCTGTCTGTTTTTCTGTTACTTCTGCTCGTCAAAAAAAAAAAACCCAGTCTCAGGGTAAACGACGAAATGGTAAACTTAATAAGTGCGTTGGAGTAACCCTCGGTGACTGAAAATGTGGTGCATGTGATGTATCAATCACGTTCATCAGAAATTTCAAAATTATGGTGGAAGAGTGCGACTGGCGGAACGATCGACATAATCCTTGCGCCGAGGGCCGGGAATCTACCGTCCGAGCGGTCACACTCTCCCCGAGCAAAATAGTTGAGCGCTACAGTTGCTTCTTACATCCTTCCGCATGACCATGATCGTAACATCCTGTGCACCCTATTTTCAACCATGAAGGGTCACTAGACTTCACACCTAGGTGATTATTAAAACCATATACCAACACATACCTATGATAAAACAGTTTCTCACTACTACCGCTAGGGATTCTTTTAGGCTTCTGGTTGGCCAAGAGAGAATGTCAAGCCCACTTTCTGCTTCTGGTGCTCGGCCTGAACCTCCCATTGACCAAACACCCTCTATACACGGCTCTGAGTTGAGACTGCAGTGGGAACTATGTGCCCGCCGAATCAAAAAGCCGCCTCCCTTTCATCACCTGACCCAGTCCTCGGTGTATGGGTATGAGCGGGAATGTGATCACGTGGGTGAAGAGGGATGTATGACTGGTTCATTGAGGACGTAGCTTTCACCACAGTCTCAGCTTAGAGATGAATGGAATATAGTCAGCGACCCTACGCTGAAGAACCAGCGTGCACCAGCATGCGACACGAAGCTTCATTGACGGCTGGCCGTACGTGAAAAGGCTAGCATCTCCTCCGTTCAAGACGGGTACTTTCGGTGAATCGCAGTGCTGTAAAATGAATTGTTTCTCTTTCGGGTTTTCTTCTAAGAAAACGTTTTTAGTTTTTTTTTCATATCATTTATTTTCACGTTAAGGGCCCGGTTAGGGCATTACATAAGGGGGGGTATATACATGTTATACAAACAAAGAAAAGGAAGAAACACAAGCTAATTTACACATCCAGGTCGAGCTCATTAATCGTACAAACTGGTAAAAAATACTAATAACAAAAAAAAAAATGAATCCGTAAGCTTGACCGAAATACTTCTGGGTCCACGATGGTGACGATGGAGGACGATAGGCTTTTCCAGTCGGAGATGGCTTGAGGAAGGGAATACTGATTGAATGCGTTTGTGGAACCGGAAACACGTTTGATTGTGCAGGAGTTGTTAAGACGAGAAGATGTTCTGTCAGGAGGTGATAACAAAGAGTTCTTGAGGTCGGGGCAATGATAGTAGACTTTATGAAGAAGACAGAGGCGAGAGAGTTTTCTGCGTAAATAATAATCATAAGTACCTGTGACCTCAACAGCAGCCGTTAAGCCAACATTTTCCTCTGACTGCAACTATCTCAAATATGACTAACTTTCCTCGGATATGAAGTGTTTCCAATTACATTTCTCATTGATTTCTTCTGTGCATTGGAAGGTAAGTTTCGTGTTCTGGTATTTGTATTATTGTAGTCTCCCTATAGCTACTGTTAAAAAATATTAAGAATGGAAGAGCAGTAGTTTTTCGTTCTGCTTTAATGGGGTACGGGAGCAAAATTTTAGCGCCTATTTCTTTGTTTAGACATGGTCTGCTTCACGACAGCAGTTCACAGACAGCAGCCCTTCGTCTGTAAATGCAAGAAAAGCAATTTCAAAATAAATAAAACCATTTCCTAATACCACCTGGTGGTGGAGGTCTGAGCTTTGTTGGAATGTCTCGCGTCACGGGCCCATCAGGAGCTACGCCACGGTGTGGCGTGTCCGATGGAGCCGTGCGGAAGCCAGCGGCGCTTGGCGCACCTCTCAGGTCTAGTACACCGTGCCTCGGACATTTCCACTTGGCAGTATTGTAACACGCTGACGATGAAGCTGGCACCACCTAGTGACGACGATCGTAATTACTATACCCTTGACCTCGCATGGGCGCGTGACGTTGCGAGCGTAACGTCACGGGCAAATATTTCGAGATGGGTCGTGCCTACTCAATGGTTGATTTTGAAGCGCTCGCCTGAATATGTCGGTTGGAATAAAAATACAGCCCTCTGCTGAAAATGCAACCATGCGATTATCATTTCCGGATATCATGGATCATATTTCACTCATTTCCAAGTGTTCCGGGGATATTCCAAGTTTTGATTCTGCACCCCCTTAATGTCCTTCTTGGGGTTTTGTTTAAAAAAAATATAAGGAGAGGAGAATCTAATAATTGGCTTTTACAAGCTCGTTACGTGGTCTCAGACACTATTTGTACCATTATGAGTGCAAGTTCGAGCCCGAGCTTGCGCCTCTTTTGCCATTCTTGTTCTTCAGTTCTGATGTTCTGTTTTATAATTAATTAAATCTAAACCTAAAAGTCAATACACCTCTGCTTTGTCGCCGGCAGGGTTCGCGCTGACTGTGAACCCCGGTCACTACTCGCCTCCCATCAGGGTACCCCATCACCTGGCCGCTCTACCAGCCCCTTTTGGATGTCTCCTGCTGCCAAGGAGCAGCCTGATCATTGAACCACCGAACTTCCCACCTTCTTGCCTCTCCGTCAAAAAATTATTACAGGGAGGCCGGTCCACTTGTGGAGAAGCTTTGTCCAGAGCTGATCTACCTGCTGTTGGTGCTGTCCTCTTGAAGTGCCTAGTGTTGTCATTCGTATACCATCAAGTCAGCAGACAATTTCAGGAATCCACCATAGGTCTAAACTGCGCACCCACACAGTCTGTCCCACACCAAAAGGATGGTTGCCTCCCATGTGGGGGGATGAGTCCACATGCATATAAACAAAAATCAATCTTGGACCTGATGTGGTAGCCAAATAATAGTTAAAAGGAGTACTCATAAATGCCCCCTTGTCTCTACATACCGCATGCTTGGATAACCCGATGAACTGCGTGTGATACAAAGTGGTGGTGGGGTGATGTACATGGCCGTTGTAAAAACTGTTTGAAAACAGTACTATTTATGTGGGTCCGTTGTCAAACACAAGTGTCCTTGGCTGTCCAAATTGATCAAAGGTGTCGCACTGGGCTTCCACTGTTCTCTCGGCTGAGACTTCTATCTGCTTCGTGTCTGAGTGGACCACGATCAGTATAACGTAACTCTCCAGCTGTGCGGCATAATATAAGCCATGTTCAGCGTTGCTTAATATCCAATCAGCTGTCCCGAACAAGCACAAGGGGCATTTAACAGGACTGCCCTATTGAAAAAGGCCAATATGAACTCGGCTTATTGGAAATATTGTATTCCAATGAAGATGATGGAAACCAATAAAAACTTATTGTTATCCGATTAACCCAATACGCACGATGGGAATTCATATCGGAGCACAATATCCCGATGTAGTATGCGGTTATTGGTATACAACAGGATATTGGAGCACAATATCCCGATATAACTTGTGGTTATTGGTATACAACACGATATCGGAGCACAATACCCCTATATACTACACGGTTATTGGAATAGAATACGACATCGCGTGCATATTGGTGACCGACATGGACATACTGTACGGCCACACGATATACAAATATTGGTCGTCGATCATGGGACCAAAGGAGAATACAATATGATATCGCGTGCATATATCTCAGAACGCGGGTACCAAGTTACCAACATGCATTACGTTGGCATATCCACACGGCAATACGCGAAAAATATATTGGGTGTGGATACACACATAACATAAACGTTCTGCGTTGCGAACACATTAACATTGATCGACAGCGCAAGTATGTACAGCTGTAGTACGGCACACAGTACACACAGCCTCGCGCGCTTGAAACTAGACAACCACCAAACCATTAAGAATAACTAGCCGGAACACCCGCCGCGACCTACCTTTTAATGAGAAAGCCCAATAACGACGTGCTCATTGGAGTGATCGTTTTCCAAAAAATGTTTATTGCAGTTGTAATGCAACAAAAGTTGATCGCCAAACGATAAACCCAACGTACCGGGATACAATTCGATGTTGCAACACACCATCGAAATACAACAAGAAACTATCGGTGTTGGGACACGACAACCACATCGAATACGATATCAATACGAAGTTACCGACAGTGAGAAATACATCATGACACGATATACTAGTTACCAGTGTTGGGACCGAAATCGAACGCGATACGTGACAATGTCGGTTCGCACGATAAAATAATGAGGGTGAATAGGTTTGACAGGTCACGTGCATGTAGTTGCTTCTTACGCGCACATTTATCGATATTGACCCACCTTTCTGGGTAATCCTACGTGGTACACAAAATCCACGACGACATGCGAGCACATTTCACCCACCACTTTTCGTCGCCTGTTTCGCGAGATTCAAACACTGTCCAAAAAACGACGTGAAAAATACGTGCACTTGCGCCATCAAACGATACGTTACAGCCTCGTTTCTCGAGAAGACAATTTCCATCGCCAACACGCGCGCGCGCGCGCGCGCAAGCAATTTGGACCACGGTTTGGACTTCGAACTGTTCGAACTTCGAAGGGAGCGAGCCCGGCTCGCCCGGCGCAATGCCGGCGTCGCCGGCGTGCTGGCGAGCCGCCAAGACGAGCATGCGCAGTGCGCAGCGGGCGGGCGTCGGTTGCGCCGCTGTCACTACTGTGTATGTGTCAACGACTGTGTGTTGCGCGACCCGGCCAGCCTGGCCAGCCGGCGTGATTGGCGTTCGTCGCACTCTGTACTCGTGGGCATCGAGCGAAACCTACACACTTTCAATTGCTTCGAAAGGTACGTATACACGACTCTATTACTTGCAGCATTGAGTGCTTTGGCGTACGCGGATCAAAGTAAACACCAAAGGACAGAAAGGAGACGTGAAGTTTTTAAATCGAGGCCTTCTTGAACGCCTGTGTCCCCTGTTGAAAGCACCTAGCTGTGCTTTGTTGCAGGCGTCATTTCGACTGCGTGTGCTCCAACGTAACGTCAGTCACTGTTCACACTCGGCTAGCTTTGACAGTTTGTTATCTCATGTGCGAAATAGACATAGAAACCAGCGCCGCGTCTCTTTCGGATACTCAGCCTCCAGCCCCCTTCCTTCCGGCGTGCTTTCTGCCGCGCCCGTTCGGCGCATTGGATTCGCGGGCGCGTCAGGCTCGTTCGAAGAGGCGTCTGAAGCTGACGAGTCGCCGAAGTGTACCGGAGCTTCTCTTTAGGAAAGTCGCAATCGACGCTCGGCGGCTCGGCTCTGAGCTCGTACTTTTCTCCTCCCGGGTATACCATGAGTGCCGATGAACGAATTTGAAAAAGCGCTAGCGAGTGACTTTGTGACGCCGCCCAACTGTCCCTCTATCAACGGCGCAAAGCAAATGATGTACAAAAAAAAAAAACGCGTTTTTTATATTTTGTTGGCCATGTTTCACCTCAACACAAAGTGAATCGCGGCTGTACGTCGGTTGACTCATTATTGTGCCTAGATTGTAACGGAACATTTTTGGTGTGATCTTATTCTGATATCGCTATATCTTGCCTTTTCATCTTGGCTGCACACCTCTAGACGACATTCTACACATTGCACTCCTTGTCGACATGTCGCTGGTGCTTGAGACTAATTGGAAGTCACTGTTTGCTCATTCCTTGGTGCACACATTTTATGTTCAACATCAGTTATCTGAAGGAGGCTCCATGAAACCCTGGAATTTGTTTAGAGGTACCTCCACATATTGTGTTAGAGTGGTGTTTTATGCGTTGTAGGTTCGCACAAAACCAAATTGCACCTTGTAATATACCTTTTGACTGTTTACTACAATTAAAGTTGCAATGAAACATTGGCCACGAGAGGTGACTCGGCCAAAGTGGCCAACAAATTCCTCACATTGTTTTCTCCATGGGTCATTTTGGATGTTGACAAATATTCTTGTGAATAATGAGTGTTATGCACATATGTTTCTTCTACTTTTCAGACAGGTACTTCAGTTAGATAAACCCCAGCAAAAGCAGCAATGGAGTCTCGTAGGGTCACACCAAGGATAAGGGCATTCCTGCTCGAGTCCCGGGTCTTCTCACCGAACTTCACTGAGCATAATGGTACATTCCCTTTCCTTAACTTTGTGGGAGCCAAGGGTGAAAGACGACGCAGAGGGCACGTGACAGGCGGTCGGCGGAGAAAGAAGTCACGAGCTGGCGCGAGACAGTGCGTGGTGAGCGAGGCTGGAGCTGGGCAGGAACATCGGAGCCGGGCTGCCTGGCTTGGAGCGGTCCACCAGCGAGGTTCAAACCGGACCGGTAGAAGCGGCGAGTCCTGGCCATCTAGCCTAGGCCACGACGATCCCGGGGTGGTTCCGCAGCGAGACTCGGGCAGTGATAGCCCGGGACAGCCAGCCTACGCAGCGCTGGCATGGGAAGGACGATCCGCAGGCCTGCACACTGACTCTGACTGTGAGCTCTGATCGACGGACGACAACAAGGGTCGGCGTGCCTGGACTGCTGGCTCTGAACGACGGGCAACCGTGAGGTAGTCAACTTATTCGCTGTCTTCTCGGTGCTGTATGTCACTCCCTGGGTGACGGGCGAGCGCATACCGATTGGGCGGTGATTATTAGTAGCTAAGCGAACTCCATAAAGAAACCAGTATTAAAATGGCACATCCAACGTGAGGCTCATTCGGTATGCCTCTGCTTTTAGTTTTCCCCAGGGAGTCATGCGGATTCGTTGAGCGGGTTGTTCACTAACGCTAACAATGCCCGTTGAGACAACTATGTTGGAATTTTGGCGACTTGTCTCACGGCAGACCTCAGCAGGTGTCTCCTCGAATCAAGTACCTAAAGGGCTCGAAGAACGAGGTTGAATACGCGCTTTCTCGGGTACCCTAGAATAGTGGTTGGCAGGAGACGGGGAGCGCGGTTAAGATGTAAGAAAGTCGTCTCGAGAGGCAAAGGAGAGTCACGGCATGTTCGCTAGAAGGCAGGATAACGGGTGGCAGGAGGGGAAACAGCCAGGACTCATTGCAGATTTAGGATTTAGGCTTGGGGTGATGCGGTAGGCAAGTA